>NC_141691.1:1308424843-1309832343 GCF_964263255.1 Lissotriton vulgaris | reverse complement strand
AGCAGAAGTTAACAGGCAGTTAAAGAAGGAGGGGGTGGAAGAGAACAGCAGATCAGCACAGGAGAAGAGAACAGGGAGTTGGAGAAAGAGGCAGGTGGAAGAGAACAGCAGATCAGCACAGGAGAAGAGAACAGCGAGTTAGAGAAAGAGGCAGGTGGAAGAGAGCAGCAGATCAGCACAGCAAAAGAAAACAGGGAGTTAAAGAAGGAGACGGGGTGAAAGAGAGCAGCAGATCAGCACAGGAGAAGAGAATAGAACAGTGAATTAGAGAAGGAGGCAGGGTGGAAGAGAGCATCAGATCAGCACGGGAGAAGAGAAGAGAACAGGGAGTTAGAGAAGGAGGTGGGTGGAAGAGAGGGAGGCGGATAGATAGAGAGAGGGAGGGCAATAGATAGATGTAGGGAGGGCGATAAATAGAGGGAGGGTGATAGATAGAGGGAGGACGATAGATAGACAGAGGGAGGGCGATAGATAGATAGAGGGAGGGCAATAGATAGAGGGTGGGTGATTGGTAGAGTGAGGGAGGGCGATAGATAGATGAGTGAGGGAGGACGATAGATAGAGTGAGTGAGGGCGATAGAGTGAGGGTGGTAGAGTGGTAGAGTGAGGGCATTAGAGTGGTAGAGTGAGGGCGGTAGAGTGAGGCCGGTAGAGTGAGGGCAGTAGAGTGAGGGCAGTAGAGTGAGGGTGGTAGAGTGGTAGAGTGAGGGCAGTAGAGTGAGGGCGTGAGGGCAGTAGAGTGGTAGAGGGAGGGCAGTAGAGTGAGGGCATGAGGGCATTGGAGTGGTAGACTGAGGGCGTGAGGGCGATAGAGTGAGGGCAGTAGAGTGGTAGAGTGAGGGTGGTAGAATGAGGGCAGTAGAGCGGTGGGGTGAGGGCAGTAGAGTGAGGGCGGCATAGTGGTAGAGTGAGGGCGGTAGACTGAGGGAGGTAGAATGAGGGCGGTAGCATGAGGGCGGTAGCGTGGTAGAGTGAGGGTGGTAGAGTGGTAGAGTGAGTGCGTTAGAGTGAGGGCCTGTGGGCCGTAGAGTGAGGGCAGTAGGGTGAGGGCGTGAGGGTGCCGGGAGCCCCCGGCAAACACACACATGGTGTGGGGTTGAGCGCTGTTGGGAAGGGGGGATTGCAGTGGAGGATGCGAGATGGCTACCATGTACTTATCACGCATTTACATATAATAAGTAGCGTCTCGCAAATGCCACTAAAACGAGTGAATCACGGTCATTTGCAAGCGGAATGGTGCTTCTAAACGAAAGCCTGGTTAACCTCAAAACATTCATTTTCTATAAAATATGCAGAATTTAAAAGCAATGGTGAGAAGGTCACGGCGAGTGTTGGTTTTGAAGACTGAAAGCAATTTAAGATTGACGCCAACCCAACGGGAGCATGGAATACCAGCTAAACACGGCCTGAGTTAAAACAGTGAAAAAAAGAAAAATGATAAAGAATTACTGCAGTACCTTGAATGTGAGTTCACAGGATATAAAACTGCCAAAAAAGTAAAAGTAGGGCTAAATATGAAACAAGCACTTATAAAATATTTACATGTAATAAGCAATGTCTCTCAAGGGTCTCATAATCCGCATTGCAAAGCCCTCTTGGTAGGCTTTCCTAGAGCACCTCTATATCTCTCACATACCGATTGCTTACGCAATAGCTAGGCGAGACCTAAAAAGTCAGCAGGCAGGTTGTTTGTTGGCTGCTTGGCTTAGTTCAAATTTTCCAGTTCCATTGCTGTTATTTTCCAGAATTTTATGGCATTGCAGGAGAGGGGAATAGATAGTCCTCCAAGACACCTGATGACTACAGTTTTACATGTTCTTATCTGTTCATTACTTAAAATCTCCCGAAGAATGGATTTACAGGTCTTCAGTAAAGTGGGGTAAAACATGGTAAATGTAGTAGTGACTCCTCACCTTGACAACAGAGGCGGCATTCCTTGGAAGGCAATATAAATTTTCATTTTGGGGTCAAATCCTTTGAGGGGAATGATCCCAGTCTGAGCAACATTAGGTAATGCTTTTTATGGTAGGAAAAGTGTTCGGTCAAATACTGTTGCGTTTTAGCTTCTGATAGGCCGGTATCACAGCCCAGGCATGATGTTTTTTGCCAA
This sequence comes from Lissotriton vulgaris, assembly GCF_964263255.1. Lineage (NCBI taxonomy): Eukaryota > Metazoa > Chordata > Amphibia > Caudata > Salamandridae > Lissotriton > Lissotriton vulgaris. The sequence goes on along the minus strand of NC_141691.1, from coordinate 1,309,830,233 downwards.
GATTGTTTTATCGGTTAACAAAGAGATCCGCTTGGTTGTGGCATTCAACTTACTTTTGAATCCAGAATACGTTACTGGTGTAGACCAGGCCACCTCTATCTGTAAAGCCGACAAAGATTCCTTCAGGATTGTTGTGGTCGAGTTTACTTGTCTTTCTTGATTTTCAATCTCAACCCAGCAGTAGTGAGCTAAAGTGTCATCTTCTGCCTCCCTCATCCTCCAATAGAACTTTACTGCGTCCTGTCTGGCCATACATATTTGTTCTTGTGAGGTGTGTAACAGTATTAAAAACAGTCTTTTGAAGAATATGGATTGTGCAGTATTTAGTATTGTGGCATCTTTGGTGTTCCGGATTTCAGAGCCATACGAGATGGAGGGTAACAATTTTGCGGCGATCACTTTCAACAAATGACAGGTAGAGCAGCCTATAAGCTTTTTCTTCGGAGTTTTGAAGGCGAATAACAATTGCTTTGGTTTTATGCGTCCTTGTTCCATGTGTTGCTTAAAGTTAAGTTTGCAATCTAGCAGGAAGCCCAGATATTTATAGGAATCTACGCAGGCCAGTGAGTGTTCGCTCAATTTCCAGGAAAAGGTTAGATTATTCAATGTTTTATTGTATTTGGAGAAACGCATGACTTTTGTCTTTTGATGATTGATCATGAGTTGGTTTAAAGTGATGTAGGTTCCTAATCCCGTAATCAATTTCTGCAGACCAACTGGTGTTTGCGCTAGCAGCACAATATCATCTGCATATTGGAGGCACGGTGTCGGTATTTTACCCAATTTTGGGGGGTCAGCTGGGATTGTCTGAAGGCACTTGTCGAGATCTGACGTGTAAATGTTAAACAGACAAGGCGCTAAAACGCAGCCTTGTTTGAGTCCACTTAAAGTTGGAATCTTACAGGTTACGCTGTACCCGTCTCCTTTCTTCATTTGAACCCACGCATGGGAGTACAGATTGATAATGGAATCCAGAAGTCTGGGCGAGGCACGGCAGGCTTGCATTTTTACCCATAAAGAGGCTCTTAAAACTTTATCGCAGGCCGCTTTAAGGTCTACGAAACAGGCGTACAAGGGCCTTGATTTTGAAAAGGCTTGGTTGGCTTAAAGAGTAACCGCAGAAATGTTAGTAAGGCAGCCCATCCCAGCCTGGAATCCAGTTTGCGTTGGAGGAATAAGGTTTGTATGACTGATCCAAGCCTCTAGCTCTACCAAGAGATTAGATGCGTATATTTTCGCCTCCACATCTATCAGCGCAATCAGCCTGTAGTTTCAGGGATCCGAACGGGAACTCGACTTGCAGATTGGATTGAGGATGCTTCCTCTCCAGGACTCAGGGAATCAAGCTGCCATTCTGTAACTTTGGAAAAAAGATGAGTCAGGACTTGAGACCAGAATGGGGGTCTTGACAAAACAGGGCATTTGGTAGACTGTTCGGGCCTGGGGCTCCCTTGGATCTTAATTTCTGAAAACAGATCTGGGTCCTCAGAGGATTCGTGGTTTGTGGGATCGTTGGCTTTACCTCAACCTCCGGCCTCCTGGCCGGTCGGCAAGCAACTATTTGGGGCTGATTGGGATCTATTTTCGTTATATAGGTGTTCAATGTGAGCTCTCCATGTGGAATCCAATATATCTGAATTATGATGTTGATTCCGGTCGTTAGTTATTTGGTTAATTTGTTCCCAATAGAGCTTAGAGTCCCCTAATTTGCATACATATAGTAGTTTCACCCAAATATGTTCTTGATACTCTTTTTTGGTAGATTGTATGTCCCTTTATAGCTTTTTTCTTGCTTTACAGATTAAAAGCAGGAGTTCCTGGTGGCTTTCTGTTCCCCAAGATCGTAGTTGTCTGAGGTATTTATTTAGTTGTTGTTTTTGTTATTGAACCATGTTTCAAGTACCCTGCAATGTGAGCTTGGGAGTTTTTAGAGAATTTTTTATTAATTTCATAAATAAAGGACTCCCAAGCTTTTTTGGTCAATGTTTCCGTTGGGTCTTTCCAAAAGGCTTGTGTAGGTGCTTGTGATGGCCACAATGTTATCCTTATTCCAGCAGAGGCATTTTCGGTTATAACATTATGTGAACCCCTTCGCAGCGGGGGTAATTCCCCTGCTGTGCTGAGGGGCATGCACCGCGCCTCCGAGCTCATGACAAGCTCAGCTCATCATGAAGCACAGGGCTCGTGTGCTCATGACGAGCTGAGCTCGTCATGACCACACCCGTTCCCGTGGAACACTCAGCACAGCAGGGGAATTATCCCCGCGTGTGAGCGTTCCACGGCTCATGAGGAGCTCAGCTCATCATGAGCACCAGAGCACCGTGCCTCATGACGAGCTGAGCTCGCGATGATAATTGGATGGAGTTAAAGATGATAGGGCCTTTGCTTGCTCTGCGGTTGTGAAAGATTTTAATAAAGTTAAAGATTGCGGCTGGTGATCACTTTCCGCCCTGTCTTTCATCTGAAAGTTTGCAATGTACGGGAGAAGATCGTAATCCGTAAAGGTATAATCAATGGTAGATCCAGTTTTTTGTGTAACCCTGGTGTATGCTATGGGCCAATAGGTCAGGCCTTGTCTGTTAAGTACACACATTGAAAGGTCTTTAAGGCGGGCAGCGTATTTCTTACCGGCTGTATCCCATCGGTTGATAGCTGGTGTGTCTCCGTTTTACCCTTGCACCTAGTATATTGTGAATTCATGTTGAAATCACCTGACAGGATGGTTTTAGCATCTGAATAGGCAAATTTTAGTGTTCTTAATGAGGTGATTAATTGTTCAATTCGTGCTTTCTTTAATTTGGATGCGGATGAATATAAATGTTGAGCATGAGCAGGGTCTGGAACTTCGAGACAACTATTTTAACACACAACATCCATGAACAGTCTAAATCTATGATCGAAGCATGCCATAGAATTTCTGTTGAAATAAAAATAGAGCAACCCCCTTTTGCTCCTCCATTTTTAGTAGCTCTCCTAGCCGGGTTCAAGAATTTCTTAAAACCAATTATTGGAGATGAGATTATGTGCTAGCATTCTTGGAAGAGAATAATTTTGTACTGTGTAATAAAGTCCATGAATTCAGGGTCTTCTAATTTTAAATGGAGGTCATGCACATTCCAGGAACAGATGTTACAACCTTGGTATGAGTCTGGAGCTTCTGGTGAGGTTGTTCATTCAATTGCCGAGGGTTTGCTTCTAAGTTTGAGACCCAAGGGCCCGAAAGCTTACCGGCTTCTGGATGGTCAAAAGTAATGGTAATTTTCCTGGCCGAGTGCGCTGAGTCCCTTGTTTGACTGTGATGATCCGGGCCTTTTGCCCCTTTTAAAAGACTCACAATAATAGGAGACGATTGTAATGGACTAGGGTAACGAGGGGGGGATTATCTTTTTTAACTCGATTCCCCAATTGGCGAACGTAACCTTCTGCTCCTACTGCTGCCAAATCTGGTTGGTGTACTGTTTGTTAATAAATGTAGCTATTGTGGCTTCTTGACAGGTGAAACTCGGATTTTGATGAAATTCGATACTTTCAATATCATTGGTGTTTATATGGCTTAGAGATGGAAGAGCTTGAAATAATTTAGGCAAGATACTTCTATTTAGAATGTCATTTATTCCCCTTGAAAAAAATAATGGATTGAAAAACAGTTTATTGTTAACTGGGGGATCGTACTCCGAATCGTTGTCTAAGCTCCTTTCCATTTTTTTCTTCGCCAAGGGCTCTCCGATGATCTGGGGTAAATCTCGAGGTTCCGGGGTGTTTTTTTGTGGGTGGGTCTCGCCTCTCCTAATTATTTCAAAGACTTGGCTTGCGTCTATACTGATTTCTTCAGCCGAGGTAGACACTCCCTGGTTTGTTTTCCTTGTAGCCGATTTGGAGCATCTCTCTGATAATTGTGGAGCCTGAGTTTTTGGTTTGTGTTTTTCCTTCTGGCTACAGGTTTAAACAAACTATATTTTCTCTAGCGAAGTTGACTCCCTTGTATAGTGGTTTGAGGTATTGGGTGGATTTGGGAGTGGCACCGGTTGCTCCTTAGGGGTTGCTACTTCCATGCAGTGTTGGGATGCATTGTCTTCTTGGTGTGTTCCGTTATGAATTGATGTTGCCGGGAATTGGTCCTGAACCTGATTTATTTGTTTGCACTTTCTGGACTTTCTTAGTCGTTTGCTCTCTCGCTTAGATAATAGCGTTGGTACTTTTAAGTGACTTTCCAACAACTGATTAGATTGTTCTTGGAGAGGAGGATCCTGGGCGCTTAAGTTGTCAAAAACATTTGATGACTTGGGTGTGGGTGTTGTTGATTTAGTAGGTTTGATCGATACAGGGGTTGACTCTGTTTTACTACTTTTTTGCCCAACTGAAGGATCGGGACCTTCCAGATTGCTTTTTCTTTCTCTGCAGCTGTTGCAGGGATGGTTGAAACTTCCCTTGTTGTACCCAGTAGTTCAGTAAGTATAGTTGGAAACGCCGCTAATTTATCGATTATTCAAGTACAGTGACAGTGGCACATTTGAAAAGCGGATTCCCGGCCACGCTGCACCTTCAGGATCTTCTTGTTAAAGCTATGCAGTTTTTGTTCAACCCCCTGAACATGAATTGCAAGAATATTTAGGTCTACTTGAGTGTCCAGTTTGTCTGCATGAAAAGTCATTGCTTTGCCTATTGTGTCCAATGTACTTAACAGATGAGGCCAAACTGGAGACTTTGGTAAAGCTGAGCTGGCACTGTAATCCCAGTGGGGCGAATGCCCTAGGGATGGTTCGCTCAAACTACCTGAGGACCCTATAGGTGATGCCTTTTTTAAGACAGATGGTGACTGAAAGACTGATCCTAATTGGTTTAGTTGGCGATTCGGCGCATCATTTCGGTTATCCAGAAAAGGGTGTTCTAAAATTTCCGGCCTTTGGGAAGATGAATCAGGGTGGCCTGGGATGCCAAAGCTTGAGTTGGATCTCCCCTGACTAGTGGGGGGATAGGCCCCCTTCTGTATGTCTAACATACCCAAGGGACTCAAAATGGGTTTGTTGTGCTGATGTGCTGAATTGCATTCAATGTGACAGACTTGAGCACTTAGGCCATTATGGCCACTGGGTCCTGGTGAAGTTAGATGTTCTTGTGACAAATAAGGCAGATCCGGGTGAGACGAATGGTAGTGGATTAAAACCTCAGTTACCTGGGAGGTTTTCCTTTGGTTGGTCTCCCGAGGGTAGAACATTTTCGGGGTTAATAGTTCTGGGCTCTGTGTTTCTTGGTTTTTATCACCCAATGTGACCGATCCGGCCTACCGGAGGTCCTTCTTTTCTGACCATTCCACTTCACTATTTGTTGCTTTTCTGTCCCCTGGTGTAGACGAGTTTACATAATTTTTATTTAGGAGGGCTTTATTGTTGTTGCTTGGGTTAATAGGATTAGGAACTTTCGAGACAAGACCAGTCCGGTTATCCTCCGTAGCTTTAATAGCAACCTTTAAGAAGTCCGTAATCAGTGCTTGTTTGCTGCTGTTTGAGCAGGAATTATGCCTGTTGAGGACTGTGCGAGTTGCCGCACGGGTTGCCTTCTTGCTACCTTCGCACATGGGTTGTGGGGCGGCCTCTACGGAGGGTTTTTCTGTGGTTTCAAAGATGTTTGCAGTGGGAAGTGGTACATCTATTATTGGTCTGCACTCGTGCCGTACTTCTGTTGCTTCTATTACTTCTATGCCCTCTATATTTCGCATGCCAGGATCTGCTGGGGACATGTGCGAAGGGTTATAATTTGGAGCTTTAATATCAATCTTCAGCCCTTCCTTATCCTCATCCTTGTCCTTCCTATTTTTGGCTGGGGCTGGGACTCGCAAGTGTTTGTCTTTCTTGTCATCCCCTCCTATTTTCCCTGAACGCATTTCCCAATTTATTGGACCCACACTCTTGCCACACTTTTGCCAGACTGTAGCGTTTTGCCAGTCACTGTAAAGTTCGAGCAGATCGCTGAGCTGAGCCCTGAACGTGTATATATCTGTCCGACAAACTGAGTTTTCTATACGGTGATTGTTCAAGTGGGGGCTTTAAATAATTGGTTTGCTGGAATGAAACTTTCAGAGAAGGGCACGGTTGTTTAACCTCTCCCGGGGGTGTGGAGATAGTCTGTATCTTAACTTTTTCTTTCTTCCTCCTCTCCTCTCCTGCCAGCAGCATAGCTAGGGAGTAACATAAGGACAGTTTCTGGGCAAGGTTTGGGTGGGCAAGCAGGGAAGGCGGGAAGCGCAAAGGTGCAGGCTGCACCTAGTTTAAGACATGTCTTACCCACTCGCTGCAGCTTTCCACTTTCCACCTTCCACTTACCCCCACTTGATGACAGCTGCACTGGCACCTGCCTGCTGCAGGGGGGACCTGCTCCTGGCTCCTGGCAGCAATCAACTCAACATCCCTGCAGAAGTTCTGGGCGCACTGAACACACGCCTCAGCACACGCCTACGTGCCGGGGAGACACACGCATTCAATCGGGCTGAACCTCACTGCTCCCCCGGCTATCCAAGAGTCGGAAGGGCAGTGGGTCGCTGAAGCGCTCTGCCCCCTGCACCCTCGCTGTGTGTGGAGTACGGAAGGGGGGTGCACATGTAGGGGGCAGAGAGCGGGGGTTGAGGTCTGGAGCGGCCGGCGGCCTCCTTGTGTCTCCTCACATGCCTCCTCGGTCAGCTTGAAAACCTGGACTCAGGAACACACAACACCCTTGCCTCATCAGCAAGTGATCTGCAGCTCCGGCCGCATTAACCAACTTTCGCCAGGTGTTTAGCAAGTGATCTGCGTCTCCTGCAGTGGAAAACAACTTTTGCCAGGTGATTTGCAGTAGTCCGTGGCCCCTGCCGCGTTAAACACATTTTACCGCTCCCATCGCGGCAGGCAGCCTCTGATCGCATGGCACTGCATGCATGATTGGCTTGTCCTTATCATAAAAACACCCCTGAGGCTATCAGAGGCAGAAAATTACTTTAAGACCACCTTAACAGGTTATAAGAAAAAATTTGAGGAGATAAACAAAGACCTAGGGGAATACAAAGACAACCTGACTCAATTGAAAGTGAATACATTTCAGAAGGACCTGAAGAGATTTGCCTTTAACAAGGTATACCCCTAGGCAGATTCGACTTACACACCCCGACCAAAAACAGCCCCAACTCTGACTTCTCTGATTACAATGAGTCCACAAACAGCGGGTCTAGTAACAGGAGTTTCAAAAATGGACAGAGGGGTGGATACAGGGGTACACTTAGACAAAACTAAGCCCAACCAATGTGGCCACAATTTACTGCTCCAGGAACCAATATACACCCAATGCATTTCCAACAGTCTCCCTTCCCTTTCTGAAACCCTCCCTACATGCCAGCACAACCTATCCATCAAAACACTTACCGGCCTCCCTTTTTAGGGAGAGGCCGCAGAGGGAGGAAAAGAGGGCAGAACCGAGTGTGGCGGGAGCAAGAGGACCCAGTGGGCAACCACACAAGCAGCAAATCACAGGACCAACAACCAGGCACAAGCACAAGGAGAGTCTGATAACCAACCTCTCAGACATAGCTTTATCTCCTGTAGAGAAACAAGTACTGGAGAAGGGTTTAGGCTTCATTCCTTCAGCTCGCCTTCATAATTCAAATAACATCGCGAGCTAGAAGAATTTTTTAGGAAGTTGAAACTCAAGGCATACTTTGAAGGGAAAGAGACAAATGACTGCCCCGAAGTCCCCCTCAACACAGGACTAAGGTTAAAATCTTCCTTCATACCACCCCCAGGGGGTGCACGCAGAAGTAACAGCTTTTGAACAAGCTGTCTTCAACGATATTGAAGCCTTTGAGGATGACAGTACATACAAGAATATGACCAAAGAAGAATTCCTAGCCCTCCAGAGTCTCCAGTCTAACGACGTGATTACTATAAAACCAATGGATGAAGGGGGCTGGGTGGTGATCCTAAACACCAAGGACTACGATTTGGAGTGCCTACGTCTCCTGAACGACACAAGAAACTACACTCCTTTGACCAGAGATCCCTCGCGTGAACTGAGAAGCGAAATAAAAGACATGGTAAAGGAGGCTGAAGATGACGACCTAATCACCAGACCTGAGGCAGCCTTTTTGAGCAAAGGGAATGGCGTGATCCCATATTTTTACACCCTGCCCAAAAACACAAATGGACCCCCCCCCCCCCCCCACCTGGAGGCCCGATAGTCTCGGGAATCGGCTCCATTCTGGAGCCTTTATCACGCTATTGTGATTTTTCCTTGAAGCCTCCTATTCAACAAACTTCCACGTACCTTTAGGACACCAAGTCTCTCCTTCAACTCTTACAGGAATTGACCTTCGATGAGACCACAACCATACTGGTCACTCTTGACATAGAGAGCCTTTACACCAACATTCCCCAGGATTACACCTTCAGAGTCCTGGGAGAAGCTCTCAAAGATACCACATGAGAATACCAGACCTCCAAGGATTTCATTATCAAGTGCGCCACGTTAGCCTTCAAACGCAACTACTTTGAGTACAAAGGTACTCTGTACCTCCAACCCACTGGGCAGCACATTTGCCCCAAGCATGGCGACTTCGAACGCCAAGAACCCACCAACCGACCCCACCAACCCAGAAGCCGCAGCCCGAAACCTCAGACAGTGGATCGACGACTGCTCCAACATCCTCGCCCCGCTCAAGAAACCCTCCAACAGCCACGTCAACAAGAGAGCCACCTTGTTCACAAACGAGCTCTAAACCTCTAAACGCGCATGCCTGAAACTGGAGAAGACATGGCTGCACAAACGCACACCGCCCAACCAAGCAGCCCACAAGGACGCCATCCGCAGACACCACCACATCATCAGATTAGCCAAGAGATCCTCCTTCAAAGACCACTTGGATAGCAATGCACACAACAGCAAAGAGCTCTTCAGCATCATAAAGGAACTATCCAACCCCAGCGCCAATGCCAACGACATCCCGCCCTCACAAGAACTGTGCGACTCACTAGCCATCTTCTTCCACCGCAAGATCGCTGACATCCACAACAGCTTCAACACCACGACGGTCCCGACTATGGCAGACTCCACCTCCCCTGTGAACACTACCAGCGCCAACTGCCAGACCTCCTGGTCCAACGTCAACGATGATGAGACAAGTGAGGTCATGAACTCCATCCACTCCGGATCTCCGTTTGACCCGTGCTCACACCACATATTCACACCCCAACTACGGAAGGTCATCAACATCACCTTCGAAGCAGCGGCATTCCCGGAAAGCTAGAAGCACGCCAAAATCAACACCCTCCTCAAGAAGCCCAAAGCAGACCCCAAGGACCTAAAGAACTTCTGGCCCATCTCCCTGCTCCCGTTCCCGGCAAAGGTCATCGAGAAACTCGTCAACATGTAACTGGCCCGCCACCTCGAAGAGAATAACATCTTGGACCCGTCCCAGTCCGGATTCAGACTAAACCACAGCGAGACAGCCCTCATCGCCGCCACAGACGACATCAGGTGCCAACTAGACAACGGCGAAACATCAGCCCTCATCCTCCTGGACCTGTCAGCCGACTTCGACACGGTCTGCCATCGCACTCTAAAGACACGGGTACTAGAAGCCGGAATCCAAGAGAAGGCTATTGACTGGACCACGTCCTTCATCTCCTGCAGAACCCAGAGCGTCGGCCTCCCACCCTTCCGATCCGAAGCCAGCAACATCATCTGCGACGTCCCCCAGGGCTCATCCCTCAGCCCAACGCTGTTCAACGTCTACATGGCCACCCTCGCACAAGTGGCCCGCCATCACGACCTCAACATCATCGCCTACGCTGACGACTCCCAGCTCATCCTCTTCCTCACCAAGGATCCACACACCGCCTAAACCAACCTACACGAGGGAATGAAGGCCGTCGCCAATTGGATGAGGAGCAGTCGTCTTAAGCTGAACTCGGACAAGACGGAGGTTCTCATCCTCGGACCCACCCCCTCAGCCTGGGACGACTCCTGGTGGCCGACCACACTGGGAACAGTACCAACACCCACCAACAATGCACGCAATCTAGAATTCATCCTCAACTTCTCCCTCTCCATGTCTAAGCAGGTCAATGCCGTCTCCTCCTCCTGATACAACACTCTCCGCATGCTCCTCAGGATCTACAAGGGGATCCCAACTGAAACAAGAAGAACGGTGACACAGGCCCTCAACAGCAGCAGACTGGACTACCACAACACACTCTACGCAGGAATCCCAGCCAAGTACCTACAACGACTACAACGCATACAAAACGCCTCCGCCCGACTGATCGCCAACGTCCCCCCCCGCAGCCACATCACCCCCCACCTGAGAGGCCTACACTGGCTCCCCATCGACAAGAGGATCACCTTCAAGCTCCTCACCCACGCACACAAAGCACTCCACAACGCCGGACCAGCCTACCTGAACAGCAGACTCAGCTTCCGCACCCCCACCCGCCAGCTCCGCTCCACCAGCCTCGCCCTCACCACTGTCCCCTGCATCCAACGAACGACCTCCGGTGGCAGATCCTTCTCCCACATCACCGCCAAGACCTGGAACACCCTCCCTACCCACATACAGCAGACCCAAGACGCACTCGCCTTCAGAAGACTCCTCAAGACCTGGCTCTTTGAGCAGTAGTAGCACCCCCCTCCCCTCAGCGCCTTGGGACCCTCATGGGTATGTAGCGTGCTTTACAAGTACTCTGATTAATTGATTGATTGATTGATTGATTGATCCTTGATGCCTCCAACCCATTTTCCTCTTCCAGAACACTATGGAAGTGGTATATTGATGATGTCCTCCTGATATGGAAATGACCTGAGAACATCCTTACCAATTTTCTTGGATGGATCAATACTCTAGATCACAACTTTACTCATACTTTCGACCACCATGAGGTTGTCTATTTGGATGTCATCATTTCGAAAGGCGACAGGGTCTTTACCACCAGAAACTTTTATAAACCCACGGCTAAGAACAATCTGTTGGAATTTACCAGCTTCAGCCACTCCGAGAAAACCTACCTTACGGACAGTACTTGCGACTCAGGCGTAATTGCAGCAACCTGATGGATTTCCGCGCACTGTACACAGATCTGACTACGAGACTGCAGAGTCGCGGATACCCATAGAGCATACTTAACAAAAGCTACAAAAGGGCACGTCACCAACCCAGAGAGGCACTTCTTGAGGACAACCCTAAGGAAGAGACTGAAATTCCACTTACGTGCGTCAACACATACAGCACTGCGTCCAATACTGTGAAAAGAGTGATAAAGAAGCATTGGAGCTTTCTCACCAGCAACAACAGAAGATGGGAAAAACTCCTGTTTTGTTTCAAAAAAGGACGCAGTCTCAGGGACTCACTAGTACATACACGACCGAGAGTACAGCAGTCACTGGGACCTCCATCCATCACCACATGCTGGGGTTACCAAAAGTAACTGGCCACTATCCATGCTCCAACTGCAGTGTTTGCCAAATGACCAAGCACACCAAAACACTCAACCTTGAACCAGGTAAAACATGGTTACAACTCTCCCACACAAATTGCAACAAAAGTAACATTGTGTGTTTAATCACTTGTCCTTGTGGGTAGATTATGTAGGGATGACTACACTCAAAGTAAAACAGTACGTGGGCGAACACAGGAGTAACATCAGGTGTTACAGGATCAATACAAAACTCAGCGAACACTACATCCAAGCTAAACATTCCACATACGATCTAAAATGAACTGTCATCGAACAGGTGCATTCAGGCTGCAACATTAACCAATTCCTGTTTGAGGAGGAACAGAGATGGGTTTATCACCTGGGCACTGATAGGACCGGGCTCAATGATAGCGTCCCATGGAGCACCGTACTTAAAAGGTAACCAGACACAAGGGCCTTATACCATACTTGCACCCTTGCCAGTCAGTACCCCTTTTACTTTAGTCTCCTCTCAGGCAGAATCTTCTAATGCAGAATCCTCACCATGACAGCCCGATCTGACTGAGCATCGCTCTGCATTTTGATTTTGTGAGCAGTCCGTTCTGCTCTACTGGATGAGTCTTTCCCTGTTTCCCTATAGATTTTAGCAGGGGGTGATTCAGTCATTCATTGTTGAGGCAATATTTTACATTCAGTCTTTACCAATTATTTTTCATCTAACTGAACCTCCTTTAGGACTATGACATCTCACTTTTTTGCCTGATTCTGTCGTATTCTGCATTTTGATTAAACTTCGTTTCAGCCATACGATGTTTTCATCGTAAATTTTAAGCCGGTTTGAATAGTGCTAATGAAGTTTCTTCCACACAATAATAAAACCGCCCTATCCATGGTCAGCAGTCTAGTTCTCCGCTGACAGTATGATCACATGCCTTGCAAGATACACGGGGATTGGCCGCCAAACAGATGCGTGATGACGCACTAGCGCCGACGCCCCGAGCATGCGTACTTGCAGCGCCTGGCGCGCAAGCAATACCAGCTTTGAAGGACTGCCCGGTCTACTAAAGAGCAGTTTGATTCCGGCCTCAACATCGATGGGGTCTGAGAATCTAGGCTTAATCCAGGGTCCAAACAGGTACCTGGCTTTGCTGGAGTGAGTGAACCCAGACTATCCTACTACAAAACAGATAAGTAACAGGCAGGGAAGGGATTTGTTTCGCCTGTTTCTGACCTTGTCCTTTTTTGTTTACAGGGTGTGCCTATTGACCATAACCCCCTCCCGAGACCCATGATGTGATTAGTGATCACATCGCTTGTAAACTCCTAGTTACAGTATTGCTATCTTTTGCATCAACACTGACCACTGCACTTACGATAGGTTGGTGAGAGTCACATTTGCTTTGTAGTGCGCCAAACACGCACAGATACCACTCGATGGCCTAGTTGGCGTGCAGGTCAAGTAACGCAACTTTCACAAGATACAAGGTACCTCCACATTTACAGTGGTCATTTGTTGTCACATAACCACGCACGCTGACAACTTGTAATGTAGGTGCACCCTCATATAGCACGCAATTGCACCATAGTTTCGTGTTAGACTCCTTTAAGTGCACCAACAGAGAGGAGGACCCCAACTGTGTGTTTTGTGCTGCAGATAAGCAGACGCCTGTGAATTGTTTGAATAGCCGCTTGTACATATTTATGTTTGCTTGTGTCTGCTTCTCTTTCAGATACTTGCTGGGTGCTGAATACTTCCAGGTACCCCCGACACAGCAGGTTTTAAACATTTTTCCTGTTTTTTTCACACTGTGACCACCAGGTTAGGGTGAGCCTTAGCGCGCTCATACCGCCGAGGGCTACGCACTGGTCCTGACGAATGCCACCAAATTTGCATACAGACAGACAGAAACATGTTGACCGCACATAGCGTGGCATAGCTGAACCATCTATTCAGCGTTTTCAAACTGTCCGCTCTTTATTTTAACCGTGCTAGGTTGGCCTACGAATAACAAAAAATTCCAGACACAACCTAGTCACTTTTATTTCACTTTACCTCTATCACCCACAGAAAAAACCCAGCTCTGCAGTAATTCTGTCGTCGGAGCACACCGGGGGGGGGGGGTTTAGACCTTCCTGTTGGGGTCCAATGATGAAGCATGTCACCAACTAGGTTGGTGAGTGAGAGCTTTCTAAAGAACCCATTTGGATTGCTTTACTATTTCTCTCCTCTCATGAACTGTTTTGACTATATTGCATAGGGGGAGAGGGCTTCCTTTCAGACTTCCTAGAAACCCTCTCTCTCTGGTTGTTTATAGATATAAACATCAGTGTCAGAATGCTGCTACCAGCACAATGGCGTAAATTCTTGGCATAACGGTGGAAGGTGGACAACTTAGCAAATGAGAGGGTGGCAGTCACTACAAACCGCTGGCCCCAACATACTGTGGTAATCTTTACCAGAAGGTTTACCTATAGTATATGGATGGCATACATAGCCACATTCGGGCACAGGCATAGTTTATGTAAATGTTGCTATAAGAGGGTACCCATAGAATATGGGGTCATCCATGATTAAATGCTGGCCCAGGTATACTAGAAGCACTTTTTGCCATATGGGGCCACCCATACCATATTTAGAAAACAATTGGTTAAACTCCTGGGAAACGTCATGTTTTATTGGCTTGGCACACCATGAAAGGATTTGAATATTTAATGACTGCCCTTTCAGTGCCTATGGCATTTAAGCAAATGCATGTGAAAATTGTGCTTTAAAATGAACAATTTAACATACTCTTTTCAAAATTGTTATCATGAGGAGAAACTCAATAGACGAGGTCTGAACTATGCACTTTGCTTGGGCGCTATAATTTAGAGCAAGTACTATGCCCCAGGACTTTCAAAGATCATTTCTGCACCATAGTATAGGTGGCATCTAAATTAGACATTTGTTTGTGTAATTCTGATATACTACTCTTGCAGTTCCTTTGGTACTTCAGCAATGTCATTGGTTGTGATGATCAGTTTATGTGACATTCCTTCCTGGAAAAAATCAAGGTCAAGGATCATATGATGTCAATTCCTATGGTTTTATTAAGGCTAAAGGTTATGTGAAGTCACTTCGGCAACCCTCGGGAATGTGGGGAATTGACACTCATGGTAAAGTGCCACCCCATTCATGATATAGGTAGCATGCAAGGCATTAATGTGTTGAGCACAACCACATTTTACTTTTTGTGTTCCACTCACCACTACTGCGCCACCTCTCCTTGTGTGAAGCAGGGGCTGAACAGAGGTAAGAACTGCATCAAGGTGTCACCTTGTGTAAGAGATTCACTTCTATACATGTCACACAAGCATAGGATTGGCTTGTGAGTGTCTGGATGTCTGCTCCTCAATTGGACAGCAGAACACGCAGTCAGTCACCAAAGTATTATGGAAGGAATGTGTTTGTAAATGATTAAAAGGGACCGCAGATAGAAAAGTGCCCCCTACATGCTCTAAAGAATGAGCCACCACTGGTCCCATGAGAGAATTTTAATTCTACTTTGAGTTGAGGACATTATTGAGGATCTGTTGTTGGCTTACTTTGCCACTTTTTATCCAGAATAAGTGTTGATGCACTACTCACTTTAAGGATGTTTAAAGCAAATGTAACTATTATTTATTAATTTTTTTAAAGAAATGATCAAAGATTTCAAAATATTTTGCAAATATACATATTTATGTACTGTAAATTCCTTTTTCATATTTTAATGTGAATTTTTTTTACATTGCAAATATTTTGTTGCTTGAATATGAATTTTCCTTGAAAAAATTAAAGACAAGAAGCGTTTGTCAAAACAGAAATAATTGGTTTAATCAAACACAGTGGCCAGGAATAAGTTGGGGTCTGAAGACTGTCTCAAAGCAAATTGGTTTCTGCCATCTTTTTATACATAACGTGAAGAGTCATAAAACAATTTGTGCATTCTTTTGGAGACAGAAATCTGGGCCTAGTTACGTGCCAGAAATATGATCATTTGAAAAGAAGCACAGGTGGGTCTCGACCTTGCGTGAATGCAATGAGGTGCCAGTGGGTACGTGTCCAGATGTCCGGCATGGGGAGCATGCGATCACTGCGTGTAGTGTGCATGCTGTGTTCTAATTGGCTGAGTGTTCATAACTTAGTCTGACTTTATGGTGTTTTGGGAATGCGTTCACCTTAGGACAAATCTATTTTATTGGGGCCAGTCTCCTAAGACCATTGTGGTGTCACTGCTTTTCTATTGGATCAATCTGGGGTTTCCTGTTCACACATTTGTCTAAGGTTTATATATCACCCGCCGTGACATATTATTCAGTTGCTTCAGGCCTAGGTCACAGGGCCTGCCTGACCACATCTGACTCGGGTTGATAGGGATGACATATAGGTTAGATTTGACACCAGCAATGTAATTCATTGTTATTTTTTATTTCTCCTCATTCCCCTCTGCCCCCAGCCAACTTGGAGACTAGTAGGCTGCCACTTTTACTCAGTTACGAGATGTAGGCCCGCGAGGTTTGAACCCCGGTTCTCTGTCGCCCGCCTACCAATTACAAGCAAACCCGGTCCTGTTGCTGACCTCTTGTTGTCAAGGAAATGATGGTCATGCTCTCTTCTTATTTCCCGAAACCAATGCCTAACGATGTGGGTGTGTTTGCAATTGGAAATCCATACTGAAAAGACACAACACATCCTTGCACAGTCTGAGAGCTTTCCTGAGGCTTAATCCTAGGATCAAGAGATTGTATGTGTCATATAGATTATCTTATAATGTGGGGTAGACTATCATTATTAACCTTATTGACCAGGAGACCAGTTGGTCAGGTAATCCAAAATGGCTTTCTCCCTGCTGTTTCCCAGTCTAGCCAACTCAGTTCTAGAAGTTGTATATAGAGAAGTCAGCCAGTCTGAGTGCGTGGGGGATATGGTCTCAGCCCATCTTTTACAAATTTCACGATTAGCTAACAAAATAGCATAGAATAAAAAACCTCTGCTTGGGCCTATAATTTAACTTGATATACCGAAGATGATAAGCCTGAGTGAGATGCATACTGGGCACGCTAAAATATCAGTAAGAGTGGTTTCTACTTTCTTCCAAAATTCTGAAATGGCTGGACAATCCCAGAACATGTGTGTTTCTGGGGCGCTTTCAATATGGCACTTTTTACAACTAACAGGGGGGCCCTTGGATATTTTAGTAAGACTCGCAGGGGGAAAACAGGCCTTGTGTGTAGTACAATAATGATTTCTTCTTAGCCAAGATGGTTTCACAGCTGTAATTAAGGTGTTAAAGGAAATTTGCCACACATCTGCCCATTCTATATCCGGGATTGCATCCCCCCATAGTTCCTCAGGTAATCTGAATTCTCCATCAATGGTCTCCTCTATAATCCAATAAAAGAATGATACTTCCTTCTTTCCTCCTTGCTTCTGTACCAAATGTTCTTCAAGGATATTGCCCATGCCTATGGGTTTATCAGAACTCTGAAACCAACTCTTTAACTGTAAGTATTTGAAGCTGGACATACTTTCCTTCATTCTCTCGTCGAATGATGCCCAGGGTCAAAGTACTCTCTCAGAGACCAAATCTCCCCATACCAGGAACCCCGCAAGTTACATTCTTTTACATATATATCATGGCATACATCAACATCACATTTATCAATATTAACAATAGTGATGCCTTTGTTTTCTTTTTGGAAATTTGGATGTATGAAATGTTCTTGTGCAGATATATTACTTCAGCCTTTGCTGAGGCAATTTGTTTCTCTCAAATGCACAGCATGGTCAGAATGTAATGGTTCTTCACAGAATGCTTTGTCAGGTCGACAAGAATCAGTCTTTGATAATACATTTTGGTTATAATTTCATGCCTCACATTGAGCTTTTTTAATGTAAGCATTGTATTCTAAAGTAGAAATATTCCCTGTGTGATATATTTCCCCAAGAGAGAAAACATACCTCTGAATAATTTGTTCTTACTGAAGCAGAGTGCTATGAGGTAGACGTTAAACGGAAACTGTGTTCAATTAGCTGTCTTTGTACAATGTAAAAAAAAGAGAGAAACAAAGAAATGGGCTTGTCAATGTCTGAACTTTCATGCTAATGAGCTGACAATAATATATGTACTGGTTACTCTACTGTCACATGACAAATTTGTCACATAGTAAAATTCTTAGCATTAGTGCTTGTCTAATTAAGTAAACAGAGAGATATCGGTCATTGTTTCATAGCCGCACTGCCTGTGCCTATGAAAGAAATATATGACATGAAAAGATTTTATTGTTAAATATAAGGTTGTAAACAAAACATCTTTGAATCAGCTGTAATCACATCACCAATACATGCTGGAAATTAGTATGGACTTAAGGAAGGCTCCTGCAGCCCCTGCAGCAAGTTGTTCCTGAGACCTTCCAGTGGTCCTAAGTCTCAAGGGGCCCTCATTCAGTCTAAGGTCAAAGAATATCTGTGTGTTATTGGAGAATCAGCGGCCACTCAATATATTCTGCAGGGGCGCCCCGTCAACTTGTGGTACACCATTGGAAAGGAGTCACACACATGTTAGCACAATAAATATTAATAAGCAAGTTCATAATTACCGACCTCTGCTATTGGCTGTAAATGAAGGAAGAAAGACCTGCCTCTCTACATTTGAAGACCTCATTTCCTGCATTTAATTCCCAAATTGGGAAACATTTTCAAGTTTTGCTTTGAAACAGTTGCATCTCCCTATGAGATATCTCTTGTACTACTGTTTCCAACATAAATGTGAATGTGTGTGTGTGTATATGTGTGTTTATATATGTATATAAATATATGAATATATATATATATAGGTTAAAACTCAAAAAATTCTTCAAATTGCAACATGTGAAGAAGAAAAATCCGGAAATTCCTAACAGTCCTACTTTTCTAAATGTGGGAGATCGCACAGATTTTGAAGAAATATGGTCTTTACAGGAAGAAGTGGGTGCATCTAGGCAGGTCCCTCTAGTTGCTTCAAGAATAGATGTAGCGACCTGTATCACACCCTTCAAACCGAAATCAGTTTTTCTTCCCACTTCAACACATGGCAACATTGATGTTTACCAGGACTTAATCACGAAAGATCTAAAAACAACTGTACATAGCTCCCAACAAAAAACATACAGTGGAAAAACAAAATGAATCAAAGTTACTACACGCTGATAAAAAAACTGGAATCAGATCAAAATATTCTAGTCCGCCCAGCGGATAGAGGAGGCAACGTAGTTCTTTGCCCACGATTAATGTACATTGATGAGGCAGAGTCCCAACTCAAGGATCAATCGTGCTACAGAAAGAGCAACCTGGGAGCAATCAAATTGGCATGGCAGGATCAAAACGCCAAATTGGTTGCGTGGAGAAGTTCTAATTTAATTACTAAAGATGAATTTGGATTTCTAAAGAAGGAATTCCCGGTCATACTAACATTTTACTTACTTCCTAAAATTCACAAGTGAGTGGATAATCCACCAGGGCGTCCCATAATCTCGGCCATCAACAGCTCGACTGAGAATATGTCATCCTATATAGACTATTTTTTGCAGGACAGCGTAATGACTTTGGATTCTTATGTGCAGGATTCCGCAGATTTTATAAGAAATCTTAACAATGTATCATGGAAATCAGGTTGTATATTAATCACGTTAGATGTTTCCTCTTTGTATACATCGATACGTCACAACAATGGTATTGCAGCAGTGAAATATTATTTAAACCAACGTTCTATTGTTTTTTCTGCACACAATGCCATGTTTATTTCCATGATTAGAATTTGTTTGGAACAAAATTACTTCCTTTTTAACAATCAAGTGTACCAGCAGGTCAGGGGGGTAGCTATGGGGGCCTGTTTTTCACCCAGCCTAGCGTGCTTGCACATGGGCTGGTGGGAGGAGCAGGTCCTCATGGGCAAACATCGCACCATCATGGAACAACATGTCCCCTTATATCTCAGGTACATCGATGACCTCTTTCTGATCTGGCAGGGCACCCTGGAGGAGGCAAGCACTTTTGTAAAACATCTGAATACTAACAACTTAAATCTAGAATTCACATCCAATATGAGTACATCTTCAGTATGTTTTCTGGATTTGGAAGTTTATATAGAATCTGACAGAATAGCAACTATGCTATATAGAAAGCCAACTGCTGGAAATACTGTCCTCTATGCAGCAAGACAATCCCCCCTTCACCTAATACGTAGTATCCCTTTCGGGGAGATGCTGCGCATTAGGAGAATTTGCAGCTCAGAAATTGAGTGTTTATTTACTGACATTTATAGAGCGCAAACGAATACCCGTAGGCGTCTCGGCGCTAGACTACAATAGTGTTAAAAGCTCAGGAAGCCAGTAAATTACGCTTTCTTGCTAGGGTTTATTCAGAGGGGGTCTTAGAAAAGGCAATGGCTTGCTCAAATAATATGACCAGAGCTCAAGCACTAGTTCCACGAACAACATCAGGCATTTCCTGCACTGAGCCAATATTTTAATCCTCCAGAATTATAGCTACCTACAACAGACAGCATAAGGAGATTCATAAGATTTTCTGCCGTAATTGGAACTTAGTAACCGGGCATCCGGTTAAGGGGGAACTAGTGGGCAGAAAACCCGAATTTTCCTTCAGAAAATCAATTTCTATTGCCGACAGATTGGTCAAAAACCATTTGGATCAGCCATCTTCAAAAACCTTTATGGCTCTCACCAAGGGTTTCAAGAAATGCTCAATCTGTAAGGCTTGTAAATATGGTTGTAGCAAAACGCAATACCTGACTCCTTTCAAAGCTGAACCAACACTGATTACCAAACAACTTACCTGTAAGACTGAGTTTGCGGTCTATGTGCTGCAGTGCCCCTGTGAGTTTCGGTATGTGGGGAGCACCCGTCTGCCGGCTCACAGGCAAATACTGCAGCATATAAAAGCAATCAACACCAAAGCCCTGTCATATCCCGTAGCTCGTCATTTTGAGAGTTCTCAAGATAGTGACCCGAAACATCTTACATATTATGTCATCGATAGTGTTTTGCCATTAAAAAGAGGTGGCAATAGGGATGCGCTTCTAAGGGTCCTGGAAACTCGCTATATCTTGGAGTTAGACAGTCGAACCCCAGGGGGTCTTAATAACAGCGAAGATTTGCATACGTGTTTATAAAAACATCACTGTG
This sequence comes from Lissotriton vulgaris, assembly GCF_964263255.1. Lineage (NCBI taxonomy): Eukaryota > Metazoa > Chordata > Amphibia > Caudata > Salamandridae > Lissotriton > Lissotriton vulgaris. The sequence goes on along the minus strand of NC_141691.1, from coordinate 1,309,809,597 downwards.
AACACCTTTATAAAATCTGCTTAATTCTAACTGGTAGGACTCCTTAGTGAAAATATGCTACACAATACATGTAATGAAGGGTCTGTACATATGGTTATCCTATGAGTTTCAATTAGTTTGCTCTGTTGTCTTGCTGTTTAACATCCAGTATAAAAATTCAAGATCTTTGGTAGGGGCTCCTACCTAAGTATTTTTGAAACAATGAAAAAAGCATTTATGGAATTTATGATTATGCACGCATTGGCACTTGCACTTTTTATGTCAATCATTGCACTATGCTATCATTGCTGCTCCATACCACTTTTGTTGGATTTAATGATATATAATGTTTGCACTATGTGAAATGTCGAATTGCACAAAGCACTTTTTTGAAACCCCACTTGGGGTGTATAAAATTCAAGAAGCTTCTCTTTTCAATTAGAAAACCGCATACCGTATTTACTAAAACATTGACATGTGATTTTAGTGGTTTATATATATATTTATTTATTGATGTAAATATGTATAAATATTTATTACTAATGCGATATGTTGCACATTTTCCATCATATTATGTATAGAATGAAATCACTCACTATGAGTTTCATTATTTTATACCAAAAGACTATTTAATTATATATAGTCTTCTTTCTGTTTCCTTGATGAGGATCTTTTTTGAAATAATGTGGGAGGCGGCAATACAAAGTCCGCCTTTGTGTTTGTTATTTAGATCCAACTGTGGTATTGCAACCTTACCATGTGACCAAGACTGTGGAGACAGTCGAAACGCGTAATGGCGGGCGAGCTAAGCAATATGCATAAATAAAGCACCTTTTTGTTTGGCACCAGAATCGGGTTCAGCTCTTCGTTTGTTCAATCCAATTGAATCGCTAATTGGGGGCGCGGGCCGCGCCAGACGAGTACTGTTTCATATATATATATGTGAATATATATATATATATATTCACAGAAAAAACCATAGGTTATAGTCCATATATAGTTAGGAATTTGCATTTACAAAACCTTGAAAATTCAATGAAAAAACCATTGGTTATAGAACATATATAGTTAGGAATTTGCATTTACAAAACCTTATTTTACTCGCATAAAACCATTGAAATTCCATATATAGTTAGATGCGCTAACTATATATCGCGCACCCGCAATCCACTGCTGATGATGTCACATATTACATCATTCATGACATGGTCAGTAACATCACTGATGACATCACTGATGACAACTCAAATGACATCACTGACAACATCACAGATGACATCATTCATGTGTTAATACGATGAACCTCTACAGACTCTGATATAACCTTAGATACACTCAGTGAAAACAGACACTCACAGATTGTCACTCATCCATGGAGTTACTCATACACCTAGACAGTCATGCAAAGAATCAATCACACCTCCATTTCCTCAACTATACAGTTATATACACCTTACGTATTGAAACATATTCTAACACATATTTACTCTCTTATACAATCACTGATACAAGTTTTCAATGATCCATGCAGCCACTCATACATTCACTGGCTCTTAAACACAGTAATTTATATATGTCAACTCTCGCATGTACTGTGTTTTACATATGTACTTACTTTGACATGTAGCATTGAGATATCCAATCACTCACCAATACACTCATGCACACAGTCAACCACCCATACAGCTGTTTCCACATGCGGTTTTGAACCCATAAATCTAGTGAATCAGCTGTTCACACATCTATGCACAGAGTCACACACCTCCCAGCCACTCACACACATACTCAGTCTCCCATACAAATACTTGGGCAACCAATCAATAACCCATATAGTTACTCATATAGCTACTGATCAACACATGCAGCAGTTTACAGAACAACAGATATAATGATGCACAAATTAATACAGTTTAATCACTAACCCATGCACTCAGTGAGACACATTTAATCACTCCCTCATACAATCAGTCATGCACCTACTAAATCCTTCATCCAGACATTTATACATCCACTCATTTTTCAATATGTAAGACATATCTTAACTTTACAGAAACATACAGTCACTGGATGTTGTCATCAGTGATGTCATTTGAGTTGTCATCAGTGATGTCATCAGTGATGTCACTGACCATGTCATGAATGATGTAATATGTGACATCATCAGCAGTGGATTGCGGGTGCGCGATATATAGTTAGCGCATCTAACTATATATGGAATTTCAATGGTTTTATGCGAGTAAAATAAGGTTTTGTAAATGCAAATTCCTAACTATATATGTTCTATAACCAATGGTTTTTTCATTGAATTTTCAAGGTTTTGTAAATGCAAATTCCTAACTATATATGGACTATAACCTATGGTTTTTTCTGTGAATTTCAATGGTTTTTTAATAGCAAATATCAAAAGCTGTCAAATGTCAAGTACGTGATAGGTAAAAACGTTTTCGTGTTTATGCACGCTGATGTGCTTTGAACGCTGCCCCCCCCCTCCCCTCTTTTCTCTTAGTAGTACTCTCTCTTTGCAGATAGTGAACGGTAGTTAACGCAGACCTTTACCCCCGTTGTAATCCGTCGTACCTGCTTGTCTCTCCATTTGATTGATTGTTATCCAAGCATTTACTGTTTTAGAATTGGTTCTCTTTGGATCATTCTCTATTTACAAACAAGCACAAAGTCGCAATACTCTGTTTAGTCTTTGCAGATAGTGAAAAATCGTGTAAAAAAATAAAAGTAATCGAGCAAAATCAGTAGACCACTAATTCGATCTCTTTTTGACCTCGGTAAAATGCAAACATTAGGAACAACCCTTCATGAGAAATACGAAAATAGTGAAATGAACTGAGCTCCACACCATGAGGGCTGCAAGACAGCTCGACTCCGCCACCCACCCCGCCCAAAATAACGACAAACCCTATACAAATATTATAAATATAGACAACACACCAGCAAAGAAACAGGGTAAAACATTTTATTAAATAACTATTTACATAACTATTTTATACTTTTTGTTGCCCGATCCGGCTAGCTCAATCGATCGAGCATGAAACTCATGCACTGATAGCAAGCGTTGAGAGTTTGTAGAACGATGGCTTCAGATTTTCTACATACGGTGTAGTGGCGCGAACTGGGAGGGGGCGTTTGGATCCTGCCCCTTCCCCAAATAAGATTTTCATACGTGAGTGTTCGTTCATGCTTTTGGTCCCTGAGTTGCTTCGATGTCACTGCCTTACACAAATGGCATAAGTCCTGGATGTTGAGTGCCATACTTCAGAGTTCTAAGCAGCGCTTGTTACACTGTTTAAACCTTATTTGCACCTGCTGCAGCTTCACTATTCAAAGTAAGTGGGGTCCGTTTGTGGACCTGACTGCATTGGAAAACAATGTGATACGGTGCCTCCCTAAACCGCTTGACGGAGGCCCCCGAGGGACGGTGAGATGACGCGGACTGAGAGGGGGCGCTTGGCTCCTGCCCCCTCCCCAAGTCGTGTTGCCCTGGTGTGGCCTGAGATCGCCCCCGACATAGGCGGCCGGCTCCCGGGGTCCGGCGGAATTTTTTGCCTTTTGATGACTCTTCCATTCTGGACCTTGTCCCACAATCCGTTTGACCTGAAGACACGCTGTAGTGGGGCGCCCCTTTACCGTTTTAAATGCCATTCCGCCCGCTTTTGGTACTCTGTGCCTCTTCCGCCATTCAGCTGTTTACCGCCCGCTCTTGCGACTACAGCGTCTCGCTCACCATGTAGTTGAGTTGCTCCCGCTCTTAAGATTTAACCGAACTTTTTGGACTGCTGAAAGCGGTTGTATTCCGACCGCTGGTTGGTGGAGACATTTTGACTATATTCTGGACCTGCGTTGTCGCGTAATGCGTCATATGACGCGCCGCGTTAGCGCACCCGGAAGTGCTCCGGTGCGCAAGGCGCAGCTTCCCGGAAACGATCCAGAGCGCGCCGCGCCGCGCAGCGCGTAACGTAAGCATAACAGGTCATGTGACTTGTTAATAAAACTTTTCATTGGTTCATTTTACTTTTGTTTTCCTAATGATGTAAGACTAGGTCATGTGACCTAAAAATAACACTTTTCATTGGATTAAAACATTTTTTTTCCCAAACGATGAAAGCCCCACCTTGTTTCTGGATGTTTCAGACTGAAGCTGGCGTTACCATGAGAGCACCACCATCTCGTAGCTCCGTCGTGGCCATTCCGCAAGCAATCATGGCAGCCGCTCCCCACCGGAAGCCTGCGGGAGTCGAGGTCCCCCAAGACTTTTGTAGAATCTTCAAGGCTGAGGGGACGCTTTCGAGAATGGGACCCAAGCCCTGGCAGACAAGCGTCCGAGTTCCAAAGTGTCCCAGGGCCATTTTACTGGACCAGGCCCAAATCCGAAGAGCCGGCCGCCATTTTAAGAGTCCTGTGGCAGCCGCCTATCGCTGCACCGCAAGAGTGGGAGCAACTCAACTACATGGTGAGCGAGACGCTGTAGCCGTAAGAGCGGGCGGTAAACAGCTGAATGGCGGAAAAGGCACAGTGTAGCAAAAGCGGGCGGAATGGCAACTGAAACGATAAAGGGGCGCCCCACTACAGCAGACGAGCCTCCGCCATGTGCTTCACAACTGCATACGTATCTCGTGATATCAAGGTTGGGCAACCAGTACACAACAAGCAGTTACGAGTCCCATTTACACCGGAGCCATTTTGGGCGCGGCCGGGCAGGTCCAGGATCTAGTCAAACATAACAAATGAGGCTGACGTCTCTGAAGCAGTTGACGCACAGCAGGACATAGCAAATAAACATGAAGTCTCTAAAGCTGTTAACTCACTGCAGGACAAAACAAGTGAACCTGAAACCTCTGGAATAATTGTCGCTCAAAAGAACAACACACAAAACTCTGTAGAGCCTGAAGAAAGAAAAACAGAACGGCACTGTAGTTTCAGACACACTTAACACTAATGACTAAACAAAGATATCGTCTGTTTATGAAGCAGTTATCATATAAACAGAATTGACAAAGAAGTGTGCAGACACCAATGCTATTAAGAAACACAAGAAAATCCCTAACGCAACAGCATTCTCGGAAGAGGTTGACACAGATAACATCTTAAGGAACAAAGAAAGACAAAATAAGGATGAGGAAGTTATCACTTTAGTTTTTTCATCAGCTAGCGACAGCAAGAAACACATTGTAATGGAGATTAGAGAGGCTACGGATGGATAAATAAATTATCAAAAGAAATGGCTACTCCCCCCTTTAGCAGATTAGCTAAATCTTTGCGTAATTTGGACATTAAAGTTATATTATTGTTGTTGTTGTTGTTATGGTTATAGTTCTGGTTAATTTCAGCAAGAAACACATTGTAATGGAGAATAGAGAGGCTACGGATGAGTGAATAAATTATCAAAAGAAATGGCGACTCCCCCCTTTAGCAGATTAGCTAAATGTTTGCGTAATTTAAGCATAAAAGTTATATTATTGTTGTTGTTGTTGTTATCGTTATAGTTCTGGTTAATTTCCATTCAGAGTGTCCTACACAGCACCACTCTAGGTAAACACTACTTTATGTAAAACCTGCACTTAGTTGGTCACCATGGGGTTTAAAGAAGGGATGGTTCTTCACCTGGGTGCCGTCCACAACTCAGCACGTTGTGCTGCCTTGGGACTATTCGCACAAAAGACAGCTTCGGACCATTGTTGTTTTTTTTTGTCAAAAAATGTTTAAATATATTTACAGTTTTTGTTACGTTCGTTATATTTAAAAGTTAATAAAGTTTTATAAACCTACTTTTTTGGAGTACTATATATTATTAAAAAATCGGGAGAATGGGGCCTTGAATCGGGTTATTGTCATGTGTGGGCTTTGCAAGTGTACTGCTACAGGATCGGACATTTCAAACTCAAATGCACGTTCTTTTTCTTACCTTTCCGAAGCATGGAGCGCAATAGCAGGCAGAGAAAGGGTGATGCAAGTGTTGAACACTGCCTGGCCTGGCAAGTTGCTGGCAGTGCCCCCCCCCCCCGCCCGCTCCTGAAAGAGGGCACACACACCGCCGCCCCGAGTACTTCACAGATCTTTAAAAGACCATGCGCTTGTTCATGAGGCTTAAATGGTTTATCACCCCTTCTAGAACCCCTGCATCGACCCTCTGACGTTTCCTGGAAGAATTAGCACGTAACACAATACCAAGCCCTGTCAGCTGAAACCCCCGAGGAATCGTGGGGCATATTATCAAGGGGGTTTAATTCCGCTTTATTGGCTTTAAAAGCCAAGAAAGCGGAGATAAAATTATCTCCCTATTACCAAGCTGTCGCTAACACCAGTTAGTGACAGCTAAAAGGAGATAGCGACCATCTTGGGCCCCGCTTTGCATGTCAGTGATATCTATCACTAATGACATGCAAAGTGGGCGTGCCAAGATGTTAGCGTCTGGAAACAGTCCCTTACATCGCTATCTCCTATTACCAAATTTTGGAGATATTCGCGCTAAGCGCGAATATCTCCACAAGCTAACACCTGCCCTGAGCAGTTCTTAGCCATGTTATCCAATTGGAGGTGGATAACATGGCTAAGAGCATTTGCTGGATACTGCATGAATATCGCTGACTTTTCAGCGATATTCATGCATTGCGGCCGTTTTTTATCGCATTTGCGAGCAGTTCTTAGCCATGTTATCCAAAGGGAGGTAGATAACATAGCTAAGAGCATTTGCTGGATAATGCATGAATCTCGCTGTCTTTTCAGCGATATTCATGCATTGCGGCCGTTTTTTATCGCATTTGCGAGCAGTTCTTAGCCATGTTATCCAATTGGAGGTGGATAACATGGCTAAGAACATTTGCTGGATAATGCATGAATATCGCTGACTTTTCAGCGATATTCATGCATTGCGGCCGTTTTTTATCGCATTTGCGATAAACCTTGCTAATAGCAAGGTTTATCTGCGATAAAAATCGCCGATGTGCGGCGATAATTTTTGTCTCTAAACAAGTTAGAGACATAAATTATCGCTAGTTGTTGGTAATATGCCCCCGGGTTTTTGCTTGCAGGAATCGGGAGGCGGGAGACTAGCACTGAAATCAGTAGTCTCACGCCTGAGTCGGGAGGGTTGGCCTGTCTGGATTCTCTACAGCTAGGGCCATAAACTACATCCGCAGAGCTAGGTGATAGCCTGGGACCGGCCTGGCATCTAAAATGGCTGCCGTGCACAACAAAATTGTGGCATTGGAAAAAAGGCAAGATGGCGCAAACAATGTTTATCAATAAGGATTCATTTATAACAAAATATTTTATCGCACTGACAAATTGGTGGTCAACACTTCCTGATTTCCTTCGAATCGAACGTTAACAGACGTCACGCAGCAAAAAAAAAAAAAAAAAGCTCACGCACAGCCGCTGGAAGACATGTATCAACATATATGAGCCTCCTCAGCCACCCTCGGAAAACATAAGGGATTAGGATACGTCTCCCGCACCCCCTTATACCTAGTAATTTAATTAAAACGAAGCACAAAATGGTCTCCCGCACCCCCTTATACCTAGTAATTTAATTAAAACGAAGCACAAAATGGCGAATTCCCGTTTCGCTACCAGTTTGCGGCCCAGTTCGCGGCCCGGGAAGCGCTTCTACCGTGAAAAATAATTTTTATTTTATTTTCCCCATGGGACCCTTTAAAAACCCCAACAACATTCCTAAGGGGTCAAGAGGGGTATACCTTGCCCCCTTTCATTAAATTCCCCCTTAGTTTTTCACCTCTTCTTCTCTCTCGATCCTACCGAGAGATAAGATGGCGGCCGCTCCGGACTGTTTAGAATGTTGACAGACACCGGGGAGCCAATCAGCTTCGCATCGCAAAGTTCCGTTTCGCGAAAAGTAAGCGGACCGGAGCGCAGCCCGGAGCGCTGTTACAGATATATATCTTGTTTTGAACGTTAATTTCTCAAAATCCACTGGAGCACATATATTGAGACCTAGCAAAGGCACATCGGGCTAACAGTCCCTACAATTTTGCCAAGTGTCGTGCAAATCCATTCAGCCGTTCGAGCTAAAAGTGAGGCCAAAGGCCCTATGGAAATTAACATGGGAAAAACGCGTTTTGGGACCCCCCTTTTTTCTCGGCCCCCCCTTGACGAAACCCCCCCAAATTTACGGGGGCTGCTCAGAAACAAAATGTGCCATTTTCCTGAAAATTTCAGCCGATTCCGTCCACAAACGCCAAAGTTATTAGACATAGAATTTTCAAAAGTTCCATAGACAAATAATCCTAACTATATATACCTACTGGCGACAAGCCAGTAGGTTATATATATATATATATATATATATATATATATATATATATATATATATATATATATTACCTACTGGCGGTCGCCAGTAGGTATATATAGTTAGGATTTTTTCTCTATGGGATTTTTGAAAATTCTATGTCCAATAACTTTGGCGTTTGTGGACGGAATTGGCTGAAATTTTCAGGAAAATGGAACATTTTGTTTCTGAGCAGCCCCTGACAATTTGGGGGGGTTTCATTAAGGGGGGGCCGAGAAAAAAGGGGGGTCCCAAAACACGTTTTTCCCATGTTAATTTCCATAGGGCGGTTGGCCTCACCTTTAGCTCGAACGGCTGAATGGATTTGCACGAAACTTGGCAAAATTGTAGGGACTGTTAGCCCGATGTGCCTTTGCTAGATCTCAATATATGTGCTCCAGTGGATTTTGAGTAATTTAGGTTAAAAAAAAGATATATATCTGGGCGGAGCCTAACCACACATCTGATCTGATTGGCTGTCAGCACTTCATCCAAGAAGTGTTGGCAGCCAATATACATGATAGCACCTCATTAAAAAGCATTGTAGTTAATAGAGGGTTTTAGGACTTTAGTTACATTATAAATCATTTGTTGATGGTACCATACTCGTTTTAGGAATTGTGGTGGGTTCTAAGGTGATTTTACCATGTGAAAAAACCTTCTGCTGTGATATCATGAATTTTGTTTGAAAGAAAACTAATATCTCATGATTTTCCCACAGTGGTTTGGAAGGGGATCTATAAGCTAAACTGAAAGCATATTTTCTGTAAATTCACATTATCTTTCTCAGTCATGTGAAAATGAAGTCTGACATTCTCAGTAAAACATGTACATCCAACAAGGACAGAGACTGTCAGTTGATTCCTTTGTGTTCTACTGCAGCCTCCTAGAGTGTTCTGAAGAACAACTAGATCGCTAACAGTCCTACTTATTACAAAGGTATGGCACACCTGAAGCCATCTTGATTGGAATAAAGTGGTAACTCTTAAAACATTTAATTTAAAAAGAAACAACATGAGGGGGTATATTTTGCCATAGAAAGTATGATTAGTGTTGCAGAATGAAAAATTAGGGCACATTTTGAGTGACTTCTCAAATCCTTTTCTATTTCATTAAAACATTCTGACATGCAGTCTCCCAAAATGGCCACCAGAGACAAAAGAGCCCAAATGTAGCCCAAATATCACCCAGATGTAGCCCAAGTATAGCCCAATGACAGAATGTCCCAGAGTGTTCTAAAGAACAACTAGAGCGCTAACAGTCCTACTTATTACAAAGGTATGGCACACCTGAAGCCATCTTGATTGGAATAAAGTGGTAACTCTTAAAACATTTAATTTAAAAAGAAACAACATGAGGGGGTATATTTTGCCATAGAAAGTATGATTAGTGCTGCAGAATGAAAAATTAGGGCACATTTTGAGTGACTTCTCAAATCCTTTTCTATTTCATTAAAACATTCTGACATGCAGTCTCCCAAAATGGCCACCAGAGACAAAAGAGCCCAAATGTAGCCCAAATATCACCCAGATGTAGCCCAAGTATAGCCCAATGACAGAATGTCCCAGAGTGTTCTAAAGAACAACTAGAGCGCTAAAAGTCCTACTTATTACAAAGGTATAGCACACCTGGAGCCATCGTGATGGGAATAAAGTGGTAACTCTTAAAACATTTAATTTAAAAAGGAACAAAATGAGGGGGTATATTATGCAATAGAAGGTATTATCAGTGCTGCAGAAAGAAAAATTAGGGCACATTTTGAGTGACTTTTCAAATCCTCTTCCATTTCATTAAAAAATTCTGACACGCAGTCTCCCAAAATGGCCACCAGAGACAAAAGAGCCCAAATGTAGCCCAAATATCACCCAGATGTAGCCCAAGTATAGCCCAATGACAGAATGTCCCAGAGTGTTCTAAAGAACAACTAGAGCGCTAACAGTCCTACTTATTACAAAGGTATGGCACACCTGAAGCCATCTTGATTGGAATAAAGTGGTAACTCTTAAAACATTTAATTTAAAAAGGAACAAAATGAGGGGGTATATTTTGCCATATGAATTATGATTAGTGCTGCAGAAAGAAAAATTAGGGCACATTTTGAGTGACTTCTCAAACCCTCTTCAATTTCATTAAAAAATTCTGACATACAGTCTCCCAAGATGGCCACCAGAGACAAAAGAGCCTAAATGTAGCCCAAATATCACCCAGATGTACCCCAAGTATAGCCCAATGACAGAATGTCCCAGAGTGTTCTAAAGAACAACTAGAGCGCTAACAGTCTTACTTATGACAAAAGTATGGCACACCAGAAGCCATCTTGATTGGAATGAAGTGGTAAGTCTGAAAACACTCAATTTAAAAAGGAACAACATGAGGGGGTTAATTTTGCCATAGAAAGTATGATTAGTGCTTCAGAAAGAAAAATTAGGGATCATTTTGAGTGACTTCTCAAATCCGCTTCTATTTGATGAAAAAAATTCTGACATGCAGACTGGAACATGCACTTTGAATACCAGCAGCAGACGTCCCTGGTGAGCAGTAGCTTTACTACAGTGATCTAATGTGCAACTAGAGTGCTAACATTCAGAATTCATGGCAAATGTGTGACACATCTGAATGCCTTCTTGATGGAACCAAAGTAAACAAGCATTGAAAATGCAATAGATCTTGCCCTCGTTTAAGTTAAAGCCATTCTGTTTGTAATGAGGTGGCTTTTTGGCTTTGCTTTTATTAGTGTTTTTTCAACTTTCATGTAAATAACATGCATCTGTATGCATATAAGTATATGTATGCATGCATTTATGTTTGTATTTATATAGATATACAGATGATATATGTTTATATATGTATGTATATATATATATTCACTGAAAAAACCATAGGTTATAGACCATATATAGTTAGGAATTAGCATTTACAAAACCTTGAAAATTCACTGAAAAAACCATAGGTTATAGACCATATATAGTTAGGAATTAGCATTTACAAAACCTTGAAAATTCACTGAAAAAACCATAGGTTATAGACCATATATAGTTAGGAATTCGCATTTACAAAACCTTGTTTTACTCACACAAAACCATTGAAATTCCATATATAGTTAGTTGCACTAACTATATATCGCGCACCCGCAATCCACTGCTGATGATGTCACATATTACATCATTCATGACATGGTCAGTGACATCACTGATGACATCACTGATGACATCTCAAATGACATCACTGATGACATCACTGATGACAACATCCAGTGACTGTATGTTTCTGTAAAGTTAAAATATGTCTTACATATTGAAGAATGAGTGGATGTATAAGTGTCTGGATGAAGGATTTAGTAGGTGCATGACTGACTGTATGAGTGAGTGATTAAATGTGTCTCACTGAGTGCATGGGTTAGTGACTAAACTGTCTTAATTTGTGCATCATTATGTCTGTTGTTCTGTAAACTGTTGCATGTGTTGATAAGTAGCTATATGAGTAACTATATGGGTTATTGATTGGTTGCCCAAGTATTTGTATGGGAGACTGAGTGTGTGTGTGGGTGGCTGGGAGGTGTATGACTCTGTGCATAGATGTGTGAGCAGTTGATTCACTAGATGTATGGTTTCAAAAGTGCATGTGGAAACAGCTGTATGGGCGGTTGACTGTGTGCATGAGTGTATTGGTGAGTGAATGGATATCTCAGTGCTACATGTCAAAGTAAGTACATATGTAAAACACAGTACATGTGAGAGTTGACATATATAAATAACTGTGCATAAGAGCCAGTGAATGTGTGAGTGGCTGTATGGATCATTGTGAACTTGTATCAGGGATTGTATAAGAGAGTAAATATGTGTTAGTATATGTTTGAATAAGTAAAGCTTGTATAACTGTATAGTTGAGGAAATGGAGGTGTGATTGATTCTTTGCATGACTGACTAGGTGTGTGAGTAACTCCATGGATGAGTGACAGTCTGTGAGTGTCTGTTTACACTGATTGTATCTAAGGTTATATTAGAGTCTGAAGAGGTTCATCGTATTATCACATGAATGATATCATCAGTGATGGGATCAGTAATGTCAAATGAGATGTCATCAGTGATGTCATCATTGATGTCATTTGAGATGTCATCAGTGATGTCATTTGAGATGTCATCAGTGATGTCATCAGTGATGTCACTGACCATGTCATGAATGATGTAATATGTGACATCATCAGCAGTGGATTGCGGGTGCGCGATATATAGTTAGTGCAACTAACTATATATGGAATTTCAATGGTTTTGTGTGAGTAAAATAAGGTTTTGTAAATGCGAATTCCTAACTATATATGGTCTATAACCTATGGTTTTTTCAGTGAATATATATATATATATATATATATATATATATATATGTATATATATATATATATATATATATATATATATGTCTATATATATATTTTTTATTTATGTATGTGTGTGTGTGTGTGTATTCTCTGAAAAAAAAAAGGTTACAGGGACAATATTGTTAGGAAATGGACTAACAAAAAACCTAGAAATTCACCGAAAAAGCTGTTTACAGAGACCTTATAGTTAGGCTCAGGTTTCGCTAGTACGAATCCAGAGAAATTCAGCAGCTAACTATAACTCGTGCCCCCGCAATGCAGTGCTTATGACCTCACATATTAGATTGCTCATAACATGGTTAGTGACATCACAATGACATCTCAAATGACAACTCAAAATAAAAGGTGCCTGTCCACAAAAGAGGTACTCTAGATGGATCTGCACCTTATTTGGTGTCAAAACGATTACTAACTTAGGATTCCTTGTGGTGTGTGGGATTGTTAGGTTGGAAACTTTACACTTCGGACTGCAAATGCTTGACATAAAACCTTCTGTTGCAAAGATTAAACATGGTTTACATGTGCTACAGCACGAAGTAAAAATCTAGAAGAATTTTGTCAGTGATTTTGGGCTTGATACTGTAAGTAGTGTTTGCACACTGTCATCTTTGCCAGTCATCAAGTTATTCTTTAATTTTCCAATATAACTCTTCAACCAGAAAAAAATGTAATGCTAATCCTTACTATGTTAAACAATTGAGCGAGGTTTGATTTAATAGCGATTTAAAAATTAAGAATCCTTAAGTCTGGTATAAGAATTGAATGGGTATTATTTTTTCACCATCAACCTCTGATACAAAATATTGTAACATGAACATTGTAGCTGATTGGAAGAGGAACCCTGGATCATTTACATATGGCTGAGTCCAAACTAAAGTGGCATAGTGAAAAAAGAACAATTGGTTGGGATGTTACCCCAACCAGGGGTTTGACAAATTGAAAACATTCCTTCCATCACCTGCAGTGTGTTTGATGTTCCACCCTAAGTAGCAAGGGTATGTCACATGTGGATCTGGTGCTCACTGTGCCACTCACTGGAACCAAGCTATACATGGCTGATAAGCTCTTATCACAGTGAAACCGGTCTTAAGTTGCTTGTGTTCCTGTTCAGTGAGGACCTGACGTGGTGAGTTAGGACGGACTGTCCTCATGAGCAGCAGGGTCAAGGCTGATTTACACATGGCTGGGTCCAAACTGAGGTGGCATAGTGAGCAAAAGAACACTGGGTAAGGGTGCTGCCATGAAAGGATAGCCCTGACCTATATTTTTATGTGCTGAGTTCTCCGCCTCAACTCTGGAGTCTCTGCAGTCATAAAGGTATTCTTAAATCATGATTTGTGAACATCCAAAAAGAGTAAACATGCACAAAAGTGCAAGTTTACCTTTGTAAACCAGACCCTAAGCTTGTGATGTTTTTACGCCAGACTAGAATCTTTTGACACTACATGGCGCCTTAGAAAGTGTTTTAATGTTAGTGGTCTTTGGGGAGAATTATGATGCTAAGTCGACTATTGGGTGTAGATATCTATTATTGTCTACATTGGGATGATCTTTTTGTCCATGATATTTGGGTCACTATACATCTGACATAAAATATGTGCTTGATAGTCTGGTACGATTCCTTTTGAAGGCATGATACATATAAATAGTATTATGAAAGAAGATAGGACCAAATTGAAAATTAGATATGCTTTTCAAGGTGCAAGCGATCACTAAAGCCCCAAAAACGATGACAACCTGGGAAATGAACAGGATCCTTAAACAGGATCCTGAAAGCCAATGGTGAAGAAAGCTTTCCTGTTTTAGAAGTGTGACCAGACTGACTTCAAGGGGCCAACAGGTAAGAAAGATCTTGAAATCTGTCCTGATTAATGCCAACATGTAATTTATATTAGCAGCAGTGGTCGAGTTACGCTTAGCCGTGAGGCTCGCCCAAGTGTCAAAAATGGCATAGGCAAGCAACCTTAATGTGCATAAGCTACTTTCCATGAAAGTTGGCAAGCTGCATTGCCTAAAATAATTTTAATAGTGCACGACAAACACCCGAGCTAAGGTGTGCAAAGGAGGTGTAAATTTGATGAACAAGCACCAAAAAGTCTAGAATTTGATGCAGACACTCAGCAGAAATAGATCTACCTGCCTTTGCATAAAATCCTACTGCTTAGTAAAATCAGTCACACTCAAGGACCAAGTTCTATATTGTGTGGTGTTTCAGCATGTAATGGTTGCATTAACTTCAATTTCCGTGTTGCGGGGACCATTATGCGAGTCGACGAACATCTGCGCATAGTAGTAGGAAACTAAAATTTAAAAAAAACATGAAGCAAGTGGCTGAAAGATGAATTATTTGGCACTATGAAACACTAGGTAAATAAGTAAATAATAAACATATTTGTCTAAGATCTTTCTACTTCTTTTTTGCGCCTCAGAAATATGAAGAAACTATTATCCAAAAGTAATTAGCAAAAATGATCTCGTTCTATTTTAAACCTGCATATTATTTTCTACTTGCTTAACAGTTCTCCTGGAATAAAATACATGCTAAGTTTCTTGCAGGTCAATACTTGTGTTTTATTATTCGAATTATAGTCAGTGTCCAGCTCAAAGACAAACCACAGGATGCATTATTCTCAAGAAAGAGTACGAGATAGGGAATATGAATCTTAATTTAATAATGCATTCTTCCTTTGATTGCGCTTTTTTGTGTCGCGCCCTAATTTTTCTTCATAATTATTTCAGAAGATTTCAGCATCATTTTACAAGGAATAAATGTTCCTTCTGCGATATATTTCCCCAGGAACTGAAAGTTATCACTAAATAATTCATTCTTACTGGAAGAGGCTGTGTGTTTTATGTGGCGGTATGATAAGAGGAAGTCGCATAGTTCAGATAGCTGGTTGTGTTCAGTGTGGAAAAAAACTGAAATTTGCACGTTAGTTCTTGAACTTTCACAGAAAAGATCCCAGAATATTACATAAACCAGTTGTTCTGATCCTGTGTGCCAAACGTGTCAGACAAGCTTTAGAGGATGGTCTAATTAACCAAGTAGCTATTCTTTTTTTTCCACTTTTTTCAAATTCTCTGGTGGATAATGGGAATGTTTTGACCGAATGTCTCTTTTCATTTTTAGAATGTATTATTAAAAATGCAGCGCGCGAAAAATAGATCTTAGATTCAGCTTATCTGTCACTTCCATTTATGTTCCTTATACTCCTGTCCCGATGTGTTCTTTTTATTTTCATTTTATGAGACATTTAGTACATACCATCAAGCTCATAACTTACACTTTGACGATAGATGGGCATTTACCGGCATGTTACATGTGGCAGAGTTGTAAAGTTAGTGTATCAAGGTCGCTTTATGCTGCTAGCTCTTCTCATAAAAAAACTGGAATCTCTTTCATATCCTTCTTAAGCTGTTACTCCGGTATCGTCACAGAAAGTGAAATCGTAAATTTGCTGAAACTGATGATATCACAAAAATAGTTGTAACATGACATTTTCAGTGGTGTGCTACAAAGGAGAGCAACAAATTGTGTGTGTGTGTGTGTCTCACCTTTGTTGCTCAGTGTTGATGGCACTATGCTAATGCTAAGTGTTAAAAATTGGGTTACCGGCTGACTGGGGTGTGATCCCGGGTCAAGCAGCAACCACAATCCTAGTCAGGGTAAGGCACAAGCAAACCCTAAATTATATATAAAGTTATTTTTTTCCTCATTTGCCTTGTTTCCACCCTTCTTCTAACGATTTCGTCCTGGGTAATCAAACCTCATTTTGCTGGAAAAGGGGATGAAACATTGTGCGTGAGCTTAACTTAGAGGCACTGTATACATTTTTTGTGTAACCCTTCAAACAGTAAATCAGTGAAAACACCATACAAGATTCAACATCAGATATATAAAAAAGACCTGAATTTAATAAATCAAACAAAACCAAAACTGCAAAAATCCAATTCGTGGAACTGAAGATATTACATTTTAAAGTTTATAGTGGCAAATAGTGCCCAAAAGCACAAAGCGCTATTGGGGATATCTGGTCATGCCGGACTGGGACACAGCGCAGTCACCCCACCCAGCCGCACATTCAGCCCGGCCCCCGGACCGACTCCTCTGCTGGCCTACGATTCATTCAGGACCAGCCAATTTTGAACCAATACCGAATTATCGATCCCACGCTGGACGTCTAGAGACTGGGACCTGTCGTCCCGCCATGCTTTTTGCCTCACCACTGACTGTTTAAATTAGATTCCCGAGATTATACACGCTTGGTCCACCCTCGTTGACAACCGGAAACAAAAGCACCATCTTTTTGTGCATACCACCGACACATAACACATCACCCACTAAATTGAACAGCCCTGTCCTGAAGACGATCCCAACTCAAGAGGATCGAAACGCCGTTGACTACACAGCGCAAAACTTGGCTCTCTCTTATGACTCATTGCAAAATTAATACTAATCACTGTTACAATTTCGATAATTCTTGAGTCATATGTTCCCATTCACTGTATATAATCTACACTATTGTTCACTTTGCGCCGTTCACACTGTCCACCTTGTCACTTGTGTCGCCACTTATGTCACTTACACATTTTTAGCACCAAGTGCAAATTTGGGTTGTTTTTTGATTCATCCAAATAACAGTGCTGCTTTAACTGTTTTCTTCCCTACCTACTATTGTTTGTTTAAATAAATGATGAATAACAATCCTAATATCTAAAATTGTAATCAAGTCTCCTTATTTCTTTTGCAGTAATGTTTTCAACATACATGCATAATTGTGTTTAAAACAATACCTGTTGGGATACTGTTCGTTTTAACTATCGGACTGGGACAAAGTCACAGGTTCAGGCCACCTGCGAAGGAGCACGAGTCAGGTGCAGGGACCCAGTTAGGCCAGCTCAACAGAGAACCTTAAAACCTGGTTGCGGAGTGGTGTGTGGATTCGCATGCATAAAGCGGCATGCAGTGGTGACAATGCGTCTCTTCCAAGATGCATCAATGTTGAGGATCCCGGCGATGGGGTATGTGATGTGAAGTCCAATGTTGGGGATGTGATGCTTAGGCGATGCGTTGAGTCTGATGAGGGGTGAAGCTGCAATTCAGAGTTTCAGCATCATCATTGAAGCTCCCATCGACGAGTGATGCGAGGACCTGCACCGGGTAACGCTTTGCACAGTGGCGATTTCAAAAGTGATATATTGATCGCAAGATGTGGGTTGTGGTAGTGTTGCGAATCTGTTGCGATGGGTCAAATCCTGGCAGAGGGGATATGTCGGTTGTGCCTGGGGATATGCTGCTCAGCTGAGGAGATGCATTTGTTCTGCTCAGGAATGCATCACTAAGCAGAGACGATGTGTAGGTTCTGCTGTTATGTTATGTTATGTTATTTGTTTTTTGTACCGCGCACAGCTGCCCCAGCAAAGGGGCGTCCTGGCGCACTGAGATGGTAAACACAACACAACAGCAAGAATGGAACAGACTCAGAATTTGTGGAGCCATACCTTTGAGGATTTTAAAAGCCAGGCAAAGTACCTTGAATTTAATCCTCTGGCTCACAGGAAGCCAATGTAGCGAGTGCAGTGTTTTAGAGACCGAGCACCGCCTAGGCAAACCCACCACCACTCTGGCTGCAGCATTTTGCACTCGCTGCAGTCAAGTGAGTTCAGCTTGGTTAATCCCGGCCAAAAGCGCACTGGCATAATCCAGCCTGGATAGCACTGATGCCTGAACCACCAGCTGTCTGGTGGGAGCATCAAAAAACGTAAGTATTGGCCTAAGTCCTCTGATAATGCCATAGCAAGAGGCTGCCACTCTCTTGGTATGGCAAGTAAAACTGAGAGCCGGGTTTAACCGGACCCCAAGGTTTTTTATCTCCATTACAGGAGAAGGGGTCAACCCCAATTCCGGGGGCCACCAATTGTTATTCCACAGGCCCACCTGCTTTCCCACCACCATGACCTCTGTCTTCTTAGTATTCAATTGGAGACAGTTCAGATTCATCCAATCGGCCATGGCACGTATACCCTCGCGAAACCTAAGGGCCTCCACATCAGAGTCCCCACTCAACGTGACCGCCAGCTGCGTGTCATCCGCATACGAGACCATTGTCAGGCCCCAACGCTTGACGACCGCAGCCAACGGTCTAACGTACAGGTTGAATAAAGTGGGGCTCAGAGATGATCCCTGTGGGACCCCTAGTGTCAGCGGGTAAGATTTAGATTTGCCGGGTGGAATAGCAACCTGGAATGATCTGTCCGTGAGGAAAGACCGAAACCAGCACAGAGCGGACCACCTAACTCCCACTTCCTCAAGTCGCTGCAAAAGGATCCCGTGCGAAACCGTGTCGAACGCGGCACTCAGATCTAATAACAGGAGTGCCGCTGTCCGACCAGTATCCTGCACGCAGATGTTGAACCATAAAAAGTAAGGCAGTCTCCGTGCTGTGGCCCGCACGAAACCCATTTTGAGTAGGGTCTAAGATGTTAGCTCTGGCAAGATGGTCAGCCAGGATCCCATTCACATGAGCCTCGGCGACTTTAGTGGCCCAAGGCAGCAGCGAAATGGGGCGGTAGTTCTCAGGCAAGTACCTTAGGCCCACTTCCAAGGGTCCAGGACTGGGGTGGCACCACTTGTAGACTCCCAGATGGCAGAGCCAAGGTGCAGGAGATGGAAGTCTTTTATGTCCCCGAGGCTTCAGATCAAGGGGCTAGCCAACTAGCTGTTGGAGTCACTCTGGGTTCTGGGGCCAAGAGAAGCAGGTCCAGTCCTATTCACCCAGGCAGGAGGGCAGCAGTCAGCGTTTTAACAAAGCAGAGCAGTAGTCCAGCAAAGTGCAGTCCAGCAGAGTGTCAGTCCTTCAGCAGCACAGAGTTCCTTCTTTCTGGTAGAGTATCCACATGTCCATACGTGTACTGAAGTGGTGGTGTCTGAGATCCTTCTTTTATACCCAATTGTGCCTCTGAAGTGGAGATAAACTTCTAGAGGCATGCCTTTGAAGTACACAGATGCCCTGCCACATGTGCCCCTGGCACCAGACCAACTACCGGGAGTATGCAGACTTTTGTGTGGGGTCAGGACCTAGCCTATACAGGTGTAAGTGAGGCTGAATCCAGCTCCTCCCTCCCATCCTACCAGTGATGGCTCATTCAGTCACACCTAAGCTCCCATTGTGTGTGGCTGCCTGGGAGGAATACCCAAAGCCTGACTGCCAACTATACCCAGTCATGAGGGCAGAGACTGGCTGCAGGCACCACATGGCTAAGGCAAGACAATGTTAACTTTCTAAAAGTGACAGTTTCAGAATTGTAATTTAAAATTCTACTTCACCATAAGTTAGGTTTTTAAATTAGGATTCTGTAGACACCAAACCAAAACTAATTATATCTTTCTATTTGGAAACTATGGGCCCGATGTAGGTGGCAAATACCGGTCGAAAACGGCCGAATTCGGCCGTTTCCCGACCGGTATTTGGCATCTTGAGATGTAGGGGGCCAGATTTTACAGATTCTGTAAATTGACCGAATCAGTAAATTTACAGAATCTGTAAAATACCGAATCAGTATTTTTACCGATTCGGTAATTCTCAGATGTAGGTGGGACTCTTCTGAGTCCCAAAGGCCCTACAAATTCGGTATTTTACCACCCAATCCAATTGGGTGTTAAAATACCGAATTCAGGTGTGCATGCACATGTGTGCATGCACACCTGTGCAATGTGACACACAGACATGCCCTTAGGGCATGTCTGTGTGCCGCATGGCGCACATGCCTATTTTTGGGGTGCCAGAGGGTGTCAAAGTGACACCCCCTGCACCCTTGCAAAATTCGGTATTTACCGATTCTGTAATTACAGAATCAGTATTGCCCATTGATTCCTATGGGCTTTAAGGCCCATAGGAATCAATGGGCAATACCGATTCGGTATTTACAGATTCGGTAAACACCGAATCTTAACGATTCAGTATTTACAGAATCTGTAATATCTACATCTCCCCCCTTCATATTTACCGACTCTTAAATACCGAATCGGTAAAATTCGGTATTTAAGAGTCGGTAAATATGAATTACCTACATCTGGCCCTATGCTTATAAAATGTAATAAGGCAATCCCCATGTTATCCTATGGGATGCTTAGGACTTGCAGTAGTGAAAAACAAATTAAAGAGTTTTCCACTACCAGGATATGTAAAACTTAAACGTACATGTACTGCTTTTTCAACACATTGCACCCGGCCTTTTGGGCTGTCCAGGGCCTACTCTAGGTGTGATTTATAGGTTTTAAAAAGGAAGGTTAGGTTTGGCAAAAGTTTTATTTTGTTAGGTTGAAATGGCACGCTAAACTGCACATACAGGCTCTGCATTGGCAACCCTGAAATGTTTAAAGGGCTTCTGAAGTGGGTGAAACAAAAAAAGTGCTGCAAGCCCACTAGTAGCTTTTAATTTACAAGTTATTGTCACATGTAGTGCACTTTACTATGGACCTATAAGTAAAGTGAATATGCCATTTGGGTATAAGCCAATACTTGTCAGGTTTAGAGGAGAAAGCAGTTTCACTTTAGCACTAGTTAGCAATGGTAAAGTGCTCAGAGTCCTAAGACCACCAAAAACAAATAATTCAGCAAAAAGAAAAGGAGGAAGGAAAAAGGTTTGGGTTGACCCTACAAAAAGGCCCATTCCAACACTATGTTTAACACACCTGCTAGATAAACAGACATTTGAGGTGAGCAGATCTAGATTGTTGTGGGTAATGTAAAGTGCTTCATTTAACTGACGTGCTCTCCAACTACAATTTAGGAGATATCCATAATGTATGCATAATTTATGTGGCACTCTAATCCTGAAAGGACATTCTTTGGATGTATACTGGGTGTTCCCTTGTGTCTGGCCAAACCTATGTACCTCAGAGGACCACTAAGAGATCAAAACATATGTGTCAGGAGAGGCTTTTATTCATTCTAGGTTGGCTAGGGTGGTATTTTATCAATCCAAAGCTGTAATACTGTGCCTGGAATGGTAAAATATTGTCAATTATCAACTTGTCATGGATAGCGCTTGCTGATGTAATGGTGAAAGATTTTGTAGCAGAAATGGAAACATGGTTTGTCATTTTTCCAGTTTAGCATGGTTCCCACTCTGCTAATCCTTTGCTTAAAAACTCTGCTACATACACAGACATTTGAGGTGAAATGATTTAGAATGTTCATGAATTTGTGAAGTGCTTCATATAAAAGAGTTGGTATCTCAAATGTTCAGTATGATATTCCAAAAAAAGCTTCATCAATAGCCAGGAACACTGGCAACAAAGGCTAAAGTACTGCCATAAAATGTCAAAACACTGACATACATTTGCTATGTTCCTGAAATCATCTTTTACTGTATATCAAAATAAGGTACACAATTCCTCATAGTTGAGCGCATATTTATGTAGCATTGCATACCATGTGGTTCAGACCCTTCAGATATCTCTATGTTTCTAACTACTCTGATTATATCCTGATTTCTCTCTATTTGTAACTACTCTTAATATATCCTGCTATGTTTTTTACATTGTAGATCTTCTTTTGCTCAGGCATGCCTGCAGCTATGTGTGGCATCTCAAAACATAATGTGCAAAACAAACATAATATGACTGCCCTTTAGCAGATCATCTTTATGTTTCTCTGGTGTACGCCTCTAACTGGACATGGTAATAAAATCTATTTTCACTTCTCTACTCCCAATACTTCTCATAGTTGATTTGTTTGCTACTTCCACTGCAGGGTTGGTGAGGAATGACACAATGGGACATCATTATCTACATGTTGATGTACTTTATTCCCACTATGTGCATATGACACGAGAGCCATACACAAACACAGAGATGGCTATTATGTCATACATTACAACTTATTAGTTAGTATGATGTATATTTATGTTTTCCTCACCAGTGAGTAGGCCATTCCCATATGTGCCATTTTGAAACAGCTCAGTGATGGTACAGTGGCGAAAGATGAAGGCATCATGTGCACTCCCTGGATATTTAGCTAGCACATTGAGGAACATTCCCTGTAGTCCACAATGACCTGGACACTGATGGAGTAGGTGTGCTTAAGGCTTATGTGCAGGTGGGATGTTGCAGCAGGAGGCAACAATTGCATATGTGTGCAATCAGTTGTATCAAGAACATGAGCAAATCAACCTATGGCTTAGAATGTTTGCTTGGTAGCCAGTTGGTGTTGTGTAGTTTTGAGGAAAAGAAGGTATTGAGGTGTGAGTTTAATTATGGCATCCAAAATAGAGGGGAAAATGCAGAAAATGCTTCCGGTGAAATTCCAGGCTATTGTGACTTGGAAGGCACATGATGCCAGCATGTGGAGAACAGCTAGCAAATTGACATGTGATGGAATGTTATTGGGCCTTGCATTTGGTGGCTGGGGACTTGGCACCATCTTCTCCAGCATTTCCGTGATGGACTCCCTCTGGAGTCTGAATAACGGTATGACCTCCTCCTCCCTGAGGTTAAAGTGAGATATGGGCGCCAGAAACACTCTCCCCCCTCCTTTGCTGTCTACATGGCATGATCTAGATACTACTAGCTGTAGTATGACAACCGAATGTCTGACATATTATGGAAATACAGAATATCGTACTACACTAATATCGGAACTAAAATACCAACTACACTATTATCGACTTCCTATACTTAACTATAGACATACAAATATATTGGATACTTAATATCGATATACAAAAACATTGTTTTCATTTATATCGACTACTTTTATATCGGTATACACAAATATCGAGTTTTTTTTAAAATACATACACATTATATAAAATATCGACATCAATAATATCGTCAACAATAATATCGTAATTTCTGATATATCGACAGTTTATATACATATATTTGCTCATTTTTTTAACATATTATTATTTTATTTGCAATTAAATACACACTACTTATTTAAACATTTTTATTTTTCTTATAAAAAATTCAAAACTATTCTATATTATCTATTATATAACCTACACATTGAAAATCTTTCTCTGCTATTTCTATAATTATATAATTCATTTTCTTTTCCCTTCTACTACATAATACTCACAACTGAAATTCAAAAATACTAACTAACCAATCAACACACATATTTTTTTCACCAACCAATAGCAAACTAAGTACTAATGACACTCCTCTATATCAACCATTAAACCCAAAACACAAACCACTTGCTAAAAGTCACAGAAGGAGATACATCTCTGGATGAATTGCAGCACACCAACAAGAACATCAAGATAATCAAAATATAATCAAATCTTTGAAGTAAGTAAATCAATTAAACACTAAGGGGGTCATTACGATATCGGGCGGATTGCCTCCGCCAGGCTTGCGGTGGCCACCGCATGCCTGGCGGAGGCAATCCGCCCGATTTTGTCTTTCCGTTTCCCCCCGCCATATTAGTATGGCTTGGGGGACCGGAGCGGTCAAAAACACCGCTCGCTACTTTTCCTCTCCGGCCGCCTTGCGGCCGGGGCGGAAAAGGAATAATATGGTGGCGGTGTCTATCAGACACCGCCAGCCATATTATGATGGGGTTTTCAGCAAGCCTTTCCGTGGCGGCAATGCTGCCATGGAAAGGAAGGCGGTCTTCACTCTGGGGCCCCCCTGCGGGCCCCCAGAGTGAAGGTGGGTGGGAGGGGTGCACACGGGGGTACCTTTGGTACCCCCCCTGCATTTGCATAATGAAAGCGACAGGAACCGTGCGGTGCCTGCCACTTTCATTATGCAAATGCGTGCATTTACTTTTGACATTGTGGCGGGCGGTGCAGTGAGCACCGCCTGCCACAGTGTTAGATGGAGGATTGCGCCCGCCACTGTGGCGGGCGCATCCTAATTGCACCCCCGGGACCCCCGCCCTTATGGCGGGCGGTCCCGATTCACGATGGGATGACGGGCGGGCAAAGTCCGCCCGTCATCCTAATGAGGCCCTAAGTAAATAACTGCTACTATATTACTTACCTGCTAAATACCCTTTGCTCCTTTTCTGTTACTACTACAGAACATGCTAATAATAATTCACAGATTACTGATTTCTGAAAACACACAACTACTAGAAATGTTATAATTATCTCTATATGACATTAATGTTGTACATTTTCTAAAAATATTTTTCTTATGTGTATATCCAAAATCTTTTATTTCTCTCCTAATGCTACAGATAATTCTACTACTTCCTACTATACTACTAATGTATTAAAGAAATATACAAATATCAAAGTAAGTATCGTTTAACACTACATTAACTGTGACAATCCCCACTATTCAGCACATGTTGTAATGATTTATACATACAAATGTTTTTATAGATACTACCACTAGAGAAAATTCTTCAAAAAGCAACTGTGAACAAGATCCTAAAACTAAAGATACTAATAACTAAGTAAGTAAATTGTAACTTTTAATTTACTTGTAAAATATTCTAAACACAAACAAACAATTACATTTATAACACATATGTACTTTTTTTCTCCAGATTCTACTACTGAAAACTACGCTACTAATGAACAAAGAACATTATTCCTATTTCTATATTAAATATTACTAAGTAAGTATTTGTAAACAGCAATCAATGTGGTAAAAACGACAAACATTAGCACTTGTTCTAATTAGTTGCTATTATCTATTTGTTTTTACACAGCTAACACTACAGAAAAATATACTGAAAATATTCAGATCTCCAAATTCGGAATACCAAAAATACTACTCACTAAGTAAGTATATTAAAGTACATAATTAACTGCTAAGTTGTTGAAAACCTACAAACATGGTGAATTTTCTAACACATATGTACCTATTTTTTTAAGATACCACTACAATCTACTCTCCACAAAAAGAAGATACAACTATACTGGAAAACCCTACCTAAAACAAAATAAGTAAGTCTCTTGACAATGTAAAATAAAATCCTACACTTATTAGTGTCCACTTTTGTAGTAGAATTTAGCTGTGACATTGTAAATATACTCAAAATTTGGTAATAATATTGTCTTTGTATTTTATCCTAACAGCTCAAACAACATCAGAAAACACTATCCACAACGAAAGAATAAATCATATCAAAAGATTTCACTGATTTCTAAAACACGTAAGTATATACATTACTAATAATCACTTACTTAGAATTATAAACACTTTTTCCTTGACATTAACTATTATATATATGTTTTCTACATGTACAACCAACAAAATGACAGAAGGAGCAGAATTTGTAACCAGCCAGAAAGGAAAGCTATTACTGTGCTACATGGGTTACACTTATACACACAAGAAAAGCAATATGGCATGAAAGTTAATTGGAAATGTTGTAAATATTATTCTAACAAGTGTTATGGAAGGGCAACAACAAGAGAAGCTACTGTACTGTATACTAGGGAACACAATCATCCACCAAATGTAACTGAAATTGAAGTTAGAACAGCATTGGAAAATATAAAAGAGGCAAGCACAGGTTCCCAAAAACAAACCAATGTCATAATAAAAGAAGCAATTCCTAAAATCCCTAAAACTGCCACAACACAAATGCCAAATATTCTTTCCCTAAAAAGAACTATAGCACGAACTAAAAAAGCTACTACTACTACCACACCAGCTCCCAGAACATATCATGATATCAATTTAAATGCCAACCAAATTATATCTTTAAACAAGCAACCATTTATAATTTATGACAATGAAAACAATGACAAAAGACTTATTATTTTTGGGACCAATATGAATCTAGTAAAACTTCAGCAAAGCCAATATTGGATGATGGATGGGACTTTTAACATCTGTCCCAAAGCATTTTTCCAATTATACACTGTACATGGCCTCTACCAAAACTGCAACATACCACTACTATATGCACTACTACCAAACAAAAATAGTTCCACATATATGGAATTATTAAATATAATTAAACAAAAAACTAATGATTATTCTCCAGAAAAAATAATTCTAGATTTTGAGCAAGCAATGCTTTCATCCATCCTAAAAATCCACCCCCATACCTGCATTCAAGGCTGCTACTATCATTTAAACCAGTGTCTATGGAGATATCTACAAAAAACGACCTTAAGTGTAGAATATGCAACTAACTCATCTTTTGCATACCAAATTAAAAAAATCATAGCACTGGCTTATGTTCCAGAAACAGACGTAGCAGAACACTACAACATTCTTATAGACAGCCCCTTCTACAAACAAAATGAAGCTAAGTTGAGTCCATTTCTGGACTACTTTGAAGACACCTGGGTAGGCAGACTCCATAGATCTGGCCACAGGAGAAACCCAAAATTCCTAATACCCTGGTGGAACGTTTACAGAAGCACCTTAAATGGAGAATCTAAAACTAACAACGCAGTAGAAGGTTGGCACAATGCCTTTATACAATCAACTGGCAGAACAAAACCAACTCTAGAACATTTTATTAAGTGCCTACAGAAAGAACAAAGCTACCAGGAATTCAGAATGGACCAATCCATAACTGAACTAGTCCCTAAAACATCAAAACAAAATAAGCAAATGCACAAATACCTAGAAGAGCAAGTGAAATTATACCCTAGTACAAAAGGCATTGAATACATAAACATAATTGCCAAAACCCTACTCTGATTAAATAACAACACCAAAGCAATCCCTAAAACTATCACCTCAATATGCATAATAACATTTCGATCTTGATGTTTAAAAGTATTTAATGTATGCAATATATATAGATATTATTCACATATATGCATAGATTAAATAAAAATAAGAACAATTAAACAATGCAATATTAATAATCACATTACCCACCCACAAAAGATCAAACATAAATGACTTACCAATCATGTTGGAAATCCAATAACGTCCTTCTCCACCAAAGTAATCCAGGTAGTGCAAATATAACCCAAAATAAAATGCAAAAATACAACTGTACCAAAAAATGCAAATCCATGGTGTGAAGAGCCATCGAATAACCATAAAAAACCTGAAAAATAGTAAAAAGTTAAAGAAACGTTCCAGGAAAACCGAAAACTTAAAAGAAGTGTTTGCAAAGCAGTGGTGAATAAAACCAACAAACACTTCCTTTAAAAAAAAAAACGGATCTTCCGATATGGCGAACACCTATAACAAAAACATAGAAAACAGACATTCCCACCCAGATTAACCAACACATAAATAACTACTAACATTACTAAAAACATTCTTTTGCTACTACATAAACTTAAAACATAGATAAAGTTACTCTGTAAACAATCCTATAACAAAGTAAAACAACGTGTATCTACCACACGGAAATAATCGTTTTAAAAATCTAAAACACAACTCACTCACATATAATAACACTAAATAGCAGCAGACTACTCTCAAAAGTACATTAAAATACACATAAAACATATAAAATAAACCTTACCTGAAGCGACGAGAAGTCTCTCCCAACCACGAGCTGCTCTTCATCCAAATGACCCAAAACGACCTAAACCGGTTACAAAATAAAGAACCCAAAAGTAATAAAATAGTCCAAAGTAAAAAATATAATATGAAATTCTTTCTTAAATTACCTGAATTCATTTAAAAATTGCTAATATTTTCTAAAAATAGTCATTTTTTTGCTAGTATGAAATTATTTACAAATATGTATAAAAACTTGAATAATAAATATTATGAAAGAAGTAATATTTATTACAACAATGTATAGAAATGTAAAAAAAAGTCACACAATGTTTAAATGTACTAATTATGATTGCTAAAAATATCTCTTTTTCTGAGAAACTTTGATGTAAAAAAGTAATTGTTTAAAAAATTAGTAATATTATTAATATTATTATAATTATTTTTTTATTTTATTTACTATATCATATGTAATACTATAAAGAAATATTATTATATATTAAATATAACCATTTTATATTTTCTTCTTCTACTGTTAATTTTATTGTAATTGTGTTTGCAAATTATTAGCAGAAATATAAATGTGTAATAAAAGTGAAATCATTATTGATTGAATTGTTATCTCTGCTAAAAATACAAAACCTAATAAATATTTTTTTTCAAACATGTTTAACATTTTCTATTTTGTTATTACTATAATCTCACAATATAATTATTGGCAAAATCCAATTAGGTTCAGGATATTAATAACATGTAACTTACTATTCCCACTCCAATCTATATAACATTAAAATTAATGCTGGACACTAATTTAATAAAAATATTTATTCCAAGTCCACTGTACTTGATATAGAAATAGGTGCTAAACACTAAAAAAATATTACTTACTATTCCCACTCCAGTCTACATTAAATTAAAGTAGGTGCTGGACACTAATTGAATAATAATTACTATTCCAACTCCAGTCTACATTAAATTGAAGTAGGTGCTGGACACTATTTAAATAATATTTACTATTCCAACTCCAGTCTAAATTAAATTGAAGTAGGTGCTGGACACTAATTAAATAATAATTACTATTCCAACTCCAGTCTACATTAAATTGAAGTAGGTGCTGGGCACTAATTAATTAATAATTACTATCCCAACTCCAGTCTACATTAAATTGAAGTAGGTGCTGGACACTAATTAATTAATAATTACTATTCCAACTCCAGTCTACATTAAATTGAAGTAGGTGCTGGACACTAATTAATTAATAATTACTATTCCAACTCCAGTCTACATTAAATTGAAGTAGGTGCTGGACACTAATTAAATAATAATTACTATTCCAACTCCAGTCTACATTAAATTAAAGTAGGTGCTGGACACTAATTAATTAATAATTACTATTCCTACTCCAATCTACATTAAATTGAAGTAGGTGCTGGACACTAATTAATTAATAATTACTATTCCAACTCCAGTCTACATTAATTTGAAATAGGTGCTGGACACTAATTACATACTAACTACTATTCCAAATCCTAGGTACATTAAAAAGAATTTTTATAAATGTATATTTTAATAACTAATCAATAATTAAAGATGATGTAAATAAAATTATAATTGTTTTTTTTTAAATCCACACCCTTATCCCCTATAAACCCAATAACCCACTCCTATTGATAGTAATGAAATTGTATTTATTAATATTAAAAACATTATAAAAAAAATGCGTTTGTATACATTTTTAATTAGTAATAACATTAAATTTATAAACAAAAAGTATTTTAATAATGTATTTTATATATTTTTTGTAAATGTTTAATATTACAGTACCACCCTTATCCCCTATAAACACAATTACCCCCTTATAATGATTGTTGTGTAATATTAATAAATATTAATAGTTAAAATATTAATTAATTAAAACATCTTCTATAATCAATACATATGAATATTTATAAAAATGTTCAAAAATTATTATAAAAACATTTATTACATTTTCAACATTTTTTATTATTTTATTAAAATATATTTTAAAACACTCCCCACCCTTATCCCCTATAAACCCAATAACCCGCTACTAAAACTAGATATGTTTTTTAAAAAAAATTTTTTAATACTAAATATAATACAAATTATTATTAATTTTTTGTATATTATTATATTTTTATTACATATATTTTAAAACACTCCCCACCCTTATCCCCTATAAACCCAATAACCCGCTCCTAAAACTAGATATGTTTTTTTTATTAATTATTTTATTAAATATATATATTTTTTTGGTTTTTAAATATTTTTGGATATTACTTTTTTCATATCTCATTACATATTTTTGGTACATAATGTTTTTTTTTTTACTATAAAACGATATTTTTAATAGTCGATATTTTGTCTAACGATATTCTTTCTTTTGATATTTTATTATACTCACTGAATACGATATTTTTGTATTCGATATTTTTCTTTTTCTATATTATCTACCTTTGATATTAAATCTTCGATATTATGTCTTGTCGATATTATTTTTTCGATATTATGTCTGATTACCATGACAACCTACATGGTGTAGTTGAGCGTGCCCAAATGTTATGTTTCGTAGAGGATTTTATACAGCAATCACTGCATCATTTCCTAGTACTGGTTTGTCAATATGCAGCAATTCTGATGCATTTCTAGCTTTGTATTAAGCATGACGTAGTGGTACAGCAATAAACAACACTGAGTTGCAGTTGCGTTGAATTTTATGGGGGAACACCTACATGAAAGAGACAAGGCAGGATGGGCACATATCTGGATGTAAATGGGCCATTCCTGTTCCCAAGCTCTTAAGCAGTGCAGTGAAGCAGGGCAAGCTGTCTAGCTGTGTTCTGTAGCATCAAAGTGTGTTTCATGATACTCAGTGAAAGATGGATCACAAATCTCTCAACAAGTCAGTTCCTGGGGCAAACTCCTAATTGTAGTGTGTCTCTTATATGGACGAGCATGCAGAATGGCAGCACGGTGCAGAAGCAAATGTCATGGCAGATATCATCACAGATCATGGGTGACAGCTGTCATGGACAAAGGTCTAGACTCAGGTGTAGATGTAAAAATGTCATATGTAAAGAATGTATTCATGCATGTGTGGGGATCCACAAACCAGCACACATAAACCACCTTTCCTGGGGTGATTGATGTTAATACCACATCTGGCCACAGTTGACACAATACACATTTATCTTGCTTTCCACAGCAATGCAAGGAGGCTCAAACGCCTATCACAAAACATAATAGACAAATGAACTAGCAATGATTGGCATTAACCAGAGAAATAAGACAAGGGAGACATTCACCAACCATCACATCAGGAAGACATAAATGATTAATGTGTAAAGTGTGCATGTTGAAATTCAAGCACAAATGTATGTATACAGACACATTTTCATTGAACATGGTGCAAAGGATGTGCTGGGTATGAAATTTCCCCTGCATGGCAAGAGTAGTGTTCCCCTGGCCTGGGTGGCAATCTGCACAGTTGTGTGGCTCACAAATTCTGCTATATATTTCCAAATGGAAACATGGAATATGTGTGTGTGCCTTGACATAGGCCTGTGTCATGGTTTACAATCTGGTTGTACCAGGATGTTCACACAAATACCTGTCTTCATAGTTGATGTACGCTGCTTCATTCACCCGGACTAAGACAGAGCTAAAGTGGAGGAGCCAGCATACTGTGCAGTGAACAGTAGTAGTGAACATAACCAATTCAACCCTGGCTCATTGCAGTGAGGCCTACTGGCTTACTTCTCTGGAATCCTTCCTTCTGTGCTGCCTACTATTCTCCTGGCTTGGTGATGCACATTCCTCCCTTGAACCAGGGGCCATACTTATGACCTGGTTTGCATCACTCTTGTACCACGCAATGTGGTGCAAGAGTGATGCAAACCTTAACCCCTTCAACGCTCATGACGACCTCACCTCGTCATGAGGTACACCTGTCATACGTTCATGACGAGCTGAGCTCGTCATGTACCGCGTGTTTTTAAAAAACTCAGCGCACAGCGGGAAAACCGCTAGCGCGCATGAGGTTAAGTCAGATTTTGGAAGCCACGCAAAGTCACTGGAGTAAAGCAACACAGTGCAATTCACTGCGTTGTGTTACTCTGCTCTGGGTAGGTATTCCATTGCTCTTGCATGGGGTACACAGACAAAATATCGAGTTTTAAATTTCAATATACAATAATATCGAAGTTTAAATATCGATGGGACAAAATATCGAAGGTAAGTAATATCGACAGTCTTAATATCGATATTAGTATGATATCAGTAATATCGAAGTTTTAAATATCGATGTCAAGAATATCGAAATAAATAACTTCGATGTTACTAATATCAATTTTTAAATAAATTTAGTGTATATTATATTGTATTTATTATGTTTTATTATTTATTTTTAATGTAATTAAATTAAATATTGTCTTTTACTACTGTAGCGGGTTGTGGGTTTATAGGGGAATAGGGTGGGAAGTAATTTAATTATGTTAAATTAATTATTAAGTAGTAAGAATTATTAATTAATTAATTGAGAATTAATTTTTAATTAATTTTAATTAATTGATTAATTGATAAATATGTTCTGTAGCGGGTTATGGGTTTATAGGGGAATAGTGTGGGAAGTAATTTAATAATAATTAATTAATTATTATAAGTTTGTACATATTTTAATTAATAATTAATTGGTAATTTATATTAATTAGTTAATTAATTAATATAATTTTGTACATATTTTTAATTATTAATTAGTTGGTAATTAATTAATATTAATTAGTTAATTACATTAATTATAGTAATTTTGTTATATATAATTTTTTGTTATTCTTAAATATTTAATTGGGAAAAATAATATTAATTATTAAATTAAATTAATTACAGCTAATGTGCTAATATATTTACTTTATTGTTATTGTTAATTAATAATTAATTGGTAATTAAATAATATTAATTAATTTTGGATAAAGGAGTATTTTTAGGGTTCAGGGTCAGTTTTCAGTTTTTGGGTAAAGGGGTATTTTTAGGGTTCAGGGTCAGTTTTCAGTTCTTGGGTAAAGGGGTATTTTTAGGGTTCTGGGTCAGTTTTCAGTTTTTGGGTAAAAGGGTATTTTTAGGGTTCAGGGTCAGTTTTCAGTTTTTGGGTAAAGGGGTATGTTTAGGGTTCAGGGTCAGTTTTCAGTTCTTGGGTAAAGGGGTATGTTTAGGGTTCAGGGTCAGTTTTCAGTTTTTGGGTAAAGGGGTATTTTTAGGGTTCAGGGTCAGTTTTCAGTTTTTGGGTAAAGGGGTATTTTTAGGGCTAAGGGTCAGTTTTCAGTTCTTGGGTAAAGGGGTATTTTTAGGGTTCAGGGTCAGTTTTCAGTTTTTGGGTAAAGGGGTATTTTTAGGGTTCAGTGTCAGTTTTCAGTTTTTGGGTAAAGGGGTATTTTTAGGGTTCAGGGTCAGTTTTGGGTTTTTGGGGTACAGGGATATTTTTAGGGTTCAGGGTCAGTTTTGGGTTTTTGGGGTACAGGCGTACAGGGTAAAAACAAAAAAAAATACATTAAATCAATTAAATAACATAAAAAAAATAAAATGACATTAAATTATTAAGTGTTTTATTTATTTTAAATATATATATGTATTAGTTTTATTTTTTTTTTAAATATTTTTATTTAATATTTGTAAAATTATATGTATTTTTAAATTATTTTTACATTATTATTATTACATTTAAAAAACGATATTTTTAATTCCGATATTTTTGTACTACGATATTATTTTTTCGATATTTTTGTACTTACCTTTATGAAGATATGATTCCGATATTTTTGATGTCGATATTTTTGTGCCGATATTTTTGTATTTCGATATTCTGTCTGTCGATATTATGTCAGACATTCCTTGCATGGATGTTCCTATGCAACTACAATGGCTTTTGATGCATTCCGAGATTTACAAGACCTGTTTCTGTTTGTATTGCACTGTATGTGTATTTAGGGTGTGAGGAGTTGATATTTAACTTGTCATGTGTGTATAGTGCTTAAACTGATTTTAGATTAATTAAGTTAGTATAGGATAGTGTTAAGGTTAGTTAGTATAGGATTGGTAGTCTTCAATCAATCAATCAATCAATCAATCAGAGTACTTGTAAAGCGCGCTACTTACCTGTGAGGGTCCCAAGGCGCTGAGGGGAGGGGGGGTGCTACTACTGCTCAAAGAGCCAGGTCTTGAGGAGTCTTCTGAAGGCGAGTAGGTCTTGGGTCTGCCGTATGTGAGTAGGGAGGGTGTTCCAGGTCTTGGCGGCGAGGTAGAAGAAGGATCTGCCACCGGAGGTTGTTCGTTGGATGCGGGGGACAGCAGAGAGGGCTAGGCTGGCGGAGAAGAGCTGGTGGGTGGGGGTGTGGAAGCTGAGTCTGCTGTTCAGGTAGGCTGGTCCTGCGTTGTGGAGTGCTTTGTGTGCGTGGGTGAGGAGCTTGAAGGTGTTCCTCTTGTCAACAGGGAGCCAGTGTAGGCCTCTCAGGTGGGGGGTGATGTGGCTGCGGCAGGGGACGTTGACGATCAGTCGGGCGGAGGCGATTTGGATGTGTTGTAGTCGTCGTAGGTGCTTGTCTGGGATTCCTGCGTAGAGTGGGTTGCCATAGTCCAGTCTGCTGCTGACGAGGGTCTGTGTCACCTTTCTTCTTTTTCGGTCGGGATCCACTTGTAGATCCTGCGGAGCATGCGGAGGGTGTTGTAGCGGGAGGAGGAGACGGCGTTGACCTGCTTAGACATGGGAAGGGAGGAGTCGAGGATGAATCCTAGATTGCGTGCATGGTTGGTGGGTGTTGGTGCTGTTCCCAGTGTGGTCGGCCACCAGGAGTCGTCCCAGGCTGCGATGGTGGGTCCGAGGATGAGGACCTCTGTCTTGCCCGAGTTCAGCTTCAGGCAGCTGCTCCTCATCCAGTCGGCGACGGCCTTCATTCCCTCGTGGAGGTTGGTTTTGGCAGTGTGCGGGTCCTTGGTGAGGGAGAGGATGAGCTGGGTGTCATCAGCATAGGAGATGATGTTGAGGTCGTGATGGTGGGCCACTTGTGCGAGGGGGGCCATGTAGACGTTGAACAGCATTGGGCTGAGGGATGAGCCCTGGGGGATGCCGCAGATTATGTTGGTGGCTTCGGATCGGAAGGGTGGGAGGCGGACGCTCTGGGTTCTGTCGGAGAGGAAGGAGGTGGTCCAGTCAAGAGCCTTCTCTTGGATTCTGGCTTCTATGAGGCGTGTCTTTAGAGTGCGATGGCAGACCGTGTCAAAAGCGGCTGGCAGGTCCAGGAGGATGAGGGCTGATGTTTCACCATTGTCTAGTTGGCGCCTGATGTTGTCTGTGGCAGCGATGAGGGCTGTCTCGGTGCTTTGGTTTTGTCTGAATTGGTACTGGGACGGGTTCAAGATGTTGTTGTCGAGGTGCGGGCCAGTTGCATGTTGACGATTTTCTCGATGACCTTTGCCGGGAATGGGAGCAGGGAGATGGTCCGGAAGTTCTTGAGGTCCTTGGGGTCCGCTTTGGGCTTCTTGAAGAGGGTGTTGATTTCGGTGTGCTTTCAGCTTTCCGCGAATGTCACTGTTTCGAAGGAGATGTTGATGACCTTCCGTAGTTGGGGTGCGATGGCTGCATCTGCTTTGTTGAATACATGATGTGGGCATGGGTCAGATGGAGATCCTGAGTGAATGGAGTTCATGACCTTGCGTATCTCGTCGTCTTTGACGTTGGACCAGGAGGTCAGGTGGTTGGCGCAGGTGGTGTTCACAGGGGAGGTGTAGTCTGGCGTAGTCGGGGCGGTCGTGGTGTTGAAGCTGTCGTGGATGTCAGCAATCTTGCGGTGGAAGAAGATGGCTAGTGAGTCGCAAAGTTCTTGTGAGGGCGGGATGTCGTTGGCGTTGGCGCTGGAGAGTTCCTTTACGATGCTGAGGAGCTCTTTGCTGTTGTGTGCGTTGTTATCCAAGCGATCTTTGAAGGAGGATCCCTTTGCTAATCTGATGAGGTGGTGGTGTCTGCCGGTGGCGTCCTTGTCGGCTGCGGAGTTTTCCGGTGTGCGTTCGTGGAGCCGTGTCTTCTCAAGTTTCCGGCATGCGTGTTTAGAGCTCTGGAGCTCGTCAGTGAACGAGGTGGCTCTCTTGTTGGCGTGGCGGTTGGAGGGTTTCTTGAGCGGGGCGAGGGTGTTGGTGCAGTCGTTGATCCACTGTCTGAGGTTTCGGGCTGCGGCGTCTGGGTTGGTGCGGTTGGTGGGTGCGTTCTTGGCGAGGGAGGTGATCAGCTGGTCTCCGGTGACTTTGCTCCAGCAGCGGCGAGGCAGCTGTTGGGTGCGCTGGTGCGTTGTTGGTTTCTTGAAGGTGAAATGGATGCAGCGGTGGTCGGTCCAGTGGAGTTTGGTGGTGTGGTCGAAGGCGACGTGGAAGCCTGTGGAGAAGGTGGGATCCAGCGTGTGGCCCGCGGCGTTGGTGGGTGCAGTGACGAGGTGTCTGAGTCCCAGGTTGGCGAGGTTGGCGATCAGGGTGGCGGAGTTGGCGTCATTGTTTTCTCGAGATAGAAGTTCAGGTCCCCGAGGAGGATGTAGTCCATGTAGTCCATGGAGGCGAGTGCGTGGGTGCTGGCAAGGTCGGCGATGGAGTCGCTGAACTGAGCCCGGGGTCCGGGGGGTCTGTAGATGAGTGTTCCTCTGAGGGTGGTGTTTGGTTCGGTGTGGATCCAGAAGTGCAGGTGTTCGGCGGTGTTGAGGGTGTCATCTGCATGGGTGGCGACCTTGAGGGTGGACTTGTGGACGATGGCTATTCCTCCTCCGATTCTATTGGCGCGATCCCTGCGGGTGATCTTGTAGCCATCCGGGATGGCTATGGCGATGTCGGGTGCCGAGGAGTCCTTCCACCAGGTCTCGATCAGGAAAGCCACGTCTGGGGCGGATGTGTCAAGCAGATCCCAGAGCTCGACGGCATGTTTGCGTGCAGAGTGGGTGTTGAGGAGTATGTAACGGAAGTGGTTGGGTCCAGTCCTTGAAGGTTTGGTGGTTCTGTCGCAGGTGAAGCTGCAGGTGTGGCAGGAGAAAGGTCCTTGGGTCTGTTTCGGGGCGGCCTGGAATCAGGTGTGGTTTTGGCCGGTGTTGAGTGCGTGGAGGGGTCTGGCGTCGTAGTGGATTCTGGTGTTCTGGCGTTCGCAGGGTCCAGGGGTTCTGGCGCTGGGCGTGGTCCAGGCGCGGATGGGCGCAGTGCGCCAGCAGAGCGCCCGCTGCACGTGTCCGCTGCACGGCTGCTTCTCGGCCTGCATATGAGGTGGCTTGGGAGGGAGAAGCAGCTGGGAGGCGGGAGCGGGGAGGCAAATGGGTGTGCAGGGGGTGTAGGGCCGCAGGGATGCAGCGGCGGGGAACGGTTGGATCGGGAGCGGGGGGGGGAGGAATGGTGCACAGGGCAGAGGGGAGGTAAAAACCCAGGAAACAAGGAGGCAGCAAGGAGGCAGGAACCAGGCAGTGAGGTGATGAGCAGCGGCGTGGGGCGACCTGCCTGCAAGCAGGGTCAAAGGCCACAAAAAAGCACAGAAAGGTCACAAAAAACGGGGGGAAACGAGTGGCACAGAGGCACAAAGTTCACAACAAAGGGCAGGAAAGGTCACAAAACACAGGGAAACGAGTGTCACAGAGGCAGAAAGGTCATAAGAAAGGACAGAAAGGTCACAAAAAACGGGGGGAAACGAGTGGAACAGAGGCAGAACGGTCACAAGAAAGGGCAGAAAAGGTCACAGAAAACGGGGGGAAACGAGTGGCACAGAGGCAGAAAGGTCACAAGAAAGGGCAGAAAAGTCACAAAAAACGGGGGGAAACGAGTGGCACAGAGGCAGAAAGGTCACAAGAAAGGGCAGAAAAGTCACAAAAAACGGGGGAAACGAGTGGCACAAAGGCAGAAAGGTCACAAGAAGGGGAGGAAAGGTCACAAAAAACGGGGGGAAACGAATGGGACAGAGGCACAAAGTTCTCAAGAAAGGGCAGAAAGGTCACAAAAAACGGGGGAAACGAGTTGCATAGAGGCACAAAGGAGAGTAGAGGCAAGAAAAACGAGTACAATCAGGGGAGCAAAACGCAAGAAAAACGAGTACAATCAGGAGAGCAGAGGCAAGAAAAACAAGTGCAATCAGGGAAGTAGAATGCAAGAAAAACAAGTGCAATCAGGGGAGCAGAAGACAAGAGAACGGGCACAGATAAGAATGCAGGCACAGGGGGTAGACAGGCAACAGTGGTCACAGACACCAGAGGACAGTATGGGCAGTACAGGGAAGACAGACAGACAGCGACAGTGATACAAACCTAAGGCCTAATACTGGTCACCAGGGATGAGGCGCAGGTAGTAGCCTGTGGGTGGAGGAGGGCCTCAACTTCTACAGCAGCGGCAGCTGGGGCAGGGTCAGGACACACAGGCCGAGCTGTGTGGTGGGGGAGCGACCTACCAGCAAGGTCAAGGGTTGCTTGATAGGTAATAGTAAATTACCATTTAAAATGTTACCAGTGTTCTATAGTTGGATGTGATTTACCTTTGAAGAATTGCTACTATTGTGTTAGAGGATTTGGGTAGGGAGACAAAATATCGAAATTTAAATATCGATATACAATAATATCGCATTTTTAATTTCGATGGTATAGAATATCGATGTCCAAAATATCGACAGACAGAATATTGTTTTTATGGTATGTATGTTACAGACAAAATATCGAAATTTAAATATCGATATACAATAATATCGATGTTTTAATTTCGATGGTATAGAATATTGATGTCCAAAATATTGACAGACAGAATATCGTTTTTATGGTATGTATGTTACAAATATCGAAATTTACTAATATCGAAATTATGTTTAGTGTTATGTATTTTATTATGTTGTTTATATGTTTGTTAAATATGTTATTAAATGTATGTTTGAAAATTAGTAATTTAGTTTACATTTTGTGTTTTAGTATCAGAGCGGGTAGTGGGTTTATAGGGGAATAGGGTGGGAAGTAATTTAATAATAATTAATTAATTTATATATTTATTTAAATATTTTTAAATAATAATTAATTGGTAATTAATTATTATTAATTAGTTTATTAAATTAATTAGAGTTAATTTGCTAATATATAAAAAAAAAATGTTATTGTTAATTAATAATTAATTGGTAATTAATTAATATTAATTAGTTAATTACATTAATTAGAGTTATTGTGCAAATATGTTGAATTTTTTGTTATTGGTAATTAATAATTAATTGATAATTAATAATAATTAGTTAATTACAATAATTAGAGTTAATGTGCTAATATAAGTAATTTTTTGTTATTGTTAATTAATAATTAATTAGTAATAAAATAATATGAATTATTTAATTAAATTAATTAGAGTTGATGTGCTAACATATTTAATTTTTTGTTATTGTTAATTAATAATTAATTGGTAAATAATAATTATTAAGGGATTAAATGATATGAATTTTTTATGTTTAGTGGGTTGTGTGTTTATAGGGTAATAGGGTGTCATATAATTAAATGTAATTAATTAAAGAGATTGTATTTCTTTATTGGTATTTATTGTTAATTAATTGGTAATTAATATGTGTTAATGAGTTCAATTAAAATTACATCAATTTAATAATATTAATTGATTAATTGATATTTACATTAATTGTGTTTTTTGTATGTGTACTGTGTTGTGTGTTAAAAAGGAGTAGTGTGTGAAGTAATTTTTACCCCCATGCTATCCAATGCTTTCCCTACTGTTGCACCCTCTGGAGTGGGAATAGTAATGTAAACCCCTACGCTATCCAACGCTTTCCCTACTGTTGCACCCTTTGGAGTGGGAATAGTAATTTAAACCCCTACGCTATCCAACGCTTTCCCTACTGTTGCACCCTCTGGAGTAGGAATAGTAATTTTAACCCCTACGCTATCCAACGCTTTCCCTAGTGTTGGACCCTCGGGAGTGGGAATAGTAATTTAAACCCCTACGCTATCCAACGCTTTCCCTACTGTTGCACCCTCTGGAGTGGGAATAGTAATTTTTACCCCTACGCTATCCAACGCTTTCCCTACTGTTGCACCCTCTGGAGTGGGAATAGTAATTTAAACCCCTACGCTATCCAACGCTTTCTCTACTGTTGCACCCTCTGGAGTGGGAATAATCATTTTAACCCCTATGCTATCCAACGCTTTCCCTACAGTTGCACCCTCTGGAGTGGGAATAGTAATTTAAACCCCCACGCTATCCAACGCTTTCCCTACTGTTGCACCCTCTGGAGTGGGAATAGTAATTTATACCCCTACGCTATCCAACGCTTTCACTACTGTTGCACCCTCTGGAGTGGGAATAGTAATTTTAACCCCTACGCTATCCAACGTTTTCCCTACTGTTGCACCCTCTGGAGTGGGAATAGTAAATTTTTACCCCTACGCTATCCAACGCTTTCCCTACTGTTGCACCCTCTAGAGTGGAAATAGTAATTTAAACCCCTACGCTATCCAACGCTTTCCCTACTGTTGCACTCTTTGGAGTGGGAATAGAAATTTTTACCCCTACGCTATCCAACCCTTTCCCTACTGTTGCACCTCCGGAGTGGGAATAGTAATTTTTACCCCTACACTATCCAACGCTTTCCCTACTGTTGCACCCTCTGGAGTGGGAATAGTAATTTTTACCCCTACGTTATCCAACATTTTCCCTACTGTTGCACCCTCTGGAGTAGGAATAGTAATTTTTACCCCTACGCTATCCAATGCTTTCCCTACTGTTGCACCCTTTGGAGTGGGAATAGTAATTTAAAACCCTACGCTATCCAACGCTTTACCTACTGTTGGACCTTCTGGAGTGGGAATAGTAATTTTAACGCCTACGCTATCCAACACTTTCCCTACTGTTGCACCTTCTGGAGTGGGATTAGTAAGTTAAACCCCTACGCTATCCAACGCTTTCCCTACTGTTGCACCCTCTGGAGTGGGAATAGTAATTTTAACCCGTACGCTATCCAACGCTTTCCCTACTGTTGCACCCTCTGGAGTGGGAATATTAATTTAAACCCCTACGCTATCCAACGCTTTTCCTACAGTTGCAATATGTGGAGTAAGTATATATATTAATTTATATGTAGACTTTTTAATTTATTTTAAATGTATATGAATAACTTATTATTGTTTAAATATGTTTTTATGTTTTTATTTAATATTTGTAAAATTCTATGTATTTTTAAATTATTTTTACATTATTATTAATACATTTTAAAAAACGACATATTTAATTTCGATATTTTTTTACTACAATATTTTTTTTCCGATATTTTTGTACTTACCTTTATAAAGATATAACTCCGATATTTTTGATTTCGATATTTTTGAGTCGATATTTTTGTATGTAGATATTTTGTCTGTCGATATTATGTCAGACATTCGAGGATTTGTGCACAATATTTACCATTTGACATAAAGTATTAGTAGCTATATGTTGCTTCCACAGATGCCTATGGGCAACTGTTGATTGTCCTCATATATCTGTAGGGAACCATTTCCTTACTTGAAACACTACAGTTTGACTCAAATATTGATCTGACACACAGCACAACACAAGTATTCACATACTAAATCACCCTTTGAGAAAGGGAGTGGGTATGTAAATGTTAAATTAGACCTTTTGCTGCTCCCTGCCTACACTGTGACATACACTGCTGCATATCACTAATGGTAAACTCCTTACACCATTGTGCAAGTAGATCTGCTTTGTTGTGTGTGTTTTAAATGTGCAAGACGTGACACCTGCCTGGACAATGTCCATCATTATTTGAAAATGTTATTGTTTAGTGTGCCACTTCATGCTTCTCCCTTAGGAGGAGCCAAAAAACTATGTTTTTGCATATGTATCTCATTTACACCTTCCTTGGGGAGGTAAGGCATTCAAACAGTTTACTGGTCTTCCAGCTATGATGAACTCATATGTATAAATGATTTAATATGTGGACATACTCACACTCAACATGTTAGGCCTCTCTGTGGCAGAATAACATAAGTCATCTATTTTGGCCTGTGCCGAGTTACTGAACACTTATTAGTATACACAGGGGGGCAAGGTGCACTTGTATGCTTAGTTAACTGTCATTTTCAGTTTCTGATTACCCTTGTGCAACCTTCTGTGGCACAAGTACAAGGCAAATCAATGACGACTATGGGAATGGCTATCTTTCTAGTATTGGTACAACTACACCAA
Source organism: Lissotriton vulgaris (assembly GCF_964263255.1). Classification (NCBI taxonomy): domain Eukaryota; kingdom Metazoa; phylum Chordata; class Amphibia; order Caudata; family Salamandridae; genus Lissotriton; species Lissotriton vulgaris. Next base: position 1,309,767,309 of record NC_141691.1, on the reverse strand, counting down.
GGTGATTTTTTTTGTAGTATGTATTTTGTGTGAGCAGTGATGTTTTCAAATTTGGAAATTATGTTGTAATATTTACATTGCAACGGTGATGTTGGCATTTGTTACCGTCTTTGAACTCACATGCCTCACACATCCAATTTATCAGTGGTAAATCTGTGTGTACATTGTCAGAAAATTTCTCACTGTGTGTCAATCAAGACAATGCATCTTGGTGATACACCCTGACATGACATCGATAAGGTACACATTGCTCATCATACCATTGCAATGTGTGTACTTGGTGTAGGCGCACAGAGAAAGGCAGCATGTACAATTGACTTTATCTCAATCTTCTTCAGCTGCAAACATGTGCTGTAGGATATTGAACAGACAGACAACATTTCATATGTAGACTTTTCAGAAACAATCAAATTAAAGTCACCATGGGTTTCACAAATGAAAATATGTTTTTAATTCAGAATAATGGAAATCACATTTGTTCATATGAGTGGTATTTTTACAGTTTGAGCAACAAAGGTAGCATTTAGGTACATTTTGATGACCAAACAAAGTCCATTAGGACACATGTCAGAAGACATTTAGAGGTGAGGAGTATTTCAATGAGGAGAACAAAATTGCCATTAGGAACGGTAGTCTTCTTTTTCACAGAACAAAAGTGGATAAGGTTAACAACTACACAAACCAAAAGCACATCACTGGGTGACAAATAAGGGGCCATGATGTTCTACACAGGACCATTAGAAGACTGGCCAGGGTCACTCACAAATGTTCATTTGGCAGTTTTTCGACCGAAACTGGTGAAGTCCACATCTTCCTCTTCTGATGAGTGTTTTGCCTCCTCTGCAATTGGAGGTATTTGAATGTGAGGCAGCTGAGGCACACACACATCAGAGGAAGAAGATGTGCCTCCCCTGTTTCCACCACCATCTGTGGGTTCCAGTAAGGTAGCAAGGTAGTCCTGGGTAAGGATCTGCTGGTTTGACAACAAAGCAATGATGTTGCTATTGAGGGCACCCCAGTGATGAATGAAGGAGTCAATCTTGCGCTCCAGGGACTGAACGGTATAATGTATGCCTGACAGTTTCACTGGTGTCAGATGTAGAAGGCTGTTGTTGTTCCCTCATGACACCAGTGAAGTTTGCTATGGACTCATCAATGCCATGGAGAGGGGTGTCGGTATCTGTGATCGCATTTGTCAGACCCTTATTTAGGGCAAAGACACCTATGGACACTTTCAAGAGTGCCTGCTCTGGTCTACATTCCCGACCCCACCTCATCAGGCATTCTCTGCTGTACTCTTACTACTTGCTGTTGAAAGGCAACTTGGGGGTCCTTGAAGTCCTCCGCTCTGATGGAACAGCTGGATGGGCCATGTCCAGTGGGTGACGGTTTATTTGGAGACCGTGTATCATGATTCTTCCCTTGCAAATGCTGGAGGAGTATTTTTAAAAGAGCCCATGAGTTGTTGAATGGTGTCTTCATCCATGAGGAGCAGGATGGTATCACCAACAGGTTGGGCATCATGGACAGGCTCATCTATAGGACGTATTGTTGGACCCTCTGGTAAAAGATAGAAATATATAACGAATAAGCCCTGATAGAAATTGACATATGTGATTATTGTAATATTCAGGCAATACCTATACATTGTTCACACACCTCAATATTAACAAGGGGGCCTATTTGCCTAATTCCACACAATGCAAGGCTGCTGGTTAGCTTGCTTGACTACCCTGCCAGACAGAGTGGGTACAGGAACAAGCCACATTTTACATATTGTGATGCATTTCTTCTTTCTGCCTACACAGATTAAATATTTGATTCTTAACACCACTTCTGAGACCACTGAACCAGGTTTCAAGGGTGCCTGCATACACTGGTGCCATCATTTTGCACCCCAAAACCAACCAAGATGTGTCATACCTTGTTATCTCTCTTACAATCCTGGCCTCAGCCTTTCCAACAGAAAAACACACCATTGTGCCTTGCTGTACTGTCTTGCATGCAATTTGTGCAATATTGTGCCATGGAGGTCATGTTTGACACACATCCACCCAACTCTACACAGCAATCCCTTGATGCACTGCAGGGGGTAGACGTGTGTGCTATGATTAAAATTTATCAAGGGACTCGTTTAGTTTCCTACCACTCTCATAGTCATCTCTGGACTCCACTATAGAAACTGAGAACCATCTATGAAGGGGTCAGCCACCCTCAGAACTAGAAGTATGCAACAGCTCAAGCTCACTTCAGACTCAGACTCAGAGTCTTGCAAATCTCATCACTAATCCCCACTCTCTTGAACTTGTATATGACTCTTCTAGCACTCATTGTTCAAACCCATAGACTGTACATTCTCTCTTACACTGATGACACCCAGATCATACAATAACTCTTAGGAGACTCCAACACCACTAACCATTGTTACATTGTGCCATTGAACTACATGGCATACTTTACGGGAAAGTAATGACTCAGCTCATATTCAATCTTACAAGATGGTGGTGCTGATGTTCTGCAACATGAACCCATACTGGTTGCTCAAATAACTAGGCCCAAACCCCTCAAAATCCAACCATCCCAATAACCTGGATACCTACCTCACCATGGGACTTCATATTACCAGTATCATGGACTCTAATATATATATCTACCACAGCATGTGTAAGCAGCTGCTACACAAGAGGCAAACTATTGATTACACCACTGCCAGAATATTCCTTCGTTTACATTGTGGCACACATGTCACTCCTCATCTCATCAGTATACAATGCCTCCTCATTCAGACACACTGGTAGATCAAGATGCTCAGCCACATCTAAAAGGCATAACACTACCAGGGATCCACCTAGCTCAAACTACATCTAGGCTTCTACCAAACAATCATGGCCCTCTGCTTTGCAGCACTAGCACTCACCCCCATCCCCTATATCCATAGGAGCAAAACGGTCGTTAGGGTAGTACCCTACATGGTAGGCAACACGAGTAAAAACCTCACTCAGCACATAAGGACTGCTGCGTTCAATATGGATTTGTGTTAGTGACTGTACACCTGGCTCTTCAAGTAACTACTTGGAGGGCATGCACATACTCAGCACCTGGATATCCTCCCAGGTGATAAGTTGACCCTCTATGAAGCCACATTACATTACACTTTTGGCTGCCTAGACCCAAGATAAGCACCATTACATCATGGTGTAACAGGGCCTGAATTGTGACAGACATATCTGCAAAGTTTCCAAGGTATGTGCAAGATGTTCTGCTTATGCTGATCCAGTCCTGTTTTTTAGCTTTATATTGTGGGACCTGTAGTCCTGGTCAATAATATTATTGCTTACACTTCAATTTCGAGGATTCAAAGGACAACCTGTACTGGGGTAACAGATCACCAATGGACCAGAGACACCTGGCAAGGCTAGACTAGACTAAATCAATTGTGACTGGGCAATAAAATAACAGTTATGTGATGGATGCGTTAACATGTGAGACAGTCCGGCCCTTTCTCTTTCACACAGCGCAGTGCAGCAAAGTGTCTTGCTGCACTTCCCTGCATGACAGTTTGAAATATATGGTCCTTTAGTTTCCCTTACCTCATAGTTCTTCCTGGTCCTAGACTGCAGCACTGTCCTGTCCTTCCACTCCTGTCACCAACTCTGTTGGGATGAGTAATGGCGCCTTCTCCTCCGAAGGGTCGAACTCCTCCTGGACATCAGGTCCTCCTGCTCATGGATGCCTTAAAGTTCCTGAACATTATTTATTTGGTCTTGTGCTTGTAGTTGTGCCACTTCTTCTTGCACTCCAGTACTGTCCTTTTTGTTTTGCCTACACTGTTTTACGTATCCGCTATGCATTGCAAAATGGCATCTTTTTTCCCTAATGGCAATTTGGAGGTGACAAAGAGAAGGTGTTCATTTGTCACCTCATTATTTAGCATTTGGCTCCCCTCCTCACCAAAATTGCACTTCCTCTTCCTGTTCCGTAGGCTGCCGTATTACCATCTAGGCTAGGGTTGGGGTTGTTGCCCTCCTGGCTAGTAGATGGTGCTCCCATTATATTTTGTTGTTATTGGTGTTCAGATGTTGTGTGGATTGAAATGCATTGTTTTTTAAGCTTCCCACCATTCAATGTACTCCTGCATGATGCAAAGCAGATTTGCAGCATGTAAATGTGTTTCATGACACACAAAAATCAGCTTGAGTCACATAGGACTTTGCATCATCCTTCACACCGATGCATTGGGATTTTTGACGCACCGCCGGTCCTTGCACCAGACCATAAATACGGTGCATCCATGTTGCAAGGAATTGCTCCAACACAGCACAAGTTTTTCTGACACAACACTGCTGCAATGCAGCATTGTTTCAGAATTCATAAATATGCCCTTGGTGTGTTTTTCTGTTGTACCTTCTCTAGGTGTGTAACAGGGTTGTAATTTCTTGGCATTTTTGCTCAAATATGATTTTACATTGTTAAAACAAAGACAAGAGTCGGTTGGAAAAATAGGAAAAGTTAGTTTAATTAAACACTTTGGCTGGGACTTCAACCCACAGAAATAGGTCTGAGGAGTATCTCAAAGTACAATCAATTCATGCTAGCTAATATACAGTTTCGGGTTCAATAAAAGCACATCAGGCGATCCTTATTTGGCAATGGAATGTGGGCCTTGTCTGTGGACTAATAAATGAAGGGTCTTCAATAACAAATGCAAGTGGCTCGACCTTGCGGGGATACAATGTGGGCCAGCGGGTAGCGTTTCCAGATGTCTAGCATGAGGGGTATGTGATCGCAGCATGTCCTGTGTGTGCTGTGTCCTGCTTGGCTGTGTGTTCCTAACTCCATGTGGTACCTAACTGTATGGTGTTTGGTAATGCATGCACCCCTCTGGCCAAGTATGCTTTATTGGGGCCATTTCCTGCCTGTGCATTTTTTTGCCCGCTACGTGCCACCCCACCTGTAGCCTGTCAATCAGTTACTGCGGGCCTGGGTCGCAGAGCCTGCCTGATCATGTATTTTCAAGTCGGGGTAGATGGAGAGTTCATGACGGGCGAATTTGACAATAGTGATTCGGTAATGTTTGTATATGCGAGTATACTATCATAAGCATTAGCATTGTATTTATCAATAACAATATTATCATAGAATCTAATGAGAATGTTTTCCCTTATGAAAAGTCTACTAGGGTTACAGCTTACTAGGCTTTAGTTTTTGACATGTTTCCACTGGTTTCAAATCAGCCCTATTATACTGTGTAAAGCTGAAAACATGGTGAAATGTGCCACAAGAAAAGCACAGTTCAGATATTAAAATAAAAGTTTGATACAAACAGGAATGGAGCAAATAACAGCTATGTGTGCAGTGAACAGGAGACTAGATAAAGTTAAAGGCTAATGCGCCAGGAAGGATCTGATTTTAATGTAAGCGGAGTTCCTAAAAAATATGTGCTTAATATGGTGGCCACAGTACAATGGAAGAACAGAGGAAGGGCTGTTAAAAAAATGGCCAGTGAATGTTATGGATACTGGGAAGCAGATTTGTTGGAGTGCTGCAACAGAGTATTTGTTTTGCATCAAAATACAACAGGACTGAAAGTTTGTTTTAAAAACATAAGGGGCCTATTTATTCAAATGTAAAACATCTCAGCAAGTCACCTTGCTTTGCTGTACTGCATTACAGGGAAAGGGCAGGAATGCACTGGTTTATTACAATACAGCTCATTCCTATCCTTTCCTCAGTGTTGGAGCACAATGCACCATGGTGCAAGGATGCCAGCATTGCATGCAGGATTGATTATGTGCAGGAAAGGGACTTTCCTGCACAAAAACAATCTTCGGAGGCATATATCCTGTATTTGAAGCAGAACGCCGCACACCTAGAAAGAGGAAGTAACGATGAGAAATGAAGATATTTCTCCTCATTATGTCTCCCCTGGGAAGATGTATCTTTTAGGCATATTCCCAGGTCTACCAGGGATGGCATATCTGGGAATGCCTCCAAATCCATTGCAGTTGTGTGGGAACACCATTAGTATGCCTTCCACGTGGCGACTTATTCAACGCTGTGATTTGCGCTGCATTACGTTACTCCTGATTTATTAAGTGAAGAAGGGCGGTGCAAAGTAGCCTTGTGTGGCTTAATAAACTACATTTTAGGGTTTGTGTCGCACTTGCAAAAAGTTACGTGTTGCAAACATGGCCCAAACCCTTGACAAATAGGGGCCCAAATCTAGCCCCATCCTTGCACATCAATTCATGTCTAAATACATTTAGCAGCCTGAAAGCTCTTACTCATAGCGCCCCTCGAAAAACTCGGGTGCATGGCCATGGCAATTTTTAAAGAATGAATTTGCCACACTTACCATAAAACAATATCTGCTACGTATCTTGCATGTTTTGTTCAACAAATGTGTTTCAAATTCAAAAGGATCAAAAGGCAACAAAATTATTGTACAAGGTGAGCGATGGTGCACTAAATACGTTACAAAGCTTAGAAGCTATCCGTTGAATTGTATCCTCAGCCATTTAATTAAGTGAAAGAGATGTTATGGAAGTGTAACCTACTTAAATTTCGCTTCTCTGTTATCTTTTTTCGTTCCTATTAACACATTCAATTCTTGTTCACATCAGACACTATCTTGAATCCCATAGTACCTCCTAGAAAGAATTGTACAATAAATATGATGGGTTTTTTAATGGAAGACTTGCTGCTTCTGAAGCCGCTTAATGTAGTCAACTCCGCTGCATAATTTGATCCTCCATTTCAACAGAATTTCAGTGGCCCTGCTCATAGGCTACACTTTTTGTTTGTTTCCACATTCATAGCTGTACATTGTTATTTATTGTACTACCAGTAATCTTCATATTTAGAGCCCAGTTATTTTTCACCGTCAAAGCTGTATGAGGGCGGGTCCTCACGCAAAATGCAGATAATGCCATTGCCTCCCATCCTATACTATATTTATTATAGATTTATGTCATTCTAAAATAGGGTTAGACCTTTCTTTCTCATAATTCCTCCATACCCCCAGAACATTTGTAAATACCAAGCTGCAGATAAGAAACAGCACCAAAATGGTAGAGGGCCATAGGACAATGAGAAGTCAGATATGGACTTGGAGCAGTAAATATTAATGCCAAGTAACTGGGACTGATCACTTCATCTAGCCTTCATTGTCATTGTTCTAACGGCATGAAGATATATCATGCACAACACAAATTTGCTATCAGCCACATTGCCTGACACTAGGCACAGCAGATACCATTTACCACCTGGCATGTCAGCGAAGGTCAAGAGCCAAGATGAAGAGCCATAGGACAGAGGAAGAAATGTGAAAAAGACTCTAACCACAAGGCAGACTGTCATGCCAGAAACTAGAAGCCTAAGTATGAACAAATGCAATGATCTGGTCCTTTATAGAAGCTGTGAGAGCAATCAGACCCACTGGGCAATGACCAAGCGCAAAGGCTAAATTAATAAAGCCCCTTTGGCATCTGGAGGCAAGCAGTTAATGCAAGTCTAGGGGGCATATATACTAAAACTTCAGGCAGCGCAGCAAGTCACCCTGCTGCACTGCATTATAGGCAAAGGGCATGAATTCACTGTACTAAAAAGAACAACACATTTCTGTCCTCGTCCCTGCGCTGGCGCCATTTTGGCTGCCTAGAACCAATGCAGGCATCCTTGCAGCATGTTGTAAGGGTTCCTGCATTGCAGACAGGATTGTTTTGTGCAGGAAGGGACACCTTCGTCCACAAAAACAATGACAAGGGGTAAATTCCTCAGATTGCAGCCCACATAGAACAAGGAAGCAACAAGGATAAATAAATATATTTCTCCTAGTTATGCCTCACCTGGGGAGGCACATTTTTTAGGGAGTTCCGGTAAATCTGGGAATGCCCCAAAAAACATGAGAGTTTGCAATAACTCGCAGACAAGTATAATGTTTAAGTAGATTAGTTTTAATGAGTTCCCACAGGGCAATCTGGCATGCAAGCCAGCACAGCATAAAAAGTGGAATCAACTGTCAGAACCAACTGTCATCATCAACGTTCCTCGCCGGCCAATGGGCAGAGCGAGATAAGGGCAGAGCAATGTCCTCGCGCAGGGCGCACGATGGACGAGACCATTACATATATCTCCTTTCTTCAGAGAAGAGAGAGAAGAAGAAGGAAGAAAGAAAGAAATAGAAGAAGGAGGGAGGCAGGAAAAGGGGAACAAGGAAAGGTGAAAGTAAAAGAGCACTAACACCTGTACCTGGCCGGAATTCTGACCACTCTTGAGCTCCTCCATTGATCGGTAGGAGGATTACATGAATCATGAACTATACAGTCACCTGGAACAGAGTTACGTGACACATCTAATTCAACAATAGAATTGTGCGTATCACTGACCACACCATTAGCTTTTAAGATCTTGTTCATGTTCCACCAATTGCTTCCATTGACGTGAACAGCACTGCCACACACTTTGTCTACAACAACAGGTTTACTGTACTTTGACTCTCCCTTTTTCACAAAACCTTGTTTCTTTATTTTCACTAGATCGCCTACAGCAACCTCCCTGCCTGAGATCCTCTTCCTGTCATCAAAGTATCTCTTTTGCTTGCATTGGACTTCACCAACTTTGCGTCTGACCCTTTCATCAAGTTCCTGAGGTGTAGTGTTGGATTTGAACCATTTGGACATCCATGCAGGTATAACTTCTGTACACGGTTTTCTGCCTCTAAGTAGTTAAAAGGGGGATATACCTGTGGATGAGTGAGGGGTGGTCCTGTAGAACCATAACATTGTTCTCACAGTGGGGGGTACAACTTTGTTGTGTTTAATGGCCCATTTAACGCAATCCCCGATAACTCTATTTCGTCTCTCAACCAGCCCATTGGTTTGAGGGCCGTAAAGAGAGCTTCTGAGATGAGTGATAGAAGATTCTTTGAGAAATTCTTCCACCTCAGATGACACGAATTGCACCCCATTATCTAAAATGATGGATTTAGGGAGGCCCTCTCTCATAAAAATTTCTTTAAAAAGTCAAGTATCTCCTTAGAGTCAGCTCTGGGTACTAACCTAACTTCAGGCCACTTTGTGTAATAATCCCTCATACCAATGGCAAATTTGCACTGATGTGGCAAGTTATAGAAAGGTCCTAAAACATCAATGCTCAGTTTCTCCCAAGGTGATTCAGGAAGTGGCATGGGAGTGAGTGGAGGATTGGACGTGCGGAGACACTTATCGCTGCTGGCACAAATGGTGCACTCCTGCACCAGAGCATCAATGTCTCTATCCATTTGTGGCCACCGAAAGTATTCTCGCACCCTGCATTTGGTGAGAGTGGCTCCCAGATGTACCTCATGTGCTTTATTAAGGATGGTGTTTCTAATGCTTATAGGGGGTATTAACTTATCCTGTCTGAAAACTAGACCATCCTCTAATGAAAATTCATCACAGATTTTTACAAACGGTTGTAAAGCCACATCTACATTCTTTTCTTTTGGCCACCCCTGAATTATGTATTTCTTTACATCCTTCAAGACAACATCATTGTCCATAGTTGTATACCAGCTTTCTTCCACCACTGAACACACATTCATTAACTCGACACTAGCTATTTTACAATCCTCTTTTTCATCATAATCAATGTCCTCATCACAATGAACAGAATCACTAGGTACAGGAGGCAAGCGTGACAGTGCATCAGCTCTGACATTTTTTCCTCCTGCAATGTGAGTGACTTCAAAGTTGAATTGTAAAAGCTTTGATGCAAGACGTGCTATACGTGGTGTAGCATTACGGTTGTTGGTGTTTCCCAAAATAGCAACCAAAGGTTTATGGTTAGTTTGTAATGTGCATTTTCTTCCCCATAGGTAATTCTTGAACTTTTCAATGCCCCACCAACATGCTAGAAGTTCTTTTTCAATGACAGAGTAATGTGTTTCAGTTTTCCTCAGTACCCTTGATGCAAAGCCAATTGTATCTTCCTGATGCCCAACATCCTGAGTCAAGATTGCACCCAAACCATAGCTGCTGGCATCCACTGTCAACATGCATGGAACAGAGGGTTCAAACGGTTTCAATGTTCTGACTGTGCTTAGTTGTTCTTTGAGCCATGTTAATGCTTGTTTACAGTCATTGTCCCGCACAAATTCATTTTGGTCTTTCAATAATTTAGAAATGGGACGTACTTTGGTGGCATAATCCTGAATAAAGCAAGCATTAAAACTCTGTCAGACCAAGCAGAGATTTCACCCCTGCTTTGTCTTTTGGAGCAGAAGCGTCCAGGATGGCTTGGACGAGACTTGGCTCTGGTGTGACTCCCGCAATGGAGATGGTGTAACCCAAATATTCCACCTTATCTTTTGAGAACACCCACTTGTCACGTTTGAGAACAACACAGTGCTCTTGAAAAATGGAGAGTATCTTACTCAAGGTCATATCATGTTCAGCTTGATCGGATATCATCCTGAAAGATCACTACGTTTTTTATGCCTTTGAGTAAATTGACCATGACACGTTGGAAGACTGAGGCTACCGAAGCCAGGCCAAATGGCATACGACAGAATTGGAAAATACCTGACGGAAGTTGAAGGCTGTGTAATGACGTGAGTCCTTGTCAAGCTCTATCTGGTGGTACGCAGAGACCAAATCTAATTTCGAGAAAACTTTGGCCCCTGCTACTACCCCTAGCATTTCAGTGATGTTGTGTAAGGGGTGCGAGTCCACCCAAATCACCTTATTAATGCTGCGTAAGTCAATGCAGATTCTCAATTCATAATTTTTTTTCCGAGCTACCACTAAGGACGAAGACCAATCTGAGGACTCAATGGGTTCGATTACACCTCTTTTGTGCATGGACATAAGTTCTTTTTCCAGCTCTTCCCTTATACTGAAGGGTATGCTTCTGATCTTATATTTCACAGGTACAGCATCCTCTCTTACCTTTATTTTATGTCTGAACCCTTTGATTCTACCTAACTCACCAGAAAACACTTTAGGATATTTGTTGAGCAGGTCTTCAAAATGTGCGTGATCACGAATCGCTAAAACCTGTTCTCTAGCACCTGGGCATAACATCATGTTAAACAGACCTTGATGGAACCATCCTAATGTGTTCAGGCCATGCACAGCCACATATATCTTCCCATGTATGTGCCTATTTTTAAAAACCATAACATCCTCAAAGTAACCTAGGAGGTCAATTTTGCGCCCTTCATAGGATACTGGTTCTCGATCAGGTGGTTGGAGTGGTCTTTCCCCCCATTTCTCTCTAAAGAGAGATTCCGTTATCATGGTGATACGAGCACCAGAGTCTACTAGAAGTCTCAAGGTTTTGTCACCAACCTCAATCACAAAATATGGATCCACACAATCATTCGGATCTCCACTTTTAATCCCTCCGTCGTTCACCACAAGCACCATGTCCTTTAATTCTCAAAGTGTATTATCAATGTCACTGTCACTTGAGTCTTTGACACACCCTACACAAACATTTCCTTTTTTGTGCGTCTGAAAAACTTTATCAAAGTGCCCAATCTTGCCAGAGGAGTGACATACTGCATTTTTTGCAGGGAATGGTCTGCCATTTTTTGTGTGAAACGGATTACCAAACCTAAAACATGTATCAGTCCTCTTGAAAAAATTATTTTGTTGAAAGTCTTTTTTTTTCTTGTAATTTGAGAGACGTACAGGTGTGACCATTTCAGTATTCTTATTTTCAAGAGTTTTAATAGATGTCTGCGAAGTTTCTATGCTCTTAGCAATGCGAATGGATTCATCAAGAGAAGGGTTTTCTAATTAGAGTAATTTTTGTCTAATCAATTTGTCAAGACAATTACTTATAAATTCGTCACAAACCAGCTGTTCACTGAAGTTCTCAAATTCACATTCTGCGACCATTTTTCTGAGTACAGTTACGTAAGTGTCAACATCTTCATCCATCTTTTGCGCCCTTTTGAAAAATTTGTGTCTCAACACTACTACACTAGGTTGTTTATCGTATCTTTTTGCTAATTTTCTTACAGTGCTTTGATATTCATGAGGTTCCTCCCCTACTTCATTATCAGCCTCTGGTAAATGTTTGAGTGTGTTCCTTCCTTCAAACCCTAAAGAATGTAGCAATAAAAACCGTTTCCATTCTGGTCGGAATCTATGCGCACCAATTGCCCCAAAATAATTCTCAAATGCACCAAATCATTTTCTCCACACAATTGGTGGTTCTCCAGGAGCATCAAGAAAGGGTGTGGAGGATGGACAGCCTGCATGTTGTGTAGAATTATAACAATAGTTAACTGTGAACACAACTAATTCCTCTTTTTAAGTTAACAAAAATTCCCAAGCTACTGTTGTGCCCCACAATCTTACAATCTTACAAGTATGACAGATAAATATTGCCTTCAATTCTAATATATGTCTTCCCCCTTTTTCAAGCATAACACTTCTACATCCCGAGCTTATTTGATTTTTCTTTTAAAACAAAATCCTCAAAACGTTTTTCCTTTTTTTTTTGTGAGGTGTGCGTGTCACTGTGTTTTTCGTAGCACGCTGAAAGTTTTAACACTCTTGTAAGGGTGGACGTATCACCGCTGAAGACAGCAGAATAGTCTGACATAATAGAAAAAGGAAAAATACAAGGTACCTCTTTATTCCAGCTCTTCACGCCAGATCTGTTTTTTGTTTACAAGAAGCTATCACCACAGTATTTTCTTCCATAGTTGTTCACAACCTTTGCCTCACCGAAACCAGCACTGAGGGAGGAACCGGCTGACAGAAAGGCTTGCAGAGGCAGGACCGTCATGCGCGTTCAACAACCATAGCCCAACACATCGACAGCGGGCGTGGAAACTTCCTCACTATGCATCGACTCCACTTCTCTGTTTCCAGAAGCGCCGCTCCTCCCCTTCACAGTGTCACGTAGTCTTGCTGTAAGATCTCTCTGCTGCTGCCTACAGCTCTTCACTACGCCAGACAAGACGGCCACGAGCTTCAGAGAACGCTTGATTTCCGTAAGTTTCTCCCGTCTGTATTTTGTTTTTCGCTATGTTTTTTTTTCCTTTGTGGTTCTTCGTGGGAACTCACTTCTCTCGTCGCCATAAACGAGTGTAATAACTCGCAGACAAGTATAATGTTTAAGTAGATTAGTTTTGATGACTTCCCACAGGACAATCTGGCATGCAAGCCAGCACAGCATAAAAAGGGGAATCAACTGTCAGAACCAACTGTCATCAACAACATTCCGCGCTGGCCAACGGGCAGCGTGAGATAAGGCCAGAGCAATGTCCTCGCGCAGGGCACGCGATGGACGAGACCATTACAGAGTTGTGTGGGAGCAACCACGCAATGCCAATTGAGCAGTGTAAGGCAATGCAGTGATTTGCACAACCTTGCTTTACTTGAGATTTATGAAGCCACTCAGGACCATGCATGGTGGCCTTGTGTGGCTTCATAAATCTCTTTTTTGTGTTGCATCACTCTTGCACAACATTTTGTGTTTCAAGAGCAATAAAAAGGGGCTCATAAATATGCGGGGGGCTGCCCTACTGTCCTTTCTTCCCGCTTCACTCCCAGAGATTGATGATGCTCCTAAATATGCCCCTTGATGTCTATTACAATCACCATAACGGATAATAGCAGGCAATGCCAACACGCACAAGAATGAAATCCCACCACAAACCAGAAGGAAGGGAAGCCAAGGTCATTGCAGAGTACCATGCAGCCAGAAAACAATCACCAAACAAACCAAGTCATCCTCATAAGCTGTTGCCAACTCCCTGGAAGAGGGACAGTTAGTCAGGAGACAAGTAAGAACAATGGAACCAAGGAGCAGAATTCAGAGAAACAGGATTACTTAAATATCAATTAGGGACTGATAAAGGTTTGCAGGCAACAACCAGCGAGATTCCAGTTTGAAAGAGCAACAGCTGGCTACCTGACCCACTAGTAGACAGCCAAGTGGATAGAACCCATACCAGTCAGGGCATGGGTATTCTGAAACATGACAAAGAAGTATGCAAACATTATATGAGCAAACAGAGCAATGAGCTTTCAGAGGACCACTAAAAAATCAGCTCTTTAACCTTTCAATATATAGATTTAGAGGTTGCAGCCACAACCATTAGACCAAGCCTATCCAACCTAGCACATTAAAGGGAGGCAGCGATGCCGCAAGGAAAATACAAAATATCAAAAAGTAAAAAGGAAGTCCAAAGTCTAGACTGCAACCACTTGAAATCTAGGATAAGATGATAATGTGAACTGTCAATTCACCCCAAAACCTGCCCCAGGATGCTTGTTTCTGGTCAAGGGAGGACCTGGCTCGGCAGTTTGGGCCAGACTGTTCTCCATGAGAAACAGAATCAAGACTGATTTGGATATGGCTGGGTCTGAACTGAGGTGGCAAAGTGAGCTAAAGATTGATGATGGATTCAACCCAGATTTGTGACTACGGGTGAGTGTCTGAAAGGTTTAGGTGCTCCATCAATCATCTCCTTGTGTTTGCTCCTGAAGAGCCTGGCAGTTTCCATTGGAGCTTTACCAAGACTAATTGGCATTTGCATGCTTCTTCTCTGAGGTGGCATGGTGGGGAAAAGAAAGATAGACTGTGATGTTGCCCCTAGGAATTACAATTGGCTGAGATTAATTCAAGCATTCCACCCATCATTTTTGTGTTTTATTCAGTTATTGCTCAGATATAAATGTACCCTAAATAAAGGAAAAGACAAGAGGCATTTGGCAAAATAGGAACACGCTTGTTTAATTAAATGATGTGGCTGGGAGAGCCTGGACAGACTGTATCTGCTCATAATCTCTCAGTGTACAAAGTTTTGGTCACTGTTATCTACAGCTCATGAGGTACAATAAAAAAAGTCTACATTCCAAAAAGCATCTCAGTTGTAAATCAATAAGTGCAGTTATCTGACAAGGATACAGATGGCACCCGACCTCGGGGAAAGCTAGTGTGGGCTAGCGTGTTTGTGTCCAGATTTCCATCATGAGGAGCGTGTGATCACTGTGTGTGGTGTGCCTGTCCTATCCTGATTGGTTGAGTGTCCCAATCTACATGTGGTATATAACGACTTGGGAGACCCTCCCTAATAATATGACTAAAACCCAAAATGAGAGGAGTCAGAAGAAAGGGAATTCGACTTGATCATGGCAAATCATTAATTCTGCCTGTTCAAATTCGGAATATGAGAAAGGAAACAGGCAGACTCTTTCGGCTAGTACACTAACATCCAGGAGACTCTTACCTACTACAACAGTTCCGTAATGAAAGACGGCAGCTAAAAAAGGAAATCTGGAAGTACAAATAAGCAAAACAGGAAACACTATGGGCCCAGTTACAACATGCCTCCAAAACGCATGACTCTAAAAGATTTTGGTATATAATAAATCAGAACGAGAAAGGCTCTGCAGCTGCAAATAATGCCAATATCAATGAGACAGACTGGGTAAATTATTTAAAGTCACATTTCAAGAATGATTTGATTCATCCCGCTAGTACATTCTGCCCAAAATAAAACCACTGGGGTACAGCGGAAAATCACAGCAGCTGAAGTAGAGATGGTCATCAAAAAGTCCTGGGCGGACTGTGCCCCCGGTCCAAATGGGTTACCACAGGCTTTATTCAAGCACCTTTCCCAAAAATGGTCTGTTTTTCTAGCATCAATGTTCAATTTCATTTTGGAAAACAACGTTATTCCCGATAGCTGGAGGGGCTCCATCCTTCATCCCATTTTCAAAAAAGGCCTGGCCTGTTCCCCTAACAACAATACACTATAGGCTAATAGCGCTGATGGATGTTGAATTAAAATATTTTTCAACGTTAATACTCCATGATCTGGAATTCTGGGTGCATGGCAAAGGAAGGATTCCTCTTAATCAAACTGGCTTCCAAAGGGGCTAAGGTACTTTAACCAATCTTATGGCCCTGAGTCTAATCAGGAACAGAGCGAAAGCAACCAGGACACCTCTTTACTTTCGCTTTGTTGATTTTAAAGCAGCTTTTGATGGTGTCCCTCGGGACAAATCATGGGCTAAGCTTCAGCAATGGGGCATCCCATCTAGCATCCTACAAGCAATTAGACTTGTATATTCTGACACCTGGGTCAAAATCTAAATCGGAGACGGCTCTTGCGTATCAAGGAAGGTCCAAACAACTTTAGGCGTAAAACAGGGCTGTGTCCTAGCACCCTTCCTTTTTAACCTATTTTTGGCAGATCTTTCCACTGAGCTTGATTAACAGATTGCCCACGCTCCGTCTGTAGGAGGTAAACAATTGTCACATATTCTCTATGCAGATGACCTGGTTTTGTTCAGCAACACACGAATAGGACTCCAAAGACGGCTCAATACTCTGGGAGCTTACACTTAAAAGAACGGCCTGGAAATACATTTTTCCAAAACAAGTGTGAGGTGTCATATGGATACTTCGTTACATATATTGCGTTAAGTTAGCATGAGTGCATTACATGTTTAAACAGCCTTTTTTCCTTCGGCTTCAGTTTTGCACACGACACATACTTGTTGTTGTCGCCTTCACCCTAGAAGCGGTGAGGTGGTTTATTTGAGAATAATATGTTATTTCTATGCTATCAGCTTTGCCTGGTACACTTGGTACAACTGTCTGCACACTGAGAGCTGCACACTCTAAAATTAACCTAACACAAGGTTGCTGGGAGGCTTGATCCTCGCACCACATTAGACATAACACAAATAATGTTGATGCCAACATTTTGGGCTCTACGCGGGTTTAAGATAGAGTTACACGGAATGAACGTAGACACTTGGTGCTGCGCATGAAGAGAGCTGGTAGCTGTTGATGTGATCTGCTCCTACTGACATTGAGAGGTATGGGGCCGCCCTGCTAAAGCCCGAATGAGACCTTCTTAGATATAAAATAATATGCTAGATAGGGTGCGCGAAATATAGGTGATATAGATTTCTATAGAAATTGCATTATAACATGCTAGCACCTTTTGCTTACTATGGATTAGTGACTATGCTGCTGACTCTGATTTTTATAATCTGCATTTTGGTATTATACAAGATACTGCGTTTGAGAACTTTGCATTGAATAATAAATATTTCAAACTTGCACTTGTGTTCTTTGACTCTCAGTTTTGGTTTGAAATGATTATATAACGAAAGAGTGTTCATGTGTTCCACGACTCCTGAGGTATTCTAAAGATCATGTTCTGGTTTGTCTAAGACATGGATCATTCCATAATGATCCATGAGACACTGTAGCTAGCTAGGTAAGGGGATTTCTGACACTGAGATGAGTTTTTGGATCATCCTAACTCACTGAGGTTCTAGATCTCTATGCACAGTTCTGTGGGAGAACGGAAACCCTGCTACATGGCGCCCAACGGTTTGGTTGGCCTTATTTCATGACACTCGAGTAGTATATCATTCAAACCTTAACACCTTCATTCCCGTTTCCGGTAAACGGTGGTGTCGGAAAAACCTACCTATTTTTGAAATAGGTCTTTTCAAGCTTGAATTCTTCTGAAAACGGTTTCTTTGAATTACTACCCAGTTGTGCTACAAACTGTTCTTTGTCTCTTTTCACTTCCTGTGCTAACATGGCCGTGGACATAGCGCAGCATAGCCGCGTCGCGGTTCGCGACCACTTGCGGGGTTATAATGTACCTGCGGAAGGCTTGGCTGTGGTTCTAGTGGTGAGTGCGGAACATGCGTACCCGTACGAATTGTTTTATTCCTGGGTAACATTTCCGGCTTTGGACGCTAATTCGGGTGTCTTCCATTCATACACTGCCACGGATGTACCGGCGGCTTATGCTCCGTACTGAGCACTGGAAGTACCTATCGACGCTTGGCAGCACGGAGTTTGGTTTGGTGGCGCCCTACCCCATTCTTTAACGGCTCCGAGGTTAGGTCCTTTGTCCATTCCGGGCACAAATTGGCCCGCTTTGGGTGCATTTACTCCTCATCCTAATCGCGCCACTTGTAACGTGGGTGACCTGCGGCGTCTTCATGAGGTCGCGGTTGGAGTGATTAGAGCGCTTGTTCATTACATTGGTCGTAATATTCATGGCGCAGCCCCCGCAGGTGCGCAGCTTCGGGCAGAACAGGCTGGTTTGAAAATCAGTCCTGTCTTGGTGAATTCCATTATGGGCAGAAAGCCAGAGAATAAGGATGATTTTCCTTACTGGCTTGCCGAGAAATTCGACCAGCTGGAGGCTGTGTTTCCTAATACGACTCCGGGTGAAAAACACCGGATTCTTACGCTTAGTTTACCGAAAGATTTGGCCCCTGAACTTGCTGACTGTGAAACATGGGGTAAGACTTTTGCTGCGGTTTACTCGAGGTGCTATGGCACCCCGTCTGTGTCAAACCTTTCTGAGGTCCTTAAACGTGTTCAGGATGATCACGGACCGGAGTCGGCGGTTGAATTGGGTATGCGCCTGAGCGGCTCGTTTGAGACGGTTTGCGGTCTTATCCTTGCAAATGTCAAGGGGGATGCAGTGAACTTTCAGGTGGCCAATGCTCTGGCGTTAATTCCCGAGGCCGAGAAACCCCGTCAGCTGGCAAGAATTATTGTGGCGGCTTATAAAATGGTTGGCCGCACTTCTAAGGGTTTGAAAGCTTTTTCTGAAAAAGAAAGGAAGCAGCCCCAGGGACAGTCTTCGGAAACGGGTGGACAACCCAAGTCCAAAAAACAAAATTGGCCTAAAAAGCAGAAGCAGGGTAAGCAACAACAACAGCAGACACAGGTTTCTGGTCCTGCACCTTCGCAGCCTGCGCAGTCAGATCGAGTTTATGATTTGCGCGATCGCGCGATGATTAAAACGCCAGAGAGATATCAGGCTTCTGACCAACGCTCTCCTCGTTCCTTTCAGGACTCATCGGCTCCGTCAACCGGTGGTGGAGGGGGCGGCAGGGGCAGGGGTGGCCAGCAAGGACGTGGCCAGCCCCGCACGCGAAGTGAAGGGGATCAGCGGGACGACTCTACGCCAAAGAGACCCCAGTTTGCCAAGAAGAAAGTCGCAGCCTTAACGGCGCATCGATATGCCCCAGATAGTGAGAACGCGGCTTCGGAATCTGACGTGGGCTCTGACCTTGCTGGACAGCGCGGCGGAGATTACCATAGTGAGAGAGGCCCTCCGTCCACTGTTGAAGGTGACAGCGGCTGAGACTTTTATTGTGATTGAAACAGCAGATACGCGTGTTGCTCCCCCTGAAAGACTTTTTGAAATTGTCCTGTTGATTGAAGGTGACATGCAGCGAACTGTAAAAGGGGTATTTTGGGAGAATCTTTCGGATACGTATGACATTTTGCTTTCGGAGGCTGACTGGCCCCCACCTTTTGTTCTCGCAGCTCCGCGAGGGGAGGAGGTAATCCTCCCCAGTTTCGCGCACACTGTACCGAGAGTGGAAGCGCTGCATTTTGCAGAAGAGTGGGCTCTGGCGCTTGCGCCGGCTGTGTACCGAAATCAGTGTGGCTGGGATAAATTGTCCCCTAGCCATGAGATTCCTTTACGGTCACAGCCGCAGCCACAACCCCAGTATCCCATACGGCGTGAAGCTAAAGCTTCGGTCGCGGCTATCCTTGAACAATTGGAATATCAAGGTGTAATTGAAACGTGTGTGTCACCAATGAATAATCCCCTTTTTACTGTTAACAAGCCGGACGGCTCATATCGTCTGGTTTTGGATTACCGGCATTTGAACTCGCATTGCCGTAACTGTGCAGTACAGAATACTCACGGCTCTGCCCTAGTGAATGGTCTTGAGCGTAAACGGTTCAAAACCACGCTTGACATTTCCAATGGTTTTTATGCACATAGATTAGATGGTCTAAGTTCCCAATGGACCAGTTTTACGTGCGGCGGCGTACAAAAAATGTTTAAAGGACTCCCAATGGGATATAAAAATAGTCCTGGAGTGTTTTCCGCCCGCATAGTCTCTCTTTTGGAGAGTTTCGATCCAGTTGCTTGTTCGTATGTGGATGACATTTATCTCACAGACGACGAACTTTGGGTGCATCTGTGTCGAGTAAACAGCATAATTTGTAACTTTGCAGACATGGGTTACAAGTTTAACTTTGCAAAATCACACATTGCGGAGTACACAGTGTTGTTTCTAGGTTATGAACTTAACCATGAAGGGAAGGGATTGGCTCCTCACTTCCTGGAGAAGTGCGCGCAGTTGCGCTCTCCGACAACGCTGAAAAAATTACAGTCTTTACTGGGTTTTTTAAATTTCGGGAGGACATACATTCCGGAATATGCCCAGCGTATCAAGCCTTTATATGCCTTGGTACAACCATCTTTTTCCAAATCATGCTGGCTGCCTGAGCATTCAGCCATTCTGCAGTCTTTGCAGGCTGATTTGCTCACTTCTGACTACTTACAGACCCGTGATAACCAAACCAACCTGGTGATAAGAATTATCCCTGGGACGGTGGGTTTCACGTACCTTACTTTTAATGAGGGGGATACTGTACCTATTGCTTACAAGTCACACTTGTACACTTCGGCTGAACTGCGTTTTTCCACTGTGGAGAAAGTTTTAACGGCTGTGCAGATGGCAATTCTGAAAGAACGTGCCCTGTCGCAGGGAAAGCGCATGTTGGTTGTTACCCCGTGTCCTGCCTTGGAGGCGGTCACGAAAGCCAGTGTACCGAATTCTAAAGCTTTGCACCCTCGGTGGATTCAGTGGGCTACATCCTTGACATCTCAGGATGTCACGTTTGTTTTTGACGCCGCTTTACGGTCGCAGGAGTATTTACAGTATGAATTTGTTCATCCTGCTCCTTTAGCAATGCGGCCGTTGGAGGATTTCCATTGTATCATTTACACAGATGGTTCGGCGCAGGTTGCGCATGGCTCTAAACATGCCTACGTTTCCGCTTGCGCCATTGTGGTCGGTGCCATGGTGAACGATGAGTTCAAGTCCAGTGTCGTGCACACGCAGACGCTGGGAGACTGCACCGCACAATTAGCGGAGCTGCGTGCTCTGATGCTCGCATTGGAGTACGCTGATCCTTGTGTGACGACTTTAATCGTAAGTGATTCTTACTATTGTGTCCAGTCTTACAATGAGAACTTGTTCTTTTGGATTCAGAATGATTTTCATGATTCCAAGCGTAGCACAATAAAACATAAAATGATCTGGGTCCGAGTGGCAGAACTTAAAGAGAAACTGCCGCTCGTGTTTGTGATTCATACTCTCAGCCACCAGCGCGTGGGGGTCCACGCTGTTGGCAACTCGCTTGCTGATGAAGCAGCGAAGTCAGCGGTATCAAAATACTTAGTTGCAGCAGTCACGAGGTCCAAAAGCAAAATAGATGATGACATCTTGGCAGCTGTTGCTGCCACGGAGAAGGGAGGTAAATATCCTGCGGGGTTCCCTTCGAAGTACACATACCACTTAAGTCCCGATAAGGTTCCTTATGTGAAAATTCCTGAAGTTGGAGAGCGTCTAGTTCCCAACTCGGATCGCAGAGCGTCTCTGATTACAGCGGCTCATGAAGGTGTGGCGTCTGCGCATGCGGGCGTCTCAGCCACTGTATCTCAGCTACAACAGAGGTTCTGGTGGCGGGGACTGTACAAACAGACGCGCGATTATGTCCTTATGTGTGACATTTGTCAGCAGATTAAGCCTTCTACTGCTGCGCGTCCGCCTCAGACACAGTTGTACATCTCTAATAAACCACTTGGTTGTGTTTATTTAGATCACTGCGGTCCTTTTTCTTCTGATACTGCGTATAAATACATCTTAGTAGCAGTTGACTCATGCACACGCTTTGTATGGGTATGGCCGCATCGAAGCGCTGATTCGCGAACTGTCATTAAGGATTTGCGTGTCTTTGTGGGAATCTTTGCTTGTGGTGCTTTCCATTCGGACTAGGGTCCGGCTTTCGCCTCTAAGGCGTATAAGGATGCTATGGTTTCGTTGGGAGTACAGGTGAAGTTTTCAAGTCCTTACAGGCCTGAGGGCAATTCTGTAGTAGAAAGAATGAACCGCGACTTAAAGCAATCTTTGACAGCCCGTGTTATAGGCACTGGTAGAAACTGGCTGACCCACCTCTATGGCGTGCAGCGTGCGCTTAATAATCTCCCTAGAAGGTCTCTGGGTGGGCGGACCCCATACGAAATGCTCTTTGGTATCAAGATGTACGTCCCTGACCTTGATGGTGCAGACTGCCAGGCCCAGGCCGCGGCCTTTGACGTAGATGAACATTGCAATGTTTTACAGGATCTACAAAAGACCAGAGACAGTCTTGCAAAGGAACACTTGCCCTCCACGTCGGATGATGCGTTGCAGATCCCGGTAGTTGGCTGGCTACCCCAAGTTGGAGAACTGGTTCGAGAGAAGATCGATAACAAGAAAGAGTTTGGTCCCTCATATCGTGCACCAGTTTGGGTCCTTGGAGTGAAGGGCACAAGAACAGTCATTTTACCACCTCTTCCAGGTCGTAAGGAAAACAGATTTATTTCTATTGACAATGTCAAGACACACAGGGTGGCCGATTCTTCATAGCATGACACCGGCTGTATCCTGTCCTTCCATGGTGAGGCACTCTGTGCTGGCTATTACATCTGGTGCAGATCAGGAGGTGTCCCTCGAGATGCCTGCCATATCCAGTCCTTTATTAAATACTATTCCTGTTACTAACATTGATGAAGTGACATATGCAGATCCTGCTGATTTATCTATGTCCGATTTACATGCTCGTTTGGCTAACCAGTCCAGATTCTCTTTTGACTCTGATTCGGATCTTTCAAAGAAACCATCGACTATTGCAAAATATGCCACGTTGTTTAAAAAACATTTTTTAATTCCACCTTGGACATACATTTGGCTGATACTATTTTCATTTTATCTTTTTATGTCAATTGGTTTTGTGTTTTATTTTTTCCGCCTGATCGATGGCCATTATGTGAAAGAAAGAACAGGAATTCGGTACCTTAATGGAACATTGGCCCCTCTTTCCTCCTCACATTCAGCACACAGACTAAAGAGAGACTTACATTCAGTAGAGATTACTGCTTGGCCTGTCCTTGACGGGATTGTGTGGGATGCGGTTAGGTTTCAGATACATGGCCCCACAGAAGTTATTAATGTTCCTAATGTGCTTAGAGTAAACATGGGAGATGTGATTAAGCAAAATATTCGTTCTGATGATTGGGATCTTCAGGCCGTAGAAGCATTGTTCTCTGATCTGAAATATTATGCGGCCTTTGATGATGAGGATTTGTATTTAGATTCTGTCAATTATGGTGATTTGTTTTGTTACCAACATTATGGAAATCATTTCTTGCACAAGACAAGTTCCAGGAGGGTTCCTGTGAATTACACTCAGTGGGAACATTGCCCTACTCCTTTACAGGGGAGCTCAAGTACATTTCTGGGAAAATACTCTTACTTTACAGATTTTAATCAATCAAATCCTGAGTCGTTTTATTTTAAAGTGAACCAGAAATTCATGCCCAAAGTTAGACTAACTGATACGAAATTGCTATATTCAAAGTCCTTTCTAGAAAGGTTATCTGTGGATGGCTATGAGTTATGGAAGGATGCTATTGACCTTAAATCGGTTTGGGGTACCAAAGATTGGCAGGTACAAGGCACTGAGGCTTTGCATCGTGCATGTCTCATCCCGAATCACATGTTGTTTTTAAATTCTACTATTTCCCAAACAACATGTTTTGGATTGGCTACATCTAAAAAATTAAATACCCCTACTATCCCTGATTTGGAAGAATATTCAGGTTGGAGTAATTTCACTACATTATCCATCAGTGGGATACAAGCACTTTTGCAGAATTCCTCCTTTAATATTTCCAGTTTTGATCCAGATGGGTGGCTTTTGTGGCAAAGAAGCTCTGATTCTTGCCAACGTCGTTTTTTGGGTTTGTCTGAAGGTTTTACACACATCAGGCCAGATCCCAGGTTTGAAACAGATCACACTGTTACAACTTATTCAGTAGGCAAATTGTGTCAGAACTGGTTACAACATTCCACTTTAGCTGCAGTTAAACTGCATCTGTCCCAGTTGAATGAGAATATAGAGCTAAATGATTTTATAAAAGGCCCGACTAGGGGTAGGTCTAAACGCTTTATTTATGCTGTTTACAATGAAATTTGGAAATTTTCACAAGTTGAAGCAGCTAAACGCCTGAGGGCTATTGATCAAGCAAATTTGGAAAAAGTGCTTGCAGTGGTCGATAACAGTATTAACATGCTTTCTTCCAGAATATACACATTGGATAATATTGTTTCTTCTGTTGTTGATATTGTACATGATGAAGTGTCCACGTTATACCATGGTCAAAATCAATTGTGTTCTGTAATGCAGTTTGCCTGGACTCTACAGACAATTAAGGCTGGTCGAGTTCCCTGGACCTCATTGAACGTTTCATCCCTTTTCGCCCCTTTTAATCTTACTGAAAAACAGCGCATGCTTTCAATGCGTGATGCATCATTTTCTATGTTACATATTGAGAAGCTAGAATCCTTGCCTTTTTCTGTTGCTGAAACCACTACTGCCACGTGGCTTATTCATGGTTTAATTACATTACCATTTCCTTTATATAAATTTACTAACTGTATGCGGTATATTGCTATAGGACGATATGAACCACTAGGCAATGCATTCCTACATGAGGCATGGTCATTACCATACACATACAGATGTCTGAAGGATGGGAAAGAAGTGAATCTTAATGGTGAGGAATGCACACAGTCACCTGACCATTCATTAATATGCAGACACATCCAGTTACACGGTTCTTGTAATCAGGACCGCCCAAATTTAGCATGTGTTTTAAAAGGCACGCCAGTTCCAGCAGTGATTCCCACATTCACATTATTAGCTAATGGTAGTTATTTGCTTTTAAACAACAAATTATGTTGTGGTTTATTAATTGGTGTGGCTTATGTGGTAACTGTATCAGAGCGTGTGGTGTGCTGCAAGAATGTTCTATACCCACCCACGCATGGGTCTTTAGATGTCTCCATCTGGCCACGGATTCCAACCTTGGAAGCAAAATTCAATGGTTTAAGCAGAATAAGGGCCCTTTTGTCTCAAAAACAAGTGACCCTGAGTTCGGCCCGGGAAACTTATGTCCTTCACATAGCTAACACACGCACGGAGGTGCAGGCGCTTTTAAATACTGATTTGCCGTTTCATTTCTGCGAGCTGGTACACCAGATTTTTAATGCTTCTTCAACGACTGGGCTTGCACATTTTTTCAAGGTAGTAAGCAGTGGCCTCGTGACTACGTTTGAAAAAGTTTTTGGTATCATTCCCACGTTTTTCCACACTATTTTTTCGAGTTTGTTTGGTGGACTACCTGTGTTGCTGGCTGTAGCCGCAGGCATTCTGTTAGTGTTTTTCTTCATAAAACATGGATGCCCATCCTGCGCAAGACGCCGTTCAACGCCTCCTGACACTGTGCCGTAATCGGATGCTCAATTACTATGGAACATTGCCGCTTGCAGCATTAAGCACGGCCTATAGATTGTCATTTCGGTTCACCGACTTCACGTGTGTCCAACCTGTGTTTCACTGCCTGAGCTGCGAGTTCGATTGGGCCATTGATTTGTGCCTATGCTTGAGGACTGCTCCTGACGTCGATTTTGATCAACTAATGCGTCCCGTGGTGGCTCATGAGCTGATCTGTTCTGGCGAAAGAGTTATGGCCTTGGCAGCGATAAATGGAGTTTTGGGCCAATGGGAGATCTCTGCAGCGGCGGATGCCTTTCTGACACACAGCGATCTGGTGAACCCACCGAGTTGTCCTCTGGCGTTACAGGAGGATCCGATGCTGGAGGAGCACGTATGTTCTTTCCCATTGCTGAATTGGATTGCTGAACTATTTTCGGATGATGGCAGTGATTTCATACTGGAGGCTGTTGCAACTTTCTTTGCATATACTTTCCATTCATGACATGCCTGGGAGGAGTGCTTTGTTGTGAAATATGACTTTCCCCTCGCTGACTTGGAGAAATGGAGTGTGTTCAGCTGATGGAGAATTCAATCACGTGATGTCGCTGAGGATAACGTCATTGTGGCACATGACTTTGGATATCGGATAAGTGCCTTGTTTTTTCTCTTACAGACATTTGGATTGATGCGGCCTGGTCCTACTTTCATATTTTTGAGACCTGGCGAATAACTTTTGGTTCGAAAGTTTTGTTTTTATTTTTAGACTTGAGGCCACTGTAGGCATTCATACATATTCATTCATACATATTTTTAGCTTATTTTAGCTCAAGATTAGTGAACTTTGCTTTCAATTTTTGTATCTGATTTAGTATTGCCTTTTCCCTTATGTTTGACGGTGCTCGGACCAATGGGGGGGTGTCATATGGATACTTCGTTACATATATTGCGTTAAGTTAGCATGAGTGCATTACATGTTTAAACAGCCTTTTTTCCTTCGGCTTCAGTTTTGCACACGACACATACTTGTTGTTGTCGCCTTCACCCTAGAAGCGGTGAGGTGGTTTATTTGAGAATAATATGTTATTTCTATGCTATCAGCTTTGCCTGGTACACTTGGTACAACTGTCTGCACACTGAGAGCTGCACACTCTAAAATTAACCTAACACAAGGTTGCTGGGAGGCTTGATCCTCGCACCACATTAGACATAACACAAATAATGTTGATGCCAACATTTTGGGCTCTACGCGGGTTTAAGATAGAGTTACACGGAATGAACGTAGACACTTGGTGCTGCGCATGAAGAGAGCTGGTAGCTGTTGATGTGATCTGCTCCTACTGACATTGAGAGGTATGGGGCCGCCCTGCTAAAGCCCGAATGAGACCTTCTTAGATATAAAATAATATGCTAGATAGGGTGCGCGAAATATAGGTGATATAGATTTCTATAGAAATTGCATTATAACATGCTAGCACCTTTTGCTTACTATGGATTAGTGACTATGCTGCTGACTCTGATTTTTATAATCTGCATTTTGGTATTATACAAGATACTGCGTTTGAGAACTTTGCATTGAATAATAAATATTTCAAACTTGCACTTGTGTTCTTTGACTCTCAGTTTTGGTTTGAAATGATTATATAACGAAAGAGTGTTCATGTGTTCCACGACTCCTGAGGTATTCTAAAGATCATGTTCTGGTTTGTCTAAGACATGGATCATTCCATAATGATCCATGAGACACTGTAGCTAGCTAGGTAAGGGGATTTCTGACACTGAGATGAGTTTTTGGATCATCCTAACTCACTGAGGTTCTAGATCTCTATGCACAGTTCTGTGGGAGAACGGAAACCCTGCTACAGAGGGTGTGCAATCATCCCGTGAAGACAAATCGAAAATGGGTTATTAACGGAAACAAAATTGAGGAGGTCAAACTCTAGGTATACCTAGGAGAGAAAATAGATGCAAATTCCTCCTTTGTTTCCCAGAAGGTGGCGATTAGGGCTAAAGCGCTTACAAGACATTTTTGGAAAACAGCATTAAGACGCTTGATCTGGGTGACCTTTGGAACTCTAATATCTCTAAGAAATCTTTAAGAAGCTCGTAAATAAATCTACAAAATTGCAAAGTTGGATGGCAGACAAAGATACCCTGTCAAAACGTCGCCACGGGTGGCTGGTGTTGAAATCATATTCCACTTCAAGGGAATCAGACTTGCTAGCTGCACCTTACCACCGGAAGATCAAACAGTTGTTTTTGGCCCTAAGATTTGGAGAAATACCCGTGCTAGACCTCATGACAAAATGGAGGATGTCCGGTCAAAGTCAAGACCAGTCTTGCAATCTATGCCACCAGGGGCCTGAATCTCTGCTTCACATCGTCTGTGTTTGTCCCTCTTTGATGGTTCAACATTTAGAAGGGAGTTCCTTGAATGGGAAATTAGGCCCTGCAGGCATGCACTGGTGGAGTCCATGGACCCAATCAACACCATGCTGAACATTAGACTGACTCAGTTATTGATCTGTTTTAAGAAAATGATCAGCTAACAGGATATGTGATGTGTAATCTGGAGGTGGTGCCTGAAGGTAATATTTATTATGGTACTTGAGACATTTTAGTTCTTTGTGCAAAAAGCTTGCCTTTTTATACATTAGGGTAACAAACGATTTCTGTTTAGTCACTTTTTCTCTAACATAGATTAGTGTTGGTATCCTGACTAAAATTTCTAGGAAGGAAAGTTGAAGAAAGCAAATGGTATGTAGCGTGAAGAGTCGCGGTTGTACTAGCTGTATGACACCCATGTTTTATATCCATTTTAATTTTTATTTGTTATGTACTTTTTAACCATGTGATTTTGTTTATGGTTTTAATTGACTAATAAACTAAACTACTATCCTACATGTGGTATCTAGCTTCGTGGTATTTCTGGGGAAGGTGAGCCTTTGGCCAAATGTTTTTTTTTGGGGGCCAATTAGATTGGACTTGTTTGTGGTGCAACTTTCTATTTGTAGAATTGATCAGGGTTTTCTCTGGGTGCGTGTTTGTCTTTGGTTTATGAGGGACTCCACCTGTGACATGTTACTCAATAGACATTGGTGTGGATTGCAGGACCTGCCTGACCATGTATCTCTGACGCAGGGTTTATAGAGAGGTCACCTTGGGTGAATTTGACAGCTATGATTTAAGTTCTTTGGTACTGCTACAAATAATATGGCAGTCACTGATATCATTTTAATCTGCATTATCAACATTGTTGTCAGTTGTCATTTTGTACATTCATTTAATTTGTACTGATATTAGAGAGGGTATGTTTGCTGCGGTCTGAATGTACATTTATATTGTTCTTATTCACAACAATAATATTATCATATTGAATTTGTCATATTTCCCACGCAGGCCTATTGTCTGTTTTCCCCTATGTTAGCATGAGCACGTTGCAGGCTGCTCTTTACTTTGTGTACGTTACTAAACAAAAGTATTTTGCTTAATGCATGCTGTAGTTTCACACAGAACCTGCTGTTGTTTACCCCATTCTGTTTTTTCCTGGGATATAGTCTGAAAACGGTAGACAAGGTCAAACAGCAATACCCCTTGTTATTCTGTTTTGGTCAGGCTCTAGCACTTAGGCAAAATACATAAACGCAGCTGTTGTTTGGGAACACATACTCTTTGTCATATAGGTATGCACAGACAGAGAACATGGCGGCCGCAGGCTAGTGCGGCACGCGCGTCAGACGCCAAATCTCCGAGCACCGCAGTGCTGCTGCCTCCCTGGAGCGTGAAAGCATGAAAATGGGGCTTTGAGCGTGTGGCTATTTTCCTTCATTTCATTTTTACCTCGGCGGTGTAGGCGGACTCCCGTAGATGTGTTGGAGCGAGGACGCTGTCTCTCAATCCCTCTCCCTCAGCCCGTCGCCTCAGTGGAGCCGGTGGCAGAGAGCAGCCGTGGAGCTCCACCGAGGTCGCTCGGCTCGGGGGCTGCTTAGAGGTAGGCTGGGCTGTGGTGGGGGAGCGGGGCAGCAGTCACAGCAGCGGCAGATTCCCTCGGAGGAGGTTTGTGGCTCTGGAGTTGGAGAGGGAGGGTCAACTAGATTGAAACTGGAGAGTGGGGCTGGCGGTGCTTCTGCCACGATAGTGGACCCAATAGGAGAGGCTGTGGGGATCGGTGAGAACAAGGAGGCAGTTAAACTCAAGGGTAAAAAAAACACTTTCAGGAAAACAAATGTTAAGAGTGCAAGTGAGAAGTCAGGAAAGAATCAGAGGGTAGGAAGAAAACTACAACTCCCAGAATCCCCCATTCCAGAAGAAACAGAATTAGCAGAGCCTTTCACATCTACTACTCCAGTCACAGAAAGAGCCAGGCTCAATCAAAGGACTACAACTAAGGGAAAAAAGGCAAAAAAAATAGTAAAGGAGGCCTTCAAGGGGGTCTAAAATCCTAAACTTAACTAGTGCTCAAGGCAAGATCACCCCCTCTCTGCGCTCGTATTTCAAAGTTTTACCTCATGTATTGGATCTGCTACCTACTAAAAGCCCAGACAAAGGCATTAAATCATCATCTTCACCTCTCCTGAATACACCCACATTTCCGGATAATCTCATTAGTAACAGCGAGATCAAAACTCCTACACCAGCCTCAGACATGGCAGATTCCGACATCATGTGAGATGTTGGAAAGGAAAGTGGATGGGTTGAGTGAAAGGACAGAAATACAGGAGGGTTCTGTAGGGGTGATGAAGGCAAGCCTGGAAGTAGCCGAGTTAAAAATCCAAAATCTACGGAGGGAAGGGGATGCTATGAAAGAGAGAGTGGAATCATTGGAAAATTATTCGCGATGAAACAACCTGCGAATCCTGAAGATACCTGAAGGGAAGGAAGGTGGGGATCTTAAGACCTTTGTAATCAAAATATTGAAGGATTCCCTTAATTTTGAGGAGTCGGCGGAGGAGCTAGATCAAGACATACAGCAAATTCACTGTGACCCCTTTCGGCTGAACCCGGGCAGATCTAAACCCAGGAAGATCTTGATTATTTTTTTAACGTATTCCTTGAAGGAAAAATCTTAAATCTTGCACTAAAATTAAAATCAATAAAGGGTCCGGATTTCTCTTTCGAAATACGTTCTGACCTCTCCAAAACCACATTGGAAAGACAATGGGAATTGGGTCAGAGGATGGACAAATTTAGGGCTGCTGGCGCAACTGTCCAGATGAGGTTATGTACAATAATAATATGCATAACGTTAGATCACCTTTCGAGGCCGACGAATTATTGGAATCCATCAGTAACCACTCTCAGGGTAAAGTTTAACTTTGGAGCAATTGAAGTAGGTTGCGTTCTCGTGCATATATCCTCCACCTACAGTCTTGATATATATTAATAATAGTGGTTAGTACCACTGTTTCTCTCTTAACATTGCATCCAACACAAAAAAACAACAAACCAAACCACAAAAGTTTTAAGGGTGAAAAAAGAAAAACAAAAACACAAATAAAAGTAAATAGCATGGTTAATTAAATGATGGGAAAAAAGAGATAAAATAATAAGGAAAAGAATAAAAAAAAGCCTTGGTTTTCAAGGGGGCACGAGGGGCACTTAGCGGTGCAGGAGGAGAAGGCGTAGTAAGACGCAAATCCGGCCTAACACCAGGTCGGAGTAAGTATGAGAGGGTTCTCCAAGGGTGGGGTAGAGGGTGTGGGGGGTGGGGGGAAAGAATAAAAAGTCAAAAAAATCCTCAGGAGTCAGGCCTTCCAATATATGTTTTGTGCCCAAGTAGGGAAGACTACCATTTTCGGGAAAATAAAATAATTATGAGGTGGAAGGGTGTGGAAATGAAGATAGACATTAGAAGATGATCTCTGCCCAATTCTTATCATGGAATGTCAATTGTCTGCGCGTGCGGGGCAGAAGAGAGCGTATTTTACAATACTTACAAGATTCCCCAGCACAGATCATTGTCATCCAAGAATCACATCTTTTAAAAGTTGAGGCCAATATAATTTTAAAAAAGCAGAGATGGATAGACAAATTTATCGGCACTGATCATTATGCTAACATAAGAGGGATTCTCCTTCTATGCAAAAAATCAGCTAAGGTTCAGATCCTAGAATATAAAGGAGATCAGAGTGGAAGATGGCTCTTGGTGAATATGTCCATTAATGGTTGGGTATGTAACCTAGTCGGATATTATGGTCCAAATACTGACGATCCGTCCTATTTAGAAACAATAAGAAACCATCTGACGACCTCCCAAGTTCCAAAAATATGGGCAGGAGACTTTAACGTTGTACTAAACCCAAAATTGGACAAATCAACCAATTATAGAGCCCATATTCCTTCCAAATCTAGACAGTCCCTTAAAGGGATAATGGAACAGTTGGGCCTGGCAGACCTATGGAGAGAAAAGGTGGGCAATAAACCAGGGGTATCCTACAGAAATTCAAAATACAAACCTGCGTCAAGAATTGATTTTGCGTTATTTAGTTACTGCCTTAAAAATTCCCTCTCTGGTATTAATTATATCCCCTCTCACCTATTGGACCATTCAGCTCTTTCATTTTCTTTAAAACTTACAGCCCAAACCAAATATCCATCTTGGTCATTCGATCGCACTATCCTGTTAGAACAAGAGGAAGTGAGATATCTGATGAATGAAACAATTTCGTTCCTGGATATAAATTTAAATTCAACAACCCTTGATACGGTATGGGAGACTCTGAAAGCATTTCTGAGAGGATGCATAACAAACAGAGCCTCCCACCGGCACAAAATATATCGAATCAAGATTAAAAATCTTGAACAGAAATTAGAAAAAATCGAGCAGAGGCTCGGAGCGTCAATTGGTTCATCTGAAGACCAAAAAAATGTACGTGACCTGAAAAATCAATTGGAGAGTATATTACAAGAAAGAGTCACGAAGAGATGGGAGGCGAGTAAAATCTCTCATTTAGAATTCGGTGAGGCAGGGGGTAAGATATTAGCTTGGAAAGTCAAGGCAGACCAAGCCAAAAACTACATTAGAGAAAGCAATGTCGAAGGCGAGAGCGCTGCCAGGATATCTAATCAGGAGATAGGTACTGCTTTCAGGGAGTTCTTCGAGGGGATATATAGGGAAGATACCCCAGATGATCAGTCGACAAGGGATTCATGGTTGAATCAGATCTCTCTACCGTCCCTTTCATTAATACAGAGTGAAGGGATTGAGATGGAAATCTCTGAGACTGAGGTTAGAAACGCCATTAGGTTACTTAAGCATGGAAAGGCGGCAGGTCCTGATGGGATTCCAGGTGAATTATATCACGCCCTGGGAGATGCTATTGCCCCCATTCTAAAGGCCCTCTTTAATGAAATTTTGAGGAAGGGGCAAGATCCCCCAAGATCTTGGGGTAAGGCAACTATAGTATTGATCCAAAAACCAGGCAAAGACCCAACCTTATGTGGGTCTTATCGCCCGATATCATTACTGAACAGCGTTTACAAGATCTTTGCTTCTATTATGTCATCTAGATTGGGTTCAGTAGTGGGGGAAATCATACATCAGGACCAGCAGGGATTTATCAAAGGATGCCAGCTATCTGACCTGATGTATGATTTGGTGGGGGCAATAGATATTGCTTTGACCTTTTCACTTCTGTTGGCTACACTCACTCTAGATGCGACTAAAGCCTTTGATAGGGTCAATTGGCCCTATCTAGGTGCTGTTCTGAAGAAGTTTAACTTTGGTGAGAAATTCTGTCGTACTGTTTCACTTATGTACAATGCTCCAACAGCACGGTTACTAATTAACGGTACATTGTCAGACTCTTTTAAAATGTTGAGGGGTACGAGACAGGGCTGCCCGCTCTCCCCCTCCTCTTTAATCTGTACATCAAACCATTTGCAGAGATTTTAAGGGGAAATGAAAATATTCCATCAGTCAGATTTGGGGAGTGGGAAAGGCGGGTGGCACTTTAAGCAGACGACATTCTTATTCTAACATCCGATCTGGTGACATCATTCCCAGCGGTCATCAAGAGAGCTGAAGAGTTTGGTCGCATCTCGGGGTATGAGATAAATGCTAGTAAAACTGACATCATGGCATGGAACATCCCGAATTTACAGCTGGATGTGACCAACTCAATGCGGTATCTGGGTATCCGGGTGGTTCAAGATGTCTGTAACATCGCTCAAGTTAACTTAGAGAGAGTGCATAATGAGTGTAGGAAACTGTTAAAATCATGGTCCAATCTTCCATTAACCCTGCCAGGCAGAGTGAGTCTGATAAAGATGTCTATCCTCCCTAAATTTACATTTATTTTCAACACCATCCCCCTGGCATTCGACAGTAAAATCTTGGATAAGTGTCAGAGAGAGTTAAACTCCTTTACCTGGAATTATAAATCGGCGAGAGTGGCATGGAAGAGGTTGAAGAGGAGGAGGGAAAAGGGGGGATGTCCTTGCCCGATTTGCAGTACTATGCATGGGCCTTTCATTTGTCCCATTCCAGAATGCTTTTAAAATCACCATCTAATACATCTGCTGGGGCAATGTTTAAAGCCATGGTGGTTGGAGCTGCACTACCAACCAATGGATTGTTGTTTAAATTTGGGGGCCAAAAATATTTTTAAAAAGTCAAGTTAAAAATCCTTATGTCCCTGGCGAAAGCCTGGTTACAGATAAGGAAAAGACTAGGTTTGCCGTATTTCTCAAATTATGCACCTATCTGGGACTCCCCCGGGCTTACCGTTATGTTTGAAAGACAGACTGGTGAGAGATGGAGGAATAACAAAATGGGGTGATTTGCTCGCAGGAGAGACACTGAGGTCCTGGGAGGAGCTTCGCGAACAACTGGGCCCCGAGTTTTCGAGATTCAAGTTTATCCAATTAGATAGTTGGGTCAAAGATCTGGGTAGGTCAGGGGTAACACTTGGGAGGTATAGTACAATAGAACAAATATTGGTAGAACGACAAGGGGGGGGTAAAGAGATCATGCAGTCGTACTGGAATTTGTTAGAGGAGATTGATGGAGAGTTCACTCTCCCGGAGGAACTTTGGGCAACAGAATTAGGGGCCCAAAGTATAGACATCTGGCAGAGATCTTGCACCCTGTTATATAAAACTGTTAAACCTGCATGGTTGAGACGCAACCACTTTTTCACCATACATCGAGCCCACCTCTCCCTCCTAAAACTGTCTAAATTTATCCCAGGAAAGAAATGCAACAAGTGTATTTACATCGGGGCCTCTGACGTCCATATGTTTAAGGATTGTCCTTATATAGCCCAGTTTTAGAATGAAGTGAAAGCGACCCTTGACTCTATACTCAACATCTCTGTGTCCATCACACTACCCTTTATCATCTTTGGATGGGATAACAGTATAACGTGTCATGCAAGGTCATTCCTGTTCTATGCAGTCTTGCTGGCTAGAAGACAGATATGTAAAGTATGGATAGAAAACACGGCACCAACACACGCAAACTGGTTGTCTTCTTTGTATGAAACATCTAAGACAGATATGATGAGATCTTGCAGTACACGTAACATGGCTTTTGGGATCTTTTGGTTCGGTGGAAATAGTAGACAGGGTTTTTTTTTCCCCCGGTCCAATGATTATGCCACAACACTCCAAGTACTAGGCCCCCTTCTGTTTATGGCTGGCTCTACAGGTATTAATACCAAGATAGAGTTAGGACAGGTACAATCCTGTTCACCCCCTGTACTTCTTAAGGCCTTCTACTGCTGATTCTCAGAAATCGTGTCGTCAGGTGGGTAACAGCAAAAACCACGCACCTCGAAACAAGACACGCATGGCAGTTGGCGGCTGATTGAAAGGAGGGCAAGGCAAATGAGGACAAAAAAAAAAGGTATGCACAGACATGCAAATACACATTTGGAGAGAGCGTTTTTCAGGGAAGAGATACCAACTACACCTGTTATGTAGAACTATCATCTGTGCATGCTAGGGTACAGGGTCTGCTGCAAACACCCGGGTATCTTCTGATAATATAATCACTTTGTTTCCATAGAGGGGAGGGGGGTTCGTCTAAACTGTGTAATATCATGACAGCTCCTTTTTTGATTTATGGATTACTAACTATGCTGACCGTATTTGTGTTGGCATTTTCTTACTTATTGTGGCACGTACACTGCATACTAGAGCAGGATAGTTGAAATAAACATTTTAAACTTTACTTGTGTCTCTGTTAGATCTTATTGTGGACATGTATGAGTGTGAGAGTGAAAGAGTGTGTCTTGTCACCGCGAATCCTAAGAGAGTCGGGAGTCTTGTGTTCTTAGGTGTCTAATCGCTTGTTCCTCTGTGAGTGGATACGAGGGCAAGTGAGAGACTATAGCTAGTCAGTCCCGGCTTAAGGATACTAAAGTTATAGGATAACTTGGTCCCTGTCTACTAAGGTTCTGTGGTCCCAAGCATATTTCTGTGACTTTGAAGAATCCCTGCAACAATATGAGCAGGTATTATGACATACATCAGCATTGTTATTGATGATGTCGGCGCTGCTGTGCAGGCACAAGTTATGGTATACATTGACATTGCATTGACAGGCATTGTGCCGGCATAAGCTATGGCAAATGTTTACATTGCATTTACTAATATTGCTGTTATCAGGCCTACACATATCAAGACATTTATTGACATTGTATTCACCCAGTCCAACACAGCGTATTACTGTATGTATTATTGGTATGCCCAGATGTGGGTCTTGTGCTCACTTTGCAATAGAACGCAAACTATATTTGACTGAAGAGGCCCAAGTAGGCCACATCTGGTCTGGGGTTGCTAAAACTCCAGTTCCCAGGGACCAGGACTGGTAGTTTGAGCATGACAGTTTAAATTACAATACAACTAAGACTAATTACCATATGGTTGGTTTCTGTCTGAAGTAGCATGGTTGATAAAATAATGATGGAGTGGGATGTGGTGCCAAGCAATTACCAGTGGCTGAGATTAATTCAATCATTCCACCCATCAATAATTTTGACGGAGATGGAAATAAACAAATATTATGCCATGCTTGGGGCCAATAAGGAAGTATTTTAGAAAGAGGCTATCGCATAATTCAGTAACGAATAGAGAAAGGCCTATGCTGAGTGTTTAGAAAAGAGAAAAATGCAAATACACAGATTGTCTCAAGGGGGAGGAATCAAGCTCCCTTGTATAGTACTGTGACGAAGAAGATCAAACCAGGTATGAATGTAGACTGAACGCATAGAACCACCAAAGGCCAAAATAAGACAGAGCAAATCAGTGGAACACATAACTGGGGTGGTGGGTCCTGGATTAGGGTTTTGGACTCTATCCTGACCAATTTACAGCCTGTTCCCCCAGAAACATTTTTTTTCCTAATCATCTAATTGCCATGAAATACTATCATCTCTCTCTGATCTGTGCTGCAGTGGTGTACTGTGCTTGTCAAATTCCTGTGCAGGGCTGCCTTTCGTTCAGCCCTTCAATGTTGTGGTAGAGGGAATTAATATATAGGGTTAGTGGTGGTGGAGAAGTGTGGCTCACTGGTTAGAGCAGCAGACTCTGAAGCAGAGATCAGGCCCGAGACCAGGGTTCAAGTCCTGACGCGGCAGCGTCTTGGGCTCAATGTCCGCGGACTCGATAATTCTCGCCTTGGCGCCTACTCTAATCATGGGTCCCACACTGCAACTCGGGGCAATAGCTTGCTTGATCTCCACA
Source organism: Lissotriton vulgaris (assembly GCF_964263255.1). Classification (NCBI taxonomy): domain Eukaryota; kingdom Metazoa; phylum Chordata; class Amphibia; order Caudata; family Salamandridae; genus Lissotriton; species Lissotriton vulgaris. Next base: position 1,309,730,217 of record NC_141691.1, on the reverse strand, counting down.
ACGGCCCCAACAACACTGGGATGCCTGGCTTCACCTTGGGGGTGCCCAGGAGGGGCATCTCACAGGGAGAGCCAGGAAGGATTCCACAGTGTTATACAGTGCCGGGACGCCCCGTTGCTGGGGCAGCTGTGCGCTTTACAAGTATACTACATTTACATTTATTTGTAGCACAGAACAAACAGAGATAGACCCTCCAAAAAGCCAAGGGGACAGGGTGACAGAGACAGCAACACATAAAAGCTCCCTAAAGCTCCAACAAGAACAAATTAATGTGCAAGCTTTAATAAAATATGCTGAAACATACATGTATATAAATACATGATCAAGATATGTGATAGAAATGGTGACATTTTATTCTAGATGATGTGGTTTTGTTTTGTATACTGAATTTTCTCTAATAAAGAAAAAAAAGATATAATATATATTTCTAAGTTTATGTTTGGTGTACGTTTTTGCAAAGGTTGCATATGAATTATTCTTTGTGGTAGGTGGACAAAATATCAAGTTGTTAACATCGGAATACAGAAATGTTGGAAAAAAGATATCATGGTTGCGAAATATCGCTGTCAAGAAGATTGTTTTTTTCAGTTAAGTACTATCGCTGTTATGAATATTGTTGTTGTTAATATCATTTTCAATAATATACTTGTAAAAGGATGTTAATTATCCTAATGTGTTTTAGTTCATAAACACATTGTATGTGTTATTATTGTTTGTAAAATTGTTAGTAATATTTTTAAATATAGCTTTAAATTGCAAGTGAAATTTTATTTTTAAATTTAATTGCTAACATCAATTTATAGTGTTGTAGTGGATTGCTAGGTTTGATTGGGTATAATGCAAGAAGGTAATTAAGTAATAATTAACTAACAATTATTCATGTATTATTAATGTAATTGATTATTATGTCAATTGTGTAGTAATTATATTTGTATTACATTTTAGGTGCAAGCTGCTGGGTTTGTAGGGGTTTAGGGTTGGAAGGTAACTAAGTAATAGTGAATTAACAATCGATGTATTATTAATTATTTAATTAACTATTAATTATATAAATTGTGTAATGACTTTATATTTTATTAATATTTTAGGTGAGGTTAAAAAGGCAGGATGAAAGAACCAGCACTCTCTTCTCATTTTTGAGATACCTCGATGTTCGTGCAGCTGGAGCCCCTCAACAGGGTTTGGACCTTCCGTGCCCCAATTTAGATATACTTGGGAAATGATTAGGAGTACCATCCATGTTAGTTTTAAATGAGTTCCTTTATTTTTAAATACGCAGTTCAATATTCCGACAGAGATCGAAATGCACCACTTGATATATAAGCAGCCATGTACAAACAGCCAACACGTGTTTTGCCCCCTGTGGCTATTGAGACTGGGGCTTTCTTAAGGGTCAATCGAAAAGCTCATCCTGGTGCAAATCTCTTCTTTAGTATTATAGTCCTGATCTTAATGAATCTAGTCCTGGGTTAAATCCCCATCTGTAATGAGTCCTCGGAAAGTAGTGCATTGACACAGGCAGAGAAACCTGTGTTTGCGCTCGCTCGGTGGGAGCAATTTCAAAGCTCCTGCCTAGCAAGAACAAACATGAAGTCTGTTCCCAGTTCCCAGGAGCTTCAAAAATTCTCCAGGCAGCTGGGAGCGAACTTCAGATCCATTTTCCTGCCCTCAGTGATGCAGGCAGGGAAACAGATCTGAATATTGTTCCTGCACACAGGAAGAAATGTTTTAGCTGCTCCCTTTTGGCATGATTAATGTTGGCTTCTGCTGGATATAAAGAGCTGGCCAGGCCCACAGGGGCCTTGGGGCTACCGCAGTGTGCCCCGAGCATGATACGGTGGGTGCCCTTGGTGGGCACCAGGACACTCATCCTTTGTTAGAAGGGAAACAGCGGATGAGGTCCTGGGGTTGAACTTGGACCAGGGAAGGGGGCCACATTACCCACTCCCCTTTTGTAATTATGGATGGGGTACCCAGGGCCTAAATCTTCCTGGGGAGGTGGGTCACATGGCCCCCCTTTAGTAATTGGCCAGGCCCTGTTCAATGTGGTCTCCAGGGCCGAAATCAGCCTAGGGATTAGGGCAGCGTGCTCCCTCTCCCCCTTTAATATTTGTCCGGACCCCGGGGGATAGGGTCCCCATGGCTGAATGAAATCGGCCTTGGGAGGAGGGTTGTGTCCCCATTTAGTAATTGGCTAAGCCCCGGGAGATGGGCCCCTGAGGCCTTAGTCATGCCCCACCCCCATTTAAAAAGTTGCTAGGCCCCAGGGAATGGGGTGCCTGGGCTGAAACCAGTCTAAGTAGGGTAGTTGCATGCCCCCTCTCCATTTAGAATACGGCCGGGCCCCAGGACAAGGGTACCCCGGGGCTGAAATTGGCCCGGGGAGGGGAGCTGCATGCCCCTGTCCCCATTAATATAATGGTGGGACCCAGGGGTTGGTGTTCCTGGGTTAAAAATGGCCCGGGGAGGGAGGCTACATACTCCCCTCCCCAACAAAATAGCATTGTTCCCCAGGGGATGGGGTCCCCAGAGCCAAAATCGGACATGGGAGGCGGGTTGTGTGCCCCTTCTGGGTTGGCTGCCTTTGGGGGTTGGCCACAGGACATGCATTGTGGCTAACACCCCGCTGAGCTCGACCAAAGGACGTGCATGGTGGTGGTTGGATTAACGTATGGTAATTAAATATTACTTTATGCTAAAAATACTCCTAGATCTTCACTGAAAAAAACAAAGGTTGCAGGGACTTTATAGATAGTAAATAGAATTTTAAAAAACCTTAGAAAAATACACTAAAGGGTAAAGGTTACAGGAATGCTATAGTTAGGTTCACATTTTACACACACAAAACCATTGAAATTCAACAGTTATTGTCAGAGTTATTTCACACAACTATGGGCTTGATTACAAGTCTGACGGTCTTTGACAGCGAGACTCATACTGGCACAGTGGGGGCGGTCCTGCGGCCAGCATAATACTAGTTGGCCATCCGGACCGCCACCGATGTGCCAGCTGCACCAGAGAACTGCTGTTCCCTGGCAGTGGTGCAGGGGACAGGGTATACAATATGCAAGGCAGGATGGCCGCGATCCACCAGCCTTTACATGGCAGGGTGGAAAGGATGGCAGTGAGGAAATAGAGGGAGTTCAACAGGGCCCCCATTCCCCTGCCCCCATGGGGATGGGGGTAAGGGGGACACAACATGTTTGCATGAACCCCAAGTTCCAGCATGGCAGGGACTTCACATTCCATGCCCTGCTGGAACTGATTTTGCATTTCCATTACAGTGTCTGTTTTTAGGGCACCACCTTGGAAACAGCAAAAGAAAAGCTTGCCAAACATGAATTGAACTGGTAATCTGGCGGACGCTCCATGCACCTCTTTGGCGGTGTTGTGCCAGCAAAAAGCCAGCGCAGCGCCGCCAAAGTTGCAATCAGACCCTATAACCTGTGCCCTATGGTAGCTATAACTCACACTCTTGCAATGCACTGCTAATTACCTCACATAACTCATTACATCCTCTATGCAGTCATAGATAATATCTCTGCAATGTTTGCTGTAAACATATTGATGAGAAAACTGTTCATGGTGGGGGTGCGAGTTATAGTTACCTTAGGGCATGAGTTATAGTGAGTGAAAGGGTGAAAGGGTGAGTGGGCCCACCGACATTCAAGCCTATACCAGGGAATCAAACAGTTAGTGGAGTGGATGCATTATTCCACTTAGCAATCTATCACATCCCATACTCTTAACCTTCTCTTTTATGCCTCTCCCTACAGTAACAGGTTGACTTTGCTATTTATTGTGCATGTTCATGTTACATATGGATGACTGTATGTTCATATGCATTATGTACATTTTTAGGAATGAATAAATGATCTGCAACAAAGTATATATGCATGTGTAGGTGTGATTTAGATGTGTTGTAATGCAACTGGAGCTGCTCAAAAACATTACTGCACTCATAACAAATGTTGTATCTAGAGATGTAATAATTTTTGCATATGTTAAAATCCTATACACTGAGGATGTTTGGGCCAGATGTGTGATTTCTGTGCCCACAAATGAGAAATTGGCCCATTTGTGACCGCAAAAAAGGGTGGTGGTATGTACAAATGCTATTTTGCGAGTCGCTATTAGGAAGGGCGTGCCAAGGCCGTCCCTTCCTAATAGAGAGTCAGAATGGCATGTATCATTGTTTTGCAAATGCATTTGCAGTTACAAAACACTTGCAATTAACCATCTACTTCAAGTAGGTGGTAAGCCACTCACAAACTGGATGGGGTCCCCAAGAGACCGGTTCCCTTTTGTTAATGGGTGCAAATATATTTTTTAAGAGCAGGCTGTGGTCCCAAAGACTACTGCCTGTCCGTAAAAAATTGAACGAAAGTTTTTATTTTATTTTTTACTGCTCTGTTTTCCTTTAAGGAAACCATGCTGCATTTGAGTTTTAAACACAGACATGGGGTCTGCTTCCTCAGTAGGCCATTCCCAATTAGTCACAAATTGTGATCTGCCTCATGAATATTAGTGAGGCAGGTCCATTGAGACCATTTGAGAATCACAAACAGTGTTTCAGACTATGTTGTACATTCCATTTTGTGAGTTGCAAATTGCAAGTCTCAAAACGTTGCAATTTGCGACTGGAAAATGGAATGGCCTAAATCTAAAAGGTGCTTAGCCTATTACAAGTTGTGATCTTTAAAATGGGGCATAACAAGCACATTTTGATGCTTTACCCACTAAGCTCTGTCTGTACCAGCATTTACTGTGCATTTTCCATAGTGTGGCAGAATTTGCTAGGAGAAAGGGACAGTGATGTGGTAATTACTGAGATTCGTGATTCCTAGCTGTAAGGATCACATCTGCAGGGATCATCGAAAAACTTCCACCACATAAAAAACGCCTACATGTTTCTAGCTCTCTGTTGTAGACTGTAAGGGCAGCAGTACCTTACAAGCAGTTCCACTACTTCTTTTTTTTTAATTTGTTTTTAACATTTTTCCTCATTTGCCACCTCGCCACCCATAACTTCTATCTTAGTCCACCACTGGGCTTTTTATCTAATAAGCTGGTTTAGAGCAGTGGGGCATAGACATCACCTATTCTTGAATCTGGCCTTTCTCTAAACTGCCCTTCTTGGCCATCTGACTCAACAAGTGTGTCTTCCTCCAACTCTATTTTTCGTCCTGGAGAACCATATACCAGCAAGATAGGCACGGGCTTAATCATCGGAAATCAAAACAAGATTATTCAACCAAAACATAGAAGGAAGGGTATCCAGAATCCTCGATTTCTCTTAGAATGGTCTAAAATATCAAGCTTAGCCATATACCTCATAGCTAAAATCCAATCCATTAAATTAGGACTAAGTGGTGAGACCCATAACTTGCATATCTCTCTGCGCGCTAGCAACATAGCATAAAAAATAAGTCTAACATTGTTATTCATATATTTGTTTTCTAAATCATATCTACCTGTAATAATTAATTCAGGGCTTACCTCAATGCGTTGGTTCAGAGATTTGGAAAGAGAATTACTTACATATATCCAGAATTGCATTATTTTTGGACAGGACACAAACATATGCAAATCATCCACATTTGGGGCTTTACATTTTGGACACCCAACAACTCCGCCGGCTTTAAATTTGGAAAGTCTATAAGGAGACCAATATGCCCTGTGGATAGTAAACAAAAGATTTCGCCTTAGGTTTGTAGCTTTAACAATACTATAAAGCATAGACATTGTTACTTGCCATTGGTTTTCTGTCTCGGTCCTTGGCAAGCTATCCATCCACAGGGTCTCTGGCAAGACAAATGGTCCATCTTCCATTTCTAATATCGCCCAATACCAAAAGGCCACTTCCTTCTTAAAGATCCCTGTCTCCAGCTTCAACTCAAAGTCATTTTCAGTTCCAATCTCTGTTTCCAAGTCATTAGCCCAACTTTGGATCTGTAAATATTTATATTTATATTTTGAAAAAACCGGTCCCCACATTTGTTGGCAAAGGCCCCATGATAGTTCCACTACTTCGACAAGCAGCGCCATGGACATGTAGGTTACCTGATGTCCTTGCAGTAAATTGTGCTGCCTGTGACCATATTATTATTATGCAGTGCAGCTCCTGCGGGTACAAGTTATAAGCAAAAACTGTACACGTGATGGATATTGTTAGACCATTTCATGTAAGTTTTAAAGGTAAAAGAAGCATATGGAAATACTTACATTCAAATGGTGCATCACTGTTTGCACATCACGCAGCTCTAGCCTATTTGTGAAAAACAACTGGGAGAATCAGCAGCCTTGGACTTCACCAGCGCTCCTGTCAGGTCTGAACTCTGGAACAGGTGAATCTGTTCTTTATTTTTTTGGAACCGCAAATACCATATGGTTTTGAGCAGCTTTTCTTTGGGAAATGTTCTTACTGCATGCATCATTTGGTTTAATTCTTCCAACGATGCCATCAACTTCTCTTGTCTAGTATCTACACCTCTGGGGAGGATCGGGCTTACTAGTCAAGCTAATTCTCAGAAATAATGTATGTTTTTTTTAATTCCAAAAATATGTATTTGCAGTTTAAATTTAAAACATACAATACTCAAAAGAAACACAGATATAGATGTACCCAGTAAGATGGAGTCATAACAGTAGATCAAGTGTGAACAGTTGATGAACAGAGAAAATGTCCAGCATTGGTAAACCCTTGCTGGTAATGACCAATAGCTGTATTATTTTGCTGGCTTCATCAGGCTGTTTTGTTACTTACCCATTCACTTGATGTGGTGTTTACCGAAAAACATAGTATACCCGAAAGCATTGATTCGTTTTTCAGCTTTAAATTAATAATGAATACCATAATTTACATTGACTCCACAACATTGGATACCGTTCTGCCCAAATAATGACAACTTAAACAAACAAATTCAAATGCATCCACTCTGTCACCACTTTGGTAGGTGGTCTGGGAAGTAAAAGTGGGCCTTTGACAGAATTCTATAGTATGAACTTGTGGAGCGAGTATTAGGTACTCCTACATCCAAGGTGTGGTCTACATGTTTCAGCCAGGCCTTTTCCATGAAACTGGCTTTGCTCAGGACTGTTAAATAAGTGACTGTGCAATCTATACTTTAAGTGAGTATGTGATAGAAAAAATGGATCCGTGACGGAACAACAGGATTCCAGTAGGTCTTGGCCTCCAGAGTGGGTCAACACCTCTGCCGGATTTGCACTTGGGGTATTTGCAGCAAAACACCAGCTAATGCCTGGAGAGGGAATTCCCCTCCCACATGTATAGCACTTTAGCGCGTGCTTCACATTTTTTCGATCACATACTCACTTAAAGTATAGATTGCACAGTCACTTATTTAATGGTCCTGAGGAAAGGCAGTTTCATAGAAAAGGCCTCGCTGAAACATGTAGACCACACCTTGGATGAAGGAGTACCTAATAGTCGCTCCACCAACATCCACCTGCCTTGTTTCTAATGCTAACAGAGGCCTAGACATTAAAAATTATTTATCACCTCGGTAACTGGGACCACTGTATAGCCTTTTAAAATCTCACTTTCAAGTCACTCAACCTGCACACTTAGAAAAATACCAGCTCCGCTGTATTCAGGCGTAGTAGCACACCCGGGACACACTCGGTGTCACTTGGTGGGCCCGATGATGAAGCATGCCACCAACTAGGTTGGTGGGTGAGGGCTTCATAAAGAAATCTAATGGGTTCCCTCTTGTCATACAAACCTGAGACCTGTATTGTTCACAAATAGGCTAGTCCTTTTTTGATTAACATATAATAACCAGGGGATATGGACTAGCTACCTAGTCCTCTCTCTCTCCTTGATAATTGAAAAAGCATTGTATGTTGTCATCAGCCCTTGCAACACAGCCATGCCCACCACGCTTGCTAAGATATGTTTGGGGCACTTTTCCACTCTGACAGGACCAATTTATTGCCCGGGACTAACATAATGTTAATTATTAAGAGATTTGCTAGTTTGAAGGGAGGTATAGTCGAGACAGCAAATATTCTTAGTGATGCTGTTGCTATCTATTTAGTAAAGTTAATATTAAATATCTTCTGTATTAAACTTTGAATCTGGTCCCAGAGGGGGAGAGTACATTTGCAATGTAGAAACATATGAGACAAGTCACCTGTCTCTGAATTGAAGTTCCAGCGAGGCTGGAATTCGATCAGTCCTAGCTTGTGAAGTTTGCTGGGGTACCAAAACGCCTTGGGCCATATTTACTAATGACCTGTGTCTCCTTTGCACCGCATAAAATGATGCAAGAGCATGCAACTCCTAAGTTAAATTTATCAATCCACGAAAAACCTCCTTGCGTGGCCCTGAGTGGCTTGATAAATCTAGGGTAATGCAACACAGCGCAAATCAATGCATTGCGCTACTCTGCCCCAGGGAGGCATCTCACAAAACACCCATTGATTTTGGTGCATTTCCAGATTTACCAATATTGGTAGACATGGGAATGCATCAAAATACTACACATCCCCAAGGGATGTCTAACAAATAGAAATATATTTATTTTCTGCAGCACTCAGCGAAAGAGGAAAAGGCCTCAGGAGTACCTTCTAGGCAGCACATTATGCACCAGCATTGGGAAAAAGCAAGGAATGCAGCATAATATAGTAAATTCCTGCTGGGTCTAAACCGGGCTGGCATGCTGAGCAAAAGAACAATGGATTTAACCTAGAGCTCTTGACTGGGGGTGAATGTTTTCATTTGTTCTGCTTTCCATCCATCACTTGTGCTTCTTTTGTTTCCCTAAAAACAACAGGTGATGGACCGAATGTGGATCAATGTCACACACTCAACCCAGTCCAACGATCTGGGCCCAAATCCATCGTTTTTTTGCACTCCACACCACCCTGGGTTAGACAATGGCGATATGAAAATCAGCTCTGACCCTGTGCCCCATGGGAACAGTCCAGTCCAAACTACAAAAGCCATGTCCTTCCCAGAACGGAATCAAGCATCCGAGGACCGGACCGGTTTCGAGGTAACACCTCTCATCAGCCCGGCTAGCTTGACTCCAGTGGTGTGGAGTGCCTGGGACCCACGTCTGGGCATCCCCAGCGCACTTAGGGCGGAATATGCAAAAACAACAGGTGATGGACCGAATGTGGATCAATGTCACACACTCAACCCAGTCCAAAGATCTGGGCCCAAATCCATCGTTTTTTTGCACTCCACACCACCCTGGGTTAGACAATGGCGATATGAAAATCAGCTCTGACCCTGTGCCCCATGGGAACAGTCCAGTCCGAACTACAAAAGCCATGTCCTTCCCAGAACAGAATCAAGCATCCGAGGACCGGACCGGTTTCGAAGTAACACCTCTCATCAGCCCGGCTAGCTTGAATCCAGTGGTGTGGAGTCAAGCTAGCCGGGCTGATGAGAGGTGTTACCTCGAAACCGGTCCGGTCCTCGGATGCTTGATTCCGTTCTGGGAAGGACATGGCTTTTGTAGTTCGGACTGGACTGTTCCCATGGGGCACAGGGTCAGAGCTGATTTGCATATCGCCATTGTCTAACCCAGGGTGGTGTGGAGTGCAAAAAAACGATGGATTAGGACCCAGATCTTTTGACTGGGTTGAATGTGTGACATTGATCCTCATTCGGTCCATCACCTGTTGTTTTTGCAAACTCGCTATAAGTGTACTGGGGATGCCCAGACGTGGGTCCCAGGCACTCCACACCACTGGAGTCAAGCTAGCCGGGCTGATGAGAGGTGTTACCTCCAAACCTGTCCGGTCCTCGGATGCTTGATTCCGTTCTGGGAAGGACATGGCTTTTGTAGTTCGGACTGGACTGTTCCCATGGGGCACAGGGTCAGAGCTGATTTGCATATCGCCATTGTCTAACCCAGGGTAGTGTGGAGTGCAAAAAAACGATGGATTAGGACCCAGATCTTTTGACTGGGTTGAATGTGTGACATTGATCCTCATTCGGTCCATCACCTGTTGTTTTTGCAAACTCGCTATAAGTGTACTGGGGATGCCCAGACGTGGGTCCCAGGCACTCCACACCACTGGAGTCAAGCTAGCCGGGCTGATGAGAGGTGTTACCTCGAAACCGGTCCGGTCCTCAGATGCTTGATTCCGTTCTGGGAAGGACATGGCTTTTGTAGTTCGGACTGGACTGTTCCCATGGGGCACAGGGTCAGAGCTGATTTGCATATCGCCATTGTCGAACCCAGGGTGGTGTGGAGTGCAAAAAAACGATGGATTAGGACCCATATCTTTTGACTGGGTTGAATGTGTGACATTGATCCTCATCCGGTCCATCACCTGTTGTTTTTGCAAACTCGCTATAAGTGTACTGGGGATGCCTAGACGTGGGTCCCAGGCACTCCACACCACTGGAGTCAAGCTAGCCGGGCTGATGAGAGGTGTTACCTCGAAACCGGTCCGGTCCTCGGATGCTTGATTCCGTTCTGGGAAGGACATGGCTTTTGTAGTTCGGACTGGACTGTTCCCATGGGGCACAGGGTCAGAGCTGATTTGCATATCGCCATTGTCTAACCCAGGGTGGTGTGGAGTGCAAAAAAACGATGGATTAGGACCCAGATCTTTTGACTGGGTTGAATGTGTGACATTGATCCTCATTCGGTCTATCACCTGTTGTTTTTGCAAACTCGCTATAAGTGTACTGGGGATGCCCAGACGTGGGTCCTAGGCACTCCACACCACTGGAGTCAAGCTAGCCGGGCTGATGAGAGGTGTTACCTCGAAACCGGTCCGGTCCTCGGATGCTTGATTCCGTTCTGGGAAGGACATGGCTTTTGTAGTTCGGACTGGACTGTTCCCATGGGGCACAGGGTCAGAGCTGATTTGCATATCGCCATTGTCTAACCCAGGGTGGTGTGGAGTGCAAAAAAACGATGGATTAGGACCCAGATCTTTTGACTGGGTTGAATGTGTGACATTGATCCTCATTCGGTCCATCACCTGTTGTTTTTGCAAACTCTTTTGTTTCCCTGTCACACAGCACAGCAAGGTGGCTTGCTGCACGGTGTGGGCATGGGAAGATGACATTTTTCCTTTTGAAGGAGGAGCACTAGATTTTCAGCCATTTCGCTACTTGGATGGAACTTCCAGTTGAGACCTTAAATGTTTAGTTCCATTTCATAACAATGTGTTTTGATGGTTGGTTGTTAGATGTGGTTAATAATCCATACATCTTAGAAGCAATGTGTCCTTGTTTCCTCAGTTTTCTCAATAATGATGGTAGGCTAGAAGTATGACTATGTATTTTAGTTTCTAGAACCTATAGGAGTGTTTCCTTGATCAATGTCTAAAGAAGATATTCTGGGAAATAAATAATTAGCTCTGTGTTTAATTCTCGTGGATCTAAGTCTCTAACACCTGCCTACTTCACCCTACAAACCTCCTTCACCCACCGTTCATACAGAGCTAGATTTTGGGAGTGAGCCTGCATCAGGCCTTTTCGCTATGCTCCATTGCATGCTTTATTCCAGAATGTATGCCTCACCACTGTTAGAGTACATCAGCTGCCACACTATGGGCCCAATACAGAAAGGCAAACTTAGAAGTTTAGTCTATACTTAGACCAAAGCTCTAAGTTTATTCCTGGAAAGTCACAAAGGGCATCTACAAGCCGTTTCTTGATGTCTGCACTCGGGGCAGAGACCTGCCCCAAGTGTGGACATAAAGATAGTACTCATAAATGCCCTTTGTGAATTCCCAAAGTTGTAAAAGTAGACATTTGGTCTGAGTTTAGACCAAACTGTCGTATTACAAAAATAATCTATGGAGCTATACCTACCAATAGCCCCCAATTATCATCTTACCAAATAATCAGTCAGTTGGCTTTGAAGGAAAGTCAATTGTTTATTAAACAACCAATACTCTATAGAGGAGCCTCTCCCTCGTCACCCAGCCAGTACGTGGAGAAGACTGACGATTCACACACAATACATGACATATATACTTTCATGGCATTACATGAGATCACCGTACATGGAAAAGTACTGATAGGCACAGTAGCTTAAAGGGAAGACCATATATGGCACACAAAGCTCGTTTAGAAGTCTACTTCTGCTATTACTGGGGAGGGTCAGGAGAGGTGACTTCCTTTCATCTTGGTGCCTGGGAGGACGAGTACGGCGCCTCCAGGAATGCGCTTATCACCTCTGAAACCAGATGCGACCTTGGGTCTCAGAACAGAGGAAGAATAGAATGAAGTCAGCTGTCGGTGTAACTTAGCTAACAGAGCCTGCTCGGCTGCTAGAGGGTGGCACGTGACCACCGTCCAAGTCTAATGCTTGTACAACAAAATAGAGTCTGTTTGGTTCTTAACCTGCGTAAACAGAAATATCATGCAAGAGCGAGAAAGAGTTCCTGTAGTGCCGTAACTAATTAGTCTAAAGCATGATATACGTATATATAGATACATTATGCTAACACGAAGATTACAATAAGGGTAAGGAATCGATTTCATCCCTCAGAACCACCCTTTTAGCATGATGTAGCTAATAAAGAAAATAAATCCTCAAAAATACCCTCATCAATCCGCATCATCTCTTGTATTTCTTGTTGGACCATTTGGGCTTTTACGTTAGTTGGGGATGGCTCCGTTCCTTAGGAAGTTAATTTTGAAGCATAGTAAGAACAACAAGCAGGTCCACAATGTAGGCAGAGACAACAGGCAAAGATGACACCTGCTATGCTAACTAATACCATTAGAATCTTCCACCCCAGGTAGATAATAAATTCCAAAACCATCCGGAATGGGACCAGGTACCAGTGTCTACATGTATTTCAGACGCTAAACGAAGCAATTTGTGAATAGCCAAAGGGACAGAGGGAGCGGAGTCAGAAATATACACGCAACAGGAGCTGCCGATCACGCGGAAAGCTCCTCCCCGATCTGCTAACATAACGTCTAGCACCATACGATTTTGGAGAGAAACAAGTCTCGTAGCCTGAAGCTCTACCGTCAGATTAGTTAATATACAAGCTGTGGTATTTATAACCCTCTCAACTACTTTCAACAGGCGCCTTACTTCTTTACTAGTGATAATGGGCCCCCAAATAGGAAATCCGCTTATCTCGTATTACAGGCAAACTTTGTCCCTCTAGACGATGATCCTTATGATAATTGGAGGGTGCTATGTAAACAGGCGGATACAGAAAAGACAAATAACAACGACCTGTCCATCCCCGGGGAAGCCATGTGCAAGCATTTTCGCCACACACAAAATAAACATTTGGAGGGAAGTATTGAGTAAAATTAAATTCCGCAAAGTCAAGAATTTCACTTCTCAGCCATGTAACATTTTCATATTCTGTATATAAATTCATGCAAGCATTCGGGTCAAGTGATCCTTCCCTGTTATTTCCCTGTGGATCAAAACCCTGATGCACTTCTATATAGGCCAGAATCATTTCATAATCACGCTCAGAGTATCAGGATGAATCTACAGTGTAATATAAGTAAATCATAGACAACAATTTGAACCAGGCCTCACAACTCGCCAGATAAGATAAAGGCAATGAAATGAAAAGATCATGTCTATGCATCACTGAGGGTAACAAACCACAAACACAACAATTTGTTGTATTGGTAGCGCTATGTGTTTGATGCAACATTTCTACAAATACATTTTTAACATAAGTCTGACGATGCCTTTCCTTATGAGGGCCAAACTAATGCTCAGTCGGTGGAGTGGAGGTTCCTAACACAGTATGCATAGGATGATGAAATTCTAAATCTAAAAATACACTCATTATTATGATAAAAAGTGCGGCAATGGTGATCACAGAAGCAACTTTCACACTTGTCGTCCAAGAAGAAAACATCGGTACATAAGTAGGCATATATCGAGGAGCGAGGGGGCGCTCCTCTTCAGGAATAAAGCAACCAAAGGGACACATTCTACCTAAAAAGGTATTTTCTTCAGGTGGGAAACATGGATCCAGTGTTTCCGACAATTCACCTTCACCGCTGTCCAGGTGGCGAGCAGGATCTGGACTGGTTCAGTCCACCTAGGCTCCAGGCTATATTTCCGTTGGTAGTTTCTCACCAGCACCCATTGGCCGGGTTCCAAATGATGTCCGGGACCCTCCGGCAGGGGCTGCAGCGTGTCTGACACCAGTTGATGGATAGAACGAAGATCTTTAGTTAAAGTATGCAAGTAATCTGTCATCATTGGATAATCAATTTCTCGAAAGTGTCGTGGAACGTCCCAAACATTAGCTGGCCGTCCCAAAATGACCTCATAGGGTGATAGTCCAGATCTGGAATGGGGGGTGATATGTAGGGACATTAAGGCTAAAGGCAAGGTGTCAGGCCATTTTAACCCGGTGCTCTCCTGTATTTTGTCCATTTTCAATTTCAAACTTCCATTATATTTTTCAACCAACCCTGCAGACTGGGGATGCCGGGCGGTATGACATTTCTGTTTTATGTGTAATCCATTACAGATATGCCTGATAAGATCTGCATTAAAGTGCCTCCCGTTATCTGACCAGATCACTCTAGGTAATCCGTATCTAGGGAAAAACTCTTTATTCAAGGCTTTGGCTGTCGCTAGAGCACTGTTTTCCTTGGTGGGGTAGGCTTCTACCCATTTACTGAAAGCACAAACCACCACCAGAACATACTTCAGATTATTCACTCTTTCAAACTGAATATAATCCATCTGAAGTACTTCAAAAGCTAGGGACGGGGGTGCAAAGTTTCCACTGAGAACAGGTTCCCGCCCTCCCGGATTATTTTGTAAACAAACCATGCAATGCTGAACTAAATGAGTTGCAGTTTTAGCAATATTAGGGTTATTCCAAACTGGATCTAACAAAGCACAAATACCTTTGGCTCCGACATGCGCTGTTCCATGAGCCATAGTCACTACAGCATTAACAAATGCATTGGAAAGCATCCACCTTTGTTTCTCACTCAGGTCAATCCAACAACCAATCTCATCCAACCTCCCAACTTCATTTTCCCAACAACACAGTTCAGCAGGGGTAGCATCTTTCTGTATTTCTCGGACACTTTCCATGGTGTTATCAAACATTTCAGACTCCTCGACCCATCTGGCCCAACTTACATGCATGGGAGACATTTTAGATCTGGCAGTTTCCTTCGCTGTTTGATCGGCAAAAGCATTCCCCTCCCCCTCCATGTCCACTATTGCCTTGTGGGCACTACACTTTAAAATTGCTATCTTTTGGGGCAGAGTCAAAGCAGTTAACAACCTTAAGATCAAAGGCCCATGTTGTATTCGTTGGCCATGTGAGGTGAGGAATCCCCTTTCTGCCCACAATTTTCCGAAACTATGAGCCACGCCAAAGGCGTACTGGCTATTAGTGTAAATGTTTACCCTCAATCCCTCACTTAACTCACAGGCTCGCAACAATGCTACTAACTCAGCTGCTCGTGCAGAATGATAGGGAACTCGAGAAGCCTCAACAACAGTGCGGAGGGTAGTACTTGCATACGCAGCTGTTGTGGCGCCATCTGGTAACTTGAAACAAAAGCCATCCACATACAACTCCCCTTGAGGGTTAGATAGGGGCGTGTCTGTGAGGTCCACCCGTCCCTTTGTTTCTTCCTCAGTCCGAAATATACAATCATGTATGTCATTGTTTGGTTCGTCCAAAGGGAGGGGTAGTAACGTGGGTGGATTCAGAGTGGCACACCTTTTGATAGTGATATGGGGAGCGAAAAAAGTCAATTCATATCCAGTAAGACGTGCACTCATAAGGTGCTGAGTCTTAGTTTTATTCAAAAGTGTATCCACAGCGTGCAGTGTGATGACAGAATTTAAAACGAGTCCTTCCGACTGTCGGATTGCCATCGCCACTGCAGCGGTAGCCCTCAAACAGCTAGGAAGTACTCTGGCGACATAATCCAATACTAATGAAAAATAAGCACAAGGCCTTTGCTTACACCAATCCTTGTGTTAACACAGAAAGCGAACAACCGTCCTCCTCGTGTACATAAAGCACAAAATGCTTTTGGTAGTCAGGAGTTCCTAGAACAGGTGCAGAACAAAGAGCAGTTTTTAAAGAATCAAAAGCCTTTTGACATTCATCAGTCCAAGGTAAAGGTTCATGCACAATATTAGTGGGTAGGTACAAAAGAGGTTTAGTAAAAAGAGAAAAGTTAGGAATCCACTGGTGACAGTAAGAGGTTATGCCAAGAAATGCACAAACATCACATTGAGTACGAGGAACAGGCATGTTAAAAATAATGGACACACGTTCAGGAGTTAGTTTCTTCCCCTCTTTCGACAGTAGATGACTAAGATAGGTAACCTCCTGTCGACAATATTGAAACTTACAAAGAGACACTTTATTACCATTGGCTGCTAAATGCGACAATAATTTAACTGTGGCTTCCTTACAGCCTTCTTCAGTGTCTGATGCCACTAATAGATCGTCCACGTACAGCAAGAGGACATTTTCTGGTGGCAAAGTCAATTCATCTAAAAGTACTTTCAAAGCTTGACTATACATACTAGGACTCTCCGTATGACTTTGAGGAGCGCGACAAAATCTAAAGCTGCGCCCAGATAACGAGAAGCCGAAAATAAGACGGCTATAAGGGTGTATTGGAATGCTAAAAAAAGCATTCTTCAGATCTATTACGGAGAAAAATGTGGCTGTTGGGGGAATCATAGTAAGAATTGTTGTAATATCTGAGACCACTGGATATTGAGGTACTACTACTTTATTAATTTTGCGCAGGTCAATTACAAAACAATAGGTATCAGCATAATCAGGGCCACTTCCTGTAGGGGCCTTTTTCAAAATCGGTAATATAGGACTATCACAGGTATAGGAAACCGTTTCTTCTACTACACCTTTGTCTATTAGATCCTGTATGATTGTCAATAATGCCTTCTCACCAGCCGGTGAGATCTTATACTGTGGAATACGGGGCAGACGAGCATTTGGTTTTAAAGTGATAGAGACTGGCGGAATATTTAACCAAACCCACCAGCAGAACCAGCAGCGCCAGCAATGGCAGACATTTTCACCCCGGATGACCCGCAGCAGAGGCAGGACCCAGAAGTGAGGAGGAACATTGTAGTCAATCTCTCTGATCATGTCCTAACAGAGAACGAGAGGAGAGTACTTAACAAATGGTTGGGGTTCATCCCTACTCCTACGCATGACACATTTAAGTGCAGGCTTGAATTCCACGAGACAATGAGGAAAATCAAGTTAAAGAAGTTTTTTAAGGAAAATCAACAATCGGAGAATATCACCTATACTTCCAACCTGAGGAAACCCTCTACATTTTGTCCACCTACCGCAGCGGTTGGCCCAGAAGTAGTAGTTTTTGAATCTCTTGTCCTTCGAGACATAGAAAAGATAGAACAGACCCAGAGTCAGTCCAACTACAAAAATATGACGAAGGAAGACTGGGAAGCAGTCAAAAGCCTCCAAAATAATCATACGTTGACCATAAAATCAGCCGACAAGGGCGGGGCAATTGTCCTCCTCAACACAACTGATTATGAAGCAGAAGTTCTTCGCCTTTT
The DNA here is from genome assembly GCF_964263255.1 of Lissotriton vulgaris. Taxonomy (NCBI): domain Eukaryota; kingdom Metazoa; phylum Chordata; class Amphibia; order Caudata; family Salamandridae; genus Lissotriton; species Lissotriton vulgaris. Next base: position 1,309,712,680 of record NC_141691.1, on the reverse strand, counting down.
GAGTGTTAGAACTAACTATGTACCACTGAATAAAGATCCTGTGGAAGAACTGTCTAAAATAATTCGCGAAATGGTCTGTGAAGCCAAGGAAAGGAAATGGATTTCAGTTAAAGAGGCGGAGTTCCTTGTAAATACCAATCCCAGGACTCCGTCCTTTTATATTTTACCAAAAATCCATAAACCCAAGCGCCCACCTCCTGGACGCCCGATCGTGGCGGGTATCCAATCGATACTCGAACCGCTATCCCAGTACGCGGATTACTTTTTAAGAGAATCTGTGGTCAATCAAAAATCATTTGTCAAGGACACGACTGACATCTTGAATGTACTTGAGGACATCCAGTATGACCCTGCAAATGAATTTTTTGTCACTATCGATATTGAATCCCTGTACACCTGTATACCCCAGGACGCGGCGCTGGTGGCAGCAGCCCGCGCCCTGGGGAATCAGGAATGGTTTTACGATACAACCCAGACATTTGTAATGCAGTGTATTGAGCTTGCTCTAACAAGGAACTACTTTGGCTATAAAGATCAGCTTTACCTCCAGGTGTCTGGGACATCTATGGGGGCTACGATGGCACCCAGCATAGCCTGTATCTATGTTGGACAGTTCGAGGAGCACGTCATCTATCATAACAGCAATCCCTTCCAGAGCCAGCTCCGGCTCTGGAAGAGGTATATAGATGACGTGCTATGCATCTGGTCAGGATCTGAAGAACTTCTTCTGGAATTCCTCAACTGGCTGAATGTACAAGCCAGTAACCTCAAGTTCACTTGGACTTATGATAAACACAAGGCAGTGTACCTTGATCTTGACATTGAGTACAGCATGGGCACCATCAACACCTGTGTACATCAAAAACCCACAGATAGGAATTCCTTACTTTCTTATGATTCCTTCCACCCCAGGGCATTGAGGGACAATTTGCCCGTGGGTCAATTTTTGAGATACAGACGCAATTGCTCCACTACCAACACCTTTTTAGAACAATCTGAAGAACTGGCGTCGAAGTTAACCAACAGGAACTACCCTAACAAGATAGTGAAACAAGCGAAAAAGAGAGCTCTTAATACTCCTAGGAGCGCTCTCCTAGAAAGGGTAGTCAAACAGAAGGACGACTGTGTACCAGTTGTCATGACGTATGACCCTATGGCCACGAAAAGTCACCAGTCTATCCGTAAGCATTGGTCAATTCTGTCCAACAGCGAGTTCCGTATGCCACCACCGAGATTCGCTTTTGAGAGGGCGACCAACTTGAAAGACAGACTTGTACACTCTAAGGTCCACGTAGCACAAACTGATTGTAACTCCACCATACCTAATGGCCATTTTCCATGCGGAACATGCTCTGTGTGTCCGCTCACCAAGAAGAGCAAAAGTGTGATACTCACATCAGGCAGCGAGTGGTTCCACAATCAGTTTAGCAATTGTAACTCTACACAAGTAATATACAGACTAACACGCCAGTGCGGTCTCCACTACATAGGGCTCACTTCCCGCAAGATCAAAGTACGCATACAGGAACATCTGAGTACCATCAGAGCGGGCAGGTTAACAACTAAACTTGTCCAGCACTGTTTCACTGAGAAACATACATTCCATTGGACAGTGCTTGAGAAGATCAAGGGTTCCCCGCAGAACATCGAAGGTATCCTTCTAGCCAAAGAAGCACGCTGGATCTAGAATGAGAAGACAGACAGGACAGGGCTCAATGAGATCATAGAATGGAACAGGATAAAATTATGATGGACACACTGTTCAACTACAGCCCCTAGATCCGCAATACTTACACATGCTCGCCTCCCCCGGGGTGTAGGTGAGGGAGGGTGTATCATGCTTGCCCTTTTTGTTATGGGGGTCCCTCTATACTCCCCAACCAGCCGACATGTAACCACAGTACCTTGTAGTACAATGGTCATGTGAGGGGTTCGACTGGTTTGTCCATTATTGTGAAACAGGGTGTGTATTACATGCAGCGTGCCCCTTAGGAAGTACAAGCAAGTGCCCAGTTTCCTCTGAATTTCTATGTGGCAGTCCAGGCGTAATTGGTGCAATGGCCTCCGCTGCAGATGCTTAATTTATGGCACTTTTATTATTTATTAATTTTTATTTTTGATCCTTTGGGCACTAATGAATCCCATTCACTGTTGCCTGGTATTCTCAACCTGTCCGTTTAAAAGTTTACATACTAAATATAAAAATAAAAATATAAAGTGTTCTTAATTACCATCCTCGCATTGTCAGGCTAGGAGTCTATTAATAGTGCGGCACCTTGGGACTTCCCTGGGGCATAACCATAGTGGTATGCCATTAAACCTTCCTTTACACTCGTTATAGTGATTAGGCTAAGATGGCCGCCACGCCCGAGGTCGCGATCACGTGGTGTTTCGGGGTGGGCGTGGCCTCGCCCACACTCCGTATTTGTGTACTGCCAGTAGAAGCAACCGGCATGGCTGAGGAAAGGAGTCTTCCAAGCCCGTGATGGTGAGGAGAGGGCTTCCCAGGAGTGAATTGGCAGGGAAGAACCACGGGGCCAGAGTGCGCTATGTACACGTTGGAGTATGCTCTTTGCTGGGGGCATATTTAAAGCGTAGTGAGGAGGCGTTTGTGAGAGTGACTCGACAGAGTAGTCCCTCGGGGCTAGTGTGCCTTATGGGCATTATGGAGTGTTGTGCATACTGGGAACTGTTTTAGAAGGATCACTGACATAATATAGAATGACAAAATATAGACTTACCAAAATATAGTCACCAAAATATAGAATGCCAAAATATCGAATTCCTATCTACAAACAGGTAAGTACAAAAATATCGAATCCAAAATATAGTCTGTAAAAAATATAGTCAGTCAAAATATCGATTTTTTTTAAATGTCCTAAAAGTAATTTAAAATTAATGAAATAATAAATATAATTAACTAAAACATACTTAAAGATACTCAAATAACCTTAAAATTAAGATATAATTAATTTAAGTTATTAATAAAAAATGTACAATATTTTACCGTAGGATAGCAGGAGGGTAGCATTTAATATTACCACTCCAGTGAGTGCAACAGTAGGGAAAACGTTGGATAGCGTAGGGGTAAAAAATACTATTCCCACTCCAGAAAGTGCAACAGTAGGGAATGCGTTGGATAGCATAGGGGTAAAAATTAATATTCCCACTCCAGAGAGTGCAACAGTAGGGAAAGCGTTGGATAGCGTAGGGGTAAAAAATACTATTCCCACTCCAGTGAGTGCAACAGTAGGGCAAGCGTTGGATAATATAAGGGTAAAAATTACTATTCCCACTCCAGAGAGTGCAACAGTAGGGAAAGCGTTGGATAGTGGGAGGGTAAAAATTACTATTCCAACTCCAGAGCGTGCAACAGTAGGGAAAGCGTTGGATAGCGTAGGGGTAAAAATTACTATTCCCACTCCAGAGAGTGCAACAGTAGGGAAAGCGTTGGATAGCGTAGGGGTAAAAAATACTATTCCCACTCCAGAGAGTGCAACAGTAGGGAAAGGGTTGGATAGCGGGAGGGTGAAAATTACTATTCCCACTCCAGTGAGTTTACCAGTAGGGAGAGCTTTGGATAGCGTAGGGGTAAAAATTACTATTCCCATTCCAGAGAAAGCAACAGTAGGGAAAGCGTTGGATAGCGTAGGGGTAAAAAAATACTATTCCCACTCCAGAGAGTGCAACAGTAGGGAAAGCGTTGGATAGCGGGAGGGTGAAAATTACTATTCCCACTCCAGTGAGTTTAACAGTAGGGAAAGTAATGATTTAATATATTATTAAAAATAAATTAAATATCCATCCCAATAAAACATTAATTGAAATTAATAACCAATTTAATATTATGTAATAATTGATTAGAAATACAACTACATATTAGTTATTAAAAATTAATAACCTATTCATAATTATTTAACAACTAATTAATTTTCAATAACAAAAACTAATTAATAATACAAATTAATACCAATTAAAAATTAACAGTAAATTAATTATCAATACACAAAAAATATTTTTAACATGTAATTAATTACAGTTACATTACTTCCCACCCTATTCCCCTATAAACCCACATCCCACTACAGAAAATACATTAATACAATTATCATAATTATCAAATTTTTAATTAATACAAAATAATTACCAATTAATAAAAATTAATTGCCAATTAATAGAAATTAATTACCAATTAAAAATTAATTAACAATAAATTTAAAATCAATACCAATGAATGGAAAAAAATATTTACTTAATTACAATTAAATTACTTCCCACCCTATTCCCCTATAAACCCACAACCCGCGACAGAAAATAAATTTAGAAAATTAACATAATTAACATTTAATCAATTAATACACATTAATTGGCAATTAATAAAAATTAATTACCAATTAAAAAATAACAATAAATTCAAAATGAATACCAAAAAATAAATACAAATATTTAATTAATTACAGTTAAATTACTTCCCACCCTATTCCCCTATAAGCCCACAACCCGCTACAGAACTAAAAAGCAAAATTTAATTAAAAATTAATAATAATTGCTAAAAAATAATATTTAATTTAATATAATTAAATTACTTCCCACCCTATTCCCCTTTAAACCCACAACCCGCTACAGAATTAAATTACGCAAAAATTAAATAACATAAAATTTATTACTTAAAATACATTAAACATACATTACAAAAATTAATATACACTTTTCACACATATACTAACATACAAAACACTTTAAAAAAATTGATATTATTAAAAAATCGATATATTTAATGCCTATATTGTATACTTCGATATTTTGACTTCTATATTTTGAAAATCGATATTACTTACCTTAAATTCGATATTTTTAACCACTATATTGTGTCCATTCGATATTTTTTCCATTCTATATTTTTACTTCGATATTATGTCCATTCTATATTTTGGAATCGATATTATGACTGTTTACCGTTTTAGAAGTACAGTGTGCCCGTTCTAATTACACAGTGATGTGCGTGTTGGAGTATGCTCTATGTTGGGGGCATATTCAAAGCGCAGTGAGGAGGCGTTTGTGAGAGCAACTCGTCAGAGTAGCACCTCGGGGCCAGTGTGCCTTATGGGCATTATGGAGTGTTGTGCACACCGGGAATTGTTTTAAAAGTACAGTGTGCCCGTTCTAATTGCACCAATTGGTTATGCACTTGCTTCTATTAACCAGTACACATCTGGTAGGCACCGTGGCTGTGTCTTTCGATATTGGTGGCACTAGCAACAGCACTATGACTCAAATTTTGAGGGTGCACATTGAAATGTAGCAGAACAACGCCCTATAAAATACAGTTTATAAGCCCCTGTACGTTTTTTCTCCTCGCAGATTATTAAGTCTTCCAAGGATCAAGGGATATCCTCAGGTTAGAAGTACCCGGTGACCTTGTTGATACCTGAGCAGCCGGTATGAGTATCTTGGCTGTCTCCTGGTAAATACTCCACACATCACTATACTGTTTATCCCCCTAATGTGTTTCTTGCCGCCCCAGGGTTTACGTGTTTTTAAATATGTTTCTTTACCTGTTCTCTCCTGGCAGCATTTTACAGAACTAGTGTCCCAAAAAGTGAAGTGGCAGCATTTGAGTGCAGCCCTGATGAAACTGCTGAACGAAACATAGCAGTGAAACATGTCGGCACTGGCAGTAGGTAACGGTATGCATGATTAGCTACCAGCCTTTTTAGTATTTAACAGCACACGATCACCGCCCTACGAATAAAATTGGTTAAGGGACTGGTGTGCTGTGTGTGTTTTTAAGCACTCAGTTATATTTGTGTTTGTTTGTCACGAGCAGATTTTTCTGCACTTCACTATTTGTCACTTTAAAAGTTGTTTGTTTTGGACACGTCTTTTCTTTCCTCTCACTTTTCTTTGAGAAGCAAGTGACCACCGATGATGAGACAGGGGCCTGTCTGGAAATTGAATACCAGTTACCCCGATGGTGGTGTTTCCGTGAGGGGTCATTTGCTTCTCGCACATTTTTTCCTCTATTAAGAGGATTGTCTAATGTTTGTGGTGGACTTGTGTGAACAATTCTGGGTTGGCTCACTTCGAGTGGGTGTTCTGTGGTGTTACCAGAGAGAACAGGTTTTTTAATGTGAGCGGAGCACAGTGTGTGTGTTTAAGAGTGTAGTGGGGAGTAGGATTTCAAACCCCCCCCCCCCTGGTTGTCACTGTTACATTTGCACGCTATTGGACTGTGTCTTGATTTGAATTGTGGAATATTTAGAAGGCCAAAGTCCGTATCACCAGTCGCCCACAACGTAGAAGGAATTACAACAAACTCAGGAGGGAGGGGTTCATTGTTCGCAAAACTCTGCCGAGTGTGCTGACCAGGCGATTTGAATAGTTAAATACACTCCATCCGGAGAATAATACATTTTTGCATGCAATGTCTTCAGCAGGTCCAATCCCAATAAATTTTCCCCACAATGTGACGACAACAAAAATGGGGAATCCACAGTGACTGGACCTGTGGTAAGTGGGAGAGGTTCTGAAATGGGGCTTACTACCGGAATTCCAGAGAACCAATCTGAAACATTATTTTTCCCCAACAGAGCAGCCCCTGGGACCAGTGAACAAGCAATAGAACTATTTATTGCACGCGTGTCTTCTAGAAAATCCTCAACAGTCCCCATTAATTGCCCTTTAACATAAGGCCCTCTCTGATCGACGGGTACTGACACGTGGCCCCTAATCTGTTTGTGGCTGTCCTATGCATAGCAATACCTGTCTGGCCCGTCAGCTCCGTAATCCTCATTACAGTACTGTCTTCTTTTTCAATTATCAAAACAATTCCCCCTGCCTCACCTCGTGTCACCACTTCTCTTCTCATATCACTCCGATCAACTCCTCCTTGTCCTCTTCCTCTGCCTCTCATCGCTCCGTTTTGTGCTAAGAGAAAAGGACACTGAGCTCGCCAATGCCATTACTGTTTACAGTAGGCACATTGGTTTGCTCCCAAAGTAACAGCTGGGCCTCCTCTTCGTCCCTTTCCCACCCCTCTTGGAACAAACCCTCTTCCTCGTCCTTCCCTTCCTTGTCCCCTGGCTACTTACTGTAACAACACTCAGGTCTTAAGATCCTTAGCTTTCTTATCAGACTTATCCTTGCTGTCATTTTCCCTATGTTCATAATATTGGGCCATACTCAAAATAACAGAATGAGTAGAGGTGTCCAAGTACTTTCTGCTGCCTGGAGCCGGGCAGATATTTCGGGCAACAGATTAGTCACAAAATGATTAACAAATAATGTTACCCCTCCTTCCACTGACATATCTTGCCCACTAAAATCAATGAACACCCCCTCAAATCGAGTAAAGAAATCAGACATACTCTCATCCTTCTTCTGTTTGCAGGCGGTTAGCTTATCCCAATCCACCTTCCGGGGTGGGATTAAAGAATACATATAAGTGATGATCAGACCCGGCAGAGCTAAAATTTCCGGTCTTGGTTTATCTCAGGGTTTCCAATCCATGTCCCAATCTTTAATTTGATCCCAAGTCCCTCCTAACTCGTTAACATGAGGGTGGTCGTGCACCTGTCGCCATACATCGACAGGGACCAGTAACCCAAAAAATAATTCTATATCAGCTAAAGTAATCACGGCCGATGAAGCAGCCTCAGTAAGTACTTTATAGTAAGCAGTGGGATTTTTTCGAAGGTCAGGTAGCTGGGACTTCAAAGAAAGAACCTCGCTTCTTTTCCAAGGGGTATAAACCCATTGCTCTTGGAACCGGGCTTCAACAAGAGCTTGAATAATTTGGTTACCATTGTCTCTGAACTCCGAGATTTTGGGATGGTAAATGGGATGAACTTCCCGCATGGGATACTGAGAGTCCCAATTCGGGCAGTGAGTAAACAGCATTTCCCAATACTTCATAATAGTCACCAGATTCCCATATACATCTTCCAATCCCAAATCAAATTTATGGGCCCGGTCCACAATGTCATATCGGACCTGTGGGACTCTCCCATCTGCAAAACTTTGTTCCCGTAGGGAAATTAAACGATTAGCCATAGTTTCTAAAGTATACTGCTGTATAACTGGCTCGTAATCCTTCATGGTCCCCCATATATCTGTAATTGTATAGATGGTGTTCCACACCCATTGGGATGCTTGATCTATTACCATCTGTTTCTCCCTGCAGCCCACAGTAGCGCGGGTATATAACCGTTGAGCGCCCAAAGTCCCAGAAGCATCGGAGGGGGTCGAATCAATCATTGCGGGCGTCGACGTGGCCGACGAGGAAGGCCAAGCCGCGGCCGGTGAGGCTATTGTTACAGAGGGCATAATGGGAGATGACAGGCCACCAGTCAATATTGTGGCCATGGCTGGTACTGGGGAGACGGGTGTAAAGGTTGTCCCTGTAGGGGCGGGGCTGTAGTAACAGCTGGGGCCGTAGCTTGTGGAGCGGATGAGGCGGGGGCCATTACAAGTGGTATTGCGGGGTATACTCGTGAGGGGCATAAGGAGGCGGAGGACGCACATCTAATAGGTCCTCTATTTCATCTTCCGGCTTGGTTCAGACTGTGAAACATTTATCCACCTGTAGCCTAAACTGTCTATCTATACATTCAACGTTTTTCTCGGTTTGTTCCCTATCGTATGCTACAGCTTTCTGAGTTATGGTCTGACCATTTTTCACTTTGAGCAATTTTTCCTCCCTTATGCGATGGCCCTTCGCCTCTTTCAGCCTCAGCTTTAAAGAATCAAACATTGCCTGCCGGCTTCTTTTGGCGAACAATCGATCCTGTAAATACTGTATCTTTTTCTCATCGAATGATCCAGTTAAGGGCCATTATAATTCCACAATATCCTTTGTATATTTATACCATAAATCACTAAACAAAATAGGCATAAGGCCATGTTTCACATACATATCAAAATTTGGACTTCTCTCTGGCAGAGCAGGCTGACTTTCATCCAATAGTCCACTCTTACGTTGGCAACAACATTCAAAACATATTTTACTAAAACACAGCATTTTATTTATCAACAATACACCCGTTCACAAGCTTTCAAACATGGCCATGTTCATTCATGCTCAATCTCTCCTCAAACAGGGTCTTGCATATAAAAGACGAACAGAACATACAGTATTTTACATTGACATGTCTATTTTTTTCAACCAAACAGCCAAAGAACGGAGCCCGCCGACTCCCGTTCGTGGAGAACTCGGAGATTTCTGACTACCAGACCAAACAGATACCAGAAACAGGCAGTCCGTAGACTACCAAGGGGCCATCAGACAGGAATTAACCACAGACCAGCCTACAGACCATCCCGTAGTCTTCCTGGTTCACCTTCAGGACTATTCTGACTGAGCCCGCTGCCTTAGCGCCGCTTCAGATGTGTCCAAATGGCTACCCAGGTGCAACCACATGCCTTTCCGAGAACAGCCCGGCCGGGTGAGCACCACACATGCTTCACCAAGGCGTCCGATCAAAATCCTCTATTATTCATCAAACAAAACAAGTCTGTGGAGCATCTGCCCGTGCAGCCTCAATGCCACCCCGTCAGACCCCAAAAATTCTCTGTGGTACACCGAACAGAAAAACAAAATACAGTTAACTGTTTCCAGGACGCCACTCAACCGCGTGATCCTTAGACACCAAATCAATACACTCACCTGGTGCACTCAGGTATGATTGCGTGTTCTCCACTGCCCCCTCCTAAAGACCAACACATTCAGCTCCTGGGTTACGCCCGTAGAACTCAGGCGAGGGGTCACTAGCAGCAGGGGCTCTCTGATTGGGAGATCGGAGTTCAGCCAGAATCGTTAAGTCAGTCCACCCCCTCGACCAGAGCTCTCCTTTCTTTGTCCTTTCTCACCCCGTTTACGGGAGGACGACCCCAAACGCGAAGTCCCACCAGAGTCGCCAACTGTTGTATTATAAAAATAATCTATGGAGCTATACCTACCAATAGCCTCCAATTATCATCTTACCAAATAATCATTCAGTTGGCAGTGAAGGAAATTCGATCATTTATTAAACAACCAATACTCTATAGAGGAGCCTCTCCGACATCACCCAGCCAGTACGTGGAGAAGACTGACGATTCACACTCAATACATGGCATATATACTTTCATGGCATCACATGAGATCACCGTACGTGGAAAAGTACTGATAGGCACAGTAGCTTAAAGGAAAGACCATATATGGCACACAAAGCTCGTTTAGAAGTCTGCTTCTGCTATTACTGGGGAGGGTCAGGAGGGGTGACTCCCTTTCATCTTGGTACCTGGGAGGTCGAGTATGGCGCCTCCAGGAATGCACTTATCACCTCTGAAACTGGATGCGACCTTGGGTCTCAGTACAGAGGAAGAATAGTATGAATTCAGATGTCTGTGTAACTCAACTAATAGAGCCCACTCGGCGGCTGGAGGGTGGCACGTGACCACCATCCAATTCTAATGCACGTACAACAAAATGGAGTCTGTTTGGTTCTTAACCTGTGTAAACAGAAATATTATGCAAGAGCGAGAAAGAGTTCCTCTATTGACGTAACTAATTAGTGTAAACCATGATATAAGTATATATAGAAACAATATGATAACACGAAGAATACAATAAGGGGTAGGAATCGATTTCGTCCCTCAAAACATCTACGTTTACCTTTGTGAATCGGGCACTATATTTGTGGCTCCTATTTGCTTTCAAGGCACTCTTTTTGGCATTGTTGGGTCTTAGAGTTGCTTGGCTCTATCATAATTGTACAAGATGTACCTTAGCATGTTTCAAAATTACAAGAAGAGCTACAAATAATGATTGTATCTCCTTTAACATCTATGATGTGACGTTTAAAGTATCTACATTAAAATATGCACATACCAGATGGAAAATGATTCTAATATTTGTAAAAATGTGTAAGTACTGTAACTGACACATGCTAAAAGCCATACCAATATTTTAGGTCCAGCAGCTATGGTATAATGTTGAAAAGTCCATGGAATCTTGCATTTGTGTGCAGTGCTAATGTTATCAAGGTATACTTTACTCATGTGGGACAGGAAAAATAAATTAAATATATTTGAACAGCAACAACAGAAAATGGTATTCATGTATTATACTTATTTTATGTAAGCAAATAATTTACATTGAATATGGCCGTGCCAATTCAGACTTGTTAATGGTAACCAGGAGATAAACCTCCGCGAGCACCAGGACAACAAATACTGAAAATTATTTGGTATTGGAATCCAAATATATTTATGTTGTATGTAGGAATAAATCAGAGTGTTTGATTATGTCTAATTCTGCTTTACTTTATAGTAAGAATATAATGCATTTCCACAATAGGTACATTTTAATAAGATGGATGGAACTGCAAGCGCTATATGAGTGTTTGCATTCATTTGTTTGCTCCCAGGGATATTTTCAATTACAAGAGTGCCACCAATGTTTGGTAGTCCTCTTCTGTAATATTAATTTTACAGACACTACGGGCCATATTTATTGCAAAGTTATGCAGCGCAGGACGTCACCTTGCTGCACTGCGCAACATGACAGGAAAAGGGCAGGAATGTGCTTTATGGAACAGAATGTGATGCATTACTGCTTTTGTTCCTTCGCTGGCACCATTTTGGCTGCCTAGTACCAATGCAGGCACCATTGCACCATGGTGCAAGGGTGCCTTTGTTGAAAGGAGAATTATTTTAAGGCAGGAAGGGGCGTCTGCATGCCCAAAAGCAATTCCTTGAGGCATTTTCCTCTTTTTATGTGTGCTACAGCACACATAGAAAGAGTAAACAACAATGAAAAATAAAGATATTTCTCCTTGTTACATTTCACCTGGCAAGGCGTAGCATTTTGGCATATTCCCAGGTCTACCAGCAATGGGAAATGTGGGAATGTATCAAATTCCATTGCAGTCGCATTGGAACACCAATGCAACACCCATGGAACACTTATGGATTCTTTCCCAGGGCATAGTAGTGCAATGCAGGGATTTGCACTGTTTTGCTTTACTCTGGATTTATTAAGTCACTCAGGGCAAGATTGTCTTACATGGCCACATAATTCTCATTTTGGGCTAGCGTCGCGCATGCACCACCATGTGTGATGCAAGTGGGACACAACCCCACTAAAAAATATACCCCTAAGTTTATGCTGATGCAAGGCAATGTGGGTCACTTGCGAGTTAGCATTACTTTGAAAATTAACCTGGCCAAACCACAGATGCAAATGAATATGACTTTGTATACTCAAAGTGAGCAGTTGTTCTGCACTGCCCATGGGGTATCACACACTTAGCACCTTCTCATAGAGTCCTTTGGAAGGGGTGTGGTTGATCATATGAACTGTCACAAGACGCCGGGATCCATCATCTATGATGCGTTGAAGAAGCCAGAAGATTTACTGCTTTCTACCCCTTAAAAAATCATTCTATCATTTCCATATGAAAATCGATCTGGCTTTTCTTCTAGATGTCCATAATTTAAGAGCGATTAACCACAACGTCGAAATATCTGAAGTGTTTTATCACTAGCACCATATCTATTCCTTGAATTAATGAAATACTGTACGTCGCGATCAAAATACATCTAAGGAAATTATACGTGTATAATTCAACTTTGCATCAGCACCTTCCCTACCAGTATGCTAGGTCTACTACATTGAACGTACAACTAGCTAATATTCTGGACTAGCATTCCACTCATCCTACGCTGTTTTTAGTCAAAGACGGGTCACCTGATGAAGGCTAACGAGTCGAAACGCGCGTAGTGTGTATCTACCGCTTTGCCTACATCATGTTCATTCATCTTTTTGTTGTCTGATTTTATGTCCTGTCATATGTATGTTTTTTTGCACCATTAATAACAAACCAATTTTGATTTAGTGTTGTATAAAAGGTTTCTTCAAAACTATTTATCAGTCATCTTCTAAAAAACTCAATTTTTTAAATTTTTTTAAAAAAAAAGTATATATTCTTTACAAAATCAATCCAATATAATAAATTTTGAATAAAAATACAACAAAGTGGTTCACGATCATTTATATATAGTGGGTTCTTGATATCACTATTCGTTTATGTGTTAATTGTACTAGTTATAGACCTTTTTCAAATTAGATCTGTCCAGGTACCACCCCACAACAAATGGGGGTGCAGGAACTGATCACTCACACCCAATGGGAGTTACCTTGCCTGGGTTGCACCTGCATATAAACTGTGAGTGGGGTATATGATGTATTGTTCTCTATAGTTCGGAGCCAGTCAGTGACTCAAACCACCATTTTTTAAATGTTATGTTATGTTATGTTATGTTATGTTATGTTATGTTATGTTATGTTATGTTATGTTATGTTATCCGGATTTATTGAGCGCACAGAAGCCCCAGCAAAGGGGCGTCCTGGCGCTAGAACAGAACAGAGAGCCGGACAGGTAGTCTAATAAGAACACGACACAACAGCACTAATGAGCTAGGGGGAAAAGAAAGGTTTTAACGGCCTTCCTGAAAGAGAAGAGCCCATCAATAGCACGTATGTGGGCAGGAAGGGAATTCCATAGCTTGGCGGCAAGAACTCTAAAAGAGCGGCCACCAGTCCTGGATCTCTTAAAGCGAGGCACTATGGCTAGGTGGAGACCAGAGGACCTCAGAGAGCGTGCTGGAACGTAGGGGGAAATGAGATGCTCCAGAATCTGAGGGGATGAGTGTTTGAGGATTTTAAACGACAGACAGAGAGATTTGAACATTATTCTCTGAGCTACCAGGAGCCAGTGGAGTTTGTGAATGTTTTTTCTGGCTGAACAGAATTGGGGTAAGCCTACCAGAGCCCTGGCGGCAGCGTTCTGGACGCGTTGGAGACGGGAGAGTTCAGCCTGATTAACTCCAAGAAGAAGAGAACTGGCATAGTCTAGTTTAGACAGAATCATGGCTTGTACAATGAGTTGTCTAGTGGGAGCGTCGAAGAATTTAAAGGTGGATCGAAGCTGACGCAAAATCCCAAAACACGATGCAGCAGTCTTTTTGGTGTGGATAGAAAAGCTCAGTTGGGAATCAAACCATACCCCAAGATTTTTTACCTCAGTGACGGGGGTAGGGGTGGGACCAAGCTCGTGCGGCCACCAGTTATCGCCCCATAAGTGAGTTTGTTTCCCCACAATGAACACCTCGGTTTTCTTGGCGTTCAATTGCAGGAAATTGTCATTCATCCAGCGAGCCACGGATATAAGTCCTTCACGGAACTTAGCAGCCTCAAGATCAGAAGCCCCACTAATGGCGACCGCCAGCTGAGTGTCGTCTGCGTAGGACACCATGGATAGGTTCTCACGCATAGCGACAGCAGCTAGCGGCCGCACATAAAGGTTGAATGAAGTGGAGCTGAGAGCCGATCCCTGCGGGACTCCCTGGGCGATCGCATGCGGTTTAGATTCAAAAGGAGGGGTGGTGACCCTAAAGGAGCGATCAGATAAAAAGGATCTGAACCACTCAAGAGCCAGATTGTCCACCCCGGCCTCAACCAGACGTTGGAGAAAAATGTCGTGGGAGACAGTGTCAAAAGCGGCACTGAGATCAAGAAGAACCAGTGCCACTCTATGACCAGAATCCACCAACATGCAGCAGATGATCAGCCATATACAGGAGCGCAGTCTCGGTGCTGTGACCGGGCCTAAAGCTATTCTGCGAGGGATCTAGGATATTCGCAGAATGGAGATGGTTGGCTAAGATGGTATTGACATGGGCCTCGGTCAGTTTGGCAGCCCACGGGAGGAGAGAAATGGGACGATAACTCTCAGATTTTTGAGGATCTAGAGCAGGTTTTTTTAAAATAGGAATTACCTGAGCCTGTTTCCAGGCACAAGGAACAGAGCCTGAGGACAGGGACAGATTAATAAGCTTGCAAAGCGGGGGAAGACAAAGAGAGGCAGATTCTCTAAATTGAGCAGGCCGCAGTGGATCTTTAGGGGAGCCCGACTTCACTCTAGTTACAAGTTTATTAAAATCCTCCGTAGTAAGTAAATATTCAGAGCCCTCCTCAAGGTCCAGGGGCTTCTGCTCTATATCTCTAATCTTTTCTCTTCCTAGTAGATTTGATTCAAATAACTTAGTTCTCTAGGTAATTAGGTGCACCGTTACTTTTTGCGCTGGGAGCACACAATAAAGGTGCACATTGAAGCAAACAAGTGATGTACACATACTTTAGTAGAACAGCATCAGCTCTTAAGCAGCATGTTAGACCTGGCATCCTTGGTATGGTTTTCCCTTATCTGTTTGCCTTCAGACCTCCTGTTTTTGCAGACTTTGAAATGTAAACCCGGCACAATATACCACCTGCTAAGTGCTCTTTTTGTTTAGTCACCTCCACACTTGTGTCTCCAATGCTGATGATTTTGACTCTGAAATTGCCTTGGAGCTGCTAACCAGGCCCCAGTGCTTGCTTCCTACAATATGATGTATGCAAATTGGTAACCTTAATTTGCAAGGACTCTAACCCCCTTATGAATCCCTGGAAAGTGGCACAAGTGGTACCCAGGGCATGAGAGTTACAGGGGTCACTAGCACCCTGAGTGACCCAAGTAATTAGATGACAACAGGCCTGCCACTGCAAGACTGCAGGATCAGTGTCAACTGCTCAAACTCAACTTTACCCTCACAATTAATGGTAAGGTCACTGTAATAATTTTAAATATATGTCAGTGACCCCTAATGTAGGCCTCCTGAGCCAAGGAGGCAGTGTGCATTATATTAAATGTGCAGGCTTATATGTTCCTATAATAGCCTTCTTCCATAAGGGACTACTATAAGTGTTCAGGGGGCCATTGGGCAGCCTGTGCTGACACCCGGGCACCCACAGGATTACAGCTCCATTATGGTCCCATTGAAAAGTGTAACTTGATATCAAACTACTTGTCTGATCAAACCTGACTTTTTTCCAAAGTTGGGTGCAATGAGACATGCACCAAAATGGCCACCTTAGAGGCTGCCAACAAGGATGCCACAGCCTTTCCTGTGCCCTGGCTGACATCCTGCAGCTCCTGCTGCCAAGACAGGAATCTTCCCCCTGTTAGGAGTTGTGAACACTCCCAGAAGTCAGAAACAAAAGGCCTGCTTGGGCGGGAGTTTTCACCTCTCTCCCTGACAGGATGGTAAGTAAAATGGCACATCAAGGTAGTGAGCTTCAAAGCTCTCCCTGCCTCTAATACACAAGCAGGCTTCCTACCAAAGGAGGAAAAATCCACCCCCTGCCCCAGGCCCATTTGCAACCCGGGAAGGTGGGAAAATTAGATAGTCAGGAGGCGCACACCCCCAGAAGGCTAGCGACATCCCTAAGTTAGACTACCTGGTCCTCCTGTGGCAACTACCCTGCAGCTGCACGACTACGTCTCATCCTTGACCAGAGACTGGTTCCAAAGGAAAGAGGAACCATTCTGCAAGCAAAATGGCAAATCCAGAACTCCCTTGGACTATAGGCACTAGTTCCCTGTAGCCTGTAGGCAAAATTCCACCGGGTCCAAAGAATCAGTGGCCATTGGTTTAGTGAATTGTGGGAAATATAGTCTTGAACTCCAGCAAGATGTCAAAGTGACCATAGTCTGTGCTTGGCACTGCCAAGGGTTGTTGGTGGGCTTTGGAATACCACTACCTTTGTTTGACTCTGTGCCTCTAAGGAACCCTGCAGCATCTTCAACCTACACCTCTCTAACCCCTTTGTCAAGATTTTGCACCTTCTACCTCACCAGCACTATCTAAGTAATATAACCAGCAACCGTGAATCCTGTTATTCAGCACGGTGACAGCCAGGACTATTTTGCACCTGGCCCTATGAGCCAGGGAAGAATCAGCTAGCTGTTAGAGCCTGGTCCTGAGCCAGCCTCATCATACTCCCCAGTGGTTCCCTCTGAACTCACTGCAAGTGACCGATTGTCATGAGTGTATTTTCCCATTGACGGCAATGTTATTATTTTGCAAGGTTTAAATGCACTGGTTTATTTTTCCTTTAAAAATCCATGACTCAGGTTATTCTCCTGCAATTGTCTTTGTCTAAATTTATTACCAAAGTGAATTATTTGTAAAAATTAGTGTTGGGTTTCTTTCGAGTTGTGTCACTTACTTATCATCCATGTTGGTACTCTGAAATGCTTAACACATCCCTCTAGTAAAGACTGGCTGCTCTGTGCCACACTACCAGAACTGAGCTAGGAATTTATTAGTATGAATCCAACTGGCCTCACTGCATAATAATTCACTTTCCTACAATTGTCATATTTAATTTACATATACATTTCTAATAAAGTGCACTACATGTGCCCCGGGCCTGTACATTAAATGCTACCAGTAGGCCTGAAGCATTAATTGTGCCACCCACATCAGTAGCCCTTAAAATGTCTCAGGCCTGCCTTGCAGAGCCTGTGTGTTTAGTTTTAACCTGATGTCAACAAAATACACTTTTTGCTGGGCCCAAACCTTCCTTTTTAGTGTAAAGGAGAAACCCCTAAGGTAGGCCCTGGACTGCCCCAAGGGAATGGTGCAGTGTATTTAAAAAGTTGGACATGTACTTTTAAGTTCTACATATCCTGGTAGTGAAAGTCTCTTAAATTAATTTTTCACTACTCAAGGTCGATCTCTTCGACAGGATAACATTGGAGTTGCCTTATTACATTATATAAGTATAATTTGTAAATGTGAAGAGAAAATTGGTTTATGTTTGGTGTCTCTGGAATCCTAATTTTATATACTAACTTAAGACGATCATGATTTCTAAATTTCAATTCTGAAAATGCCACTTTTAGAAAGTTTATATTTATGCATTAGCCATTTGGTGCCTGTAGCCTGTCTCTTGTCACATGACTGGGCCTAGTTGGCAGTTGGGTTTAGTGTATTCCTCCTAGACAGTCACACACAATTGAAGCTTAGGTGTGAATGGATGGGCCATCACTGTCAATATGGGAGGGAGGTGCTGCATCCAGCCTCACTTACACCTGAATAGACTGTGTCCTGTCCAAACACAATGGGTTGCATAGCCCCTGTAGTGACTCTGGAGCCAGGGAAGGCAAGGTATCTGTGCATTTCAAAGCCATAACTCTAAAGGTTTCTCCTGACTTTAAAGGCACAACTATGTGTGAAAGAAGAACCTCAAACACCACCACTTCACTACACTTCTGAACCTGTGGACACTCTACCAGGAAGAAGGACTGCTGTGCTGCTGAAAGGATTACCTCTCTGTTGGACTGCTGCTCTGAGGACGGCTGCCCTGGTGTCCTGACCTGATGTCTTCCGCCCTCTTGCCTGGTTGAGATAGACTGGAACTGCATCTCCTGAATACAGAACCAGAGTGCCTCTAAGTGCTAATTGACTGGTCTCCTGATCTGAAGTCTCATGGGCATTACAGGTTTCCAACAACCATGCATATGCACGTGGACTCTGTCATCTGTGAGTCTATCCTGACAATTGGTGCCACCCCAGTATTGGACCCTTGGAAGTGGGCTTATCATTCTTTGCCAGCCTCTGTGGATCCAGAGGACCTGAACATCTCCTCTGCTGTTATCGATAATGGGGTAGCCCTTAAAGTCAGAACGGACCTGGGCGCAATGCGGGAATGAAAACAATAGTCCGTGACCAGCAATTACAAGAAATATTTGCAATTTTACGTTGTATGTACCATTACAACAAGGTTAATCAATAATGTGAAACAAGAGGAGAAATTCTTGCATGCACAATAACCAAATTTATGCATACATATGAATTCAATAGACCACACATCAACATAAGCGCAAAAATGAGTGTACTTGATACGATTTGTTTATTTTAAGACCAAATCAGAATTATTTATAACCATCAACATAGGTTGCGCGCAAAAGGGAGAGGGAGAAAGGATAGGAAAGTGGAGGAATTAGGTAGTGAAGGGGTGAATCACAAAGGTAAGGTATTCAATTCGTCATTTACAGATGCTGGTAAAGAAGACCAGTAAATTCAAGCCTGTCCATCAATGATTTACATGTAATTCTGTAAATTTAAATGTGCATTCAATGCAATCTATAATGAAGGAACGATATAACTATATAGGTTCAGGTCTTGATCAAGTGGGGAGCTTCGATGTTTCGACTCGACTGTGCAAACAGGAGTTCAAGCCTTAGCTGCGAGTCTTCATCAGGACTGTGTAATGCAACCTATGATGAAAACTGTGCATTAGATGGAGGGCTTGTGTGTGTGTGGTCATGATCAATATAATTAGTACTCTATTTACAAACCTAAAACTGGAGCCAAGCCTGGCTCGCCAGTAAGGATTTAGAAGGGTCCCATGGCCCAAAGTTGCCAGGGTCTGGTTCAGCTGGTGTGCTACTAATGCATCACCACATATATTTCATAATCTGGAGAATTATTGTCTGAAAAGTATAAGCGGTCAACAATCAGGCATTCGTCCTGCCTAAACTACTCATTACTATGGCACATTATTGTAACTCAGTCAGGGGAGGGAGAGGGGGACCTGCCTTAACTGCATGAATTAGCGCGTTAAAAATTATCAGAGTGTGTGGGGATAAGGATCCGATCTAGGCAAGCTAATTAAGTTAGTTGGCTAAAAGGCTGCTTGGCAGACCCTTGAGGAAAACAGGGTCGGACGCAGTCCCAGCGCTGCAAGATCCCTTATCTAGCGCGGTACATACTCAGCATGCTTATTGAAGGGCCACATAGCTCTGTAGGAAGGTGGGGGCGATGAGAGTGATAACATCAGAACACAAGTTCAAGTTCAAGTTTGGCATTTATATAGCGCACTACTCACCCATAGGGTCTCAAGGCGCTTGAGGGAGGGGGGAAGTTACTAATCAAATAACCAGGTTTTGAGTTGTTTTCTGAAGGAGAGGTGGTTCTGAGTGAGTCGGAGGTGGGTGGGGAGGGAGTTCCAGGTTTTGGCCGCTAAGTAGGAGAAGGATCTTCCCCCCATGGTGGACCTGTGGATGCGTAGGATCGCGGCGACGGCTTGATCGGATGATCGATGATTGCGGGTGGGGGTGTAACAGTTAAGGCACATGTTGAGGCATTCGGGTCCTATATCGTATAGGGCTTTGTGTGCGTGGGTAAGGAGTCAGAATGTGATTCTCTTGCTGACGGGCAGCCAATGGAGGTCTTTCACGTGACTGGAAATGTGAGCTCTGCGGGGGACATCTAGAATGAGTCTGGCTGAGGCGTTTTGGATACGTTGGAGTTTTTTCTGTAGTGGCGGTTCCGGCATAGAGGGTGCTTCCGTAATCCAGTCTGCTAGTGACCAGAGTGTGGGTGACTGTCTTTCTAGTTTCGGTGGGGATCCAGCGGAAGATCTATTTGAGCATACGTAGTATGTTGAAGCAAGAGGAGGAGACGGCGTTGACTTGTCTGGTCATTGATAGGGAAGAGTCTAGGATGAAGCCCAGATTGCATGCGTGGTCCGTAGGTGTGGGGGCGTTTCCTAGCACCGGTGGCCACCATGAGTTATCCCAGGCAGAGGGGGATGATCCTAAAATGAGGACTTCCGTTTTGTCCGAATTCAGTTTTAGGCGGCTGTTCCTCATCCATTCTGCCACTTCTTTCATCCCTTCATGTAGGTTGGTTTTGGCGGTGTTTGGGTCTTTGGTGAGGGAAAGGATTAGCTGGGTGTCGTCTGCGTAGGAGATGATATTGAGGTTGTGTTGGCGTGCGATGGTCGCGAGGGGGCTCATGTATACGTTGAAGAGGGTAGGACTGAGTGATGATTCTTGAGGTACACCGCAGATGACTTCGGTGGCCTCTGATTTGAAAGGGGGGAGGTGGACTCTTTGCGTTCTTCCGGCGAGGAACGAGATGATCCAGTTCAGTGCTAATCCTTAAATTCCGATGTTGCTGAGTCGTTGTATAAGGGTGCTATGACAGACAGTGTTGAAAGCTGCGGAGAGGTCGAGTAGGATGAGAGCAACTGTTTCACCATGGTCCAATAGTTTTCGAATGTCGTCTGTTGCTGCGATGAGGGCGGTCTCTGTGCTGCGTTTGGCTCGGAAGCCAGACTGTGAGTGGTCGAGGGATTTGTTGGATTCGAGGAATGCGGCGAGTTGACTGTTGATGGCTTTCTCAATTACTTTGGCAGGGAATGGGAGGAGCGAGATAGGGCGGTAGTTCAGTGGGGTCTGCTGTGGGTTTCTTCAGGAGGGCGCTGAGTTCGGCGTGTTTCCAGCTTTCCGGGAAGGTGGCGGAGTTGAAGGAGCAGTTGATGACATCTCGAAGGTGGGGAGCGATGATGGAGTCTGCTTTGTTGAAGATGTGGTGGGGACATGGGTCCGTTGGTGATCTTGAGTGGATGGAGTTCATCAGGCGGATGGTGTCTTCAGTGGTGACTGGGTTCCAGGTGTAGAGGTGTTGGGAGGGGGGTTTGGTTCGGAGGTGGGTGGGGAGGACTGGTCTTCGGACTGGATAACAAAGCTGTTGTGTATGTCGGCGATACCTTGGCGAGTAGACCTCACCTCATCCGGATGCTGCTCCAATGGGATGCAAGCAAGGCATGAGAAGTAGTGAGGGGCCGGTAATAACCAGCAGGAAAGCGGGCGTAACGTGCACGTTGCAGGTAATCGAACCCCGAGGCTCCGATTGCCAGGCAGGCGAGAGGAAGGAACTTTACTCATCCCTGAGCATGACGCCGGTACCGGCGTCACTGATTGATGGTACCAAGTAGAATTGTCACCATTTGTGAATAAAAGCGTTTGTACCCAATACTAGTAATGTTGCCATATTTACAGCAAGCGAAATGAGTGAATAAAAGTGTGTGTACACAATTGCTATACATGTGAAAGACAACACAATTTATGTACAAGTGTAACCGACAAAATTATATACAATACACTTATTTGAATATATACAAAGTTCCACCAATAGTGGGGATGCCTATTTACAGCATCATACACGATACATAATTCGATATTGACATGTGATACAAGCAACAGAAGGCCTATTTAGAGAGAGAGCACACATTCGCCAATGTGTTTCCCGAGTACATCAGTGTGAGGTGAATCTATTTTTTATGTGCGTAAAGTAGCCGCTTGACGGGCAATTTCTTCATATTCATTCAATCCTTTTGTGATGGTATTAAATATATGTATCCATTTGCATTATCTATAGTTCAGGTTGTGACTCACTCCTCCCCCTCTCTGATTGATGTGCATTTTTTCGATCACCCACCCCTTGAGACTTTCCACAGTGTGTCCAAATTGTGTGAAATGTTCAACCAATGGCGCCCCTTGAATTGCGCATCTTATTTTACTGCAGTGTTTTAAGATCCTACACTTGACCTTCTGTGTCGTATGTCCTATGTACAAAAAATTGCAAGGACACAGGATGGCATATATTACTCCTGCAGAGTTGCAGTCAGTATATACTTTCTGTGTGTGGGTGAAGTCGTTGTGTATGAATGATTGAATTGCTTTGGTGTGTGGACTGGCCTTACAACTGCAACACTTAAAGTGGCCTACAATAGTAGGCATGTTCGACAAAGTGTGTTTGCACAGTTGTTTTTCTCGAGGGGAGTAATGATTTCACAAGTGTGTTTCTTAAGCTTTTGCCCCTCCTAAAAGCATGTAAAGGGGGTTCGGTCATGTTGACATCATCTGCCACCATGTGCCAATGTTTATTGATCGTTTTCTTGATCTGGTTGCTTTTGGTAGAAAAAGTTGTGACACACGTTAGTCTGTTCTCTATGGTTTTGGCTTTTTCTCTGGGTGTCAGAAGAAATTCTCTATGGTTAAACCAGGCTCTCTTTAGCGCCTTCTTGAGTAACTTGATAGGGTACCCTCTGTCTCTCAGTCTTTTGAGTAGTTCCGTGGATTCTGTGATATAATCTTCCTTTTTGAAACAATTACGCCTCAACCTTAAGAATTGCCCATAAGGCAGGTTATCTCTTAAGCTACGAGGGTGGTGGCTGGAGTATCTTAGGAGAGAATTAGGCTCGGTAGCTTTTCAGTAGAGGGCGTTGTGCAGTTTACCTTCCTCAGCTTTAATTGAGATATCAAGAAAGTGTATTTCTTTCGTATTGTGGTCTAAGGAAAATTGTATATCCGGCAATTGGGTATTGAGCTAATTGTGAAATGCTTCTAGTTCAATCATTGTGTTGTCTTTCACATGTATAGCAATTGTGTACCCACGCTTTTATTCACTCATCACGCTTGCTGTAAATATGGCGACATTACTAGTATTGGGAACAAACGCTTTTATTCACAAATGACGACTATTCTACTTGGTACCATCAATCAGTGACGCTGGTACCAGCATCATGCTCAGGGATGAGTAAAGTTCGTCCTCTCGCCTGCCTGGCAATCGGAGCCTCGGGGCTCGATTACCGGCAACGTGCACGTTACGCACGCTTTCCTGCTGGTTATTACCGGCCCCTCGCTACCTCTAATTCTTTCTTGCATCCCGTTGGAGCAGCATCCGGATGACGTGAGGTCTCCTCGCTAAGGTAATGGATCTTGCTGCCTGTGTTCTGATGTTATCACTCTCACTGCCCCCACCTTCCTACAGAGCTTTGTGGCCCATCAATAAGCATGCCGAGTATGTACCGTGCTAGATAAGGGATCTTGCCGCGCTGGGACTGCGTCCGTTCCCGTTTTCCACGAGGGTCTGCCAAGCAGCCCTTTGGCCAACTAACTTAATTAGCTCGCCTAGATTGGATTGCTTATCCCCACACACTCTGATAATTTTAAACACGCTAATTCACGCAGTTAAGGCAGGTCCCCCTCTCCCTCCCCTGACTGAGTTACAATAATGTGCCATAGTAATGAGTAGTTTAGGCAGGATGAACGTCGGATTGTTGTCCGCTTATACTTTTCAAACAGAAATTCTCCAGATTATGAAATATATGTGGTGATGCAATAGTAGCAAACCAGCTGAACCAGACCCTGGAGACTTTGGGCCATGGAACCCTTCTAAATCCTTACTGGCGAGCCAGGCTTGGCTCCAGTTTTAGGTTTGTAGATAGAGTACTAATTATATTGATCATGACCACACACACACAAACCCTCCGTCTAATGCACAGTTTTCATCATAGGTTGCATTACACAGTCCTGATGAAGACTCGCAGCTAAGGCTTGAGTTCCTGTTTGCACAGTCGAGTCGAAACGTCGACACTCCCCACTTGATCAAGACCTGTACCTATATTGTTCTATTGTTCCTTCATTTTAGATTGCATTGAATGCACATTTAAATTTACAGAATTACATGTAAATCATTGATGGACAGGCTTGAATTTACTGGTCTTCTTTACCAGCATCTGTAAATGACGAATTGAATAACTTTACTTTTTGATTCACCCCTTCACTACCCAATTCCTCCACTTTCCTATCCTTTCTCCCTCTCCCTTTTGCGCGCAACCTATGTTGATGGTTATAAATAATCCTGATTTGGTCTTAAAATAAACAAATCGTATTAAGAATACTCATTTTTGCACTTATGTTGATGTGTGGTCTATTGAATTCATATGTATGCATACATTTGGTTATTGTGCATGCATGAATTTCTCCTCTTGTTTCAGGGTATTGATTAACCTTGTTGTAATGGTACATACAACGTTAAATTGCAAATATTTCTTGTAAGTGATGGTCACGGACCATTGTTTTCATTCCCGCATTGCGCCCAGGTCCGTTCTGACTTTAAGGGCTACCCCATTATCGATAACAGCAGAGGAACTGCTGTTGTGTAATGTGTTCCTCGATGCAAGCCCTCGCCTCTCTCGTCGACAGCTGCCCCAACAACAAAGAAAGACTTCACAATGCAGCCTCACAGCTCCCCGGAACTGATGCATTACCCCGACTCCACAATGCATTTTCCTACTCTGAACTTTGTATCTCAAGCCCCTTCAGCAGGATTCTTGATGTTGACATAACAAGATCTCGCAACACAACTTTGGTGCATCTCAGAACCGACGCATCGCCTCAGGCGCCTGAAATATCTTCAAAATGAAGCCACGCAACACTCTTCAAACCAGGATTTAAGGTACTCTGTTCAGCAGACCTATTTGGCTCCCTGTAGCCGATCCGTACTCCATCGCGGTCGGCACAAATTTGTGACTTGTCCTGGTCCAGTGTGACCACATACTACAGTTGGTGCTTACCCCTCTTAGTGCTATTTTCTCTAAAAAACTATTCAAATTCAGTATGTTTGGTTCTACTAATTGGGGGGCATATTATCAAGAACAGGAGATAAAATTATCACCGCTTTATCGGCAGAAAATTGCAGATAAAGCGGCGATAATGGGCTTGATAATATGCTCTATGGAATTCCAATTGAAGCCCATGTTAGATGTGCAGACATCTAACATGGG
Organism: Lissotriton vulgaris; assembly: GCF_964263255.1. Classification (NCBI taxonomy): domain Eukaryota; kingdom Metazoa; phylum Chordata; class Amphibia; order Caudata; family Salamandridae; genus Lissotriton; species Lissotriton vulgaris. The sequence continues at coordinate 1,309,687,389 of NC_141691.1, read as the reverse complement.
CTTCGATTGGAATTCCATAGAGCATATTATCAAGCCCATTATCACCGCTTTATCTGCAGTTTTTTGCCGATATGCCCCTGGATTTTTGTCATATTGGTCTTGTTTTATTTAATAGATTAAGCTCTACTTGTTTAACCTGGTGTGGTACCTTTTTGTGATGTGTTTTCACTGTTTTACTGTTTGAAGTTTTGCACATTCTCTCCAAGTTGAGCCTGACTGCTCAGTGCCAAGATACCAGATGGTTGAGCACACGTCCATTGTGAATTTTCTGTTTCGCTTACCCTGACTAGGATTGTGGTTCCTGCTTGACCAGGGCTCACATCCCAGTCAAAAAGTGAACCAATTTTTAACATCTCTGTATGAATTCTGAGATAAGGCTGCCAAAACCTCAAATTCATTGGCTTAAGAGATGTAAGACATATTAACATTTCTAGGATGGAAAGAGGTCTAAGAGACAGAGTAAATACATGGATTCAACTGGGTTTGCAATTAAAGCACCTGTAAGTGAAATTAACATTAACCAATATTTAGGTTCACTAACTACTTACTTGGCTAACATGAGTAGATATGAGGAGTTTAAATTCAAGGTTGTGAGGTATGTATGCACAGGTTTACAATAGAATTAAAGGAGAAACAGCATAACTCGGACAAAAAACATCCAAAGAAAACAATCATGGAGACATGAAAGGACAACACCTGAAAAACAACTTTCAAAGAAGATGAAGGATTATATTTTCTTATGTTGCAACACTGAAGAAGGCAACAGGCCCAAGTAACTATATGATATGTCAAGGAATCTTTAGTGCAGATCAAGAAGGCTTTAATGTAAAATTTAGTATTCAACGTAAGGGAAGTAAAACGTAAATGAAGCGGGGAAAGCAATTTCATAATTGAGATGTTTGCAGACAACCAGAGATTTGTAGTCCAAAAGAAAAAGGTCAGAGACTGGATGGAAGCTGAGGCTAACAATTCAGCTCCTTTTAGATAAACTGATTTCTGTGAGTAATGCATGGCTTAGCTTCAGCAGCTGTCTTAAGGAAGGAATACTTCCCTCAGCGAGATGCAAGTGGCACATGTGCAACAGCAACAAAATCATAACAGAATTAGGATAATATCTTAGTGTACCTAAACCAAGTTATTTACAAAACAAAGTTTAGTAAGAACAATGACACCAAAACAAACATATGGATTATGAGGTATTATAAAATTCCAAATAAAAGACTGTTACATGAGAAGCAAGGTTTATACATGGAATATGGTAGATTAACACTCATTTACATGAAAACGAATACACCCAGTAAGAGTTGGTGGCATATCCAAGTCAAAATGTTCCCCTTTTGAAACAGGCAGTATTTGGAGGTCAAAAAATGACAGTGATGCAAAGCAGGAAGACATGTCCTGGAAAGTATCAACAGGGCAGAAATTACTTTTCCTTATCCAGAACAAAGCACACACTGTGTGTCCTCCCTAGAATGACTGTGTTAAAAAGGGAATTCTTGGATTTTTAAAATATTTATTACATGCCCAATTCATGTGTAAATTTGGACTTGTACTAAATATTTTACACAAGGTGCTTTTGAAAAGTCACCTTGTTAAAGCCTCTAGAACTCCATTTGCATGAGCTTCCAACTGTCACCCAGGTGCTGATTAGTTCTTTCATTCTGTGGGATCCTGCTTCCAGCGTTGAGACAATGACCTTAGGTGTGGGAAGGTGGTCTGATACTCTGTTAGGATTATCATCCGGGCAGAGTCCCGAAAATGTATTAACTTTAAAGTAGCCTACCTTTAACTACCTCAACCTCTTCCACAGTGCTAAAACCTACCGACCCCCAGCACTAAAAACTACCCCAACTCCCCATTAGCCTCCCACTGCCCTTATGCCTAAAACCCTGCACCCTAACATAGACTACCCCAACGCCCACCCCCCTGTGCTGTCCCTTAAATTACCCCAAACCCTTCCACTGCCCTAAATGCTGGCCCAACCCCCTCCCAGCCCTAAAAACGACCCCAACTCCCAATTCCCCTCCCATATCCCTAAGGCCTTAAACCCTACACTCTCTAACACCACAACCCTGCGCTGCCACTTTAACGACCCCAATCCCTTACCCTGCCGTAAAGCCCACCCTGACCCCTCCCAGCCCTTAAAAATAACAGCCCCACTTACCTCACTAAGGCATCTTCCTGCTTCTGTCTTCCTGCAGCTAGACCGCACACTGCCTTACCTACGCCTGTTTGGTTAAGGCTTGTGTGGTACAGCTGGCGTAATCAGAAAACTCATTGTTCAGACCACGTTGTTCCGACTGTTTCCTATCATGGATACCAGCTTTAGAACACTATTAAATCTGTAAAAGACAGAAGATCAACTGCACCAGCTTGTGCCCAGGACAAAGAAGTGGACTTCATGGGTCAATTGTCTAACCTCCTGTTAAGTTGCAGAGACACAAAAGCTGCAGGAAGCACACTATCCCAGCTGACCAGTTCCAACTTGACCTGTTCTTGACCCTCCTGGTGTCTTTTGTTTCAGCAAGCCCTTACCTCCTAGTACTGCTCCCAAGGTCGTGGAACCCTTGGTTAGTGTCAGAGTCCACTCTTCCTGCCTAAGACTAAAGAATGGGGACTTAGAAACGTTTTGCCCGGAGAACCTTTGAGGGACAAGGACCAACCTACCAGCGAGTTGCTGAGGATACATTGCAGGTGGGCTGAACTTAACCATAGCTCCAGCTAAGTTCTTCTCTCCACTCCAGAATCTGCTACTGTCAGAGCTACCCCTGGTTCCCAGCCATGGTTTCATCGGCTCCACAATCGAAGAAGACTAGAGTGATGCCAACGAACTCTGTGAACCGAAAACTCTAAGTTCTCCTACTGGAGCACCAGTTTCATAGAAGCTCCATCTCTACATTGGAATCCATTGACATCGATCCCCTTGTCTCTGTACCAGCCCACTGCCTTTTATTACTGAAGGCTGTCAACTTCAGAAGGCAACTTTTCTTCCGGTATGTACCTGGTCCTTGTTTGAGCAGTGTCCGTGGTTGGTGATTTGGGCTTTTGGGTACTATTTTTGACTAAAACTTTGAAAATTCATATCTCTGTCCCTCCTTTTTGGTGTTTTGTAATGTTGGTGTCATTTTTGTTCATTAAATTATCTCCATTATCATAAAGTGGAGTGGGATTTATATTGTGTTGTATTTTGAACTTTGTGCAACTGTCTATAACTATTCCGTACCATCGCAGTTAACTTGCTCATTCGTTAATTATGAAATTCTCTAGCAGACAATGTACTCTTGATCATTGTAGTGCACTTGGAGTTATTGTTTTGTGAGCAGGCCAAGGGAGCTTCTTCAGTAAAAAAACAAGATGTCATGAGTGAAAGCAAATGGGCGAATATAACAAGATGATGAATTTCCCATGTACAAAGGCATTTTGGAATATGTAAAGTAAAAATCCTATGGAGCTATTTTGTTCCAGGAACACTCATGTGCAATGTTTACAAATAGAAAGGGCAGTGCTCTTTTTGCACTTTAACTAATGGGGAGTTTGATGTTTTGCCCTAATTTACAAAGGTATGTTAGAGTAGGTAAAAAACGTACTACTGCTTGCCATACTCATAAATCCTTTTTTAAATGTAGCCCTAACTCTTTTAATTGCAGAAAGCTATCTCCCATCAAGACTATCCAGAAGTAATAGGCAAGTAGGATTATTGAAAAAGTACGGTGAAAAATGTTTTAAGTTATCGCAGATGAATTTGGGGAAAGAAAGGATAAAGGATAATTTGGAATAGTGAGAGGACTGTTATTTCTGTTTACCGACCAAGACAGAAATTTGCGGGCACATTTACACGAAAGTGTTGGAGCGTGGGTTAGCTCTAAAATTGCTAACGCCATGCTCCACCACTTTAGAAATGTGGGGATGCACAGAATTTACACTAATACAGCACACCCATGCATTTCTCCCTGTACTTGTGATAAATTCAGCTGCCTAGCGCCAATGCAGGCACACTTGCACTAGAGTGCAAGGGTGCCTGAGTTGAGAGAATTATTGTTTATGTGCAGAAAGATGTCCTTTCCTGCACATAAACAATCCAGAATGGTGATTTCCAACTCCTTTGTGTGCTGCATTGTGCAGCACACATGGAATTTGCAGATTGACAGTTGATTTCTGCAAATGGAAAAAATTACACCTTCCTGCACATAAACATTCATTCATGACAATTTGCTGATCTATGTATGCTGCACAATGCAGCACACATAGAAACATCAAAAACAATGGGAAAATAAGCATTTTCCTCATGTCTCCATGTTAAGACTAGGTTTTCCTGGTCTTAATTTTGGTGATGCCTCCTATTTACGCCACCCTTGTAAACCTTCAACATCAATGGGTGTTGTGGCGGAACGACCACCGCAACACCCATTGCCCACCCACATAACACTATTGTCCACCCCTTTTGTGCTAAGTCTAGCATAAAAGGGGGCCTTAGAGAAAAGTTGAAGCAAAGAGTTAGGGTGTTAATTAGAAGAATTAAACATATCTGCAGCAGAAGGCATAGAAAGGAGGGATATTTTATTGACTCAATAACTAAAACCAGAGATAGATCCAGAAGAGGGGTAAAAGATTTAAGTAGCAATGCAAAAATGCATTTCTAAGGATATGAAGGGCAGTGTCAGAGGGCAAAATGGCATGGCTAATATGCGCAAAACAATAAAATATCTCTGACTCCGCTCAAGGGAAAACACCTAAAGCTATGGAAAAGCCCTGATTTCACAATGATGTAACTATTTATTTTATTTTAAAAAATGAAACGTTCTGAAGTACTCTGCCAAGAAGTATGAAGTTACATGCTAATTGTGGCTAAAGAGAAGGCAAAATTCACTAAATGAATTAAATCTACTAGACCATTTGACACTTTTCACCTCAAATGTGCTGCCAGTCCAGGAGTTTTAACTTACATTATTCTTTGTTCTGCTACTTGTACTGCAACATTTCCTTATTATGAATGTAGCACTATAACTGCCAAAATACAACAGCAGTGCTGAGTTAAAATGCAAGACTGGTTGTTCTTGCAGCACTGGAAATGGGAAAACATGGCTGCTCAAAGGAAGTTGGCTTATATTTGAAGCACTCAAGGCCAGATTCACAAATGTAAACTTCCTCTGTTATGTAAATTTACGTTTGTTGTGGAATTCACAAAACTGCATTGTAATACTAAGGGCCTGATTTAGATCCCGGTGGACAGGTTATCCTGCCTGCTGAAATATAAATCCCATTATATATTATGGGATTGAAGTTTCGGGGGATGGGATATCCAGCACTGTTGTCACAAGTAACCTATAAGTAACCCATCCACCAAGACCTTAATCAGGCCCCAAATTTACAAGCCAGGAGTCTCTGCAGTTGAGGCGGGGAACTCAGCACATAAAACTACAGGCATCTTTTATCTTTTTAGGTGCGGAGTTCTCTTTTCCGACTGTGTAGACTCCGCATTCGCAGTCTTCATTTTAAAATACAGTTTTGTGTATTCCAAAACAAATGTATTCTTACACAAACGTGTAACTTTACCTTTGTGAATCAGGCCCTGAGTTCAGGTTCTTTCTCTTTCAGGTCCCACCAACATATCAATTCTAGCCTTACTAATTAATTAATATTTAGTCATTCATCCATGGATTTTTTCATTCCATGACGAGAAAGAAACAAATTAGTCACTACAAGTACTTTGGAAGCATTATAGTGATTGTTTTTTTTTACCAATCATTGTGTTTTTTGAATGACCATCTAGTAGTAAGAATACCTAGTCTTCACTATATGCAGCAAGCCCCACCTGAACTTTAGATACCTAGAATTTCTAAGGCACAAGATAAACAAAATTCACCACACCAGCTCACTTATTCAGTAACAGTAATGAAAATGAATAGCACATCCATTGAGTATCCTGATGAATCAACATGATGGGAGGAAAGTGAAGATTTTTGGACAAGTGGAATTCACTATTTATGGAATTCAAGTATACTTTTGATTTATTTAATGTAACCTTTGAAGAACTCTGACACTTATGGACTCATTAGAGAACTTTAAAACACAAGTTAAATTACATATTGATATAAGTGAATAGGTCAAGACAGTCTGTGAAATCGAAGCTGGAATGGTATGACAAATATTTGTAGCAAGGAAAGATAAAATGTCATGGATAGGTGTGAGCAAAAAAAGGTAGTGCATTAACACAATCAAGTAGTAGTGAAGACATTCCCACAAGCAAAAAATTACTTTTTAATGATCAGCATCCAAAGATACAATAGAGAGAAACACAACTAGAGATTTGAGAGAAACAAAACCTATTCAGGTATTGATTAGGACAGAGCATAATCACTGACTGTGAAAGACAGAGAATATTTTTTAACAGGAGGACTAACAAGCAGATGGGCTTGTTCCACCTCCATGAGACAAACAAGGCAACAACAAAGGAAAGCAGTTGTTCTGCAGCCACAAGAAAACCTGATATTAATTTTTTTAACTATGTACCAACATTTTAAAATTTGGAGGATGGTGTACTCTGTCGAAACGTGGAAGATATCCTGTCTGCTGCATTACAAGTGCCATAGGCTGTAATGTACTTGAAATACAGCAGACAAGACATCAGCCAAGTTTGTGATAGAGATTCCCATCTGACAAACTCCAAATGCAGACCCTAAATCATTTGTAGAAAATATCAAATAAGTATTTATTTCATCCAAACATCAATTCAACAGTACCAAACAAAGTAGTGGGTCTACACAGATAATAATAATAATAATAAGCATTTATTAAGTGCCTGGCTGCACAAGACTGTGTGTCCCCGCGCTGACTGCAAATGCAAACCCAGCTGGAATTGAAGAATGTATGATGAACAGAGAAGCCATATATATATTTGATACTATAATTTGAGCTTCAAGCTAACTCGTTTTGGCAATCACCCAAATCCCACAATGCCTTGTATTTATTTGAAAATAAAACCTTATTGAAAATGAGAATCATTAAGCAAAGATTCAAAAGGTATGGGTTTAATACCTTAATGAATATTCTTATCATAGCCATAAAGATGGCCAACAAGGGGAGAACGTTTGGCATGATGAATTTATGAATTCACAACCTTTTAATGATAATATGAAAGAACATTGTGAAGACAAAGACACCCACTTGAAATTGAACTAAGCTCTATCAATATAAGGTGATATTTAAGCAATTTTGGATTAAGCAAAGAATAGAATAATTTTAGAGCTATCCATGTTATCATTACAACTTGATCTAAGACTATCATAAACGTTTTACCAAAGTGCACAATGATTTAATAAGACTATAAAACCAGCTGGACCAGCCGCAGCCCCTGAAGCAGCTTTTTTTGTGTGTGACAGGGATAACCGTTTGAAAGCAAGCACACCTGCTGATCCAGTCCATGTTTTCACGCCAGCCACTGACCGGAGTGAGCGAGCAAGGGGGACGCTTTGAAGATGCCGTTCAGCCCCGCGGTTCCCTGCGGATTTCCACACAGACGAGGCCCAACGGGCCATTGAGCCGTGGTGGCAGGCAGCGGGTGCTCGGCGCGGCCAATCGTCACTCCCCACAGAGCATAGAGCACGGGTTCCACTCTGTCGGGGCGCCGTGAGAGCCCAGTGCCCCATCTCCCAATTGCAGTGTCAGCTTGCAGTCCTTGTGGCGGACCGGGAGGCCACGGGAGTCCACTTCTACTTACGCCGGTGAGTCCCTGCTCGGGGATTGATGGAGATCGGCGATCTGTGAAACTGTGAGGCAGAGACTGTGGGTTGTGAGCTGTGTTGTGCCCTGTGCTGACCCGGGCAGGGCCGAGCCGAGCTGAGTGGAGGCTGGGGGGCTGCACCGCGGCTGCGGCCATGTCCTCGGCTGCCATCGCCGCCGCCATAGCTACCGCCACAGCGGTGTAGCAGCAGTTGCCTCCTTCAGCAGTGGTGGCCGTGGCAGTTAGGTGTACTGATGAAGCAGTGACAAAGCAGTGGCCAGCCGGATAGTGGTTCGCGGTCCGCAGTCACTCACCCCTTTGGCTTAACCCGCCCCGCCGGTGGGGGTGCGCAGAGCAGCGTGAAGTGGCTGCTCAAGCAGTGGGAGGCAACCCATAGATCCTGCCCCAGCGCTGTCCGCGCTTGCCTGCACCAAATACCCTCTGAGCCTCACCTGTGCGAACATGGTCTTTTAATCATCATCGCTTGTGCACGCAGGATACAGGGGCCACTCGAGGCCAATTGGTGCTATTCCGTGTAATCAGTGCAACTTGGTGAGGTGTGAGAACATAAGTAGTCTGGGTGTAGGGGGCACCACAAGATTCCCGATTCGTGTCATTACGATTTATATACCAGCCTTAACAAAAAGACAAAGAAAACGAGCTAGGAAAGTTAGAAATCGACTATACACCAGCAAAACATCCAATAAACAGTAAGCATGGGCCAAAAATCCGTTCCGCTCGCAAAATTTGTGGATTTTCGGCTATTTTGCGATCGGCAAATCTCGCAAAATTGCCGAAAAATTTGCAAATTCGCTCGCGGGCAGATTTTTTTTTTTTTTATGGCCAGCTCACTCAAGGGACCCCTGCGCCCTTCGGCGCGATGGCATAGTAACACACACACATGGTCACTGGAGACAACTCCTCTGGTACTTTACGCAGCTGTGGTGTAGAAAAGCACTATACATTTACCCAACTATGTAGCACTTACTGGATTAGCCAGTAGAAAGTACTCCAGTTGAGTAGAGGTATCGCACAAAACAATGGCGTCTTCTTGGATAAAGGGAAGGGTTCATTCTAGCACGATGCTCCTGTCACAAAAATTAAACCTCAACAGGAAGCACTTACAGATATAAATAAATCATTGCTTGAGTTGAAGCTCAAATTCAGTAACGCATTCATCTGCCCAAACACAATCGTGAGCTTTGTCGAGGCCGGGCAGGTGTGCTTTCTCCCCATATCTACCGTGTGTGGGCGGGGCCAAACGGGGGGCTTCTATGCGAGTTCACATGCCTGTTGTGTGTATAAAAGGTCATAGACCGATCAGAGCAGCAGACGAGGAGAAAGAAGCTCCTGGTCACAGAAACTGCACAGGGATTGCGCTTGTGAAAGTAAAGGATGCAAAATCCACAGATCCGCAAAATTCACCCATACTTAATAAACAGATCCCGGATAACTACCCAATTTTTAATCTCTGTGATGGCAAACGGAAACACCAAAAACCATCAGGGGAAGTAGAAGAAAACCAGTCCACTTCAATGGAAGTGTTGCACCGACCGAAAGTAGCCGTGCCAAGAGCAATCATTCCAGTTGTGGCATCGAGGAACCCTGGGGGTAGCAACTATGACCAATCTACAACACATACACAAAAGGGGAGCAGTATAAATTGGAGCTTCGAGAGTAATGATCCGGAGTCACCCACAATAAACAAACCTGAGGGGAGCATAATGGGACAACCAAAGGGCATTGGAAATAAAATAAAACAATCCACCAAGTCAATAAAGTTCCAACAAGGACAGATTCTGACAGCACAAGAAAATGGCGATCCCAGAGATAGAAACACTAAGAAAGACCTACAACCTGGGGTGTGCAGACAAGGATCCCCAAGGGAATTGATAAACAAAATCAATAATTCTAAAGGAATAGTAAGTCACTTTCAGTAACTGACCATCAGCCCTCAAGAAAATTACCCTTTATACATGGTTCCCAGATCCAACTCACAATTCCGCAAAGCTGATACCAAACAAGACAGGCAAGTTATTGTGAAGGTAGATAAGAGCTTGCGAGGTGTGCTATTGGTCAACATAAATACGGAGTGTAACAATGTAAATACCAATAGAAAAACTGAAAAGGAATAAACCTCAAGGCCAGGTTATTTGATAACTTCATATGAGCAAGGCTGAAACAGCAGTAGGAGAAGAACAAAGAGAGGCAATCAGAAAAGTAGATGAGCCTCTAGAAAACACCAAGACGGACCATTGTCTGATTAACACAAAAAGGCAGTGTAACAAAATAAATGACAAGGTCCATGAGGAATCAAGGAAAAACCAGACAAATGAGCAGACATCACCTTCTCGCAGGAAAAAAAAGAGAACACATTGAACATAACAAGAAGGATTCTAGTCACCCCAAATTACCAGTCACAAGGTCCGCAAGATTATCTGAGCAGAGGAAACATCTTACAACTAATGGCAGAAATTCTAACACTACAACATTTAACGTCTGCCGATCTAATAGCAATAGAATTTGTTAATCCTGGAAACAACCTAGGAAATGAGGGCACTCTAGCAACATGGAGGAATGAAGAAATATTCACAGCCATTCTACAAGAAACAATCAAATTTGAGGATTGAGGAATCTTGCTCGCCAAAGAGGTAATACCATGTTATCTGTCTCCATTCCTAATGTTAAGTATCTCCCAAGAAAAGACCTTAACAACAAAATCTATAGTCCACTCAGTGTTGCGAGGTCCCAAAGGGGCAGATGACACTAAAACAGAGCAACAGCAAAGAACAACTTCTGGACTGCCCACCTCAGGGTGGAGGTAGGAATGAAATTATAGTATAGCTGGCAAAATAGAGCTTGCCTCCATAAATATTCTATCCTGGAACATCGCTGGAGCAAAAGGTATCCTACTAGATAAAGGAAAGACAGAGTCCTGAGATAGACACGAAATATTTGTACTCCAAGAAACTTGGCTAATAGCCCCAGTTGAAGTCCCAGGTAGGATAGGCCATCATGTAAATGCAACTCAAACTCAGCAATATGGACGAGCTAAGGGGGGCCTTGCTGTTTACATCTCTACAGCACTGAAAATCAAATTTTCACAGCTGGCATCAACAACCTCAGCCATGCAAATAATAAAAATGGAAATAGGCTCATCCTCAGGGGTAAGCATCATCATACTACCTAAAATCTAAGTTAGCAAAAGAGCTTTTTAAAAAAGTTACCAACGTCATCGCGGAATTTTGCTTCGAACAGCCAACTTGGGAAATAACCCTTACAGGAGATTTCAACGCAAATTTATAACACGCCCAAGATGAGGAAGACAACATAATTACAGCAAACATCTGGGCAGTAGAAATGAAGTTGTTTCTGGTTGTACCTCGCAATGACAAAGTGGGCAGGCAATTTATAAGGGACCTCGAACAGCTAGGTATGTGTGCACTAAACGGGAAAACAAAACAGATTAAACCCGCCAACTGCACGTATATTGGTCCCTGTTCAAGCTCGATCTTGGACTATACAATAGTTACTCTACCCCTTCTAGGGTTAATCAAGAGATTTCAAATTATATGCTCACCCGACAGTGCTCATTCGGCCCAGCATATCAAACTAAAAATAACACCATTTAAACATCAAGAAGCCCCAATAATGGAGGGGAAAACATCAACAATCAATTTGTGACATTTGAGATGGACATGTACCACATTACCACAGATAGCTCAAGATGCTAAAAGCTTAATGTTAACGCTCGAGTCAGAAAACCAAATGACTATAGAAACATGGACCACCTTCTTGGCAAAGCTACCCAATGCAGGAGCATCCACCAAATTGACAAATAATGGAGATAACAACACCCATCTTAGTCTGGTATCCCGAAGCTTAAGAAGGCGCCGGGAAAGACACTCAGGCAGGCTCATAATCATAGCCCACAGTCGAAAGTATGGGAGGTAGTACGTTCTTGAAAGAAACAATATAAGAAACACATTTGGACTGTCAAAAAAATCGAGGAGAACAACTTCTGGACAAAAATAGTTCCTAATGCAAAAAAATCTGACCCCAGAGTTTTCTGGGCTCAGGTGAACTCAATAAACAGAACCTCAATCATCATAAGCATGACCTGCGTTCCGGAGAACGCATGGGTATAGCATCTAATCGTCACATTTTCCATAAACAACTTGGAACAGCTGCCATCAGCTTCCATGCATGAAAGAAAAAATGACCATCCACAGAATCTAAACGCCTCATATTCTATAAACAACTTGGAGCAGCTACCACCAGCGGCAGCCACCTCGCATGAAAAGAAATATGAAGATTTTTCTCAACCTACTCTCGTCCACTCTGAAGTAGAAATCTTGCAAATTATAAGGAAAAGTTGGCTTGATAGTGCACCAGGACTTAATGGTGTCCCAAAAGCAATTTACAAGCAAGACCCTCACTACTGGGCACGCAAGCTCAGTAGTCTGTTTCAGACGATCAGCATCACCAGTCGCCTTCCCGAAAGCTGGAGAGGTTCGAATATTAATCCAATATATAAGGGCGGAGATCATACAGATCCAGCAAACTATCGCCTGATCGCGCTGATAGATAGGGAGGCAAAATATTATGCATCTTTGACTCTATCTGACCAAGTAAATTAGTCCGATGTGAATAAAAAAAGCCCCACCAACCAGTCAGGATTTCGGCGTGGCACAGGCACAATTACAAACGTATTAGCAATAAGCTTAATTGCAGAGAAAAGTCTACGACAGCCACAGGCACTCCATCTATGTTTCGTGGACTTCAAGGCGGCCTTTGACCGTGTCAGCCGACACACACTATGGGCTAAATTAAAACTACAGGGCTTACCGGATTCGATTTTAAATCCCAAAATTGACCTTTACACTAATACCTGGATGCAGGTTAAGATCGACAATGGCCAAAGGCTCACAAGGAAGATTCCAACCAATGAAGGGTTAAAGCAAGGCTGTGTCCTGGCCCGCACCTGTTTAATCTATTCATGCCAGATTTGACACCAAGGCTAAACGGGGTTAACGCTCACCCACCACGGCTAGGCACATTGCCTTTAGCACACCTATCTTATGCAGATGATGTTGTTCTTCTTAGTCATACAAAATTAGGACTGCAACGTCTAATCCATGAGCTAGCTGATTTCTCCAAAGTGAGCCTGATGGAAATAAATATCAAAAAAACAAAAGTCATGATCATAACACATTGTCGCCCAAACAGACAAAATTCACAATCAACGACATTAAGTTGGAAGTAGTTAATAACTACAAATATTTGGGGATACACCTGGATCAAAGTTTTTCATTTACCAGGCACATTGAAACAATTGAAAAGAAGGGAACTGCTTTACTGCATGCATTCTGCAGTATATCAAAACAGCTGAAAGGCCCTTTGTTTACCCCTCTTCCGGCAGTCATCAAAGCTAAATTACTTCCAACGATAGCCTATGGAAGTGTGGTTCATCATGGAAGAAGTGCACCAATAGTAGACAAAATTCAAACGTGAGTGTACAAATAAGTATTTTGCTTACCATGTGATGCCTCACCAGCTCAGGTACGTCTGGAGTTTGGATTACAGCATCAAATACTCCACAAAAGGTACGAGTCAATCAAATTCTGACACAATATATGGCTCAATCGTGATTTAGAAATTAGTTCGGCACTCTGGGCAGCTATGCAAAACGATCCTAAATCATACTATGCGAAGTATCTAAACACCTCTCTGAAAATCACAAATTTGACAGATGTTTGGCAAAGGTAACTACCAGTATTATCATTCAAGCAGATTGTGAAAAAAGCGGCCAACTTGCACTCTTTGATTGAAGACAAAACAACCTTAGGACGACGTGCACATGCATGGATGGTTTTGCAATCCTACACAAGGCTGGAGACAGCAGTTTATCTAGGCTTTGCTTTCACCCCCTATTTAAAATCAAAGTACTTGAAGCTGCACATGGGGAAATTGCCCACAAATGCTGATAAACCTGATATGCATCTGCCCGGTGCTAGAGTGCAATCGCCGGAATTTACTGAGGAGGAAGTTCAATGAAAAAGGCATTCGCACCTGTCGCTCAGCAATACTAAAAACTTTGGACGCAGTTGATCCACAATTCATTTGTCAAATAATCAAATTTGTAACCAATTTTGAGAATTTATTGAAACGATAATATAGGATACACATATTTTTCAGCAAATTCCGCTTGGTTTTAAAACTATGTTTTTAAAATGTGGTATCAATAGCTTATATCTAATTTATTATAGCACGTGAAGGAAATGCATTTTATATTTTGGAACATTGTCATGGTTTTAATTAACTATACAATAAAGAATTTTTGACACCTGACTATCAAAGTCATAATCTCAACTAGGAGAACACATCGATAATATTAAGAAGTGTACACTAATTACCTTACACTTGACTATTAGAAAACACTGCAAAACATATCAGAAACTGTGGATTTGTCTGCAAAATCAAAGATACAAATGAAGGACAAAATATATTTTGCTTACCTTAAATGTTCAACTCTCTATAGCTCAATTCACCTTAGTGCACCTATCAAAGTGCTAGAACAAGGGCATGCAATAATTTACTCATGAATGTCTAATGGTGTTGCTACATTATAATCTCTATTACAATTACCCCAGTAGGAAGTAGAGATTTTTGCTACAACTCAAAAAATCACCATGAGTTCAAGCACTGCACCTGTGTGAAAGCATTTCTATGAGGGAGATTGAGAAGAGGTATATGCTGACAGACAGAAACTGCATAAAGGGAATTAGATTTCTGTTTAAATGTATTGCTGGCCTACTCTCTGGATATGGGTGAACATACAAGTGCCGTATCTTAAATAACAGTCATGCTAGAATAAAATGTGCATCAAAAGTGCAAGTTAAATTTATGCAGATATCAGGTATAAATGTGGTGTTCATAAAGTTTTAAAAATATATTCATACATCTGTCTATCTTTGAATAATTGAGACATCTCTCCATAGCTCTGTCATCGTTCCTAGAGGCCTTCTTTCTTTGGGTGCTCAAAATAAATCTGTACATAATCTGCTAATCTTAGCTATTATCTCATCTCACTGGATTTTGATCAAATCACATTTGACTGAGAGACAATTAGCCAGAAAGCTGTGAAGCCCTTGTGCATTAATGATGTGGCTGTATTGCTAGCTATTTATTGTATTGTATAGTGATCTGACCTGTTTATTCTAGCAGTTTCCCTTATAATAGCTCAAACTGGTCTCACTGAACCCTGCAGTTTCTATTTGGCAAGCAGTATTACTGATGCTAGAAGCAGCCTTCCTCACCAAGGAGGCGCAACAACACTGCAGGGAGTCAAATTAAACTCATCTGCTTCCCAGCATCCTAGCATAAGTGGAGCAATGCCAGTTTCACACTAGTAATGGCTCCTGGAGGGAGCAATTGGGATGGGAATTGAACCAGGTGAATTTTTTTTACAAAGTTTTAAACATGCTGTGCTTCTTTGTATGAGTTTGAAATATTTGAAACACAACATGACAGATTGAAATTCAAGTTGCACCTCATATCAAAAGTCATGCAGCGTCAAAGGTGAACTGTATTCTCCCTTGTCTTCAAGGTGAGTGTGTGTTCATTGAATCCAGAAAACCCTGAAATGCAAATGGTCTCAACCATATTCTGCTTTTGAACATCTCAGAATCACTATTAACATCCCTCTATTCAGTACAGACTATCCACACTGCAGAACATGTACCATCCTCCTTCACTGCAAACATATTTTATGGAACAATTAAACAACTATTTAATTTTAAATCTAGCACTACTTTCAAGCAATATTTTCTTGTGTGATAATAAATATGTACTGGGAAAGAACAAATCTAAATTACGCTACCTTCTCTCTTTAGACATCTTTTTGCTCCCATGTCTATTTCTCTTCCTCCATTAAGAAGATGCCAGGGATAGAAGGAAAGATTGACTCCTATTCTCAGAGGCATTCTTCCTCAGAATCTGCACTGCAACCTTTTTTGTCCACCTTCAAGTACTATCAACTCTGAATGCTTTGAGTATTGGAGGGGCATTTTGAGGGAAAGGGTGTTGGAAAGGGAACAGCAGGTAGAGAGATCGGGAAAGGAACTGGTTAATTGCCAAACAATTAATCTGATTTGCGTGTGGCACACAGACTATTTGCGTGAGCACTCTCGCAGATCTTGACTGCACTACAGGAGCAAGTTTGAGGTATACATATCAGAGATTGTGATAACTGGTTTTAAACACACCCTCACACTCTCACTTATTAGTAGTTCAGGATACAAGCACAGTTAGCCTCACTTTGTCTTTCTAGGATTGCTAGGAAGTGGCAAGAGTGTTGGATGCACCAGAAAATCACAGAAACATTTATCTGGTTAGATACAGCACAAGATCACAAGCTTCCACCAATATTCAGAATGGGTGCCTATTAGCTGATAGGTAACCTGTTTACATCAATGCACGTTCAACACAATGAGGACAATCAGTTAGCGGCACAAAAGAGACTAACAAATGTCTCCCTCTCGGGAACTCTCAGAGGTCGTCAACTGGGGCCCAAGTCCACAGATGGGGCAACTGGAATTCACAAAACACCGGCCCCAAATAGGCAAAAAATTACGAGCTTCTGGTGGGCCGTATTTTATATCATAGCCACACCCAAAATGGCCACCATGCTGCAGCATCTTGGATTTGAATTCCTGTTTAGAATCTGTGCTAGAAAAGAGCAGGCAGTGGAAAATATCAACAATTAAACACTCTGTACACATCAGAAAACATGGTGCAACCAATAGCATGCAGGTTAGGCGAAAACATGGGCTTTGCGGCAAGGCAGGCAGGCCCCAGATGTTACAAACTCTGCAACATGGGGTGAAGACCTGGCAAACCTGTGGGTGTGAACCAAGTGGTGTGGGCGGTCCCTGTTGGATGGTCCGCCATGATGCTGACTGTAGTCCTCTCCCTGGTCAAAAAGGAAGATCATCCTGGAGTCATTCTGAAGTCATCTGATGATTGCAGCTGAGCTATTCCTGTAATTAACTGGGGACGTCATTCCAAACCATCCTGAAGTATGCCTATAGGGGACAATATTTAAATGGGATGACTCTTACTGTAATCACAAAAACTACTCTAGGATGGTGTTCTGAAATCATCAAGCTGAGTTTCTAAACTCCGCTGATGACTTCAAGAGCTTGATGATGGCTGATGTTGATGAAATGACTCCTAGAGTAGTTGGATGATCATTCGATGATTCTGGGATGGCTTCTAAAGGTGTTCAGTTTGATCTGGGCTCTCCCAAGCATGCTGTAGGGCCCAGAGTGTGGGGGCACTGCAGGTGAAAGCTCCAGAGCTGTCTGGGAGCATTAATTGTCTCGGCGGGCTCCCAGGAGTTATTCTCAGGACCATAGCCCATCCAGGACATCAAACACCAGAAGGAAGTACCTCGCAGCTTGGAGTCCAAAATTGCACAGACTTTGTATTCCCACACCTCTCGCACCATCACTGGGATTGTCAAACTGTGACAGAGCTGTGGGGCTGGCTTCAGGAGGGAGGTGTGAACAACTAGATGGATACACAAGGTACAAGGTAAACTCAGTTTTTTTGCCACAAGATTGGCCTGTTTCGCTACTTGATAGGGCTCTATGTATTTTGAGTGAAATATACATCTGTGCCTAAATGTACAGTGCTTAGTTGATAACCACACCTTGCCCCCAGGTTGATAAGTAGGCCTGTGACATCAATGTTTATTATAGTGTGTTTTGTACATGCGTTTGGCATTGTTATGGTGGGTACACATTTGGGATTAGACATGATGGATGTTGGTCAGAGTATCACGTACCATGGGCTTGGAGTCTAGAGACTGAGGTAAAGTTATGGGTAGTGTGGGTGGATAAAACCCATAAACCTCAAATAATAGATTGGTTCCAGTAGTGGAAAGATAGGAGTTATTGTATGCCAATTCTGCCAGCCGGAGGAGATTCGCCGTAGAGCAGGTAATATCCTTTGCGTGGCTGTGTAAGGGCTGTTTGAGGGTTTGGTTCAATTGCTCCGTCTGCCCATTGGTCGGGGGTGGTGGCTGGTGGAGAGTGCAGGTGAAATCCTAAGGGTTTCACACCATTTTCCATAGAAACGAGAAGAGAATTGGGAACTGTTGTTTGAAAGGATGATTCTAGGCAGACGATAACCTAACAATCTGGTATACTAGGACCATAAACCAACTGACTAGGTGTGGGGAGACCTTTACAGGCTATGAAATGTGTGTATTTGGTCAGGCTATCTACCACCACTAAGATTATGGAATGTCTCTGGTCTTCTGGAAGACCAGTGATGAAGTCCATTGTTATATATTCCTGTGAAGCAGTTGGAGTTGGAAGAGGATGTGGTAGGCCACTGGGCTTTCAATGGTCAGATTTATAACAAGGTCAACTTTAACCCCCTTGGATTATTTGCTGTACGTCTTTTTTCCCGTTTGGGCACCAAAAATACCTTTATACTAAGTCTAAGGTATTGGGGAGACCTATGTGTCCTGCAAGAGGATTGGTGTGGAGCCACTGGAAAATTAGTGCCCTTAATTCTGGAGTCTATAAAGAGATTGGTGTCATGTAATTGCAGCCCTTGATGGATTGCACTCTTTTTGTCTTCTCTCAGTCATTCTCAACACTTTGTGATCTTAAAATTAGCCCAAACCATATCCAAGAACTTTTCCATGGAGATCAGACAAAAAATACTTTGGATCAATCAGTAATGGACTGAGGAGAACCCACCAGATGAGCTACTGTGGAATTGTGAGGGGATGGGGTGTCTACCTATCAATTTTCAGATTGAAACATCCAACACAATTACCATGGAGTTAAGAGTTGTGCTAAACTCATAAATTGTAAGTATCTATGGTCTGAATAGACTGTGTTTAGCAACCAAAAGGTAATTCCCCCATTCTTTAAAGGCATCTTGAATTGCTAAAAGGTCTTTCTCTGCAAAGGTGTAGTTTGCGAGAAATGGTCAAGTAACCTGCGCTAAAAAATAAAAAATCGAAGGATACATTGTATTTCCTAGAGAGTCTTTGGTATGGGCCAGTCTGTGACAACTTGCACTTTTCATTCTGCCATTTGCATGCCTGCAGGACACACTATCACACCTAGGAGTTGCACCTGAGTTGCTTGAAATTCCCATTTGCATAGAATTGCAGTATAGGTGGTGTTCTCAAACTGGCAACATGACCTTTTTGACATGTTGTTCATGATCTACTTTATCATGGGAATAGATGAGGATAACTATATCACAAGGATCTAGGTAGTCTCTCAGAACATCATTCAAGAAAAACTGAAATGCTGCCAGAGCATTGCACTGTCCAAAAGGTATAACCGTGTATCAGGTGAAAAGCTCCCTTCAGATCTAGCTTTCAATATAAGACTGTGATTTTAACTTGGTCTAGTAGAACCGGAATGGGAGGGAGTGGATACCGGTTCTTGATTGTGATTTTAGTCAAGGCCCGGTGTGAGGTCTGTCTTTGGTCTAGTCAGGCTCACTTGTAAACCTTAAGCTCAACCCTGGGTGGTTGTGGCTTCGAGCAGCAAGGCTTCAAAAAGGAACTTTGTGTAAAGCATTTCACAGAACCAAAAAATGAAACAAGAAAGAGACACAACAACAATTTATAAAAATAGGGCGAATTTCTATGAATTTTTAGAGACCTTGATGACTGAAATCCACAGGAATGTTCCAGAGATACAGATTTTTGAAGTTAAAAATACTTTTAAATGCAACTGCAACAAAGCATTGGTTAACAAAAAGTTTGTAAACTTTGGAAAAGTTTGAAAGATTTATTTCAGCAATTTCCGGCCAAGCTTGGGTGACCAAATCTGATAGGATGGAGATATAGAGGGGCAAAGTGGAAACTTTGAACGGTTACATGGCCATTAGAGCATTTTTATGGCACGTTCCAAGCTTTACAGGATCACATCTAAAGGCTACAATGTAGTGGTCCTGACACTGGGGATGCAGGCTAAACATGTGATAGTGATCAATGTCCCTTGAAGTCCTCTATATTGCAGTAGCAGGTCAGCTGATGCTCGGCTACTGGTCTTGTTGCACCACAGTTTTGATGAAATACTTAGGTGGGGCTAATGCCCCTTGGGTACAACTAATCTGGACTCTGATGGCACTCATGGCTTTCTCAGCACTTGTGTACCTGGAGATGGTTCCATGGGATCATTCACCTGATCTTTGGAGCCACTGATCTGAGATGAAGCTGTGAATCAAAATCTTCCCATGTAAGGAGCTGCAGATACTGTTCAAACTTTACTGGCCCAGGGTGCAGTCCTTCCGACTGTGCAGCCTTTCTCTGTGCAGTTTCAGGATGGGCAGCAGGGCATACCTTCTTCGGACCTCTCTTGAAGTCAAATGTGATCTGGCTAGCATTGTGCCAGGGTTGCCCAATTTATCCCAGGAAAGTGCCATCAGGGGGCCATGCAGTCATTAGCCAATGGGCTACTGGGTCCTATTCTGCCTAGTGCTGTGTTTCCTGCAAAGTATGACATCTGGCTCTTCCAGGGTGCACTTTTCGAGCCACACTCAAATACTCAGGACCCTTCCATAGATGTCTGGAGCTCGATATTTCACTTTAGTGGTGGTGGCAATCTTTGGGCGTGCAAATTGGTTTGGGAAAAATAAGTAGGTCTTAGCTTCTTTAGGGAACAAACCACAGCAAAGGCATCACTGTAGTACCTAGTCAGACCTAGAAAGTCTCTGACTTGGGGTTGAGTCTTTGGAGTTTAACAGGCCAGAATTGTCT
This sequence comes from Lissotriton vulgaris, assembly GCF_964263255.1. Classification (NCBI taxonomy): domain Eukaryota; kingdom Metazoa; phylum Chordata; class Amphibia; order Caudata; family Salamandridae; genus Lissotriton; species Lissotriton vulgaris. The sequence continues at coordinate 1,309,666,870 of NC_141691.1, read as the reverse complement.
GGATTTTGGCCTGAGAGGTAATACATGGCCTCCACCTACTTAATTATCCAGGTATACTGCATACCTTGCCCTATCTGGCACTTGCTTGCCTTGATAGCCAGCCTTGCCTCTTGAAGGGCTCTAAGCACTCTCTTAAGGTGGAGCAGGTGATCTTCCCAGGTGGAATTCAAGACAGCAATATCATCCAGTCATGCTGCACTAAAGCTTTCCAAGGCTGAAAGTACTCTATTCAGCAACCTCAGGAAGGTGCATTTTTCAGCCCAAAGGGTATCACCTTGATTTGAAAGTACTCTTCTGGGGTTGAAAAGTCAGAATTCCTCTCTTTTGCTCCTTGTATGAGGGCTATCTGCCAATAACCTGGTCATGTCAAAGGTGCTCAGATATTTTGCAGCCCGACTAATCAATAAGGTTCTCAACTCTGGGTATGGAGTGAGCATCAGTCTTGGTGACTCTATTGGGCCACTGTCGTCCACACAGATTCCTAAACAGTTTACTTCCTTTTAGGTTTGCTTTGGGCACCAGTACTACTTGGCTGGCCAAGGTCTACTGGGGGCTCAATCATCCCCAACTCTTGCATCTTAGACATTTCTGCGTTAATGCTAGCCTGGACTTGGTCTCACAATCTGTAAATTCTACTTTTGACAGGTAAACTGTCACCTGTGTCCATATCATGGTGGGTGAACCATGTTGTTAATCCTGGGGTAAAGGAAAGTTGTAACAGTGCTTCTATTGATGACTGGTTAGAGGGGTAAAGAAGGCTACTCTATCCACAGAGCCATGCTTGTCATTAGTTGACATCAAATCTTCTCCACCATTTGCCTTCATGAGCATCGTAATGTCTTTTCTGTCATGATGTACTTAGAGACTATTCACAGATATCACCCTATGTGGGTTTCCTGTGGTACTAAGTCCAGTAAGTATGTGATTTCACTCTTGTTTCCCAAGATAGGGTAAGGCCACGTCCATGTGTCCCAGAGTGGTCTGGGTACTACAGGCTCTGACACCCAAACCGATTGCTCAGCCTCTAACTTACCAGTAAAGCCTTTTAGATATGCCAGTGCTTGACAAACTCCTGGCTGGGCTCTGAGTTTCTGTTTGTCTTTTTCATGCCATCCCTGAGCAAAGGCACAGTACTTAATAATCTAGGATATCCTGTTTGGGCTCCTTGAGAGGTATCTCCCAACCTGTTCTAACCAAACTTAACCCGTTCCATCCTCGCGTCGGGCAACGGCCGACGCGAGCACTACCTTCCAGGTGCTGTGCACAACCAACTGCCGACGCAGCCCCGCCCACTGTGTTGAACGCATGCATCGCAGTGGAATGTCCACCACGGTAAATGGGTTAAGGGAACCCTCACAGTGTGTCCAAAGAACAGTTCAAATGCACTATATCCTACGGTTTTTTGTGGCACCGCCCTCTATACAAACAGTGGGCATGGGAGAAGAATATTCCATCTCCTTCTGAGTTTCTCTGTTAAACTCATAATCATACCTTTCATGAGCTTGTTAAATCTTTCAACAAGTCCATTCCCATGGGGATGGTGAGGTATGGTGAATTTGTAAGTCACCCTACACTCAACCCACATTATTTTTAGATAGGCAGACATAAGGTTTGTGCCTCTATCTGAAATGATCTCTTTGGGGTAACAGTAGCAACTGCAGGAGCAGTGACTGTTCTAAGGGGTATGTCTTCTGGATATTTAGTGCCAAGGTCCACTACCACCAGGACATACCTATGCCCAGAGGCAGTAGGTAGGTCTAGCAGACCAACTATATCAATCTCCATCCTTTCAAAGGGGGCCCCACCACAGGAAGTGGCATAAAGGGAACCTTTGACTTTTTACCTGCCTTGGCAGGTAACATAGGAGTGACAGAACTTCTTCACCTTTTCTGTCATCTGAGACCAATGGAAGTGATTAACTAACTTGTCCCAGGTTTTAGTCTGCCACAGATGTCCAACTAAGGGGATGTTATGGGCTAGGTTAAGGACAAACTCTCTGTATTGTTGAGGGACCACCAAACTTCTGATTTCCCTGGTTTCAGTCCTTTGGCTCACTGTACATGATTCCCTTCTCCAAGTATACCTTATGTATACCATCAACACATCCTACTATCAGGGCAATAAATGAGTCAGTTCGAATGGGGCAGGAACACTTTACCGCACCATGAGGGTACCTGCGCTCTTATTATACAGTATAAGGTAACCTTGTTTCTCTCCCCTGTAGGCTCCTAGGCAATCTGCCCTCCTACACTAGAGAATTCTGTAGTTCCTAGGCACTCCCCTGCATTTACAGATTGGGGGTCTCCGTCCAGGTTCTTCTCTGCAGAATTCCCACACAACTATGCCTCAAAAGGCAGCCGCCCGCAATCATGTGCCGCAACTGTTGAACCAAAGGAAGTGTTCCCCTTAAGACCACGTGGCTGTATTGTGCTGCCAAAAGCTGTTTGCCCCAGTTGGGACATCCCATCTAAAATGTTCTGGTGCGCTCTCGCTGATCGGCATGCCGAGTCAGCTGGCCCATACCTGAACCAGCCCTGCTGTGGGCTTACCAGCAGCCCTATGTCTCCACTGGATCCTCGCCAGAGAAAGGAGCGGGAATCGGCTCAGTCCACACCCTCCACGTTGGGAGCCCTCCCCTGGTCTCCTCGTCAAGACCTTGAGCAAATAGTAGGCCGCCTTTCCCTCTCCCAGGTGGTGGGAGGCAGGAAGTTGTGGAGTGGAGCCCATGAGGCTCGGGCTCGTCTTCCCTGCAACAGGAGCTCACGAGGTCCCAGCTCCTTATCGGGCCCAGGCCACAGGCAGCACTGGATTCCATCAGGGCTCTTCTGACTCAGTTCCCTTGATGGTTGCAAAGCACTGCCACTATCTCTTGTGGCCCTCGAATAGCAGGCGAGTGGCCGCTCTTCCACGCGAAGATCAACAGGCCCTCAGGTTAGAGCCCACAGTGGTTGTTAAGCTCTTTTCCTGGACAAAAGTCAGGAGAAGGGGAAACAAGCACTCCAGACCCTGCACAGCAATTCACATATGTTTTTGAAATCGTAGTGTGAAAGACCAGCACTCACCACAAGCTGCTTTACATTTCTTAGACAGAACAGGGCCCAGGCAGGCCAGCACATAGGGTCACGCAGCAGGCATTCCCAAGTGGCGGTTCCTCCTGGCACACTGCAGTCCACATAGTGTGTCCTCTTCAATTCTCCCTGTTCAACAACTTGGGTTAACAGCCCCAGTACTTAAGTGACAATGTCTTTATTCTCCCCTGACACAGGGCTCCAAGCTCAGTCCAAACCAGTTCCGGGGGCACTTTACAAATACAATTAAGAGTGCACAACACCCTCCATTCTGAGTGTAAATCTTGGCCCTAGACACACCAAGGGGCGAAGCCATCATTGTGGGAGACCGGCACAGCCCTGTTCAGGTGAGGTGCAGGTGCTACTTCTCCCACCACTCTAAATGCAGACTAGGCCTATTCAGGTGCAAGGGAAAACCCCTCACACTACTCTAAATTCAGCCAAGGTCTATTCAGCCTAGTCACCCTGGCAGGGCAGGATATACCTCCACCCCCCCAAGATTGAATGCACACCTTTCCCTTGTTGGTCGGAACCAGACGATCAATGCGCATCAGGCAGGCGCAAAGACACATAGCACACAGAAATGCCCACTTCTAATAGTGGCATTTCTAAAATAGCAATAATAATAAATCTGCTTTCACCAATAAGCAAGATTTTTCACTAATGTTCCAAACATACCATACATGGTCGTGCTACCCCTCTCATGTCAGGAATTTCCACTGAAGCACATATCATGGAATCCCCACTGGAAACCTATGGGAGGGCAGCCTCACATCAGTGAAAAACCAAATAGACTGTGTGTCCCTACCAGGACATGCCACACAGCTAAGGAATATGTCCTACCTTTAACGTACACCACACCCTGCCCATAGGGCTTGCTAGGGCCTGCCTTAGGGGTGACTGATATATAGTAAAAGGGGATTTGCAGACGTGGCAACCACTTTATGTATCACGTCACTGCGGCAGTAAACTGCACGTGCAGGCCCTGCAGTGGCAGAGGTCTGAGACAGGTTTGAAAGGCTACATTGTTGGATGGCGCAAGCATCACTACAAGCAGACCAGTAGCATTTAATTTACTGACCCTGGGTATATGGGATACCACTGTACAAGGGACGGATAAGTAAATTAAATATGCCTAACAGGTGTAGACCAATCTTACAAAGTTTACAATAGAGAGCACATGCACTTTAAAACAGATCAGAGGGGATAAAGGTCCCAGAGTAATAAAACAATAAACAACAAGTCATCAAAAATAAAGGAGGAAGGCAAAAAGTTCTGAGATGACCCTGGTAAAAGGGCCTAGTCCAACAGGGTTAATGATTTCATGCAATTAACCAGGAAGAATCTAGCTTGGGTAAACCAGCTTGGCATTAACCATGGTTATGCTGGTACATGTATCTCTAAAATCCTTGACCTCTATCTCTTTTTTTCTATGCCACTACCTGTATTTTATCATACTGGTCACCCAGTGGGCCAAGGATGTATTTTTCTCACAACCCAGGGACACTAATGTGGCTTCAGTGTAACCCCTGAAATCTCCAGGGACAACATTCACCCCAATCCCTACACTGGCAGTACTCTTGGTAGTGTCGCCTGTGTGTGACTTTTCGGTGCATGCGGCATGACCCATCTTGTGCCCTGTCTGTCTACAGTCATAACACACCCTCAGCGTTTGATATGTTATTATTCTTCCCCTGAAAAACCCTCCCCTCTGATTTGGATGTGGCTCTGGGCTCCACTCCTTGAGCTTCTTTTTCTCTCCAGGCTTCTCTGGCTTTTTAAACTTACCCCTATCTTTCCCCTGAGGTGGGAGGGGGTGGTGGTGGCCTTCATTCTTTTCTTTACCACCTTGGGCCTTTTTAGGCACCCTAGTGCTTATCCTCTTATCAGCTATCTTATCCAGCTATCTAGGGCTAGATAGCTTGGAATCTACCAGATGATGGTGTAACTGCTCTGAGGTACCATTTGTAAATGTATGTTCTTTCACCACTAAATTGTATAAGTCCTCATAGGTTTTGACCTTGTTACCCTTAATCTAGCCCTCCAGTGACTTCACTGAGTCATCTACGAAATCTACTCATGTCTCTGTTGCCCCCTTGTGTATGTTCCTCCACATTTGTCTAAGCTCTTCTCAGGTAAGACCAGAGAGCTCAATATGTGCCTCCTTTGTGTGGGTGTAAGACTCTGCCACTTCATCTGCAAATGTAAGCTATCTCTCCCTACTTTTGGTACAAGCTCCCAAAGTAAGGATCTCCAATGCTTTGGGAACACCCTTCTCATCCTAAGAGCTCTCTCATAGGATGCCAGCCTCTTGTCTATATCATGCGTCTCTGTGTATTTAGGAACAATACCCTTGGGTACCCTGGATCATAGGCACAATCTGTGATTATTTCCGCTACTCTGTTGATGGCACCATTCTCCTGGGGTTTCAAACCCAGCTGGACCCATCTTCCTTCTAGGGCCATTTCTTCTCTTCCAGGGCCATCTTCCTCTTCTGGATCTCAAGGAGGTTGGACTGGGCTATCAGGTTCTGTGGTTTTCACACTGAAGAGGAGCTCCTTTCACTCCCAGACAGGGAGTTAACTCTTCAACGAGTTTTGGGTACTCCACTCTCATTATCCTAGAATTTCACATCATCCCCCTCTTCTCAACTGTCAGTAGGGAAAACCTCCTCTTCCAGCTGACCCTCCCAAATTCCTCCAAATCTTTGAGGGCCATCTTGAGATCCTCTTTAGATGCCATATTTCCTGGGAAAACGTTTCTCTCCCTACATATGTTAATGTTAAAGGTTTTCAAAGTGAGCATATACCATTTGGTGTCTTGGTGCTAGTGTTTACCATGTTGAACAGTATGAAGTCAATTAGAAAAATTAAACAAGAGAACCAAAGACCCACATTTTTAGTTATTTCAAAAATCGATGCAATTTGGGCTGAGGTCTGAGATGGATGGGCAGATAATTCTACTATTTAGAAGTGGTATAAGAAAACCTCCTCTCTCCCCAACATGCCTTTTTGATTTTGGGGATGATCATCTGCATGACTGTGCTTAATCAGATAATTTTAGAGGAATCATACCAATTGAAAATGCTTTGAAAGAAAGAGAGGCTTGTCTGATATAATGCTTTATGAGTCCAACACAAAGCCTTAAACTAAACTCTCAATCTGAAAGGCAGCCAATGCATTTCTGTAGTAGTTTGTGAGGTTGAACAAAACTTTGTGAAGTTCTTCATCAATTGAGCTTCCGCGTTTTGTTGGGTCTGCAATTTGATGAGGCATTTCTCTTGTGATATTATATATAGAGCATTCGAGTAATCTAAATTGGAAATAACTAAAGCTATACCAACTATTTTACTCAACTCAAAGGGGAGGAAGAGCAAAACTTTCCTAAGTATTCTTAGAATCAGGAAGCAGGAGGATGTAACCTGTATGTCATGGTCTATAAAAGTAAGTTTGGTATCAAACATTACAACCAGATTTCTTACTTTCTGGATTAGCCTGGGAGCCAGCATTTTAATAAAGGTTTTCCTTACCAAACAATAAAACTTAGGTTTTGTCCAAATTTAGCTTTAAGCTGTTTTTCTGCATGCAGACATTCAATTGTTTACACTTATTTAGACAGTGATCTCTGAGTGTTAATCTTCAGTGTGGGCAGGCAAGCCAATTTGATTCCTCTGATCTCCACCTTTGAAGACTTGTAGAAAATAATTTTTACTACTTGGAACTTTTATTCTTAAGAATAGGTGCCTTTGGAATTTCAGAACTTGACAACTTTGTTGAACTTTTTTTGATGTTGACTCGGGTGACTCTTTCAATGGTCACTAACTTATTAGTTATCTGGGAAAGTCAAACACAACAGGCCGAATTCCCAAAGGTAAACTTGTACTTTTGCAAACTTAGACCAAAAGTCACACTTTTCTACTTTTCGATATTCACTAAGTTACTATTAGTAAAGTTAGACTTTTGGTCTAAATTTACCTACGTGAATATCTAAAAGTAGTAAAGTGTAACTTTTGGTCTAAGTTTACCAGTGGGATTAGTGAAAAGTAGTAAACTTACACAAAAGTGTAAGATTCCCTTTGTGAATTATGCCCAAGTTCTGGATCTCACCGCCAGGCACCAAGGTGAGGATGTGGGTGTATATATGATGTGACTGTGGGGCCTTATCGTGTAACACACCTACAAAAACAGTTTTGAGTCCAGTCAGGCTCATTTGTAAGCCATAAGCACAGCCTTGGGTAGTTGTGGCTTCGAGCAGCAAGGCTTGCCAAAAGAGCTTAATGTAAAGTATTTTAACAGCACCAAACATTGAAATAAGAAATTCATGCAAAAAGATAGAGACCCAACAAAAACTTATAAAGATAGAGGGTTATATTCGCAAGAACTTGTGATAACTACTGCAAGTGTAACGCAACTTTCAACATCGCAACCTATCACGGAAAAATAACCCAGTGTCAACGTGGAATTCACAACAAGGTGGTAGCATGCGATGGACACCAGATAACGCGGCAAATCAACACCAAGCCGCACAAACGCGATACACGAACGTTACAAAACATGCGATGAGGCCAACCGCGGTACAAAAAGCAGCAAAACCAGCCATAGGCCTGCAAATCCCACGCGGGACAATGCACCATAAAAACCACAGAAAAATAAACCAGAAACAAACCAAAGCACGTAGCAACATGGAGGCACCCTGACCCAGCGCAGAGGCCAACTCGAACCCCACAACCCCAACAGACTACCATCAAGGAACAACTGGGTCCGGAAGGCCAAGGAGAAAAGGGAGAGGAAGACGGTTTGCAAACCGTAGGAAAAGAAGACCAGCATCACGGAGGTGACAGAACACTACCAGCAACTGACAAACTAGCAGACCACCTGGATTGCAGTCGGAGTGCCAAGGAGGCCAATCCAGGAGCCCAATAGGCGCCAACAGGATGTGACAACCTAAACCAGGCACAAACCCACTGTTACAGGAAGGCAGCAACAGAGACAAGAGGTGGCAGTCCAGCGCCACAGCAGGACCTGGAGGAAATCCAGGCCACAGTCATCAGTGTGGAGACGGTGGAAGGATTAGGGAGTCCAGAGACAGCTCGAGAGGACCTGACATAACCTCAACAGGGAGTGCAATGAACAGGGACTGGTGGACGGGGGAGCAGGGCACAATGGCATACATGCACAATGAGGTGTAGCACACTGCACACCCAAAATCACCCAGGATCAAGTCCCAGGTCCCCTTGGCACACTGCAGCACATACACATAGCATGAACAGCACACCCACATAGACATCAACGTGGAACAACGCGCATAGCTGACACTGCAGAACAGAGGACACAACTGGCTCCGCACATGCACAGAAACATGCCTACTACATCTGACAGAGCTGGAAACGGTGAAATGGAAATGTATGACCTTACATCTGTCATGTAGTCCAAATGTACACTGTCCCGCACCCCCCAAACAGTTATAACGTACATTGTCATGCAGTCTGCATGCAAACCAGCACAATGCACCAACATATATGTCAACACAAAGTCAACACGCACCTCCCCTTCACATCACAGATGGGCACACAACACCTTCAGCAGAGCACAGAATACAACACATCAGTGATGCCAGAGGGGACCACCACACCATCGACACCAATGGCCTACAACAGCCCATGGATATCACATGTAACCCCCCACCAGGACCCGGCCAGCCAAGCTACTCAGAGGAGAACATGAAGCCTACAACAGATCACACAGCAGGAAGCACCCACAAGCACAGCTGGCCCAGGACACTTCACCCACCCACAAATGGCACCCCAATGCAATGTGTCAGCACACCACAAGGAGGTGGCCCAATAGGTGTTGTTGGGGGCCAAACCCATGGAATGCGAACCAGGACACAGACGCAGGTGTCTTCAGGGCCCTCCCACACCCCAGTAAGGAGACACACACTGCCATAGAGACACATGCAGATGCACATTCACAGTACATAACCACGTCCAGGGGAGCTAAAATTGCTGTCTCACACCCATGTTGGCTCCGCGTATAATGGCCCTGGCCACTCTCCTTGAGAATTGAGTGGGTGGCGACAAAGCTACATGTCTAAGCTACAGCCCGCTGCCTGTGGTGACATGTCTGCTTCTGATGTGCACTGCACAATTTCATGTCATAGAGCCCAGGGCCCTCATGCATACAATAGGACCACAGGGACACAGGGACACATGCAGATATCATGTTGAACTGGCTATGGGCACATGCGCCCGGCCCATTTATTGGCAGGGCCACATATACAGTGAGGTGCACTGGAGTGCAGAGCAAGGTATCAGGCTGATGATGGCATCCATGACAGGTCTGAGCAACTGTGCAAGTCTGTCAGGACCACTGTTCCAACTCAGGCAGATGGTGGTTGGAGGTGATCCTTGCGGTGGTGGCATGTGCCTCCTGCGGTGATGCAACATCCGGGCTGGTCTAGACTCACTCTGGTGTGCGAGCCCTGGTGGGCTGCGTACAGCACAAGGCCACAGAGCAATGGTGTTGATGTCCCCAAGGCCTATGCTTCAGGGCCATCCAATTTCTGTGGAGAAGGGGTCCCGGACATGACCAGCACAGAGTTAGTGGCCCCAGATGCACTGCAGCCAGCACAGGCACCCAGCCACAGGACAGTGACTTGCAGTGCAGTCAGATGGGCCATGCGACCTGAGCGGGTCACCATCACTGTCCGCAGTGTATGGTGCAGAGGTTTGCGGGGGACAGTGGAAGGTGTCCTCTAGCCCATGACGCCGAAAGTTTTGATTGTATCCAGAAGCAGCAAATGAAGGAGTGAAATGCGACAGCCTTGTTGCCACCACCAATTCGTTATCAGCTACATGAGAATGAAAACTACACCCTAGTCCAAAAATTCAAACATCACCAAAGTTCGACCATAGAGTGTCCGTGAATGTCAGAGAATAGACTTAGTGGCACTGGGACTGAGAGGGGATGCAGTCTGCAATGGTGCTGGTACACTGATATGAACTCCACCATTGCTAAATCATGACTCTGGATCTACTGTACCACAGTGTAGGCCGGACAGCGGTCAGCAGTGGCCCACAGCCACGTGTCATTGGCTAGCGATGCACAGCGCTGGTGACACCAGGGCAGTTGCCGGTTGTGTACGAACACCTCTGTAATGATGATCCTCTTCCTCCGCCAAGATGCAAGGCATCACACTCTTTCAGCTCTCCTTGCATGCAATGACATGAAATCAGCCTTTGCATGCTCACTGTTCAGTTCCAAACCTGTGACCTACTCGAGTGCAGCCTAGGCAGAGAGCAATGTAGTTCGGAGGCTTCTGCAGTGGTCAACTCGGGCCATTCACTGAGTGTTGCCGACATAGGTTGGTGGCCCCAACGGCCTGCATAGTTCAGGTTCAGTGGCACCACGTGTTCGGTCATCTCCGTGACTGTGACCCAGCTTTCGTCTGGATTGAGCCGCATGCATCTTCCTCGTACTCCTCTCTGTGCGACCACTGGTGTGGACTCTGCCATTCGTGATTCATGTATAGGTGCTGGATGTGAGAGCTACTGGTCCACAAGGTAGTCCTGGTCCCTCATCCACGTGTCACCGGCTGGCGTTGAACAGGGTTAGTGACACCACATGACGCAAGATGCGCATATGGAACTATGCCTTACTGATCGGGGGGTCTGGTATTGTGGCCGCTGGCCCAGATTTGGGGTCACTGTCATTCAGGAGCCATGACACAGTTTCACATATGGAACCTACTGGTCCGCAGAGAACACCAGTGGAATATGTAAATGAGGAAGGAGTAATGTGGGCCAGCGTCGGGAGTCCAGCGATGGTCTGAGAGGCTGGCTGGCTCTCGGGCCTCGGGCTTGGAGCTTACACAGGCTCGTGATGGGCCCTCCTTGATGCACGCCGGTGTCGGCTGTTGATCACTGTGGCCTGGCTGCCAGGGTCGGGCATGACGGGTTCGTGGTCCAGCGGGCCTGGGTACGCAGGCACACAGGATCGCAGGCAACTCTGCTAACAAGGATGGTGTCAGCCTCGTGGCGGGCTGGGAGGTGCCACCCTGGCAGAGACATTGGGCTTTCCTTAAGAGGACCACGCCCAGGGCTACGTGCTTTTTATTCACACACCTACGCTGGCCTGGTGTATGCTGGGCCATCCCACTCTGCTCATGCTCACGGGGGGCCATAACAGGCAACATTTCCATGAGGACCCCAACTGGCTGGGGTGACATGGTTGCGTCCACTGTTAACTACACGCCATACACCAGAGGTGTATTTTGCTGTGGGTATGGGTGTGTTTTGCATTCTGCAGTATGCCCAGCACATCGCCACCACTCTTGGCATTATGTACTTTCCCAATCATGGTTCCACTACATCCTTCACACATGCCTGGTTGCCACCTCTCACCACATTTGGCTATTGTGTGGCTGAGGTGCCATGCCCTTGATTGGTCATGTTCATGGCTTGCCCAGATTACCATTGTAAGTTGTTCTATCGTGTCTGGTGGGTGGGCATGTTGTTGTGCATTTTGGTTGTGATTTTGTGACATGTGCATTGCCAGAGTTGTGGAGTGCATGGTTGTGGAGTTGAGGTGAGTGGGGTGTTAATTTGGCACTTGCCAAGGGGCTGTGCATTTCCTTTGGTGCCATCCTGGGAACGCTGGCTGCTGGTGGACTGTCAAAGGGTGAAGGGATCATGCACACTGGCTGTGTATTTGGAGGCGACATTGGTGAAGGTCTCACAGTGCTCTGACGTTGACTGCACATTGATGTGTGACGTTTGCTTCCTGTTGCGCTGATTTGTGCTGTGTCATCAAGGGTCACAGGTGGGACATGTGTGCAGTGGATTGCCCCCAAAACGTGCTTGTATCCGGCTATGGTGTATGGTCCGTGCTTGGTCTCCAGTGGTTCCTGCGCATTGTGTTGGACATATGGGGACTGGGGTGCAGTGGTGATGGTATTGTCCCGGAGAGGTGTGGGGGACTTGGATGTGTCTGGGTGTGAAACTCCTCCGACTGTGGCGGTTAATGTTTGTGGTGTGCCAGGGGCCAACAGCTACAGCACAGCCAGCAGCTTGGTGTGGGGTGGGATGTTGGTTGTCCGCTGTGTTAATGCTGTAGGCCTGTTAGGCAATGATAGACAGGATGCGTAGGATGGTTGTCCCTTGCAGCCTGTAGTGGACAGTGACATTGTCATATGTCGGGCCTGTGAGGCAGGTGCGTTTCCTGGGGGGGGGGGCTTTCTTTGTCTTTGCTGCCTCTGTGGTGGTCCAGGGGGGTGCCGGATGGGAGTTGTGGCCCTCTTGGGTATCCGGGCTGCATGATGAGTGGCTCCATTGCATTGGTTGCACTTCCGATGATGCCCTGGGCTGGGCTCCCTTTTGTGGTGCAGGCTGCCATCCGACTTTACACCAGGTCAGAGCAGGTGTTAATTTCCTGCTTATCGCGTGTTTTGTGTTCTTATCGCAGATCTGGCTGGTCGTTGTGAATGTTTAGGTGTTGTGTTGTCCCAGCTTTTTGCACGGGAACCCCTCCTCTGCATCTCATTAGCGATAGTTACGGGGGTCCTCTGTGGCGATGTTTTTTGCGGCTTCTATCACAGGAAAACTGGTGTTGTGGTGGGGTAAATTTATGAAGACTTTAGCTGCGATAAAGTGCTGTTAATTCAGCGATAGCTCCTTGTGAATATGCCCCAGAGTGTATTTTTAAGAATTTTTCGAGACCTTGATACTCAACATCCACCTAAGGGTTCTGAAGATACAAATTTGTCAAGTTATAAATAATTTTACATGCAACTGCAAACAATTATTGGTCAACAAAAGGTCTGTAAAGTTTTAAAAACTTTGAAAGAGTTCATTTGGGAACTCCGGCCCAGCTTGGGTGACCAAATCCAACAGAATCGAGGTCTAGGGGGCCAGAGAGGACAGTTTGAACACTTACCACCAGCGTATTTTGAGAGCAAGTTCCAAGCTTTAGAGGATGACCACCTTAGACTACAACTGAGTGGCCCTGATGCTTGGGATGCAGACTAAAGATGCTCAAAGGATGCTCCTGTTGAGGTGCAGGTGATGGGGGATGTCTTTGCAGTTGTCCCTCAGTCTATAGGTCATGAAGGGCCACTTTGGCCAAAATGATCTAAGCTCTCTACGTTGCAGTAGCGGGCCAGCCGAAGCTGCACTACTGGTCTTGTTGCACGGGGTTTGGGGCAAAATCCTTAGTTGGGGGAATGGTCCCTTGGGTACATCAAATCCAGACTCTGATAACACTAGAACAGTGTGGTGGGCATGGGTGCAACTTTGGCTAGCTCGCATTTGTCCTTCTGTGTCCCCAGAGACTGGTAGAGGCAAAACTTCTCCAGTGGCTATCATCTTGTCAATTCGCTTTCAGTCCTTTTGTCCATAGAGCTGGTCTCAGGGTATTAGCCATTTGATCCTTAGAGTCACTGATGTGAGATGAAACCATGAATCAACGTTTCCCTAGGTCAGGAGCCACAGGCACAGTCCAAACTTTACTAGCCCAAGTTGCAGCAGGTGCAGACCATTTAACAGTGCAGTCTCTCTACGTTCACTTTCAATGGCAACAAGGCAGTCCTTCTTTGGTCCTCTCTTCAAGTCAAATGTGATATAGTGATCAGGGTGCCAGGGGTGCAATATTTATCCCAGAAAAGCACCCTAATCGGACCACGTGGTCATTAATTAATTAATGGCTGCTGGGTCTCCTCCCTCTTAGTGATGTGTTGTCCTGCAAATTTTTGCATATGGACAGCCCAGAGTGCACTATTCAGGCCACACTCGAAATGTTGGGACCCTTCATCCATCATCAGGATCTTTGTAGCCAACCCTAGAGGTGTGGCTACCTATGGGCTACACACCCATAGGAAACCCAGTTTGGGGATGGGGTTCCCTTCTCTGTCTTTGTCTCCAACCTTTTTGCCGGAACAAAAGGCATCCTGCTTGGGAGTGTTATTACGGGCGGCCCGTCAAAGGTGGCTATATCTATAAGTGAAATGTAATTCTACCTGTGTGAGAATTATTTGTACTTTCCCAGGATCCCCAGATAATGAATTTTGTTGGTCAATGTTTACTGAGATGTTGGCCGGAGGTGGAACCCCTGTACAGGGAGAAACTGCAAATGCTTCGGTATGTGACGTACCCCCGGAACCTTTGTCCAAGATGCGTCAAAAGGAGTGTGGTCACTACTCCCACTGAAGTTCCCCTACTTTAGTCTGCAATTGAGCCTCCTTGTTGGTAAGTAACGAGGGTGCATTTTTGGACTCTACCAAGTCCCTTTGAATTTGGATCACAACCTTTAATAAGTCAACCAAGGTGGCTATGATAAAGATCGCATTTGCGATAAACATCGCCGCAGCTCAGCGGTAATTTATTGTCTCTAACCGAGCAATAGCGATAATTATCGCTATTGCTTGGTAATATGCCTCAAATGACCTTCTGTTGTTGGTTCCAGCCCCGCAAGTAATCGGTCGCAATCCTATACTTTACAATGGGAGCATGAATACCTAATGGAATGCATGCTCTCATTGTAAAGAGCAGAGGTGCAGTTCATCTCTGCACCCGGTGGAAGGCACCTCAAGGTGTTCTGCCACCGGGTGCAGGGATCAATAGGCGGGCACCATAGATGCCCCCTAGGCCACCATTTGAAGGCCTTGCATCGATGGGGGGGCCTGCAGGGGGGCCCCAAAGTAGGATTCTGACAGTCTTTCTGTGTCAGAAAGCCGATGCAGAAAGGCTGTGGGAATCTTCCATCGGAATGCCTCAGCCGGAAAGAGCCACCAGAGAGATTGATGGAGGATTTCCGAATGGCAGCTGGCCTCTCTGACACCATCATAAGCAAAATGTAAATCCGGTTCGGATTCCTTTCTGACCGACCCGATCAAAATGGGTCAGTTGGACAGGAATCCAAACAACCAATTCTGATGCTGTTGGAACAGCCCTGACCGACAGTCGGAGGCGTTTCCGAACACATCGGAATTGTCCTTTAGTCTGGAGTGAGTGTTAATGGCTGCCAGTTCTGAAGAATGTGCCAATAGACATGCTGCTGACATGGAGGCCGGAGGTGCCCAGAATGAACCAGTCATGAATCAGTCATGAATTTGAAAACTAAGTCTTTATAGTTAATAAAGATTATGGGCCTGATGTAGTTCTTGGTGGATGTGGTCCAGCAGTCACTTTTTCAATGGTTTCACCACCCGCCTACTTGGCGGTCTCCCTGCTCTATTTAGATGTTAGAAAGACCCTCCAAGTTCCTGGCGTCTCAACCAGAATTTTTCTCTCACATTGATGGCGTCATAGGTAAAAACGGCTGTCGGAGGGAGTCCAGCCAAGATTACATTCCATTGAGCAAACTGTGGCGGAGATACCTCCTACTTTAATAGAAAGAAATGAGGTGGGAACTTACTGTTTTTTCAGTTTCCCACTTCCATTTCCATGTTTAATCCCATTCTCCAGGTCATTCCTGTGCTACTTCTTCTTGGCCACAATGCTAATGAACTCTGTTGTTGCTG
Source organism: Lissotriton vulgaris (assembly GCF_964263255.1). Lineage (NCBI taxonomy): Eukaryota > Metazoa > Chordata > Amphibia > Caudata > Salamandridae > Lissotriton > Lissotriton vulgaris. Next base: position 1,309,651,289 of record NC_141691.1, on the reverse strand, counting down.
GGATCTAAAGTAAGCTTCTTATACACTTGTCTTACTATGAATGGTGTGTTGTTACAATTGCTTTTGTGGTAGTTGTGGTGTTGTGGTTGTGGTGCCTGTGGGTGTGCATTCAAAATTGTGTGTGCATGTGTTGTTTGTGTGCTATGCAATATGTAAAGGAAAGGGTATCATACATTATCTAGATATATTCTTGAAGCACAATCAATATATATGAGTATTGACACATTAATAAGTAATACTTCCTAGTCTACACTCCACCAGGGGCTCACACCATCAGCAAACCGCCCATAGGACAATTCCAGCACAACAGGGAAATATAAAAAGGTTCCACTCGAACCCACTGACCTGGCGGCTACAGAGAAGTGTTAGCCAATATAGGAGTCCGCTGCACCGACAAAGGTGCGTCCCTTACATGACGGGAAAAAGCCTGTTGATGCAGATGGCAGTTCAGTCAGCCACTTCTAAATACTGTGGGTGGGATACTGTCAGCTTGACGGAGTACTTGTTAACTCCACAGAGGTGGATTGACTAGAGTACGACCAAGATCTAAATCAGGCCCTAATTTTTGGTGTGCCATCGGCTGCAGAACTTTTTCAAGACAACATTCGACGTATCAAACAGACGGTCATAAATGCGTTCAATTATGGTGATGGCATATTACTTTTCAGAGCTACATAAAAAGAGCCTGATAAAGCACTCACACAAGTATGTCTTTTACTTCCGGATGCAGGTTTCACTTTGAATGCAGAGAAATGTGAGTTTCACAAGAAACGTCGAAATTTTTGGGCTATTTTTTGTTCTGGTGGGAGTGTGACACCCGATCCTGCTATAGTACAAGTGCTGTCAAATGCTCATCCTTGATAAGATGTTTCAATGGTGCGTTCATTTCTTTGCATGGCCAACTACTGTTCCCAATGCATCAGAGACTATGCCCAAGTATGTGGTCCATTGAGAGAGTTGACGAAAAAGAGTGTTTCATTTTATTGGTCACATGAATGTGAGAAAAGGTTCAAGAAAATTAAACAAGCCATTGAGAATGCAGCAGAAATGGCATATTTCAATCTGAAGCTTCATACAAAGGTTCTCATCGATGCTAGCCCAGTTGGGTTAAGTCTCATCTTTGCACAGTGGACATCCAAATGCCCGAAGGCATATTGTGGCATAAGAAAGTAGCGGTTTGTCCCAAATAGAACGTGCTTATTCATGATGAAAATTAACGTTGTGCAGTGGTGTGGGCTTGTGAACATTTCTGTGTATCCCTGTACGGAAAGCCTTTTTTTGATGATCACTGTTCATCAAGCTTTACTAGCTATATTTGGAAGTTCAAAGGCCAAGATGCCTCTTTGCATTAAACGGTCTGCACTAGCACTACAAGAGTACAATTAAAACATTGTGCATCATCCAGGGAAGGATCGGAACATGGTTGGGGTGACCTGGCATGAGATGGAGCCAGCTGCTTCCAGCCATACAGGATGTTTTGTGCCAGGAAGGTCGACCAGACGCTATCCTCGTTCACCGGGGGGGGGGGGGGGGACGACAACTTAGCATGCCTAGTGAGCAGGGAGCTGCTAGTCACAATGGCATTGGGATTGAAGGCCCTGGAAAATCCCACCCAGGGGATCACATATGGTCTACTGGGTATGGAGGTGGGTGGTAGATCAAGGGGTGGTAGACAAATCAAGGCAAAAGCTGAACATTTCCATTGCCAAAATATGTAGGGCGGCAAAATGGAAGCTTGTATGACATGGGCTTATCAATCTTAGGATGCCAGGTTACTACGAGGAGGACGGGGTTCACTTGAGCTGGGTGGGCATTGATATGTTCCTACTCAATATAGTTAGAGCAGCTAGGTTTCTCCAAAAATGAGCTGGGGGAGCTGCTAATGTTTGGAAAACAGCTGGCAGTGTAGTGGAGACAGCACAGAAAGATACTCAGACAAAAGTGTAACCTAGGAAGAATAGCTGCTTAGACAGTCTCCTTGGGATGCCTCACGGCAGGGGCACTGGGGAACAGGTGTTAGCACAAAGTGTCCTTGGGATGCCTCAAGGCAGGGGCACTGGGGAGCAGCCGGTAACATAGAATGACAGCCAGAATAGAAGAACTGCTCACATGGTGTCCTTGGGATGCCACTTGCAGTGGCAGTAGGAGCAGGTGAGTGGTCCGCAAGAGTCCAGGGCAGGCGGACACAGCACTTGCAGCCTGGGTCTGGCCTGACAGCCACCCACAAAGATCAGTAGCAAGGGAAGCTTAGAATATGCAACAATGAGACACCTGTAAATGGATAAAGAAAAGGAGGCCCCCTTAACTGTCAACTTTGGGACAGGGGAGATAGCGTAGGAAACTTGAGAACGTCCCACAGGGTTACCGCAAAATGGGTAGGAAATGGAGTAGTAAACTGCAATGCGTTTTGCAATACCTAGCAATACCTGCGATATACTTCTATTGGTTGTCAGGACATAGAATACAAAGTATACGTTCAAACTTATACCTATTATACCACCAGAAACTGTAAATGGAATTGCATACATGCACATAAAGCATCAAATGTAAAAAGAAAAATCGAAGAATAATGTTTTAGAAAAATATATATATATTTGTCAAGTTATTCACAAAAAGTACATTATCAAACATAATTATAACAAATCATTAAAAAACATACATATTGCATGTTGTTACATTTATTAAATTTTTTTTTAAAAAAGACAACTCATAAGCATTCAGGTTAAAAAGTTCAAAAGAACAGGGGTCGACGCGGCGTTTCGGTTACAGTGAGATAAACAACCTTCTTCAGGACCAAGTTCTAGAAGGAAACATATAATTACTAATTATATCCAACACAAATTTTTACAGAATCATTTTCTAAAACAGTATTGTTTCAGTTTCATTGTTTCAGTCCTTGTGGGGCTATCTCAGCACCCCAAACACCTAAACGCTTGGTACCCTTCCCTAGTGGATTCCTTCATGGGGATTCACCTACTAGCCACCAAAGGGTGGGAGCGGCCCCTTAGGCAAGGACCTTTGCTCCCCCATATAATGTGGGTACAAACAGTCTTTATGGCCCCCCTGGGGGGCAGATGGGGCCATTACCCCCATCTGCCCCCCAGGGGGGCATTAGGCACCCTAGACGCCAGGTATTTTATTTTATAGGCAAGAGGTGTGGTTGCCCAGAATAGGCATGCAAATGCCCCCACCTTACCCCCCAAAGAAAAAAAGAAGTTCTGACCAGCCCAGAGGCAGTTGGGGCAATAGCCCCTGATCTGCCTCCTGGGGGGGGCAGAAGGCCCACTAAGCTCCAGGAATTTATTTTCTTATACACGTTGGGGTGGGAGCTGCCCAGAATGGGCATCTCAATGCCCCCACCCCCCAAAAAAATGCTACAGTCTTTCTGCCCTCCCCCCCCCTGGGAGGCAGATGGGAGAGTAGTGCCCAATCTGCCCCTTGGGGGCAGAAAGCACCCTAGACGCGAGGGATTATTTTCTTATAGGCCCGGAGTGGGGGCTGCCTGGGATAGGCATCCCAATGCCCCCACCCTACCCCCAAAGATGGCAAAAGACTTACTGCCCCCCCAGGAGGCAAATGGGGCAATTGCCCCAAATCTGTCCCCCGGGGGGGGCAGAAAGCTTACTAGGCATCAGTTTTTTTTAAATTATCCTAAGATGGGCATGCCAATGCCCCCACACCCAAAAAAATGGTGCGGTCTCTCTGCCCACCCTGGGAGGCAGATGGGGCAATAGACTCTTATCTGCCTCCCAAGTGGGGCAGAAAGCCCACTAGGCACCAGGGATTTTTTTTCTCCAAAGTTGTGGTGGGGGCTACCCAGAATGGGCATGCCAATGCCCCCCCCGAATAAAAATGCCCACAGTCCTTCTGCCCCCTAGGAGGCAGATCAGGGAAGTAGTCCCTGATCTGCCCCCGGGGGACAGAAAGCCCACAAGGCACGAGGGATGTTTTTTTTTTATAAAGGTACAGGTGGGGGCTGTCCAGAAAGAGCAGGGCAATGCCACATCCCTAAACGAATTGCCACAGTCTTTTTGTCCCCCCCAGGAAGCAGATAGTGGTATGGGCTGCCCAGAATGGGCATGCCAATACCCCCACCACCTCCCAAAAATGCCATGGTCTTTCTGCCCCCCCAGGAGACACATGGGGGCAGTAGCCCCTGATCTGCCTCCCCAGAAGCATCAGAGAGCCCATAAGGCACCAGCAATTACGCTGGCTTCTTTTATGCATTGGGGAAGCCCAGAATGGGCATACCAATGCCCCCACCCCCCAAACAAATAGCCACAGTCTTTCTCCCCCCACTTGGGGGCATATCGGGGCAAACCCTGCACCACTCCCCCCACAGGACGACAAAAGCCCACTAGTCACTGACTTGTTTTTAGCAATGTGCCTACCCATGAACTTTGGGCCCTAGCACAGCCAGCACATAGGGGAACCTAGCAAACCCATACATTTTTGAATACTAAACACCAAGGGGAATCCAGAATGGGGTGACTTGTTTGCCTTTCACCAGGTATGTTAACCAGAATCCCTTGCAAACCTAAAGGGCGTCTTATCCTGAAATAATCTGAACCATAACCTGAAAAATATTAGTTGGTAACAGCAATGTTAGCAATTAAAGGATTAACAAGAAATACAACTCAACTTGAGTAAAATACTTTACTAATAGTTGAACATATTGGTTAATAATGAATGGTGAAAGGGCAGAGTCCAAACACACTTTAAAGCAAAGGGGCATAATTACAAGCCCCTATCACCACAGGAACGTCACCTTTTTGGACGTTCCTGTTGCGATATGGGTATTCACCTTATTTACAAAGCAGCGTTAAGCCACTTAACGTGGCTTAATGCTGCTTAGTAAATAAGACACCCTTTCACGCTATAGTTAGCGTGAAAGGGGTGGTCAATGGGTGTTGCGTTGGGCTTTCTGCAGCTACATTCATTGATTTTGACACTTCCCCCTATTCACAAGGGTAGCGTAAATTTGGGGCAGTGCCAACATTAAAACCTGGTCTTAACATGGCACAACATAGAGAAATGCTTTATGTCTCCTCATTTCTGCTGTTTCTAGTGTGCTGCATTGTGCATCACACATAAAAACAGCAAAACACTATTGATTGTTGATGTGCAGGAAGGTGTCCCTTCCTGCACATAAACGATAATTTTAAAAATTACATGTGGCATCCTCTATGTGTGCTCCACAAAGCAGCACACATAGAAGTTACAAATGGCCATTTAAGATTGTTTCTGTGCAGGAAGGAACACCTTCCTGCACATAAACAACCACTCCTCCCAATGCAGGCACCCTTGTAATAAGGTGCTTGCGTTGGCACTAGGCAGCTGTAATTAGCGCCAGCGCAGGGGGAAACGAAGGGCCGCACCGCATTGTGGCAGATACTGTGCAGACCTGGACAAAAGTGGCCAAGAAGGCTAACGCAGCACTCTTTGGGGCAGATTTATGTCGGACTTGTGCCACGTTCACGCCGCTGTTGCGTGACGCAACGGTGCGGAAACGTGGCGCATCCCTGCGTCCTATTTACAACGTGATGCATCTAGGCAGATGCGTCACGTTGTAAAGCCCTGCGCCTCATGGAACCTGCGTCAGGTTTCATGTGGGCCTTCTGTCGCAGGGTGGGCGTTCCCTCGTAGGAAAGCCCCGTAAAACTGACGCAGTGAAATCTACAAGATTTCACTGAGTCAGTTTTACGACGCTGCTGCGTCAAATCCTTACGCCTGCTTGAAGCAGGCGTAAGGAGTGACGCACCACGTTATGTATGGGTGGCCTCTGTACATTGCAGGAGTTGCGTCGCACTTGCGACGCTACTCCAGCAATGCGCCGTCCGTACACCACAAGATGCGCCACGCATCTGCCCTTCCTTGCACCATGGTGCGCCGCATTGTAAATGCGGCGCATCTGTGGTGCCGCAAGGAGGGAATTGCGTGACGCATTAGTTCTGGCGCATCCCTGCTGATTTGCAGAGATGCGCCAGGACTCATAAATCTGCCCCTTTAACTTTTCTTGTGGGTCTTCTGAGTTAAAAAGGACTGAAGTGATTCAATCACATGCTCTATCAGACTATTTGGATTTAGGTGGTAAATTAAGATTACATTTCAATGGCAGCCGACAAGAACAAGTTGAGCAACTGTAGAGCCTCCTGGTCTGTACTAATCCTTGTAAATGAGCTGTTTGTCAAGATTTAGCAGGACAGCCCACTCTACTGTCCCTGAGATGAACACCTGCTCACAACCGTCACAGCTCAAGTACCTCAAAGGCCATAAAGTCACATTTTCCAATACCTTTCAAATGTCCCATAATCCATAAATGTGGTAATTATTTTTCAATCCTGCTAGATCGAGATTATATTTCTCGAGTAAAAAGTATTTCAGTTTTGCAGAAAACGATTCAAATGTTCATCCTATAAAGTAATTCCAAACCTCCTGACAGCGGTAACATGATCACAGCATCAGCGTTATTACCATGCGTCCGCATGTCACTCTAATACAGAGCTTTGCTAACTCTATTTACATCAGAAAAACGAAAGGCTCAGCAGGCCCTGAAATGATTTGTAGCCAGACGTCTGCAGAAGGGAAACGGACGCAATGCTCAAAGTTGCTTTTACCAAACCTGTGGGCCATATTTCAGTCAAATAAATGCAGCTGTAACACTGTTGAGTCTATGCCATTCATGGGCGCGGATCCTCAATTTAGCACTAAATTGTTACTCAGGTATAATCAATAGGGACATTTAGAGTCATAATTATAGATGCAATGAGGATTCGAATGAAGCCTAATATTATTTTAATGTCATTTACCTGGCTGCTGTATCGCTTGTTTATGGTTTTAATAACAATGCAATTATTACTTTTAAAACTGCTTAGGGCGGATGTGTGTATTCATAATGTAATTGCTTTCTACAAAGCGAAAAAAGAGCTATCGACGATTTAGAGAACACGACCAGCAATAATAATGTGTCTACTGTGTATGCAGATGCAGAGGCAAAGTCGTTTTCTGCCAGAAGCACCGACGCCCCTGCATTAATGTGGCAATAAATATTTATGTTGTCTTACATACAACTCTTTTCTGAAATAAATATGATTTATTTGGTTTGCTTTTAAGAAGCAAACATTTGCTGAAGTGACTAAAAAATGAAACAGTTTGGGGAAAATTGCATTTAAATGTTTATAAAAACCTGTTCTTGAGGCACATGGTCAAACTGAGAACATGATCTACATTAGGAACCGAATAATGTTTCAGTGGAAAGCAAATTGCTCATTTAAACTTTGTGCACATGCAATTGCTCATCCTAATGCTGTATTGTGGACTTTTCAATGGCTAGAATCTAGTCAATTTTTCAGTAATTGTTTAATCTACATCTAATACATACGTATCAGCGAAAATAATACCTGATAGTTTGCAAAGAAAATAAAAAAGACAACATTTTGAAGCAAGGTAATTTAGTCAGTGAAACCCACATCTATTTACTTCTGTCTTAATATTGTTTTTTTTAATTAGATATAGTTTGATAGACTTATTTGCTATCTGCTGATATGTACAGTTGGGGAGTGGCGCAATTTGTGTATGCAATGATAAGCATAAACTACACCAATAGCATAGTAACAAATTGAACAGTTTCACAATTTCATCAAAATTACAAACTTTCTCGCACCTCAAAATATTTTTGCGCAATACTACAGTACTTGCTCCATCTGTCTTGTGAAAGTGTCATCATTACTGTCTCTTTTCACCAGGCCATCCACAATGAGTGCCTGATTCACAAAGGTAACTGACGCTTTTGAAAAATGTTCATTTTTATTTGTTTACTACACTTTGCCTATTCAAAAAATCCATGTGTAAGTTATTGCCACTACAAAAAAAAAGTATAAAGTTCAGCACCACATATTGCCAACCACTGGCACTGCATCACCTTCTCTTTGAAAATACGGAAGGCAAAGAATATAAACAGACCCCGTAGGAAATAATGTTAAAGTAAATTAAAATATGTAAAAAAATAGATGACTATAATTTAATGTTAAAAAAAGTACTAATTATTATTTAAATGGAAATATTTAAACAATCTATTTGACTTTAAAAGATAAATGTAACAACATTTTAGTAAAATATACTTAAATAATTAGAATTCATTCTATACATTACTATTAATAAATATAAGTCAAAATTAAAAATGCATGTTATGGTGAGAATTTATCGTTTAATTTAAGATTCATAAACATAATTGTTATTTAATAGATTTCCATTTATTAAAGTTTCTATTCAAAATTAAGTTATTAATACTGTTCCAATAAATACATAAAATAAAAAAACATTAGTATTTTACATAAAATTATTTTTATTTCGTTTTTGAGTTAAATAAACTATTTTATTTTTTCCCATACTTTACAATGCGGAGAGCTCCACCCCAACTGTAGAATTTCCTTTACTTAAAAGTGTAAATCACTCACAAGTGTAAGTTTGTTTGATAATAAGGCTTGAATTCATTAACTTGCACTTTTATTGTAGTCCATTTTAAGAAGTATTGCACTGGTCAATCATTGTAAGCCTTCAGTAACTACCACTGACTGAGTGTGTACCATATTTCCCCGATCTTCCGCTAAACACTTACATCAAATCATCAAAATCCCACATATGAAGAATTCTGGGTATGATCAAAAAAGATTGTTAACAATAGCTTACCAGTATCATTGGTATGATGCTTGTCAGAACAACAATGGCATCTTCATTGAAAAAAATTATCTTGCTTAAGCTTTCTTTTGCACATTATGGACATGTGCTCCCACAGTGGAGCTTAATTATGAGACTCTTGAGTCATTTTTGTACCATGTAAAGTAGTACATGCGTGAAGCTGGGCTCTCATAAAGACTTATGAAGCTTTACATGCCACCCTGAATGGCTTTGAGTGGCCTCATAAATCCTGAGTAAGATGACGCAGTGCAAATCGCTGCATGATCTTACTCTGCGCCCAGGAGGTGTTCCATGGGTGTTGTGGTGGGTTTTTCCATGCAACACCCATGGTATTAGACTTACAAAGTGATGTAAACATGGGGAAGTATCAAATCCATATGCCTTCGGAAGTGAGGTGTAATGAGGATAAATGTGTTAATTTATCCTCGTTTTTTCCTCTTTCATGCATGCTGCATTTCTGCAGCACATGTAGAAAGAAGAAAATGCCTCATAGGATTGTTTTTGTGCAGGAAGGTGCCCCTTTCTGCACAAAAATAATCCTGCCTGCAATGGAGGCACCCTTGCACTATGGTGTAAGGGTGCCTACGTTGGCCCTAGGCTGCTAAAACAGCATCAGCACAGGCAGAAGGACAGGAATGCACCCTATTGCTTATATATGGTGCATTTCTACTCTTTCAATTTGGCAGAGGACAGCGTAGCAAGGTGCCTTGCTGTGCTTTCATATGCCAAAATGCAATAAATGAGGACCTGTATCCATAACCACTGTTGAATCCACCAAATGCTTTGCTCTTTCTCTGTAAATTACTCAAACAATCCTATCTTGTGTATGATTGCACAATGTATGCCACAATCACAACTATGAGTCGGGCAATTACTTGTACATGTCAAATCCCACATACTCTGACTTAACGTGAAATATATGATGTTTCCAGGTGCACCGTATGCAAAAATTATTCTACGCGTCTGCACTTGAAGTCCAAAACACAGTCAGCCATGCACCATGTAGTGGATTCACCTGTATAATGGTTCGCAAGTAGTGCTGAATGAAGGGAGCATTTACTTCCCGCAAATAACATCAAAAGTTGCCTGGAACATCAGTCTGTGTTGTCACAGAACAAAACATGCATAGGAAGAGCATACAAAGTATCCAAAATACATGCTCAACACATGTCGTGAATCCACATGTCTCCCCTGGTGAGGTGCAGCAATCTGATGCACAAAATCAGAAATCAAAATGTGTGTTGATTGTCTACAGACACACACATGAGTATATTGATGTGTAGTACCACAATATGCATACATGCAGAGTCTAAGTCTACTCATGCACAAGGACATCAATGCATATGTATGTTGTCTTCATATATCCCAGTAAGTCAAGTGCACCAGGTAGCAGTGCGACTGTCATCTAGACACTGACCCACCTTTGTGGCAAGGTGGAAGTAAAGAGCCCACAAAGAGTCCAACGTTTAGCAGGTAAGGATTATCACTCTCAGTTACCCTCAGCACAATGACTACCAATGAGGTACTCAGCAGATGTTCCAACATAGTATTCATCAAAAAGTCAAGGTGAATGCCTAATCAGGCACGTGTGCCAACGGTGCACCCTCCACAATATGTGCACAGGAGACTTTCTGTTTGTGCAACGGGCCTGTAAAGAAACTATCATGTTATTTTACATTGACCCATACATCCTGACAGTCACAACATGGAGGCAATTCACAGGACCCAGACAATGACAACATGGTGATGTGTAGTCTGTCAAGTTAATTTCTCAGATGCTGGTAAATTGTTGGAAACTCAAAATGACAAACCATTAAGTACAAAGTTGTACAATGCACATACACCTAAAAAGGCACTCTGCAAACACAGCAGGCACACATACTAATGGACACATATCTCTATAATCTCTTTTAGGTGTTCAAGGCTATGCACTCACACCATGGCTGATGACACCCCTCAGAGTGACACACACACAGCCACAGAGAGACTACAACATTGCACTGGCATGCACAAGGGCCATAGTTGAATGAACATTTGGAGTCCTCAAATCCAGGTTTGGTGCCTCCTGTACAGTCCTGAACTTGTTTTCAAGATCATAATGGCCTGTTCCATTCGGCACAAAATTTGTGTACGCCCAAACACGTCATTGGAGGAAGACCAGGAGGAGCAGAACAACCCATCTGATGGCCGGGATGAAGAGGCAGATGCTAGACACACCACAGCTTTGGCTGCTGGAACAGCAAGAAGAGATAAAAATATATACATTTTTACATAATCACAGGAAACAAATATCACATCACATGCATATTTTATCAAAAAAATATTATTGTCAATTTGTCAAAGAAAATATCACTTCACAAAAGTCCTGTATGCTTGTTTTATTACTTCACAGGTTCACAATTCTGTCAAGTGAAAGGTACCAACATGTGCCACACATCTAACACATATAGCAGTGGACAGAACATCAACCATCCATATAAATACAACATACAACAAAGTGCTCACTAACATGTATTGATGATAGGATGCAACACATGTTTGCCTCTTGAATGGCAACATCTGCAAGCAGATCACTTGTCCCATATCATCCATATAAAACTGTTAGGTACAAGCAGTCTTTTTCCTGGATATTCTGCAAATCCAACCCCTGGTCCTCCCTTCGTTCACTCACAACCGGATCACTGAAATAATATCGAGCCCATTAATATCGAGTTACAAAAATATCGATGACAAAATATCGAGGGACAAAATATCGAGTTTATATCTTCATACAGGTAAGTACAAAAATATCGACTCTAAAATATCGACTGTAAATAATATAGACTGTCAAAATATCGTTTTTTTATATGTCTTTAAATTAAGTTAAAACTAATATAATAATAAATATATTTAATATAAACTTAGTTAAAATGATTAAATAAATGTAATGTTAATAAATAATTAATGTAAATTACAAAAATATATAACAAAAATAATATATATATATATATATATATATATATATATATATATATATATATATATATATATATATATATATTTATATATAAATACATATTATTAACTAAACATATATAATATTTTTACCGTAGCATAGCAAAATGGTTAAAATTTATTGTAACAACTATAGTGAATTCAACAGTAGAAAAATGCAGGATAGCGTAGGGGTAAAAAATACTATTCCCACTCCAGTGGGTGCAACAGTAGGGAAAACGTTGGATAGCGTAGGGGTAAAAATTACTATTCCCACTCCAGTGGGTGCAACAGTAGGGAAAGCGCTGGATAGCGTAAAGGTAAAAATTACTATTCCCACTCCTGTGGGTGCAACAGTAGGGAATGCGATGGATAGCGTAGGGGTTAAAAATACTATTCCCACTCCAGTGGGTGCAACAGTAGGGAAAGCGTTGGATAGCGTAGGGGTAAAAATTACTATTCCCACTCCAGTGCGTGTAACAGTAGGGAAAGCGCTGGATAGCGTAGAGGTAAAAATTACTATTCCCATTCCAAAGAGTGCAACAGTAGGGAAAACATTGGATAGCGGAGGGATTAAAATTACTATTCCCACTCCAGTGGGTGCAACAGTAGGGAAAGCGTTGGATAGCGTAGTGGTAAAAATTACTATTCCCACTCCAGTGGGTGCAACAGTAGGGAAAGCGTTGGATAGCGTAGGGGTAAAAATTACTATTCCCACTCCAGTGGGTGCAACAGTGGGGAAAGCGTTGGATAGCGTAGGGGTAAAAATTACTATTCCCACTCCAGTGGGTGCAACAGTAGGGAAAGCGCTGGATAGCGTAGAGGTAAAAATTACTATTCCCACTCCAAAGAGTGTAACAGTAGGGAAAGCTCTGGATAGCATAGGGGTAAACATTACTATTCCCACTCCAAAGAGTGCAACAGTAGGGAAAACATTGGATAGCGTAAGGGTTAAAATTACTATTCCCACTCCAGTGGGTGCAACAGTAGGGAAAGCGTTGGATAGCCTAGGGGTAAAAATTACTATTCCCACTCCAGTGGGTTCAACAGTAGGGAAAGCGTTGGATAGCGTAGGGGTTAAAATTACTATTCCCACTTCAGTGGGTGCAACATTAGGGAAAGCGCTGGATAGCGTAGTGGTTAAAATGACTATTAATTATTTAACAATTAACAATTTTAATTAATTTACATAATTAATAAATTATTATTAAATTACTTCCCACCCTATCCCCCTATAAACTCACAACCCACTACAGAAAATAATTTACTAAATATTAATTATTTATCAATTAAATATTTATAATTAATTACCAATTATATTTTAATTAATTACCAATTAATAATTAATTAACAATTATTATTAATTTACATAATTAATTAATTATTATTAAATTACTTCCCACCCTATCCCCCTATAAACCCACAACCCGCTACAGAAAATAATTTACTAAATATTCATTCTTTATCAATTAAATATTTAAAACTAATTACCAATTATATTTTAATTAATTACCAAATAATAATTAATTAACAATTATTATTAATTTACATAATTAATTAATTATAATAAAATTACTTCCCACCCTATTCCCCTATAAACCCACAACCCGCTACAGAAATTAATTTACAAAAAATGAATTATTAATCAATTATTATTTTTTACCAATTATATTTTAATTATTTACCAATTAATAATTAATTAACAATTATTAATAATTTACATAATTAATTAATTATAATTAAATTACTTCCACCCTATTCCCCTATAAACCCACAACCGGCTACAGATTTATATTACACAATTATTAAAATATATTAAATACTACCTTATTTTCATTTTTTTTTGTCTATATTCTATCTAGTCGATATTATGTCTAGTCTATATTTTTGATTCGATATTTTGGCTATTAATATCGATATTACTCGATATTTTTGTAGTCTATATTATGTCTGGTCGATATTTTGGCTAGTCTATATTTTTTACTCGATATTTTGTCCAAACAATATTTTGGATTTGATAGTATGTCTGTTTACCCTCACAACCATTACTTACAACTCAATACTACAGCAGGCGTCAATATATAACACTCTCTCTGACTCACTGACTCAGTAAGCCTAATCCTTGGTGAGAACAGATAATAAAATACAGGGTACAGCATGGAATGCAAACTATGCAATTCAAAATACTGATGCAGGGGATGCAAGTGGACACTCCAATTTGCCTTATCACATGTCTACTGCATCACAAGTCTTGTAGAGTAGATGGGCCTCATCCTCCACAGTGGCGGGCTGTGCAACATTCTCTTGCTTAAATAAATTGAGAGGACATTCAAAGAGATAGTATGTCTACCCTGTAACAACAGTGCACTTATGGTGTGTGTCCTGCAATGCACACTAACATTTGTACATTACCAGTAGAAGACTTCAATTATGAGCACAACACGTTGCAACATGCATACTTCGCATGTTACTGATGGTAAAGCAATAACATGACAAGACTTGCCATCAGGTAATGTTCATTGTTCATGCAAGAAGTTCAAGAAAATAGGACCACCATGTCACGCACAACACAGGCATTGTCATCCCTATCGCTATGCTGTAACTCAGCAGTATCTGTGTCTAGACTACAGGGTCTCATACAAAGGCACAACATTGTCCTCAGGCCATGTAAACTGCTTGTGCTAACATGCATTGTTACTTTTGCTATTGCAAGGACTGTGACATGCAAAGTGCAGCTGTACCATTCCAAAGTAACAATGACATGTTCACATGTGAATCTGGGTCTTCAACATGCTTGTACATGGCTCAGTGTATCATGTTGAGCTAAGCCGAAATCTGAGGTTTAAGCTCCATTACGCTATCTGTTACACACATATAAGTATGCATTATGTGAGCTGTGTCTGTAGAATATTGTAGTCCATAGGGTACTAATAATATGTGTAGACACAACACCAAAACTAATTTACAATGGTATCTGTCCGTTCAAAACATACTTTGACATACCAGATAATATTAGCTTATTGCTGACATGCAGGATTTTTCTTGTGATGTTGCGTGTACAAGAACATACTCACACCAAGTAACTTCTTGCCTAGCATTTTAGGTTATGTTGAAAATGGAGATGGTCATTGCACACTGACCAGAGACCATGTAATTGATAGCACTGTATAAAATGCAAAGACATATTTGGTGAAAATGAAGCCATGACTGCCTTTGCACAGACTATCATCAGTGTCCTCCTCTGAGTCTCCAGATATTCATACACTCAAATGTAAATGTGCATCCAAAGCTGTGCATTGCATGCTACTTTGAAAATATCGTAGACAAGTAGTGACTGTCTGTTGGTCAATAACATTTGTACAGCAAGACCTTCATACTGGCACAAACATCACAGCAATGTGTGATGTTAGAGGCTCACATGTAGTCACACATGCCACCAATGCCAACCCTAATGTGAAACACTCTGGCATGGGTCTACGTACACATGTTCAGTCATGAACAGACACCAATGTGAATAAACAGTGTCTCATAATGGCTCAGAACCATTCATACATGTACAGTACAGATACACCACACAAAAGGATAAAACACACAGATCACATCACTAATACATATTGTGCTGTTAGTTCAGACAATTCTCATGAAATAGTACATATATTGATCGTGTATCAATAAGCGATAAAGAAATTAACGCAAATACACGTATGCAGCAATATTTTCCATTTCCAGCACAAAAAATCCTCGCTAAATACATATATACACATGAAATCTTCCTGCTCAGCCCTAGGCATGTGAAATTTCATGGCAAAACAAGAGAACGAGCTGTAAACTAATTGGAAATTATGTCAGTCTGCATCCTGGCCACTGGAGGATTACAGTACACTTTTACTTTCTCTTTCAGCCACACTGTTACTGTCTTCTGGGAGTTGTGGAGGTTTGGGAAGGTGTCTGCTGGTTATGTAACGTAGACCGTGGCATAGATGTTCATTAGGCCACCAGTGTGAAATTGACATGTGTTGTGGTTAAGACAGGCTTAGCAGATCGCAAAACATATTTAACATGTCAACACACCTGACTATTCCAATGACTGAAACAGTATCATGAAACCATCAATGATGTATGTGCGTTTTGCAAAATGTGATGATTGTCAAGGACATTTATTGTACTTTCCACATTTTTCAACAGCAGGAAGACGCTTGATCACACAAGGAGATGTTGATTCATGGAACCACACGCCACAGGTGAGTGCGTCGCCCCTAGCTTTGGATTATGTGTGTTGACACATGCAAGCCATGCCACAAACCCTGTATGTTGTAGCACAGAGTGTGGATGTGCATCACATGAACTCACCTCTGGTGTGATGATGCTGCATCAAGTCAAGGGTAATGCACATCAGCATCATGTGATCCTGGAAGACAGAATTGCCATTTGTGACTTGATGTTGCAACGCCTCATATGATTCACAACACCCTATCTATGTGCAAGCACAGTGTCCATGATGTGGGTGATGTCAGATCCATGTCATGGAGCCAATCACACAGCATCACAAACATCTATATGCCCTGACATGATTGTGCAAGGGTTCCATGTCTGCAGAAGCCAATTTCAATTGGAGACTGTTGTATATGATGATAGTTTGTTCCACTGAACATTTCACATCATTATGCAAAGTGATGTGGCATTCAGACATAAACTATTGACAAAAACCCACATACAATCTTATTGTAAACTAACTAGAACCTTCCATCACCATTTGATATTTGCCCCCATGGCATCAACTGTGTCACCACAAAACAATGTACAAGCCCCTATGGCCACCACAACGTCACTTTTATCGACTTTATGGAGCCCATGGGGGCTGCGCCTTATTTACAAGGCAGCTTGAAGCCACTTGACATTGATCAATGCTGCCTTGTAAATAAGGTTCCGTTTCAAGCTGTGGTTAGCATGAAAGGGGTGGGTAGTGTGTGTTGCGGTGGGCATACTACCACAACACCCATTGTTTTTTATGCTTCCGCCTATGTACAAGGGTGGCCTACATAGGAGGCTGCACCCAAATTAAGACCTGGTAAAACCTGGTCTTGAGTTGGCTAAGCTAAGAGAAATGCATTATTTCTCCTCGTTTTTTGCTTTTTCTATGTGTGCTGCCTTGCCGCACACATGGAAGAAGCAAAATGCCATGGTTTGTTTATGTACAGGAAGGATCCCCTTCATGTACATAAACAATCCTCCCCTGTACGCAGACACTCTTACAATGTGGTGCAGCATTGCATTGCAGGAGTGGCGGAGAGAGGCTTAAAGCCATGACGGCTAACCTTTCTCTCCACCACTTCCTGGTACGTATCCCCCAGTGTTTTTATATAAGCTGTGTCTGTGTGTACTCATAACCCATTCAGTTTAATATATCATTTAGTTACAATGGTCAGACACATATAAGATGTATTGGGCATAATCTGATCCAAAACTCTGATCCAGTCTCCTTTGCATGGTGTAATGTGTACAGGTCAACTTGTGGACATGTTGCATGTCCACTGCTACAACATGTTTAATAATTTCCCTTTGCATGGAATTGTTTACTGATAAATATGGTAGATAGTGAGCAACTAAATTAAGAGCCCATCAATGCAAACTTTGTAAATCACTTCAGCCATTGTAAGTACATCCCAGAGTGTCCACACTTAAGAAGCTACATTTGAGTAATGAAGTAAATGTATATGAACAGACCTGGTACACAATGACACACAGCACTGCTGTGCATGTTGGTAATTGTCCTGTCTAATAGCAGTTGAGGTTGACTTGACAGTTAGCTGTTCAGAGAGCATGTCACATTACCTAATGACACCATGAGTACTTGTCACGAGGGTTGAATGACATGATGAAACACCAACAAATTTCTCAGGAACACTCTTCTGTTGTGACATAGATTGTTGGTACATAAATCTACCACATCAAATGCTTGTGTATTTGATGAGGCATCCTGTGAATCATTTCTATGCTGATGCAAATAAGTAAGACTCTGTAGCTTTAGAAAATGTTGTAGTCACAACCTAGGCTTTGGCAGACTATTGCAGACTCGGTGCCAAAGCATGCATGAGAAAATCAGCGTAGGACAACATCAACTCAAGCATCAGACATCCTTTCACACTACATTTAGTTGATGAGTGTTTGACATTGTTACACTGCTAAGCCCACTCATCATCACACAGACTCATTCACACAGGGGCACCTTCAAAATCATGGAGTGTGATTTTCATACTGTGTGTAATTGATGTCTATAATATGCTCTTGACGATGACATACTCAACAGTTCTGCCAATTCACATGTTACTAGTTGGTCATCTGAATGTATCACACATGAAATACACAATAGTTCACTGATGGATCCCGTGCATGATGCTGATCCTTGCGTAACATTGACTAACATGTGCTCAAATCAGACAACATAGCACTTCTGGGCGAGGGTTTTTTCCTTTGCACCACCATAAATGTGTTCACACTGCCACTGTTTTAAAAGCAGTGCAGAAAAATAGCTTTGCGGTGCCCATTGGGTCATGGCACTGAAATGTGCAGAGCTGGTTAATACTTGTAAACAGAGCTTCATGCAACATATCCATATGCCCTCTTTCCTTGTATGCTAATGTCAAAATGTTGGCATTGTTCCACAAATTGGCGATTGCATGTGTACATGATCTAATCTTGTTTTGTGTCTGTGGTGACACCTCCAAGGGCTCACTAATACAATGATTTTCCATTTCCTCAAATTTACTGCATGACTAACACTGTTGTGATTAGGCATCTGACTTGATTGCAGACTGTGCACCCTGCTGTCTTTGTGTATTTAGAATGGCAGGGTCTGTTATAGGCCTGTTATACTTCATACTTACTGTACTCTACCTGTTGGCCTCAATTGTTGTTCTTTTGCATTGCCAAATCGCAAACAGAAATCTGACAACTGTTGTCACTGCACTCTGTGCCTTACTTGTCCTAGCACAGGAATAACCATGTTGTCATGTACATCTTATTCAGATTCCTGCTATGATGTGTTCATGGGGGCGGTGCTTCTGCGCCTCCGAAGATGGACACCACTCCCTGAGGCTCCATCGCGGTGCGGTGAAAAGAGGCGATTTTCGGACGTCGCCACTTCTTTCGCTGACATAATGACAGCGAGTTGATAGGAAGCTGTCCTGTTCTCAGTGCAGCGCTTCATTTTATTAGGGGTGAAGGTTTTGCATATATTTGTACGCTGACCTCTTTTCAGTCAGCAGAACCTCGCAGCCGCCATTTTGAATGCAGTTTGAGCACTAATCACACTCGATTTTTTGTTTTAAGCCTGGCGGTTGCACAATTCTTGAAGACTGGACGCTCCCCTTGTCTAACAGTTGGCTAATGCTGCTCCGAGCCGTTTCACTATTTTTGGCTCATTTTTTCACAGTTTCTGTTATTTTAGCCACATTATTTATGTTTCTGGAGTCCTGGATTTTCTTCAAATCTATTGTGTATCCTCATGTAATTTACCATAAGGGTAATGAGTCCTACTACCAATATTAGACTTTCTGATATTTTTCTTGGGGAAGAGTGCCCTTATTGTTCAAACTGATATTCCTATTCATGGTAAATTGGGGATATGGTGCGATGCACAACTTCTGAAATCACTTCAACTTTTTGAATGAGACTCTTTTCTTTGAACATTGTTCTAGGCTCAACGCTTGTGTAATATGTGACTCATGTCCGCCAATTTTGATATCTTGGGACTTTTGCTTTTTTTGTTTAACTTTTATCCAAAAGTTACTTTTCCCATTTGGCAATATCCAGCTCTTTTCCACCTCAACGTTATCATTCAACATTTTTAAGAGGACGTTAGCATCATTGGTGTGCAGCTTTTATGGCGAAGGCACAAGTTACCCGTGGTGCACCCCCTGTCCTTGAACCAACTTCTTTGGTTGATTATAATCCTTTCAATATTCTACAGGAGAACATGGAGGAGTCTGATTCCAATTCCATTTCTTCAGCTGTAAGTGGAGCTACTCCTGCTACTACACGAGCTGCACCAAAACAAGTCTCTAAACTACAGTCTGCTTCAGCAAATGCAACAGGGAAATGGGTCATGAAAGATCCTCCTTCCACATGCAGCTCTCCATCATCTATATCTATGGAATTACTTCTGGATTGGTCTGATAACAATCAAAAAGTTATTCATTTAAAAAATAGAGTAGAGTCTGTTCAAATGATTGTCAACCAAGTACCTTCCATGCATCAGGAATTCTCACGTCTACAACTGCAAGTGGAAAACTTGGAAAATGGAAGTAGGCGTAACAATCTACTCATTTATGACCTTGTGGAGGGACTTGAGGGCTCTGGTCCTCTTGTTTTCTTTCAATCTTTTCTCCCAAAGCTTCTAAATATTACAGATTCTCAACCTTTGAATAACCAAAGAGCTCACCGTCTGGGCTGTGTTCCACAGAGTTCTTCAGCATCATCTAAACCAAGAGGCATTATCTTGTACTTTTTGGAATACACTGATTTACTTAGGGTGTTACAAGCAGCCAAACTTAAAGGAAACATTTCTTGGCAAGGCTCAAACCTGTTTTTTTTGCTCAGGACTATGCAAAAGCGACAGCAGATCGTCAGAAACAGTTTCTAGATATAAGACCTGCACTTCGTAACCTGAATGCCAGATATGGTTTATTTCACCTATGCCTCTTTAAAGTTACTTACAAAAACAAAACAACTAACTACGAAGATACTGCTCTAATACAACGCTTTTTTGATACCTGCAGGGAAGAAGATATGGACATCCCTCGCTCTTCGTTGAATTGAATGTTGTTGTTTATTCTTGTTGTTTTTTCATGTTTCTCCCCCATTTTCATATCTTTTTAATTTGCTTGTTTGTTGATGAGGTGACATGTTGTTTTATTGGTTCCATTTCCTTCGATCGGTGTTCTGTTTTAATCGGTTGTTATCCGTTTCCCTCTGTTAACTGTTATCTGTTTCAGATCATATGGTTATATAATGTATTCTCCTTCTTTTTATCACTAGGTAGAATTTCTAGACCCCCTGATTTTATGGCCGATCCCAGTCTGGTCGTTTGCCTCCTTTTCCTGTCTTCGTCCTGGTGTTTTTCCAGTGGCTGTTCCGTCTTCCTTATGTGGCTCCCTCACCCCCATCTTGCATTGTATCTTCGTGGTATGTCTTTTTTATTTTTTATTTACTTTTTCATCTTCCTACCCTCTTCTGATCTTTCCTCTTTAATATATTTTCATTTCCTGGTTCTTTCTCTACTGTTTTGTTCTTCTCATCTCCTTCTTTTTCAACCCTTCATTTTATCTTTTTCTTAATTTCTATATTCTCCCTCTCATCCATTTTTCTCTCACTATTTATTTGTTGGCCTTCTCCTTCTTTTCTCACTATTGCTAATTTCTTGCTTCACTATGATGTCCCTACCTTCTTTGTATCCTCCCCATGCATAATAATGTTCTTCTTGGTCTCTTCTTTTTAGGCATATATCTATGATGTGTTTTGATATTGTACTTTTTGCATTTCATATTAGTTTTATTCAAAGTGTTTGCTTATGTAAATGTTGTTGTTGTTAAAAGTTATATCCAAGAATGTGAAAGGTTTGATTTCTCCCATCAAAGGTCAACAAGTTTTATCACACATTGCTGAATTAAAAGGTGGTATAGTTTTACTTCAAGAAATTCATGTGACAGACAAAGAAATTTACAAACTTTATCGTCAATGGGTGGGTCATGTTTATGCATCCCCAGGTTCAGGCAAACAAAATGGTGTAGCTATCCTTTGTCATAAACGTTTTAGATATTCAACTTTTGCATCAAGATGCCGATTCTGAAAGCAGATGGGTTCAGTTTCGTGACTTGTTAATAAAATTCCTCTAACTATTTTAAAAGTATATGCACCCACCACCCCGGATAAACTCTTCTGGCTTCACATTTTATCTAAATTGATGTTATGTACTGATGAATATTTACTGTTGGGAGGAAATTGTAATATGGTTGTAGACCCCTTGTTAGATAGATGTTCTAAGTCTAAATTTTGGTCCCTCTACCATGCATACTCAAATTACATCTACCATATCTCAAAGGTTCCTAGTTGATTCTTGGAGACTATGTCACCTCACTCTCCAAGAATACTCATTCTTTTCATCCGTTCATTTCTCTCAATCTCGTAAAGATTACGGGGCTCATTTATGAGGCTGTGCGTCACTTTTACGCCACCGGTGCGTCACTTTTTGTGACGCACCAGTGACTTAAAAAATGCGCCTTGTTGCACCATATTTACAAAGTGACGCATCTAGGTAGATGCGTCACTTTGTAAATCCCTGCGCCACATTATACCTGCGCCACGTATAATGTATGCAAGGGGGGCGTTTTAACGCAAGAATGGGTCAAGGAAGTGATGCAGTGAAATCTATAAGCTTTTACTGCGCCATTTCTTGGCCGCTAATACGTCAAAATCTTACGCCTGCTTCATGGCAGGCGTAAAACTGACACAGGCACTAACAACATGGGACTTACCCATGTGAAAGTACACATTGCTGGAGTTGTGTCTGCTTTCACGCAGCGATGCGTCATTTCTCATAAATGATGCCCCACATATTTATCTCAAAAGCCCATACTCAACATATTTCACACTCTGACAGAAGATCTATGCTAATTTTAGATCATGCCCCTATAACCTTAGTTTTATACTTACCGCCTCCCATTAAAGGAACTATGTGATGGAGATTTAATAATGCCCTTCTCCTAGTTTCTAAATTGACTCCTGCCTTTCAGACTTTTGCAGACACTTTCTTTTTAGAAAATTAATCTCCTCTTACCTCTCCCCCTCTCATTTGGACACATTCAAAGCTGCTTCTAGAGATTTCAATATTTCATATGTAGCCCAAAAGAGGAAACTTCTGCCCAAGTTAGAATTTTGCTTACTTCATGTATTAAGCAATTAGAACATTCTTACTACTCTACAAAAGCCCCCTCTGACTTTACTGAACTTATGAAAGCTAAGTTTACTTTTAATAAACTTTGTACTGAATCTGCCAATTTATATTTACTTAAGTCTAGTGCTACATATTATAGTGTGCAAAATAAAGAGGGAAATCCTCTTGCCAATTATCTCAAAATCAGAAAGAACGTACCAAGATTGAATCTATTTCAACTTCATTTAACACTGCAGTCCATAAAAATGCAGATACTCTTTTAGAATTTTCCAATTTTTATAAACAACTTTATACCCCTGAATCTCTTTCTCAACAGGCTGATATTGATCAGTATTTATCCCCTTTTCCTCCACCTTTATCCCTTAATGTAGATGTTTCCCTTTTGGAAAAAGATATTCAGATTACTGATATCCTTACTGCTATTCAAGCTATTAAAAAAGGCTAGGCTCCTGGACCGGATGGGTTTACGATTGAATTTTATACACACTGCTCCACTTTTCTTCATTCCAAATTACACCAGTTATTTACATATTTTATTTCTACTCAAAAATCAGAAGGATCTTTTCAAGAAGCGCTGATTTGCCTTCTTCCAAAAAAACAAAGATCACACACTCTGTAAGAATTACAGGCCTATTACTTTAATTAATTTGAATTACATAATCTTCACAAAAATGCTTGCCCTTCGTTTAGATTCTTTTTGTACCTCAATTGATTGGAAAAGAACAATGTTATTTCATTAAACGTTTAACGTCCTAAGTAAATCTATATCCCATAAAAAACCTTTAGCCGAAATCTTATTAGATGCTGAAAAAGATATTGATAGGGTTAGTTGGTCCTTTATTTTTTCTGCCCTTACTTGGTTTGGTTTCGGCCCTAAATTCATTAATTACGTCTCTTTACTTTATTCTTCTCCCAGCTCCTTTATTTTAGCTAATGGTCTTGTTTCCCCTCCTTCGAGGTGTTCGGCAAGGATGCCCTTTATCTCCACTTTTATTTATCCCTTCCTTAGAGCCTTTTTTAACAAAAATTAAATCAAATGTAAGCATTACTGGTTTTTCGTACAGAACTAATCAGTTAAAAATCTCAGCATACCCAGATGATATTTTATTATTCATTTCAAACCCACAATCCTCTTTGCCAGCTTTTTTTATCAGAAGTCACTGATTTTGCCCTTGTTTCAGGTTACAAGCTCAATGCTGACAAATGTGAGATCCTCAATCTGACCAAACTATAATTCCATGCTGATTTCTTATCTTCTGCTTTTTATTGGAATCCAGTTAAAATAAAATATCTTGGAATTTGGTTTACCCCCACTATTAAAGATAATGTTGTTATAAACCTGAAAGATTTACAAACTACTTTGCAATCTTTTACTTCTCGCTGGCACCCCTTATTTTTATCTTGGTGGGGCAGATAAGATTCTAAAAAAATGATGCTTGTTTGAGTAACATTGTTCTACTTATCAAATCTACCATTTAATATGCCTAAATCTTTTACAAAACTATTTATAGCATCCTTTTATAATTTTTATGGCATAGTAAACCTCCTTGGATATCTCTTAGTAAACTTAAAAAACCAAAAACCCATGGGTGGGGTTAACTTTCAGGATTTTTACTCTTATCACTCCTCATTTTTTCTTTTGATTCTCAACTTTCTCCTTTATGGGTATACATTGAGAGAACCTTTTTTCACCCTTTCTCTTTCGAAGAATTTATTTCCCTTTCTCATGTACCTTTGTCATTTTCTTTAACTATTCTTAAAAAAACTCGAAAACTGTTCCAACCACTTTTTTCATCTGCTTTAGACAATTTATGAATTCATCCATCTGGTACAATAAGCACATTAAACTCAACAATAAATATATTTTTTGGAAAGACTAGTTATCATATGGTCTCAAATGGACTCATCAACTTTTTCAAGATGGTGTTTGTATACCATTTTCGGTATTGCAATCTCGCTTTTCCCTTCCCCCTCATTTCATTGCAAATACTTATCTTTAACAACAGTTGCTCAATACTCTTATAATTCCCTCTCCATCTCTCCTACTCCTACTCCTTTATCCCCTATTACCACATCGTTTCTATGTAATTCTCCTACGGCTTCCCAAATATATGAAAAATGTATGGATATCCCGGTTTCTTGTAATAAGTCCGAGGTTGAATGTAGCAGGAAATCTGATTTGGGTACATCTTTCCCTATTCCACCGTGGAATAAACTCTGAACTAAGGTGAGGAAGTCTTCTAGAGCAGCTAATATTACTCAAACTTTATTTTGTATTTATAATAAACTATTCATCACTCCAGCTAAACTACATAAGATTGACCCTAACATCCCTTCTTCCTGTTGGTCCTGTACTGCTTCGTCAGCAGATCTTAAACATATGCTTTTTGACTGTTCAAAAATCCATATTTTTTGGGCTCAAGTATGGCATCAGATTAGCATTATTTGTCAATCCCACATTCCTTTTTCTTTTTCACACATTTTCCTAGGTAGTGTCTCTGATGTTTGTTCTCCATTTTTTCATATTATTGATTTTCTTATAGCTGTTGCGTTTCAGCAGATCACTAAATCATGGAAAGACACCTTTACAGTATCTTTTCAAGCATGGTGGTATGGTTTTTGCTATAATCATAGACTTAACAGAGCTTATGTAAATCCAGTCTGGCTTGCCATTAAAAGAGAAGCTCTGTGAATGCCTGTTACTGAATTCTTAAATACTTCTGCTAAAAAACTGCCATTGCGTAACCCCTGCACGGAAGAGGTACCTAAACCCCCTTGAGTATATACCTATTGCTGTTTGATTTACAAATTATCTCATGGTCATAGAATATTTCAGTGTTTGTATGAATTTTTTATACATAAGGGTTGCTTTTTTGTGATATTACGCATAAAATAGATGCTTCTACCCTTCCCTCTTATTTTTCTATCTTTTTCTCCCTCCATTTTTTCTTTCTCATCCCTTTCTCTTCTTCCTTCCTGTTTTTTATAATGACATTTTATACATATATGTAACGTTTTGTTTACTGTATTTCATCTTATGATGGAGCAAGGTTTCATGCGTAAAGAGACTTACTTGGATTAAACCTCTCAAAATAATGTATAATGTATTAATCAACATGTTCCGTTTACTAATAATTGCACCACACAATATTTCTAGTATCCAGGGGAAGCTTGACAATGTGCTTTTACTTACAGTAACTTGATTGCATTAAAATGGCCGCCACAACAAGGAATTTCACTGCACATGCTTCTACCACACTCACTTGGTGGGACGTCTTTCTGCTTTGGTGGGAAATCTTTGCATCTGCGCACTAATGTCAGAAATGGCCACTTTAAAGCTCACATGCTAATGCGCATGCTGCTGCTTGTACTAAACATTGTTTGTTCTGCTTAACTATTGACGCTATAGTTAAAATGAAATAATGGTAATAGAGTTAGGATAACTGGTATATAGTGCATTAATTTATTCTTTGTTCAAAAATTGTTTTACTTTGACTTTGCTACTAGCTCGTGCTTGGGCCGGGGAAGTACATTGTAACGCCATCTTGGGTCCCAAGACTGCGCATGAGCCAGATTCCCAAAGAATCCACTAGGCATGGTATTGAACCTGTGCCAGTAACAGTCTTGACTGGGATGTGCCTAAGAACACGACTCCATGAACTTCCAAGAGGAAGACAATTTGCAAATTGTTTTAACATATTATAGATTGATACTAATATTGCTGGGTGGAATAAAATTAATGGGAAAATAAAGATATGGGTGGGAACATTGATCTGAATATTGAAGAAGATGATCTCATAACTGGTATGGTGTGATGACCTCTCCTCGCCTTTTGACCAATAAAATTGAGGGAACACATGAGTTTGCAACACTGGGGGGTGGTACATTGCCCTGGAAAATGATATAACTAAGGTAGGCTTAGCTAGTTAGATTGTCCGACTTGTCCGAATATTTATTTTATTTATTTATTTTATATTCTTCTATAGCGCAAGAATAGACCCCCGGAGGGGTATCTCCGTGCTTTGCCAGTAAGTAAGTCCTCAGATGTTAAATGAAGAGGAGAATGGTGCATTTAGAGAGAGAGATCAGTTTATGGGAAATAGATGTGTTTTCAAGACCTTACGAAAGGTCAGATGATTGGTCAGTGTCCTTATCTCAAGAGGCAGAGAGTTCCAAAGCTTTGGTCCAAGGTGGGCCAGGGCTCGCCCCCCTTGTCTGGCCTTTTTTATTCTGGGCACCTGCAGAAGTTGTTGGTTCACAGAGCGCAGGGTTCGGCCAGGGGCATAAGGCAGGAAGATGTTGGCCAGATATTTGGGGCCTTTGCCTATCACACTTTTGTGAATTGTGCATAGGGTCTTAAATTGCACTCGTTTCCTCACTGGTAACCAATGAAGTTTGGTCAGCAGGGGAAGGGAGGGAGTCCTGGGGGGGGCGTTGAGGACTATCCTAGCTGCCGTATTTTGGATTACTTGCAGTTTTTTAATCTGCCCTTCATTTGCTCCCAAAAGAAGGCCGTTGCAGTAATCCACTCTGCTGATGATTAATGCCTGCACTAGTGTTTTTCTATGGCAGTCTGGCAGGTTGGGAAACACTCTCCTTAGCATACCGATGGCTCGGAAACAGGTGCTTGCCACCTGGTTTACGTGGTCCTTGTAGGTAAGTGTTTGATCTATTAACACTCCTAGATTTCTCACTGTGTTTTTAGGGCTAGGAACGGGGCCTAATTCCAGGGGCCACCAGTCCGGTGTCCAGTGTGTTATTGCTTGCCCAAACAACATGACCTCCGTTTTTCCTATATTGCATTGGAGGCAGTTTGCTGACATCCAAGCAGATATTGCTCTCATTCCCTCTGCGAAGGATTTTTTTATCGCAGGTGTCAGATCTTTAAAGGGGAAGAGGAGTTGGGTGTCGTCAGCGTAGGACACTGGTGTAAACCCAAATGATCTTGCTAGGTTGGCTAGGGGAGCCACATACACGTTGAAAAGTGTAGGGCTTAAGCAAGAGCCCTGTGGCACTCCCTTATTGAGCTCCCTGTGGATGGATTTGTGGGAGCCCAGCCTAACCTCTTGAGAGCGTCCTGACAGAAAGATTTCCATCCATGCCAATGCCGTGCCCTCCAAACCTACGTCTTTTAGTCGCTCAAGAAGCACTTTGTGAGACACCGTATCGAAAGCGGCGGAGAGATCCAACAGCACCAGAATCATAGAATTGCCCCCATCCAGTGCCATTCTGATGTTATTGGTCACTGTTTGGAGGGCAGATTCGGTGCTGTGGTTTGGCCTGAACCCAGATTGGGAATAGTCCAGGCCCTCCGTCGCTTCAAGATGTTGTGACAGATAGGTGTTCACATGCTTCTCAGCTATCTTACTGATGTATGGTAAGAGTGAAATGGGACGCAGGTTGGAAAGGTCGGTCCATGGAGAAGCAGCTTTCTTGCGTATTGGGTTTACTACCGCCCTCTTCCAGTCTGCTGGGACTTGTCCTTTCGTAAGGGATGTATTGATGACATTCAGTATGAAGGGGCCCAGGAGAGGGAGCAGAGGAGGAACCATCTTAGCAGGGAGGAGGTCGTTTGGAGACCCTGATTTAATGTGGGTAATAAGGTGAGGGAGATCTGCACTTTCAATAGGGGGGAAGTGTGATAATGGACTTCCACTGTCTGTGGGTAGGTTTGGAGGTATGATCCTGCTCGCACCATTCGTACTGTTATTGGCAGCCACTATTTTCTCGTATATAGTGTCAATTTTACTCTCAAAAAAGGACGATATCTCGTCACATAAAGTCTGTGAGAACTCCTCTGCGCTTTCGCATGCGGCAGGATTAACAAAGTTTTGGAGGATTTTGAAAAGCTCCTTGGGGCAGTTAGTGGCTTCTTCTAGTTGTTGCAGAAGGCGATTTTTCCTAGCCTGTCTGATGTTTTTATAGTACTGAGATTGAGCATGATGAAAGATCGCTCTAGTTTCCTTGGTCTTACGTTTCCTCCATTTTTTTCGGCTTGCCTACATTTTTGTTTTTCCTCCCTTAACTCCTTAGTGTACCAGCTTTCTTGTTTGGAGGCAGGATGTTCTTTGTATAGCTTTAAAGGGGCCAAAGTGTCAATGGCTTGTTTGATTGAACCTGTAAGTTTAGCCAATGCTACATCCACTGTATCTTCTGCTGATATGGTGGGTTGTACCCACGTTTCCTGTAGATTGCTTAGGGAAATTTTGTGCCATTGACGGCGCCAAGAGGGAAGGGAGGGTCCTTTATTTATCGGTCTTTTGGGAGTTGAGAGTGTGAATTCTAGAAGAAAGTGGTCTGTCCATAAGATTTCTCTGGCTGGAAGACAGATGACCTTGGGACCATTGGAAAAAACAAGGTCTAGCGTGTGGCCACCATTATGCGTGGGTCCAGTATTTTTTATCTCTAGACCTACGTTTAGCAGGTCGGTGATTAGGGTATAAGATTCTGGTAAAGTTGGTAAGTCTACATGAATATTGAAGTCCCCTAGAAGAATGAAGTCTTCATTGGCTTTAAGTTGGGGAGCTAATAATTCTTGGAGAAGGAGAGAAAAATCAGGGTTTGGTCCTGGTGGGCGGTACACAAGGGCTCCTTTCCAGAAGGTGTGGCTAGTAATGGCAATTTTAAAAAACATAATTTCTAATTGCAGACTTTGATGTTGTGAAAATATGGTGACCTTTAAATCATCCTTATGTATGATTGCTAGTCCACCGCCTGTCTTCCCTTCTCTGTCTAGATGTTTCAATTTGTATCCGATTGGGATCCCTAATGTTACGGCAGTGATGGTGTGGGGTTTCATCCAAGTTTCAGTAAGGAAACATATGTCTGGTTGGATAGAATTTACCAGGTCCCATACCTCATGCTGGTGTTTAGGCAGGGATCGTACATTTAGAAGGAAAGCCTTCAGCCCAGTAACAGGGGCTCCTGCGTTGGGCGGTGCGTTGTTACCACGTAGTCGGTGATAGCATTGGAAACATGAAAATGCTCCTTCTACGGTGTGCCATGGTATTTTAGAACCACATGCTGTCTGTGGTTTTAAGTCTAGTAGAGCGCGAGTGGTGTAGGTGATACGATGTGGACACATACCTAAACGTGACAAGATGGAGGGAGCAGTGTCCCTGGCCCCTGTGTCCCGTCCTGTCGCGGACGGGCGCAGACGGGCAGCTCTTTGGCGGGTCTTCGGCTGATCTGTCACTGACCCAACACACTCAATAGAAGATCGAGAGAAGAGGTGCTGGCGGAGCACTCTGTCAGTAGAATCGATAACCCAATCGGGGTCCTGAAGGAGAAGAATCGATAACCTAATCGGGGTCCGACTGTTAGCCGCAGAGAGGGGTGTGACGCTGGCGTTGCACTTTAGCTGAGGGTACCTGTCCTGACTTGCATCTATCCTGTCCTGATCCATATTGGTCCGCATCTATATTGCTTCTGGTTTCACCTGTTATCCTGTTGGCATCTGAACTTTCAGGAGTCCTGTCCTTTTTCCCAGCCCATGGTCAAGGTTGGTCTTCACACCATTCTAGGTAAATAAATCTGTGTGGGTATGTTATCATACTGTTTCCCTTTCTCACCTTCCCTACGTTTCAATGCCTAAAAGAAGTCTCGTAATATTTTTACATATCATTGCTTTAATCAGTATTTTTCTAATTGAAAAAGGCTTTACTTGCTTCTCTATGGACTGTGACATTTAAGACTTTGCATAGATAAAGTGTTTAAACCTTTTTCCCGAGTTTGTGGTTAATTTATTAAGGTAAATGTTATTTCCTACCTATTATGCTAACACTCTTGATGCCATAGTACTTAAATAGAGGTGACAAGGATTGGTAAGTCAAATGTGTATAGGTGCCAGTCCTAAAGTAAAATAAAATTCTGATTGGCAAATTTAGTAGAAGTACGGATTTACCTGTTTAAAGTGTGTATGTTTATGGGCCCAGGTGAGTATTGATAATTGAGCAGGTAACTCTGCGCGCCATCAGTATTACTTTGGTAGCAGGGTATTTCTTAGGGTTTAGTTAAGATAGGTAGGTAATTGTGTATTGATTATTGATTTTGTATTGATTACATGTATTATCCAAAACCTGTTCGTATTGTTTTATGTTTGTTTGGAATCCCCAGGGGCAGAATAGCGGGTCGTAAATTTGAAGCCACACTGCAGTGAGGTCATTTGCTGATGAAGTAAGTGCGTAAATTTAAGTAGAACTTGAAGCACTAATTAGGTATTTCTGTAAAAATGTGTGAATAAATCATAGCAAAGGAGTTTGTCAGTAAAACGTTGGCCTTATATCAGCTAGAAAGGGTAAGCCTGAAAGAGTAACTGTTTCTTTAATGCTTGTGTGAAGAGTAAGAGGAAGAGATGTACTCGTAGTGAGTGAAGGGTAAGCCGAAGAGATTTACTCGCAGTAAAAAGAAAGCTATCTTTCCTTTGAATTTAGTCAATCGGGCACAGTGGCAAATGTGTTTACGTTGTTAATTAATTGATTTAGCATTTAAAAAAATAAAAGGAATTCAGTTTTCGTATTACCTTGCAAAGGAGGGAGTCAGTCGCAGTGCTGCTCAGACATCACAAAGAGCCGCCCTGGTATTGGTAAGACAGCGGGTGTGTAGCTGAGTACACCTATAAATTGGCTCACATCATATGTGTCATTTAGATCCAACATTTATAGGGAATCGACCTGTTAGAAAATATCTAGGTTTGGCTAGAGAACAACAGATTAGAGGAAGACCGTATATCATGTAAGGAGAAAAGAGAACATTTTCACTTTTTAAGAAAATAAAGAATTATTTCAAAAAGGATAAAACCATTAAGACCAGAGAAGGGATTATTATTCCACCACTGAATACGCCCACATCATACATGATGGTAGAAAGGGGCTATCACACTTGTGTGTGGTTAGAAAACTGGTTGGAGTACACTAAGGAAGATGGTATTTTGGCATTTCCAGAGAATGGTACCTTTAATGGTAGTATTCTGTATAATTTAAAAACCCGCATGAATGAGTATGGAGCATTAGAGGAATGGGAAACTGAAACTTTTGAGAGAGGCAGGACCAGAAGTGACAGAAAACTGGAGTATGTTCTATCCCAGATTTCCTAAAGAGACAAGAGATAAGCAAATGAGGAAATGGAGACAGTCCATTTTAGTGGAAGGGATGTATCCTGTACTAACCTTAGAAGAACCATCAGGAAGCAAGTGTACAGAGAAGACAAAAAATCTAATGACTAGTGGCGATTCAGAAAATGATTACCTTGAAGATTTGTTAATAAAAAATCCGCCACCTTATCATGAGGAGACCATTAGAGTTAACCTTAAGGCCCTGTTCTTGAAACCACCTTTGATTCCGCAAACCTTATTAGAAAAAGTGTTACAGGAAAGGGAAAGAGAAGCAATAAATAAACAAAGAAGTGAGTTAATTCAGAAAATCACCCAGTTGAATACTAGTCCTGAAGCCCTAACAATTCTGGTAACTATAGGTCCCATTGTTTAATTATATGGAGATAAACAGCCCTGTCCTAAAACCCCTGTTCTGACAACACCCGTAGCTCAACCTAGTAGGGAACCCTTGATAATTGATGACAGGCAAGTGAGTGTGAGTCAGTGATTTCCCTGATGGATCTATCTATAAGGGAACCTGTGGGAGGTTCAATCAGGAAGAGCACTTCCGGAACCTCTAGAGAAGTACAGATGGAAATATCTACAGGAACAAGAAGTTCCACAGTAGTAACCCCATAAGAAATGGAAAGATGGACCCGAGAAGTAGAAAAGCCAAAATCACAGCCCAAGGTATTAGACATTTTTAAATTAAGAGTCTAATTAGAAGAAATGATTGCTGGAAACGGGATTGGAAAAGTTAAACACTTTCAGTGAAGACAAATCATTTTTTATATGTAAAAGCATCACTCGAAATACAAACATGTTTAATGAAAAATTAATGAGTATGGCCTAAGACATGGGAATTGACATTGGTAAATCTAAAGTGCTACAGAAAACTTACTGAGCTGAATTTTCTGACAAAGGCTTAGAACATATGAATGTGTCAGGATGAACATTGCAAATAAAAGAATTGTTGTCATTGTTACTAAAATGGGGTGATTTAGACAGATGGAAAGCTAGATGGACAAAGACAAAGGAGGAAGCTCAGGCAAATCGTAGTACATCTGAATATTTACTAAAAGTGCCAGAAAAGGTAGAAAGGTTGTGTCCCATGAGAGAATTGCCAGGAGGAGGTTATGTGCATGTCCCATGGTCCAGACAGGATATTTTGTCATTTACAAATGATTTCCCAAAACTTAGAGAAAAACCTGTTGAATGGTACAGGTAAGTTGAAAGGTTTGTAAAAGTCTCAAAAGGGTTGTTAAAGGATTTAGATGGTTTATTCAACATAGTTGTTTCTCCAGATTTGTGGACAGAATGTAAAATTACTGTAGCTTGTCCCAATGATGAGTACCCCAGAGACCCAAAGACAGGAGCCCCGTCAGATGATGGCATGAAGAAATACCGTCAAGTAATAACTTATTTGAAATGAAAGGCACCTCCAAAAGAGACAGATTGGAAAAGAACAGACAGAACTACCCAGAATAAAGATGAATCAGTGCATGCATATTATGAACGCCTTTTACAGACATTCAAGCAGTACAGTGGGTTGGAAAACATTGATACGAAAGACATGACGCATTTAATTTATCGTTTTGTGTCTGGGTTAAGGCCAGACATTCTGCAAATGATTAAGGATCATAAAATATGCTGGCAGGCAAAGCCTGTGGACGAGATTCTTAAATATGCAAAATATTGTGGAGATGAAATTGACAATAGACAAAAAAAATTAGAAGAGAAAGTAATTTGGGCACAAGTAAAATTAGCAGAGCAACAAAAACTTCAATTAAATCAAATGAAAAATAATCAAAGTCAAGGAGAAGGAAGTGGGGGTAAACCAAGGGGAAGAATGAACAGAGATGAGGCAAAGAAAAAACCCAGAAATAAAAGCAAGATTTGCAGCAGAAATAAGCGCTTAGTTGAGCAAGGCATTTTACAAGAAATAATGAGCAGTCCATGTAATTCATCTTTAATTGGTATAAAGAAACTGAGCGGAAAATACAGGGTTGTGCAAGACTTTCATAAAATTAATAAAATTGTTGTCCCGTGTTGTCGAGTTGTGCCAAATCCTGCAGTAATTCTGTATCAGATACCGTGGGGAGCCGAAAGGTTCAACGTAATTGATTTATGCCATGCCTCTTTCTCCATTCCATTGCACCCAGATAGCAAACTTTTATTCTCGCTCAACTTTGACGAGCATGTCTATGTCTGGCATTGTGTTCCTCAGGGGTACACTGAAAGTCCATCGATTTTTAATCAGATTTTGAAAAAATGTCTTGAATCTCTGGTATGCCTGGACAATCTGCCCTGGTACAGTATATAGATTACCTATTTGTGGTGTCTAAGACTCAAAATGACGGCATTGTTGACATGATTGCATTGCTGAATCATTTGGCCAAAGATGGACATAAAGTGTTGCCTGAGAAGTTACAATTTTGCACCCCTTCTGTAAAATATCTGAGGCATCAGATAGAGAGAGATGTCAGAAGAGGTACTTAAGAAAGGATCAAAATAATCAGAAACATGAATCTACCTCAAACACAGAAATAAATTAGAATGTTTCTAGGGGTTTTAGGTTTCTGCATATAGTGGATTGTGGGATTTGCAGTCCTAGCTAAACCCTTGATACAGATGACAAAGAAAAGAGCGAGAGACCCAGTGGAGTGGGATAAAGAGAGCATCTCTGCTTTCTTGAAGTTACAAGAATGTTTGTGTTCAGCTCCAGCATTAGGGATGCCTGATTATTTAAAGGAATTTGTACTGTTCTGTGATGCACAAGACAATTGTGCACTTTCAGTACTGACCCAAAGTCATGGTCTAATGAGACGTCCTGTAGCATATTTTTCTGCTACACTGGATCCAGTGGCATCTGCATTGCCAGGAAGTCTAAAAGCAGTAGTACTGGTCAACTGCTAGATAGATACATGCAACCTACCGTACAGAAAATGGTCACCTATATCAAAGATTCCACCGATTTTCTGATGAGATTGGATATGTTGGAGATAGGAACCAATGAACAGTTGTTACTTTGCACGGCCGATGTAAAATCTTTGTATACTGCAATACCTCATGGAGCTGGAATTGAAGCTATGGAAGAAGCAATTCTATCTATGGATTACGATCAACCTAAGCAAGTGTTCCTTATGGAACTCATAGTTTTTACACTTTATCATAGCTATTTCAAAATGGATGACACATGGTATCAACAATTGGTAGGGACTTCGATGGGCAACTGTGCCGCCCCAGTGTATGCAAATATATATATGAAAGCATATGAAGAACAACTAATACTAAGTAAACCCACATGGACAGACAATTTAAAGATGATAGTACGCTACATTGATGATATTTTTATCCTATGGAACAACACTGAAGAAACTCTGCAGAAAGCATTGTTGGAATTAAACACAAAAAATGAGAGAATACAACTCACTTGGGAGATATCAAAAACTTCCATCACGTTCTTGGATGTTCGAGTCAACTGGCATCAAGGGAAAATAGAAACAGAAATGTATTGCAAAGAGACTGACAGTATACCCTTCATTTTCATAGTTTTCATCAAGAACCAATAAAATTACATCTACCCACATCTTAGATGATGAGAGCTAAAATAATTACCTCAAAAAAGGACAAGGTAGAAAGCACATTGAAAACCATGGGAGAAAGATTTCGCAACAGAGGATATCCAGATAATCTAATAAAACAATCCATAGAGAAAGTAAGTCGTATACCTAGAAGAGATCAATTGAAAACACGATCTAAGGTGAAAGAAGAAAGGATGACAATTGTGTCCAAGTACTCCACGACGAGTTACAAATTCAAAAAGATCATTCGAAATCATTGGAATATTCTACGAGCGGAACCTGACTTTGAACACGTTTTCGAACAACAGCCTATTTTTGCCTTTACCAGGGGCAAAAATTTAGGGGAACTATTGAAACAAAAGAGGTCAAAAGAGACTTGTTTTCGAGGAACTAGACCTTGCCTACAATGTGGGCACTGTAATACCATCATGAGGGGTAATACAAGGATGCATCCGATGAAAGGACACACTATTAAATTGCACGTAAACGCCACCTGTGACACAGTGAATTGCATACACATGTTAAAATGTCCCTGTGGGAAAGTGTATGTGGGGAAGACCACACGTAAGATAAAAATAAGACTCAATGAACACATGTCTAACATCAGGGCCGGAAACATTAAATTGACAGTGGCTATGCACTTTAAAGAAGAGAAACACAACGTGTCGCAACTGCAATTTCAGATTTTGGAAATAATCGAAAAGATAGAAGAACGTGATAACAATCGTTTTCTCCTCCAAAGGGAAATCAACTGGATGTACCTATTGAACTCCCACAAGCCATTCGGGCTCAATGATCGTACTGAATTTACATGCTACCTTTAAAAACACATGATATTCTTGAACTTTTCAGACACTTTATCTGGAACATGATAAAAGCACCCAGGTGCTTCAGCCTTGCCTACGCGAATGGATGTTCGGACATCCTTCTAGTGGTTTATTATGCATGTTATCATTTACATTATGATTTTTTTTTTTTAAAGCTTAGATTGTTTTTATTGATTTATTCTACAAGCCAGCGTAATAATCTCTATTGTTTTTCAATGACTCGAAACGTAGAAAACTTTATTGTTTAAATAGTGAAGTGTCATATTGATCAGCGTGAGTATAGCAGACTTCTCATTGGCCAGTTTTTCGATCATGTGACCAGGGTACTGGCCAATCAGAGCCAATCATCCTATTTGAGTCTACATTGATGTTGTGAAAAGTAACGCTATTGGTCAGACGCTTTGCTAATGCCGGCAACATTTGGAATGAGTAAATGAAGATTGCAAAAGGTGTTTTTCGTCCGAGATGTAAGTCAATATTACTGTGACCATATTGTTTTTTTAAACAACAACTAATACCTAACAAAGAGTTTCATGTAAAGCGCGCTGCTCGATCTCATCTTATTTTTCAGTTGTGCATTATCGAAGAACTCATGTACATGAGCACATTTGAGTGCCTAGTTGGCATTATTTTTGACATTCACGTTACCTAGCACCATTGCACTGGGGGAATAACGCATGAACACAATTTTGAAACAATGTTGGTTTGTAAGGTTTTTGTAAACTGCAATTTGATTATTTTATTGATATTTTATTGATGATTGACACATGCATTACTATACCTTGTTTCAGCTGATTGTCCCTGATGAAGGTCAACAATGACCAAAATGCATTGGACTAATGGATTGAAATTGATTACAATCTCAAAGAATACAATTGCAAATGTAATATGTACTTTTGAGAAACTTATGAATGAAATACATTTATAATAAGTTAAATATTGTTTTTGGAGTGAAATTTGGAGGAACTCTGGGATAGCCAGAAGGATTAATGAGCTGTGCACCAGGGGATGCTCTCACGCCTCGGTGGGAAGCACTACATTGTGATTTTCAGTTAAGACGCCTACGACAAGAGGCGCACTCTGTTTAGCACGCTCTGAAATTGACGAAAGTGGCATATTGAAAATATAAACTTTAAAAGGAACGGCAGTGCGCTCGGACCTCACACTCTTACACATAAAAGCAGTAGCTGCAACTTGCATGAGTTTAGAACAGAGTGAGTCCATCATTATGGGACATCCTGTAACTGTGTATGTTCCACATGCAGTTGTGATTTTATTGACAAAAACATACACTCAGTACCTAACTCCTAGTCGGCTGACTAAGTAAGAACGAATAATTCTAGGTGCAGAGAATGTGACAATTGCCAGATGTACTGTACTGAACCCAGCCACATTATTACCTGATTCACATTTTGAAGAGGTAAAGGAAGAAGTTGAATATGACTGTATCAACCTCTCAGAATACTGTACAAAACCACGCCCAGACATACAGGAAGAACCATTAAAAGATTTAGAGTATGAGCTATTTGTAGATGGCTCGTGCATGCGACATGAGGAAGGAGGATTAAGTGCTGCTTATGCTGTGTTCACATTGGGGGGTCCAGTCAAAGCATCCAATTTACCTTGAGTCAAGTCTGCACAAGTAGCTGAATTGATTGCTTTAGTAAAATCTTGCAAAATTGGGAAGAACTGGAAAGTAACCATATACACTGATAGCCAGTATGGTTACGAGGTTGTGCATGACTTTCGCCAACTTTGGATGC
The DNA here is from genome assembly GCF_964263255.1 of Lissotriton vulgaris. Taxonomy (NCBI): domain Eukaryota; kingdom Metazoa; phylum Chordata; class Amphibia; order Caudata; family Salamandridae; genus Lissotriton; species Lissotriton vulgaris. The sequence goes on along the minus strand of NC_141691.1, from coordinate 1,309,613,403 downwards.
AAAAGGAGTTCATGACTTCTTCAGGTATTAAAAATGGACATTATGTGAAAGAATTACTTGAAGCGATTCAGTTGCCAAAAGCAGTGGCTGTGGTCAAATGTGCTGCTCACCAATCTGGAAATAACAAAGTGACAGCAGGTAATCATTATGCTGACCTGGTAGCCCAACATTGTGCCAAACTCAAAATGGCTATAAACAAGAAAATAGAGGCATATAGAAACAGCTGCCAACTTATGTTGCTTGAAGAACGTGGGTGGAAGTGAGAGACTCGCCAAATGAAGCAGGGCCAAAAGAAAAGGAAGAGTGGGAAAAAATAGGCTTTCAAAGGAGGGTTGGAGATGGTGTTATTGTTTACTTGGATGGCAGACCTGTGTTACCAGACTGTATGCTTGCTCATATGGCTAGGATGTACCACAGAGGCTCTCACATTGGTAGCTACGTGATGATAAGACTGTTCAGGCAAACTTGGTTTAATGCGAAATTCAGGAATGTAGCAGAGAGTCTTTGCCAGAGGTGCTTAATTTGTCAATGAATGAATCCTGGTAGGAAAACTGTAGTTTGCCCTGGGAAGATTGGGAAGGTGGAAGGTCCTTTCATACGACTCCAGTTTGATTTCATTCATTTGCCCCCTTGTCGAGACTAAAGCATGTCCTTGTGATTGTCTGCCTGTTTTCAAAATGGGTTAAAGCTTAACCTACTCGCAAAAATGCTAGAATAATTGAAGCCAAACTGTTATTAAGAGAGCTCATACCTAGGTTCGGTCTTACAGTAACAATTGAATCTGACCGGGGGTCTCATTTTAATAATGAAATAATTTGTCTAATCTGTGAAGCATTCAAAATTGAGCAAAAGCTGCACTGTGCATACCGCCCAGAGGCTTCTGGAGTGGTAGAACAACTGAATGGCACAATCAAGTCAAGATTGGGAAAGATGTATGAATCTACCCAAATGGAGTGGCCTGATGTTTTACCTCTTGTTCTGATGGGACTCAGAAGCATTCCAGACAGGAACACAGGCTTGAGTCCCCATGAGATACTCATGGGAAGAGCAATGAGGCAAGCGTGGGTACCAGGACACAAGCTGATTTGGTACTAGAGTGCTGCAAAGAACTGGCTGACCAAGTGCGTTCTATCTCTCACCAGGTTGGGGAAGACGCTGTCGCCAGACAATCAACTCCAGCACATGACCTAAATCTAGGTGACTGGGTAGTTATAAAAGAACATACTCGAGAATCTTTCCTAGCACCACGGTGGGGAGAACCACACCAAGTAATATTGGTCACCACCACGGCTGTGAAGTGCAAAGGAATTCCGAACTGGGTCCATGCCAGTCATACCAAAAGAGTGACAGAACCTGATGAAATAGGAGCTGAGGGTTGTACAGATGAAGAGTCCCAAGAAATCGATCCTGGAGTAGCTGATGAGGAACAACCGAGCACCACTCAGGATGAATGGATCCCAGTAGTTGACATACCTGCAGACATTGTGAGAACCAGAATTCAAACCTTTCTAGATAGTCAGAGTGATAGTGAGGATGAGTTAGGAATAGAAGAACGCACTCAGATTACAGAAATCAACGCCAATAGTATTTCTGAGGAGGATCAGATAAGGAAAGATCAATATACTAAGACATCCGAATCAGCAAACAGAATTCCTAAGTCTGAAGAGGGACAGATAGGTATTAGGGCGAAAGCTCAGGCGGAAGACAATCAAGAGAGCAAAAGACCTGAGCAGGGTCAGATAGGTGTAGAAAAACGTGTTCAGGAAGAAGAAGGCGAACCAAATAAAAGTCAAAGTCAAATTCAGCAAAATCCTGAACAAGGTCAGATGATCGCATCCAGGCAGAACTGACAAAAATAAGCCCTGGAAAAGGTCAGATAGAGAGGAATTCAAAAGTTGACATTTAGCAAGATGTGTCACAACTGAATGAAAATAAAAGAGCATCTAAAGAAAGTCAAAGCACAGTGTCAGCTAAAAGACTCAGAAAGGAGATAAGTAGCCTGGTTTCATTAAAACACTGACATTTCACCTTAAAACAATAAATGAAGAACCAGAACAAGTAAATGAAATGTCAAGCCAAGCTGGACCATCCACTAAAAAACGAAGAAGGAAGAGTCCACGATTGAAAAGACTAAATAATAAATTCAAAGGCCCTGAATGGACCTAGGTCATCCTTGACGATTTCGAAAACTTAGAATTAAGTGATGAAAGTGATGATGAATTGATTGTTGATTAGATTGATGAAGAAGTAAGACCAACTTGAAAGAGAAATTTCACAGGTTAAAAGTCTGTGTAAAAGTGACAAAGAGGGGTTGAGTCTCCTAAGTCAGAAATGGCTGATCATAATGCTGTTGGAAAACCGAAAAGAAATTGTGTAAAGACATGCTGTAGAATATGCACATGTAGTATATTAATAGTATTCATCCTATGGTTAGGACCGACAGTAGCTATACCGTATACAATGAGTGAGAATAGACAAAATGACACTAGTTCACACGAAGAGGTAGAAACACATAAAGGGGTAGATAGCCTTAAACAAAACAAAGTAGATTTAGAAGCACCAGAAGAGGTAGAACTACAATATAGTATAACTAAAAACAGAACTGATTTGTTGAATGTATTTGCTAATTTGTTAGTACACTATGTAGAAGCTATGGAAATTAGTGATTGTTATGTGTGCATGAAATTGCCCACATCAGTAGCGGAAGGGGTTACCGATCACAATTTGCCCTTGATATATGGTATATCATGTAGTATTTTAGCTAGTCTATTTTACAGAACTGAAACATTGCAGTATTTCTAGTCTAATTGTGATGTCATTTTCTCTGAAGTCCCTTTACATAGAAATCTAAACCCTGTTCTTAGTACTAGAGACTCAACACATTTTATGGGTGAATATTTTCTAACAATGAAAACAATAGATATAGCTGAAGCATATAGAGATAACTTAACATGTACATTACACAAAAAAGAGAAGGTATTTTTAGATTTAGAGTAGAAAAGGAGACAGAATTTCCATAGAAAAGCCACTGGACAGAAACATAAAATTCCCAAATGGGCTGAAAGTAAAGAGTTTACCTCAAATGGCAAGATTCAAGCTGCTATGTCACTGGATTTTGAAAAGAAAGGGAAACTATGTCTTCATAGAGAGAAAACAGATTATATTAATATATTCATTGGTTCCAGTGAATGTGAACACAATTGTTTTTTAGTTTTTTTTCTCGCTTGGGTCATCCGACCGATCCCTTTTTTTTTTGAGGGAACCTGCTTTAATCATTAGACCAATTATGTTAAATTAATCTTAAATTTTTTCCCCAACTCACAAAGGGATGCCAGATATTTATTTACTCATCTTCTACACCTTCGTAGTCTAAACTAGCCATGGAAAATGAGGCTTTAAGCCAGTCTTCACTTTGTGGGGGTAGGGGGTCTTTACACCTCTTGCAAACTTCCCTTCTGGCCAGCAAAATCAAATAAATTAGTAGACCTCTGTCCATTTGAGAGAGGGTCTGACTATGGCAACCATCATCTCCAAAAAACACTAATGACATATTAATCTCTTGATATTGAAGATATCACGAATGTTGTCGCCCACCTCAGACCAAAATCTTACAAGTGCAGGACACTCAAAGAAGATGTGTAAGTCGTTAGTAAGAAGTGTCAGGCATCTGGGGCATTTAGGAGCTGGTTCTGGGGCAAACTTGGCGATTTTCGCGGGAGTATATTAGTGTCTGTTGATGAGAAAAAAATGATTTTTTTTTAAACAAGCGGGCTTGACAAATTTATACAAGGTCTTTAGAGAGGGCTCATACAAGGACCCGTGCCGAAGGATGAGGCAGCACTGCAGTGATGATAAGCTGCAGGGCTTGCAAGACTCCAGCTACATCTCTGTGGTGTGGCTGCCATGTGTGAGACCTGCATCCGCTCCATGTTCTCCCTGATCATTCTCATTTGATGCAACTCCTTGGTGACATTGATGGGGCCACTCTGACTGGGCAGTTGTTCTTGTCTCTGAGTCAGTACTCCAGCGATGTCAGCCTTGGAATGCTGGAGAGCATGGAGTGGACTGTGGGCGACTGTGATGGATTCAAGGTGGTCAATAATGGGACTGAGACACCCACGGACCCCATTTAGTTTGGCAGCCATGCTGTCAAACCCCACCCACGCTTGACCAGCCATCTCCTGCTGGACCTTTACCGCAAGCCGTTGAAATCTTAGAAGTGGGTCCTCAAGGTCCTGGGAGACTGTTGTATTGGTAGGTGCTTGCTGCTGGGTGTTTTGTGCAGGGGCAGAGTTACCACAACGCTGCTGGATGTCCCTGCTTCCAGATATGGGCTACCAATGAAGTTGAGCAGCTCTTGGAGGGCGTCCTGGTTGATGGTTGAGATGTCTTCATCATTGAAGAGTGGGACAGGTTGCTGTACAAGAGGGGAGGTTTCTTCCTATGCGATGTAAAGTGGAGATGCTGTTGATCAGTTTACAAGCAAACTGCATGACAATGTCCATTCTAAATGTTTTTGAGAAGGTACCTGTTACTTGCAGGATAGTGAATAACTGTACAATATCACTGATGTGACATTAGAGTAGTCAATTCTTTTCTTACAGTTTACAAGTATGCCAAATGTGAGTGGCCAATTTCTGCACACATGCTGCACCAGTTGTGTCCTGTGTTCAGTAGTGACAGTGGTGCAGGTTGTACCACATTGTTTTAAATGCAGATTAGCTTGGATGTATGTGTCTGTACACTGCATTGTGGTAGAGTCAACCCTGCTCATTACACTAGAAACATTTTTAAGATTGTCTAGTTTTGGAGGTGTGAATTGCATGCTACCACACATTGCTGTTGGCAATGCCACATGATTGTTTTGTGGCAAAAGTAGGGCTACCATGCTGTTGAGATCAGGGTTGATGTGATGTGCCACATAATATAGGTAGGTAGATATGCTTAATTTGTTATGATTCAAACTGTGTAATCCATTCTAATGTTGACAAATCACATTGACAAATGACATTTTCATTGATGCATGTTGATATGCAGGTATGGTACTGATTCTGTTTTACTGTCCCTTATTCCTTTCACCCAGTGACCCTTGCACTTATGTGCATTTTCAATGGTGAGATGTTGCAAACTGGGGGAAATATGGCTCTTGGTCAAGGTTGGGAAACTTGCGCATTGTTGGATTGCAGATGTCTTTCTTACATCAGGGGGTGTGTGGTTAGGATGAAGTGACAGAGTGAGGCCTTCTCCTTACAGGATTGACTCCGCACTCATCCACTTCAGTGACAGAGGCCTGCACCATGTTTAAAAGTTTATGCTGTAGGCATGCATTTTATCATGCACTGGCACTTGCTTGTTAGTGTGGCACACAGACAAGCACATTAGCAGGGTAGTGCAAGTGTGTCTGGGTTCAGGGCAAGAATGTTCAAGTTGGGCCTTCAGGCACATTAGGAATGATTGACAAATTGCTGTTTCAATGTGTGCTGCACAATGCAGTACACATGTAAACAGCAAAAGCTTTGGCAATTAAGGCTTTCCTTTATTTTGGCATGTTAAAGGTCAGGGTTTTCCTTGCATACATTGCTTACTGGCCTCCTATTTGCTTCACTGTTGCAAGTATGGAGCAGCGTGTCTTTATATAGGTGTTGCAGGGTGGACAGCCAAAACTATTATTAAATATTGAGTGGTACACTTACAAAGGTAGAGGGCAGTGTGAACTATATTATGAACAAAAGGATATCCCCTACAATACAATGTCTAAATCTGATCCATACGTTCATACATCATTTACAAACACCCACAACTCTGATCTGATAACACTGAACCCAGAGATATGCAAAAATGTCTGATATTTATTGTGATACTCCAATGTACATATACAAGACAGTTAAGAACGTTAACAAATCTTTAAAAAACAATTTGATTAATTTTCGCTATACACGTGATCTCCTGTATCCCTATTCATAGCAATGTATTTGTACAATATTATAAGAAGAACAACTTGCATTGAAACAATCAATTTTCTTTGAAAATAGCCAATTACTTTTTTCAGGTGCAAATAGGTGAGATAAAATAAACAAAATATCTTATACAGATATCACAAAAATGTTTTTAAAGAAATTGCTATACAGCATATAGTTGTCGACGCAGTGTTTCGGCGGAAGAAAATCCATATACCACCTTCTTCAGGACTTTAATTAATGAAAACAATCATCTATAAAAATTGTACATGAAACATAGTTACAATTCAAAAATATACATGACAAGTTTACATATACAGAGTTCAGTAAAATCAATCACACTAGTATCCAGATAGGACATCCCATTCAACCAAGAGCCTAGCCTATTAAAGGACTTTTGTATAATATCAAAGAAGTGAGTCTTGACTTTAGTTCTAGTCCCTAACTAAGTCTCCAAATATATGCAGATGACCTACTTTAAAATAAAATTGTTAACAAAAAATGTCAATATAAAAGTGATTAGTTACCTTTCATATGATTTTCCCAGTTTAGCACTCAGTTAAATTCATTGCTTCTTGTCAAATATGGATTCTATAACAAAAAAAACGCTTAGCATCATGCTAGCGCTTCTTGCAGTCGGTCACTGTCCTCTTGACCTCTGCTACAGTATTCACCTATAATGCAATTTTGGTCCCCAATGACACTGTGGAACTGACAAAAGGCTGGTGTTGTTTGTCTGTCACCTCCGCAATCAGAATCTCATTTTCCTGCTGGCTGTATTTGGTTTTCTCCTTCCTCTTCCCCTGGGTCTCTGGCTGGTCCCCCTGGCTGTTTGAGGGGTTAGTGGGGTTGCTCTCTCCTACATTGCTGGATCCAGCTTCCTCCATGTTTAATAATTTTTTTGGGGGTGTTTTGGGAACTACGTGGGCGTTATGTAGTTAATTTTCCAGTGAAAAAGGTGGTGTCACACTGATTAGCATGCAGTTTATGGCAACTTTTTTCACGTTTGCAGCAGGATTTTAATTTCCGTGAGGCAGGTATTAACATCGACAAATCCTGCTGCAATGAGACACTATTACTAAGTGTCACCTCCACTGAGTCATTGGCAACAAAAAGTGGAATATGGCAGTCCATCGTAGACAAAGTGAATGCACTCGGAGTACTGAGGATGACAATGGAAAAGGTCAAGAGATACCTGAATGATGTGAAGCTCAAAACCAAGCAGAATCTTGCCAACAACCCAAATGCAGCAATGCAGACCGGAGGTGGGAGTCTAGTGCCACAGAAGGAGCTGGATGAGATGAAGGAAATGGTGTCCACTGTCATCAGTGTGGAGACAGTGGTAGGAGTTACCAACAAATTAAAGCTAAATGCAGGCAAAACGGAGGTCGTCTTCTTTGGCAAACACACTCATCCTCCCTCGAACCTGTGGTGGCCTCCGGAAATGGGTCCACCTCCTTTACCCAGCTCCCATGTGAAGAATCTGGGAGTAAGATGGGACGAGAACCTCTCCTTCTCCTCGCTTATACAACAGGTCACTACGGGGTGCCTGTACAAACTCAGGAACCTCCGCAAATTTCTCTCTCCTATGCCAGAAGACTGCCGCAAAATGGTAGTCCATGCAACAGTTACTTCCAGATTGGACTATGCAAACGGCCTTTATCTTGGCCTACCTAAATATCTGATTCAACGCCTGCAGATCGTGCAGAATGCGGCTGCAAGACTGATAAAACACATCCCTTTCAGACAGCATGTCTCTCCGCAACTGCGCGAGCTGCACTGGCTCCCTGTGGCCAGCAGAATAAAATTCAAAGCTCTAACTCTGGCGTTTAGAGCACAAAAGGGGACTTGTCCCAACTACTTAAAACTCAGACTCCCCCGATACCATCAGGAGAGGTGCCTGCGATCTAATTCTCTGCTTCAGCTACTCGTCCCACGAGCCAGAAAAGCCAGACTTGGTGGCAGGTCCTTTTCCACTGGCACGGCAAAACTATGGAACGCCCTGCCTTCCTCCATCCAATCTGCCACGACAGAATCTAGCTTCAAGATGCAACTAAAGACCTGGCTCTTCATCCAGAATACCTAAGCACTCCCCCTCCTTCGCTCCTTCCAAAACTGCTCATTCAGCGCCGGGACACCTCCTCGCGAGGTAGCTGTTCGCGCTTTATAAATTTCAGTATTATTATTATTATTATTATTAGGAGTTGGGGGACTGGACACTGCTCAACATAACCTGACACAACAGGGTGAGTAGCGACCAGGGACTGGGGGACGGGGGATATGGGCACAATGGCACACATAAACAATTAAGGATAGCACAGTGCATACTCACAATAACTTTGAAGCATGTCTCCAATCCCCTTGGCACACTGCAGCACACCTAGAAACAGAAATTAGGCCCCGTCGTCTATATGCCCAGAAAGGGCCCTTCCCATGCACCACCAATCTCACAACCAGCACATGTGTTGAACTCATGAAAGCGGCGTGTCTGTGAGCAACACTGACAATGCAAGTGACACTGCATGACAAATAGCATTGCTGTAGTACAATTATCATGACATGGTACATGCCACGACACTGAGGTGGCTGAGTGTGGACCACATCCGTAAAGGAGCAGGTCACACTCTGACACACCCACGTGCACAAACAACCCCTGACGTCAACAAGATATCTGCGGATAAACCATGCCCCAGACTCAAAACTCCCACCAAGAGCTCAATGTACCCAATCCTGCAACATCTCAGCACTATGACAGAAGTCAAAGGCACACCGCATGAAAGGGATAAGGGGCAGCAAAATCAGACCTGCAGGGGCGACTCTCTAAAACTGCAGCACCCACACATAACATGCAGAGCACATTAACATTGAAAACAATGTGGTACAAACCGCAACACTGTCACAACAGAACAGAGGACACAAATAGTGCTGCTTGTGTGTAGAAACTGGCCAATCACATTTGGCATAGCGGGGAAATGTGAGTTGTTAATGTACAAGTACAAACACACATCCGTGATGTTGTCAAAATGTCCCTTGTCCCTCATCAAAAAGACAGCTCCTCTCAAACAGTCACAATGTACACTGTCATGAAGTCTGTATGTAAACATGTACAATGCGTCAACATACATGTGAACACAATTTTAAACTGCATCGCCCCTTAACATTGCAGAGGGAAAATCAACACCTCCTGCAGAGCAGACCAAACCTCTCTTCACTGATGATGAAGAGGACCTCCACACCTTCGACACCGATGCCCTCCAAGAGTTTATTGACAGCTTCCTCAACCCACCTCCAGGAGCATGGCTGCCCAGCTGCATCAAAGAGACCCAACCCCCTTCACAGACCACACAGCAGGTAGCACCCACCACCACAGCTGCCTCCCAGGACCCCCACGAACAAAACATGGCCTTCCAACTCCGTGAGCTGGGGTGCCAGGAGAAGTTGACTAATCAGGTGCAGGTGGGGTTCGACCGCATGGCATCCAAACTAGATGCCATACGTGGATGTCTAGGGACCACTCACAGTCCTTAACGGACACCCACAGTCCACTTCATGCTCTCCAACGATCCATGGCTGAAATCGCTGGAGTCCTGACTCTGAGACAAGAACAACTGTCTAGTCAGAGTAGCTCCAGGGATGTCACCCGGGATTTGCACACATGAAGAGGATCATGGAGAACATGGAGCAGATGCAGGCGGAAAGATGGGCTGCCACGGCTGCACACCAGCGAGAGGTAGCTGGGTTCTTCCATGCCCTGCAGACCCTCTTCATGGCATTGCTGCCACAAGGCCTGGCGCGGATGAATGCTGATGCTACCACTCCATCCACATCCTTGACCCCTGAAGTGTCAGTGTCACACAGTACAGCAGACATTGCACCTCCAGCCCCTGATGTGTCACTGCCACACAGTGATGCAGACAAAACACCACCACCAACATGTGAGGTACATGAAACAGTGGAGGACGAAGATGTGGATGATTCTGCCTCAGTGGTAAGAAGGACGCAGTAGCATTCATCTCTGCCATATGGCCTGTTTCTGCTTGGTTTTGCCTTTTGCGTCATCACCTTCCACTGTCCCCCGATACTCTCTGCGAGGCACACCCTGGACCTCGACTTGGACTGACATATTCTGTTTGGTTACCAATGACACAGCAATCAGACTGCGGACTGAACTCTTCCTCTTCCGATGAACTTGTTATTCCTTAAAGGACTCTAGCTGGCCCTCCATGGGCCAACAATGTAAAGTGGGGTTTGCATGGCCCTGTACTGCTCCAGCTATAACACTCCACTGAATGCGTATTAAGCATTCATATTCACACAAATGGGTCATGTCTATGATCATTCAAGTGTGGAAGTATGGATGATTGTAGGGTCAGTGATTAAGTCCATGTTGCTCATGTTGTGGGACTTGACTCACAGGGTGCAACATGACCGATTGCGGTCCAGGTGGCGCCGACACTGCAACAGAGAAACACGCATTAGTTACTTCCTTGTCCAGCGCAAGAAGGACCAACGCCCAGAACCCCATGGTCATTGTTCACACCCCTACGCTGGACTGGCACATGCCAGGCCAGCCCACTCCGCTTACGCTTACAGGGGGGTATGACAACGCTACATGTCCCCAGTCTTGCCTGTAGTGATCTGCTGATCACAGGTCTAGTTGTCAGCATGCCGCAGCCACTCCCTGAGGACTGGTTTACACCCGCACCACACCCATACAGCACAGGCGTCACAGGACATGTGACCCTGCCAATAAAAAGGGCCGGGTGCACGTGCTCTATGCCATTTTCACTGTCCATCTGAGTGTATCCATGTGGTTGGTATTTATGCATGCGGGCCTAGGGCCCTATCACATCATATTCCCCTCTGCTGGAGGTGACATGATGGCATCCGCAGCACGATACTCAATCATAAAGGGTCCATGACTTGCGATGCACAGAGTTGGGAGCACCGGATACACAGTGACCAGCACTGGCTTACTGCCACAGGACGGTGACTTTCAGTGCACTGAGGCAGGGGCACATTCAGTGCTGAGCAATTGTGCAGCCTGCGATGATGTGCCGTCCTGGTAGGGATTTGTGTGAGCCCTGCTGGACCGCAGTGTACACCTGAGCCAGCAGGCAGTGCAGGTCGACCGCCATGTGGTGTTGCCTCGCAGTTCACAGAGTTAGTGGCACTTAAAGAGCTGAGCTACTGTACAGCCTGCGATGATGCCGTGTGCACTGACATGAGCTGTGCCATTGCAAAATCAAGACCCAGACTCACATGTGTGACCTGGTGGCGGAGTTACGGGGCTGCATGATGTGGAGTCCTCCAAGGTTATGAGCCCCAGGCTTGGAGCTTGTACCGGCACGCGGTGGGCCCTGTTGGATACACGCCGGTTGCGGAAGGTGAGCAGGGAGGCCTGGGTGTGCAGGGGTGGGCAATCATCGCTGGGCGGCGGGAGGGACTGGGGTGCAGCAGCCTATATGCACAGGGGGGTCTCTCTCCCTCTCTTTTTTCTCTCTTTCTTCCTTTCACTCCCTCTCTCCTCTCTTTCTCTCCATTTCTCTCAATGTCTCTCTCTCTCCCTCTCTTCCTTTCACTCTCTCTCCCTCTCTTGCGCTCTCTCTCCCTCTCTTCCTGTCACTCTCTCTCTCTCCCTCTATTTCTCTCTCCCTTCCTTTCACTCTCTCTCTCCCTTACTTTCTCTCTCTTTCTCTCTCTCTCTCTCTCTCTTCCTTTCACTCTCTCTCTCCCTCTCTTGCTCTCTCTTTTTCTCTCTCTCTCCCTCCAATCCTTTCACTCTCTCTCTCCCTCTATTTCTCTCTCTTTTTTCTCTCTCTCTCTCTCTCTCTCCCATTCTTTCTCTCTCTTTCCCTCTCTCTTCCTTTCACTCTCTCTCTCCCTCTCTTACTCTCTCCCCCACTTTTCCTTTCACTCTCTCCCTCTCTTTCTCTTTCTCTCTCTCAATCCCTTTCACTCTCTCTCTCCCTCTCTCTTTCTCTCTCTTCCTTTCACTCTCTCTCTCTCCCTTTCTTTCGCTCTCTCTTTCTCTCTCTCTCTGTCCTTTAATGAGGGCATGACACACCTTCTTATCTTGTATTTTTTCTTGCAGGCTGTGACTTACAGATTGTCCTGAGAAGACCCACCATGACTCTTCCAATTCGTTGTTTTGAATTTAATGTGAATAAAATGATTTGTTTGAATGAATGATTCTCCTCTTTTGGATAACACATAAATGTTAATTGTTGTAATAGAGCGACTTCAGACAATTTGTTTTGTTCATGATTTCGTAAAGTTGATGTAAAATATCTTTGTCTGGGTAGGGGGGTATAGGGGTGGTGGCGGTGAGTGTTGTGGCCCTCTTGGGTGTCCGAGCTGCATGATCAGTAGTTTCATGGCATCTGTTGTTCTTCAGATGTGGCTCTGGGCTGGGCTCCCTTTTATAGTGCAGGTTGTCGTCCGACTTTACACCAGGTAAGAGCAGGTGTTAAATCCCTGCTGCTAATGTGCCTTATAGCATTTTTTAGGATCTTATCGCCGATCTGGCTGGTTGTTGAGAATGTTGCGAAGTGGTGTTGTTGCGGCTTTTTGCACGGAATCCCCTTTTTTTGCATATCATTAGCGTTAGTTGCCGTTGTCAACTGTGGCGCTGTTTTTTGCGGCTGCTTTCGCAGGCAAACTGGTGATATCGGCTGTTAGCACCAGCTTGTAAATAGGGCGCTAACTTTATCGCCACTTTGGCTGCGATAAAGTGCTGTTAACTCACTGATAAGTTCTTGAAAATATGCCCCTACATGCAATAAAAAAAACACATCCCTGTATAAATTGCACCTGGTCAAACCTGCGTATATTTATTGGGAATATGCCTAGTAAAGATCAAGTCATATGGATTCTGGTGCTGTAAGCACCACATCAGCATATTATGCCCCATTTCTCTGACAAAACTTGTAATATGTAATATGTAATAATTAACGCTCACAGTAAATTCTGCATACCTCAGTGTCAGTTTACAGCGAGTGTGATTATAATTACATATACATTCGCATCACTCATTGTGAGTTCCTTAGGGAAAAAGGACTTCTGCTTCCTTTTTAACTTCAGCAAATGGGAATGCGCCAAATTATTGCAACTTACCTATTGTAGGCCTCCAGTTTTTTAAATGTAATGTTCTTGAGTTGATAACTCCCACCTTCGGTCGTGTTGATACCTTTCAAGAAGAAATGTAATTTAATTCACAGCGTTATATCTCTCCCAGGCACCTGTAAGACAAAAGAGAGAAGTTTACATAAAAATCTGACATGCATTTATTCACCGCGTAGGACACCAAATGTGCGCCGTGTTCATCCATCAATGCTCTGAATTTGGCAGATGCATTGCAAAACTTTTTAATGCGACTGAAATCTATGCTTTTCTTTGGTAATCACTATGAAATCATATATGAGAACACATTATCCCTGGAGACTGCCTGATTTATATCTTTATAAGAATATACTGTGTGACTACTGCAAGCATTATCTGTTGTTTTTGTGCTTTCATAGCTGCAGTTGTCTTTTGCTGTTAAGCATGGTAATGACTTTGGATTTAATATTATTGTGAGCTGAACATCATTTTCACTGCCAACTACTTGTGTGCCCTTTCTTTTAATTGTTTCCAGCCGAATTCACCAAGATGCTGCACTGAATGACTTTGACTCATTACCTTAAAAAAATAAGGTTGTGTTCTCAATTTCATATGCCTGCATGCGTGCGTGTTTTTACATTTTCTACTTTGCTGTACATCCTAAAATGACAAGGATATAAAATGTAGGATATTTTGTTTTTTGCGTATGTAAATTGACTGCAAAATCTAGATTTACAAATTCACTCCTACAGAAAATATTGAGTTTTATTAGTTCGAAAATATTTCCCAGAAGAGCATTGGGGGGGTTCTGTTCGGTCTAGACAAACACAATCAACAGTATAGTCCAGCTTCCTTCTTTGACCTTAATGGTAGATGTTTTCAACTGTAGGGTACGTTTCCAACTTTCATTGTAAGTACCATACAGTCGAGGTTGTTTAAAATATTGTTTGAAACCTATGTGTGTAAGATTCAATAGTGAGGCATAAAATGATCTGTGCAACTCCCACTTGAAAATGTAATAATAAAACCAAGGATCAACTAATGAAACCACTAGAGATCACCTGCGAGCATACTTAAGTACTCTCCCCACTGATGGAGCAAGGATTTGCACGTTAAGCGACTTGCTTGTATTCATGAACCTCGAATAACGTTAAAACACTAATCAAAATGTTTGTCTGATTAATATTACATTACACAATTCTAAATGGGTGTCCGAGAGAAGCTTGCTTATGTGTTTTACTAACTTTAATACGCTTGCATCTAAAATGACTGCTACTTCGCGAAGGTTTCTACTGCGCATACGTCTGTCACACTCACGTGACATGACGTATTCTTTGCTTTGGAGGGAATCTGTTGCTTCTGCGCACTATTATTAATATGGCTGCTCTATGTTCTCACATGCGAGAAGCCTGCACTGCTGCTTTTGCTAAGCCGTTCGTTCTGCTTAATCCTAATGCTATAGTTGATAATAAAGTAATGAGTATAGAGCAGAGATACATGGTATACAGTGTATTCATTTATTCTGTGTTCTAAAACTGTATCTTTCTATTCTTTTATGAAACGATAAATTCGGGCTTGGGAGACGTTATTACTCCCTTTTGAAAGTCCTTCTTTGCATGACAAGCTCCGGAGAGAAGCTGAAAACATTTGTCATTGAATGAGAGCCAAAGACAGTCACAGCCAAGATGCGCCTGGGAAGCTGACCCTTAACCCTGCCAGAGGAAGCTAAATTGTGCCCGTTATATTACAATGTATTCAATGTTGAAATTCTCCATTGTTGGGTGGAATAAAGATGTCATATGAAAATATATTGATGGGCGGGAACGGTAAAATTAATATTCAACACTGAGGTGTCAAAATTTGGTGTGGTGTGATGACCTCTCCTCCTTCTTTGTCCAATCAAAATTGGGGATCATTACACTTGCAACAATGGGGGGTGGTACACTGACCTGGAAAATAGTATAACTAGAGTAGACTTAGCTAGTTAATTTGTCTGACTTGTCCGAATAGCTGACCTTTCACTGACCCAATGCACTCAATAGGTGATCGAGAGCAGAGGGGCAGCGAAGCACTCTGTCAGAAGATTTGCTGACCCAATCGGGGTCCGGGAAGCTGAGGTGCTGGCGAAGCACTTTGTGGGTGAAATTGATAACCCAATCGGGGTTTTGGCTATCAGCTGCAGAGAAGGAGTAGCGCAGGCGTTGCAACTGAACTGCGGGTGCCGATCTTAACCTTTGGTGGTCCTGTCCTGATCCAAATCTCGTTTTCCCTGACCTGATTCTAATCTGCACCTGCAGGCCTACTGGCAACTGCAACTTTTGGGGTTCTCCTGTCTTTCAACTGACCCGTGGCCAGGGTTGGTCTTCACACCATTCTAGGTAGATATAAAATCTATGTGGGTTTGTCATCGTATATCCTGTTCCTTCTCTTTACCCTCCCTATACATGAAAGTTTTGATTATATATATATATATGTTCCATTTATTTTCTTACCCACCCTATGGTTATAATCTTTGAGAAAAATCATTTGATTAGCATGTTCCTTTTCTTACCTTTCCTTATGAGATAATTACTAATTTGTTTTTGATTACTTAGCGTGTTCCTTTTTCTTGCCCTCCCTTTAGATTACTGCTCAAATCGTTTGATTATATAGCATGTTCCCTTTTCTTACCTTCCCTTATTGCTAAATGATCGAAATTAGTTTAATACATCTTTTGCATAGTTACATTCTGGTTCTGATTTTCATTATTGAGAGTCTTGTGGTGTTTAATCTTTGGATCATGACCATTTAAGAAATTTAGATAAAGAGTTTGAAACCTTCCCGAGTCTGTGGTTATTATATGCGTGCAAATAATATTGTATATTTATCTATCTTCAAACTAACTCCCTGATCCAATAGGTTGCAGGTACCAGCGACAAGGATTGGTAAGTCAATGATATAGGACCTAGTAGGTAAAATATCTGGTAGTAGAGCGAAGGTTACCTGTTTAAGTAAATGTGTTATTGATTATGGGCCCAGGTGAGTATGATAAATTTATAGTCGGGGGACCTGGGCGCTCTATCAGTATATTTTTTTTGGTAGCAGTAGTATGGTTAGGGTTTAGTTATAGATAGGTAGTTAGTTAGTTGGTTATGATTTTACTATTGATTGATCAAATGTGATATCATTGAAATAATATTGAAATTTCATTGGTTCTGTTGATGCTGTATTGATTTTTTGTATTAACCAAAATTTGTTCGTACCTGTTATATGTTTTGTCTGGAATCCCCTGGGGCAGAATAGCGGGTGGTAAATGGAAGCCACAATGCAGTGAGGTGACTTACCTAGAGGAAATTAGTGCATGGTTATGTAAAACTGGAAGCACTATTTAGGGTTTTCTGTATAAATGTGTGAGTAAATGGTAGCAAAGAGTACGCTGGCAAAACGTTTTGTGTGATACCACCTAGAAAGGGTCACACGGAAGGAGTAGCAGGTTCTTCTGAGCTTGATTGATAGCAAAGTAGTTCACTGGAGAAACTTTGGCCTTAGTATATCCCGGAGTGGATAAGTCTGAAGGAGTAGCAGGTTCTCTAATGCTTGTGTGAAGGGTAGACAGAAGGGATCTACTCGTAGTATATGAAGAGTAAGCAGAAGAGATTTATTCGTGGTGAGTGAAATTTATCTTTCCTTTGAATTAGTCACTCAGGTACAGTGGCAAATGTTTTTACATTGTTGAATAATGAAATCTGCACTTTAAAGAGAAAAAGAAAAAGGTTTTCGTATTACCTTGCAAAGGAGGGAGTCGGTCGCAGTGCTGCACTGACGTCACTCAAAGCAGCGCTGGTATTGGTTGAGACAGCGGGTGTGTAGCTGCGGTAGTAATTGTAAAGGAGAGGTGAGCCCAGGAACGTGGGAACTCATCTCTCGAGAAAAGACGTGCAATTATTGGCTATTGTTATTTGAAACAACATTGTTGATTGTTTAAAGAAAAATAAGAAACGCACTGGTATTGGAAGCACTTTAGGTAAACAATTGAGTGTAACTGGAAAATTTCCAAATTCCGTAAAAATATATGTGGCAAATAGGTCCACTTGATGGAAACAGACCTGATAGGAAATATTAAGGTTTTGCTAAAGAACAGATGATAAGAGGCAGACCTTATACTATGCACGGAGGTAAAAGAAAAATGTTGTTTGTCAAAAGAGTTAAGAATTTCTTTTAAAAGGATAAACCAATTAAAACTAGAGAAGGAATTATTATTCCACCACCGAATACGCCTGCATCAGACATGATGTTTGACAGGGGCTACCACACTTGTGTATGGTTAGAGAATTGGGTGGAATACACTAAAGATGACAGAATTTTGGCATTTCCCCAATATGGCACTTTCAATGGAAGAGTTTTATTTAATTTAAGGACACAATTGAATGACTTAAATGCCAGACCTAGACTAACGCAATATGAGGCACTAGAAGAATGGGAGATTGAAGCTTTTGAGGGGGACAGACCCAGAAGTGACAAAGGGTTGAGTAAATTCTACCCTAAGTATTCACGAGAAACTAGAGATAAATAAATGAAACAATGGCGACAAAATATGATAGTAGAGGGACTATATCTAAGCATGGGCGGAAAATTCGTTCCGCTCACAGATTTCGCGGATTTTCGGTAAATTCGCAATCCGCAAGATTCGTGAATTTCCCGCAAAATTCGCGAGTGGAACGGATTGGGTCAAAAGTTCAAGCTGACTTTTCTAACTCTTTTAGAATGGCGCCGGCAAGCTGCCAGAGCCATTCTAAAATAGTTACAAAAGCCAGCTTCAACAGGAAGCTCTAATAGATAAAGTAAAGCAGGTGCTGCTCAAATTCAGTTACACAATCATTAATCACCCCAAACTTGGGGTGATTAATGATTGTGTAACTTAATTTGACCTTCAACTGGAGCACCTGCTTTACTTTATCTATTAGTGCTTCCAGTTGAAGCTATTTCTAGCTATTTTAGAATGGCCCTGGCAGCTTGCCGGCGCCATTCTAAGCGGGGCTGAGGGCAGAAGGGCACAAAAGTGGGACAGAGGGCAGAAGGGGCAAAAAATTAGTGGGGCAGAGGGCAGAAGGGCACAGAAACGAGTGGTACAGAGGGCAGATGGGCATAAAAAACGAGAGGGTGGCAGTGATTAACGAGGCAAAAAAAACCCTGCGAAATTGCAAAGCACCTTGCGAACACCCGCGAACACGCAAAGCGCCTCGCGAACACCCGCAAACACGCAAAAATAAAAAAATCCGCAAATTCGTGCAAATTCGCAAATTTCGCGGATTGCAAATTCGCAAATCCGCAAATTCGCAGATTGCGAATTCGCAAAATTCACCCATGCTTATTTGAGAGCATGGAGTGTGCTGGCATAGTAGTGGTGGTGGTCATCATGGCGGGTGCGGGGACCATAGGTTTTGGCGCTGAGCACGGTCCGGGCACGGAAGGCGCAGACGGGCTTGCCGTAGGCCTTGCAGTGGCCGCCATATATGGGAATGTGGGATCTGAGTTTCCTGGTGGGCTGGTGAAAAGTCACATGTTGGTTGAGGTGCGCAGGTCCTTCGTTGTGTAGTGCCTTTTATGCGTGGGTGGGTAGCTTGTACTGGCATCTTTTCATGACTGGTAGCCGGTGGAATTTCCTGACGTCAGGGGTTAGGTGCCTCCATCTTGAGAGGACGAGGATGAGCCTGGCTGCTGTCTTCTAGATTTTCTGGAGTTTCTCCATGAGTTGGACTGTTATTCCTATGTAAAGTCTGCTGGTGATGACAGCCTGCGTGACAGTTTACAAGGTGTTGGCCATGAGCCATCATAAAACCTACCTAAGCATTCTGAGTGTGAGGAAGCAGGCGGTGAAGACGGCACAGATTTGCTTCTTTATGGATAGCTGGCTGTTGAGTATGATGCTGAGTTTGCGGGTGTGTTTGGTGGGTGTTAGGATGATGCCACGCACCGGGGCCCACCATTTGTTGCTCCAGTGTGTGGCTTGCCTTTCCTGAAGATGAGAACTTCTGCCTTGTCTTGTCAGTGTTGAGTTGAGGCAACTATTGGTCATCCAATTGGCAATGTCTTTCATGCATCTTTGGAACTTGTCTTTGAGGGTTATTGGATTGCTAGCCAGAGAGAGGATGTTTTGGTTGAAGTTGGAGATGATTTTGAGTCCCTGTCATTTGACGATGTTGGCCAGGGTGGTCATGTATGTGTTGAAGAGGGTTGGGTTGAGGGATGAGCCTTGAGGTACACCGTAGGTGATGTTTTTAGGGAGCGAGGAGTAGGGAAGGAGGATTATTTATTGCATTCTTCCTGTGAGGTATGATGTGATCCACTTGAGTGCTGCTCCTTGGATTCCAATCTGGTAGAGCCTGTTGAACAGAGTGTGGTGGGATAGTGTTGAAAGCTGCTGAGAGGTCGAGGAGGATAAGTGCTGATCCAGCAGAAGGCCAGAGATTAACACCTCACAGTCAATGATAAATTCAAATTGGCCCCATATGCACATTCAAGTTTCCTGGCTGTTCCGCTGGGGGGGTCCAGTTTTATATTGACTTTGTTCTTGATTAATCAATGCCTAACTAATCCTCACAGATCAACACTCTTCTTCTGGTCAATGGACCGTTAGTCGAGTAGGTGATGGTGATATTAACAATTTTAACTTATAACTCTCAATAAAATAATCACAGACTCCGGGTAAGATTCAATGAATTATATCTAATAACTCATTCAAAATTAATACTCATTTGTACAGATTCAAAGTGCAAACTCCATCAACTTTCATGGGAGAGAAAAACTCATTTATCAAATATATTCAATTCACAGATCTATTCAACAATTCAAAGCATTAGGAGTGGAAGCCGGAATCCAGATGAATGCCTTGGACTGGACCACATCCTCCCTCTCCGGCGGAACCTAGAAAGTCCGCCTCCCACGCTTCCGATCCGAAGCCACTGACATCATCAGCGGCGTACCCCAGGGCTCAACCCTCAGCCCGACCCGGTTTAATGTCTACAATGCCCCCCTTGCACAAGTGGCCCACCAGCATGACCTTAACATCATCTCCTACGCCGATGACACCCAACTCATCCTCTCCCTCACCAAGGACCCGAACACTTCCAAAGCCAACCTCCACAAGGGAATGAAGGCCGTCGCCGAGTGGATGAGGAGAAGCCGCCTGAAACTGAACTCGGACAAGATGGAAGTCCTCATCCTCGGCCCCACCCCCTCCGCCTGGGACGACTCTTGGTGGCCAGCCTCACTGGAAACAGCACCGACACCCATGGATCATGCACGCAACCTAGGATTCATCCTCGATTCCTCCCTCTACATGTCGAAGCAGGTCAACGCCATCTCCTCCTCCTGCTACCACACCCGCCGCATGCTCCCCAGGATCTACAAGTGGATCCCGACCGAAACCAGAAGAACGGTGACCCAAGTCCTCGTTAGCAGCAAGCTGGACTACAGCAACGCACTCTACGCAGGAATCCCGACCAAAAACCTACAACGGCTGCAACGCATCCAGAACGCCTCCGCACGCCTGATCCTCAATATCCCTTGACACAGCCACATCACCTCCCATCTAATAGACCTGCACTGGCTCCCCGTCAACAAGAGGATCACCTTCAAGCTCCTCACCCACGCACACAAAGCACTCCACACACCGGACCAGCCTACCTGAAAAACAGACTCAACTTCTACACCCCCGCCCGCCAGCTCCGCTCTGTCAGCCTCTCCCTCACCACCGTCCTGCACATCCAACGAACAACATCTGGCCGCAGATCTTTCTCCTTCCTTGCCGCCAAGACCTGGAACACCTTCCCCACCCATCTGCGGCAGACCCAGGACCTGCCCACCTTCAGGGAACTCCTCAAGACCTGGCTTTTCGAGCAGTAGCAGCACCCCCTCCCCACCTGGCTTTTCGAGCAGTAGCGCACTTTACAAATCCACTGATTGATTGATCGATTGATTGATAGATGGAGAGAGAAAATACATAATATATCATACATTTGCAAAAGCTATGCAAATTTAAGACAGAATATGAGTTACCAACTGGTGAAACGAGAAACCCAACCCACTGGCCAAAGGACTGGTGGAAGTCTCCTGATTAAGAATAAGGAGACAACGACTAAAGGACAGGATCATGACAGGATAATACTTACTAAAACTTCTTTAGTAACCCGATGCCCCGGAGAGCAAACCTCTCTCACTCTCTCTCCCTCCTCGATATTCTCTGCAATCTTCAATCTAATCAGGTTGTCTTTCAGGAATGAATCTTCCCAGTCTGTTCTCCTTTACAGCAGCAGCTCTCACCCAGCTTCACTCAGCATCAACATCAGCATCAATAACCACTACTATTCAACTTAAGTCACTTCTAGTTAAACTCTTATTTCTGCATGTTCCTCCCTCAAAAGCTGCACATCTCGGTAAAATATGAAATATGATTGGTTGAGACTAGGGGAGTTCACATCATACTATGCTAACTTGGCCAATTTATTAAGACTTTTTGTTTGGTAAACCCTTCCCCTTTAGCTCATCACTTTTTCCCTTTCCCATACATATTTTGTAACACATTAAATAACAATTTATTCAAGCTACTTTGACAAATATCACACCTTTCAATGTTCACACAGCTGCTGACCTTGATCTTTGGCAGGCATTCAACTTTCCGGGCATTAGGTCACATCTCTTTTTTTTCTGGACATGTGCAGTACAATCTTTCTTCCAGTGCCATTTTATTTCATTGTCAAGATATATCGGCCCAAACGTACACTATTAATAAAATAATCATAAACAGATGTTCATTTCTCAAATATGTGATTGTCACTGTTCACCACCCACTTCTACTCTATCCCATGTTAATTCTTTTTTTCTTTAAGCAAAAGCATTAGCAGCAACGTCTTCTTTTAAAGTTCGGGCAAACATGTGCTAGGCACACAGTGACTCAAGACTTGAGGTTAGTAATCATTGCGCATGCGCAAGAGTTTCCCTCTCAAACAAGTTAATCACATGGGAATTTATGTAGGGTTTGATTTGCTCATGAACAGAAGCATTTTCGTTTTAAAGGGGGATTTGATTGCGCTGCAAATTATTCCTTGTTATCTAAACAAGCAAAAACTCTTTTCCCCTTATGTGAATGTTGTCTATATGTTATTTTTCACTTCTTTACTATATCTAGAGAATACTACTTGTTAATTGGGAATTTATCTGAGCAAGTTCAGTTTTCTTGGATCCTTGCTCCATCAGTGCCACTACTTGCCCCTGGTATAGCAGCATTCAAATTTCAACTGTGGCTGCGACTAGAGCTGTCCTGGTGCTGTGGTTTGTTCTCAAACCGGATTAGGAGGTGTCCAGGAGGTCGTGGTTCTTCAAATGTTTGGAGAGCTAGATGTTGATTGCCTTTTTGAGGACCTCAGCAGGGAAGGAGAGCAAAAAGATGGGACAGTAGTTCTTCAGTTCTCATGGGTCTGTGGATGGTTTCTTCAGCAAAGGCTTCACCACAGCGTGTTTCCAATTCTGGGTGAATCGAGCTGTGATGATGGAGGAGTTGAGGACCTTGGTGAGTCCTTTGCTGATGAGTTGATTGCCAAGGTTAAAATCCTGGTGGGGTAAGGGGTCAGCAGGGGCTCTGGAGTGGATTGGTGTCATGATGGTTGCCTTCTCAGTGAGGGGGTTTCATGAGGTGAGCTGGTGTGGTTGGGCATCAGTCTGCATGAGAGTGTTGATGCTGTTTGCGGCGGGAGGTTGGGGTGCGAAGTATTGTTACATGTACATTATTGTGTTACGTTGTATTAGTGGTTCCATAATATATTTGATGGGTTGTGTGGTGTTTAGTAGCATCCATCTGGTTCACCTATTTGTGGGTCATTGTTGTATTGTGCTGTTGTATAATTGTTTTAGTGTAGTCATTGTGTTGTGCTTTGTTGCCTTCCACTGCTGTTTTCTGCAAACAGTTTTCATGCTAATATTGCCATGATTTTGTTCCACTATTGAATGTTTAGTATTGCATTGATGTAATCTGATACATTATAGTTTTGTTTGTTGGTGTTACACTATACTGTGCTTAGCACAAATTTGAAATTAGCTATCCCCGTATTTTGTTTCAAGTAATGTTGCTTGTGTTCATGACATTTCGAATCTCTGAGAATGGCTTTCAAACTTCTTTTGCTGCAGGGACTGTCCAGAACCCACCCAATAATTCTCTTTTGCCTTTGCAAATGTGATTAATCTATTTTTCGGGTACAGATCCGCACCATTTCCCACCTGCCACCCAGCTAACTGGTAAGGTACTTTTAATGTGATAGTTCTTTAAATTGTTTATTAGACCACAATGTCACAACTGTCGTGAAGGGGTGCCTGTGAGATTATGCCTGTAACAACTCAATTCCAAACACTATGTAATTACCTGATGACCTCAGACCTAGGGACAGTATTTCACTCCTGAGGCGGAAGCCGGGAGCTAGAGCGATTTACTTGCACTTTGCTCACATTTTTAAAAAAACATTCTACCTCGCCGCTTATTTTAATAAAAATTGATTGCACTTTGTGATTTTAGCCACACTTACTAGCGCCGCATTTATCAGCTTGTTTACCCTCATTTCAGCTGATTTAGGAGCTCAACTGGGGTCGGGAGTTGGAGGTGGCCGGCTAGGCAGAGCGGCCATATTGGGAGGAGGCAGGTTGACGCTGCAGTCGTTGTGGCAGGAAGCGCCGGTCCCGCGCTCAAGCCCATAAATTGGATCTGTTGTGGGTGCCCTGGTCAGACCTAGGGACAGTATTTCACTCCTGAGGCAGAAGCCGGGAGCTAGAGCGATTTACTTGCACTTTGCTCACATTTTAAAAAAAACATTTTACCTCGCCGCTAATTTTAATAAAAAATTGATTGCACTTTGTGATTTTAGCCACACTTACTAGCGCCACATTTATCAGCTTGTTTACCCTAATTTCAGCCGATTTAGGAGCAGAATTGGGGTCGGGGGTTGGAGGTGGCCGGCTAGGCAGAGCGGCCTTATTGGGAGGAGGCAGGTTGACGCTGCAGTCGGTGGGGCAGGAAGCGCCGGTCCCGCGCTCAAACCCATAAATTGGATCTGTTGTGGGTGCTCTGGTCAGACCTAGGGACAGTATTTCACTCCTGAGGCGGAAGCCGGGAGCTAGAGCAATTTACTTGCACTTTGCTCACATTTAAAAAAAAAACATTTTACCTCGCCGCTTATTTTAATAAAAATTGATTGCACTTTGTGATTTTAGCCACACTTACTAGCGTCGCGTTTATCAGCTTGTTTACCCTCATTTCAGCCGATTTAGGAGCTGAATTGGGGTCGGGGTTGGAGGTGGCCAGCTAGGCAGAGCGGCCATATTGGGAGGAGGCAGGTTGACGCTGCAGTCGCTGGGGCAGGAAGCGCCGGTCCTGCGCTCAAGCCCATAAATTGGGAGGTCTTTTCTTCGCGCAGCGAACGCGACAGCGGACGTGCCTCATCACGCCGAAGGAGCACTCAAGGAAAGCCCATCTGTGCCAGTCCGTGCCAGAATGGGCCAGGTCGAGGCCAGGGGCACTAATTGGTGACACCTCCCCTTATAGATACCCTACGCTATAGTGGGAAGAAGCTGAGGGCAATTAGAGGCAGCGCTATCATCAGCTGTCCTGTCAGTTCCCCTTCAGAGGAGGTAGGGATTCCGTGTCCACTCTGTAAACAGATAAGGCCTGCAGTTGTTAACTCAAAACATCACTTATTTGCATTACTAAATTGTCGCTCCCTCCCGAGACATGTGGTGGAAATTCGCATGCTTTTGGAGGAATGAGATCTAGATGCCCTATTTTTGACAGAGACGTGACTTACTGAGGCACCAGATCTGGATGTCGTCAGGGCCCTACCGCCTAGCTACTTAATTATTAGGCAGGACCGCCAAATCGGTCGTGGAGGAGGAGTGGTCATAATTATTAAAAACGCTGTTATATGTAGAACATCTGAGAGTCCACTTCTGGATTGCGAGAGCCTGGGCTTTTCAATTGCCTTCCCTCCCTCCTGTACTATGTCAGGCATCTTGGTCTACAGATCGCCGGGCGATTACCGCGGCTTTTGTAACAATCTACTGGACAAGATCTCAGTTTCCATTAGTAGTTCACCCAATTTTTCAATCCTGGGCGACCTCAATATACATCTTGATGAGGTGGATGACGCTGCTTCTCAGTGTCTGCTGGACACTTTGGGAGTAGTGCACCTGGAGCAAATTGTGACTGGCCACACACATATAGCAGGGCACTTATTAGATCATTTTTTCACTAACCTTAGCAACATCAGGTATGACCATCCTAGTTTTGTCCCATGGTCAGATCATGCCCTGCTCCATTTTGTCTGGGCTCCTAAAGACCAAAATCCCCCTAGGCCTCTCACAATAACCCCGTTGTCGCCAACGAGGCCTTCAATGAGTGGCTTACCTCAACATTAGATGCCACTCTCCCAAAAAAAGTGGTTCAACACAGGACTGGCCCCAACAAACAGCCTTGGTACTCTAGGGAACTCAAGAAGTGGAGGAAAGATTTCGTAACTGCCTCCAAAAATGAATATAAGTTAGAGCTCAGGGCATATAAAAAACAACTAAAAATTGCTCAATCAGCGTATTTTCAGGTCAAAATTATGGAAGCAGCTAACAGGCCAAGAGAAATTTCTAAAATATTCCAAGCCCTTGTCACCCCCACCTTGGCCACTATGGCCTCCCCCGATCCCCAGAAAAGATGTGACGATTTGGCCGCTTTCTTTGCTGCCAAGGTGTCTGACATCTATGCAGGCTTTGAGTCATCCGGACAGGCTTCTGATCCTACAGAAAGCTTGGCTGGGATTCTAGAAGAGGTTCCTTTTGATGCCTCTGAAAGTCTTGACGCCTTTCCACCACTCGACCTGGCCACTGTGGAAAGACTCCTTGATGACCTCAAATCGGGGTCACCCCTTGATGCTGCGCCTCCTGCAGCTCTTAAACATGTTTCAAGGACGGTGTGCCCTGCTATCATGCAGGTCATTAATTCGTCCCTGGAGTCAGGTGTGGTACCCCCTATTTGGAAGATGGCGAAAGTGAAAGCCCTCCTAAAAAAAAAAAATTGGGTCCAGAAGATCTAGCTAACTATAGACCTATCTTGCTGCTACCGGGCCTGAGTAAGATTGCTGAAAATACGTCAATCAGATCCTCTCCTCATTTGTTGAGACCTCGGACACCCTCCATTCCTCTCAGACGGGATTCGGAGCCAAACAGGGTACGGAGACTGCCCTGGTGGCGGTGGCGGAGGCGACTAGGAGTATTGTGGATGCCGGGGCCTGCGCTGCGGTGGTCCTGTTGGACCTCAGTGCAGCCTTCGACACTGTAAATCACCCACTTTTGCTTCAGAGCCTCCATCGGGCAGGGATCTCAGGAATGGCCCTTAAATGGTTACAGTCCTTTCTGGCAGAGAGATTTTTCTCCGTCTTTGAGTATCATCCGACCAACTGCAACTTTATCACGGCATTCCCCAGGGCTCCTCTCTCAGTCCAACCTTGTTTAACATCTACATGAGTCCATTGGCTGAGGTGGTGCTTCCCTGGGGAATTCAGCTTATCACCTACGCCGATGATACGCAGTTGGTCGTCTCCCTGGCAAGGGATGATGCCGGAGATCAGGGGAGTAACAACTTGACACCCTGTCTCACCAAGGTTCTGGAGTGGATGACAACGTCGTTTTTAAAGCTAAATGGGGCCAAAACTGACATCATGCTCCTGGGTTATAAAGCTCCCATCAACCTCGACCCATGGTGGCCGCACTGTCTGGGCCCCCCTCCCACCCCAAAGACCCAAATAAAGAGCCTGGGGGTCTGGCTTGACACCACCTTGGGGTTTCAGGTCCAGGCCAAGAAGGTGACGGAGACCTGTTATGGACTGCTTGGGGTCCTCAGGAAAGTCCTGTCCCTCCTACCTGTTGAGGCCAGATGCATGCTGGTGCAGTCGCTGATTTTATCACGTCTGGATTACGCAAATGCTGTTTATCTGGGAGCTCCAGTTGGTCCTATCCAAATTCTTCAATCATCACAAAACTGTGCAGCTGGGCTGCTTATGAATCTTCCCAGACACTGTTCTGCGAAGGCGGCACTACAGTCACTTCACTGGCTCCCGATCCAGGAAAGGATCTTGTTTAAAACGTTCTGTATGGCGCACACGTCTCTAAGTAATGTTGGTCCTACCATCCTCCAGCCCTTGTTTTGTCGGCATCATGCCACTAGATCCTTGAGATCTAATCAGCGAAATTTGCTGGTGGTACCCAGGGTAAAGCGAGCCCGCATGGGTGGCCGCCAGCTTTCCTTCCATGTAGCCAAGGGCTGGAATAAACTCCCAGACAACATCAGGCTGGAAATGAATCATCTCGTATTCAGGAAGCGATTGAAGACATTTTTGTTCCACTGATTGTCTTCTTCTGTCTGTGGTCTTGCAGCGCTAGGATGCCTCAGGGTAGCCATGCGCTATACAAGAGCGTATTCATTCATTCATTCATTCATTCATTCATTCATTCATTCATTCATTCATTCATTCATGATGTATGGGTATCCTCTTTTGATGTATTTTGTCATCATTATGCTTTCTAGAAATGCACCTCATCAATCAATCAATCAGTACATTTGTACAGCACTGCTTGGCACCCACAAGGGTATCCAGGCACTGGCACGGTCCAGTTGATTTGCCATATCTTCAGAGACTTTCAGAACTCTAGAAAAGATGGGTGGTCCATAGTTGAAAGGGCAGCTCTCTCCATGTCTTCGCTGCTAGGTAAAAGAAGGAGCAACCTCAGCATCTGCTATTTCGAAATGGGGTTGAGGGTTATAGAACTGGACACAGAGTGAAGGTGTCTGGTGGGCTTATGGAAGGTCAGGCAGTGGTTCAAGTAGGAGGGTCCTCAGTTCTGTTGTGCCTTGTAGCGTTGGTTAGGAGCTTGAAAAGGCATATTTTTGGTAGAGGGAGCCAGCGGAGTTCGTTGAGATAGGGGATGATGTGAGAAGATCTAGGACAAGTCTGGCTTTGCTGTTCTGTATGGTCTGTAGCCATCAGAGGAGGTGAGTTGTGATCCATGCATGTAGACTTTTGCTGCAGTCCAGTTGGCTGGAGATGAGGGCCTGGGCGATGGTGCATCTTAAGCTTTGTGGAAGCCTTTTTATTATCTTATGAAGCATGCAGAGGATGAAGAAGCAGGAGGAGGAGGAGGCGGTATGTCCCTTGCAAAAGTGCCTTCTCTCAGTTGGGACGATGGTCAATCCAGCTCATTGTACGTTGCAGTTGTGATGCTCTCTATAATAGTGTCATATCTGGGAGTCCTAGCCCACTGTTTTCTAGAGAAAGTTTAAAAGATGTTAATTGCACCCTACTGCCTTTGATTGCCAAAACTGAATAACTTTTTTTGAGGGGTAAAATATTTTTATTGGTATTTATTATTTTCACACAAGGCATACTTTTTGTTCAATTTTATAGCACATACCATACAGGATTTCATCATAACACTCTGTAAAATTACATTCGTAGCAAAATATACTTTTATCGTCTGGGTGACTTTTGCGTTAAGAAAGTATAAATCCTTTCAAGAAATGACTACCTGGATTGATGTGTGTGGTTTGTATTGCAAGCTTAGCATACATCTGCTGAGCTGATGCTGTGGCATAACACTTGTTGTCTTTTCTGTGTGAAATGAAACTCTTTAACCGGTGTAACTATAACTGTGGTACACTGTGTTTGAGATAGTGTGATTTGATTGAGGCCGAGCAATGGAGTTGTTCTAAATGGTTCATGACCTGCGCTCGCATTGGTGCAAGGCGAGAATGTCAGATTGTGGGTGCTCTATGTATCACATATTCTCATCTGTAGGCCTTGCTTTGCTATCTGTCTACTCTGCTGTAGAGCTCTGTCTGGTCATTTCATAGCGCTTCTCGTCTATGGGGACCTAGCACTCTGCGATTCTGGCGTATCAGTCGTTTAAAGGAATGAAGTAACATTGCCCATTGCATGGATATGTGGTGTTTGCGGATGCTCTTAATTTCTTCTGACCCAAGTGCGTCCTCTTTTGCTGCCCTCATTTGCTGACTGCTCCCTTCCAGGCCGCTATTGGTGGTCCCTCAGGTGTTCTCCAGTGCATTTCTTTGCTTCTTTTAGCTAGTAGGAGTGCTAAGGACCCGAACCGTGCCTGTACTTTATGCTTTTTTTGTGGTTGGTGTTGCCTAGGATGCAGGCCTCCCTCGTGCAAATCCCTGTGAGCCCTGGGACAGTGCGGAGGGTGGCGTGCATTGTGCTCCAGAAGGCGTGGAGCATTGGGCAGTCACAGAACATGTGGAAGAAAAACGTAATGGATTCCGGGCATCTTGGGCAGGTACGTATTGGGGTACTAGTGTTGTAGCTTTTAGGGGGGTAAGTAGGCCAAACGTAGTATGTGCAATTGTATATTTTTGAATCTGTAGTTGCAGGACACTTTTTTGTGGAACTCTAGAGCTCGCTCCCATTCCTTATTGTTGAGTGGTCTCTGTATCTCTGCCTCCCATTTCTCACGAAGGGACGTCAGAGTGGGCGGATTCAGTGCTCGTACTGCTTTAAATATCCATGTCACCAGAAGTCAACCGGGGCTCATTTGCAATATTGTGTGAATCACCGGGTGTGTGGGTGGCTCTGTATCGTGTGCCATATCTGGCGACAGTCCTCTAGTAATTGCCTATGTAATAGGAATTGCCAACTGGGGAGGTTTGTGTCCATTGCCATTTCTGTGAATGTCTGTAATTGTCCATTCGCATAGAGTGAGCCCTCCTCTGTACTTGAGTGTTCAGTCCACGCTTGTAGTGTCCACTCGCTGTAATGGGTCCAGCCTCTGGAAAGTCCTACCAGCGGTCGAATGGGGGGAGTACATGGGGTGCTTGTCTCATTCTGTGTATGTGGTTCAGGCAGGTGCGTGCTACTGTCACCAGGAGGGGACATTCCTGTAAGGAATCCGCCCTGGGCAGTAGCATACAACGTATAGTAGGAATAGAAATTGGCCCTGTATTTGTGATTGTTTTTCCTAGTGCTCGACCCGCAGTCCATCGTGACACCCATTGGAGTTGGTCTACGAGGAAGTATGCCTCAAAGGATAGGGCACCCACCCCTCCCTGGTCCATTGGCAGCTACAATTTGGCGAGGGCAATATGCCTATGCCCTGATCCCCAGATTAAGGTGCAGAGGAGGGTGTTTAACGCTCGGAAGAGGGAGCGCGGGGGAATCAACGGAAGATTAGTGAAGTAATAAAGTAATCTTGGGACCAAAATCATTTTGGCAACCAACATTTTTTTCCCAATGGTAGCCGTGGAAAGATCCTTCCAGAAGTTCATGAAAGATCTGAATCGGGCCATTACACTGCACTTGTTTCCCTCATATATGTCCTGCAGCTTGTGATACAATCGTATACCAAGGTGTCGAACTGCCTGGGTACTCCACAATACATTTATACCACCCAACTCTATTGCCTGGGGGGAAGGCTTTCTGAGATTGGGTTTTTTGTCGACTTGGACCAGTTAACTCTAAAACCTGCCACCGCCTAGATTTCTTGTATAGAATTAAGTGTAGGAGTGAGATCTGACGTGATATAGCGGATATAGATGAGCACGTCATCCGCGTATAAGGAGACTGCGTGAGTAGTGTCCGCAACGGGAATGCCCCATGTCTCCCCCTCTTTATGGAGTCGACCTGTGAGAGGGTCCATTGCAATTGCGAAGAGTAGGGGGAAGAGTGGACTGCCCTGACGCGTGTCTCTAAGTAAAGGAAATGATGACAACATGTGTTGTCTGAGTTTTACAGTGGAAGTTGGTTTTGAATACATTAATTTCGTATATGCTAACAGCCGGGGTCCCACTTCCATCCTTCGTAGGACCTGAAAAAGGTATGGCCAGAGGAGGCTATGGAAGGCTTTCTCCAGGTCCAGGACCAAACACACTGCACACGGAAAGTGCACTTGAGTCTGCTCCTGGACAATGAACAGGTGCCTTAGGAAGTATTTCTGCCTGGCACCCACACGGAATCATGTGGATCAGCATTGGGAGGATTGTAGCATATGTCTAGCAGGATTTTCCTATATGTTTTGTAGACTACTGGTAATAGCGCTATTAGTCTGTATGACCCTACTTGATGGGGGTCCGTGTCAGGTTTGAGTAATGAGACTATAACCGATTCACACATGGATTGCGGTAACTTGCCCGTAACCAATGCTGCCTGAAACTGTATTTCTAGCTCGGGGACTGTTAGACCTGGCATCTTTGGCATGGTTTACCCCCATCTTTTTGCCTCTACCTCCTTTATTTTTGATGCTGTGCTGGATTTCGTTTTTGCTGGTTTTGATGATTTGGGCACTTTGCCACTGCTGTTCAGTGTCAAAGTGCAAGTGCTCTCTATGTAAATTGTTATTAAGATGGGTTATCCATGATTGGCATATTTGTGTCACCAAGAAGTCCCTAGTAAAGTGTACTGAGTGTGCCAGGGCTGGTGATAACAAATGCTACTAGTGGGCCTGCAGCACTGATTGTGCCACCCACATGAGTAGCCCTAAAGTGGTGTCTCAGGCCTGCCACCGCAGTGCCTGTGTGCAGTCTGTGAGCTGCCATGTCCTCCTGGTCAGTGTCCCCACTGGCCAGGCCTAACCCTTCCCTTTCTGTACACATTGTTCACCCTAATGGAAGGCCCAAGGCACCCCCTTGGGCAGGGTGCAGTGTATATGAAAGGCAGAGTGTGTGCTGGTGCAGGTGACATGCTCTGGTAGTGAATTACAGCCATTTTCGTTTTTCACTATTGTAAGGCTCTTCTTGCCACATAGGTTATCATGGGGAATGCTGGCTACAGTGGCTACCAGCATATTTTCCCTTCGGAGCAAGATAGGACATACAAGTCCGGTATACCTGAACTCAGAATTTAAGAACCCATATTTTAGGAAAGGTTGTTTTTAAATCCTCTGTTTGAGAACAGCACTTTTAGAAAGTTGTTGTTCTCTTGTCTGACCTTTCTGTGTTCCTTGGCCTGTTTGTGAATTGATTGTCTGGTTTGTGAGTGACAGGGGCTGGGTGGCTCCCAGAGTCTGAGTGGGCCATCCTTGGGCTGAATAGCTCCATCTGCATCTAGAGTGGTGGGAGGGGGTAGCACCTGTGCCTGAATAGGGCTGTGCCTGCCTTCCACAATGCTGGCTCCACCTCCTGCTGTGCGGCTGATGACCCAGCCCCTTTCTCTGAAAGGAAAGGAGAGGCAAGGAAAACAAAGTGCTCAAGGAACACCCAGAACTGGTTCAGACCGTCATCAGAGCCCTCCTGCACAAAGGAATCAAAGACTTTTAGGGGTATAACTACAGGACCCCTGACTACAGAAAATTAGATCATCCTCGAATCAAGAAGGAACCTCTGCCAAGGAGAAAGCTGAAACTGAAGAAGGAAGACTGTCCTGCTATTGCTCTGCTGGACTGACCTGCTGTTGCTTAGCTGCCAAGGAGAGGGGAAGGACTTTTATTTTGGTGCTTTGTCCCCTTGCTTGAAGTAATCCCCAAGGGCCTAAGAAGAGCTGGCTCCCTGTTAAGAAGTCCCAGGACCAAAAGGACTTCACCCCCAGCTTCCCTGAACTCTGCTGAGAGAGTGCTTGGGCCAGTTGTGGTGCCTCTGGAAGTTGTACCTGTGGTGGGAAGCTGGAAACCAAGCTTTTAAAGACTTTCTGCAAGTTTTGTCACATCGCACGCTTGCAGAGCACATCCCGACAGTGCAAGAAAATTCCTGCCAGTTGCCACTGCTAGAGTCGTCGCATGCTTCGTTTGCGGGATGCACCAGACTGGGGCGGGAAGATTATCATCGCTGCGAGTGTCGTTGCAGAGCCTGTCGTCACTGGGTGAGATCGGCGCACCGCTTGCTTGCGGACTGCATCATGTCGCTGCGAGTGTCGTCACAGAGCCATCGCATCGAGGAGCTGCGAGAGGAAGATCACTGCTAGTCCACACACTGTCGCCCCGGGGATCGTCGCAACTCAAAAGATCATTGCATCGTGCCTTTGCAAGCTTCTTTCACTACGGAACATTCACACCTGAATCCATACAAGGTATCACATCCCTCCCCATACAGACCGGAGTCATCGCATCACGTTCGCTATATCCAGCGGGGCTGTCGCATCGCCTCCCCAAGGTCTCAGGAGTGACGCATCGCTTGTTGTCTACCGCACCAGGTTCTGTTTTGGAACTTTGTCACATTTAAAGGTACTGTTGGCTAAATGTGATGCAACTGTGAACTTTTCAGGCAACTGTGGATTATTTTATCGCAACCTTAAGAACACTTTTGAAACCATATTCTTGAACTGTGTATGTTGGATTTTTGTTATTTTGGTCTTTTGTAGTTTAGATTAAATACCTTTATTTTTCTAAACTGTTGTGGAGTCAGTTTGTGGGGTTTTCACTGTGTTACTGTGAGTGTTGGTACAAATACTTTACACATTGCCTTTGATAAGCATTGACTGCTCATGCCAAGCTACCAAGGGGGTGAGCAGAGGTTATCTCAGAGGGTTTCCTCCTTACCCTGACTAGATGCAAGGGTCCCTATTTTGACGGAGGTACCTACCTCTGCCAACTTGAGGCCGCCAGTTCTAACAGCAACCAGCTGCACGCGAAGGTGCAGAAAAACTCTAGTTGGAAGGCCATTGAGCCCAGGAGCCTTACATGTGGCTAGCGCTTGCTTAGCTTGCTTGATCTCTGTTGCTGTTATCAGTTTGCCCAAAGCCTTTCGATCGCTGCGTGTTATGCGAGCCAAGGGGTGTGCATCTAGGAATCTGGTGAGTCTGTCTGTGTCTTCTGGGGCTAGGGCTGCATAGAGCTGCGCATAGTATTGCCAAAACACATCTAGTATAGAGACTTGCAAGTGCACTAGGGTGCCTATTGTATTGGGTATCAGTGTTATCGGTGGGAGAGTCATGTCCTGCTTCACTAACCATGCCAGCAGCGGGCCTGCTCCATCTCCCTCCCTGTGTATCCGAGCTGCATACACCCTAAAATTGTATCTGCGGTGGTCTGCCAGTGCCTCAGCGTATGCAGTTTTAGCTTTCTTTACCTGGGCCGGTGTGGCTTCATTTTTGTCTGCTGCTTGCATTAGTACAGCCAATGCAGGTTCCTTTTCATGTATGCTCCGTGACAGTGTTTTGCGCGCTCCCATGATGTGTTGTATGCATGTGCCTCTAATAACCACATTGAATGCATTCCATTCCTCTATGCAAGAGGTTGCTGTACATGTGTTCTCTCAGAAATAATTACGCATGTGTTCTGTTTGGGTTTGTCGAAATATCGGGTCATTAAGGCATTCTTTGGACTGGTGCCAGGTTGGGACCGGGGGTCTGGGTGGTCTCCATGCAAGAGTGATTGTATGGGAGTCGTGGTCTGACAGAGTCCTACCAAGGTATTTGGACTCCTGTATCTTGAACAGGATGGGGCGAGAGCAAAGGAAGCTATCCAGGCGGACCCGAAGATCGTGCGGTATTGAATGGAATGAGTAGAGCCGTGTGTCTGGGAATTAGGAGTGGCAAGGGTCTGTGTGGAACCAGTGAGTTTCCCACGCTGCAAAGCATTTGGTCTGTGTTATTATGGGGGAGGCTGGATGGGGGGGTAAGATCTATCTGAGAATCTATTTTGTACAAAGTTATAGTCCCCACCCAGGATCCATGGTGCTTGAGTATGTGAGCTTAGTGGGATAGAGAGTGAGTCCCAGAATTTACTCTGGTCCAAGTTAGGCACATAGATGCTTCCCAGGACTACCGGGTGACCATCTAGGAGCCCTTGCATGAGTGCATAGGGGTCCTCAGGATCGACTGACCTAGTCAGTTCTTGGTACTGGACCCCTGGCCAAATCCAAATTAGGGTTCCACGCTCGTAGGCAGAGTACGTTGTGGCACAAAATATCCAGCACCATTGATTGCACAACTTGGCTGATTCCCCTGCAACCAGGTGGGTTTCCTGGAGCAGCGCAATCTGCGCACTCTGCCGCTTTATGTCTGTGGTCAGGGTCCCGACACTTTATTTCCATGGAAACCCTGGAGTGTTCAATTGCGGCCGAGATTTTGTCTAATATCTCCGAAAGGGTTTGGTCTGTTAGGGCTAGTGCCTCTTTAGATTGTTGTATGGTATTTGTCTGGTTATCTTTCACGGTCCCCGTCTTTGCCATATTTGCTGTGGTCCCGTGGCTTTCCCATTTCGTTGACTTGGGTCTCGATTAGTACTCAGGAAGCTTCCTGTGTTGTCGCCTGGCAGGATTTTAGGCTCCTCTACTGTTGCTACTCATTCTAGATTGTTGCAGTGCACTGGGATGTGTATGATATGTCTGTGACACTTTGGCGGGGGTTATCTGTTGTGAGTGTGTCTTCTGACCTTCCCCATCTCCGGGGTCGTTCATACGTCATCCTCCATGATATGCCAGTGTCTGAACACCTGATTAGTGTGCCGTGGCTCTTGTTTTGCTGTTGCTTCAGTGCGAGTCTATTGGTGGAGTTGTTTATGTGTCACTATGCCACCATCTTGGTGATAGTCTCACTTGTGAGAGACACACCTGTTGTACACTCTTACTGCAGGTACAAGGGACTCCGCCGGCATCACTTCATGGTGGGGAAGTCTTTGCTGACCCCAGTTTGCTGTGCGTTCTATGTATTGAGTCAGGTGCACCTTTTGTCCCCTCATAAGCTGCCTGTGAGGAGGAAATAAGAAGGAGTGCCACTACATATCCCTGCTGTCTGGTGAGTCCTCTTGTTTTGCCGCTTAGGTGAGCCTGCTCTTTAGTGTCACTGCGGATGACCTCCTTCACAGATGTCACAGCGCTCGTCCGGTTCTGAGACTCTTCATACACATACTGCGGTCGCCATCTTATGATTATTGTTGCTTTGCTTTAAGTTGAGGTGTGGCCTACTTGGTGATGCTCTGGGGTGGCAGTGACTTTCCGTGTGTGATGTGTGGGCCTCCATCGCAGCTTGCTTCTCATCCCAGCATAGATCCGTATGTGCACTTGCCTCCGGGTGTCCTCGAGATTCAGGGGGGAGAAGGGAGGCTGGGCGATGGGCTCACTGCAGCACTCGGTTATTGTTCACCCCTCCACTGCTGCTGGTATTTCTTGGTTTTCATCTGTTCCATCTGTCTTAGTCACTTTTGATGGGGTCTGACTCCGGGGCACTGTGTGCGCTCAGGCAGGAACGAGCTCCGGGGTTCTGGCAGCTGCCATCTTAGGGTCAGACGCGTTTCGTTTTTCTCATTTTACCCGTGTCAGAGGGGGGCTTTTACTTAAATTTGCTGAACTCTTTGTCGTGGCGTGAGGCTTCGCTCCACGGTCAGCACCTTTCTTTGTGGGTCCCGGGTTCAATCCCCCACTATCATTTTCTGGCCAGGAGGGAGAGAACGAGGTAGCCAGCTCGGCTTGGTGCGTCCTCCCTGCTCGCACTTACGTTGTTGCTGGGTGATTCGCTGTTTACCCATGTACCGGAGCACACCCGGCATCCTCCGGATGCTACTGCAGGGGTCAGTAATCAATCCTTAGGTTTAACTGCTCAAGTACGAGTTCCGGGTATCAGTGGTCGCCATTTTGTTTACAACGGTACCTGCTACCTTCAACACTTTTTCTGCTGTTCCGCTGGGCAAAAACTTGATGAGGCGTCTAGGATGAGGTCACTTCAGCATGAGACATCTGTAGATTCAATTTTGCGGCCACTGCGGCGCAGTGAGATGGGCGAGTTTCGTGCCATGTACGAAGCCTCAGCTTGCACGTCCGCTATCGTGGCTTGCATAGCCACGCCAGCAAAAGCTGAAGAACTTAGAGGTTTGTCTATCTTTTTAATTACGGTCTGTGTCATGAGGCACATGGAATTCTGCAGTATGTAAAGACAGAGTTACAAGAAGACCATCATAATCAGTGTGATTCTCCCCATTATTACAGGAGGAAATGAGTCCCAGGATTCTACAGACTGCTCTAGCCTCTCTAGCACTCTGCCATGTTACATGAGCATTGTGTCAATTTATCATGAACTATTTGCATTTCCTAATGGTGGAATATTTCCATTCCACATCCTAATCTCAGTTCTGGGAGTGGAGAGTCACTGAGCCCTCTCTGTTTTCCTAGCAGAAATAAATATGATTTGCCTAAATTAGGAAGGAGACCAGAGTAATTATCAAAATGTGTCAGGTCCTGTATAAGGAATGGAAGGGATGTTTCTGAGTCACTCAAATATTTAGGATACCATTGGCATAAACGGGAACAATGTGAGTTGTATCTCCCTGCACTAAGCCCCAATTCAACAGTTCCATTTGTAATCTGCATTCTGCAGGCTCCATCACCGAAGTAAACATTAGTAAAAATATTACTTGATTATTTTGTAGTTTTGTTTATGTATTTATTAACATGATATGGAGGAAGTGGTTCTCTGACAGGGAAAAGTTGTCCACAATATGTGTATTATATTTCACAGAGATAATTTATGCATTTTATAAAATGATGCAGTGGTAGTAGAATTTCTTGCAATCCAACCTAATATTTTTGGGGAGGTCGAGGAATAGCAGATGGGATATGATCACAGGGGGCTGATGTGTATGTTGGTGGTGATAATGTATCAATATAGAAAAGGCAACCCCCTATTAAATAGATCTGGGAGAAGGGGGAAAAATTATTAGATGTATATTGCTGCGAAAGCAAGCTCCCACCTGCCCTCTATTACTTTACCATTGGCTTACAAAAGCTCAAAACCTGGGGCAAACTCAAGGACTTGTCTCAACACATCACTATTTATAGTTATGTTTTCATTGGAAAAAAAGTATTTAATTTTTATGAAATTTATATTTCCTGTTCAGAGAAACATTGCCAATGAAGGCGATTAGACGGCTGTTAGAGAGGTCAAGGTAGATACCCCTCTCCAGTAATCGAGAATCATTTTGTGACAACACAAGTTTATTAAGGAGGTAGCAGCAACTGGAATAGTATACCAGCACAACGGACACACTGAAAGAAAACGCTAGGACTACTGGAAAGAAACATATGGGAAACCAAGCTACACCCAATCTGCCTCATTAAAGCTGCTTTCTGTTTGACTTAAGATATGAGAAGTACCCTATGAGGAATAGAACCACAAGAAGAAAAGGTCTTGAACATTAAGTGACAGTTGTCTCATAGAAGACATATCAATCTCGCCGGTAGAAAGCTGATTGGAGCCCTTGTTAACATTTTTCATTAGATCCCCTAATTTCTTCTACCCGTTAAAAATCGGTATATACAAAAATTCTTATGGTTCTGATGAAGATGGAGATTAGTGAGATTGTACATTGAAACGTACTTCGGTTGAAGTGTGTGATACCCCAGACTCCAGCACAGCTCAAGAGGGTGGATGTTGCCACCTCTAAATTTTTTCATCTGTGCATGGTCTGGGGGGGTAGTATGATAGTGATAGTATGGTGTATGATTGTGGAGTTTTTGAATGGGTTATGATTGCAGGGGACTGCAGTTGTTAGATTTCTGCGCTTAATTTATTTGTACAACATTAATTGGAAAAGTAAATAACAAAGTGTATTGTGATTATTTTATAAAATAAAATGTTTTGTTCAAGACAATTGAGAATTGTGGAAATGTGTCTTTGATAATATTTATACAAAAATATAAAGTTAAAAAAATTAAATACATTTTTTCCAAATAAAAAATGAAAAAATATCTATAGATAGTGATGTGTGGAGACAAGTTCTTGAATTTGCCCCAGGTTTTGAGCTTTAGTAAGCCAATGGTAAAGTAATAGAGGTCGGGTGGGAGCTTGCTTTTGCAACAATATATAAGCTGATCAAGCAGTACAGCAGAGACATTGGATTGCCTTCTTTTTGCTCAGGGGTACTTCTACTTTGACAGAATGCTTCTGGGTTTGCTATGGACAAGATTAGCTGCATTAAGAATAGGAATATTTAGAGGTTACCTGGAGTGTATTCGGTTTAACCATAGAAAGTTAGCTGCTATTTCTGCTGCATTGATCAGTAGGGCCAGGTCAGGCATATTTTCATGCTAAAATAGTGCAGTTGTCACTGCCAGGTAACTAAGTGTATGGCAACGGTTCACTTCAAAGACTCCTAATACTTAGGGAGAATCAAACCACAACCCATATAGTTAATCAATCCAACAATGGCAGTGAAGTACAAATTGCAAAACAGGGCATTGATCATCCATCTGAAGAAACAGCCTGTTTTTGCATTCAGTGCTGCAGTTTACGCAACCTTGGGTGAAGAACCAGTCATTTCCAAGATGATATAAAAGTGACGCGATGAGAAGATGTTGATGCAGTAGAAGAAGCTGTACTTTCTCTAGAGTGACAAAGATCAGATATTCAGCTACTTTTAGGTACTTCAACATGGATTCATAATGATCTTAAGGCTTCTATGGCCAAAAAAGGAAATTACTAGGGCTGGGCGTGGAGCTACACAAAGTGCACTTCGTACTTTCGGAGTTACACGTAGTACTACGCGAACTGCGTAGGTGCCTGTTCACACTGTGCAAGATGCCGTTTTCAATGATTGCACAGTGTGGATAAGCATCCGGCACTGTGCAATCATTGAAAACGGCATCTTGCACAGTGGGAGCTGTAGTTTTCTGCCGCTCGAGTAGATTTTTACTCGAGCGGCAACTTTCTCAATGCGGACTGGTAGTTTCTCATTGCGAGCGATCACGAGCATACGCGACCACTTGCAATGAGAAACTTGACCTCCCGCGTTGAGAATCTCGCCGGGAGGTTTATTTCCCACGCTCACAATTGGCAACTTGATATTGTTGATCGCGAACGAGGAAAAAGTCTCGCCGGGATGTCATTTTACTTGCTCACGGTCGCCAACTTGACGTTGAGGACCGCAAGCAAGCAAAAAATTACTGCGGCACCACGCTACACATGTTTGCACTGTGCTACGTGCAATTCACGCAATGTAGCGGAAACTTCGCAAACAACGCGAGCGTAGCGTAGT
Source organism: Lissotriton vulgaris (assembly GCF_964263255.1). Lineage (NCBI taxonomy): Eukaryota > Metazoa > Chordata > Amphibia > Caudata > Salamandridae > Lissotriton > Lissotriton vulgaris. The sequence goes on along the minus strand of NC_141691.1, from coordinate 1,309,573,375 downwards.
GCTTTGCCCAGGGTTAGAAATTACAATGCGATTGTATGAGGACCAACAACGTTCTTCTTCTGCACTTTAATTTAAAATGCGATATATGAGGACCAATACAGCTGAAGGCACACAGGCAACTTTCTCAACAGCAGCAATACTTTTTATTTTTCTTTCAAAGATAAGTAAGTTAGAACAAGATTTATAAACATTGACATTGCCCAAAGTATTGACAACGGCCAAATAACATTTGGCTCCCATGTTCAGAGAACAGTTAGGAATGAAGTGGACTCTGGTCCTATGCTCACTAGACCTGGCAGTAACATCAATGTATTCACCACTGTCATGCAGACAGAAACCCACTGTGCGATTTGTATGTCCTCAATAAGAAGAAAGTGGAACTCAACCTGATGGTGCTCTGAAACCAAACTACGTGGCTGTGATGACTGGGGTATACTTATGGTCCTTGGGCTGCATGAGTCAGCTGGAAGGAAATCTTTCTGTGTAAGTATCAAGAACAAATTAACTACTGCCGTTTCTTCTTTATTCACAGAATTGACTGCACCTTTCGGTGACAGAGCTGATGACTCTCACATTGGCACTCCGGAAACTGGGGGCATATTTGCAAGCTCCTTTGCGTCACTCTTGTGCCATGCAATATGGTGCAAGAGTGGCACAATTTCAAAATGAGGAGGCATTTCCATCGGCATTGCTTGGGTGCTCCTACACAATATCCATGGATTTTGACACATTTCCAGATTTACCAGAAGTGGTGGACTTGGGAATGTGCCGGAGACCTATGCCTCCCTAGGTGAGGCGCAACAAGTAGAAATACCTTTATTTCTCCTTGTTTTTTCCTCTGTGTGTGATGCATTGTACAGCACACATAGAATGAAGGAAAAGCCTCAGAGGTTGTTTTTGTGCAGGAAGGTGCCCCTGCAATTGAGGTACCCTTGCACCCCTTGAACCCTTCTCTTTCATCGAAAAAAACTATACTATATTTAGCCGACAACATTTTACCTGGCTTCCAATATGTCAGTTGTCTGTGGATCGATGCACAACCCGACATCCTATCATTGCCTTCAGCACAATAGGGGGAGCAGACAATACTCCCACTAATAGGATGAAACTTCACCTTGCCCCGGACTGTTAGTATCTGTGGATTTTTCCATAGTAATTCTGGAATCCCATGTTTATTGCCCATTCCGGGGTGAAAAACTCACATTGGCCATATTGAAGACCTAAACAGGGTAGCGCAGACTTCCACAAACCCTGCAGTGTTTGTGGAAGTCTGCGCTACCCTGTCCGTGTACCTCGTATTATGGAGGTCCGGATTTGTTTCATCACGGAAAACATCGCTTTAAGAAGCTGAGACGGCCATTTCCTGATTTTAGGATCTATCGCTTACTTGTGAGGGATACCAGTTTTCTTCGGTGTGCACCCAGGATATTTGCCTTACGCTGAGTTCACAACATATGGAGCATCAGGACCTGGTTCATTCTAGCATTCACTTGTAATTCTTGTGGTCTTTACACTGTGTCCAAGTTTTTGTTCTCTGATTATTTCTGCTGTTTATCAGATTTTCTACATATCTCCGGTTTGATTCCCTTTGGAGATAAAACTTTATGGACACCCGGCATGTTCAGGCTCGAAATTTGGAAGCCGTATCAATATCATACTAGCCCTGATAAAGTTCCCGTGGCACGAGGGAACGAAACGCATTGGCTGTGTGCCTTTGTTGTTTACAAAAAAATTGAATAAAAGAAGAACCTTCAAAGAATTTTCATCCTCATGACTCTTCGTGTAGTGCACCTTCCTTCTTTCTCTAATTTGCCTAAGCCCACATATCTATCTGTACTCATACACTTAAGGTGCCTCTTTCAAACTGACATTTTAAAATAGATGTTGTGACGAGCCCTTGGTGTATATATTTATATTGGGACATACCCTTGGCTGTGCAGTGTCAAGTGGGGAAGAGTCTTCTCCTGTGTAAGTTATGTCTGGGAAGATTGTGTCTATTTGAATTGAGAGATTTCAAAGACACCTATTGTGTATTCACAATATGCTTGTAATGGGTTTGGAGAGGGTAGAAAAGGTCAGTTACCTCATTAATAGGATACTTAATGACAGTGTCCCATATTGTGTCACCTTCTTTGTGCAATCACCTGAGTTCAATACACAACTTAGGTGGTGTATTTCTTCAAAAGAGAGATGTCCTTTATTTTGTTCTAAAAATTGCATATCAGTTTATACTACTAGCAAGGTTACAAACACTACTTGGTAGAAAGTTTCGGAGCTCCCTTTTAGAGTGCATGGTGCATGGTTGGAAAGGGTGTTTGGTGTAATTTGCTCACTATGGGAGGAGAAACGTGAGGTTTGTGAGGTTGGGAGAGGGGCTCTTAACATGGTGCAGTGAAGTTATTATGCAAAGTCATAAAAGTCACATATAGTAGTCATACATGAAAGTATTACCATCCTTATGAGTAGAATTTACCATCAAGTGGAAATCACCATCGATAATTTTGAAAAAAGTGCCCTTTATGTATGGTCACCTCCAAACTTCTTTCTCCCATGCTGATGTTTTTTGACTCTGAAAGTGAACTGAAGCATGCTAACCAGGACCCAGTGCCAGTGCTCTCTCCCTAAAATATGATGCATGTGAATTGGTAACCCCAATTGGCAAGGACTTTAACCCCCTAGTCTTTGGCGTCCTTTCCTTTGTTCGGTGTTGAAGTCTCAGATTAGGGTCTCTTCTTTGTCCCTTGTTGCAAGTTGATCAGATCTAAGGTTCTGATGCCAGTAGAGCCCCATAAATCCTAGATTTTGGGGCATTAGTTGTGTGAGAGCTCCTAGCCAATGGGCAAACGAGCCCCAGCAATGTATCCACCCCATAAGGGATCTCATCAAGGGTAGTGTGGCATCTTATCTACCCAGAAACCTCTATTGTGCCTCTTTAAAGATGGCAGAATCCTTCTTTGGTTGTACAGACCAGGTAACCCACCCTAGGGGTATGGCTAACCTTCTGGGGCTGTGTGACCCCGACTACCTAATTCTCCCACCTGCCTGGGTTTCAAATTTGCCTGGGGTAGGGAGTTGGCTTTTTGCTCCCCTAGGAGGAAGCCTACTTGCATATAAGGAACAGTGAGAGCTTTGCAGCTTACCACTTTGAGGTGCTACATCACTAGCCATCCTGTCAGGGAGGGAGGTGACACCTCCAGCCCAGCCTTTGTTTCTGACTCCTGGGATTGTCCACACCTCCTGGCATAGTAAGCACCATCTATGTCCCTGCATTAGGAAATATAGTTTATTTAGAAACATTAGTGGGTGGGAGGAAAGAGAAACATGATGTGATAGGGTGTGAACAGATGAGGGTTCAGGCTTGAAGTGCTTTCCAGGTCCTAACAGTGCAAAACAAACAAGAGTTCCCAGGAAGACACCCATATTCTCTTTACCTTTGGCCTGTACAAGTGGGCTGGAAACTCTGGGAGTCGAACCTGTATAAGGAGCAGGGGTGGAGGGATACTCAGCCCATAAGATTACAATTGAAATTAATTCCCTTCAATTTGCATGGGAATGTGAGCATGAAGGAAAGCTATCAAGGAAGACTCTGAGGATGAAACATGCTTGTGACATCAAGAAAAGTCAAACAATGTGGACCCAACCATAACAAAATACTCCTGTAAGGTGCCAAATGGACAGAGCTGCAAAAACCTATATAACTAAATAGGTGCATAACAAATACAAAGCAACGTATAATTAATACAGCATGTTGCCAAAATTATGTTTTCAAAATCGGCTGATAAAGTTTGTTACAATAGCAAAGAAAACAGCAGCCACACAAAGGCTGAGACCACCTCACCTAGGGACAGGGTGTGAATAATAGAATTTTAAGGGGCTCATTACAGCACCTGCTAGGCCTTCATACTACAAAATGATGGGCATTCACTGAAACACTGGCAGGGAGTTTATGCAGGAGGATGGGTGATTCATTTCCAAGCCAACGAGACTACAGACTATAAAATCTACCTGGTGCTTTGATGTTAAAGGGGGGTTGGGAGGTAAATTATATCAGAACCAAACATCAACATATGAGCTCACTTCCCAATTGGGAAGAAATATGAATTGTAATAAAACTTGTTTAAAAAGTAAGAATATACATGTTGCACAAGCTCTCTTGTCCATCAATTTATACCTGATAATGTAGAGAACTAAGGGCCTGAATTATATTTTAGTAGCATGAATAATCTCTGTTGCCTGGCAAAAGATTTAACGTCCCCCAGGCCAAAACTAAGCCACCCGCCAAATTAAGAAATGACCTTCAAGCTGTCGGTCATTTCTAAAGTATTGGCGGGAACACCCTTTACAGTGGTTCCTGTCAATGCTGTTTACAGTTTAGTGCAGGACATCAACATGATGGAGCCCTCCACCTACGTGTTTTCTTTTTTTTTTCAAAAAGAAAATACTGAATTGTGATTTTCTTTTTGAAAACTAAAAAGAAAACACTCCCTTCACCATTGGAGTCCTCTCCTATGGCTAAGGGAGCATCTAGCAGTTTTCACTGCCCCCTACAGCCAGGGTTTTCCTGGCGGTGACTGGGAGTGAATTCTGACCTCTTATTCTGAGGCCATTGGAGGGGCAGAAATGAAGTAGTATTCAAGGTGATTCCGTTATCTTGGCAGTATGTATACTATTTTGCAATTGCGATGGAGTATACATACCACCAAAACATAATTTAGGCCCCAAGTAACTTATTCTTTGTGTAATTTTCCAGGATACTTTACGTTTGAAGATTCAGTACCCTGAAGGTAAGGTTTCTTCCACTGATGTTTGGGCATTCGGATAAATTGTTTGAAAAGAAAATAACTGTTGACTATTCTTGTGCGAAAGAGCACCATAATATTGATATTGTGCAATACGTGTTTACCAGGCAGATACATATTAATGCATGTGTTGCACTAATCAATAACTTTAAACATCCTGAATCAGCAAAATCTATAGATTTCATTACAAATATTTGAACCCTTTTTTTAGCAAAATCTAGAAATAATGTGGGGCAACGCTCACATCCCACCTGTAAAATGATGAATGCTCCAAGGTTGTCTGATTGATTATTATTTAGATGGAAAATATTGATCAATCTTCGTGACATGGAATGGAAATGGGCATAGTGTATGAATCTTGGTCTCAGAGAAAGGCTACTCTTATGTATCTATGCATGTATTAGGTATTGGTATTAATTTAGTCTAAATCAGGCTGGGAAGCAGAGGTGATTAGTTCAGTGTTGCAAGACATATACATCGAGTGTGGATTTCCATATATTGGAATTATCCAAAAGATTATTATTGTTATCCATATTATTATTATTATTATTATTATTATTATTATTATTATTATTAGTGATGGTTGTGACATGCAGTAGAATTGGCAGTTGTAGAGGTTGCACTAATGATATTTATAGCAGCTGTTGTAGGAACAAAAGATGGTGGTTTCTGTGTATAAAGAATAACGGCAGGCGAACAGAATGAATACTAAAAACCAATCATGTTAACGTAAACTAACAGAGATTGTATTTGTTCAACTGTCGGGGGAAATAGCTTTCCTTTGGGTCCACTAGGATTGACCACATAAATGGGGTTGGGTTGTGAACCAATACTGAACAAGAAAGAAACATTATGCTTAAAGCACCATCACTCCTACCATCTACTTCAGCAATTGACACAGTGCTCAAGTGTGTCCAAAAATAGCTAAGCACTGGAAAAGCCAATAGGTCTAGCTATTTTCAAAGACCACTTTCCAGATGAAAGCTGACGTATCCTAATCGGTTATTAGAGGTCCCTTGAGAAAGACAATATATGTTGATCTATCAGGCCTCAATGCCTTAAGCTTTTGCTAGACTCATGCACTACCAGTGAGCTGTACAATAAACTGTTACTTATGTCAGACGCAAGTGCTTGCTTACCTTATGTTGGGCATTCCCATGCACCCCCCTCCCCCATGGTTTTTGACACAAAAATCCTATCTAACAATAGGAGACATGGTTTTGCACCAAAAATGAACACCACTTGAAAGCAGGCGTAAATGCAGACATGTTTTCTTTTCTCCTTTCATTTCCAATGGTGCATGCGTGCTGCACTGTACAAACCACATTCAAAATACCAAATGTTTTAAAAGTTGTCTAGGCATAGTATAGAATCCTTCCAGTACAAAACCTATGCTAGACTCACTCACACACCCTTGCACTGTGGTGCAAAATTTTGTGTGTGACGTTGTGCAACAAATGTATGCGCTGGTGCTAGGGAGAGGGGATGAGAGTGCCATATCTCTGTAATTATGGTGCTATGCTCCTCTCTAACTATCACTCAAAGTAGTGCAGCATTTTGGCTGCTGCGCTGTGGTGGGTGACACTTTCATAAATCTAGCGTCATATTTTCTCTGGGTGCACCAGTGGAAGTGAGAGTTTTGGCGGAGTATGTGTTGCCGTGCTTTAGTCTTTCTTGTCCGGTACCCATCAAAGTGGAGGTTGTTGCACAGACACCTTCCTAAAAAGCTACAGCTATCGGCTGCATCGGAAATCACTCTACTCAGCAGGTGTGAGCTGAGTTGAGTAGAGTTTTTAAGGGGGTTGTTTTCTTTTATATAATACTAGCAGCCCGCCCCAGCGTTGCCCGGGGCAGAAGGGGGCTGGGGGCAGCATTTCAGGCTTGCCTGCACTCCCGCCCCAGCCCCCGCCCGCCATGACATTGTCTGTGTCCCGGACAATGTCGTGGCGGGCGGGGGCCAGGGCGGGCATGCACGCAAGCCTGAAATGCTGCCCCAGACCCTGAGACTTACCGCAGTTGTTAAGGGCCAACCTCCCGCACCGGCTCCCTCCCGTCCCGTGTCCCAGAGCCTTACCTGAGCCACCGCTCCTCCCCGAGCTCCTCACTTCACCGCTGCTTCTCCTCGTCATCACGTATGTTGCGGCCAGCGCTACGTCATGGCCGTCAGCGTCGCGGCCGGCACTACTTTCAGGGCACTACTTTTTTTAAGTTATATTTTAAAATGTACGTTTTTTTTATTTTCTGTAGCCTATGTCCATCTGCACACCCTGAGGATTACAACAATGTATTGGGTGTGTGGATTGGCGATGTGGTACCCCGAGTTTACCTTGCCAAAAGGTTTGTGTTCTCTCTTTATAATAGTAGTATAGACAAATGCAAAGCAAATACTTCGCTGTTTTTAAAATTTAATCTGAATTTGAAACTGTAACTGCAATTGTGCTCCTACTATGATATAAACATTTTGTGTGGGAATTTCTTCGCTGGGGGCGCCGGGGTAAGAGAGGATTTGGACAGTGTACGTGCTGCCATGCTCAAATCTTTCTTGTCGGGTCCACCTCAAAATGTAGGTTGTGGCGTGGATGTGGATGTGGCCAGCGGGTGTGCTGCTGGTGTGACAAAGGTACACCTAAGGCAAGCCCATCTGCACCTGTCTGTGTCCATCCAGGACCAGGGGCCACAGATGCTGCCCCTTTGCCACAAGTTAGTATGCAATACACCTCAAGCCTTTTACAAGCACCCCATAGCTTACCAGCGACCATCTGCTCACACTGCATGGACACCCGCCTAGGACCCTGGGTGTGTAGGAATTGCAAATGGTCCATGCCACTGGCCCTCAATCAGGGCTACCCTGTAAATACCCCGACTTTGTCAGGGAGTCAGGCAGGCCTGATTAACTATCGCTTTCTGGCGGCCCACAAATATGAGATATTGGAGCTGCTCTCTAACCACTGCCTAGATGTTTTATTCCTCACCGAAATACGGCTGGCAGAGGACTGTAGATCCAATGTTATCTAGGCGCAACCAACTGACTTCCATATTGAAAGGCTAGATATGCAAGATAAAAGCAGGAGCGGCTAGCAATCCTTTTAGGGATTGCTAACTGTGAGAGTATGCTCTTCTTACTAACACTACTATCCACCGTCTCAATCTCTAGAATTCCTCTTTACAGACCCCCAGGACCTGATTTGCAGTTCTTTCAAGTTTTGCCGGTAGTGGTTGCAGAGCTAGCTCTAGATAAAGCTAATTTCACTATATTAGGTAATTTTAACCTACAAGTAAATGACACAAACCATGGTGCCTCTAAAAGCCTCGACAGGATATGACCTCTCTACAGATTATACAGTTGGGGTGGACGCTCCACGTCCTTTCTGGCATCCAAGATCTGGAACTCCTTTGATCCACAGCTACGTCAACTGGAGCAAGAACTCCCATTCCATAGAGCCTTAACCCCTTCACTGCGGCGGCTATTCCGCCGCAGTGCTAAGGGGGTGGGGCGGAAATGCAGCGGGCGCATGCTGGTGACGGAACCGCTCCATCACCAGCGTCGGTTGCGCTGTGCTTATTACGGAGCGGTTCCGTCATGGCCCTGCCCGCTCAATAGAATGCTCAGCGCAGGCGCGGAATTCGCGCCGCGCAGGAGCGTCGGGCGGGCCATGATGGAACCGCTCCGTCATCAGCACAGCGCCACCGCAGCTGATGACGGAGCGGTTCTGTAATCAGCAGGGGAGGGGTTGAAGACATGGCTATTCAAGGAATAGTGTCATATCTGGGCCATTATTCTGTAGCTGCAAAAAGTGATGGGCTGCCTATAGGTAGGCATCCTGCATGTTCTATACAAAAACTACAGAATAGAAAGGAATTTAATAGAATATCCGAAAAAGACAACTGAAGTTGTCTGTAGCAAGACCTAAAAATTTAAGAACAAAACTATGTCTGACAACAGACTGGCCTCTGGAGAAACACATTTCTTTCTATGGTGGTCAGTTAAAACTTTGGTGACTAGTATGGGGAAAAGGAAAAGGTAATGTGTGCCATTTCCTGCTGCCACAAGTAGGAAAAACTCTGCAGTGACTGTTGTATGTTTGTTTTCTAAACCAGAAGATAGTAAAACCAGGAACTAGCACTTCTGTAAGTGGAATGGAAGTTGAGTGAGGTACTCTGCATACTACACTCTCATATGCACAAAAAGGGTCTGTAGAAGGTTCTGTGTGTTATGTTGAGTGCAGGGTCACACAGCCCATTTTCCATCAAAATAAGAACATTTCAACATTGAATAATTCAAAATGTTATGTTTCTTAGTTGTGCCATGGACCATTTCAGGTTTTTACTTCTCATATTGTCGTTTTCTACCCTTGTTTAAAAATAGAAATGTTAAAGTGAAAAACAATAAAAGAGAGCTGTCGAGCTGAGCAAAAGGGGAGTGTGAAAGAGCCATGAAAATGTAAAACAAATGAGTCCGAACTCTTTTAGTGAATTACAGCTTGTTTGATTAATGGTAATTACATAGTTAGATTTAAAATGCAACGAAGGGAGTTGGCGAGAATGTGAAAGCCTATTTCTTTAGATTACTTCAGTTAATTAATGTTAATTAGGTACTCCCTGCCAAGGTATCAGCAGTTAATGGTTTAACCACTCAGGTAATTAACAAGTAATTTTTCAATCTTTCTGCTGCATTCCTTTTATAAAAACGTATGTGTCTGCACTGCAGAGTGCAGCTCTCTGGAGTGATGAACATACATTATACTTTTCATCATGCATGCAATGGGCAATATATTCTGTCTTTAGAAAAACACAGGATCTTCTATATTTACATATATATATATATATATATATATATATATATATATATATTCACTGAAAAAAAACATAGGTTTCACACCAGTTATAGTAAGGAATTAACATTTAAAAACCCTAGTAAATTCACTGAAAAAACCATAGGTTTCACACCAGTTATAGGTAGCTGGAAATTTTACTGACATAAAACCATTGAAATTCCACGTTATAGTTAGTTGGACTCACTATAACTTGCGCGCCTGCAATGCACTGCTGATGACATCACATATTACATAACTCATGACATGGTCAGTGACTGTTGGAGAAACCTGTCGAGTGCAAGGCAGGAACCCACCCACCTTTTGGAGACTGCTGCCGGGCGCTGGGCTGCTGACACCGCTGTGAACTCCCGCTGACGGCGCCATTCACCATCTCGGCACCCAAGGGGAGGAACTACGGCTCCCAGCGTCCCTAGCGGCTGCACACCACCACTTCCTGTCCTGCGCACCAGGAGGTGCATAAAATCACTGAGCTCCCTCGGTGGAGCGGGGACTGTTGGAGAAACCTGTCGAGTGCAAGGCAGGAACCCACCCACCTTTTGGAGACTGCTGCCGGGCGCTGGGCTGCTGACACCACTGTGAACTCCCGTTGACGGCGCCATTCACCATCTCGGCACCCGAGGGGAGGAACTACGGTTCCCAGCGTCCCTAGCGGCTGCACACCACCACTTCCTGTCCCGTGCACCAGGAGGTGCATAAAATCACGGAGCTCCCTCTGCGTCGCGGATGCGCGCAGACGGCGCCGGGCGGAGCCCGGGCAGAGGGTGGGCCGTCTGTGGCCGTCAGTGGTCAGCAGTTGTCGGGCGGGCCACCCCTCCCACATTGCCATCGTGCCTGTGGTGAGTCTACTTTCTTCTACTACTATGGAGCCTGCTGACGCAGCTGTTATACAGGATGATTTCCCTTTCCCCCCCCTACATTCGAGTCCCTACTTGAAAACGCACTTACCTTGGTATCAAACGAAATAGCTGATACTGAAAGGAGAATGTCCATGAGTTGTACTAACAATATTACACAGCCGATATCACTGTCAAATAGCCCTGGTATTCCACTATCACCAGTTGTTGTTATTACAAAACCGGTACTGATATCAACACCCCCCGTATCCCTGTTGACTGAAACTGTTTCCACTATTACAATAGCCTCCCAGGACGATGCCATTACCTCAGGAACCATGGAAACTAGTAATAAACAGGGAGGGGAAAAACGCAAAAGAGGCATCACCAAGCAAAGTGCCAACAAAAGGAAACAACCTCCAACTAACAAGAATCAGCCTACGCCTCAAAGTCTGTGGAATAAACAAAAATCTACTGGGGCACAAACTGTTCTTGTTGTGGATAAAGACTTAGTGGACACGGACATTACTTCTACCGCAACCACTACTTATTCAAGTGGGACCTCTAATACTATATGGACCCAAACAACACTAATGGGAGATAACTATAATCTCTCGAAACAAAATGGGAACCTTATAGAAACCATAGTTGACACTATTTTTAACCGATTAGAGAAGCAAATGATCAACCAGTTTAATAACGTTTTTAAAAGACTTGATAGATTAGATAACCTGGTTAAAAATGGAGAAACAAAAAGAAAGGGGTCTGCCATCTTGGACCAAATCAGAGCCGTCCGTCTCTTAAAAGAACTGGAATCTGTAAGCAACACTCTGTCACTAAAGAAACAGGAAGCTTCCACCTTACCGGGTGGGGGCATGAGTAACCCTGGAACATTACCCCCGCCTACTGCACCACCTATAATTCAACCCCGATCCGTCAATGGAGGGAAGAATCTGACAAAATCCAATTTACCTACCAAACCTACTCCCACGCCTGCACCTAGAAAAACTACCCCCCCGTTATTATCAACAACAATGCTTCCAATCACAATAACGGTCCTACCCAACCTACAACAGCAACAAGATCAACCGCTGCTAACAATAAGGGTATTGGGCAACCAGGGACAAGCAAGCCTTTTAAACATGAAGGGCCTGCCTTACATTTGCCACCGGATGCCTGTCCTTTTGTCCTGGTTCTTGCAGGAGTACCACCGTTGAGGGAGGACCAGGGGGAATCATGGGTGCAACTGCGAAACAAATGTATAGACTGGCTGACTAAGCACAAAGGTGTTGGATATGATATCTCAAGAGAGATCCTATCGGCCCGCAGGGTGTCTTGGGCTGGGCCTTTTAAAAACCCTGGTACTGTAAGAAACCTTCTCAACAGAAATAGCAACTGTTCTGCCATTTCTACTGTTGCAACCATGTTACCTTTGAGTTATTTCTACAGACAACCTTCAATGCAATCTCGGCCTCCCTTTATGAAATTTCAACCACCACCAATGCATTTTCAACCACCACCAATGCATTTTCTGCCACCTCCTATGCAATTCCAGCCAGCTCCATTTTCATTCAAGATGTTTAATAGATTTGCACTTTTGTCGGATTTGGATATGCAAGACTGACCCCCTTTGACTAACCCAGTTGAATTACCTCTGACACCAATTTCTGAATCCCAGGAAGTCCCACAATTCTTGCCACAGACTGTTGTGAGCCAAAAATCACCGAACCTTAGACTGTTGCTCCAGGATTCCGAACTATCTCTTGTAAGTTGGAACATAGCGGGTCTTAATTCCAAACTGAAAATTAAAGAGTGGTCAGACTGGGTCAATAATAACTGTGACATATTGATGCTACAAGAGACTTGGTGCACAACTACACCCACAATGGAGGGTTTTTGTTGCTACAACCTAAAGGCTTCTCCCTCACCCATGGGTCGCCCCAGTGTGGGTCTATCTATCTGGACTAAAATAAAATCCGGGGTGCAAACCAAACCGATCCCTACACCGGGTAATTGTTTTATGGCTATGAAGTACACTAACAGGATGAAACTATGTATAATTAATTTTTATAATAATGATTTCGTTACCCGTCCCAATGACAATTTTATGTTATTGTTTAATTTTATTGATGAAATTATGGAGGGGCAGAAGTTTGGGCCCTTTGATGGCATCTGCATTGGAGGGGATTTTAATGCCCATATGTATCGCAATAGCCCACTATGCAAAAACGGTGAGGAGTTGAAAAACCATCTAGCCTCCCGTGACCTAGTAAATGTAATGGAAATTGCAGGTTCTAGTGCAAACAATATAATAGCACCTACATATATAGGTCAGGGCTGTGCCTCCACGATAGATTATATATTTATCTGCCCAACAATAAGTGACATAATCCTAAAAGCAGAAGTCATCTGTTCCGCATATAGTGACCACTATCCGCTTAGAATTTACTTACATAATCCACAGATCACGAAGGTTGCATCGACAGTAGAGATTGGGGCACAAAATCTGGCATTATCTACTAATATGGAAAGGAGTGGACAATAAAGATATTTTAGCTAGAGTAATTAAAAAACAGCCTAAGACAGTAGAGACTTGTCTGTCACACACGAGTCCTGGCGACGATGTGGTTGTTGCCTTTGGCAATCTCTGTGGGGCTATCAAAAGAGAATCCTCCAAACCAGCCAGGCATAATATAGATCATGGTCCTCGCTGGTTTGACTCTTCCTGCTCTAAGGCCAATAGGGACCTGAGGGCTGCCCTAAAAATTAATCCTAGGGATGCTCCACTCGTGAGAGACTTAAGATCAAAATACAAAACTGCGTTACGCATTAGATCTGAGGCCCTAGTGATTAACCACTGGGAATCTCTCACGCGTACTGCCACATTAAAGGACACGACAGGTTTTTGGAGAGAAGTTAAGTCCCTAAGAACCTTTGGTTCTAACATCAAACCAATCAACTGTAATATAACTGGTGAGGCGTGGGTAGAGCATTTTTCCAAAATTTATGCTATATCAGCCACTTCTCTAGATACTGTCCCTCCATCCAATACCGTTGAACCACTGAACTTTTCATTACTCGAGGTCGAGGATGCTATAATCGAGAGCGCTAGTAATAAAGCTCCCGGCCCGGATGGTCTTTCCATTGACCAGATTAAATCTGAAATTAATTTTTGGGCCCCTTTATTATGCAACTTATTTAATAACCTGACTGACAGCTCAATTCCCGAATCCTGGTCGAACAGTGTCATCGAACCGATATTCAAAAAAGGTGACAGGTCGGACCCTGCCTGTTACCGCCAGATCTCACTGATCGATAACACACTAAAAGTCCTTGGAAGGGTAATCTTTAAAAGGATAAGGAATTGGGCTGAGGATAATAATGTTCTACATTGCAGTCAACTGGGATTTAGAAGCCATGTAGGCACTGTTGAACAATGTCTTAATTTGAATTTGATTATGGCCAAATACACTATTGCTAAAAAGTCCCCTCTTTAATTAGGCTTCATGGATCTGAGTTCCGCATTTGATTTTGTTAATCGTTCTAGGTTGTGGTCACTTTTGCTTGATTATGGTTTGGATGACTCACTGGTGTATTTTCTTTCTTATTTACATAGGGATTTAAAAGCGAGAGTACGAATTAATAATGATGGCGAATTATCCAATGACGTTTTTATTAGCAGAGGGTTAGACAGGGCTGCGTACTCGCCCCACTTCTTTTTATTCTATATAATAACGGGTTGAGTAGCACTTTGAGCAAGATCACTAAGGATGTACCAATTATAAATGGTTCCCCCATTACTACTCTACTCTATGCGGATGACGCAGTATTAATGGGGCGCACCCCGAATGCTTTACGCACTTTAATCACTGGGTTTGTTGCCTTTATGTCCGACCTAGGTTTAAATACCAATTTTAAAAAATCTTTTATTATGAACTGTGGACCTAAAAAGTATAACATTACCTCAATTAAATCAGGCGACAATATTTTAAAATGCACTAGCACTTTCCCTTATCTAGGGTTATTATTTTCTAACACAGGCTCATGGCAGCCACATGCTGCCTATGCGAGAAATAAAATTGGTAAGTCAATCAATTCAATTTTATCTCTCCGACAACCCAAACTGGCTGATGTCATTACCGGCCTGCTCAATATTTATCGTACCCCATGCCAACCAACTGGGACATATGGAGCAGAAGTGTGGGGTTATTGTAACAGCACGTCTCTCCAGTTGGAGGAAAATAGGTTTTGTAGGAGGGTGCTGGGGGGAGTTCCTTGTGCCCCTACATTTATTTGTCACAATGAACTGAGGTTGCCATACATTGTTGATTTTATCAGGTCTAGGCCCGCGCTTTTCTGGATAAAAATATGGTCAAATCCAGCGGCATCCTTAACACGCAGTATAATATCTGACTGCCTATTATGCGAAAGATCCCATCATATACCTTGGTTAAATGCTGTCAAGAATAGCCTGTTGAGCGTGGGACATGGTTCTTTGTTCAGCTCTCCTAATACCATTGCACCCGCTCATAAGAATAGTGTTAAACGGGCATTGCTTGACTTATATAAGGAGGAACGAATGAGATCTGAATTTACCAAACCTGTTGTTATTAGATATTTGCCCCTTACTGATTTAGGCAACGATAATTTAAACAAGTTTTGCAGATACCTGTCAATCCCAATAGGAAGATGGAATCGGAGCCTTTTGTTCCGGTTTCGGGATGGAAGCATAGTTAATTTACTAAGCTTCCCCCTTGGTTATAACAAAAAACTAGAAGAGTTGGATTGCCCCTGTTCTGAAGGAGGAAAACAAAGTCTGTTGCATTATTTTCTTTTCTGTGGCCATTACAAATTGTATACCCGCCAATATTTAATGCCGATTCTCCGCAAACATAACCTAAGGGACTTCAATCTGGCACTGAAATTCTTACAAATGCTGCTAACAGATGAAGTCATATATACTGTAAGCTGTTTTATAAAAGTTTGTGTGCGATCGAGGGCAAGTATGGAACATGCATAACGGACAACAGTATTGTGCTATTTAACGCACTTTGCACTTTATCATTCTGTCATAATTTGTACACATATTTAATTATATGTGTGTCTGGATATGTACGATCATTTCGGGAGCGTATAAATTGACTTCTGTGACTAAATATATTAATTAATTAATAGATCAATGTTACTCTCTTTACTATGTATTTCGCACCTTATGCCATATATGCTGCTTAAACCCAACTGGAAAATTCAGTTTTTAATTTTTAGACATGTTTTTAATGTGTTTTAAATGTGTTTCATTCTGTATGTACTTTTATGGATGTACTAAATTCTGAATAAAGATCATTTGAACTTGAACTTGAACACTGATGACATCACTGATGACACCATCCAGTGAATGTGTGTCTTTCTGAAAAATAAATATGTTTTATTTATGTATTTGTAAAGGTAGATGGACGAATAAATGTTTAAATACGTGTCTAAATGGATGTGTTTAAAAAAAATGATTGGTTAACTGGCTTATAAAGTGTATCTTAGTGAATACATATATTAGTGAGTAATGTTTAAATATTTAAATATATGTATTAGTGTTTCACTTTGTGTATAAGTTGCTGCATGGGTTGGTGAGTAGCTACATGTGTGTGTATATGGGTTATTAGATGTTGTTTTTAGTATCAGTATGAGTATCTGTATGGTTTGGTGGGGGTATTACTTAGCACATAGATGCACCAATGACCGACTCACTGTTTGTATGTGTTTTGAAGACAGCATATGTGCAGGACTGTATGGGTGGATGAGTGTGTATATGTGTGTGTTAGTGAGTGAATGACTGCCTCACTAGTGTCTTTATCAGTAACTACATCTGTTTTAATTTAGTATATGTGAGTATTGATGTTTATAAGTGAGTATTTGTGAGAGTGAGAGATTGAAAGAGTTCCTGTTGAAATAAGTATGTCTTGCTATAAGTGATTGTTTAAGAGAGTAAGTATGTGTAAGTTTCATTAGAAGTAAGGTGGTAGTGTTTGTATAGTTGTATATGCAAATAAATGGATATTCAATAGTTTATTTGCATGTGTGAGTATGTGTGTGAGTAACTTTTGGATGACTGTCGGTGTGTAACAGGATGTATATGTGTTTCACTACATATGATGAGTGAGTATATGTATGAGTGACTATACAGAACTGTTGCTGAATGAGAGGATGTGTATATAGAAGGTGGAATTACTGATTTGGTTGTTGTAACTGGTATGGGTATCTCTATTTTAAAGAAAATGTTAGTTTCTATTTTTCAATATGTGTTTCAAGGGTTACATTACACTGAAAGGAGGTCTGTCAGCCTGTCACAAGAATGGTGTCATCAGTGATGTCATGAGTGATGTCACTGACCATGTCATGAGTGATGTAATATGTGACGTCATTAGCAGTGCATTGCAGGCGCGCAAGTTATAGTGAGTCCAACTAACTATAACGTGGAATTTCAATGGTATTATGTCAGTAAAATTTCCAGCTAACTATAACTGGTGTGAAACCTATGGTTTTTTCAGTGAATTTACTAGGTTTTTTAATTGGTAATTCTTTACTATAACTGGTGTGAAACCTATGGTTTTTTCAGTGAATTTCTTAGGTTTTTTAAATGCTAATTCCTAACTATAACTGGTGTGAAACCTATGGTTTTTTCAGTGAATTTCATAGGTTTTTTAAATGCTAATTCCTAACTATATATATAGGGCCTCAGACTCATGAAATGTAATATTTTTATAATGAATCCTATATTGTATATTTATATAATACTATTTTATTTACGGCGCACCCGAAAGCACTCAAGCGCATACGATCGCACAACGTGAGCATCCGACGCGCTTACGCGAGGCGCCCCGGGGTGCGCCAGGGGGCGCGTAGCGTAAGCGCATCGGGTCATGTGACCTAAAAATAACACTTTTTATCGGTGCAAAACAGTTTTGGTTTCCAAATGATGAAAGCCCGGGTCATGTGCCCTGAAAATAACACTTTTCATTGGTCCAGGACAGTTTTTTTCCAAATGATGAAAGCCCCACTGTTAGACTTGGCTGTCTCTAGTTGGCAGAGGTATACACTTCTGACAAATAGGGACTCACCTCCTCTAGTCAGGGCAAGGGGATCACACACTTAGATAACCCCTGCTCACCCTCTTGGTAGCTTGGCAAAGCAGACAGGCTTATCTCAGAGGCAGTGCGTTAAGCATTCATGACCACATACAGTAATAAAGTGAGTACACTACAAATGGACACGACACAGTAGCATTATAAAAATAAGGATTTTTATATAAGGCTTAGCACAAGACCAAATAACGACGAAAATATACCACAATCTTAATAAATACTCTTGGAAGGAAAAATAATAGTTCAAGTGTAGTTTCTTCTTAGCACAAAGTCTTTAGTATCAATAGCAACTCTTCTTCTTTAAAACACAGTTCTTGGCAACAATGTAACCCACACTGGAGTCACACGACGTCGAGGCAAAGTTAATCCAAAGGATCGGCGTCGACCACGAGGAGCGCTACGTCGAGCCTGGAGTCGCACAGACCCCCACAACACAGTACCTTGGAAAAGCGGAGCACATGATGATCAGCGGCGTCGAGATGTCCGGCCTCGCGTTTTCGGCGTCAATCGGGCCTCGGAGTCGGGGCGACCTGCAGCGGCGTCGACAGATGTCAGGCAGGAGCAGCGCTCCCGAGGCGAAGCAGGATACGGCGTTGTTGTCGATGTCGATGATGATGTTGCAAGAGTGAGCAGCGCTCACGGCGTCGAGAGGGCTCGAGGTCGATGCGATCAGCAGCGATGCAGACACGAGGTCACTTGGAGCTGGAGCTGAACTCACTACTCACTGGCGTTGCTGCTGGCGTCGATCGGGCCCGGCGGCCGGCGTCCAGGAAGCGGGACACTGGTGCCGTTACTCACGATGTCGAGCTGGATTCGGCGGCGTCCGTCGGCGTCGAGATTGCTGGATTCTTTCAGAGGTGCTGGACTCTCAAGTTCCAGCAACAAGGACTTTTAGCAGATGAAGTCCTTTAGTCCTGTGACTTCAACAGGAGGCTGGCACTCTTCCAGCCCTTGGAGATTTTCTTTAGCAAAGCTTGAGAGTACACACACAGTTCCTCTCTCCTGGTTCCTTGGCAAAAATAAAGAAGCAACTGCAGGATTCCCCCCAGAAAACAGCACACTGGCAGAAGGGGTAGTCAAGTCCTTGGATCAGCAGGCTTCTTGTCCTTTGTTCAGGGTTCCTTGTCAGAAGTGATCTAAATTCTTGGTTCAGGGGTCCTTCTCTTATACCCCTTTTTGCCTTTGATCCCTTTGTCCATGCAGAGGAATTTCCCCTCATCCTGGGTCTGTTGTGGGTGTAGCCAGGCAGAGGCACCTGGCCTATTCACGGTGCAGGGCTGGGTCCTCAGACGCCAGCAGGAGGTGGAGCCAGCATTGTCACTGGCAGGAGCAGAGCTATCGGCCTCCTGGTAGGAGGTGGGGCCAGAATCGTCCCTGGCAGGTGCAGAGCCATCAGTAGCCTGGCAGGAGGTGGAGCCAGCATTGTATCAGGCAGGGCAGGCTATCAGGAGCTACTCTTCCCCTACTCTCAATGCAAATGTCCCACTCATCCCACACTGACTCACTCAGACGTCTGGAGCCACCCAGCTCCTGTCACACACACACCAAACCAGCAGAAACCAGAAGTAGTTAGACAAGAAAATAGCCACTTTCTAGTCCAAAAATCATCCACACAAACAGATGCATGATTAAACCCCGAGTTCAGGGATACCAAACTCGCCATTGCACCATGCTCCCCGAGCCAGCTAGGATTATAGCATTAATAATCCTGGCAGCCCATTCTAACTAATGGAGAGCAGGTTACCTTACAATAGTGAAAAACGAATATGGCTGTAATTCACTATTAGGACATGCCAACTTGGTCAGGCTTGTCCTACCTTATGCTTACAATGCACCCTGCCCTCAGGCCTACCATAGGGGTGACTAACATGAAGTTAAGGGAAGGTTTAGGGACTGGCAAGTAGGTGTACTTGCTCAGTCAGCGTGACAGTACCAGACTGCACGTAGGTCTAGCAATGGTAGACCTGTAGACATACTTTTACTACGCCGCTCTTGTGGGTGGCACAACACGTGCTGCAGGCCCACGAGCAGCAATTGTATTTACAAGCCCTGGCACTCCTGGTGCACTAGACTAGGGACTGACAGTAAACCAAATAGGCCAAACATGGAATGCAATCAATACCTCTATTTTACATAGGGAGCACTTGCACTGTGGCACTGATCAGCAGTGGCACAGTGCCCAAA
Source organism: Lissotriton vulgaris (assembly GCF_964263255.1). Classification (NCBI taxonomy): domain Eukaryota; kingdom Metazoa; phylum Chordata; class Amphibia; order Caudata; family Salamandridae; genus Lissotriton; species Lissotriton vulgaris. The sequence goes on along the minus strand of NC_141691.1, from coordinate 1,309,553,588 downwards.
GCAGTATACCAGCAAAAACACCGTAAACAGAGGAGGCAAACAGAAAAAAATGGAGGAGAGACTCAAGCCAATGATGTCAGGTCTAACACCCACCTTTTTTCCTTATTCTGACTTTGTCCTTTGACTGAGGAAGACCTGTTTGGAGATCTATCACTAATATTTTCTACTTTAAAATGGCTACAGTAGGAGCAGCAGCTGGAGCATCTGCACCACCACCACCACCACCAAGAGGACCACCAGAACATCACATTGGTGGTCAAGAAGAAGAGGAGGAGGAGGAGGGGAGGAGGTGGCTGCCAGAAGACAATACCCCATATAGGCCCAAGCAGCACGATGTATGGGAGTTTTTTCCATCCCAGAGGGCAAGAAGAAAGTGAATGCGCCAAAGGTGACTTGCCTAATCTGTGGCATTGAACTTTCAAGGGGGAACCCTAATCAAAAGTATTCATTTGTTAATAACACCATGATTAGGCACATGCAGCGCAAGCATACCAACAACTATGCTAGGGCAGAGGTGAGAGAACTGGCCAGTAACCCCTCCCAATCTTCACCCAGCACCTCCAAAAGAAAGCAACCCACTCGATCGGGACCAGAGACAAGCCAGATGATCCCTTCCATATAACCACGGTTTGGGGAATTCAGGATCACATGTATTTTTTGTGGTAAGACCATCACCTATGGTGAGCAGAGCATACAGCTCATCCTCCTTGCTGGTGACAACCGCAATTGCCCCAAAAAACCATAATTTTTTCGAGATTTTTTTTTGCTCCAGTTGAGCCGTTTACAATTCCCTGTTTTTTGTTTCTTCCCTTAAAAATTTCAAAAAAATATAAAATAGTTCATAAAAGCCAAAAAAAGTACAAAATGTTCAATAAAACATTAAAAAAAAAATAAAAACAACAAAAAGAAGAAAAAAACAGTTCTTTTTAGAACTACCTCCAATTTATAAAAAAAGGCTTCATTTTTTAAAAACTCTGTCATTCTTTTTTCCCTATGGTACGCTCCCCGATCCACTCCCCGGTGCGCATACTGGGCGCTCCCCCGCGCAATTCCAAAAAAATATTTTTTTTTGCTCCGCGGGGCCCTTTTATGGCCCCCACATCAAACATAGGGGGTCGGGGGGGTCTACCCTGCCCCTTTTGCTCATTTCCTCCTTTGTTTTTGCCACCTCTTGTGTCTCGATCCTACCGAGACACAAGATGGCGGCCACTCCGGACTGTTTGGAATGTTTACAGACACCGACAGTCAATCAGCTTTCCGCGCGCGAACTCGCGTAGCGCGCTGGTTAGCGCCCCGGTGTGCGTACCGGTGCGCGCTTATAGATATATATATTTTTTTTAACCTAAATTACTCAAAATCCACTGGAGCACATATCTTGAGACATAGCAAAGGCACATCGGGATACCAGTCCCTACAATTTTGCCAAGTTTGGTGGAAATCCATTCAGCCGTTCGGGCTAAAAGTGAGGTCGACCGCCCTATGGAAATTAACATGGGGAAAACATGTTTTGGGACCCCCCTTTTATCTCCACCCCCGCTTGACAAATCCCTCCCAAGCTTTCGGGGAAGGACCAGAGCGCCGCGAGGCAAATTTGAGGAAAATTTCAGGCAGATTCCTCAACCGGCGCTAAAGTTATTCCCAATAGAATGTTGCGGTTTTCCTATTGAAAATAATCCTAACTATAACTACCTACTGGCGACCGCCAGTAGGTAATATATATATATATATATATTCACAGAAAAAACCATAGGTTATAGTGGATATATAGTTAGGAATTTGCATTTACAAAACCTTGAAAATTCAATGAAAAAACCATTGGTTTTAGGCCATATATAGTTAGGGATTTGCATTTACAAAACCTTATTTTACTCGCATAAAACCATTGAAATTCCATATATAGTTAGATGCGCTAACTATATATCGCGCACCCGCAATCCACTGCTGATGATGTCACATATTACATCATTCATGACATGGTCAGTGACATCACTGATGACATCACTGATGACATCTCAAATGACATCACTGATGACATCACTGATGACAACACCCAGTGACTGTATGTTTCTGTAAAGTTAAAATATGTCTTACATATTGAAGAATGAGTGGATGTATAAGTGTCTGGATGAAGGATTTAGTAGGTGCGTGACTGACTGTATGAGAGAGTGATTAAATGTGTCTCACTGAGTGCATGGGTTAGTGACTAAACTGTCTTAATTTGTGCATCATTATGTCTGTTGTTCTGTAAACTGTTGCATGTGTTGATAAGTAGCTATATGAGTAACTATATGGGTTATTGATTGGTTGCACAAGTATTTGTATGGGAGACTGAGTGTGTGTGTGGGTGGCTGGGAGGTGTATGACTCTGTGCATAGATGTGTGAGCAGTTGATTCACTAGATGTATGGTTTCAAAAGTGCATGTGGAAACAGCTGTATGGGCGGTTGACTGTGTGCATGAGTGTATTGGTGAGTGAATGGATATCTCAGTGCTACATGTCAAAGTAAGTACATATGTAAAACACAGTACATGTGAGAGTTGACATATATAAATAACTGTGCACAAGAGCCAGTGAATGTGTGAGTGGCTGTATGGATCATTGTGAACTTGTATCAGGGATTGTATAAGAGAGTAAGTATGTGTTAGTATATGTTTGAATAAGTAAAGTTTGTATAACTGTATAGTTGAGGAAATGGAGGTGTGATTGATTCTTTGCATGACTGACTAGGTGTGTGAGTAACTCCATGGATGAGTGACAGTCTGTGAGTGTCTGTTTACACTGATTGTATCTAAGGTTATATTAGAGTCTGAAGAGGTTCATCGTATTATCACATGAATGATATCATCAGTGATGTGATCAGTAATGTCAAAAGAGATGTCATCAGTGATGTCATCAGTGATGTCATTTGAGATGTCATCAGTGATGTCATTTGAGATGTCATCAGTGATGTCATCAGTGATGTCACTGACCATGTCATGAATGATGTAATATGTGACATCATCAGCAGTGGATTGCGGGTGCGCGATATATAGTTAGCGCATCTAACTATATATGGAATTTCAATGGTTTTATGCGAGTAAAATAAGGTTTTGTAAATGCAAATCCCTAACTATATATGGCCTAAAACCAATGGTTTTTTCATTGAATTTTCAAGGTTTTGTAAATGCAAATTCCTAACTATATATCCACTATAACCTATGGTTTTTTCTGTGAATTTCATTGTTTTTTTTAATAGCAAATATGAAAAGCTTTAAAATGTCAAGTACGTGATAGATAAAAACATTTTCGTATTTATGCACGCTGATGTGCTTTGAACGCTGCACCCCCCCTCCCCTCTTTTGTCTTAGTAGTACTCTCTCTTTGCAGATAGTGAACGGTAGTTAACGCAGGCCTTTGCCCCCGTTGTAATCCGTCGTGCCTGCTTGTCTCTCCATTTGATTGATTGTTGTCCAAGCATTTACTGTTTTAGAATTGGTTCTCTTTGGATCATTCTCTATTTACAAACAAGCACAAAGTCGCAATACTCTGTTTAGTCTTTGCAGATAGTGAAAAATCGTGTAAAAAAATAAAAGTAATCGAGCAAAATCAGTAGGCCACTAATTGGATCTCTTTTTGACCTCGCTAAAATAGAAATATTAGGAACAACCCTTCATGAGAAATACGAAAATAGTGAGATGAACTGAGCTCCACACCATGAGGGCTGCAAGACAGCTCGGCTCCATCACCCATCCCGCACAAAATAACGACAAACCCTATGCAAATATTAAAAATATAGACAACACACCAGCAAAGAAACAGGGTAAAACATTTTATTAAAAAACTATTTACATAACGTTGGTTTATAAGATGATGTCAGTAGTGGACCGATGTGTGAATAGGTCGAAAGCAGCACAAGGCTCCAAGATCCGGATGGCAAGCTCCTGGATGTTGGGTGCCATAGTTCAGAGTTCTGAGTTTGAGCCTTTTTCAATGCCTGTGCTTTGTTGAATCAAAATGGCGGCTTGACACAAAGCTGACTCAAGCGTTGCTACTGATGCTATGCAGACCAAAACTGGTTTTCAGTTTGTACATTTTTCTAGATTTTTCAATCCAAGTTTGGTTGACTTTGTAGAACGATGGCTTCAAATTTTCAACATACGGTGTGGTGGCGCTGACTGGGAGGGGGCGCTTCGCTCCTGCCCCCTCCCCAAGTAAGATTTTCATACGTGAAAGTACGTTAATGGTTTTGGTCCCTGAGTTGCTTCGATGTCACTGCCATTCTCAAATGGCGTAAGTTCTGGATGTTGGGTGCCATAGTTAAGAGTTCTGAGCAGTGCTTGTAACACTGTCTGAAGCTTATTTCCACCTACTGCAGCTTCACTATTCTCAAAGTAAGTGAGTGTCGTTTGTGGACCTGACTGCATTAGAAAACAATGTGATATGTTACCTTCCTAAACAGCTTGACGGAGGCCCCTGAGGGGCGGTGTGATGGCCATGGACTCGGAGAAGACGCTTGGCTCCGACACCCTCCCCAAGTCTTATAGCACTGGTGTAGCCTGAGATCGCCCCCGACATAGGCGGCCGGCTCCCGGGGTCCGGCGGAACTTTTTGCCTTTTGATGACTCTTCAATTCTGAACCTTGTCCCACAATCCGTTTGACCTGAAGACACGCTGTAGTGGGGCGCCCCTTTACCGTTTCAGTTGCCATTCCGCCCGCTTTTGCTACACTGTGCCTCTTCCGCCATTCAGCTGTTTACCGCCCGCTCTTGCGACTACAGCGTCTCGCTCATCATGTAGTTGAGTTGCTCCCGCTCTTGCGGTGCAGCGATAGGCGGCTGCCACAGGACTCTCAAAATGGCGGCCGGCTCTTCGGTTTTGGGCCTGGTCCACTAAAATGGCCCTGGGACACCTTTGAACTCGGACGCTTCCCTGATAGGGCTTGGGTCCCATTCTCGAAAAGCGTCCCCTCAGCCGTGAAGATTCTACAAAAGTCTTGGGGGCCTCCGACTCCCGCAGGCTTCTGGTGGGGAGCGGCTGCCATGATTGCTCGTGGAATGGCCACGACGGAGCTACGAGATGGTAGTGGTCTCATGCTGACGCCAGCTTTAGTCTGAAACATCCAGAAACACTGTAGACTACCAATTCGATCAGTTCCGGTAGCGCCCCAACATGACCCGGAAGAGAAGAACTTGCCCCCCCCTCTTTGACTGATGGTTCTTGTTGCCTGTCCCCTCTGTTGTCATTTAACAGAACTTTTTGGACTGCTGAAAGGGGTTGTGTTCCGAACGCTGGTTGGTGGAGACATTTTGACTATATTCTTGACCTACGTTGTCGCGTAATGCGTTATATGACACGCCGCGTTAGCGCGCCCGGAAGTGATCCGAGGCGCGGCGCGCAGCGCGTAACGTAAGCATAACAGGTCATGTGACTTGTTAATAAAACTTTTCATTGGTTCATTTTACTTTTGTTAATTTAATGATGAAAAGCTTGGTCATATGACCTAAAAATTCTGCTTTTTATTGTTTTCGAACAATATTTTTTTTTCAAACATATGTTATAATATTCCAGGCTAATGTACTTTCCCGGAAAATTTACAACTGTCTTGCAAGTAAAATATATTCCTTTTTCGAGAAAAAGGGTGTTTCTTCCTTCCATGACGGAGCCGTTGAGTAAAAGAGATTCGGCCTGCTGTCTTAGTCGCCGATACGCCTGATTATCAGATTCTTATCGATCACTTTATGTTGCAGATATGAAAAACACAACTGCCCTTGACCATTTATCTTTACTGCGTTCCTACATATTATACCTTTTATCCGTCATGTAATTGGACTGCTTTATTTCACTTGCCTTTTACTGATTCGAAAACAGTGACTAAAAGTAAAAACTTTACCAATGTAAATACTACTACCGTGTTTTGTTTTAAAAACCTTTATTGTGAAAATGGCAGTATACAAATACGGGCCTATAACCACGTGGGCCGGCCACGGAGCAAACTGAAATCGTATATGATGAGGAGACATTTACACTGTAGAAGAACGTAACGAGCGGGCCATTAGGTTGCAAGAACAAAGGTGTCTAACAGTTGCGGAATCGGTGGACGTACATTTTGTAATTAAAATAAGACAGGGCCACTTACAATAACATTTTCTAGATATACATTTGCGGGCAAGGAGTTACGAGTCCCATTTATACCGGCGCCGTTTTGGGCGAGGCCGGGCAGGTCCAAGATATAGTCAAAATGTCTCCACCAACCATCGGCCAGACCAGAACCCCTTTCGGCCCTTTATGCTACAAGATGGTGTCTTCCATTCAGAAAATATTGTTGGCAGCATTTTGAAAGGAAACAGAAACAGCCGTTCTCCTAGTGAGTTTCACATTGTTACATTTAGGAAGAATGTTGAAGAGTAGTATGTGGAAAATCTGAAGCCATTTTTCTACAAACTCTCAATCAGACTTGGATGGAAAAAAAAATCCTGAAGAATGTACAAACTGAAAACCAATTTTTGTCTGTATAGCATCAACAGTAACGCTTGAGTCAGCTTTGTGTCAAGCCGCCATTTTCATTCAATCAATAGCGTCCCCCTGCACACATTCAGGGACCTGGTCGTGTCTTCAGATGAAACGGATTGTAGGAAAAGAAGCAGAATGAAAAAGGAAAAAAGTTCCGCCGGACCTCGGGAGCCGGCCGCCTATGTCATGTGCGACCTTTGGCCACACCAGGGCAATAGTGAAGCTGCAGCAGGTGCAAATAAGCTGCAGACAGTCTTACAAGCACTGCTCAGAACTCTCAACTGAGGCACTCAACATCCAGGACTTGCCATTCGGATCTTGGCGCCTTGTGCTGGTTCCGACCTATTCACACATCGGTCCACTACTGACATCACCTCATAAGCCAACGGGGCACCCCACGCCGACTTTCGGCGCAGCATTGTAGGATGGCCACACCAGTGCGGCAACTTGCTGGACACAACCTCGGGGCCATCCGGATCTCGGCGCGTTCGACTCACTGTACCGCAAGAGTGACCGCAACTCAGCTGGACACGCCGTCTTTCGGCGCAGCATTGTAGGATGGCCACACCAGTGCGGCAATTTGCTGGACACCACCTCGGTGCCATCCGGATCTCGGCGCGTTCGAGTCACTGTACCGCAACAGTGACCGCAACTCAGCTGGACACGCCGTCTTTCGGCGCAGCATTGTAGGATGGCCACACCAGTGCAGCAATTTGCTGGACACCACCTCGGTGCCATCCGGATCTCGGCGCGTTGTGCTGCCTTCGGCCTATTCGCACATCGGTCCGCTACTGACGCCGCCTCACGTGCCAACGGATTTTCTACGCTTTTTGTAGCCCTATGCCGCATAACAGGTCATGTGACTTGTTTATAAAACTTTTCATTGGTTCATTTTACTTTTGGTTTCCTAAAGATGGATGGCTTGGTCATATGACCTAAAAATAACACTTTTCATTGGTTTAGAACATTTTTTTTCCCAAACGATGAAAGCCCCACCTTGTTTCTGGATCATTCAGACTGAAGCTGGCGTCAGCATGAGTGCACCACCATCTCGTGGCTCCGTCGTGGTCATTCCGCGAGCAATCATGGCAGCCGCTCCCCACCGGAAGCCTGCGGGAGTCGGGGGCCCCCAAGACTTTTGTAGAACTTCACGGCTGAGGGGACGCTTTTCGAGAATGGAGCCCAAGCCCTAGCAGGCAAGCGTCCGAGTTCCAAGGTGTCCCTGGCCATTTCAGTGGACCAGGCCCAAAACCGAGGAGCCGTCCGCCATTTTAAGAGTCATGTGGCAGCCGCCTATCGCTGCACTGCAAGAGTGGGAGCAACTCAACAACATGGTGAGCGAGACGCTGTAGCCGCAAGAGCGGGCGCAACTCAGCTGGATGGCCGCCACCTGGGGAGGCCCGTTCAGGCCGCCTCCCCCACCCCCCCCCCCCCCGGGCCACCGCACGCCAATTTTCGGAGCAGCATTGTAGGATACCAAAACCAGTGCGGCAGTTTACTGGACATCACCTGGGTGCCTGTCGTACATGTTGTGTCAGCCATGGGACACTGGACACAGTGCCATCAACATCTCAACGCGTTCTGCTGCCTTGGGACTATTCGCACAACAGACCGCTACTGACGAGGCCTCCCCCCGCACCACCCGGGACGCCCCACGCTGTTTTTCTGTGCTGCATTGTAGGATCCCAAAACCAGTGCGGCACCCAGGCGACATCACCTGGGTGCCGTCCAGAACTCTGCACGTTGTGCTGCCTTGGGACTATTCGCACAAAAGACAGCTTCTAACCATTGTTGCTTTTTTGGGTGAAAAATGTTTAAATGTTTTTACAGTTTTTGTTCCGTTCATTATAGTTAAAAGTTAATAAAGTTTTATAATCTTACTTTGTTGGAGTGTTATCTATTTTTTTAAAAACGGGTGAATGGGGCCTTGAATCGGGTTATTGTCATGTGTGGGCTTTGGAAGTGTGCTGCTGCAGGATCGGACATTTCAAACTCAAATGCACGTTCTTTTTCTTACCTTTCCGAAGCATGGAGCGCAATAGCAGGCAGAGAAAGGGTGATGCACGTGTTGAACACTACCTGACCTGGCAAGTTGCTGGCAGTGCCCCCCCGCCCGCTCCTGAAAGAGGGCACACACACACCGCCGCCCCGAGTACTTCACAAATCTTTAAAAGACCATGCGCTTGTTCATGAGGCTTAAATGGTTTATCACCTCTTCTAGAACCCCTGCATCGACCCTCTGACGTTTCCTGGAAAAATTACCATGTAACACAATACCAAGCCCTGTCAGCTGAAACCCCCAAGGAATCGTGGGGCATATTATCAAGGGGGTTTATCTCCGCTTTTTTGGCTTTAAAAGCCATGAAAGCGGAGATAAAATTATCTCCCTATTACCAAGCTGTCGCTAACACCAGTTAGTGACAGCTAAAAGGAGATAGCGACCATCTTGGGCCCCGCTTTGCATGTCAGTGATACTTATCACTAATGACATGCAAAGTGGGCGTGCCAAGATGTTAGCGACTGGAAACAGTCCCTAACATCGCTATCTCCTATTACCAACTTTTGGAGATATTCGCGCTAAGCGCGAATATCTCCAAAATCTAACACCTGCCCTGAGCAGTTCTTAGCCATGTTATCCAATGGGAGGTGGATAACATGGCTAAGAGCATTTGCTCGATAATACATGAATATCGCTGACTTTTCTGCGATAATAGCAAGGTTTATCTGCGATAAAAATCGCCGATGTGCGGCGATAATTTTTGTCTCTAAACAAGTTAGAGACAAAAATTATCGCTAGTTGTTCGTAATATGCCCCCGGGTTTTTGCTTGCAGAAATCGGGAGGCGGGAGACTAGCACTGAAATCAGTAGTCTCACGCCTGAATTGGGAGGGTTGGCATGTCTGAATTCTCTACAGCTGGGGCCATAAACTACATCCGCAGGGGTAGGTGATAGCCTGGGACCAGCCTGGCATCTAAAATGGCTGCCGTGCACGACAAAATTGTGGCATTGGAAAAAAGGCAAGATGGCGCAGCCGCTGGAAGAGATGTATCAACATATATGAGCCTCCTCACCCACCCTCAGGAAACATAGGGGATTAGGATACGTCTCCCGCACCCCCTTATACCTAGTTATTTAATTAACGAAGCACAAAATGGCGAATTCCCGTTTCGCTACCAGTTTGCGGCCCAGTTCGCGGCCCGTGAAGCGCTTCTACCGTAAAAAATCATTTTTTTTTTATTTTCCCCACGGGACCCTTTAATAACCCCAACAACATTCCTAGTGGGTCAAGAGGGGGATACCTTGCCCCCTTTCATTAAATTCCCCCTTCGTTTTTCACCTCTTCTTCTCTCTCGATCCTACCGAGAGATAAGATGGCGGCCGCTCCGGACTGTCACGCAGCAAAAAAAAAAAAAGCTCACGCACAGCCGCTGGAAGAGATGTATCAACATATATCAGCCTCCTCAGCCACCCTCAGGAAACATAGGGGATTAGGATACGTCTCCCGCACCCCCTTATACCTAGTAATTTAATTAACGAAGCACAAAATGGCGAATTCCCGTTTCGCTACCAGTTTGCGGCTCAGTTCGCGGCCCGTGAAGCGCTTCTACCGTGAAAAATCTTTTTTTTTTTTATTTACCCCACGGGACCCTTTAATAACCCCAACAACATTCCTAGTGGGTCAAGAGGGGGATACCTTGCCCCCTTTCATTAAATTCCCCCTTCGTTTTTCACCTCTTCTTCTCTCTCGATCCTACCGAGAGATAAGATGGCGGCCGCTCCGGACTGTTTAGAATGTTGACAGACACCGGAGAGCCAATCAGCTTTCTGCGCGCAAAGTTCCGAAACGCGAAAAGTAAGCGGCCTGGATCGCTGCCCGGAGCGCTGTTACAGATATATATCTTGATTTAAACGTTAATTTCTCAAAATCCACTGAAGCACATATATTGAGACCTAGCAAAGGCACATCGGGCTAACAGTCCCTACAATTTTGCCAAGTTTCGTGCAAATCCATTCAGCCGTTCGAGCTAAAAGTGAGTCCAACCGCCCTATGGAAAACTCAATGTTAAAAACGCGTTTTGGGACCCCCCTTTTTCCTCAGCCCCCCCTTGACGAAACCCCACCAAATTTTCAGGGGCTGCTCAGAAACAAAATGTGCCATTTTCCTGAAAATTTCAGCCGATTCCGTCCACAAACGCCAAAGTTATTAGACATAGAATTTTCAAAAGTTCCATAGACAAATAATCCTAACTATATATACCTACTGGCGATAGCCAGTAGGTAATATATATTTTATTTTATATATATATTTCCCAATGGGTTGAATGCATCAGAAGATTTTTACACCTGTTTATAACTTTGCTTTCTGTACAAATTATCTCTATTAGTTTGTTCCTTGTGGTATTATAACATGTATCTCATCTAGATATCCCACAACATGTTTTGTGTTCAGTATTTCCAGCTTGGCCAGTGGTTTGTCTAGGGATATATGTGCCCACTTGTCATAATTATTTCGCCTAGTGATCCTACTGTTTTAGCCGACAGATCAGATTATATTATACTTTACATCATGATCATGTTTATAATCGATTTGGGATCTGTTCGTAGATTTTAATCACATTCACTTGCACTTTGGTTTACATTTCGGTTATCCAACCAGTGTGAGTTCACAGTTAGCCAATGGTTTTTAACCAGATCCAAGTGTATCTCACATTCAGGTTCCCTAGTTTAAGGGTGTATGCACTTTGACAATGGCCCAGACAAATATGGGCATCTATTAAATTGACATTGGTTTTAATAGATTATATGCGGATTTATCCATACATTGACAACAGCTTTGTTATTCTTGCTGTCTATTTCAACTTCTATGTACAAATATATACAGTATTTGTCTGTTCATGTGTTCATCTGAATGTGTTTGATTCTGCCAACGGATTTATCCGGTTATTATTTAATCAACATGTGCATATACACACCTTTAAGATATGCAGACCAACACTTGTTTAGTGATCTGTTAGGGGGATTTATCCCAACACTGATGAAACTTTTAATCAATTAATTTTTTACAGTGGTTAAACTGTTGAGTGCGCGATTTATAGCAATAATGAAATTTCATAGTATTTCGACTATGTTTATTGCACCATGCACTTTACTCCACTCTGGTTGGTTACCGCTTTTTTAGCACTAGTACTTTAAATTCTGCCTTTCGACTGCATAGCACCATGTGATCAAGGCCTGTGAGAGGCCGAAACGTTATGCTGCCGTTTGTTGCCAAATAAAAAATATCAACTCACGGAATACCTGGTCCTGCTGTTTTTCTTCAAGGTAGCGTGGCTGAACGTTGCTCTGAGTGCCTTGGTGAGGACCCGTTTGGATATATATATATATATATTCACGGAAAAAACCATAGGTTATAGACCATATATAGTTAGGGATTTGCATTTACAAAACCTTATTTTACTCGCATAAAACCATTGAAATTCCATATATAGTTAGTTGCGCTAACTATATATCGCGCACCCGCAATCCACTGCTGATGATGTCACATATTACATCATTCATGACATGGTCAGTGACATCACTGATGACATCACTGATGACATCTCAAATGACATCACTGATGACATCTCAAATGACATCACTGATGACATCACTGATGACATCTCATTTGACATTACTGATCACATCACTGATGATATCATTCATGTGATAATACGATGAACCTCTTCAGACTCTAATATAACCTTAGATACAATCAGTGTAAACAGACACTCACAGACTGTCACTCATCCATGCAGTTACTCACACACCTAGTCAGTCATGCAAAGAATCAATCACACCTCCATTTCCTCAACTATACAGTTATACAAACTTTACTTATTCAAACATATACTAACACATATTTACTTTCTTATACAATCCCTGATACAAGTTCACAATGATCCATACAGCCACTCACACATTCACTGGCTCTTATGCACAGTTATTTATATATGTCAACTCTCACATGTACTGTGTTTTACATATGTACTTACTTTGACATGTAGCACTGAGATATCCATTCACTCACCAATACACTCATGCACACAGTCAACCACCCATACAGCTGTTTCCACATGCACTTTTGAAACCATACATCTAGTGAATCAACTGCTCACACATCTATGGACAGAGTCATACACCTCCCAGCCACCCACACACACACTCAGTCTCCCATACAAATACCTGGGCTACCAATCAATAACCCATATAGTTACTCATATAGCTACTTATCAACACATGCTGCAGTTTACAGAACAACAGACATAATAATGCACAAATTAAGACAGTTTAGTCACTAACCCATGCACTCAGTGAGACATATTTAATCACTCACTCATACAGTCAGTCATGCACCTACTAAATCCTTCATCCAGACACTTATACATCCACTCATTCTTCAATATGTAAGACATATTTACACTTTACAGAAACATACAGTCACTGGATGTTGTCATCAGTGATGTCATCAGTGATGTCACTGACCATGTCATGAATGATGTAATATGTGACATCATCAGCAGTGGATTGCGGGTGCGCGATATATAGTTAGCGCAACTAACTATATATGGAATTTCAATGGTTTTATGCGAGTAAAATAAGGTTTTGTAAATGCAAATCCCTAACTATATATGGTCTATAACCTATGGTTTTTTCAGTGAATTTTCAAGGTTTTGTAAATGCAAATTCCTAACTATATATGATCTATAACCTATGTTTTTTTCTGTGAATTTCATTGGTTTTTTAAAAGCTAACATCTGTAGCTGTAAAATGTATTCTTCTTTAAATCTTAAAATATATTTTAGATGTTTATTAATAATTTTTTTTTTAATATTTTTTTTCTTCGCTTCTAGTTCGCGAACCGGGAAGCTTTCCGTTAGCTCATCTTGATGCCGCGACCTAGTCCGCGAACCGGTCAACGTTACGTTAGCGGAACTGCTCCGGACCGCGAACCGGAAGCGATCCGGGACGCGGCGCGCACCGCGTAACGTAAGCGGAACAGGTCATGTGACTTGTTTATCAAACTTTTCATTGGTTCATTTCACTTTTGGTTTCCAAATGATGTATGACTAGGTCATGTGACCTAAAAATAACACTTTTCATTGGTTCAGAACTTTTGCTTTTCCCAAATCATGTAAACCCCTCCTTCTTTCCTCACTCTGACTTTCATCTTGGTGAGAGAAAGACCATTTACCTGGAGTTCAACAATGGCTTCCATACTTGCTGCAGCTGGTGCACCCCCACCACCACCTCCACCTCCTCATAAGAAGAGAGGACCACCAAGTCAATTTACCTCCAACAGAGAGCAGGAAGAGGAGGAAGAAGAAGAAGAGGATACAGATCCACCACAATTTATCCCAGAGTTGCCCCGTGTTTCTAAGAGAAAAACAAGTTTCATCTGGCAGTTTTTTTCCATCCCTCCAGGGGAGAAGAAGGTGAATGCGAAATATGCCACCTGCCTCATCTGTGATTACAGATTGTCTAGAGGCACAGAGAAAAAATATAGTATGGGCAACTATACTATGCATCGACATATGACCAGGTGGCATCCCTTAAACTACAGCCGGGCTGAGTTAAGGGACCTACAAGACAATCCCCCGACAACTCCTGTGGCCAGATCTACCTCAACAATGTCTTTGACAGGAAGAGAGGCACAGGAAACTGTGCCAAACATTCAACCAAATTTTAAACATATGAGATTTACTTGTATATATTGTGGTGCTATGCTGTCGTATGGAAACATGAGCGTCAACTTGATTAATATGGTGTACGAAAACCATAAGTGCCCTAATGCACCCAAGAAGTAATTTTTTTTTTGCTCCTGTTGAGCCGTTTTCAATGCCTGTTTTTTTGTTGTTTCCCCTCCATAAAAAACACAAAAAAAACATAAAACTGTTCTAAAAATACAAAAAAATCAAAAAATGTTCAGAAAAAAAAAATATATATATAAAACAACAAAAACAAAAAAAAAAAGTTCTTTTCAGAACTACCTCCCCTTTCAAATAAAATTGCTAGAATGTTTATCACTCTGGCAAGCTCTATTTCTTTTGGTTCGCTTCAAGTTCGCTGACCGGTTCGCGAACTGGAAGCGAACTAAAAAAATATTTTTTAAAAAAAAAGAAGAGTTAGTATAAGGGAAGTAAACAGAGAATAATGTAAAAAGAAAGAGAGCTACAGAGAGTAAATGAGAGATAGTGTCAGTGACATCATCAGCAGTGCATTGCGGGTAAAAAGAGTAGAAAACATTTACCTTATAATTCTTGTTACCTTTTTAAAATATTTTTTCATACTTTCAATCTGTAAAACAGAGAACAAACATTTCCAAAAATATTAAAACATGTATTTAAAAATTAGAAAAGACAAGGGAAAAGGTTCAAGAACAAACAGTTTTTCAACAACTTTGACATTTACAGAAGTCTCTGCTTGTCTACGTCCCCTACACAATCCTAAATATATATATTTTAAAGAAACTGTATCTTGATGTTGATGAACTGAGGCCTATTTTGGAACATGGTGCTTTTTTTGCACTGCTAATGTCTCACAATAGTGATGCAATTGCAGCGCAAAAAAGATATAAAGCCATCATAAAATTGTGTCTAACATTTTAAATGATTGTTTCAGGATGCAAATAAGATGTGTGCTTTCAACAGCTTTCTTTGAGGTGAGGCCTATTCATTTTTTTTAAAAAAAAAACAGTACCCAGAAGTACAGCACTGTAAGGATTAAAATTGTCACTTACAGAAGACTCAGTTTCTCCATATCTACTTCACATTTCTAAATGTATATCATAAGTACAAAAAGCAAAACATTAATTATACATGTTAAATGGTTTATTTTTGCTGTTCTCAGAATGTATCAAATTTCACTTAAATCAGTGACTTGAAGGTATTCATCATGTAACAGCGGGGAAAAAAAAACACAATCAAAATGATTGTGTTTAAAAAACCCATTCAACATAAGAAATCTGAATTCAAAACTCCTTAAAATTAACTTACTTTCAATGACGTCGAAGGATGTCCTATGAACAGCGTCCACTGTGTTGTGCTATAAATATTGTCAGCCCGCCACTTTCTGAAAGAAAACCTCCAACGATTCGAACAATATGCTACATACAAGAAAAGACTTCTCACATTCTACCACATGTTTCCACTTGGCCAAATCATGTTGCAGCTATTCACAAGTCTTGTAATTCTTCCAATCAAATCCCGTCATTTTCTATATTCGCAACTTTCAAAAAGAAAACATTTAAGATAATTTTCACAATCCTGGACTACTAATATCTTACCCTTCTTTGTCACTCATGTTCTCCTTTTCCTATGACACTGATACTGCTTACTATGAAGCAGACTTACTTGCATCAGGTTTATATAGTCGGATTTTACAAAATAACATTATAATTAAAAGTTTTGGACCAATAATCTAGACAGCATTGCAGACTTACATTCCCTCAACTTGATGAACCTTTTCCAATTCTTCATAGGAAATCTCGAGATTCTTTCTTTAAAATTTTGGTTTTAAAAACACCAGGTAAGAATTTTTAAGGTCAAACGGCAATTTTTTTTTGAAACTTACAACGGAATCATTGCAGAATGACCAGCCGTTTCGAGACTTTAAATAAGCTGTATAATGTCCTGAAGTAGTTGAAGGACCATCGTGATAGATAATTGCTACAGTTACAAAAGTCCTTCCTGATATTGAAAGCTGAGAAGCCACAAATTTTTTTATTAAAGTTGACAATTTTGATCCATCAGGCCTACATCGTTGCATCATTAAAATGACATACTGGCCATATCTACGTATAAGTAATGTTGACATCATTTCAGATTTACATTGGCTACACTCCATGTTGTGATCAGCTGCATTTACTAGCTTATTAAAGGAGACTGATTTACTGTCTGGCAAAGTTAAATATATAAATCTTTCTGAGTCTACACTAGTAGTACTTGATACCCTACAATTCTCGCAGTCATGCTGCCATTGATAAGAAAGCCCAAACAGTTGATCTACATCTACACCCTCATCTTGCAATATATCAAGCATATACATTAAAAACTCCTGACAATCTTGCTGATTATTTTCAGAGAAGTCTGTTTGACCTGAACATTCATCTAACAGATAACGAACTTCAGACACACTTTCTACTTTTGTTCGATCAGTGCTACATTTCTCGAAAACAGAATTCAACAAACAGCATAAAATGTGTTCTGAATTCAACAGAATCTGTTCTTTTAAACTCTCTAGTGAAAAGAGAACATTAACCACTACATTTGCATAGCAGTTGACACCAGAACTGTTTTCAAATTGAAAACCAACAACATCTTCAACAGAATCCACTTTCTTTCTGCTAACAATTTTTGGTTCATTGACTTTTAGTCTTTTTGCAACAACCTCCCTACTATTACTGCTATTTCTACGTTTCCGGCCTACCACACGTTTCTCAAACAAAGGATATTGAGGCAAATGTGGCGCATACTCTCTTCTTAACCTATTGTATTCCTTAACACAATCTAGATCCGCACAAATGTTTCTGACATCACAGTCAATTAAGTACAATCCCGATAAAGTTCTAACTCGTGACAATGCCACATATGCCATACCCTCCTTGAACACAGAACTGCCAATATTCACCAATGCACAGTCTACACTTAAACCTTGCGATTTATGGATTGTCACCGCATATGCCAAGCAAACAGGAAACTGTTTACGGCGAACATATAAGTCTTTAACAAGCAAAAACCTAGCAGAACAACGACCAATTTGCTGTACTTCCTCAATGCCATCAAATTTAATTCTTAAAAATTCTATTCCATCTCTATTTCTGTATTTCTCAAAATCAACAACATTACCCATTGATCCATTTACCAGACCTCTTTCTACATGTAAATTCCTTCTCAAAATGATTCGGCAATTTAAACACACATTCAAAGTCTTTTCAAAACCCGCTGTTTTAGATATAGTCTTCTCTAATGAATCCAATTTTGATTTCAAATTGTCTGACAAAATAATTGTTGATCCCATATGCTCTAATTTGTCGATAGCTTCAAGTTTCACAATCTCTTGCTTTTCTAAATTCAACATTTTGTTGTTGAAGATGGCACATTCTGCAAGAGTTGGCATGAGACATATCCCGGATTTCTTCTCAGTAATTTTCTGAAAAATATTCTCAGGCACAATCTCTTGTTTGGGATATAAATTTGACAGTAATCGTGCATTTAAAGCTTCTTTCCCATGCTCAGTCACTTTTCCAATTCTAATATCTTGTAGAATATTCTTGTAATCTTCATCCTTTGCCTGACGCATATTTTGATGCAGTTCTGCATAATTGAAGTTTAACCATATATTGACGTTGCCAATGCTCCCTAGGCACTTCCTGGTATCTTCATGCGTGAGTATTTTGTACACAGGTTGACCTTTTACTGGTGTCAGCTGCAGAAGATCTCCGAAAACAATGATGTGTTTCCCACCAAATAACACATCGTATTCAGTTTTAAGTACTTCTTGCATTCTCAAATGCACAAAGGCAAGCATGACATTGGAAACCATGCTTACTTCGTCAATGATAAGTAGTTTCATTTTCCTCAAGACTCTTGAAACTTCACAGCAAGCATCTCCAGATAACTTGTTGTATTGTAATTTGTTGTCATGCTCCACCGGCAGCATCAGTAGACGATGCAAAGTAATACCTTTAATGTTATGTGCTGCCAGTCCAGTAGGAGCGGTGACAACACAAGACAGCGATGACTCAGTCCTTTCCTGCAAATAACAAGAGATTGCTTTAATGAGGAAACTTTTTCCAGTTCCCGCTTCTCCACTCACGTACAGTCGGACAGGCTTCAACGATGTACATGAGCACTTGTTCTTCTCATGACTTAATCCGTGCTCAATTTCCTTGGTAACTTCATCATATATTTTCCTCTGCTCAACGTTGAGTTGTTTTTCCAAGTCTTCTAAGTTAACTGAATCCTCCTGAGCATGTGCCATGGCTCTTTCTACTTCATTCATAGCAGTGGCAGCTTCATTTTCGATAATAGGTCCTCCAAGTGGATCTTGACTCAATGAACCAGAACTCTGACTGTCCTGAGAACTGTCTCTGGCAATCTCGGCTGCAATCGTTGCTTCCTGCTCAATTTCCAAAGTTAGCATTTCTTGATATTTAGAAAAAGCAGGACATTCTATGGACTCCTTGGCTGCATTGAAAGAGTCTTCGTAACAGAGGAAATCTCCAAGCAGTTCCTCTTCTGCACGCCAAGGCTTGAAAAGTTGCAAAAGTGCTAAATAAAAAAACTCCTTTTTTTCTGGAGATTCACCACTCAATTTTCGATGGTTTACTAATTGGCATTTTCTTTGCTTGACCAGGCATCCCTCACTTCCAATTACAGCATACACTCCTTTCTCAATATCTTCTTTGATGTTCCTCTTGAATATATAATTTTGGAGAACCTCATATAGACAAACATTCTCAAGGTGACTGCTTCGATTTGGATAATATGTATCCAACATGTTGGTCTTCAAAATGTCGGTACTGTTTGGTTCCTTTTCTGCCAAATACTCAATTTCCCGGACAGGTTTTAGAACTCGATTTCGCGTTGCAGCAAGACCAAGACTCGCCCAAACGAGACTCCTGGATTTGGCATAGAGACTTGCTGAAGACAATCGATCAGAACATTCGTAAGCTCCGATTTCTCGATGCGACAACATCTTCAGACTGAAACTGTACAACTTCTTGCTGAGGCTCTTTTCATGGGAAATGTCCTCCCACATATCCTTCAGTTCGGTCTTTTCTTTTTTGGTGATGTAAGATGTCACATACCGAGCCACAGCCATACAGTTGTCAGCCACAAACTGTATATCCATGTTAGCATTCCACATGGACAAAATCACTGGGTTGTAGTCATTGATGTACTTGGACTCTTCGTTCCTTTTCAAATTGTATGTATTCTTGGGTGATTTCCTCGTCACATTATGTCGCAGCGAAGACATCAAACTGTTCACTCTTCCTTTAGAAATCACCGGTCGTGGAAAGTTGAAACGACATTTGGTGTAGAACTTGTCCTTGTTTCTGAATTTACGACGACAGTACTTTCCACAACGATGGCTTTGGAAACGTAGAACTTGTTCTCTTAGACTTTTCTTCTCCGTTGCGTTTGGAACAGCACACGTAGAATACTGTTCGATGAAATTCATCACTAAGTCATCCGGATCTGTTCCAAATTTAGGTGCATCCTTGATCCACAACAACATATGTATATGAGGGGCACCTCTTGCTTGGTACTCCTTTCTCCAGAAGAAATCCAACACCTCTCCAAGAGGTGGATTCTTTTTATTTGTGATGAAAGACATCATAGCTTCAAATCTATGATTGAAGTACCTGCATACATTCACTGGATCCAAAGAACACAGTTCTCCAGGTGTCTTGAATTCAATGTTTTCAATATTTCCATTTGCCTCTCGTAGAAATTCAAGTAAGTCTTCCCAGCCATACTCGGCACAGCTCAGAGTGAGGAACCATGTTGGAGTTCCTAAGTTCCTCAGCATACATTTTAAATCACCATGACGACGGTACCAGTACTCATTAGTACCACGCTGACACGCCATGAGATTAATTAAGTGAGAATCCAAAATACTGTCTTGGACATTGACTTTATGCATAAAGTCACTTGCCGAGATGTTTCGCATCTGTATACCACTTTTTAAGATGTGGTTCACTGCATATGACAGTCCAGACAGATCGCTTTCAAACAGGAGATGAAACAAATAGGGAATGCATTGCCGAAACCTAGGATCTTCTGCATACAATCGTAAAGTCCGGTATTCAGACGCAGGAATTTGATGAGGTCGCTCATCATATCTTCCTCCTTGACCTGTGGGAAATAGCTGTGGGAAACACCGAGCTTCCAAACTTTCCTCCCAAACACTAATGGGACTCCCTTTGGCTTGTTTCATTTGAAACAACTCAATAGCATTCCCCATGACTTCCTTGGAATGCAAAGGATGAACACTATAATGTTCATATATTTCTTCTTTTTTAGAGGCCTCTACTTTCTCAATTTGGCCAGCACACAAATCGCTATCCTCTTCATCACTTACTTCCTCTTCTGCAACATATACATTCTTATAGTACTTATTATTTTTCTTCAAATACACTGTTGCCTTTTTGACTTTCCTAACATCCACTAAATCTTGCCATATTTTCTTATTCTTTGTCGGAACCCCATTAACCAAGATAACCAGAGGTTCCTCTTCCACTTTTTCTATTCCAATTGTGTTAATGTTTTGTTCAAATCTAGAGGCAAATAAACAACTCTTCCCTTTAATCCTCTCTGTAAATCTGCTGGAGGCAACTTCCCTGTCTTTGGCTCCATTCTTACAATAGCCTGAAAGGGATGGATACTTTGAATCAAAATAGATTCATAAGTATTTAAATCCTTCAATTCAGAAGGAATCTCAACCAATTCCAGATTATTATGAACTGCCCTAGCAGGCATCTGGTTTTGGTTTAATTTATTACAACAATAAGTACACACACGTTGATCCGATCCCAAATCAAAATAATTTTCTACCATCAAGTATGTGGCAAAATCCTTCCATTCACTATTATTTTCCCTTTCACTTTTTGCATA
Organism: Lissotriton vulgaris; assembly: GCF_964263255.1. NCBI lineage: Eukaryota > Metazoa > Chordata > Amphibia > Caudata > Salamandridae > Lissotriton > Lissotriton vulgaris. The sequence continues at coordinate 1,309,532,441 of NC_141691.1, read as the reverse complement.
TAAATCCACTACCTTAGTCTGATTCTTATAATAAGTGCGTCGACAACATACACAAGTGAAATTAGGCCTCTCACTTGATTTCATCTGAAACGTGGCAATTTCCTTCTGAAAATTATCTGTACTGGAAACCTGTACATTATCTTCCACATTACCCTCTACTTCAGGGTCAATTTGAACATTCTCATCTTTACTACCAAAGTAACAAAACTCAATTTCTTCACAAATATTCTTCACATCTATTTCAGAACCATGCAAAAGAGCAGCACATAATTGTTTAAGCATAATTGCTGGACTCTTAGCATAATACAACATTCTCACTAATTTTCTCACTTTATTATGATGCACTGCTAGCATCCTGAAATGATGAAAAACACTCTGGCATACTCTCCTGGAAAGACAAGCCAGTGAATGACCACGCAAACCTGTCATTTGTCTCACTCTGCAAGGATCTAAATCTTGCAACAACTTCATTTTCTGCTTCAAACTTTTCTTATTAAATGTCCGTATAAAATCACAAAGCAAATTGATGGAAACCTGTCGCACACTGCAAATAGAACTACACTTCCAAATGTACACAGGACCCTTAGGACGTCTTCCTAAAACCTCATCACTTAGCGCCTCTTCTGTCTCTGTTGTCACAAGTTGTTCTTTTTCAACTGGACAACCATCCTTCACTTCATAAGCTCGACCACTGATGTCAACTGCATGCACCAAATCATTATCCTGAAAATAAGTCTCCTCATTAAAAAATGCCTCAGAACTTGAACTATGCATCCATTCTCCGGAAAAAACTTCACAAAAGTTAGTACGATTTACTACTCTCTTCCATCTACTTTTTGTTTTGAAATCAGAAATTACCTTGCTTAGTTTCCTAATTCTATTGATTACCAAAATAAACAACTTTCGCTTAATTTCAAAAGCATGATCAATAATTTTCTCTACATTTTTCTTCTTCTTATAAAATGCCGCTTTCTGTTGGCCTTTCTTTTTAATATTTTTCAATAAATTAACTAATATCCTATTACGGAACATTCGATTTCGAATGTCCCTAAACTGTTGTTTCCTTCTACTATCATGCACAGAGTTATCTCTTCCTCTACCAGTAACATTTGTGATGGGTCTCTCCTTTCCATTTAAATTACTTTTCTTTTTGTGAACTGAAACATTTTTTTGAGCAAAACTTTTTTTACTACAAATATTTCTTAAGAATGATTTCGTGCTCTTACCCGGACCTTTCTTGGTGTTTTGACAAGTATTTGGGGAAGAGGACTGCTGCAATAAAACATCATCCTGCTGTCTTTGACGTTTTCTAGCCTTTCTTATTCTACTTTTGGAAGGCATTTTACAAACTATGAAAGAATCTGCAGTTGAATCTGTGGAAAAATATAATATAAAATGTTATTAACCACTATTACCAAACAGTAAATAAATAACAGTCATCTAAAACTTAATGCCGTACTAATTATTTAACATAGCAAATATTTTCCACCAGCACTGCATCACAAAAATGACACTCAATGGTACAAAACAGGCATACAACACTCATAAATCACTCCCTAATATTTTAAATCATTAATTCAGGATGACGATAAGATGTAGCCTATCTAAAGATTTGTTTAGGCCCAGATCTTTAGACTGGGGTGAATGTGTGTCATTGATCCACATTCAGTCCATCACCTGTTTTGTTTATTTGAGGTGAGGCCAACACATGGTTGCAGATAAGATTTTCACTGAAAAAAACCAAGGTAAAAAAACATGTGAAGGCCTACCAATGAAGTAAATCATTAAATGAAAACCAATACATTTCTGGAAATATGCACTACTAGTGCTTCATAAGATGTTTTGGGTCATATTTATAAGGCATTTGAGTGTCTAGTATGCTATTTTACGTTCTTCATGGTGCAAATTTATTGTAAATACGCTCCCACCTGCGGTTGGCAAATTTAGATTTTGATTATGGGAGTTAGATAGGTATGTTAATAATTTCCCAAAAATGGTGTATAACCCCAAACAACCTTTGAAGCAAATGCTCTTAGCCATGTTATCCACCTCCCATTGGATAACATGGCTAAGAAGTGCTTGCAAATGTGAAAAAAAACGGCCGCAATGCATGTTATCGCAAAAAAATAAGTGATGGACTGAATGTGGATCAATGTCACACTCCCCCAGTCAAAAGATCTGGGCCCAAAAAGGTAAACATAACATCGCAGAAAAGTCAGCGATATTCATGCATTTTCCAGCAAATGCTCTTAGCCATGTTATCCACTTCCTATTAAATAACATGGCTAAGAACTGCTCAGGGCCCCATGAGGAACGCTTTCCATTTAAAAAGGGAAAAATAACATCAAAGACACTAAAATGCCTTCTAAATATGACCCCAAACAACCTATGAAGCTCTAACAGTACATATCCTGAAATTTAATTGATTTCAAAATTCGTTTTTAAACACAGCATATAAATCAATTGTATACCTGCATTCATGAAGAAATGACTAAAAATGTCCTTGAGACACATGATTGTGTTTTCTGGAATGCCCTAGCACCATTTTTGAGACACTATTAACATGGCTAGGTAACTCCCATAATCAAAATCTAAATTTGCCAAGCGCAAGTGGGAGCGTATTTACAAGACACTTGCCCCAAGAGGAACGCTTTCCATTTAAAAAGGTAAACATAACATCAAAGACACTAAAATGCCTTCTAAATATGGCCCCAAACAACCTATGAAGCTCTAAAAGTACATATCAAGAAATGTAATTGTTTATCACAAATGCGATTAAAAACAGCCGCAATGCATGAATATCGCTGAAAAGTCAACGATATTCATGCATTATCCAGCAAATGCTCTTAGCCATGTTATCCACCTCCCATTGGATAACATGGCTAAGAACTGCTCGCAAATGCGAAAAAAAAACGGCCGCAATGCATGAATATCGTAGAAAAGTCAGCGATATTCATGCATTTTCCAGCAAATGCTCTTAGCCATGTTATCCACTTCCTATTAAATAACATGGCTAAGAACTGCTCAGGGCCCCATGAGGAACGCTTTCCATTTAAAAAGGGAAAAATAACATCAAAGACACTAAAATGCCTTCTAAATATGACCCCAAACAACCTATGAAGCTCTAACAATACATATCCTGAAATTTAATTGATTTCAAAATTCGTTTTTAAACACAGCATATAAATCAATTGTATACCTGCATTCATGAAGAAATGACTAAAAATGTCCTTGAGACACATGATTGTGTTTTCTGGAATGCCCTAGCACCATTTTTGGGACACTATTAACATGGCTAGGTAACTCCCATAATCAAAATCTAAATTTGCCAAGCGCAAGTGGGAGCGTATTTACAAGACACTTGCCCCAAGAGGAACACTTTCCATTTAAAAAGGTAAACATAACATCGCAGAAAAGTCAGCGATATTCATGCATTTTCCAGCAAATGCTCTTAGCCATGTTATCCACTTCCTATTAAATAACATGGCTAAGAACTGCTCAGGGCCCCATGAGGAACGCTTTCCATTTAAAAAGGGAAAAATAACATCAAAGACACTAAAATGCCTTCTAAATATGACCCCAAACAACCTATGAAGCTCTAACAGTACATATCCTGAAATTTAATTAATTTCAAAATTCGTTTTTAAACACAGCATATAAATCAATTGTATACCTGCATTCATGAAGAAATGACTAAAAATGTCCTTGAGACACATGAAAGTGTTTTCTGCAATTCCCTAGCACCATTTTTGGGACACTATTAACATGGCTAGGTAACTCCCATAATCAAAATCTAAATTTGCCAAGCACAAGTGGGAGCGTATTTACAAGACACTTGCCCCATGAGGAACACTTTACATTTTAAAAGGAAAACATAACATCTTAGACACTCAAATACCTTATAAATATGGCTCAAAACAACCTATGAAGCTCTAGCAGTACATATCCAGAAATGTAATTGATTTCTTAAATCGTTTTTAAAAGCAACATATCTGTTTCAGCTTACATAACAGACCATGGAATGGGCTCCATGTACCACAATAACTTGTGTTACTGCATGCCAGAATGTTACACCAAATATGCAATTACAATTTCTCTATGAAACTAATTCTATTACTATATCACTAGAGACAAAACCACATTTTAAAAACACAGCTTTCTTCATCATTTTCTCCTTAAATCATACTATTCTCTATCTAAATTAAATAAATCTTTTCTCACCTTAGCAAATATTTTTTGAGTTTTGAAAACAGTCTAAGAAATACACCAAATTGTCTTCAGCAGAAGAAAAAGGATGCACTCCAAAGGCTGCAGCTATTGAAAGCACAGAAATACAGATATTCATTTCACATATCTCTCATATTAGCCAATCATACCTCTTCCCTCACTTTTTTCAAATCAAAACCCTTCCCCCCTCTGCCCTGTCTGCCTTGTTTCCATAGCAACCACCTCCTGGAAGACCTCTCATGTTTGCAAATTCACACAACAATGTTTCAATTGAACTCTGAACTCTCAGTGCACCTGCGTATCCAGTGCAATCTTTCATTAAATGTTTCTTCCTTGACCATTCAAATTACATGTTTCAAAGAACACATCCATGCACCCTAACTTTCTGTTTTCAGAAATGGAAATGCACCAATCACTGCTAATGAATCATTAGCATTGTAAATCCACAGTTTTTTTTCTTTAGAAACTCCTACTGTTTCAACTGCCCTTTCATTACCACACTTCATCTGACTGCAGAACAACCTTCTCCCACCATGTTTAAGGTCTGGATTGTTGGACATAGTTACATCCACTGGGCTCAAAGGTATGCTGAGAACAGAAATTTACCTAACCTCAATTTACAAGATGTGGAAATTAAGTGGTTGGGCCAAAGAGGATTAAAATGTCACCAATTGATACCATTGGTGAAAACCTTTATGCATTTGCCAAAACCTGACCTGTTAATAGTGCACTGTGGAGGTAATGATTTGGGCACTTTGACAGGGGTAGGTCTGGAAATGCTTTTAAAGGACACCTTTGAGCAATTAATGGCACTTTTTCCTCAAACTGCCTTGGTATATTCCAATATATGCCAAAGACAGAAATGGAAGTGGTCCAACCAATTTTGTCCACAAATTGAGAAAGCGAGGAAGCATGTAAACAAATCTGTTTCAGCTTTCATGAGAGACCATGGAATGGGCTCTCTGTACAACAATAACTTGCGTTACTACATGCAAGATATCTACAGAGGAGATGGAGTTCACTTCTCAGATGAGGGCAACAGAATTTTCATTCTGAATTTAAGACTGTGCATTGGTACCTACTTATAAGTACCTAAATGTACCATAAACCCAAAAGCTCTTCTCAGAGCTACCCTTCATCTGATCATTCACAATTATTATTTTTTTCTAACTTTTTTCATTAATTTTCCACAAAATTCGCTCCCCGGGGCGCTACCCGGTTCGCGAACCGAAAGCTAACCTCGCGGAATTTTTAAAAAAAATGTTTTTTTCCGCACATATAAGCCTCCTCAGCCACCCTCAGAAAACCTAGAGGGTCAAGATAAGTCTACCATGACCCCTTCTACCCATTCTAAACATTATTTGCCCTCCATCTTGTATCTTAATGCGACCGAAACACAAAATGGTGGACTCCCGTGACGCTTAAGGTTCGCGAACCGGGCCGCTTCCCGGAAAGCGGTCCAAAAAAAAGGTGGGAAAGTAATTTACAGAAAAACGACTAGAGACACTCTCACCAAATATAGATTAGCTCATACTACATAACAATCCCTTCCATTCTCACAAATTTCATTGAAATTTCATTTAGCCATTTAGCCTGTAGACCTCTCCAAGTACCGTGAGGTAAATTACTTCACAAAACACATCTGAATTGTTGGAATTGACAACCAATGAAAATGTTACTTTCATTTTCTACTTTTATTACCTGACATTTGATTGGTTATATACCTGTATATATATAAAGGGAGAGAAGGAAACACAGCCATTTTGACTACTACTTCTTGTTGTACCTCCTATTTCAATAGCTTCAAAAAACTTCAACTTCTTTGTGAAGGTAAGTTATAATTTAATATATTGTGCACTATAACTTAATATAGTAGGCTTTTTCTGCTAGATATACACTATCCCTCTGTAGTAGTAATGTATTTAGATAGACTTCTCTGTTATAGTTATGAATGGAGTAAGGCTTGTCTTGGTTAAATCACATACACTTTTTTATAGTCCTATTTCCACTCTCATACTATACACTGCCAAAAGATAAATTCACTGATAAAAACTGCCTATCTAAAATTAATCCCAACAGTGCCCTATCTCTACTAATATATATTTTTTTTAATCCAAATTTCAGACAAAATGGAAGGCGAGCAGCAAGTTTCTTTTGAGATGGACCTGCAAGAGAGCAGCCAGGAATTAATTGAACAAATTGACATGGAATTTATGGATGAAAGCTTGGATAATGAACTGCTGCAATGTGTCCAAGCAGTAGATGTCCTCCTTGCAAATGAGGACATTTTGCAACCTCACAGATTGCAAACAATATTTCAAGAAAATAATGACATTTCAGACACTGAAATGTTAGAAAGTTTAATAAATTATGAAAAAGAATCAAAATAAAAAAAACACTTTAAAAAAAAGAAAACAAAAAAAAACAAGAAAAACAACAAACAATTAACATACAGTATTAGAAAAGTCTTTCATTCTTTTATCCATAAAGTTCGCTGCCCAGAACGCTTTCCGGTTCGCGAACTTGGCGCTTACCACGCAAAAAAAAATTTGTTTTATTTTTTTTTTTGGACCCTCCTAGGCCCTTTTAAAACCTCCACATAAAACCTAGGGGGTCAACGAGGATCTACTATGCCCCCTTATGGTAATTTCCCCCTTTGTTTTGGCCTCCTCTTGTCTCTCGATCCTACCGAGAGACAAGATGGCGGCCGCTCCGGACTGTTTAGAATGTTGACAGACACCGGAGGGCCAATCAGCTTCGCATCGCAAAGTTCCGATACGCGAAAGGTTCGCTAACCGGATCGCTGCCCGGAGCGCTGTTACAGATATATATCTTGATTTAAACGTTAATTTCTCAAAATCCACTGAAGCACATATATTGAGACCTAGCAAAGGCACATCGGGCTAACAGTCCCTACAATTTTGCCAAGTTTCGTGAAAATCCATTCAGCCGTTCGGGCTAAAAGTGAGTCCAACCGCCCTATGGAAATTAACATGGGAAAAAGGCGTTTTGGGACCCCCCATGTTAGCATTCCACATGGACAAAATCACTGGGTTGTAGTCGTTGATGTACTTGGACTCTTCGTTCCTTTTCAAACTGTATGTATTTTTGGGTGATTTCCTCGTGACATTATGTCGCAGCGAAGACATCAAACTGTTCACTCTTCCTTTAGAAATCACCGGTCGTGGAAAGTTGAAACGACATTTGGTGTAGAACTTGTCCTTGTTTCTGAATTTACGACGACAGTACTTTCCACAACGATGGCTTTGGAAACGTAGAACTTGTTCTCTTAGGCTTTTCTTCTCCGTTGCGTTTGGAACAGCACACGTAGAATACTGTTCTATGAAGTTCATCACTAACTCATCCGGATCTGTTCCAAATTTAGGTGCATCCTTGATCCACAGCAACATATGTATATGAGGAGCACCTCTTGCTTGGTACTCCTTTCTCCAGAAGAAATCCAACACCTCTCCAAGAGGTGGATTCTTCTTATTTGTGATGAAAGACATCATAGCTTCAAATCTATGATTGAAGTACCTGCATACATTCACTGGATCCAAAGAACACAGTTCTCCTGGTGTCTTGAATTCAATGTTTTCAATATTTCCATTTGCCTCTCGTAGAAATTCAAGTAAGTCTTCCCAGCCATACTCTGCACAGCTCAGAGTAAGGAACCATGTTGGAGTTCCTAAGTTCCTCAGCATACATTTTAAATCACCATGACGACGATACCAGTACTCATTAGTACCACGCTGACACGCCATGAGATTAATTAGGTGAGAATCCAAAATACTGTCTTGGACATTGACTTTATGCATAAAGTCACTTGCTGAGATGTTTCGCATCTGTATACTACTTTTTAAGATGTGGTTCACTGCATATGACAGTCCAGACAGATCGCTTTCAAACAAGAGATGAAACAAATAGGGAATGCATTGACGAAACCTAGGATCTTCTGCATACAATCGTAAAGTCCGGTATTCAGACGCAGGAATTTGATGAGACCGCTCATCATATCTTCCTCCTTCACCTGTTGGAAATAGCTGTGGGAAACACCGAGCTTCCAAACTTTCCTCCCAAACACTAATGGGACTCCCTTTGGCTTGTTTCATTTGAAACAACTCAATTGCATTCCCCATGACTTCCTTGGAATGCAAAGGATGAACACTATAATGTTCATATATTTCTTCACTTTTAGACGCCTCTACTTTCTCAATTTGGCCAGCACACAAATCGCTATCCTCTTCATCACTTACTTCCTCTTCTGCAACATATACATTTATATAGTACTTATTATTTTTCTTCAAATACAATGTTGCCTTTTTGACTTTCCTAACATCCACTAAATCTTGCCATATTTTCTTATTCTTTGTCGGAACACCATTAACCAAGATAACCAAAGGTTCCTCTTCAACTTTTTCTACTCCAATTGTGTTAATGTTTTTGTTCAAATCTAGAGGCAAATAAACAACTCTTCCCTTTAATCCTCTCTGTAAATCTGATGGAGGTAACTTCCCTGTCTTTGGCTCCATTCTTACAATAGCCTGAAAGGGATGAATACTTTGAATCAAAATAGATTCATAAGTATTTAAATCCTTCAATTCAGAAGGAATCTCAACTAATTCAAGATTATTATGAACCGCCCTAGCAGGCATCTGGTTTTTGTTTAATTTGTTACAACAATAAGTACACACACGTTGATCCGATCCCAAATTAAAAGAGTTTTCTACCATCAAGTATGTGGCAAAATCCTTCCATTCACTATTATTTTCCCTTTCACTTTTTGCATATAAATCCACTAACTTAGTCTGATTCTTATAATAAGTGCGTCGACAACACACACAAGTGAAGTTAGGCCTCTCACTTGATTTCATCTGAAACGTGGCAATTTCCTTCTGAAAATTATCTGTACTGGAAACCTGTACATTATCTTCAACATTATCCTCTACTTCTGGGTCAATTTGAACATTCTCATCTTTATTTCCAAAGTAACAAAACTCAATTTCTTCACAAATATTCTTGACATCTATTTCAGAACCATGCAAAAGAGCAGCACATAATTGTTTAAGCATAATTGCTGGACTCTTAGCATGATACAACATTCTCACTATTTTCCTGACTTTATTATGATGCACTGCTAGCATCCTGAAATGATGAAAAACACTCTGGCATACTCTCCTGGAAAGACAAGCCAGTGAATGACCACGCAAACCTGTCACTTGTCTCACTCTGCAAGGATCTAATTCTTGCAACAACTTCATTTTCTGCTTCAAACTTTTCTTATTAAATGTCCGTACAAAATCACAAAGCAAATTGATGGAATCCTGTCGCACACTGCAAATAGAACTACACTTCCAGGTGTACACAGGACGCTTAGGACGTCTTCCTAAAACCTCATTACCTAACACCTCGTCTGTCTCTGTTGTCACAAGTTTTTCTTTTTCAACTGGACAACCATCCTTCACTTCATAAGCTCGACCACTGGTGTCAACTGCAAACACCAAATCATTATCCTGAAAATAACTCTCCTCATTAAAAAATGCCTCACAACTTGAACTATGCATCCATTCTCCGGAAAAAACTTCACAAAAGTTACTACGATTTACTACTCTCTTCCATCTACTATTTGATTTGAAATCAGAAATGACCTTGCTTAGTGTCCTAATTCTATTGATTACCAAAATAAACAACTTTCGCTTAATTTCAAAAGCATGATCAATAATTTTCTCTACATTTTTCTTCTTCTTATAAAATGCCACTTTCTGTTGGCCTTTTTTAATATTCTTTAATAAATTAACTATTATTCTGTTGCGGAACATTCGTTTTCGAATGTCCCTAAACTGTTGTTTCCTTCTACTATCATGCACAGAGTTATCTCTTCCTCTACCAGTAACATTTTTGATGGGTCTTTCCTTTCCATTTAAATTGCTTTTCTTTTTCTGGACTAAAACATTTTTGAGAGAAATACTTTTTTTACTACAAATATTTCTTATGAATGATTTCGTGCTCTTACCCGGAGCTTTCTTGGTGATTTCACGAGTATTTTGGATAGAGGACTGCTGCAATAATACATGATCTTGCTGTCTTTGACGTTTTCTCGCCTTTGTAATACGAATTTTAGTTGGCATTTTTTAAATTTATAAATGATGTGCAGTTGAATCTGTGGAAAAATATAATAAAACAACTGTTATTAACTACTATTACCAAACAGTAAATGAATAACAGTCATCATAAACTTAACACCCTACTTATTATATAACATAGCAAATCTTTGGCACCACCACTGCATCACAAAAATGACACACAGTGGTATAAAACAGGCATACAACAATCATAAATCTCTCCCTAACATTTTAAATGATTTATTCAGGTTGACGATAAAGTGTGGCCTATCTAAAGGTTTGTTTGGGCCCAGATCTTTGGACTGGGGTAAATGAGTGTCATTGATCCACATTCGGTCCATCACCTGTTTTGTTTGTTTGAGGTGAGGCCAACACACGGTTGCAGATGACATCATAGACACTCAAATGCCTTATAAATATGACCCAAAACAACCTATGAAGCTCTAGCAGTACATATCTACAAATGTAATTGATTTCAAAAAATCATTTTTAAACACAGCATATAAATCAATTGTATACCTGCATTCAAAAAGAAATGACTAAAAATGTCCTTGAGACACATGAAAGCGTTTTATTGAATGCCCTTGCACCATTTTTGGGACATTATTAACATTGCTATGTAACTCCCATAATCAAAATCAAAATTTGCAAAGCACAGGTGGGAGCATATTTACAACAAACTTGCCCCATGAAGAACGCTTTCCATTTAAAAAGGGAAAAATAACATCCTAGACACTCAAATGCCTTATAAATATGACCCAAACAACCTATGAAGCTCTAGCAGAACATATCCAAAAATGTAATTCTTTTCAAAAATCGTTTTTAAACACAACATATCTGTTTCAGCTTACATGAGAGACCATGGAATGGGCTCCATGTACAAACAATAACTTGTGTTACTGCATGCCAGAATGCTAAACCGAATATGCAATTACAATTTCTCAAAGAAACAAAATCTATTTGTATTTCACTTGAGACAAAGCCACATTTTAAAAACACAGCTTTCTTCATCATGTTCTCCTTAAATCATACTATTCTCTTTCTAAATTAAATAAATCTTTTCTCACCTTAGCAAATACTTTTTGAGTTTCAAAACAGTCTCAGAAGTACACCAAATTGTCTTGAGCAGATCAAACAGGATGCACTCCAGAGGCTGCAGCTATTGAAAGCACAGAAATACAGATATTCATTACACATATCTCTCATATTAGCCAATCATAACTCTTCCCTCACTTTTTTCAAATCAAAACCCTTCCCCCCTCTGCCCTCTCTGCCTTTTTTCCATAGCAACCACCTCCTGGAAGACCTCTCATGTTTGCAAATTCACACAACAATGTTTCAATTGAACTCTGAACTCTCACTGCACCTGCGTATCCAGTGCAATCTTTCATTAAATGTTTTTTCCTTGACCATTCAAATTGCATCTTTCAAAGAACACATCCATGCACCCTAACCTTCTGTTTTCAGAAATGGAAATCCACCAATCACTGCTAATGAATCATTAGCACTGAAACTCCACAGTTTTTTTTCTTTACAAACTCCTACTGTTTCAACTGCCCTTTCATTACCACACTTCATCTGACTGCAGCACAACCTTCTCTCACCATGTTTAAAGTCTGGATTGTTGGACATAGTTACATCCACTGGGCTCAAAGGTATGCTGAGAACAGAAATTTACCTAACCTCAATTTACAAGATGTGGAAATTAAGTGGTTGGGCCAAAGAGGATTACAATGTCACCAATTGATACCATTGGTGAAAACCTTTATGCATTTGCCAAAACCTGACCTGTTAATTGTGCACTGTGGAGGTAATGATTTGGGCACTTTGACTGGAGTAGGTCTGGAAATGCTTTTAAAGGACACCTTTGAGCAATTAATGGCACTTTTACCTCAAACTGCCTTGGTATATTCCAATATATGCCAAAGACAGAAATGGAGGTGGTCCAACCAATTTTCTCCACAAATTGAGAAAGCGAGGAAGCATGTAAACAAATCTGTTTCAGCTTACATGAGAGACCATGGAATGGGCTCCTTGTACAACAATAACTTGCGTTACTACATGCAAGATATCTACAGAGGAGATGGAGTTCACTTCTCAGATGAGGGCAACAGAATTTTCATTCTGAATTTAAGACTGTGCATAGGTACCTACTTATAAGTACCTAAATATACCATAAACCCAAAAGCTCTTCTCAGAGCTACCCTTCATCTGATCACTCACAATTATTATTTTTTTCTAACTTTTTTCACTAGTTTTCCACAAATTAAGCTCCCCGAGGCGCTACCCGGTTCGCGAACCGAAAGCTAACCTCGCGGAATGTTTTTTTTTCCGTACATATAAGCCTCCTCAGCCACCCTCAGAAAACCTAGGGGGTCAAGATAAGTCTACCATGACCCCTTCTACCCATTCTAAACATTATTTGTCCTCCATCTTGTATCTTAATGCGACCGAAACACAAAATGGTGGACCCCCGTGACGCTTAAAGTTCGCGAACCGAGCCGCTTCCTGGGAAGCGGTCCAAAAAAAAGGTGGGAAAGTAATTTACAGAAAAACGACTAGAGACACTCTCACCAAATATAGATTAGCTCATACTACATAACAATCCCTTTCATTTTCACAAATTTGATTGAAATTCCATTTAGCCATTAAGCCTGTAGACCTCTCTAAGTACCGTGAGGTAAATTACTTCACAAAACACATCTGAAGTGTTGGAATTGACAACCAATGAAAATGTTACTTTCATTTTCTACTTTTATTATCTAACATTTGATTGGTTATATACCTGTATATATATAAAGGAGGAGAAGAAAACACAGCCATTTTGACTGCTACTTCTTGTTGTACTTGTACATCACATTTGAATAACTATCAAACAATTCAACTTCTTTGTGAAGGTAAGTTGTTATTTTAAAAACTGAAGTATATTGTGCACTATAACTTAATATGGTAGACTTTTTCTGATAGATATATACTATCCCTCTATAGTAGTTATAGATTTAGATAGACTTCTCTGTTATAGTTATGAATGGAGTTAGGCTTGTCTTGGTTAAATCACATACACTTTTTTATAGTCCTATTTCCACTCTGATACTATACACTGCCAAAAGATAAATTCACTGATAAAAACTGCCTATCTAAAATTATTCCCAACAGTGCCCTATCTCTACTAATATATATTTTTTAAATCAAAATTTCAGGCAAAATGGAAGGCGAGCAACAAGTTAAATTTACAATTGTACTGGAGGAGAGCAGCCAAGAAAAAATTGATGATTTTATGGATCAAAGTAGAGACCAGGAACTACTACAATGTGTTGAAGCAGTGGATAACCTGCTTCAAAATGAGGACAATTTACACCCTATATTCAATTTTGAAATTTCTGACACTGAAATGTTAGAAAATTTAATGAATTATGAAACACAATCAAAATAAAAAAAATACTTTAAAAATAAAGAAAACAAAAAAAAACAACAAAAACAACAAACAATTAACATACAGTATTAGAAAAGTCTATCATTATTTTATCCTTATAGTCCGCTGCCCAGAACACTTCCCGGTTCGCGAACTTGGCGCTCACCACGCCAAAAAAAAAAAAATTTTTTTTTTGACCTTCCTGGGCCCTTTTAAAACCTCCACATAAAACCTAGGGGGTCAACGAGGATCTACTATGCCCCCTTATGGTAATTTCCCCCTTTGTTTTGGCCTCTTCTTCTCTCTCGATCCTACCGAGAGTTAAGATGGCGGCCGCTCCGGACTGTTTAGAATGTTGACAGACACCGGAGAGCCAATCAGCTTCGCATCGCAAAGTTCCGTTTCGCGAAAAGTAAGCGGACCGGAGCGCAGCCCGGAGCGCTGTTACAGATATATCTTGTTTTAAACGTTAATTTCTCAAAATCCACTGAAGCACATATATTGAGACCTAGCAAAGGCACATCGGGCTAACAGTCCCTACAATTTTGCCAAGTTTCGTTGAAATCCATTCAGCCGTTCGGGCTAAAAGTGAGGCCAACCGCCCTATGGAAATTAACATGGGAAAAACGCGTTTTGGGACCCCCCTTTTTTCTCGGCCCCCCCTTGACGAACCCCCCCCAAATTTCCAGGAGCTGCTCAGAAACAAAATGTGCCATTTTCCTGAAAATTTCAGCCGATTCCGTCCACAAACGGCAAAGTTATTAGACATAGAATTTTCAAAAATCCCATAGAGAAAAAATCCTAACTATATATACCTACTGGCGACCGCCAGTAGGTAATATATATATATATATATTTTTTAACCAAAGTGCCCCAAAGCATTGAAAGTGCACACGACTTGCAGAAGAAAACCTTCCGGTTTTATTTTCATGAAGAACAGGCATCAGCTTGCAACTTTACTTGTCCCGACGCGTTTCGAGGCTTCCTGCCTCTTAATCATGGGTGATTAGCATGCCCAGCAGATGGCTCCGATAATTCTTTTCACAGCATACTTCATTTAAATACCCCCAGTGGGCTTTGCGCAGTGCGTCAGTGTTCTATTTGTAATGCTGGGACTTGTAGTCCAAAATCAGAGTCATTTGTAGATTTTAAGACCCCCAGTGGGCTCCGCTGTTACATGCTTAGATGTGATCCTTTGAGGCTGACGCCAGTTCGAAATAACCACTCCTGAAGTGCTGATGAATCCGGCATAGTTCCGATTCCAGCCTCCCGAAAGTGAAGGGATGGTGCAGCTTTCCACGGCAGGGCTGCCGCGTGATTCATCAGCACTTCAGGAGTGGTTATTTCGAACTGGCGTCAGCCTCAAAGGATCACATCTAAGCATGTAACAGCGGAGCCCACTGGGGGTCTTAAAATCTACAAATGACTCTGATTTTGGACTACAAGTCCCAGCATTACAAATAGAACACTGACGCACTGCGCAAAGCCCACTGGGGGTATTTAAATGAAGTATGCTGTGAAAAGAATTATCGGAGCCATCTGCTGGGCATGCTAATCACCCATGATTAAGAGGCAGGAAGCCTCGAAACGCGTCGGGACAAGTAAAGTTGCAAGCTGATGCCTGTTCTTCATGAAAATAAAACCGGAAGGTTTTCTTCTGCAAGTCGTGTGCGCTTTCAATGCTTTGGGGCACTTTGGTTAAAAACTATTCACGCGGCAGCCCTGCCGTGGAAAGCTGCACCATCCCTTCACTTTCGGGAGGCTGAAATCGGAACTATGCCGGATTCATCAGCACTTCAGGAGTGGTTATTTCGAACTGGCGTCAGCCTCAAAGGATCACATCTAAGCATGTAACAGCGGAGCCCACTGGGGGTCTTAAAATCTACAAATGACTCTGATTTTGGACTACAAGTCCCAGCATTACAAATAGAACACTGACGCACTGCGCAAAGCCCACTGGGGGTATTTAAATCAAGTATGCTGTGAAAAGAATTATCGGAGCCATCTGCTGGGCATGCTAATCACCCATGATTAAGAGGCAGGAAGCCTCGAAACGCGTCGGGACAAGTAAAGTTGCAAGCTGATGCCTGTTCTTCATGAAAATAAAACCGGAAGGTTTTCTTCTGCAAGTCGTGTGCGCTTTCAATGCTTTGGGGCACTTTGGTTAAAAAAAAAAAAAAAATATATATATATATATATATATATATATATATATATATATATATATATATATATATATATATATATATATATATATATTACCTACTGGCGGTCGCCAGCAGGTAGTTATAGTTAGGACCTATTATCCATAGGAAAACCGCAACATTCTAGTGGCGATAACTTTAGTGTTGATTGATGAATCTTTTTCAGTTTTTCCAAACTTTCGGCCAGCTCAGTTCCGCTCCTTCCCTGAAAGTTTCGCGGGGTGATTGGTCAAGGGGGGCAGAGAAGAAAGGGGGCCCTAAAATGTGTTTTCCCCATGTAATTTCTCATAGGACCTTTAGACACGGCTACAGCCCGAACGGCTGAACGGAATTACACCAAATTTGGCAGAGAGGTAGATTTCGGTTTGCAGATTGTGTATTTTGTCAAATAGTGTAAATCCGTTCAGTAGTTAATGAGAAAATTACAAATAAAATCATAGCAAAATCTAGAGACGAAGTACAGCACGCATACGGAAATCCGTACAATTACGAGCACGAGCTGCATGCTGATTGGCTGTCAACTGTCTGTCAAGATTCCAAACCAGGAAGTGTTGGCAGCCATCTTGTTTGTCGTTAGAACCGAGTCACAAGAAAACAGTAAAACAAAGTTGAGAAATAAGGAAAGGGGGCAGGGTAGAAACATGTTGACCCTCTAGGCCTGCTCAGGGGGTCCCACATGAATCTTTAGGCTCAAAAATGTATTAATTTTTTTAAATAAAAAAAACGCGGGGTGCGTGTATGGTACTGGTACACGGTGGAAAAGGACTTTTTTTCTATAATGGGGGGTTTTGGAAGTGTCCAACAGGAACAAAATAATGTAAAAAAACGAATGTGGAGGACAGCGATGCTCTTGCTTCCTGCGTTTTATCAGGTCAATAGACTGTTCCCCATAACACAAAAGTTTTTTGCAATAAATGCATAGAATTTTAACTTTAGTTAAATCCGGATCAATTTGTAGGTGTTCAAAATTAGAGCTTCTTTCCTCTTTTTTGGAGGTTCTTCAGGAATGAAAACTCTGTCTGAAGAATGGCTGGAAGATGAGTCGATTGCTGTTATGGTAAACTTCGATCTTTTGGACAATATTCTCAGAAGAGATGCTTCTTCTTAGAAAGTGAAAGTGGAATTATTAAAATCGGACAGAAGTTTAAATAGTTGTAATAGGAAGTGTTTTGAACGAATCAAATTTCTTCTTTTAAAGTCATTTGGCTTTGCGTACGCTTACGCTGTGCTTACGGTACTGTTACGATGCAAGTACGTATGATGTTCCACCGCGATTTGTGTAATTGCTTTTAAAAGTAATATAGGATTGTTGGAACTAAAAAAAAAATGTTTTCATAATTATCCTAGATAATGTCTTCTGTTAGTATGTTCATTAAATACATAAATATATGTTTTTAAACAATTAATAACACTCGCCTGTTTGCGTACAGGACGCCGTTCATGACGTCACACGGAAGCTTTGATGCGACGCGTAGCGTGAAAGCGTATTGGTAGCCTATGGTGAGAATGATTAGCAGTATAAACTATGGAGCGATCACTCTCTCACTGTCAAATCAGAGCACAGGGCGCGCTATGAGAATAGTTACAAGTGGTCACTCATTGGAGATCCGTTTCAGCTGTCTGGCTTATCCACGGTATCATAACAGTACTTATTAGCCTGTTTAAGTTTAATGTTTGCATGAAATACTATGCCTAAGGCAGATATGGATGTTTAGGCAGCGCTTATCTCCATGAAGCTTGTTATTATCATTTACATATAGGTGCCTGAGGGAGGGAAAAGAAGTCTATCTGAGTGGCGACGATTGCACAATAGCACCAGATCACTCTTTAATTTGTAGATAGATACAATTGCATGGCTCTTGTAATGAAATGCGCCTAATTTGGCCTGAGTTTTGAAAGGCACTCCGACACCTGTTATCATACCAATGTTCAGTTTACTGGAAACGTGAGTTGTTTAATTTGAAATAATGCAGATTGTTGTTCAATGTTAGCAGGCATCGCTGACATGATTACGGTAACTGAGCATGTGGTTTGCTATAAAAAAGTTGTGTTTACTCATCTGCATGGGAAGCTGGCTGTTTCCATCTGACCATCGATTCCGACCTTGAAAGGAGAGTCAACGAAATGAGCCGTATAAGAACGCTATTGTTTCAAAAAGAGGTCGATTTTACAACTGCTAGAGAAACATTTGTCCTTCATGTAGCAAACACCCCACAGAAGTGCATGAATTATTAAATACAGACGTGGCCCTGCATTTTGGGGAGTTCATTCAGAGTATCTTTAATGCGTCCTTGACTATGGGGTTACCTTACTTTTTTAAAGTTAGAAGTTGTGGCTTTGTGACATCTTTTCAAACTATATTTGGTGTCCTTTTTGGCATTTTTTCATTCGATTTTTTCCAGCATCATTGGTGGATTCCTCTAAATACTCGCATTAGTTGCCGGTGTACTTGTATTAATTTGCTTACTTAAATATGGATGCACTTCCTGCAGCACACAAGAATATGTCCGGGCTGGTGTTGCTCTGCAACCGAATGCTTAGTTAATACGGAGCGCTGACTCTTGCTACATTGAGTGCAGCTTATGGTTTATCATTTCCATTCTCCTTTTTCACATGCGTTCAGACTGTCTCCCATTGCGTGAGCTGCGATTTCGGCTGGGTCCTGGATTTGTGTCTCTGCAGTACGGTGTCTCCCAACAGTGGATTATGACCAGCTGATTAACCCCTTAGTGGTTCATGACTTGCTCTGTTCTGGCGGCGGGATTATGGCCTTAGCAGCGATACATGGAATAATGAGACGTTGGAATGTTTTTACAGCGGCGAATGACTTCTTGGCCCGCAGTTACATTGAAGATGACCCGAGTTTTCCTCCGATGGTGATAGAGGCTCCGGTCGTTGAGGAACATGTATGTTCATTCTCACTATTGAATTAGGAGGCTGAAATGTTTTCAGATGAGAACAATGACTTCCTCTTGGAGGCTAATGCTACATACTGTGCTTATAGGCTGTTAGATTAAGACTCTTTGATTTTTCTACCTACTCTTTATTATTCAGGTACTGTTTTCTATCAAAGATCAAATCATTTTTTTTTGAAAATTTCAACTTGACTCTGCTTTTCAGGTTTGGACTCTGCGTTCCTAATTCGCCCAAGTTTATATCACGTGCTACGATCGAGGGAGGGTGTCGTGGGCTGAGCCTTGCACTCACACCGTGTTAAGTTAGCATGGGTTCATTAGAAGCTTAAACACCATTTTTTCTTTCCTGCTCTGCTTTGCACACGACATGCACTTGTGATATTGTTTAGAGAAGGCTGAGTATTTTGCTTCATGTGAGAATAATTTGTTATGCTACATTTCTAGACTGCCTTGCTAGTTTAGTGTGTATAGTGAGAGTATGGAACATCAAAGTTATCTTGGATACTGTGTCTGTTATTTGGAATGATCCTCACACATTCGACCCATAACACATATGCAGCTGTGGCCACCTCTGATACTGGCGCGTTTAATAATGCATTGTGAAGGCATATTTATACACAATTGGAGAACATTCGTATCCTGACTGTTTGTAGTTATAAATTAACCTGGTAGGTAGGGAGGGTGAAATGTAGGTATATTTTAAATTTGTTTACCTTTATCATTATAGGATGCTTTGTCCCTTTGTATTAAATGGAATACTAACAATGCTGACAACCTTGTTTCTGATAATATGTTTAGTTGTAGTATCCAAGGTACTGTGCATGAGATTACGGCGTTAGAAATAAACATTTCAAACTTGCACGTGTCTTTATTTACTCCTTGTTTTGCACTGGTGGAAGACTATAATGAAAGAGTGCTCTTGTTATCCAACTTACTTGAGGTAATCTAAGTCGCATGTTCTGGGTTGACTAGTCATTGGTGTTTTTGCTATAGGACGAAGAACCAATGTTTCACTGATTGCTAGTCTGGTAGGGGATTTGGGTACTAAGGTGAGTTTTGGTACACGGTAATTCATTGAGGTCCTAAGTCTTTATGCACAGTTCTGTGTAGGAGCAGAATTCCTGGAACAGTAGTTACAACAAAAAGGCTTGATAAAGGGCATTGAGTTTGAATCAGAATATGAAATTGAAGAATAATTGATAATCCCAGGCAAGAAAGGGAGCAAGTGTGCAAATTTACAGTGCCTTCGGCCGGGGTTGGTATTATAATAAAAAGGCTCGTTAAAGGCCTGCACTTTGATTAGGAATATGAAATAGAACAATAGTTGATGATCATAGGTAAGGAATGCAGCAAGTAGTTGTGTGTATGTGTGGATGATGTGTTGATTGAGTGGAAGATGAAAAAGGTGAAAAATAAGAAAGGCTGGAGACACGCAAACTACCCACTGCATTGTCATTGAAGTGGATCTTTGGATTTCCAGCTCATTACACAGATAGGGTGTTGGATTCTGCATTGGGAGCAAGTGAAATGAGTACCACATCTAAGGAAGCAAGCTAGTGCATAAAGTACACACAGTTGGGCAGATTTACAAGCCCCTTGCGCCACTTTTGCGTTATATTTAACTTGGGAAAAATTACGCAAAAGTGGCGCAAGGAGCTTGTAAATCTGCCCCAGTGTGTGGTAGAAAAGACGCAAGAAAGGACAGAAGTGTGCAAGTTACTTACTGCTATTCATGGGTAGTAGTTACGAAGAAGGCTGAATGAATGGCCTACACATTGAATTTGAATTAAAGAAGAATAATTGATAAGGTCAGCCAAGAAAGGCAGCAAGTAGGTGTGTGAATTTTTGGATGTTGTGTTGATTGAGCGGAAGATGAATAAGGTGAAAAATAAGAGAGGCTGCAGAGATGCAAACTTTCCATTTTGTTTGTAAGGGAAGTGGGTGTTTAGTTTTCCAGTGCATATATATATTCACTTAAAAAGCATTTGGTTTCAGGCACGTTATAGTTAGGAATTAGCATTTAAAAAAACCTTAGAAATTCACTGAAAAAACATAGGTTTCAGACACGTTATAGTTAGGAATTAGCATTTAAAAAACCTTAGAAATTCACTGAAAAAAACAAGGTTTCAGCCACGTTATAGTTAGGAATTAGCATTTAAAAAACCTTAGAAATTCACTGAAAAAAACATAGGTTTCACCCATGTTATAGTTAGCTGGACATTTCTCTCATACAAAACCATTGAAATTCGTCTGTTATAGTTAGTTCAGCTAACTATAACTTGCGCGCCCGCAATGCACTACTGATGACGTCACATATTACATCACTCATGACATGGTCATTGACATCACTCATGACATCACTCATGACAACTCAAATGACATCACTGATGACATCATCCAGTGAATGTGTGTCTTTCTGAAAAATAAATCTTTTTTATTTATGTATATCTAAAAGTTGATGGAAGAATAAATGGGTAAATAAGTGTCTAAATGGATGTTTTTTTTTCTAAAACTGATTGTATAACTGACTGATTGTATCTTAGTGAATACATGGGTTAGTGAGTAATGTTTAAATATGTGAATATCTGTACCACTCTCACACATTTTTTGAATAAGTGGCTGCATAGGTTGGTGAGTAGCTACATGAGTGTCTACATAGGCTATTAGTTGTTTTTTTGATTATCAGTATAAGTGTCTGAGTGTCTATATGTTTCGGTGGGGGATATTACTTACCGCATAGATGCATGAATGAGAAACTCATTGTTTATATGTGTTTTGAAGACAGCATGTGTGCAGGACTATATGAGTGGATGAGTGTTTGTATAGGTGTGTTAATGAGTGAATGACTGTCTCAATACTGTCTTTATGACTAAGTACATATGTTTTAAACTACTATATGTGAGCATTGGTGTATATAAGTGATTATATATGAGAGTGGGAGATTAGAACAGTTCCTGTATAACTAACTATGTGTTTCTATAAGTGATTTTTTAAGAGAGTTAGTATGTGTATATTTCTGTACAAATTAGTGTAGTGGTGTATGTGTAGCTATATATTCAAGCAAATGGATGTTTGAAAGTGTATTTGCATGTGTGAGTATGTGTGTGAGTAACTCTATGGATGAGTGTCGGTGTGTCACAGGATGTATAGGTTTATGAGAACATATGATGAGTGAGTACATGTATGAGTGACTATATAGAACTGTTAGTGTATTAGTGGATATGTATGTAGATTTCAGAATTACTGAAAAGGTTGTTGTAACTGGTATTGGCATCTCCATTTTTTGAAAATGTTAGTTTCTGTTTTTGAATGTCTGTATCAAGGGTTATATTACGCTGAGAGGAGGTCTGCCACTCTTTCACTACGATGATGCCATCAGTGATGTCATCAGTAATGTCATTTGAGATGTCATCAGTGATGTCATGACTTGATGTCACTGACCATGCCATGAGTGATGTAAAATGTGAAGTCATCAGTAGTGCATTGCGGGCGCACAAGTTATAGTTAGCTGAACTAACTATAACAGAGGAATTTCAATGGTTTTGTATGAGAGAAATTTCCAGCTAACTATAACATGGGTGAAACCTATGTTTTTTTCAGTGAATTTCTAAGGTTTTTTAAATACTAATTCCTAACTATAACGTGGCTGAAACCTATGGTTTTTTCAGTGAATATATATATATACCAACCAACCCTACTCCGGATAGAATAGAGCAGGCATTCGAAGAGTGCTGAGTTTCAAAGGCACTTTTACTGCATTCGGCCTCCTCCGACCTTGCAACACGGAGAGAATGCATTTTAGGCTGTCACAGCAGCCTTCTTCTGTCTAATAGGCCTCATTCTTTTAAAACCATTTATAGTCTGCCCAAATCCACAGATATAGAAAAGATACAGCTAACAAAAAAGACACTGCTAATGGGCCAAAGCCCGTAGGTGCTTACACAGTGAATGCATTTGACTGGAAAAGTGGTCACAATGATTATTTCAACATATAAAATATAACCGTAATGGCTTACATGCTAATAAATAATGCAGTAATATGCACCCATAGTAGGGTTACCAACTGGCTGGGTGCAAATTCAGGACGGTCAGTGTAAAAATTCAGGACAAAGGGTCAAAATTCAGGACAAAAATTCAGGACAGAAGGTCAACATTCGGGACAAAAATTTGGGACAAAACAAAAGTTTTACAGACCTATCAGAGGAGGTGGCACTATAATTTATAAGTAAGTAAATAGACAACCAAAATAAATACAAGTCAAAATAAGTTTATATAAGGTTGAGCTAATCGTGCACTTCACATTTTTCAGTATGCGCACAACTTTGCAAAGCGACATCGGGCCCTTTCTACAATCTAGTAACAATACACATGAATAAATAGTACTTTTTTATTTGTATCTTGAAATCTGTCTTTTAAATGTACAGTAAAAACTGTGTTATTTTATTTTTATTTTCTCCAGCATGGCGCCAAGACTAAAGCAGAATGCTTTGCCCTAGTCCCATGCAGGAGAAGGCACCCCACATGCTGTCACTGCAATTGGGCCCATTGTCATTCTAAAGTGCTAATCAACTGCAGTCTCAGAAGGACAATGGGCCACACCACAGTCTGCATGAGGTAGGTACAGGAGGGGCGTCTGCAGGCAGCCTCTTCAGTTTAAAAGATAACTGCGAGAGGCCCCAATTGAAATCTTTTTAACTCACTGGGCCTCTCGCATGGGAAATAGCATCCCTTACTGAGATTTCCCATTTCGTTTTTAGTATGATGTCTGTAAGGCGTCCGTAATTTGGGATCCCCAAATTATGGACGTCTTGTGGAAATCATACTAAAATGATGGACGGTCCGTGAAATTTACGGACGGTTGGTCACCCTAACCCATAGACCGCATAATGCGTTTTGGGACCCACCCGAATTGCCTGCAATCTGGGCTCTTAACTCAAATGCTTTGAATGTATCTTGGATAATAAATTGTAAACAGATGTTTAAAAAATCACATGTAGATGACAATTGGTACAAACATTGTTGTCATAACACAATGAAAATCACATGTAGATGACAATTGGCACAAACATTGTTGTCATAACACAACGAAAAAACAAACAAAGATGCTGCACATTGTATTGCGATTTACAAAAGGGGGTGGTGATGAACAGAGTGTCTGAATTGAGCAGACCACTCTTACCCAGTCCAAAGATCAGGGCTTGATCCATCACCGTTATTTATCTCACTGCCCCATCCCAGCTCAGAACCTGGCTATATGCAAATCAGTCTGTCCCTGGCCCAGGGCATCATGGGAACAGGGCAGACTAAACTACCAAGCCAATTCTTTACCAGAAAGGAGACAAGCTACCGGGGACCGGTTTCTGGCATTTCAGCCTCTTCGGCCCGGCTTGCTTGAATCCTGATGGAGCAGTGAGAAAGGGACTCATGTCTGAGTATACCCTGCCACACCTATAGTGGCCAAAATCGATTTACAAAAGGGGGTGGTGATGAACAGAGTGTCTGAATTGAGCAGACCACTCTTACCCAGTCCAAAGATCAGGACTTGATCCATCACCGTTATTTATCTCACTGCCCCATCCCAGCTCAGAACCTGGCTATATGCAAATCAGTCTGTCCCTGGCCCAGGGCATCATGGGAACAGGGCAGACTAAACTACCAAGCCAATTCTTTACCAGAAAGGAGACAAGCTACCGGGGACCGGTTTCTGGCATTTCAGCCTCTTCGGCCCGGCTTGCTTGAATCCTGATGGAGCAGTGAGAAAGGGACTCATGTCTGAGTATACCCTGCCACACCTATAGTGGCCAAAATCGATTTACAAAAGGGGGTGGTGATGAACAGAGTGTCTGAATTGAGCAGACCACTCTTACCCAGTCCAAAGATCAGGGCTTGATCCATCACCGTTATTTATCTCACTGCCCCATCCCAGCTCAGAACCTGGCTATATGCAAATCAGTCTGTCCCTGGCCCAGGGCATCATGGGAACAGGGCAGACTAAACTACCAAGCCAATTCTTTACCAGAAAGGAGACAAGCTACCGGGGACCGGTTTCTGGCATTTCAGCCTCTTCGGCCCGGCTTGCTTGAATCCTGATGGAGCAGTGAGAAAGGGACTCATGTCTGAGTATACCCTGCCACACCTATAGTGGCCAAAATCGATTTACAAAAGGGGGTGGTGATGAACAGAGTGTCTGAATTGAGCAGACCACTCTTACCCAGTCCAAAGATCAGGGCTTGATCCATCACCGTTATTTATCTCACTGCCCCATCCCAGCTCAGAACCTGGCTATATGCAAATCAGTCTGTCCCTGGCCCAGGGCATCATGGGAACAGGGCAGACTAAACTACCAAGCCAATTCTTTACCAGAAAGGAGACAAGCTACCGGGGACCGGTTTCTGGCATTTCAGCCTCTTCGGCCCGGCTTGCTTGAATCCTGATGGAGCAGTGAGAAAGGGACTCATGTCTGAGTATACCCTGCCACACCTATAGTGGCCAAAATCGATTTACAAAAGGGGGTGGTGATGAACAGAGTGTCTGAATTGAGCAGACCACTCTTACCCAGTCCAAAGATCAGGGCTTGATCCATCACCGTTATTTATCTCACTGCCCCATCCCAGCTCAGAACCTGGCTATATGCAAATCAGTCTGTCCCTGGCCCAGGGCATCATGGGAACAGGGCAGACTAAACTACCAAGCCAATTCTTTACCAGAAAGGAGACAAGCTACCGGGGACCGGTTTCTGGCATTTCAGCCTCTTCGGCCCGGCTTGCTTGAATCCTGATGGAGCAGTGAGAAAGGGACTCATGTCTGAGTATACCCTGCCACACCTATAGTGGCCAAAATCAATTTACAAAAGGGGGTGGTGATGAACAGAGTGTCTGAATTGAGCAGACCACTCTTACCCAGTCCAAAGATCAGGGCTTGATCCATCACCGTTATTTATCTCACTGCCCCATCCCAGCTCAGAACCTGGCTATATGCAAATCAGTCTGTCCCTGGCCCAGGGCATCATGGGAACAGGGCAGACTAAACTACCAAGCCAATTCTTTACCAGAAAGGAGACAAGCTACCGGGGACCGGTTTCTGGCATTTCAGCCTCTTCGGCCCGGCTTGCTTGAATCCTGATGGAGCAGTGAGAAAGGGACTCATGTCTGAGTATACCCTGCCACACTTATAGTGGCCAAAATCGATTTACAAAAGGGGGTGGTGATGAACAGAGTGTCTGAATTGAGCAGACCACTCTTACCCAGTCCAAAGATCAGGGCTTGATCCATCACCGTTATTTATCTCACTGCCCCATCCCAGCTCAGAACCTGGCTATATGCAAATCAGTCTGTCCCTGGCCCAGGGCATCATGGGAACAGGGCAGACTAAACTACCAAGCCAATTCTTTACCAGAAAGGAGACAAGCTACCGGGGACCGGTTTCTGGCATTTCAGCCTCTTCGGCCCGGCTTGCTTGAATCCTGATGGAGCAGTGAGAAAGGGACTCATGTCTGAGTATACCCTGCCACACCTATAGTGGCCAAAATCGATTTACAAAAGGGGGTGGTGATGAACAGAGTGTCTGAATTGAGCAGACCACTCTTACCCAGTCCAAAGATCAGGGCTTGATCCATCACCGTTATTTATCTCACTGCCCCATCCCAGCTCAGAACCTGGCTATATGCAAATCAGTCTGTCCCTGGCCCAGGGCATCATGGGAACAGGGCAGACTAAACTACCAAGCCAATTCTTTACCAGAAAGGAGACAAGCTACCGGGGACCGGTTTCTGGCATTTCAGCCTCTTCGGCCCGGCTTGCTTGAATCCTGATGGAGCAGTGAGAAAGGGACTCATGTCTGAGTATACCCTGCCACACCTATAGTGGCCAAAATCGATTTACAAAAGGGGGTGGTGATGAACAGAGTGTCTGAATTGAGCAGACCACTCTTACCCAGTCCAAAGATCAGGGCTTGATCCATCACCGTTATTTATCTCACTGCCCCATCCCAGCTCAGAACCTGGCTATATGCAAATCAGTCTGTCCCTGGCCCAGGGCATCATGGGAACAGGGCAGACTAAACTACCAAGCCAATTCTTTACCAGAAAGGAGACAAGCTACCGGGGACCGGTTTCTGGCATTTCAGCCTCTTCGGCCCGGCTTGCTTGAATCCTGATGGAGCAGTGAGAAAGGGACTCATGTCTGAGTATACCCTGCCACACCTATAGTGGCCAAAATCAATTTACAAAAGGGGGTGGTGATGAACAGAGTGTCTGAATTGAGCAGACCACTCTTACCCAGTCCAAAGATCAGGGCTTGATCCATCACCGTTATTTATCTCACTGCCCCATCCCAGCTCAGAACCTGGCTATATGCAAATCAGTCTGTCCCTGGCCCAGGGCATCATGGGAACAGGGCAGACTAAACTACCAAGCCAATTCTTTACCAGAAAGGAGACAAGCTACCGGGGACCGGTTTCTGGCATTTCAGCCTCTTCGGCCCGGCTTGCTTGAATCCTGATGGAGCAGTGAGAAAGGGACTCATGTCTGAGTATACCCTGCCACACTTATAGTGGCCAAAATCGATTTACAAAAGGGGGTGGTGATGAACAGAGTGTCTGAATTGAGCAGACCACTCTTACCCAGTCCAAAGATCAGGGCTTGATCCATCACCGTTATTTATCTCACTGCCCCATCCCAGCTCAGAACCTGGCTATATGCAAATCAGTCTGTCCCTGGCCCAGGGCATCATGGGAACAGGGCAGACTAAACTACCAAGCCAATTCTTTACCAGAAAGGAGACAAGCTACCGGGGACCGGTTTCTGGCATTTCAGCCTCTTCGGCCCGGCTTGCTTGAATCCTGATGGAGCAGTGAGAAAGGGACTCATGTCTGAGTATACCCTGCCACACCTATAGTGGCCAAAATCGATTTACAAAAGGGGGTGGTGATGAACAGAGTGTCTGAATTGAGCAGACCACTCTTACCCAGTCCAAAGATCAGGGCTTGATCCATCACCGTTATTTATCTCACTGCCCCATCCCAGCTCAGAACCTGGCTATATGCAAATCAGTCTGTCCCTGGCCCAGGGCATCATGGGAACAGGGCAGACTAAACTACCAAGCCAATTCTTTACCAGAAAGGAGACAAGCTACCGGGGACCGGTTTCTGGCATTTCAGCCTCTTCGGCCCGGCTTGCTTGAATCCTGATGGAGCAGTGAGAAAGGGACTCATGTCTGAGTATACCCTGCCACACCTATAGTGGCCAAAATCGATTTACAAAAGGGGGTGGTGATGAACAGAGTGTCTGAATTGAGCAGACCACTCTTACCCAGTCCAAAGATCAGGGCTTGATCCATCACCGTTATTTATCTCACTGCCCCATCCCAGCTCAGAACCTGGCTATATGCAAATCAGTATGTCCCTGGCCCAGGGCATCATGGGAACAGGGCAGACTAAACTACCAA
The DNA here is from genome assembly GCF_964263255.1 of Lissotriton vulgaris. Classification (NCBI taxonomy): domain Eukaryota; kingdom Metazoa; phylum Chordata; class Amphibia; order Caudata; family Salamandridae; genus Lissotriton; species Lissotriton vulgaris. Next base: position 1,309,504,118 of record NC_141691.1, on the reverse strand, counting down.
GCCAATTCTTTACCAGAAAGGAGACAAGCTACCGGGGACCGGTTTCTGGCATTTCAGCCTCTTCGGCCCGGCTTGCTTGAATCCTGATGGAACAGTGAGAAAGGGACTCATGTCTGAGTATACCCTGCCACACCTATAGTGGCCAAAATCGATTTACAAAAGGGGGTGGTGATGAACAGAGTGTCTGAATTGAGCAGACCACTCTTACCCAGTCCAAAGATCAGGGCTTGATCCATCACCGTTATTTATCTCACTGCCCCTTCCCAGCTCAGAACCTGGCTATATGCAAATCAGTCTGTCCCTGGCCCAGGGCATCATGGGAACAGGGCAGACTAAACTACCAAGCCAATTCTTTACCAGAAAGGAGACAAGCTACCGGGGACCGGTTTCTGGCATTTCAGCCTCTTCGGCCCGGCTTGCTTGAATCCTGATGGAGCAGTGAGAAAGGGACTCATGTCTGTGTATACCCTGCCACACCTATAGTGGCCAAAATCGATTTACAAAAGGGGGTGGTGATGAACAGAGTGTCTGAATTGAGCAGACCACTCTTACCCAGTCCAAAGATCAGGGCTTGATCCATCACCGTTATTTATCTCACTGCCCCATCCCAGCTCAGAACCTGGCTATATGCAAATCAGTCTGTCCCTGGCCCAGGGCATCATGGGAACAGGGCAGACTAAACTACCAAGCCAATTCTTTACCAGAAAGGAGACAAGCTACCGGGGACCGGTTTCTGGCATTTCAGCCTCTTCGGCCCGGCTTGCTTGAATCCTGATGGAGCAGTGAGAAAGGGACTCATGTCTGAGTATACCCTGCCACACCTATAGTGGCCAAAATCGATTTACAAAAGGGGGTGGTGATGAACAGAGTGTCTGAATTGAGCAGACCACTCTTACCCAGTCCAAAGATCAGGGCTTGATCCATCACTGGTATTTATCTCACTGCCCCATCCCAGCTCAGAACCTGGCTATATGCAAATCAGTCTGTCCCTGGCCCAGGGCATCATGGGAACAGGGCAGACTAAACTACCAAGCCAATTCTTTACCAGAAAGGAGACAAGCTACCGGGGACCGGTTTCTGGCATTTCAGCCTCTTCGGCCCGGCTTGCTTGAATCCTGATGGAGCAGTGAGAAAGGGACTCATGTCTGAAACTGGGATGGTGCAGTGAGCTAAAAAACGGTGTTGGATCTAGCCCTGATCCTTTGACTGGGTGAGAGCTTTCTGCTTAATTCAGAGACTCTGTCCCTCACCACCCCTTTTTGTAAATATTTTTGTCCACCCTAAGCGTGGAAGGGTATTCTCAGATGTGAGACCCTTGCTCATTGCACCATCAGGATTCAAGCAAACCGGGCCGAAGACGGCTGTAATGCCAGAAACCGGTCCCCGGGAGCTTGTTTCCTTCCCAGTGTAAGAATTGGCTTCTGTAGTTTGGTTTGTACTGTTCCCATCATGCACTGGGACAGGAACAGACTAATTTGCATACAGCCAGGTTCTGAAACTGGGATGGTGCAGTGAGCTAAAAAACGGTGTTGGATCTAGCCCTGATCTTTTGACTGGGTGAGAGCTTTCTGCTTAATTCAGAGACTCTGTCCCTCACCACCCCTTTTTGTAAATATTTTTGTCCACCCTAAGCGTGGAAGGGTATTCTCAGATGTGAGACCCTTGCTCATTGCACCATCAGGATTCAAGCAAACCGGGCCGAAGACGGCTGTAATGCCAGAAACCGGTCCCCGGGAGCTTGTTTCCTTCCCAGTGTAAGAATTGGCTTCTGTAGTTTGGTTTGTCCTGTTCCCATCATGCACTGGGACAGGAACAGACTAATTTGCATACAGCCAGGTTCTGAAACTGGGATGGTGCAGTGAGCTAAAAAACGGTGTTGGATCTAGCCCTGATCTTTTGACTGGGTGAGAGCTTTCTGCTTAATTCAGAGACTCTGTCCCTCACCACCCCTTTTTGTAAATATGCACATTGTATTGCAACAGGAGAATAAATGTTTATGTGTATACTTGTCCCTCTAATCCGCTGGGAAAACCACACGAAGCATTGCCGGTGGCTCTCGTTGAAGGTTATGAGGCAGAACATGCTGAAATGCAGAGTCATAAAGACTCATCCATCTCATTGTGAAAAACACCACAGCAATTAGGATGGAAAGCTCTACTGCAGTCACATACTAGTTCAGCAATGTTTCATAGGTCTATCTATCCCACAATGCCTTGTCTCAGTCACATACAGACTGTGATAATCACCAGCCTGAAAATAAGCATCCGGAACCAAAAATCGCTTCCTAGTGGACCCATAAATCCTTGCCTACCCATGAAGCAGGCAATCAACATGTTTCAATGTTTAACTGGTACGTGCAAATACAAACACGGCAACTCCCAAATGGATTCCTTAGAGTGAAAAGGGTATGATGAAACACTGACACTATTACAGATGTCAGAATAAATCAATCGAGTGCACACAACTGCAGTCATTAAAATACCACTTGGTGCGAGGTCGGGGGAGAGCAATGTTCAAAAAAATCAATTTTGCCAAGCAAACCTCACCATACCAGCATTGGCTGAGCTGGTGCCCAGTCAACCAGAGATCCAATAGTCGAAGTGTGAGGCTTTTCCAGCTAGGGGAAAGCTAAAGACCATGCACTGAATGCCAAAAGTCCTTCTCGCACCGAGATCCCCACCATCCACCCTGCTGTCAACTATTCTCCTTGTTCCGGCGGAACGCCTGGGGGCTAATCAGATAGCACTAATGCACTGCTCCTAACTGCGGTCACTGAGAAGCCGAAACTAACGACTATATATACATATATATATATATATATATATATATATATATATATATATATATATATATATATATATATATATATATATATATATATATATATATATATATTACCTACTGGCGGTCGCCAGTAGGTAGTTATAGTTAGGATTAATTTCAATGTTAATTCTCAAAATTCTATTTGGAATAACTTTGGCTTCGGTTGACGAATTTCCTCAAAATGGCCTCGCGGCGCCCCGGTCCTTCCCTGAAAGTTTGGGGGGGATTCGTCAAGCGGGGGCCGAGATAAAAGGGGGGTCCCAAAACGCGTTTTCCCCATGTTAATTTCCATAGGGCGGTCGATTTCACTTTTAGCTCGAACGGCTGAATGGATTTACACCAAACTTGGCAAAATTGTAGGGACTGGTAGCCTGATGTGCCTTTGCTATGTCTCAAGATATGTGCTCCAGTGGATTTTGAGTAATTTAGGTTCAAAAAAATATATATCTATAGGCGCTCACCGGTGCGCGCACCGGAGGGCGCTCCAGGCGCGACACGCGACTTGCGCGCAGAAAGCTGATTGGCTCTTGGGTGTCTGTAAACATTCTAAACAGTCTGGAGCGGCCGCCATCTTGTGTCTCGGTAAAAAAAAGGGGCAAATGACCATAAGGGGGCAGAGTAGACCCCCTCTGACCCCCTAGGTTTGATGTGGGGGCTAAAATAGGGTCCTGCGGGGCATTGACATTTTTTTTTTTTCGATTTGCGCGGGGGAAGCGCCCGGTACGCGCTCCGGGAAGCGCACCGGGGAGCGAAGCACGGGGAAAATCCAGGACCATATTTATGAAGGCCTTGCGCTGCCAGTTTTGCGCCGCCTGTGCGTCACTTTTTGTGACGCACCAGCGGTGTAAAAAAAATGCGCCTTGTTACGCTATATTTAAAAAGTGACGCATCTATCTAGATGCGTCACTTTTTAAATATAGCGCAACGAGGCGCATTTTTTTACACTGCTGGTGCGATGCGTCACTTTTCTGTGCGCACACCTTATGACATTCCAGATGTGTCATATTTAATGTATGACGAATCATGTTGCAAGGAGTTACAGATACGTCAGTATTTCTGACATATCTGTAAACATAAAAGTGACGCGAGGCAGGCGCAAGATTTTGACGCAACAGCATCCTAAAAGTGACGCAGTGAAATCTCATAGATTTCAGTACGTCGTTATTACCAAGCTTTTTGCGGGGGAATGCCCCCTCTGCATACATTATACCTGACGCAGATATAATGTGGCGCAGAGTTTTAAAAAGTGACCCATGTACCTAGATGCGTCACTTTTTAAAAATAGCGCAACGAGGTGCATTTTTTTACACCGCTGGTGCGATGCGTCACTTTTCTGTGCGCACTCCTTACAACATTCCAGATGTGACATATTTAATGTATGACGAATCATGTCGCAAGGAGTTACAGATACGTCAGTATTTCTGACATAAAAGTAAACATAAAAGTGACGCATTGCTGGAGTGCGTCACAAAAGTGACGCAACTCCAGTAATGCGTCCTTTCACAAGGGCAAAGCACCATCGCACCAGTGGTGTAAAAAAATGCGCCTCGTTGCGCTATATTTAAAAAGTGACACATCTAGGTAGATAGGTCACTTTTTAAAACCTTGCGCCACATTATATCTGCGTCAGGTATAATGTATGCAGAGGGGGCGTTCCCCCGCAAAAAGCTTCGTAATAGCGACGCAGTGAAATCTATAAGATTTCACTGCGTCACTTTTAGGATGCTGTTGCGTCAAAATTTTGTGCCTGCCTCACAGCAGGTGTAAGACTGACGCAAGACCTTTCACATGGTGCTTTCCCCATGTGAAAGGACGCATTACTGGAGTTGCGTCACTTTTGTGACGCACTCCAGCAATGCGTCACTTTTGTGTTTACAGATACGTCAGAAATACTGACGTATCTGTAACTCGTTGCGACATGATTCCTCATACATTAAATATGACACATCTGGAATGTCGTAAGGAGTGCGCACAGAAAAGTGACGCATCGCACCAGCGGTGTAAAAAAATGCGCCTCGTTGCGCTATATTTAAAAAGTGACGCATCTAGGTAGATGGGTCACTTTTTAAAATCCTGCGCCACATTATATCTGCGTCAGGTATAATGTATGCAGAGGGGGTGTTCCCCCGCAAAAAGCTTTATAATAGCGACGCAGTGAAATCTATGAGATTTCACTGCGTCACTTTTAGGATGCTGTTGCGTTAAAATCTTGCGCCTGCTTCACAGCAGGTGTAAGACTGACGCAAGACCTTTCACATGGTGCTTTTTCCATGTGAAAGGACACATTACTGGAGTTGCGTCACTTTTGTGACGCACTCCAGCAATGCGTTACTTTTGTGTTTACAGATACGTCAGAAATACTGACATATCTGTAACTCCTTGCGACATGATTCCTCATACATTAAATATGACATATCTGGAATGTCATAAGGAGTGCGCACAGAAAAGTGACGCATCGCACCAGCGGTGTAAAAAAATGCGACTTGTTGCGCTATATTTAAAAAGGGACGCATCTAGGTAGATGGGTCACTTTTTAAAATCCTGCGCCACATTATATCTGCGTCAGGTATAATGTATGCAGAGGGGGTGTTCCCCCGCAAAAAGCTTTGTAATAGCGACGCAGTGAAATCTATGAGATTTCACTGCGTCACTTTTAGGATGCTGTTGCGTCAAAATCTTGCGCCTGCTTCACAGCAGGTGTAAGACTGACGCAAGACCTTTCACATGGTGCTTTTTCCATGTGAAAGGACGCATTACTGGAGTTGCGTCACTTTTGGGACGCACTCCAGCAATGCGTTACTTTTGTGTTTACAGATACGTCAGAAATACTGACATATCTGTAACTCCTTGCGAATTGATTAGTCATAAATTAAATATGACATATCTGGAATGTCATAAGGAGTGCGCCCAGAAAAGTGACGCATCGCTGTTTTCACGTAGCGATGCGTCACTTTTCAGAAATGAGGCCTCCAGTTTATTCACTGTGCCACCTCTACGACCCTTTCTTGCGTCAATACGTCCCTTTTGCATACATTACACCTGACGTAGGAATAATGTGGCACAGGGGTTTACAAAGTGATGAATTTACCAAGAAACGCCACTTTGTAAATATAAATAAATAATGTGCATTTTTTATTGGAATGTTGTGTCACAAAAAGTGATGCTTTGGTGGCGTTAAAGTGACGCATGGCTTCATAAATGAAGCCTTCTACCTTCAACTCCAGCAATGCATCTTTTCTTATCCTTCAACACTCCTGTTCTTTTTCAACATTTTCATTGAATATCAACATTCCCCATATTCACTCTTCTTCTCATAACTTTCTTTTCTAACACTTACCTTCTTTCAGTCCTCCTACTTCACTTCTTTTTTCCTCTCATACCTTTCTGTTCTTTCTTACTCATTCTCCTTTCAATTATCAATGCACTATATTTCACTTACTCTTCATTTTTTTAAGAATATAGCTCTTTGATGAGAATTGGAGGTAGTTCTGAAAAGAACTTTTGGTTTTCTTCTTTTTTCAAAACAGGAAAAAAAACAGGGAATGGAAACTGCTCAACAGGAGCAAAATAAATCAAAAACAATTAGGGGTGGGAAGGGCAGCGATGGTTCTCCAATGCTCGAACCATGAGCTGGACACTTTGCTCCCCATAGGTGAGGAGTTGATTGCAGTATCTGCATCTGAGGACACCATGGTTAAATGCAGGTTGAATGTTTGGCACCTGCTCCTGTGATTGCCCCCTCCCAGAAGAAGTTGCTCCTCCGGTTGATGTAGAGGCCCCATCACTGGGAACCTCTTGTGCCAGAGCCCTGACACTTTCCCGGGCATAATTCTGGGGGTGCCTCCTCTCCACATGCCGGATCATCGTGAAGTTCCCAAATGAGTATTTTTTGGGGGGGTCACCCCGTGACAGGACCTGTTTGCAGATCCTGCACTCCACTTTTGGAGCATTCACCTTCTTCTGGTCAGCTGGAATCTTAAAAAATTTCCAAATAAAATGTTCCTTCACCTTTGGGGTAGGAGGCTCTTCATTGATGAAATCAGGTTCATCCTCACTGCTGGATTCTCTGGCAGCCATGGTGAATCAAGAAAGATCCAGGAGCAAAAAACAGGTCTTTCAGTCACAAAAGTGAAAGAAGAAGTGAAGGAAATGGGTGGGGATTTCATTCTTTGTAAAAAAAACTGTTAGCAACCAATGAAAAGTGTTATTTTAGGGTCACATGACCTGACGCGTTTACGCTGCGCGCTCCGGAGCGCTTCCAGGTGCGTTTACGCGGCGCGATCGTAGGCGCTTCCGGGGCGCAAACGTGGCGCGGACGTAGGCGCTTCTGGGTGCGTTTACGCGGCGCGAACGTAGGCGCTTCCGAGGGCACTTACGTTGCGCGCCGAAGTGACGTCATCAAACTTTTACAGAAATGCATAATCATTTTCCTTATAAAAAAAACTGATTTTATTTGTATGGTACGAAATGTTTTGCATTATTATTAACTTTTCATTCATATATTTTTTTCACGAACGACAGTAGCGCTCTGGGTGCGCTTTCAGGTGAGCTCACCGGTTAGCTTACCGGAAAGCTTACCGGAGAGCTTAGCTGAAAGCTTCCCGGAGCGCACACCCAGAGCGCAAAAGAAAAAAATTATATTAAAAAAAAAATGAATACTTACAAATAAACAGCAAATTGTAAACAAAAAAAAAAAGGTTAGAAACTCAATATAGAAAGGAATTAGCATTTAAAAAACCTATGAAATTCACTGAAAAAACCATAGGTTTCACACCAGTTATAGTTAGCTGGAAATTTTACTGACATAAAACCATTGAAATTCCCACATTATAGTTAGTTGGACTCATTATAACTTGCGCGTGTAATGCACTGCTGATGACATCACATATTACATCACTCATGACATGGTCAGTGACATCACTCATGACATCACTGATGACACCATCCTTGTGACAGAGAGACTGACCTACTTTCACTGTAAAGTAACACTTAAAACACATTTTGAAAAATAAAAAATAACATTTAAAAAAAAGTGAACATACCTATACCAGATACAACAACCAATTCAGTAATTCCACCATTTATATACACATCCACTCGCTCACCAACACTTCTATATAGTCACTGATACATATACTCACTCATCATATGTAGTGAGACACCTATACATCCGTTAACACACTGACAGTCTTCAAAAAGTTGCTCACACACATACTCACACATGCAAATAAACTATTGAACATCCATTTATTTGCATATACAGCTATATATACACTACCACCTTACTTCTAAGGAAACTTACACATACGTACTATCTTAAACAATCACTTATAGAAACACATACTTATTAAAACAAGAACTCTTTCAACCTCTCACTCTCACATATACTCAATTATATACTCCAATACTCACATATACTACATTAAAACATATGTAGTTATTGATAAAGACACTAGTGAGACAGTCATTCACTTACTAACACATACATATACACACTCATTCACCCTTACAATCCTACACATATGCTGTCTTCAAAACACATACAAACAGTGAGTCAGTCATTAATGCATCTTTGTGCTAAGTAACACCCCCACCAAATCAAACAGACAATTATAAAGATACTAAAAAAAACATCTAATAACCCATATACACACACATGTAGCTACTCACCAACCCATGCAGCCACTTATACACAAAGTGAAACACTGATACATATATTTAAATATTTACACATTACTCGCTAATATATGTATCCACTAAGATACACTTAATAAGGCAGTTATCCAATCATTTATTTTTAAAAAAACATCCATTAAGACAAAAATGTAAACAAATATTCTTACATCGACCTTAACATACATATATAAAACATATTTATTTATCTGAAAGACACACATTCACTGGATGGTGTCATCAGTGATGTCATGAGTGATGTCACTGACCATGTCATGAGTGATGTAATATGTGATGTCATCAGCAGTGCATTACACGCGCAAGTTATAGTGAGTCCAACTAACTTAAACGTGGGAATTTCAATGGTTTTATGTCAGTAAAATTTCCAGCTAACTATAACTGGTGTGAAACCTATGGTTTTTTCAGTGAATATATATATATATATATATATATATATATATATATATATATATATATATATATATATATATATATATATATATATTCACTGAAAAAACCATAGGTTTCACACCAGTTATAGTTAGCTGGAAATTTTACTGATATAAAACCATTGAAATTCCCACGTTATAGTTAGTCGGACTCACTATAACTTGCGCGTGCAATGCACTGCTGATGACATCACATATTACATCACTCATGACATGGTCAGTGACATCACTCATGACACCATCCTTGTGACATAGTGACAGACCTCCTTTCACTATAATGTAACCCTTGAGACACATAATCAAAAATAGAAACTGAAATTTTTAAAAAAATGGAGATACCTATATCAGTTACAACAAGCAATTCAGTAATTCCACTATCTATATACACATCCACTCATTCACCAACAGTTCTATATAGTCACTCATACATATACTCACTCATCATATGAAGTGATACACCTATACATCCTGTTACACACCGACATTCATCCAAAAGTTACTCACACACATATTCACACGTGCAAATAAACTATTGGACATCCATTTATTTGAATATAGAGTTATACACACACTTCCACCTTACTTCTATTTAAAATTACACATATTTATTCTCTTAAACAATCACTTATAGAAACACATACTTATTTAAACAGGAACTCTTACAATCTCTTACTCTCACATATACTCACTTATATACATCAATATTCATATATACTAGATTAAAACATATGTAGTTACTGATAAAGACACTAGTGAGACAGTCATTCACTCACTAACAAACACATATAGACACTCATCCACCCATACAGTCCTGTACATATGTTGTCTTCAAAACACATACAAACAAAGAGTCAGTCACTCATGCATCTATGTGCTAAGTAATACCCCCACCAAACCATATAGACACTCATACTGATACTAATAAAAATATCTAATAACCCATATACATACACATGAGTGGATGTGTATTAGATGGTGGTATTACTGAATTGGTTGTTGTAACTGGTATGGGTATATCCACTTTTTTGAAAATATTAGTTTCTATTTTGAATATGTGTTTCATGGGTTACATTACACTGAAAGGAGGTCTGTCACTGTGTCACAAGGATGGTGTCATCAGTGATGTCATGAGTGATGTCACTGACCATGTCATGAGTGATGTAATATGTGATGTCATCAGCAGTGCATTGCACGCGCAAGTTATAGTGAGTCCGACTAACTATAACGTGGGAATTTCAATGGTTTTATATCAGTAAAATTTCCAGCTAACTATAACTGGTGTGAAACCTATGGTTTTTTCAGTGAATTTAATAGGTTTTTTAAATGCTAATTCCTAACTATAACTGGTGTGAAACCTATGGTTTTTTTCAGTGAATTTCATAGGTTTTTTAAATGCTAATTCCTTACTATAAGTTTCACTTTATAAATAAGACTGTTAGCACTCTAGTTGTTCTTTTTAACACTCTGGTACATTCTGTCATTGGGCTACAGTTGTGCTACATCTAGTTGAATTTTGGGCTACATTTACAATTTTTGATCTCTGGTGGCCATCTTTGGGCTTCATTGGGCTACTTTGGGCTACATTTGGGCTACATTTTGGCTCTAACATATATTAAGCCCAATGTAGCACAATACATATTTTTATAAAGTTAATTTTTTTACAAACCACTTCAGAATAGGGCTACCTGTCTCTAAAATTATCCCATTTTTTTTTTTTAATTTTTGGGGGGAGCGCTCCCAGAGCGCGCCCCGGAGTGCGCCCCGAAAAGCGTATTTCTGAAAAGCGCCCCCGGGCGCGCTCCGGGGAGCGTCTCGTGAGCGCCAATATCGCAAACGAAAACATGATCGTGACGTATCGCGTAGCCGCGACCGCGTGATACGCACGGCGTAAGCGCACCCGGAAGTACTCGAACGAATACGATCGCAAAACGTAAACTTCCGACGCGCTTACGCTGCGCGCCCCCGTGCGCGTAGCGTAAGCGCGTCGGGTCATGTGAGCAGAAAATAACACTTTTCATTGGTTCATAACAGTTTTAGTTTCATAATGATGAAGCCCCTGGTCTTGTGACCTGAAAATAACACTTCTCATTGGTTCAGGACAGTTTTGTTTTCCAAATGATGAAAGCCCCCACCTTTTTTCCTTATTCTGACTTTGTCCTTTGACTGAGGAAGATCTGTTTGGAACTCTCTGTACCTTTTTGTACTTTAAAATGGCTTCAGTAGCAGCAGCAGCAGGAGCATCTCAGCCACCACCACCACCACCACCACCAAGAGGACCAGCTCCAAATTATATTGGTGGTCAAGAACAGGAGGAGGAGGAAGAGGAAGATGAGGAGGGGAGAAGAAGATGGCTGCCTGAAGAAAACACACCTTATAAACCCAAACCACACTTCATTTGGCAGTTTTTTTCAATCCCAGAGGGGCAAAAAAAGGTGAATGCTCCCAAAGTCACTTGCCTCATCTGCAATGATGAACTTTCACGGGGCAACCCAAATAAGAAATATTCTTTTGGTAACTATACCATGATTCGGCACATGACAAGAAAGCATCCAAACAACTACTCTCGCGCAGAGTTCCGGGAACTGGCCAGTAACCTCCCCCAGTCATCAAGGACCCCCTCCCAAAGAAAACAACCCTCTTCCTCGCAACCAGAAACATCTGAGGTGATGCCTTGCATTCAGCCGAGATTTGCTGATTTTAAAATTACTTGCACTGCTTGTGGCAAGCTTATCTCCTATGGGGAACAAAGTATTAAGCTCATCGTCCTTGCAGGTGATAATCACAAGTGCCCCAAAAAGAAATAATTTTTTGGGTTTTTTGTTTTTTTGCTCCAGTTGAGCCAGTTTCAATTCCCTTTTTTTGTTTCTCCCCCTAAAAAATACAAAAAAATATAAAACTGTTTTGAAAAGCCAAAAAAAGTTTAAAAAGTTCCAAAAACACAAAAAAAATATAAAACAACAAAAAGAAGAAAAAAAAAAGTTCTTTTTAGAACTACCTCCAATTTCTAAATAAAAACTTCATTTTTTTAAAAACTCTGTCATCTTTTTCCCTCATTTTACGCTCCCCGGTGCGCTACCTGGTGCGCGCACCGAGCGCTTCCCCCGCGCAAAACGAAAAAAAAAAAATATTTTAAATGCCCCGCGGGGCCCTTTTATAGCCCCCACATCAAACCTAGGGGGTCAAATGGGTCTATCCCTGACGCCTTATGGTCAGTTCCCACTTTGTTTTAGCCACCTCTTATGTCTGGATTTTACCGAGACACAAGATGGCGACCGCTCTGGACTGTTTGGAATGTTTACAGACACCCGAGAGCCAATCAGCTTTCCATGCGCACCTCGCGTGTCGCGCCTGGAGCGCACTCCGGTGCGCGCACCTGTGCGCTGCTATAGATATATATATTTTTTGGGACCTAAATTACTCAAAATCCACTGGAGCACATATCTTGAGACATAGCAAAGGCACATCGGGCTACCAGTCCCTACAATTTTGCCAAGTTTGGTGTAAATCCATTCAGCCGTTCGGGCTAAAAGTGAAATCGACCGCCCTATGGAAATTAACATGGGGAAAACGCGTTTTGGGACCCCCCTTTTATCTCGGCCCCCGCTTATTGTATCCCCCCCAAACTTTCAGGGAAGGACCGGAGCTCGACGAGGCCATTTTCCTGAAATTTTCAGGCAGATTCGTCAACCGGTGCCAAAGTTATTCCAAATAGAATTTTGAGATTTAACATTGAAAAAAATCCTAACTATAACTACCTACTGGCGACCGCCAGTAGGTAATATATATATATATATATATATATATATATATATATATATATATATATATATATATATATATATATATATATATATATATATATATATATATATATATATATATATATATATATATATAAAATCATCTAAAAACGCCCACATTCGAAAGTGCACTCAGGAAACAGGCAGACCTGGCCTTTTATTTGCAAGATCTTTATTTCTTTTCGTATTGGCAGTGTCCTCGGAATTGTAACAGCCCTACGCATTTCGAAGCTAGTTGCTTCATGTTCATGGGCAGATGGTAGTAGCGGAAAGAGCGCCCACGTCATTGGTCTTTATACTTTCTCCTGATGGAATTGTACCCTTGGCCTCCTGGGACTTTTGGTGCTCATACAACTTATACTCAAAAGTGGGTCTCCACTGGTCACATAGATCTTGAAAGCTGGGAGTCCCATAACTAGATCTTACAAGTACACAGCCAGGACTGCCTGTTTCCTGGGTGCACTTTTGAATGTGGGCATTTTTGGATGAATTTACGCCAGCTGGTCCAGGTCAGGAAAGTGCACCACCATCGAAATGAAGTATGGGCTGTTAATTGAGGATACACTGTGAATCTCTTTACAGAGGAACAAGCTTACAGTAAATGTACCCGCAGCACGAGTTGGGACCCATAAAGGGTTTTATGTATTTTCAAGATGTATGTGACCAGCGGAGATCCCCTGTTGGGTATAAGTTAGGATATATATAGTTAGGATTTTTTCTCTATGGGATTTTTGAAAATTCTATGTCTAATAACTTTGGCGTTTGTGGACGGAATTGGCTGAAATTTTCAGGAAAATGGAACATTTTGTTTCTGAGCAGCCCCTGACAATTTGGGGGGGTTTCATCAAGGGGGGGCCGAGAAAAAAGGGGGCCCCAAAACGCGTTTTTCCCATGTTAATTTCTATAGGGCGGTTGGCCTCACTTTTAGCTCGAACGGCTGAATGGATTTGCACGAAACTTGGCAAAATTGTAGGGACTGTTAGCCCAATGTGCCTTTGCTAGGTCTCAATATATGTGCTCCAGTGGATTATGAGTAATTTAGGTTCAAAAAAAGATATATATCTGGGCGGAGCCTAACCACACATCTGATCTGATTGGCTGTCAGCACTTCATCCAAGAAGTGTTGGCAGCCATCTTGGGACCAATATACATGATAGCACCTCATTAAAAAGCATTGTAGTTAATAGAGGGTTTTAGGACTTCAGTTACATTATAAATCATTTGTTGATGGTACCATACTTGTTTTAGGAATTGTGGTGGGTTCTAAGGTGATTTTACCATGTGAAAAAACCTTCTGCTGTGATATCATGAATATTGTTTGAAAGAAAACTAATATCTCATGATTTTCCCACAGTGGTTTGGAAGGGGATCTATAAGCTAAACTGAAAGCATATTTTCTGTAAATTCACATTATCTTTCTCAGTCATGTGAAAATGAAGTCTGACATTCTCAGTAAAACATGTACATCCAACAAGGACAGAGACTGTCAGTTGATTACTTTGTGTTCTACTGCAGCCTCCTAGAGTGTTCTAAAGAACAACTAGAGCGCTAACAGTCCTACTTATTACAAAGGTATGGCACACCTGAAGCCATCTTGATTGGAATAAAGTGGTAACTCTTAAAACATTTAATTTAAAAAGAAACAACATGAGGGGGTATATTTTGCCATAGAAAGTATGATTAGTGCTGCAGAATGAAAAATTAGGGCACATTTTGAGTGACTTCTCAAATCCTTTTCTATTTCATTAAAACATTCTGACATGCAGTCTCCCAAAATGGCCACCAGAGACAAAAGAGCCCAAATGTAGCCCAAATATCACCCAGATGTAGCCCAAGTATAGCCCAATGACAGAATGTCCCAGAGTGTTCTAAAGAACAACTAGAGCGCTAACAGTCCTACTTATTACAAAGGTATGGCACACCTGAAGACATCTTGATTGGAATAAAGTGGTAACTCTTAAAACATTTAATTTAAAAAGAAACAACATGAGGGGGTATATTTTGCCATAGAAAGTATGATTAGTGCTGCAGAATGAAAAATTAGGGCACATTTTGAGTGACTTCTCAAATCCTTTTCTATTTCATTAAAACATTCTGACATGCAGTCTCCCAAAATGGCCTTCAGAGACAAAAGAGCCCAAATGTAGCCCAAATATCACCCAGATGTAGCCCAAGTATAGCCCAAAGACAGAATGTCCCAGAGTGTTCTAAAGAACAACTAGAGCGCTAACAGTCCTACTTATTACAAAGGTATAGCACACCTGGAGCCATCGTGATGGGAATAAAGTGGTAACTCTTAAAACATTTAATTTAAAAAGGAACAAAATGAGGGGGTATATTATGCAATAGAAGGTATTATTAGTGCTGCAGAAAGAAAAATTAGGGCACATTTTGAGTGACTTTTCAAATCCTCTTCTATTTCATTAAAAAATTCTGACATGCAGTCTCCCAAAATGGCCACCAGAGACAAAAGAGCCCAAATGTAGCCCAAATATCACCCAGATGTAGCCCAAGTACAGCCCAATGACAGAATGTCCCAGAGTGTTCTAAAGAACAACTAGAGCGCTAACAGTCCTACTTATTACAAAGGTATGGCACACCTGAAGCCATCTTGATTGGAATAAAGTGGTAACTCTTAAAACATTTAATTTAAAAAGGAACAAAATGAGGGGGTATATTTTGCCATATGAATTATGATTAGTGCTGCAGAAAGAAAAATTAGGGCACATTTTGAGTGACTTCTCAAACCCTCTTCAATTTCATTAAAAAATTCTGACATACAGTCTCCCAAGATGGCCACCAGAGACAAAAGAGCCTAAATGTAGCCCAAATATCACCCAGATGTACCCCAAGTATAGCCCAATGACAGAATGTCCCAGAGTGTTCTAAAGAACAACTAGAGCGCTAACAGTCTTACTTATGACAAAAGTATGGCACACCAGAAGCCATCTTGATTGGAATGAAGTGGTAAGTCTGAAAACACTCAATTTAAAAAGGAACAACATGAGGGGGTTAATTTTGCCATAGAAAGTATGATTAGTGCTTCAGAAAGAAAAATTAGGGATCATTTTGAGTGACTTCTCAAATCCTCTTCTATTTCATTAAAAAAATTGTGACATGCAGACTGAAACATGCACTTTGAATACCAGCAGCAGACGTCCCTGGTGAGTAGTAGCTTTACTACAGTGATCTAATGTGCAACTAGAGTGCTAACATTCAGAATTTATGGCAAATGTGTGACACATCTGAATGCCTTCTTGATGGAACCAAAGTAAACAAGCATTGAAAATGCAATAGATCTCGCCCTCGTTTAAGTTAAAGCCATTCTGTTTGTAATGAGGTGGCTTTTTAGCTTTGCTTTTATTAGTGTTTTTTCAACTTTCATGTAAATAAATGCATCTGTATGCATATAAGTATATGTATGCATGCATTTATGTTTGTATTTATATAGATATACAGATGATATATGTTTATATATGTATGTATATATATATATATTCACTGAAAAAACCATAGGCTATAGACCATATATAGTTAGGAATTAGCATTTACAAAACCTTGAAAATTCACTGAAAAAACAATAGGTTATAGACCATATATAGTTAGGAATTAGCATTTACAAAACCTTGAAAATTCACTGAAAAAAACCATAGGTTATAGACCATATATAGTTAGGAATTCGCATTTACAAAACCTTATTTTACTCACACAAAACCATTGAAATTCCATATATAGTTAGTTGCACTAACTATATATCGCGCACCCGCGATCCACTGCTGATGATGTCACATATTACATCATTCATGACATGGCCAGTGACATCACTGATGACATCACTGATGACATCTCAAATGACATCACTGATGACAACATCCAGTGACTGTATGTTTCTGTAAAGTTAAAATATGTCTTACATATTGAAGAATGAGTGGATGTATAAGTGTCTGGATGAAGGATTTAGTAGGTGCATAACTGACTGTATGAGTGAGTGATTAAATGTGTCTCACTGAGTGCATGGGTTAGTGACTAAACTGTCTTAATTTGTGCATCATTATGTCTGTTGTTCTGTAAACTGTTGCATGTGTTGATAAGTAGCTATATGAGTAACTATATGGGTTATTAATTGGTTGCCCAAGTATTTGTATGGGAGACTGAGTGTGTGTGTGGGTGGCTGGGAGGTGTATGACTCTGTGCATAGATGTGTGAGCAGTTGATTCACTAGATGTATGGTTTCAAAAGTGCATGTGGAAACAGCTGTATGGGCGGTCGACTGTGTGCATGAGTGTATTGGTGAGTGAATGGATATCTCAGTGCTACATGTCAAAGTAAGTACATATGTAAAACACAGTACATGTGAGAGTTGACATATATAAATAACTGTGCATAAGAGCCAGTGAATGTGTGAGTGGCTGTATGGATCATTGTGAACTTGTATCAGGGATTGTATAAGAGAGTAAATATGTGTTAGTATATGTTTGAATAAGTAAAGTTTGTATAACTGTATAGTTGAGGAAATGGAGGTGTGATTGATTCTTTGCATGACTGACTAGGTGTGTGAGTAACTCCATGGATGAGTGACAGTCTGTGAGTGTCTGTTTACACTGATTCTAAGGTCATATTAGAGTCTGAAGAGGTTCATCGTATTATCACATGAATGATATCATCAGTGATGTGATCAGTAATGTCAAATGAGATGTCATCAGTGATGTCATCAGTGATGTCATTTGAGATGTCATCAGTGATGTCATTTGAGATGTCATCAGTGATGTCATCAGTGATGTCACTGACCATGTCATGAATGATGTAATATGTGACATCATCAGCAGTGGATTGCGGGTGCGCGATATATAGTTAGTGCAACTAACTATATATGGAATTTCAATGGTTTTGTGTGAGTAAAATAAGGTTTTGTAAATGCGAATTCCTAACTATATATTGTCTATAACCTATGGTTTTTTCAGTGAATATATATATATATATATATATATATATATATATATATATATATATATATATATATATATATATATATATATATATGTGAAACACGCCCTTCTGCAACAGCAAAGAGGATGAAGCCACACAGGGGAGGTGTCCTTTAATGCACAAAGAACCAGAGTTCAAGCGAATGCATTTCAGCTCACACACGAGCCTTCCTCAGCGCGACGTGGTTCACAGCAGCCTCAGAACAAAGTGACCGGTAAGTATCCGGGTCCCGACCTGCCTGGCAAATAAGTAGTCCGCCCCCAACAGCCACAATGTCATTGGCCGCAGGAAGCATGTGGTACATCATTCAGTGCATCTGGACTGCAACTCCCAGAATGCAGTGCGCTGGTCCGGCACCACATCACGGATTACTTGCACCTTTAACGTGCCAATTAAAGTCCACCTCCTCTCCCCTAAACTGCACCAAGCACGTAGAACCAACAGTCCATCAAGCAGGGGCGGGATCAATGATCCGGTGCCCATTGTGAAGCCAATTGACTCCAAACACTGCCGTTTTCGTGTCGCTCCGCGTGGTGAACTCCTAGAATCCCAATACCTTGGGTTAAACACAAACTCCACCGAAGCAGATGCCAGCAGCTAGGAGCCTCTTCTCGGTACAGGGGCCTCATGAAGCGCGATCCTGGCGTGCGCGCTATTAGTGAAACACTATATATATATATATATAGTCAAGTTACCTGAAAATGTTTTAAGGTCCTACATGGATTTTTAATGGGGAAACATGCAACAACTGTGACCTGCAGCCAACAAAACCAGACCTCTCTCAATCCTAGCTGCACTCAATGGAGACCTCTCTTTAAGGCAATCTGAGACAGGCAAAACATAATCAATGAACAATGCCATTTGCACACATATTATATTGTATTGTAATTTTATTTATATAGCGCTTACTACCCCTGACGAGGTGTCAAATTGCTTTTTCGAAGGGTAGCACGCTACTCCGGGACCCATAGAGGATTAGTGTTGAATTAGTATAGTGAAACATGCAAGTACATTTTAAGTGGTGGATAGGTTAGTCAGGTATTTGGATTTGGGATGATAGCAGAAGGATAGAGGAGGACAAAGGTTTAAAGGATTAGTGGTGAATTAATATGGTGAAATATGAGGTAATTTCAGTGGTGGATATTAGTCTGTTACTTGGAGTAAAAGGGATAGCGTAGGGATAAAAGGGAAGAAAGATTTGCATTCATATGGCACGTGTTACCCCTGATAGGTGTTGATGCGCTTTTCTGGTGAGTAGCACGCCACTCCGGAACCCATAAAGGATTAGTGTTGAAAATTAGTATAGTATAAATATGAAGTAATTTGAGTAGTAGATATGTTATTCAGTTATTTGGGCTGTATATTAGAATAGTTGAATATGGAATTTGAGAACTGAACATGTTAGTCTGTTAATTTTGATTGAAAAGGATAGTGGAGGGGTTAAAGAGTGAAAGTTTTTTTTTTTTAGGTCTTAGCAGTAGGGAGAGGCTTTTGGATGAGTAAAAAGGAGTTTTGGAGTGGAGGAGTCAGAGGGGAGAGTTTAGAAAGGTATTTTTTTAGGGGATCGGTGTAGTAAAAAGAGGTGTCAGATGATGCAAGGAGGGGTAGAGCAGGAGAGAGTCTAGAAAGGGTTATTTTGGCGATCATAGTAGTGGTAGGGGGTTTGAGATAAAGGAGAGAGTGGATGCAGAGGATATATTGATAGATGTAGAGGATGAGAGATAGGGTAGTGCATTGGAAGGAGTAGTAGAAAGAGGTTTGAGATGAGTCAGTAGGTTGGGATAGAAGATATATTGATCGAAGTATAGGCTGAGAAATAGGGTAGTGCATTGGAAATGCTAAATTAGAAGAAAGTGAGAAATATATAGATCCATAAGTACATTGAAAGTATATAGATACATAAAGGGAGTAAGTATATTTAGATTAAATATATTGATAGAGGCACAGGATGAGAAATAGGGTAGTGCATTGGATATGCTTTTTCAGGAGAAAAGTAACAGACACACAGATCCAAGTACATGGAAGGTACATAAATGCACAATGCTCTGTTTGTGGAAGTGGATGGTGTGGGCTGGGTATTGCTAAATGAGAAAAAGGGCAGCATTTCTGGCCCTAGTCCCGACCAGTCTCGAACAGGCTCAAACAGGCAACTACCCTTGTCCTCTCCGCCCTTAACAGGCTCAAACAGGCAACTACCCTTGTCCTCTCCAACCTTAGCCTCGACGCCTGGGCTGAGACACCCTAACCCTGGACTTTTATAGCCCTAGTAATCAGGTGACCCTTTCAGCCAATGGGAACCCTAGCCCTAACACTATCTAATCACAACACTAGCCCTAAAATCTAGAACCAATAGGAGACCAGGACCTTACAGCAATCTTAGCCCTAGTCCAAGGACCCAATCAGTTCAAAAACCCTGATCTCTACATCCAAAAAAAGGCCTTAGCCCTACCAGTAGTCCCAACCCAAGTCCAAGCAGCCAATGTTACAGGTAGCCCTAGTCCATACTTACAATAGAAAGCCTAACCCTACTCTTAGTCCCACAACTAGTCCAACAACCAATCACACCAGAAGCCCTAAATAGCTACTTCAAATTAAAGGTCTAACCCTAGCCCTAGTCCCACCCTACTCCTAACAACCAATAACATAGGAAGCCCAAGTCTCTACTTCCAATAGAAATCCTAACCCTAGCCCTAGTTCCCACCCTACAATGATTGAATCACAGACCCAGAAACCAATAAGAACCCTTAAATACCCAACCAAAGAGGACATTAACCCTACCCCAATAGAAACACCAGATTCAACCACCAATCAGTGTACACATGTGCCAACCACTAGCAGACCATATAAGGTCCCAGCGACCTCAGACAAGGTTTGCTGGCCAGGAAGTTGGAAGCTGCTTCTCCTGTTCAGAATCTCCTAGGAGACAGACAGGCTCAATCTACACTATGGACTTCTGCAGGTAAAAGCTTCACTAACTCAAAATCAAACCATACTGTTTGAATAAAGCTTTACTTCCCCTGCTGGCCAAAAAAGGAAGTGCACAGGCCCCAGTAAATACAGTTTAAACCGCTCACAGAAGCACCTTCTGATGTAGAATATCCCTGTTGCTGGGGGAGGGGGGAGGCAGGGGGGCTGGCCTCACTGGCTTGTGATCACAAAGTGGTGGCTGGGGGTGCATTGTTTTAACAAACAGGTCTTAGCACAGAGCAAAGGAGAAATTTGGAGGTAAAACAGATGTGTCACCAAGGAATGAGAGGGACAAACTACAGAGGTTGGACTGCAAATCCCACAATTCAACACGTTAAATGCAAGCAATCATGGGCAGGGAAAAACCACAAGTTTAAAACACATAACAGGTGATAACATATGCAATCACAGGCAGGTCAAAACTGCAATTTTAAACTGTAACAACCACATGCAAAGAAAGTAAACACAGAAAGGGAAAATCGTTTTTTAAGCAACTTTTGTTTTAGGATTAGACAGCACTAGTCTGTCTCCTTACCACTTCCTGGACTCTGCTCACTGCAATCTGGGGCACAGGTAGGTTGCAGTTCACAATATGGAGGAGAATGATTTGGGGTGCACCCAGCAAGGCCTTAAGGGGCCTGGGCAGGTGTGAGAGGAGGGCTCAGACCTGCCTGGTAGCTGAATAGCCAATGGACTGCTGGCCTGGGGTGAGGGCTGGGCAGCTGCTTCTCCAGTTTAAAATCTCCTAGGAGACAGACAGGCTCAATCCACACTTTGGACTTCTTCAGGTAAAGACTTCACTAACTCGAAATCTAACCATACTGTTTGAATAGAGCTTTACTCCCCCTGCTGGAAAAAAAACGAAGTGCACAGGCCCCAGTAAATACAGTTTAAACCGCTCACAGAAGCACCCTCTGATGTAGAATTTCCCTGTTGCTGGGGGGGAGGGGCAGGGGGGGCTGGCCTCACTGGCTTTTGAACACATAATGGTGGCTGGGGGTGCACTGTTTTAACAAACAGGTCTTAGCACGGAGCAAAGGAGAAATTTGGAGCGAAAACTGATTTGTCACCAAGGAATAAGAGGGACAAACTACAGAGGTTGGGCTGCAAATCCCACAATTCAACACGTTAAATGCAAGCAATCATGGGCAGGGTAAAAACACAAATTTAAAACACAAAACAGGTGATAAAACATGCAATCACAGGCAGGTCAAAACTGCAATTTTAAACCGTAACAACCACATGCAAAGACAGTAATCACAGAAAGGGAAAAATGTTTTTTAAACAACTTTTGTTTTGGGAAGAGACAGCACTAATCTGTCTCCTTATCACTTCCTGGACTCTGCTCACTGCAATCTGTGGCATGGGTAGGCTGCAATTCATAAGATGAAGTGGAATATATGTCCAACTTCTGTGAGCAAATTACATGATTACCCTGAAATTTGTGAACTAATTTAGATATTTGTCACTAAAGAGCCAGAATAATACCTGAAACTCTCTTTCGCAGTAATGATGTAAAACTGTCAACCCACTCCTTAACTCAAGTGCTGAATTTTTATTGTCTCTTCCGCCCATTCCTCATTCCATCCATAAATCGGTGCCTGAATCACAATCAATCAAACAAGGAGAGACAGAAGGTTTTTTTTTAGAAAAGAGGTCCAGCATACATGCCCCAATGTATTGTAGGAAAAAAGGATATGCAGTTCCTCCAGTAATTAAGACGAAGGAGAGAGATATATGTCAATCAGCACCCAAGTCTATGCTCTTCTGGAAAGTTTAGGAAGAAAGGAATTCCTCTTGTCAGAACTAGGGCCCTCACACACCCAGCCAGCTAGGTGTCATGCTTCATCAGATGGGCCTGGAGCGAAACTGAGCTGGTTTCCTGATCGCGACTGACGTCCTAAGGTCGTTCAATAATGCTTGCTCAATATGGTGGCTCAATATGGTGGCCATATTGTCACCCGCGTGCCCGTGACTGACTTGATCCGGAAACCAGCCCCTCCCTGCTCGAGACGCCGACGAGTATTTCAGCGCCTCCCACAAGCTGCTGAATACACCCCGTTGCAGAAGGAGAGGGTTAGGTTTTGATGGCGCACTTCCTGGGGCACAATGGTGAGTGATCATGGAGCCAGACGGTGTTACACCCGCCATCCCCGATGTTCAGTGAGGTAAGAGGTGGGCTACGAGTTCTTGCACTTCGTAGCAGATGCGCTCCTTCATCTTGCAGTCTTGGCGATTGTTGAGTCAGGAATGGGAGGGAATGGGGAACATCTACCTACAGCAATTGAGTACTACTTACTGAGGTGTCATTACCAATCCGGGTGGACTCTATGACCCGGCATACCCCTCTCTCCTTTGACAATAATAACCCCCCCACCCCACCCCCCCCGGGTGAGCCTATGCAACATGGAATGTGTATCATGATACTGATTTGCCATGTTCCATAGCAACGCAAACGACACCGGGGATATTAGCGACGCTCAAGTCTCCACCCTATTTGATTCCACACTGTTGTATCACACCTTTGTTCACCACATTACTTTTTCAGGGCTTTACAATGTACTAGTCCAGATATCCTGCCGGTAACTGATAGATGCAATACTTTGGTTACTACAAGGCGAGTGACTCCTGATAGCTACCCACACATTCTATTTTTTTAAAGAGAGAGCTAGCCTTGTGTATAGCTCAGTCTTCCGATTTTAAGTCATTTCATTTACCTGTTAACTAAAATATATTTCTTGTTTAAATACACCACACTTACAGTAGGTCATGATAACGCATACCTACTGCCTGCCATTATTCACTTACATTGTGACACTGCCACACCTTGTTACTGCGGGATGATCACCTGTGCACTGTTGGATGGTCACCTGTGTGTCTTAACATTGAGAGAGAGAGATGTTGTGACTATGATCACTATTAACTGATACAGTTGCGATTTTTATTTCTGTATCCTTCTCTTAGGTCGCTCTAAGATACTCGACTCACAGTGTTGAGACGTTGTAGGTAATTTGCACACCATCGGCTGAGTGTAGATATTCCAACCACTAGGTCCTGATGAATTACCACGGATCCTCCTGACCCACAGTCATGAAACATGTTGACCCATAGAGTAGAGCATAGTTGAACTGAATCATTAAGATCAGATAACTGCCCTCTTTTCACGTTTTTATTCAGGTGGATAGCAAGTCTGAATAAAAGTATCTTTGGACTATCCAACTTGTTTTAATCACTCCACACACATCTACACTTTAATAGGCCCCTCACTTCCACTGCACCATACTGCAAAGTACAAAAGATTTCCGCCGAAGAGCCCCTCTATGAGTGCCCGTCGAGTATTGCAGAACCAACCCAACGAGGAGCAGACCCATATGATGAAGCATGACACCTAGCTGGCTGGGTGTGTGAGGGCCCTAGTTCCGACAAGAGGAATTCCTTTCCTCCTAAACTTTCCAGAACAGCACAGACTTGGGTGCTGACTTACATATATCTCTCTATATTTTTCCTATGACACATTGGGGCATGTATGCTGGACCTCTTTTCTCAAAAATAGCCCTTCATTCCGTCCTTGTTTGATTGATTGTATGCACAGGTTACCCCCATGGGACATTTAGGTTATCAATAGTTTGATTGCCACTTATTAGACCACTTTGTATGCTAACTCTCCTTACTAAAAACTGGAAGTTGGATAGTTGGGACACCTACCATAATGGAGGAAACCCAGGGACTCAGTTTCAATGATAAAACAGTAGCCGATATCTTAGAACGCTTTCACTCCTAGGGGTGGAAGGCAGTGCGGCCTCAGGACGCAATTAGAAGACTGGACCACTTTAACAGCGATGAAAAGGGAATGGCTTAAGATCACCCTTCATGGAGCCATTATGACTGAGTATCTGCTGGCTAACATCACACCCATAGGGCTCATAGTTAACATCTTTCCCAGATTATTTCTAGAAGACGCGGTGTTCAAGAAAGAATGGTCCTTAGCAGCATAGAAATGGACAAGGGACCTTTTTTATTAATCATCAATACAGTCAAAAGGATAGCAAATGCTCTACTTGTGAGAATACAAATAGCGGAAGGAGCACTGACATCCATTATCCAAACAACTACATTCAAATCAAAGCTGGTTGAAAGCAATAGTGAACTCGTGGACAACAAAGAGTACCTATTGAAACAGAAAATAGCAAAACTACAAAAGGATATACAAAAGTTCCATAAAGAGAAAGTATATCCCTACCTGAAGGCAGACTACTCATCAACAAAAAGTGACTATTCTTCTGATGAGAGCTCAGATACCAACAGGAGGGGCTCCTCGAACAGGGATTGTAGCAAGGGCAGTTGGGAAAGTAACAACCAGAGAAGGGTCACCCATCCCCCTTAACCTAACTACAATGCACCACCTCATCCGGGACCACCACCACCATTCTGGCAATTCCCTATGCACCCACAGGGCCAGCCTCAGTTTTACCCATGGGTAACCCCCCTTTTTAAGACAGAAGTTGGGGCAGAGGAAGAGGGAAAAACAGGTAGGATGCAGAAACAGGTGCAATGGCAAGAGCAACCAACTCATGCAGCAGAGACAAGGAGAAGGACCAGGGGAAAAAGGAATTAGTGTTTAACTTGTCACACAGATCACTAACAGAGACAGAGAAAAAAGTACTTGAGTATAAGCGTGGGCGCAAAATCCGTTCTGGCAATTCCCTATGCACCCACAGGGCCAGCCTCAGTTTTACCCAATGGGTAACCCCCCTTTTTTAGACAGAAGTTGGGGCAGAGGAAGAGGGCGAAAAAGTGGGATGCAGAAAAAGGTGAAAAGGGAATTAGTGGTTAACTTGTCACACAGATCACTAACAGAAACAGAGAAAAAAGTACTTGAGACTAAGCGTGGGCGCAAAATCTGTTCCTTTTGCGAAATGTGCAGATTTTTTGGCAAATTTTCGGCCCGCTAATCGCGCAAATTTGCCCCAAAATCCGCAAATTCGCAAGCTTTCGAATTTTATTGCTTGGTCGTGCTTAAAAAAGACAATATTGCGCGTGCGGAGTTGACTTACCGTGATTCTGTGTTCGCCGAGTTGTTTTTCTCCCGGTTTGCGTGTGGTGGCCCATTTTGGATCTTGCTGCGTGATCGCACAAGAGTTTTTAGACCGCAATTACGTCATTGCGGCCTGCCATCTTGCAGAGCGAGAGTTTGACAATGCGAGTACGTCATAAGGGTCCGCGATCACGCATCGCCGTAGATGCAGTGCGCAGTTGACTTCCGGCGGGAGATTTGAACAGCCCTCGTTCCTGAACTTTCAAAAATTGCAATTCTGCACAAGAAATCAACCGCAGGCAGCATAAACCTTCTGAAAATCCTGATTTTGATCAGAATAACTCCTCAGATTGACATTTGGCTGTACTTTTTTGTGCAAGGAGTCCATTTTTTGGGGGGGTGGGAGGAAGGAAGTGCCTCAGGTCTCCAACTTCCGGTTCCTGTCCAGCAGGCTCCTCCCAGTGCTTTGTCCATGTCCTGGTCACTTTTGATTTGGATCTGGAGCTGGAAGGATTACTTTTTGTGGCTGCTGCTGGATATTTGTATTTGAGGACTTTTTTGGACTTTGGAGTTTGGATCACTTTTGGATTTGAGATTTTACAAGTAAGTTGGTGTTGTTTGTTTGGGGCACTGCAGTTGCTGCAAATAAAATTGTAAAACTTTTTCACAACTTTAAAAAATATTTATTGTGAGTAGCCACAGTATCCAGTAGGCCCAGGGTTAGTCATGGGTGCATGATACAACTGTTTCTGTGAGTTTTTTTTAACTTAAATCTCATTTATGTCATGGAATTTTAGCTCACTGTTATATGTGGATTTTTAAAAATTTTTTGGGGTGCCTGTAAAACCTCACTAGCCAGTAGGCCCAGGGGTAGTGAGTGGTGCATGGACCAAGTCTTTATGTGGGGTATCTTGAATTTAAACATTATTGAGGGCATGGATGGCATTGGATTGTGGTGATTTTTGTTTGTTTTTCGACTTTGTGGGTGCTGTTGGGGCCTGGCCATGTGGGTGGGGTCCATTTTGAGGCCTGGTCCAGGCAGGGCCTGGCCATGTGGCTGGGGGACAAGGGGCCATTTTGAAGACAGGCAGTGTGCTTTGAGCCATGGGCCTGCACCTAGCCTGCCCTGCTTTCACCCATTATGCCCAGGGGTACTGAGTGGTACATGAACCAAGGCTTTGTGTGGGGCCTCTTGAATTTAAACATCATTGAGGGCATGGATGGCATTGGATTGTAGTGATTTGTGTGTGTTTTTATTTACTTTGTGGGTGCAGTTGGGGTCTGGCCATGTGGGTGGGGGCCATTTTGAGGCCTGGTTAAGGCAGGGCCTGGCCATGTGGCTGGGGGACAAAGGCCCATTTTGAAGCCAGGCAGTGTGCTTTGATCCATAGGGCTGCACCCAGCCTGCCCTGCTTTCACCCATTATGCCCAGGGGTAGTGAGTGGTGCATGGACCAAAGCTTTGTTTGGTGCCTCTTGAATTTAAACATCATTGAGGGCATGGGTGGCATTGGATTGTGGTGATTTTTTTTTCTACTTTTTAGAGTGTTGTTGGGGCCTGGCCATGTGGGTGGGGGCCATTTTAGGGCCTGGTCCAGGCAGGGCCTGGCCATGTGGCTGGGGGACAAGGGGCCATTTTGAAGCTAGGCAGTGTGCTTTGAGCCATAGGCCTGCACCCAGCCTGCCCTGCTTTCACCCATTATGCCCAGGGGTAGTGAGTGGTGGCATTGGATTTTGGTGATTTTTTGTGTTTTTCGACTTTTTGGGGTGTTTAACTAATGTTCCTCTGCCTTCCTTTGCTTTTAGGTGCACAAGAGAACCACCAGTGCCAGGAAGAAGTCCTGCAGCAATGTGTGCAGCACAATGTCACGTGACATCACGTGTGGCCACATACAAATCTGCAACTCGTGCAACTGCGGCCTGCTGTTCTGACATCTGAAGAAGATGGGCCCAAAGAAAGGTGGCCGTAGCTCCTCTACAAAGAAAATTGCCAGTGTCACTGCCAGTAAGAAGGAGCAAAAGAAGCAAGTGGTGCCACTTACCAAGGAGACTGGTGTGCCCACAGACACTTTTTTCGGGGAAAAAAACAACGCTTGCAGCAGCTGGGTCCGCCGGGGACCAAGCTGGGAGCAGCACCTCCCCTTCATTGGGCTCAGTGCCACCACACCAAAATAGTTCCACGGCCATGAGTGCTGCAGAGGCAGCCACTTTAATTGTTCAATCAACATCGACCAGTGATTTTGGCTCATCGCAAGAAAGTAGCATACAATCCACGCAGGTTGTAACTCAGCTGACGAGTGTGCAACAACCACAGCCGCAACGACAACCACAGGTGCAACTAGTACAAGCACAAGTACATGGGCAAGGAGAGGCGCAAGTACATGCGCAAGGAGAGGCGCAAGTACATGCGCAAGGAGAGGTGCAAGGAGAGGAGCATGGAGAGGCGCAACTAGAGGCACAACTGCCCACAATGCTTGTTCCTCCAGAAGTAGGTGCACATCAGGAAATCGAGATTCAAGCGAAGGTATCATCCGAGGAAGCCACTCCTCCTGAGGATGATCCATTGTCTTCCAGATCCCCAGCAAGAAAAAGGTCAAGGAGGGCTACTACAAGTTCTTTTTCAAGCCCCCTTCCTTCTGATGATCTTGATGTTGATTGGAACCCACCAAAGCAGTCTGAGAGTGAGGCACGCCATGAGCCGACAAAGGTAGCTAAACCAAAAAGGAAGGTTCCTGCAAGGCTTTCAGTTATGGGTGATGACGACGAATAACAAGTGGTGTACTCTGCTGCTGATGAACAGCCTGACGATGACCCAGTCATCACAGTCGTCACTCCAGCCCCAGCGGGCATGCAGCAGACCAACATTATCACTCTATCCCGAATGGCTGCTGAGCGGGATGTGGGCGGCGTGGCACCGGTACCACCACCAACGCAGTTAACTACAACACCAACACGACCTACAGCTTCCATATTTTCTCGTCAGAAGGGCTGGCAGAGACCTCCATCCAGCTCGACCTCCATTACCTCAAGTAGTGGTGCTGTAAGTGAACAACAGAGTCCAATTCAGCCACGCCCATCCTCCACTTCATCTGGCATTGAAGCTGAAAGTAGCACCTCCACCACCAGCAGACATCTCCAGTCCACAGTTTGGGACTTCTTTAGTGTTAGCCAAAAGGCCGAAAACATGGTCATTGGTTTGATTTGTAGATAAGTAGTTAGCCGGGGTAAGCTTGGTACCAACTATGGCACCGGAGGCCAGAGAGGTCATCTGAAAAAACACCACACTATTGTTTGGGATGCGCACCTAAGGAAGATCCAGGGAACCAAAAGTACACCAAATCCAAATGTATCCATTGATATTGCATCTGATGATGATGACAAGGGTCTTATCGTGCAGGGAGGGAGTGAAGAAGCGACAGACATTTTTTCTGGTACACCCAGTAGTCCTGGCAGCAGCACTGCAGTGGTAGCACCCACACCCTCTACCCCTGCAACATGTATGAGGCACACTAAGAGTCTGGGAGAGACACCAATGTGAAAAAGTACATCAATGAGCCAAACTGGTTTGAAGAAGTCTGCATCATCATCATCACGTAAAATGGTTTAGACCACCATTAGCAGAATGTTTTGGTCAGATGCAACATTTGAACGCAACCACCCAACGGCACTTCTGTATAATGCAAAGCTGGCTAAAATGCTAGCGTTGGACCTTCTCCCTTTTTCTTTCGTGGAAGGGGTGGGTTTTCTAGAATTTGTGGCAACAGTCTGCCCTAAATGAAAGGTTCCTAGCCGGTCCAATTTTGCCAGAGTTGCTGTTCCAGCACTACATCAAGATGTGCTGGAGGTGTTTGGCGCAGCTATTCAGAGGAGTGCTGTTTACACTATCCACCTGGCAACAGACATGTGGACCAGTTGCCAAGCCCTTGATTACATGTGCATCTCTGCACACTGGGTCTCTTTTGCAGGGGTTAAAGACAAGTTAAAAGCAGGTGTTGACACAGACACTGTTTTTCAAGCTACTCGGAAACATGCAACAATAGCCATGTTTGCCATGGAGAAACCTCATACTGCACCTAACCTTTTGGAGGAGTTTGATAGGAAGGTCTATGAATGGCTGCATCCAAGAAATCGCATGATTGGTTATGTTTCCACGGATAATGGCAGTAATATAGTTAAGGCCAAGCAGCTAGGTGACTATTTCAGAGTGCCGTGTTTGACGCACAGTATTAACATTGTTGTGCAAGATTTCTTAAAAAAAGAAACCACAGTCAACAAGTTACTGACCACCTGCCGAAGAATCTGCACACATTTCAGCCATTCTTTTAAAGGCCCAGAAGAATCTGAGGAGCATTCAACATGAACGTTGACTGCCAGTCAAAGGACTCATCCAGGAAGTGGCAAAACGTTTGAACTCAACCTTTTACATGCTTGAGCGTCTGTCTGAGCAGTGGGGGGTAATCAATGAGTATGTCTATAAACTGGGTTCTACTATGAAAGACATGAGGCTAGAGTTGGAGGAATGGAAGCTAGTTGCAAGCCTGACAGACATACTTCGTCCTTTTGAGGTCTTCACATGTAAAGTCAGCAGGGAGGACTGTTCTTTGGGCAAAGCTATCCCATTGTTGCGCATGCTAAAGCACCAACTGAAGGCGGTATCTTCAACGTTCCGAAATGATGCTGAAAAGCAACACGCATATCAGTTGGCGGAGAGGTTATTAAGCCGCCTAGTTGACAATTAAAGGCTTAAAAAAATACATACAGAACAACATTACATTTGTGCCACCATTCTGGATCCACGGTACAAAAAGGCCGTGGCCAGCAAAGCATTCATTCCTTTTGATGAAGCGGTTGTTTCAAAGTACAAACAATGGCTAGCTGTGTCAGCCACTCGGTTCGAAAAAGAGCAGCAGAAAATTGAAGGAGCCGGCAGAAGTACAACTGAATCAGCAGGCCATCCGGCGTCAAGTTCCACTTCTGAATCTGTGGTCAAAGGGATTCAATTTCCTTCACAGCCGTTACCGACACCAGCAACCGTATCATCCCCTCACCTGCACCAGGCCCAGCCATAATATTAGCGGAAGCGGATTGGCTAACTCATCAAGAGTTTGCCTGTTCCAGTGATGCAAAGGCCACAGATGGTATGCAAAGTGGAGCAACCCTGGAAAACCTTCAGTCCATGGTGCAGGCCTATCTGGATGACACTTCAGAGGTCTTTGTTAATCAGAACCCATTGCTGTATTGGTATAGGAAAAGGCCTCTATGGTCACTGGTCACCAACCTGGCTCTAAATTATTTGTCTTGCCCACTCGCAAGCGTGTCTTCTGAACGTGTTTTCAGTGCTGCTGGTGCCATTGTAACTTCAAAAAGGACCCGCTTCTTGCCCAAAAATGTGGGGAGGTTAACATTGATCAAGATGAATAAGCACTACATATCACCAGATTACAAAATACGTGAATGGACAGAGGAAGAAGAGGATACCAACTTAGGTGATGGAAGTTCTTCTCTGTTACCTGACCTACTCCCGTCTCAATTCATAGAGTTTGAGGACGAGCTATACTACCCTGACACCGAGGCCTTAAAATGACTTCCTTTTTTTTCATCCTTATTCACTTTTATTCCTGTGTGTCTTTCTTTCTTTTGCAACTTTTACCACAACAAAACTCTAATCACCTAATCACAACAAGTCCATCAGCAGCACTGTCTTCATCTTATTTCCTTATTGATTTGAAGGTGCCGCAGTCTGCATTCCTGAGGTTCACAAGTTCACAACTCAATCATGCTCCTCTATCCTCCTCCTCCAGACTCCCCCTATCCATTTCCCTCAAGGCAGAAGGCTGTATTACGCAGAATTAAGAAACTTTGTCTTCGTAGACGAGTCCCCTCAAGTGGGACTGGAATAACTGATTACATGCTTGCTGATTGCTGACAGTTACTTCTGAAATTGACTGGAGAGGCTGCCCTGTGGTCCCTCACTTTCAGAAGAAGATGCGGACAAAAAGTGGAACAGGTAACGAATAATGAGAAGAAGATGGCATGCAGTGGACAGCAATGCCTGTCTGGCCCTGATGAAAGCAATTGCTGTTTGTTTGTTGTGCATAAAATGAATCATATGTCTTCTGTTATTATTTAATCTTTTACACACTAAATGTAACTCAAGTCTACTCTGCCTTTTTTTACCTTGTTTAATTCAAATTGTACTTCAACTGCAGGGGCCACTACGTTGCATTTTCCAATATGCAAAATGCCTTGGACTTACTGTTTGCCAACATACCATGATGATTGATTAAATATTATATATTTTTTCTTTACAGTCACTCACTGGGATGGATGGATCATCAGCGTCGGTTTACGGAAGAACTATGGCCAATTTGTGAGTGACAAACAGGTAAACCAGTCTACAACAACTACTACAGCAGAACTACATGTCTGTCTAGTCGTGGTATGGAGTGGTCGAGGCAGTGTAGTGTTGTTATGCCAGGCAGAGTACAGAGTACAGCAGTTCATGTAAAATTGGGGCTATGTGGCTTGCTGCATACAATTAGATATGCTTTGTCTGTCTGTGTCAAAGAGCCTAGGTATGCTACATCAGGTTGCTTCACTCAGTGGTGCCTGCCTTGACCGTCTGCATGGCCCTGCCGCAAGCATGGGCCAAAATTTTTTTGAAATTTCGGCAATTTTGAGAGATTCACGGATTGCGAATATGCCGCCGAAAAACAGCAAATTTCGTGACAGGAACTGATTTTTGGCCCATGCTTGTGGCAGGGCCATGCAGACGCTCAAGGCACGCACCACTGAGTGAAGCAACCTGGTGTAGCATACCTAGGCTCTTTGACACAGACAGACAAAGCATGTCTAGGGATTAGGGTTCAGTGCGGTTACTAGGCTTTTTAGGTTTATTTATTATTTTGGTAAGGTTCCCGAAGTCTAGGGCTCAGGGCCGGATGCAGGCTCGTTCATAATGATGTTGGCAAGGTTTTAGGGGGGTTTGGAGTTTTTTCAGAATTGGCCGAATTTTTGCCATTTTTGGTTGGGGGGTTCTAGATCTTTGGGTTGGGTTGAGGGGTCTGGGGGCACTGCTGGGAAGGTCTAATTATGATTGCAAGTGGTTTGAAGAAAATCCATGGTGAAAAAGTTTTTTTTTAGCAGTATTGCATGTTTTTGGGGGGTTGCTTGGGGGGTTATAGAACTTTGGGGGTGTTGAGGGGTCGGGGAGCACTGCCGGGAAGGTATAATTTTGATTGCAAGTGGTTTGAAGAAAATCCATGGTGGAAAAGGGGGGTTTGGGTCTAGTTGCAGAGAGCGTATTGGCACAATTGAAACTTAGTGCTAGCAGTATTGCATGTTTTTGGGGGGCTGCTTGGGGGGGTTCTAGATCTTTGGGGGTGGGTTGAGGGGTCTAATTTTGATTGCAAGTGGTTTGAAGAAAATCCATGGTGGAAAAGTTTTTCTTTTTAGCAGTATTGCATGTTTCTGGGGGGTTGCTTACGGGGGTTCTAGATCTTTGGGGGTGGGTTGAGGGGTCTGGGGGCACTGCTGGGAAGGTCTAATTTTGATTGCAAGTGGTTTGAAGAAAATCCATGGTGGAAATCTTTTCTTTTTTTAGCAGTATTGCATGTTTTTGGGGGGCTGCTTGGGGGGGTTCTAGATTTTTGGGGTGGTTTGAGGGGTCTGGGAGCACTTCTGGGAAGGTCTATTTTTGATTGCAAGTGGTTTGAAGAAAATCCATGGTTGAAAAGGGGGGTTTGGGCCTAGCTGCAGAGAGCGTTTTGGCACAATTGAAACTTAGGCCTAGCAGTATTACATGTTTTTGGGGGGCTGCTTGGGGGGGGGGGGGTCCATGTTGGAAAAAGGTTTTTTTGGGCCCAGTTGCAAAGAGCATTTTGGCAACATCCAGCAAAAATCGCCCATAGTTACTAATTACTATCCTTGAAAAGGAGACTCAGAGTACGCACTTTCGAAATAATGATTATATGTAATACTGTCACCTCTGAAACTGAAACTGAAAGTGTTATTTTTGCACTACACAGCGTACCTTATATTTCTTTCTCTGTGGTGTTTTAATATCACTTCCTGTTTTTCCATCAACAATTACAGGCCGTCTTTTACCCCGTGCCATGGAACAAACAATTAAATCAGGCTTACCATTAGCGATCCGCAATTCCGCATCAGGCAGGCAGTGGACAGTGTGTCTGGTCACCAAGATTGATTGACAGAGCGTCGGATGGAATGGAGGAGTACCGTGAATAAGAGGAATGGCTGGATGCATGCAACTTCACAAATTCAACAGGACAACTACAAAATACAGTTACAGTATCCTCTTAACTTCTCCTTATCTTTTAAATGTTATTGTTGTGAACTTGAACTTCTACGAATGTGACTCTGTGCGTTTGTTTCCTCTCTGCTTCAAATTCCTCCCTCCAGCTATTTGATAAGTTTCTTTGCTATTTCTAAAATTAATTTAATGTACTAATAAGTGTTTATTCTCTCTGAGGGCAGAGAGGCAAGTGAAATTGCCTAATTATAATTATTACTGCGGCCCTGTACTGTCAAATTGTTTCTTCATAGTTACTAGTAAGTTGTAGTAAGTACCACTTTTCAGTAACCTAACCATCCATTTATCAAACAACCTCATGCATGCAGTAGTGCACTTCCTTTATGTCCCTCAAAAGATTTATGGATATCTTCGAATCCAAAGATTTGTTTTTCTTCATTTGTTGTTTGTCCATGCTTTGTTTTTTTCCTCTCTTCACAAATCTTTCCCCAAAATCCCCATTCCCATCCAATTTTCAAACCCTAACCCTCTTCCCCCATGCTGTGTGGTTTTTCATTGAGGTGTGACTAAATGACAACAATAAATTCCACACACTTGCTGGGGAGGATAAGGTCAAAGCAACAGAAAAATCATCTTAATCAGAATTTCATGTGCGCCATCGTGGATTGATCATCAACAATATCCTCCTCCTACACGTGACAAATCGAATGCTTAATGCTTACGCTGCTTTGTCCTTTGCCTTAATACTATTTCTTATAGTAGCCATACTCCACGCAACTAGTACTTAGTTATCTTTTGAATACTTTAGCACTTCTTAGGCTACAATTTATGGCACTGTTCTCTACCGTACTATCTATCGTACTGTTTCTAATGCTACGCTCAGGCCACTCAATGTTTCACTTCCTTTTTTTTATATGCTGCTACTGCCAGTGTGTACCACTACTACTACCAGCACAATGATGATATTTCAACCATCCAGGATTCAAGTCAACACCCAACCTTAATCGCTTTTTTGCCATGCAGCCAGCCCTGTGCCTAGCCCTATTCTCAAACACGTATCACAGGTAAGATAAGCATTTTGAGGAGGTAAAATAATGGGCTAGGACTCAGAGGAGAGGAGAGACTGACAGTAGTACTAGTAAAGTACTAGTAGGGCAATTGAATTCACTAACTCTGTTAGTGGCACTTTTGTACATGTTTGGACGTTTAGATAATTCATGCTGGTAAGTTTGAAGAAAGCAAACGTACAGTAACCCCCGCCCACCACCACACGAAATAATATGAACGCGTATACTATGTTTAAGTATGTAAAATAAATGAATATATTTCTCCTAACAAAACTAAACAAACCCAACTCACCCCCCTCCCTAAACCCAACCAATGTCCAAATGTCCTTCAAGTCCCTTTCCCCAACGCCCAATTTCCACCCCCCAACAGTCTTTAAAAAAGGGGCAAGTGAAAGTCACCTCCTTCTGTGGACAGGTCCTGCACCTCTTTGCGGAGGTCCCGGAGCTGGCGCTGTTGCTTCTCTGCCAATCACTCCAGGTAGTCCACTCGCTTTTGGAGGCGGCGCAGACGTGCCATCCAGGCTCTGCGGGGGGCAGCTGTTGTTTTTGCCACTGTGCGGCGGGGGCGGGAGGCTGTCGGGCCATGGCGCCGTTTCGCTTGAGGCTGCTGGCTGGTGGACCTGGGGACCTGGAGGAGGATGCAGTAGTTGTCATCTCCTCCTGCTCCCGAGCCCACAGCCACCGATATTCAGCGCAAATGGTCTCCAGCTTACAGGACCTGGCCCGGACAGCCATCTCCTCGCGGGTGAGCTTTTATGGAGCATCTATATGAAGAAAGAAAGAAAAATACTGTAGCCAATAGTCTTTAACATTACGTCAAAATAATTCAACAGAAAGTTGTCTCACAGTAACACTAGCAACTTGCAAGCACAGTAAAACATTTTGGCATGTATCTTTCCGCAGTCTTTGTAGGCCTGTGACATTAGTGGGAGTTTCAGAAATTCTACTAGCAGCACTATAGACTCACTACTACATACTCAGAGAGTCAGAGACTACACCAGTCTTCTTTTTTTCTCTTGTTTTGCAAAAGAAATTACTTGTACGTGAACTTGTGGTAGCCGGCATAATGCCAGCTCACTCGGCTTGCACCCAAGAAAAACAGACACAAGCCATGATGACGCAGACTCGAATTACTTTAAGCAGTACATGCAGGTGGGGATAGGAAGCTCTTACTTTTCTATAGGGGTGGCACTGGCCATACTCGGTTACATCAAGGGCTACTGCTCAATGTAATTTATATTTCGCACTGCCCCCCCCGGGCCTTGACTACTACAAAAGGAAAATGAAGATTATTAATTTCTGATCATATATCCTGTAGATCACATGATCTTTGCATATATGATTGATGACTTTAGGTGCTTTGTTTTGATAGATTGAGTGAACAACAGCAATAGTCCACCCATGACACAGCTGAAAGAAAATTAATAACATAGGGAGTGAGTTTGGTACCCATAATTGCGAGGGGAAGGGACTTGACTTGATATAATGTCAACTATACAATACATACACAAAATATGCTG
This sequence comes from Lissotriton vulgaris, assembly GCF_964263255.1. Taxonomy (NCBI): domain Eukaryota; kingdom Metazoa; phylum Chordata; class Amphibia; order Caudata; family Salamandridae; genus Lissotriton; species Lissotriton vulgaris. The sequence continues at coordinate 1,309,467,527 of NC_141691.1, read as the reverse complement.
TGCTTCCAAAGTAAACTACTGTACTGTATGTCACAGGAGTATTTAAATTTTCTGAACAATCACAACTTCTAGTATTTGGATTTCCTCAGCTTTGCTACTTTGGCACGGACATGCTGTTCAAAGTAACACTGTTCATCCGCTGAGCGTCTGCTCTACTACATACACCTCTGCTATCTATGAGGAAGAAGAAGTTACCATCCAGGCTTCCAAAGTAAACGTCTATCATTCTTGTTAATGTCTCACCTTGTACCAAGTTTACTTTTTCTCAACCACAACCAACTAACACCCTTTTCATTTTATTTCGTAAACCACCGTCTTGACTTGCATTTGAGTTTGACCCAAATTATATATTGCAATGCACACCACACATGCATTTTCTGATTCACCCACACAGGCAGTCATCTTTTCGTTCTCCTCCAACCATCCTTGCTTCAAGCAGCCATGCATCTGATTCCTTCCTATCAGCCACCTCTGCCTGCATTCAAAAACACATACCATTCTTCACAGTCATAAATGTTACGACTCGCTCGTCCTTCCTTTCACCCTTCTTTCCCTTTTCGTTCTTCACATCCCTCAAGATCCTCTGACATGACTTGCCTTCACGATAAAAGTTTCCCACCTGAGTTGAAGTCGAATAGAGGGGGCCATTGCTTACCCGAGAACTACGGCCGCTAATGCTATTACTAAGTCAAGGTTGACTGTCTTCTCCGTGATTGGCAAAAATGTAGTTCTAAATTAGTAACTGTTCTTAACAGTACAGTGTACTCTTGTACTAGTGTACTGTCTACTGAACAGTACATCATACACTCCTTTGCGAGCCTTATCTAAAATGTCAATATGTAAGGAGTATAATAGCTTACCACCGTCCGCCGCTGCTGAGCCATCCAACTCAGCTCCTCCTGGTGGCACTTGTGGCGCCGCTGCATCCGCCCCTGGAGTGGACCCCTCCGCGCTGTTGGCCCCGGCACTGGTGGTGGGAAGTGCTGCATCCGATGTTGTGACGCCTAGAAAAAATATGTCATATTTTTTTAGATGCCATACACCACCCCCTATTTCGTCTCGTAATGGAAAAGAAAATGTTAATACATAATATATAAGATTTTTAATTATTGGGACTGAAGAAAAGTCACAGTTTTGGGGAGGGTGTTAACTTATATGCTTAGCCATAACATGCAACACTTTTTGGCACAACTGATGAATGCTTGCTTTTTGATGTGCAACATTTTTCTAATTACAGACAGAACCAACTACTCCTCTTCACCACCAGGAGGACTTGAAGTTCCAACAAGGTGAGGGCTCCCGAGTCCCGCACAGATACTTGTGACTGAGGTATGTGGAAAGTCGAACTGCACCTTTCATCAACAATGTCCTATTTCTCTTGTCCATACTTCTGTATGTGCAGAATAGTCCCTGAAACACTAGCGGTATGGTATATGTGCTACTATCACATCAAAAAGCCAACTACTAGCTTATTCTTGGTTGACATTGACATTTTGTTGTTGGAAATTGTCAAAGCCCTAACATTAAGAAGACTTCAATACACAGCAATGGCAACCGAGAGGACTGCCCTCGGTGCCTCTAGAGCTATTGCTGGATCAGATTTTTGTTTAACACCATTTGCCGACTGGGCAAGCGTAGCTACCTAAACAGACCGACTCATAATAATAGTAATTAGTAGTAGCACCGAGAGTGATGGTAGAGAGGCAGGATAAGAATGTAGAAACAGTCTACAAGAAGATCAAAGACTATTTTGTAAAAAATAGAATTAGGAAATAGTTTGGAATGAATAGGAGTTGTAAAAGTTAGGAAAGTATAATTATATTAACAACAGAACAACTTACTGGGGTCAGCAGAAGAGGCTGCAGAGGACTGTTCCTGCCCACTTTCTTCCGCCGGAGTCTGGGGTCTACTCTTCTTGCCCCTGGGAGGTGCTGAATGTAAACATGAAATAAACACAAACATGGATGATTGTTTTTTTGAAATATTTGATTTCTTTGATCACAATCTAAAATTATCTTGGGGAAACAAATTACCAACAATTGCACTACATGTATTGACCTATCTGATCTGGTCAACTAGGAGGATACTAGTACAGTATGGCTGGATTCGCAGACCATCTACTTGGAAAGTTATGTAAATCACTAACTAAACAAACAACAACAAAAAGGTTCTACTACGACTGGCAGCACTCAGCAGCACGCGATGTGACAGACACACTCCTTCATCATGTTTGCAGACCACTAAAAAATGTCCTACTACTAATAACAAGTCATAATATACTCAACCTATCAATCCAACACTATCTCTTCTTCTTAGTGGCAGCAGGAATACAAAGGAAGGACTAGACTTGAGTCTCTAGTCTCGCTAGCATTACGCAGTTCTGTAAAGTACTACACTCATGCATATTCAGGCCAAATGAGCACAAAGTTGCAAACAAGTAAGCATAGTAGCAACGCCACTTAGGAGGCAAGCACCTGCAATCACAGAAGCTATTTAACCCCTTGGGTGCGGCCGCAATTCTGCGCCTGTGCGGCAGAATCGCAAGTGGGCGGGTTCATGACGGCCCCCAGCCGTCATCAGCACGCGAGCAAAGTAATGCATGATGGCTGGGAGCCGTTATCAGCACCGAAGGGGTTAAACATTATTTTACCTGCAATGTAATCGAATCAGCAGCATTCTTGCTCTTCGGGAAAAACATATATTAGCAATATAAAACAGAGCAGAAGAAAACAAAGAAAGAAAACAAAGAAGTTATTAAATAGCTACTCACCAAGGCCAGGGATCTCCACACCTAGCACGTGGAGCAGGTCCTGCTCCCGGTCAAGGAGGTCCGACCACTGGTGCGTCGGTTGCTAGTAGGTGCGCCGGACCACCAACTCCCTATGCATGGCCTGGCACACCTTTTCCCAGAGCTGGTGACGCTCCCGGAGGCCATTCCCTTGACCGGGCCTGCCCCCTGCTGCCACGGTCTGTGGGAGGTGGCGCTGAACATAAAATATAAGTGCAGCCACCTCCACCGCGCTGAAAACCTCCCTGGCCACCACATTCTCCCCCCTCAATTGCCTGCAAGGGAGCCCGGTACGGGGTGTGGGACCCTTCCCTCTGCTCTTCCCTGCTCCCTTTGCCATGGTCCTGGACAGCTGAAAAAAAATAGGAAAGAATTGGGTTGTGGTGCATAGCAGTGTCTGCAGCCCTGTGCATTAGAGAGTCAGGCATACACCCCATAGGGGCTAAGGCCAGCAACATCTCCAAGTGAATTGAGCCCCATAGTCCAATGTTAAGCAAGTCACCATCTTCAATGCAGGGTATTCATTCCTGCAGCCAGGATCCTTCAAGGCCAGTGTAGTCCAGTACATAAAGCTCCCCCCAGGCATCAGCATCGGCTGCTCAGTACTGGGAGGGCAGGCCCTGCGATCCATGCCGGGTCGCCAAGTCAATCGAATCTGAGACCCCCGAATCGCAGGATACTCTGAGGCAAAGCAAAGCCGCAAGACAAAAAACAGGGCCCGTCGATGAAGAGAGATGCATCAAGACTGGTCCTATATAGCTACCAACAGCCATTTTGCGGATCCCTATGGCCAATTATAAGGGGAAAATCGCCAACAGGGACTTCAGGGATAAAGGGCCAGCTGCCATGATCAAAATGGAGTGGTCAGAGCCCGTCCTTGTGTTCGCACAGCACGCAGGAGATGGAAGTCCCAGTAATGTAGGGGTGCAACTCTGTGAGGGCCCGTGCCCAGTCAGGTACTGCAGGTGGAAGGCAAGGATCTCCCAGTACAGGCACCACCAGAAATTAGTGCAGTCTCTGGACACAAAGCGGGACTGCTATCTTGCAGGACAAAGGTGACTGCAGGAGCTGAGGACTGCCAATTCTCTGGCAGTTCCTTCCCAGCCCTAGACTCATCAACCAAGGCACCCCAAGGCCAACTCACATCCTTCAGAGGTGGGGATTAGGCATGGCATGCAGTAGGAGCAGAGGGATTGAGGAGGGCAGAGAGCTCAAGCTGTCCATGTCCTCATGTCATTGCAGTTGGGTCTTCCCCTCCCTTTGACGTCTCTATGCGTGCACCTTGTCTTCACTACTTTCAAATTGTCACGTTATCTTGCAACTTGTGATTATTAATAGCTGTTCTTTAAAAATCTGGTTGCATCTGCCTTTAGCGCTAAAGCTCCGGATTACCTATGAATGTATATTAAGTAGCAGCACGGTACCTTGATGTGTGGTCTGCACAGCAGGTTCTCGGTCACCTATATGTAGATTTATTTGCACATCTTTCATTGTTTTCAAGTTCTTCATAGAAACTGGAGTTATAGATTGACTCCACGTGCATTAACCGTCAATTCAGTACTTCAACTGCAACACGCATGTTGATCTTTGGATTACTAATTCCCTAACTCGTTGCCAGTTGTAGCGTCTTTCCTAGCCTGGGTACCCGCCAATGACTATGCCACACTCAAAGTTTAGTTGTACACGTCCTCGTTCTCTGCATGTAACTGCTAATTCAACATTCTAAACCAGCCTTAAAGGCATTCTGCTCAAATAAGTCACCGTTCTATGGAGTTTTGCAGGAGCCAGAAGGGTTCCATAATTTCTAACTCTCTAGACACTACATAATATTCATGTTGCTTCTCGTACTTGGAAAGCTATTACCATTTCGACATTAGTTGCGCATTTAATAATGCTTTTCAGTGATTCCAGCCCTGAAGATCAATGAGGACAACATTGGCCCATTATTTACTTTTTGGGCTGCAAATTGATGAGGTTCTGAGTTTAAAACACTGAAACATGATGGAAAAAATTGGTGTTTGGCTCTGGGCGTGCCACCATGGACACCATTTTGTGATCTTCTCAATGAGCTGGATTAATTTCCACTAACACATCCTTTAAAAAGTCTTCCTTTCATACAGTAGATTCTTAATTGAAAACCTTGGAGAGGTGAATATTTTTTTGAGCAGCTGGGAGCACAGCTGGTATGGTAATGCATAAATAATTAAACTATTTATTTCTGTCCATGAGTACCTGAATTACTTTTTTTAATGAAAAAGATTAGGTTCCTTTTTTTACAACTGTGCGAAATCTACCAGTAATAAAGAAATGGAAAAACGTTTTTGTGGCATTCTGAAGTTACTCAGTAAATGTATCTGATTATGCCACTTCAATGTAGGTAGGGTGCAAGTGGGTATAGCCCTCTGATCCTGGGTATGAATCTTGGAAGTACAAAGTTGCATTGTCTAAAGAGAAACAACGTCCCCACTCTGCACTCCATGGGGTAATCACCCTCTAGCGACTTACTCCAAGTAGTTGAAGGTCAAACAACAAATTGCAGGCAGGTAGATCCTTAATTTCATTTTATTGGAGAAGTTGTGTTGCATCACCCTTATGGATGTTTTTTGTGCGTAGAAAACATCTGTCTCCTTTATGAATCACTCTTTATTAATCCCTTCATGAACATCTCTTTATGAATCCCAATGCATTTCAGGACGGCGCCCTTCATCAGGTAAATAGTTCTAACAAAGTAGTCAAATATCACAATATCAATAATGCAAAAGGCACAATAACCGCAAAATACAATTACAAAATTGTAGGAAGATGGAAAAGTTGAAAAGTGCAGTAGTTCTGCCTGTGCTTAATCAAATCTCAATGGTGTGCAAGAGAAAAGACCCTCTGTGCACAAGCAGTCCAAGGTAAGGTCTGTCTCCAAAGAAAACAAAGACCTTAAGCATATGCATGCCCATGCTCATATACAAAATCAAAACATAATCATGCTACTGTTTGAATATTGGCAAGGTGACACGTCCCTTGTCTCATTACTTGCAATAGTGCTGCTTAATGGTAGGGAATGGACAGCTTTAACAAAGTTCCTGATTAAGATGGTTCCTCCACCTTATTTTACAAAATCTCTAATCAGAAACTCTGCCAAGACATTATTTTACTTTTCTAGCATTTTTTCCTTTTTGGTTGAAATCATAGCTACACCATCAGTGGCTTCTATGATATTCCTTCCAAAACCTGAAAAATACACAAAATTGTAACTAATGTAAGACTGATCTCACTGCTAAATTTAGACTGTCAACTCAATCTAAATATTCTGTCAGGATCACCCAATAGGTTCATACATAAAATAATTTATCCATCACAAACATGGTTTATGTTTGGCCAACTGACAACTACAGCATGAGACTGTTTTGGTCTAATAGAGGTGGGGAAACTGTTTGAAACACCTTTAGCAACTGCCTTTCTTGACACACTTGACATAGTCTTATGGTTCTTAATTAGTAGGGTTCATACAGAAATTTTACTTTGTTGAGGATTTTATTGGAAAGCAGTGTATAGTGCCCCTGAAGTAGAGGTTAAAGTCAATAGACTTTTCTTGAGTTGTTTCAATGTACCAGAGAGGAATACCCACTTTGACCAATGCTCTCCATGGTTGTGCTTGACCCTCTCCTGAAACCATTAGATTATCTGTTGACATTCACTGGATCCTGATTTCTAAAGACCAGTCTAGATTAGCAGCATATGCTGACAACATGATTTATTTTTCATTACATTTGGATTACTAGTGCCATAATTTATTTAATTACCTGGGAATATTCTAAAATTTTGGACTGCTTTATAAACATAAAATAAACCAGATATTGGAGCTTTAAATTTTGACTGTAGAAAAGATAGTGTAAATTAATTCAGCTTAAAGTGGCACCAAGAGAGCTGTAAATACTAGGATCTTACATTTCTTGACAGCTTAAAATGAAAAGGAGGACCCCACACAGACTAATAGGGGACTGGGGGGATAATGAATCTTCAATATGAGAACAAGGCGTCCCCACGAGAAAACAGTCAAAGACTGTGTGTCACACCTAGTTTCTAGAATCTAGGGTGAGTGTTCCATTTATCTAGACGCGACTTTATAAAGCATGCCAATAATCTGGCGGGAAAGGTAAAGTTACAGTGATTCGTGCTTACTTCCTATCCGTGTATGATCAAAAGGAGCAATGTCTACCTACTGTTATAGTTACTAGTATCCCTAAAGATGCCAACTGTTATTTGAAAGGGGATTGTTGTCTAACCGTATAACCAACATTAAAAATGACCGTTTTTTAGTGATACCCACAATAGGTTAAAATACCTAGCTTTCAACAAACATGTACATAAATCAATATCTTCAGTAAATATCAAAGGAAAAAGGAAAAGTTTACCACACCATTAGTTACTCTGTTACACATTTATTATACATACAAATTTAAAATTCCATCTTTACAAAGTATACAATCAATCAAAGAAACAGTGTTAATACATTTGTATAAAACAATTTAAAAACAAAGAATCACAGGTCGACGCTGCGTTTCGGTTTCTTGTATTTCTACCTTCTTCAGGACAGATTCTACATGAGTTTAAAAAGAAATTTTAAGAAAACAGAGTTACTCTACGTAGCATTGGTGCAGAACATTAGATATACACATTTCTAAGTCATCATGAGCTCATTTAACTGAAACTTCCTTACTAGGCATCTCTAGTCCAAACAGACCTTATTACATCTCCCCAAATTTCCTATTCCATATTGTTGATAATGGACACAGTTAGGTATATATAATTTCTTACTGGTAATTCTAAAAAACATTAGTTTAAGAACACATAACGATCATGTCTTTACAATCATACACTTCGTACAAAACTAGTGGTGTTTACCTCTCCCATGGACTGTATAGTCCAATGCTTTTCAAGCCCACATGGAGCAACCCTATCACGACAATCTAAATAGTTGTATATCTGTTGCATACCTTAAAACAAGTGGAGTAAATTTCCCCACCAGACAGTATTTTCTGTTTAAAACCTTGTTGCCATCTGATTTCTGGACTTATTTTCGGTTGTGTTCGGTGTATTACCTCTGGATAGAATAAATTCAATATAAGGGTAGCACATTAATAAATTTGCTTATTTAAAGATGTTCATCTGTTTGTCACAATAGACATCCTTATAGAATATACAAGAGGTTTGTGGTAAATTCATATTTCCACGTCTAGCATTACCTCTGGAAAAGAATAAATTCAATGTACCAATCGCACATCAAAGATTATATCTATATGTCACAAAGGACATCATTGAAAACACGTAGTTTTATGGCAACTTCATAACTGCAGGTATACCGTGTAGAATTAGTTATGTACCTTATATTAAGACTTTTCACGCTTGGTCTTCGACTACCAGGAGGAGCCACCGTATTATCCTATGTAGGTTTCTTCAATGACCCTGAGGAGTATTTTAATTGGTTGGTTAAAGGTTTTATCTTTCCAAATATGGGCTCTATTTGATTAGCAGTGCCTCAGTCTTCACTCACCATTTAAAAAAAGATGCTGATGATTGCAATTTCTTTTATGTTCAGGTTCTCAGGCACCTCGTTGTAGATGTCGGGGTTCCTGTTGCCTAAAGTAATGGAAAAGAGATTTTGCTATATTCTTCCAATTTCCAAATAGTTTTTCTAATTTACTACAGTCCTTGACTTAATCATTGCTAGCGCTGTCAGGTTATTTGTCTTTAAACCCAAAAACGCTTTTTGGATGTTGTCATTCAAACTATTTTAATGTTATCACTAAGTTTCTAGCGACCGGAATTATGCCCACTCTTTTTTGTAGTCTTTACCTTTAAAATTTCAAGCGGCCTCCCTGCTTCTTTAGAAGCCAATTAACACACGGCTGCTATATTAACACCGCGAGAGAGACTAGCGTTCCATTCCATTTTCTTGACGGATTGAATAGGACCGCCGAGGAACGCTGTTTAAAGACTACCGGGACCCAGGAGCAGGGAGGCCGCTTGAAATTTTAAAGGTAAAGACTACAAAAAAGAGTGGGCATAATTCCGGTCGCTAGAAACTTAGTGATAACATTAAAATAGTTTGAATGACAACATCCAAAAAGCGTTTTTGGGTTTAAAGACAAATAACCTGACAGCGCTAGCAATGATTAAGTCAAGGACTGTAGTAAATTAGAAAAACTATTTGGAAATTGGAAGAATATAGCAAAATCTCTTTTCCATTACTTTAGGCAACAGGAACCGCGACATCTACAACGAGGTGCCTGAGAACCTGAACATAAAAGAAATTGCAATCATCAGCATCTTTTTTTAAATGGTGAGTGAAGACTGAGGCACTGCTAATCAAATAGAGCCCATATTTGGAAAGATAAAACCTTTAACCAACCAATTAAAATACTCCTCAGGGTCATTGAAGAAACCTACATAGGATAATACGGTGGCTCCTCCTGGTAGTCGAAGACCAAGCGTGAAAAGTCTTAATATAAGGTACATAACTAATTCTACACGGTATACCTGCAGTTATGAAGTTGCCATAAAACTACGTGTTTTCAATGATGTCCTTTGTGACATATAGATATAATCTTTGATGTGCGATTGGTACATTGAATTTATTCTTTTCCAGAGGTAATGCTAGACGTGGAAATATGAATTTACCACAAACCTCTTGTATATTCTATAAGGATGTCTATTGTGACAAACAGATGAACATCTTTAAATAAGCAAATTTATGAATGTGCTACCCTTATATTGAATTTATTCTATCCAGAGGTAATACACCGAACACAACCGAAAATAAGTCCAGAAATCAGATGGCAACAAGGTTTTAAACAGAAAATACTGTCTGGTGGGGAAATTTACTCCACTTGTTTTAAGGTATGCAACAGATATACAACTATTTAGATTGTCGTGATAGGGTTGCTCCATGTGGGCTTGAAAAGCATTGGACTATACAGTCCATGGGAGAGGTAAACACCACTAGTTTTGTACGAAGTGTATGATTGTAAAGACATGATCGTTATGTGTTCTTAAACTAATGTTTTTTAGAATTACCAGTAAGAAATTATATATACCTAACTGTGTCCATTATCAACAATATGGAATAGGAAATTTGGGGAGATGTAATAAGGTCTGTTTGGACTAGAGATGCCTAGTAAGGAAGTTTCAGTTAAATGAGCTCATGATGACTTAGAAATGTGTATATCTAATGTTCTGCACCAATGCTACGTAGAGTAACTCTGTTTTCTTAAAATTTCTTTTTAAACTCATGTAGAATCTGTCCTGAAGAAGGTAGAAATACAAGAAACCGAAACGCCGCGTCGACCTGTGATTCTTTGTTTTTAAATTGTTTTATACAAATGTATTAACACTGTTTCTTTGATTGATTGTATACTTTGTAAAGATGGAATTTTAAATTTGTATGTATAATAAATGTGTAACAGAGTAACTAATGGTGTGGTAAACTTTTCCTTTTTCCTTTGATATTTACTGAAGATATTGATTTATGTACATGTTTGTTGAAAGCTAGGTATTTTAACCTATTGTGGGTATCACTAAAAAACGGTCATTTTTAATGTTGGTTATACGGTGAGACAACAATCCCCTTTCAAATAACAGTTGGCATCTTTAGGGATACTAGTAACTATAACAGTAGGTAGACATTGCTCCTTTTGATCATACACGGATAGGAAGTAAGCACGAATCACTGTAACTTTACCTTTCCCGCCAGATTATTGGCATGCTTTATAAAGTCGCGTCTAGATAAATGGAACACTCACCCTAGATTCTAGAAACTAGGTGTGACACACAGTCTTTGACTGTTTTCTCGTGGGGACGCCTTGTTCTCATATTGACAGCTTAAAAAACATACATGTGAATATATTGAAAAGAGAATACCCTACAATATCATGGAATGGAAAATGTTTTGACCCCTCAGAACATAATATGATAGGGTAAAGGAGAAAGGATGAAAATGGCTTTGAACCCATTCTTCAATATCTTAATCTGTAATATCGTTATACATCTTTCCATGTGGCTTTATAACTCTATTGACTCTTCTATAGCAAGTTTCATAAGGAAAAGTAAAAAAAAAACAACTATCATATCAATAAAGAATCTGAGACTTGTTAAGCAACTGGATGTGGCCAATTTGGTAGAATTTTGCAATTATTAGACAGTCTCTTTTTGGCCCATGAATGCTAACTGGTTCTTATTAAACTCCTGATGTCGCTTGGGGCACAAATGGAAGTGTTTACTCTTTTATGTTTTGTCTCTCTACTATCTGCTTCAAACACCCCAATTGCATACAAAAAAGGGAATCCTGCTAGGAACCACATAAGCCTTATTTTATGTTGACATAAAACTAAAATATAAATTCTCTAGTCAAACATGAATCCTGTCTGGCTTAACAAGAAAGTCCACATTCTGGTTCTTCTTTTTGATTAGTCATCCCGCCAAAAGCTCAAAGAATCTGTTGGAGTAGATTTTCTTCTAATATTAGGAACATGTATCTATTTAGTGGGGTAGATGTTTAGAATTTCCTTTAAAAAGGTGCATTGATAAAAAATTCAGAATGTATTTGTTCTTTGAAGAAAATGTATTTTTGTAATCACATGACCTTCAAATTAAATGAACCTGAACAAATCATCATCAAAGACGAACCGGAAAAATAAGAGATGTGGAAAAAAGAAACTGAGTTAGACACATACTCCACTTTATTGGATAAACAGTGGGAGATGGTCTGAAGCTTATCTTTAGTACTACGATTACACTTTGCATTACCCACACTAGGTTTAGTCCTGGCCCCTTGATAGACCTCCGTAAAAATGTTGTTGTCTAGAGACTTTCATTTTTGACTTGTGTTTTGCATCATGAAAGCAGTAATTTAGCTTATGATGACATTGCTAAATGTGGGCCGAATTATATTAGACAACATTGTTTTAAATGGTGGATGTGTTGCAGTGATATAATATTTCAGGAACCATGAGACCTAAATTCTTCATTTTGGTGTCAGGTAGTCTTATAAAGACAGAAAATAATTGTGAGAGCAGCCCTTCTGCCATTTTCCTAAATGGTGGCTCTATAATGATGTGTCTAAGCCATCATGTTGGTAATATATTTTAATATTGGTTTTTGTTTCAGGCTTTCCGTTGATTCAAATTCGTAAACACGAGCAAAGCAGTTGGTAGCAGAGGATCTTTACCTCCTGACAGAGTGTTGCTAATTGCAAAATCTGAGGACTCATTTAACAAAGAAAAATGTATGCCAAAAAAATCCAGAAGACACGCTAACTGACTGACTGACTGACAGTATTTGGGATTACTCTTTGGGACAACGTTAAGTGAGCTGAGCTATGGGCATAGTCACTTCCTTTTTAATACGGAGATCTGAAGTACTTTAAGAAGGTGAGGCTGAAGATTTTGCAGGGGTCCTTAAGAACCCGGCTGTACTTTTGGAAAAAACTAGGAGTTCCCTATTACTCGTCCCGGGCTCCGATGTGGGATTCCCCAGGAGCCCCTGACTGTTTGAGGGATCAGCTTAGTTTGCCTTTGAAATCTGCTGGGTTACTCTATTGGGGGATTTCAAAACTGCCAGGTTTTGCCAGCAGCGAAGTGTTGAGTAATTGTACCAGGGGTCAGTTAACTAGGTTTAAATATTATCAAGTCTGTTCCTGGTGAACTAAACAGATTTGGATAGACGAGGAGGAGTACGTGCAATGAGAGTAGGCCCTCTAAAAAAGGAAGTTTTCTTGTGTTATTGGGCCATAGTAGAGGCGGATGATGACTCAGATGTGGCCATCACGAGGCTTTGGGCAGAAGAACTAGGGGGAGAAACTCTAAAGAAGTTTGGCTCCATACCTTTGCTATTCTACGAGCTGTGGTGAAACCTGCTTTGCGTAAGCGTAATCATCTTTTCACTACTCATAGAGTTTATTGGTCCCCAGCCAAGTTGTCAAGAGTTACAGGAAACACCTATGTATGCCCAAGATGTGTGCTCTCATCGGCAGATGATATCCACTTGTTCATGACATGCCCAAAGATCACCTGTTATTGGAGTGAATTAGCCACTTATGGTGTTCTCAGCTGACTTAACTCCTGAAGTTGTTGCTACCAAAATAAGATCACAGGATGCAGGAACCATTTTGAGAACCATCTTAAAAGGTTTTTATTTTGGACTTAATTACACATTTTTTGATGCCCCTGAGCTCCGCAAATCATGGAGGTCAACAAGAATGCCTGGTATTGTCTTAACATTTTTTACATGATTGTTTAATATCAGCAAAGCAAAACTGTTATAAACTACATTTTTTGAGTTTGGAACACAAGCCGATGACATTGATGATAGCTGTGAAAATATACTTGAAGAAGTGGAAGATAGTCCCATAAACTGGCAGGCTTAAGCTGTGAAAGTGTTTCATTTTTCAAATCATGATTTATGTATTAAATCATTTATAATCATTAAAATGTTTATTCAGCTGATAAAATCACCATAAAAGAATATACACGATCATCAGTATCAAATTCATCACTAGTAAATAACATACAATAGTAGTGATCAATAAAACCAGTATGCACCACATCAGTTAATAAAGTCTTGATCTCCTGGTCATTAAGGCAGCTTGTATAAAACATATAACAGTAAAAATAACATAGTCAGTGTGATGCATCTGAAGATACATCAAGGCTGGCCTAACTTGGTTAAAATTCAAATATTTCAACAGGGGATTTTAAAAATCTTTTTCTCAGCCAACTAAATATGAGCAAAATGTCATGAAGTGCAGCATATCCTGCGGAGACTTATTGTCGCAGCCACAGGGAACCTTGCTTTGGGGTGCCCACCCAGGTGGAGATGCAAGTAGATGATGCAGTGGGCTAAACCTAAACCTGCCCAATAGAAACCTATCATGCTGTGAGGGGACCATGGCGGGATACAGCTTTCTCTGATTTTCCTGAATACGCACAGTCTACGCAATAGTATAGACAGATCTGAATAAAATCTAAATGTTTGTGCTCAGCTTGCAGACTAGCCTATCCTGCTGATTTTCTGCGATGAAGCTGTTTCCTGTATTGTAACTGACATTTGTATGAGCAATCACTTGGAATTTGATGATCTTTATCCAATGATGGGCGTTTTTCACATGGCAAAAGTTGCATTACGTTGCGGTGTGCAGGAAGTTAACTCAGTGGAAGTGGAATAGACGATGCACATATTGAGGCTGAAATCTTTGGAAGCAAAACTGTCCAGTCAGGATTGAGTGGAACTCATTATGTTAATTTGTTTCAAAGTATGCTCATTATATCTAAGTCTATAGAAACATTGTGTTGAAATGCTCTCTGGAACAGAATCATAAATTCATATTTTTTATATCTTATCTCAGAAGTTAACAAGGCATAGTGTGCATTTCATTTAAAATACATAATGCAAAGCCAGGCAATGTTCAATTCACTCTGTTCAAAATCAGAAAACCAATTTTGTAGAGTTTGTCAAGGAATGAAGAAAAATCTGAACTTTGCACGCACTGGGGAAATGTTTTAAACATATTTTTATTTCGTAGTTGATTCAAGGCACACAGCAGTTATATGGTTCACATTTCTGCATTTAGGCCCCTCGCAGCAGGCCAACTCTTCATTACATTACCAGTTTTGGTGTATTCAACCCTTAACAAGATCTAGAAAAAAGCCAGTTTCACCCCCTCTTTCCCCCCTCCAAAGCCTCAAGCCTCCCTCCTGCCCTCTCCTCTGTTAAACTCAATGTCCCCCGATATTGCATCCAATGACTCAATATTTTCTGAAATTTCCGTATTGTACCTCTGGCACTATACATTGTCTGTTCTGCCTGTTGACATCAGTCCAGATCCTTCTTCCAATCATTTATAGTTGGGGGTGTACTTGCTCCTCACAGCCTTGCTATGTTAAGTTTTGCCACATCTGCCGCCACCACTAGCCAGGTACCCACTTTTCTTTGCCATTTCTCTTCTACAGACATTCCAAGCAGTAGCCACTGAGCATCCAGTGGTACTGGCACACCCGTCACTTCCGTCATAACTGGGGAAATGCTTAACATATGATAGATTTTGTGAAAATCTTGGTACATGCTGATCAATAAGGTGATTAGGAGCTGCACGTAAAGACTGGAGTCACTGGTTACTGTGTTTTGTGAATTTGAATTGCATAAACTACCTGAGATATGGGTCCTGGTAATTGTAAAGAGTGAAGAAACTAGAAGTGGAAAAACCATACCTCTACAGAATATTAATCCAAAGACATTTTGCGGTGAAAGGCAGAGAGGGTAGGTTTAATGCTGTGGCTCCAGATATGAAACTGAAACAGATCGAGAGGTCACAGAAAAGCTCTGGGGGAATTGATGGTCAGTCATGTAAAAGTGAATACGTTGCCCAATGGCAGCTCATTTACAATAAAGTCCTTTCTGTTTGCAATGTTTTCAGAGGAATGACAAATTCTCATTCAATAGTAGGCCTGGGCAGTAAATTCCGTTCTACTTGCGGAATTTACGGAATTTGGGTAATTTAGCGTTTGCGGAAAACGCGGGATTGTCAATAATTCCGCGATCTGCGGCTTCACGGAATTGTTTACTTGTTCGCGCTTTCATAATGGGTGTTCACAAGATATTTCTCGAGCAGAAAAAAAAGCATGGCAAATGGGCGGAACAAGCAATTCCACGTATCCTCGGACATTTTGCTTGCTCGCTGACATTTTTTACCGTTTTGTGCAGCTTTGCGTAGGCCGACTGTGCAAATTCCACCCACCCCTATTCAATAGACCATCATTGAACTGTTCCTAACCACGAATTTGTGGGAAAGAGAAGGGGGACCTTTTAAAAAAATGTTGACAGCCTTCTTTCCTTGTGCAGCAGCAAGGACATTTCTTTGAAATGACTGAGCCTGTGCGAGTGAACAACTTTGTGACCAAACTATACATGGATAACAAAATATAGAGACTTCTACTAGATGTCCTGGAAAATGGATTGCACCTTGCAAGAACTGCACATTGCCATTGACAGTTGTCTTAAACTTTCTGTAAAAGAATGCAAGAGAATCAGACAAATGTCTCCAAGTGGAACAATTGACCTTGCCTGCATCAAAAATTCAACACCTATAAGTATTCAACTTGAGAAATTCTGGTCATCAACGTCGAACAAGATGAACTTGAAGATGTTAACTGGACAAAACATTGAATTTCCAATTATTGCAAGTGGAATGATTGTCAGTGAGGAGCTGGTGCCTGCAGATATATATTCAAAAGGTACGGACCATATTGTTCAAGAACTTAACAACAAATTGGAGGAAGCTGACCTTCGTATTGTGCCACATGTTGAGTGGAATGTTCAAAATGGTTCCAATCAAGTCATTTTACTGTCAAATGACACAGATGTTATTATTGTGCTACTTAGATTTGTTGTAATGTTCATAAATCAGGGATTGTCAGAGTTATGGACACGTTACGAAACAGGTGAGAAAGGACACTTAATCCTGCTTCATATTCTGTACAAGAATCTTGATCCAGGGATACCCAATGTTCTTATCAAGACACATATTCTTATGGGTGATGACACTATGAGCAAAATTCAAACAAAGCTTGGAGCTTTAACTGCTGAACCTGTGATCTTTCTAAATGAATTTGAAGATATAAATGAATAATGTAACTTTAGAGATGTAGAAAAATACCTTGCACATGTGTGGAAATTACATTGACTGTCAAGGGAGACGACCTTTTCTACGCGGGCGTATCACCCCGGTAGGTCTACAACGCAGGCTTTACAACGCAAGTCGTTTCAACGAATTGCGCTGGAGGGTGCTGTAATCTAAGGAATAATAATACAATTTACTATCCAACACCTTCCCTACTGTACGTAGACAGGTGTTGGAGTAGTAAATCGTACTATCCCTAAGTCCAGCGCCCTCCTGTGCAAGTCTTTGAAACAACTTGCATTGTAAAGCCCGCGGTGTAAGATACAGCGACCAACATGATCGCGTAGTATCGTCATACATTCGACTGTCACACATTTGACGATCTCTGGTAGAGTGAGTTCAAGAGATCAGGCCTACTATGCGACCTTCCACTGAGGTCATTTTCTGTGCATGGTAACATTAAAAAGAGTTTTTTTTTATCAGAAGATGTGTAAATGTTTTGGATCATGCATATGTAGAGAGAGATCTGTGTAAATTTGGTTGGGAAGATATTGATTAGTGCTAAAACCGACAACATTCAAAAGCTTCTACCCACAGAACTTATTCGTATATGTACTTGCACGACTTATGCTACAAAAAGATGTCCCTCTCAAATGTTCATCACAAAAGATTGAGGACCTAGACGGCATAAAGGTCCAGCATGGATGCTCCACCTTTAATTCTCTAAAGAAAAAGGTATGCTGTTCCTAAAGGGGACAAAGGACAAAGGGGAGTAGGTCAGAGAAAAGGAGCCACTGCAAGGGAAGTAGTTCCTTTTTGGGAATAGCACCCTCAGGCACCCTGCAGTTGTCATGCTTCATTGTCGGGATTGCTTATCGTCGGTCCAGAGCTGCAATGCCTGTCGGGCCCCTTCAAGGGGGCTCTTCATCAGGGATCTTTTTCCAGAGCTGTGATGTGAAGTGTAAGTTAAGGGCCCTTTGGGTGTATTTAGGAAACATAGGTGTCGATGTAATGATTATATACTTAAAAAAGGCTAGGCAAGTCGCAAATCAAATTTTATTCCATGTGTATGCCTGAATTATTAAAAATGTGATGTCACCAGTGAGAACAATGCTCCCTGGTGATTTATAAGGTCAACATGTTTCATACCATCAATTAGTCAAGATGTGATCTAGTGCAATTCCTCAGTACTGTAAAATGCGTACCTAATCGTACACAGCGTCTACCGAATTTTACCGATTTGGTATTAAGAAATCAGTATTTCCGATGTAGGTAAAATTTTGGTAATTTTTACTGTAAAATTCTGAAAAAAATACTGATTCCTTAATACCGATCGGTATTACTGATTCTTAATTACCGAATCAGTAAATACCGAATCTGTAATTCAAAATTCCTGCAATTGAGTAATCAGCTAATCCTGTGCATCCTATTTACTCCCAACAAGGAAGTGGCCACACCCAAGTAGCTGCACTGAACTAGAAGCTGTTGGAGAGGCAGGCAGCAGAGAAAGACAAACAGGAGCAACTTTACTACCTGACATCAAACACCAAAATGAACCGCCAGGACAGGGAAACTGATGGTGCAGACAGGAAAAGAAAACTTACATTTAGTTAGAGGGAGCTTGAGATCTTAATTGAGGAGGTGGCAAAGGAACACACCAAGCTATTTGGTAAAAAATCACTACAAGTACCTGAGTCACAAAAAAGAAATATATGGAATGGAATCCAGGACCTCATTAATTCCATAGGTGTGACCCACTGTGACATGGACAACCTAAAAAAGAGGTGGTATGACCTGAGGAGTATGGCGAAGAAGACAATGTCTGAAAGGAAAACGCAAGCAAACCTGACAGAAGGAGGAAAAACTAGAGCACCTGCACAGACTGCCCTGGAACTAATTGTGGAGTCAGTCATTGAGCCTGATAGTGTCAGCGGCATCGGGGATGCAGATAGCTCAGCCAGAGCTGCAACCAAACAAGGTGAGATGCATGCACACCAAGCTGTGCCCCCCCACTCCCTAACCCCATTCCTCTATGAGGCAGTGTGAATCCCACTCCAGTACATGTTTTACTAAACACCAGCAAAGCATTATGGGAGATGTAGTCAGTGTAACACCTATCATAACTGTCATCCCACTGAACCCAAAGGCATGTGACACACATCAGGGATAATCAAGCAGAGGACAGTCAGATTTATTGGCAGACATGAAATGTATTTGTATGCAAATGCTGCCAGACAAGTGAACTAATATACAATCTGTCTCCACAGGTGAGACATGGCGCAGGACTGCACCAGGCAAAGCATGACAGGCACCCCGGAGAGATAGAGCAGAGGAGGAGGGTGTGATTTCGCCCACGGCCACAACACCACCACCGTCAACACCACCACCATCATCAACACCACCACCACCGGCAGCAACACCGGCATCATGACTGGCATCACCAGCAGCGTCACCAACGCCATCATCTCCAAGACCCAGGAGGCATGCAGTTGCCAGCCTCCAACAGAGGGAGTTGTGCAACGAGGACTGCAGGGGGGAAAAACAGCCAATGGTGCCAGACAATGGCAATAATGCCGGTACACAGTCCCCCACAGGGCGACCACACATAGGTGCCAGACGCCGCAGGGCTAGGGCACACAGTCTACCTTCGCAGGGCGAGGATCAGAGTGCCTATGCAGGTCTGGAGGTGAACAAGATGAAGGTGCAGCGCCTGCAAGGAAAGGCAATCAGATCAGTTCAGTGGCAGATGGGGCACATGACAGCACACTTGCAGTGCATAGAGAAGGGCATCTGCACAATGAACACAATACTGGCTGAGCGAATGAGGGACATCTCCGACTCAGTGAGGCTGCTGTGCCACAAGATGGACGATGACAGAATGGCAAGGCGCAGGGAGAGGCATAAAATGGAGAACCCCGATCGGCTCGGATGCCGGTTTGAAGTACCGACGGAGAGAGCGGTGCTTCCCCTATACCCTGAGCCGTGGCCAGGTGGGGTGAGGTCTTTACATCTTCCAAATGGGAAACTCTCCATCTTGGAATGGTGAAAGTTCCGATACAGACATCTAGTGGACACAGGTGATCCCAGTATCGGTTTTTGATATTTATAATTTATTGTTACTTATAATTTGAACACTTTTTTCTTTAATGCACATTGATTCGTAGTAGCAAGTAAGTGTATAGTGGTCCTGATGAAAGCAATGACAACATAAGTCATATATTGCAGAAACATGTTGACCCTAGAATACCTTAGATGATCCAAGTTGGATTATCCATGTCTACTTTTTTAACATTGGAAAAGCGGGTAGCGACAGAATAAAGTCACGTTCAGCACCCTCCTATCCAATTTTATTTCAAACACTCTTTTCTTATTTTTTCACCATTTTTGCACTACGACACCAGTCCCCTTCTCTTAAACATCCTCTCCGTTGAGAAGTAAGACCACGTTAATCTCATTGTCCATGAGAGGACGGTTATAATCTTAGCTCTCCATGAGCAACATAGGAGATAACACCATCAGTGGTCTTAGAAGGAACCCAAATGATGAAGGGCGGTTCCGTGTGGTGACTGATGGGCATCCTCATATGACCATCTGTTGGGGTTAATGTTAGGGTGACCCTAGTTTTTTTCACTATTTGGTTAGTAAATCTTCTGGAGAGGCACAGTTAGTCTTCTTATTCACGTTACCTCAGACCCTCTGACACTTTGTGTTTTACAAGTTCTGTTGGGGCCGTATCAGAGTGTGGTCTCTAAAAATCCCTTTTGACCCTCTTCCAATATATGTTGTTGTTATAAAATGGAGAACTACACCAAGGCAGTGAACCGCCTCTCCACTGCCACTTCTCTGCTCTGCAGGCGCTCGGTGGCCATGCAGGAGGAGATGGCACACTGCAGCTGGGATGTGGCAAGGGGGCTGGTGACAGTGACCACTGCACTTGTAGTGCTACAAAATAATCAGACTGCCAATACTGGTGTGGCAGACAGTGAGGAGACAAATAGCCGCAGTAGTGAAACGCCCCCTGTTACAGAGTCCAGGAGGCGCAGCGGACGGCAAAGTGGTGGCACGTGTACAACGAGGAAGCAGCAATGTTGTGCGTGGGCGCAGGAGGTAATGCCAGGCACACTTGTTTTTGATACATGGGCGAATTAACCCATGACGGCTTTGTAGGTTGTTTGGAATTGGAACTGCTATGGTAAGCCCTTCATGATGTGGCGAAGTGACATGCTATTAAACTACGTTGCTCACACACAATTACTGGCTGTGTCTCCTTACTTACCTTGAAATAGTTCTTTGTAATATCAACCCGTCTTTGTTTCCTATCTGGTGCTGGTGCAGCTCCTGCTGTGCTGGGCTCTGGCTGTGGTCAGTCATCGTGATAGTCCTCACAGTTGGTCCAATCGACTGTTGTCCCTTTCTTAGTTGCCAGGTTATGCAGCATAGCACATGTAGCGATGATCTTGCAGCAGATGATGGGTCGGTACTGACGGACGCCTCTGCGTTTGTGGAGGCAGCAGAACCTGCTCTTCAACAGTCCAAACATCCGCTCCACCATGTTGCATGTTGATTTGTGCGCAGCATTATATTGTCTCTCACTTGGGGTTGATGGGTTCAGGTAAGGAGTGAGGATGAATGCCTGCACGGCATATGCGCTATCACCTCGGTGAGAAAGAAAGTGCCATTAATACCAAACACCAACACATTCATCATCAGTATACATCAGGGTATGTCACAGTGATTTACCTAGCAGGTATCCTTCTCCAAATTCTCCCCCAGCCAAACGTGTGTATATCCCACTGTTGCGGAATATGTAGGAGTAATGGGTGTTCCCAGGAAATTTTGCCATAATGTCGGTGATGATGTTGGCCGCATCGCAGATGACCTGCACGTTGATGGAGTGGGTGGATTTTCTATTACGGTAGATGTACTCGTTGGCTGCAGGTGGACAGATGTATGTGTGTCTGTTTTTGTTTTCTGCAGTTTGGGCTGTGTGGTCGGGAAGCATATGAAATGATGCATCCTTTGCATCAGGGCATCCAGCAAATTGTTAAGGATCCGAGACAGGCAGCTCTGCGACACACCACCTGCCGCAGCTATCACCCCCTGGTAACTTACTGATGTTAATAGGTGGAGGCTGCAGAGCACCTGGCCATGTGGTGGTATAGCATGCACCCTTGGTGTAGGATGCTCCAGGAGTGGGTGCAGGTCCCGTATCAGGTCCAGGATTGTTTGGGGGTGTAGCCTGTACCTTTCATGAATTTCTGCCTCAGTGAGTTTCATAAAACTCTGTATTGCTGATTTTTGGTACATCTCTTTTACCGATTCTTATTTACCAAATTGGTATTTGGGGTTTTCGGTATCCCCGATTCAGTAATATGGAATCGATAACTGGTTTTCCTTATTTTACCGATTCCTTATTACCAAATCCATTCGGTATTACCAAAATTGCAATTGGCTAAATACCTGTCGGTAACGGTGAAATTTACCGATTTTCACAGTTACCGACCGGTATTTAGCCACCTACATCTGGCCCTAGGTGTCCTAGAAGTGTACCTGCAGAATGTAACATCACTGACTCCTTGAAAGAAATACTGAGATAAACGCTAAACTTTTAGCATGGTCATCCATTGGAGAACTTCACCAACGACCTACTTCTTATCATGCCTTGTTTATCTCAGTGTTTCCCTTTATCACATCTTGACTAATTGACAGCATGAAAAATGTTGACCTTATAAGTCACCAGGGATCATTGTCCCCACTGGTAACATCACGTATTTACTAAGTCAGGCAGACTCAGATAAAAATTTGATTTGAGAATTGCTTAGCCTTTGTTAAGTAACTAATCACTACATCGATTCCTATAGTTCTTCTATCTATACAAAGGGCCCTTAACTTACACTTCACATCACAGCTTTGGAAAAAGATCTTTGATAAAGCACCCTTGAGGGCGCCCGTCAGGCATTGCAGCACCAGCCCAACAAGGAGAAAGCCCAATGATGAAACATGACATCCGCAAGTGTATGTGAGGGCCCTATTTCCAAAAAGGAACTACGCCCCTTGTCGTGGCTCCTTTTCTCTGAACTAATCCCCTTTGTCCTTTGTCCCTCTCAAATGTTCAACATTCTGCAAATGTACCACTAGTGATTGGGGAAACAAATAAATAACGGGAACTATGAAAATGTGTCCAAAACAGGAGTGATGAACATTATTTTTCATATTCAGATCGTAAACATTGTTTGGTGCATACATACATGGATTAAAACCATTATTATTTGTTTAATTTCTGTATAGGTCTCTTTTTCCTCTTTTATACCCGTCATTTTGGAAAATGGCAGACGTTTTGCCCTGAGGAGTTACTTTCTGTCCCTATTAGACTACCTGATGCCCAAAACGTATGTTTTGACACCAAAATGAAGTATATAGGTCTCATGGCTCCTATAATATTACATCATCACTGCAACACATCCTCCACTTTTAAAAATGTTGTCCAGAAAATTTTGTTCCAAATTAGCAATGTCTACTGAAGCTACATTACTTCTCTAATGATCCAAAAACACAAATCAAAAATAAAAATCTCTGACCAACAATTTTTTATGGCGGTATATCAGGGGGCCAGGATTATTATTATTATATTTATTTGGCACAATGAATCATTCCCGTGGGATTAGTTCCCAATGATTCATTTGACAAGCAGAATGGACACATCTGAAGTAATACGATCAAATCTTTGCTGAAATTGCTTGTTAAGTATTGATAATCTATCTCCCTTACGTTTAACTGTAAATAATTAGTCCTAATTAAAAAAATACTTGGGAAGTCTCAAACACATACTTTCAGAAAGCTTGCCAGTAGATATAGCTTACCTTTTAGGGCACGGGGGACAATACGCTAAATCTCCATGCACTGAGTCCATTTCAGAGAACTAAAGGCTTGAGTTGCTCACATCATGGTATGTGAGGGATCTATGTTCTTTCAGCGAATTGCACCTCGGATTCTCAAAGTAAAACTGACAATAGCAAAAACAGGTTCACTTTACTCACTGATTATTGATTTAGGTGTCCACAGAATGTTAGCGCAGTCTGGTGTAGAGCACTCAGTGTGTTTACAATGCACCCTGAAAACAAACTACATTTCCCAGCAGTTCCTTTTCGCGCACGTTGTTGAGCAATAGCAGCAGCTCACTTTTCAGATATATTTTCCCTACTTTTCACAGTGTCCTTGTTAGCCAATCATGATAAAATTATGCTGCAGACCAAACCTTGATATACAGATTCAGAAATTTCTTTTGAAATTAACATCTGTTTCCTTTGGAGCTTCTTGGAAAACATTTGGAAATTCAAAGAAGTATCATACAATTAAGGCCGTGTTGAGAAAACAAATTTTGATCTACTTTAAACATTTGACTTTGATTTGCTGAACACTTACATGTTATTTTCAATGTAATCTTGGATTTATTCAACTTGATGGAACATGAAGAATTCTAAAATCAAGATATGTTACAGGAAACAATGTCTGTGTATATATTAGATGTGCTTAGTAAGGGATAACCGAAGTGCAGCTTTAAGAGCCACAGAACATTAATGCCCGTTAATAATCTCTTGTGTGCTTTTAGTTTTAGGGATAGCAAGGCTCATATCCAAACTCAGAGAGCTAGTTACACAGAGACACAGCTAATGTATATCCTTTCACTCTTACAATTACACTCACGACTTTCATATTTTGTTACTAAAATATGTTGTGTTACCTTGAGATATACACTTTGACATGCACATGTCAGTGCCAGGAGATGGTATGAGTCAGAGTGGTGGTGACTGGTTGCTCTAATTTCACTCCTATCCAGTCCCTTTGGAACTCATATTATTGCTGCATATGGTAATTAGTGGGGCTAATGAGATATGAAAGAGTGAATCACTCACAGAAGATTCTGAGTACAATGTTAGTGGTGGGCTTGGTATGCTTTACCGGAGGAGCCAATACCATAGGTTGTGGTGGTAGTAACACAGCAGTAATAGCATACTTTTTTGTGCATCAATAGATATTTTGTTCAAAGCCCTAGCCTATTGGAATTGCAAAATTGAACTGTAGTACTACTTTGCCAAGTTCATAGACCTCAATTTGGTACCCATTCCATTCTTACTCATCATCAGTCACACTCTACCTACCCTGTCCACTGTTAGACATAACCCCTGCTGCCCCTGCTCGCGAATAACCCATACCAATGCTTGACAGGTGTTTAGTTTCTAATGTAACCATTAGCATTTCTTATTATTACTCATTCATGTTTTTCTCTCTTTACATTTTGTTTTGTCCTCCTCTTTGGTCAAATTGCTACCAAGCAACAGCTGTAAGTCATTCTAAAGAATGTCTGTTTTAAGTTCTTCATATGTGGATTAAGCTATGACAATGTTAATGTTTCATTTGTGTCTAACAGATACAAGCCTTACAACCATTAGGCTCACTTACTAAGTATCACCTTTATTACACATTTATTCGACCAATTTGGAGAGTTGTTCTCACAGAATTGTATTGATGAGGTAATGCCATGGATATTTATCTTTCATATTTTGCTAGTCTGCAGTAAAAAAAGTACAAATGTGTCTGTATAGTAGTTATGTAAAAGAAAAGTAATAGGCAATTGTAATTTTTACTTAAACCTACTCCCTACCTGAGGATACCATTTGGCCTCCATCATGTTTATAGATTGGAATTAGCCCTACTATAAGCTACAGAATCAATTTGAGCAATCTTTGACAATCTCTGCTGCTTTCATTCTTTTGGACTGCTCCGCTACGTTTGACATGGTTTCTCATGTCATACATTTAAACAGAATGTCTAACATAGGGGTCTGCGGTACTACCATAGAGTGGTTCAGCTCTTTTTTGTCTAATAAATCTCAAAGGATCTATAACCCTTTCCAATCTTACTGCCTTGACTGACGTAAAGATGTAAGGACCAATTTCATTTTAAGTCAGCGATGACTCCATCTTCTTTATTTCAGCAAAATCATCAACATGTGTGCCTTGGGCACAGATGCCGTCTGCCTTATCTTTATAAGAACTGTGAAAGTGTCAAGTCATTTAGATATAGATATCAAAAAAACACCTGATGTGACATCAGACTGGATCAAATGCCTTGTTATTTCAATTTCAAGGTCAAACAAAGAACAAAAGTCAAAATAGTGTGGTCTAATATGTTATTCTTTTACGTTATATCATATGTTTAAAGGAATGCTTCTTAGTCTACCATCTTGATGCTTATTGGTTGAATTCAATATTTCCAAGGTGGCATAACAAATTCCAGATCCGATAAGGTACAGTATAAAAGGACTGCTACTTGACCACATGTCAGGAGAGGTCCTTTGCCCGGATTATCGCCAGCAAGATACTGCCAAACCAGAAGATGATCCTGCTTCCCAGAGATGCTGCCACAGCATTGCGCTTTCTACTGAAAGCAGATATCGAACACCCGCCCCCAGCCCCTAGGCTGGTCTGATCCCGGATTCTTTACCTGTAATCAGGAATATCCGCCATATTTGAAAACTTCCAAAATGGCAATGACCTCCAGATGAGAAGGAACTAATTGAGAAATTTACATTTACTGGACACATCACATATAAACTCACACAGGCACTACATTGGGAGGGGGAGGAATCCTGTTTGTAGCGCATTGCAAAAGGGGTAATCTCTGTTTGAATCCCTGTACACCAATACAATTTGAATCAAAGGCACATTGTGGCTCCAGCATTACAATTTTAATTTCTAACTTCCCCCTAAGAAACAAGCCTATCTGCACATTAGTAGAGGGAATTCGATATAGGCATTGCCGAGGAGACCTTGAAGGCTATATGCCAGAGGGCCTCAAAATCCTCAATATTTTTACGCTATAAAGAGAATGATTACAAAATACTGACACAATGGTACCTTACTCCCATGTGACAGAAGATGATTGGTAACTCACAACTGTGCTGGAAAGAGTGTGGCAATTTGGGCATTTTCTTATTTACATGGTGAACATGCCCATGGATCCAAGTCTTCTGGGACGAAGTCCTCCCCATGAAACGATCTATAACAAATGTCTTCTTGCCCGATGAACCACTTCTAATCCCCCTGGAGGAGCCTGGGGAATACAGACTATGTCCCATGATGACCCCACTGGGAAAATTATTCTACCACCTCCTCTTGGCCACACGCTTGAGCGTGGCCCTGCTGTGGAAGCAACAACAGGCACCCTTGCTTAATATGTGGCCGGGTAAGATATGGGCAATCTATGCCATGGAGAAACTTACAGCACTAATCTAAGACAGGGTTGCAAAATTTGAAAGACCATGGTGCCCCTTCACTTAAAAAGAGTAAAAAGAACAGCTAAAATGCACATGGTAATGTCCAAGACTCTATGAGCTTCAAACATTTGTGAGATGCCCTCGCCTGACACTGAAAGCAGGCCACAACCAGCTGCACACTTGGACTAAATAGTCTCAAGGCAAACGGTAACCCAGAATAAAACCGAGTTGAGTCAAACCTCAAGGGCCGCAGTTCACGAAAGACACTGCTATGTCCACTTGTATCAAGTTATTCATTATTGCCTTGCCCAGTTGTATGTTTAATTATGTGAACTGTAAGGGACTGCATTGTCAAAGTGTGTGTCCTTATCCCCAATTCAATTCAAAATAAAGGGGCATATTATCAAAGGGGTTTATCTCCGCTTTTTTGGCTTTAAAAGCCAGTTAGCGACAGCTAGTAGGAGATAGCGACCATCTTGGGCCCCGCTTTGCATGTCAGTGATATTTATCACTAATGACATGCAAAGTGGGCGTGCCAAGATGTTAGCAACTGGAAACAGTCGCTAACATCGCTATCTCCTACTACCAACTTTTGGAAATATTTGCGCTAAGCGCGAATATCTCCAAAAGCTAACACCTGCCCCTGAGCAGTTCTTAGCCATGTTATCCAATGGTAGGTGGATAACATGGCTAAGAGCATTAGCTCGTTAATGCATAAATATTGCTGACTTTTCAGCGATATTCATGCATTTCGGCAGATTTTTATCGCTTAGGAGGTAAACCTTGATAATAGCAAGGTTCCTAAGCGATAAAAATCGCCGCAGCTCGGCGATAAAAATATTGCCGCTAAACTAACATAGCGATAATTATCGCTAATTGTTGGTTGTACTGTTTTTTGAAAAAAAAGTTGATATTGAGCCCGAGCCCACTAGGAGTTGATGCTGATGCTGGAAATGTGTTTGCCCCTTGCAGAGAACACAACCATCTCTGTTTGCCATTTGCAGGGAACACAGCCTCCCTGTTTGTCCTTTACTGACTTCCTGACTCCTGATAATTATAAAGTTTTGGTACAAACAAGTTATGCAGTGTTATCATTATTTTTAAGAAAATCTGGGGCATATCATCAAGGGCCCGGAGTTAACATTATCCAACGCTTTTGCGTCCCTTTTCGGGCGATAATGTTAATGCCCTATCAGCCTGGACACACTAACGTGTAAATCCATGCCTTAGCGCCCATAACCTTATCACCTCGCATCGCTAATGAGATGCGAGGTAGGCGTTCCCGTGTGAACTACAGCGATTTTAATCACTAAAAGGCATTCTCCCTATCATCAATGAAATCGCTAACCGGCCTAGCAACATTTAAACTGGCGCTAACCGGCTATATCACAGTTTGCTTATGCCTCCTAATTTTCCGACTTGGCTATGTTTGTAATTCGAGGTGGATTATTATCCTGCATCCACATCTCCCTATCAGCAATGTTATCATCTAACTCTTTTTTTGTATCGCAGGAAATTGCCCCTATCGCCAATATTGCCTGGATTTCTATCGCCTCGGCGATGCCCGTTGCTGATAGTGCGCTCACCAGCGAATAGAATACGGCAATAGGCAGCGTTAATTTTATTCACGCTAAACACGGCCAGCGAAGTAGGGGGCATATTATCAAGGGGGTTTATCTCCACTTTTTTGGCTTTAAAAGCCAAGAAAGCGGAGATAAAATTATCTCCCTATTACCTAGCTGTCGCTAACACCAGTTAGCGACAGCTAGTAGGAGATCGCGACCATCTTGGGCCCCACTTTGCATGTCAGAGAAATTTATCACTAATGACATGCAAAGTGGGCGTGCCAAGATGTTAGCGACTGGAAACAGTCGCTAACATCGCTATCTCCTATTACCAACTTTTGGAGATATTCGCGCTAAGCGCGAATATCTCCAAAAGCTAGCACCTGCCGAGAGCAGTTCTTAGCCATGTTATCCAATGGGAGGTGGATAACATGGCTAAGAGCATTAGCTCAGTAATGCCTGAATATCGCTGACTTTTCAGCGATATTCATGCATTTCGGCTGACTTTTATCGCATTTGCGATAAACCTTGGTAATACCAAGGTTTATCTGCGATAAAAATCGCCGCAGGTCGGCGATGCATTTTTGTCTCTAACCAAGCGATAGCGATAATTATCGCTATTGCTTGGTAATATGCCCCCTAGGTTTTATGTTGTTAAGTTTTACAGATGACATTTAAGTTTTTAAACCATATTAGAAAGGTTCATTTTATTTTCGTTGTTCACAACGTGCATTTGTGCTCTTGTAAGTGTATTTTGTGTGTGTTAAGCAACAGGGTGCAGCTGTTGAAAATAGACACACTTTTTAGTTTGTCTTTTTTTTAGGGGTGTGTGTGTGTGTTTTGTTTTTCTTAATGGCAGTACGAGGAAGAGTGTTTGCATCTAGCAACGATTTGGATTAGTGTGTATTTCACAAAGGTAAGAGTTGTGTGAAGAAGAGCAAAAAAGTAGGAATAGCCTGACACAATAAGGAAACTTATGTTTGTGTATGTATTCAATGAAATTAGAAGCACCATTGCAGCCTCAGTGGGACTCTGTCACCTGGCATTCAGGTAACAGCCTGTGCGGGAGATAAGAGATCTATTTATGGAACATCAGTATCACTAGAAACAGATTAGGGAAAGAATGCATATTCTATATCGAACATGCTAGAAGAAGGAGCAGAGTTATGAAAGAAAAGCTTCAGAAACATACATCTATTCATGTTGCTCACTATTCATCTATCTAAATGTCCATATCTGCTACAAATTATCAGTTGGGGAACCATATGGAATTCAATGGACCCAACAGCGAACTTCTAATGTTACTTATATGAAATAGGAAGACCATTTACAATTTAGTAGTGTTTTTTCTCTTTGAGGCAGGTCTCCCAGAATCACTGTATTACATTCTTATGTCAAATCTCCCTTATTCATTTCCGGCAGTAGCTAGATCATTTCTGGGGTGAAAACACACTGTAGAATTCCATAACATAACTGCTGCACAACATGCCTTGATTTTGCACCAGACGACATTCTACAATACAACGGGGTATGCCATAATACTGAAACCCTTGGGCACCCTGTGACTCAGTAGCTATGTTTACTCTGTACACCATGGAGCTGGAATGGTCAAATGTCCAGGACTGCTGTTGGCTCCCAGTCCATCAGCGGATGAAAAAGCAGGTTTCTACAACTAGAGTGTGCATCATGACTGTGAATCTGATGAACATGCCAAGATTCTGAAAACAGGGGTATGCAGTGAACCTGAGAATGGTGGATTAAACTTTATTCCTGGCTTTTGTGGATCACCTTTGATTATGAGACTGGTGGGTATGCTGTGATGCTAATATGTAATCATGGTACTGGAGTATATGCGATGGTTATGTTGTGATTGGTATGC
The DNA here is from genome assembly GCF_964263255.1 of Lissotriton vulgaris. Classification (NCBI taxonomy): domain Eukaryota; kingdom Metazoa; phylum Chordata; class Amphibia; order Caudata; family Salamandridae; genus Lissotriton; species Lissotriton vulgaris. The sequence goes on along the minus strand of NC_141691.1, from coordinate 1,309,437,356 downwards.
ATGAATTAAGAAACTCTGGAAACATGTGGTAGGGTATGGCCTAACTGCTCGATAGGTCTACCTCAAAGTTTAGGAATCAGGTTTGAGTCTAGACGTCCTGTGATTCTGGGCAAAACACTTATGGGCAGATTTACAAGCCCCTTGCTCCTCATTTACGCCGCCGTTGCGTCACTTTTGTGACGCAGCGGCTGCGCAAATCCTGCGCCATGGTGCGGGGTACTTACAATGTGACGCATTTAGGAGATGCATCACGTTGTAAAGCCCTGCGCCACATGTAGGCGTTCCTGTGCAGGGGGGGGGGGCGCTCCGGCGCAGGAACGCCTCCCAAAAGTGGCTGAGTGAAATCTACAAGATTTAACTCAGTCACTTTTGGGCACATGCTGCGTCAAAACCCTGTGCCTGCTTGAAGCAGGCGTAAGAATTGACGCAGCATTAACAAGATAGGGCCCCCCAGAGCATTGCTGGAGCTGTGTCGCACTTGCGACGCAACTCCAGCAATGTGCCACTTTTACAGCACAGATGCATCACGCATCTGTGCCGTTTTTGCCCCATGGTGTGCCGCATTGTCAATGCGGCGCATTCATGGTGGCGGAGCTGTGGCGCACAATAACTGGTGCATCCCTGCTGATATGCAGGGATGCGCCAGTTATTGTAAATATGCCCCTTAATCCTGCGTGCTTAACCAGATGAACCTGTCCCTCTGTAACGCAACTGGTGCTAATGTAAAGTTCTCGGATACCTTTGTGTCGAGTTTGCGCTATATAAAAAAAATAAACAACAACCCAGCACCGGTATGCACGAGTCTAAAGCTGCCAAACACAATCTGATTCAGAAACTGATGGATATGCCAATTCTATAACAGACAGATGAACAAAGGTTTTGTCACTTATGTCACCAGAGAGGTGAGTCATGAATCTGAAGAGGTGGTCACTTCTGAAACCACAACATGTCGGCAGGCTACATGAGTTTGCCCAAGGCAGGGGACATCTTTAAATTGCCCGGGATGAAAAGTTGTCAAAAGGCATGAGTGGTCTATGTGGATAGCCTTACAACATTTTCTGGGCTGATTAAAAGTGCTACTGTAAACATATTGCTTTTCTCTTTTAATACAATTGGTAACCTTGCCAACTCTCTTCAGTTTTCGTGGCTCCAGTTCCTTGGCACCTCTCTAAGTTGAGCAGATCTATGACTCCAAAACTTGTATTCCCAGCATAGATGTGTTTGGTTTGATACTGAGGCATGTCTCTACCTTTGCTGCAGACTGTAGACGGTCTGATTACAAATTCATAGGTCCCAACCTGTGGTGGGGGAGCGTGGTGGTCGGAGACCGCCTAACCGGTGGTCGAAACTTGGAGCATTTTGGGACCGCCACAACTGCCAGGGAACCCCAATCCCTGGTGGTGCAGATGCAATCTGGGGAATCACTATGCAAGGCGGTGTTCTTTTGGCACCGGCATGCATATTACGGATTACCCTTCTACCAGCCTTTTCATGGAGGTGAGCCTGCCATGAAAAGGCGGGCGGTAGGGAAACAAAGGGGATCCTACATGGCCCCTTGTTGCTCCTGTTCATGAGGTACATGCAGGAAGTCACATGTTGCGCCCCCTTTTGTAAATGCCCCCTTGTTCCTGAACTGTATGAAGTGCTCAGTTTGTCAGTCCTGGAGAGGGCTGCTACACCAGTGCTGCAGTACAGAACTGCCAAACTCAACAGCCATCCGTCCGCCAGATTGTAAGTAATTTTGCTGTCTGGTGGGCACGCGGTGTGGTGTTCCTGTGGTGATGCATTTTAAAGACTCATTGTGAGCCACCTAACTACACCGCTGTGCAACTGCCAATGGACGTTCCTGCACAGCATAGCCTGAGCTGTCCATGTCGTGCATAAACAGGGGTACATTCACAAAGGGGGGCACAACATGTGCCCCCCTGCTTGCACCCCCATGCACAGGGGCAACAGGGGGCCCTGCTGTTCCGGCTTTGTTCCTCACTGCCAGCCTTTCAATGGCAGGCTCACCTCCATGAAAAGGGTGGTGGTGGATAAACTTGTAATATGCATTGTGGTACAGGGGTCTGCATGAGCACATGGTCAAGGCTGATTTGAATATGGCTATATCAGATCTGGGGTGGCGTGTTGAGAAAAATACTGATGGGTTAAACCCAGATCTGTGACTTGGGGTGAATGTTTGACCTTGGTCAACATTCAGTCCATCATCTTTTTGTGTTGTATTTTCACCCTAAGTGGGAATAGTATGCCCAGACATGGGTCCCGTTCTCACTACGCCACTGGAGTCAAGCTATCCTGGCTGAAGAGGGTTGACACCCCAAAACCGGTCCTAGGATGCTTGATTCTGGTCAAAGGAAGAAATGCTCTGGCAGGTCGGTCTGGACTGTTTCCATGAGGCACAGGGTCAAGACTGATTTGCATATGGCTATGCCTGAACTGGGGTGGCGTGGTGAGCAAAATAATGATTGATTAAACCCAGATCTGTGACTGGGGGTGAATGTTTGACAATGTTCCACATTCCGTCCATCATCTTTTTGTGTGGCATTTTTACCCTAAGTGGGAAGGGTATGCCCAGACGTGGGTCCCATGCTCACTACGCCTCTTCAGTCAAGCTATCCTGGCTGAAGAGGGGTGAAACCCCGAAACTGGTCCTAGGATGCTTGATTCTGGTCCAGGGAAGACATGGCATGGCAGTTCGGTCTGGACTGTTCCCATGAGGCACGAGGTCAAGACTAATTTGCATATGTCTATGTCTGAACTGGGGTGGCATGGTGAGCAAAATAACAATGGATTAAACCCAGATCTGTGACTGGGGGTGAATGTTTGACAATGTTCAACATTCCGTCCATCATCTTTTTGTGTTGCATTTTCACCCTAAGTGGGAAGGATATGCCCAGACGTGGGTCCCGTGCTCACTACGCCACTGGAGTCAAGCTATCCTGGCTGAAGAGGGGTCAAACCCCGAAACCGGTCCTAGGATGCTTGATTCTGGTCCAGGCAAGACATGGCCTGTCAGTTTGGTCTGGACTGTTCCCATGAGGCACAGGGTCAAGACTGATTTGCATACGGGTATGTCTGAACTGTTGTGGCACGGTGAGCAAAATAATGATGCATTCAACCCAGATCTGTGACTGGGGTGAATGTTTTAAAATGTTTAACATTCCATCCATTATCTTTTTGTGCAGTTAAGTTGAGCAGATCTTTGACTCCCAAACTATTATTCCCAGCATAGATGTGTTTGGGTTTATACTGAGGCATGCCTTTGCTGCAGACTCTACAAGGCCTGATTACAAATTCAGAGGCCCAAACCTGTGATGGAGGCCCATGGAGGTCGGAGATCGCCTAACCGGTGGTCGGACCTTGGAGCATTTTGGAACCACCACAACCACCAGGGATCGGCAATCCCTGGCGGTGCAGTTGCAGTCTGGGGAAGCACTATGGAAGGCGGTGTCATTGTGGCACCGGCATGCATATTACGGATTCCCCCGCTACCAGCCTTTTTGTGAAGGTGCGCCTGCCTTGAAACCACTGGCGATAGGGAAACAAAGGGGGTCCTACAAGGCCGCTTGTTGCTCCTGTTCATGAGGTGCATGCAGGAAGGCACATGTTGAGCTCCCCTCTGTAAATGCCCCCTTGTTCCTGAACTGTATAAAGTGCTCAGATTGGCAGTCCTGGAGAGGGCTGCCATGCCAGTGCTGCAGCTTAAAACTGCCAAACTCGACAGCCGTCCATCCGCCAGATTATAAGTAATTTCGCTGTCTGATGGTCCTGCGTTGTGGTGGTCCTGCGACGATGCATTTTAAAGGCTCGTTGTGAACCTCCTAACTACACCGCTGTAGGACTGCCAATGGACGTACCTGCACACCTGAGCTGTCCTTTTCGTGCATAAACAGGGGTGTATTCACAAAGGGGGGCACAACATATGCCCCCCTGCTTTCACCCCCAATGCACAGAGGCAACAGGGGGCCCTGTTGGGCCGGCTTTGCTCCCCACTGCCATTCACCTCCACGAAAAGGCTGGCAGTGGAGAAACTCATAATATATCCATTGTGGTACCGCAACAGGGCCACCATGCATTTTGCTTCCCCAGACCACCACACCACAACCAGGATTGTGGATCCCTGGCGGATGTGGTGGTCCTAAAATTTTCTGACCGCCGTGCTCATATTAGACCAGTGGTGAGGTGGTCTCCGACCACCACTGTACCTCCATCACGGGTTCAGATGTCGGATGGACTGTTAAACTAGTAATCTGACACTCTGTCTCTCTAGCCTCCCATGTTTAATTTTGCTTAATTACATTTGATTCAGAAAAATCTACTGACTCAGTGCCCTTGTTCCTGGGTATTTTTATCATGACGTTCTAGACAGAGTAGGCAGAATTTGATCTGTACTGCATAATTTTTATGTAGTCTAAAATATAGTTTTTGCATGCTTAAGTTAATGGTGGTAAATGTCACAAATGAGGATTTTAAAATACTTCACATATTGATCACCTGACACACTTTGTTTTTGAATGAATGGACTGCGTGGGCCGTATTCCAAACGGGTGTGCTGCCTCAGCACAGTGCACTGTCCAAAATACATGCATATAACTCAGAATTTCTGTGTGGTAATGCATATAGTGCAGACTGCACAAATTGAAAGCAGTGAGCTCTGACTGCCTCTCTCCATTTCAGAGCTCTGCTGTCTGCAGCTCATGGAGAAGTTCTGAGTTACATATTTGCACTTTGTACTGTGAAAATGCATTAAAGGTACTCAGCTGTGCACTGAGTCAGCACACCTGATCATAATAAGACTCCATGTCTTTAATAAGTCATGTCCAAAGCACTGGTGTTGGAACAATTTTTAGAGTGGGGTTACTGCCATCATATTTGCATTACAAAAGTCATGTTGATTGAAAAAATAAATGCTTTACACAAAGAATAAGTATAGCAATTGAGCCACGCCCATTCAGCAGGAGAGTCGTAAGTCAGCGGTATGTAACCGGTGGTGAATTTTGGAGCAGACTCTACTCGTAAATCTATTACTTTTACGAACAGCATTGAGTATGCCATAGCGCTCTGTTCATAATGAGTGAAAATCAGGCTTTAGCAAATATGTATCATCTACAAATTGCCTAGTAAAGTGTCTTGATTTGTTATGCTCTCATTAAATTCTTTGTTTTCATTACACATGAGAAGAAAACGTGCTTCATTTCTGCTTTCCTAACTGTAAATATTTTTAAATATTTGTACAGTTAATTTACAGTTATTTCAATTTCTTTTTGTTAGAAAAAAACTGACATCCTACGGCCTTTCATTTTACACTCCCTGTACACGAGCAAGAATTCCAGAAATTTCACCTTTCAAATTGCTCCAATTTTGCAGCTAAAGAAAAGTAAATGCCAATGGCCATGTGAAAAAATTAAGCAGCAATTTGTCAGCAGACTTTATGCATGTACGTTCATCGCTGGTGCTAGACATCATTTAGTCCATACCATGCAGATTCAAATCATAGAATAAATCCTCCCAATTTCGCATGTGCCTATACCTGGGTAAAAAAGCTGGAACACAGATACCTTCATTTTCTCTGCCTCGGTAATTCATGGGTAGAATAGATATAGACTCTGCAGACTGGCTGCCAATGGTTAATCAGAACAGTCCAAACAAACATTTGGTATTTTTATTGAACTGAGACGTGTTGGACTTGCCCCCTCTGCAGCATCACCCCCTAAGATTTCACCTTTAGCCTCCACTTTTGCTGAAACTTGTTTACGTTTGCTTCAGGACTCTGTGAATTTTACCACTGTTAACCTGTGCTAAAGTACTTGTGCTTTCTCCTTTAAATATGGGAGGATTGACTTATACCCAATTGGCACATTTAATTTACTTTGTCATTCCTGAGTACATTTTTATCCCTTGTACCCAGGTCCTGTAAATTAAAAGCTACTAATGGGCCCGCAGCACTGATTGTACCACCCACTTAAGTAGCCCTGTAAAACATGTCTTAGGCATGCTATTGCAGCATGTGTATGCAATTTTGAACTGCGCAGAGGGCTGGGTGCAGTGTATTACAAAAGTCATGTACCTTTAAGTTTTACATGTCTTGGTAGTGAAAAACTCCTACATACTTTTGCAAGACCTACCTCTCCCATAGAATAATACTTGGTTATCTTGTTGCATTTATTATGTGATAGCTTTATATTAGGTGTGGGTAGACATGTTAAGTTTTGTGTCTAAAAAATTGTAACTTACATCTCTTTTTAATGGTAATTTTGTATTTTTATTCACAATTCTGAGTAATACACTTTTAGAATGTTGGCATTTTCTTGTCTTAACCATTAGGTACCTGCAGCCTGGGTCACATTACTAAGTGGAGCTGGCAGTTATGTTTGTGTATTAGCCCCAGATATTGAGACAAAGGAATAATAGGTTACGGCAGGATGTGTCACTCTGATGACCGAATGAGGAGGAGGAGCTGTCACCTACCACACATGCACATCACAATGGCTTTGCCTGAACACACCCATAAATGATTTCTCACTGGTATTTTATATCCCCAGTCAAGTTATGGCCAGGGCAGGGAGGAAGGAAATGTCTGACAACTCTTAGTGGTGGAAACCTCTAGAACATTCTACTACTTCAAAGTGGGCACCAGGTATAAATACTGGACTCTTAGACCCACTCTTTAGTACACATCTGGACCTATGGAAAACTCGGAAGACTGTGCTGTTTTGCTGGTAAAAGTACTGCCACTGTGCTGCACTGCTGTGCTGCACTGCTGTACTGCCCTGCTGCACTGCTGTACTGCCCTGCTGCACTCCTGCCTGAGTGAGTAGGACTTAAACTGCATCTTGAACCCAGGACCACCAGAGTGACTCCAAGGGCTAGTTGGCTTACGTCCTAATCTGAGGCTTAGGGACGAAACAGACTCACATAACCTTGTACCCAGCACCAAGATGATGTGTTTTGCCTTAACAAGTGGTCTTACCCCAGTCATGGACCCTTGGACCCTTAGATGTTGGCCTGAAGGTGCTCTGTGAGCCCAACATGGTCCCAGCAGAACCAGGGCAGTGCAACACATCACTTCCCAGAACTCCACATCAGAACCGCAGTGCAGCACGTCACCTCACCTCATCCACTCCACATCAAAACCACTGTGCAACGCATCCTAGACACATCCTAGACATTGCAGCCTTGTAGCTTCCCGTGACCGCTGCTGCGTGACGCATCTCCTTGACTGTGCGATCCATCCTCAATGCGGGAACTCGTAATGCTCTGAAACTAGGACTTGATGAACTCTTGTTCAGTGGGCCTAACTTGGTCCCTGTAGCTGACCCACACTCCATCACAGTCGGGCTGAACCTGTGACTTTGTCCTCGTCCGACATGACCAGATAACCACAGTTGGCCCTTGGTGCTTTTTGGCACTATTTTCACTTAAATCTTAAGAAGTGCCTATCTGTGTATTGCAGTAGTCTCCTGTCATGGATTCTATACTATATTTTCTATTACTGTCATTTACCTATCTGCCAAAAGTGCCATCAAGTAACACTAATGTAGAGTTAACACTATATAAAAGTAACAAATGCAATTAAAATATCATGTCGGGCTTCTGAGGCTCAAAGTGTTCATTTAATTCACTCTGAAGACACATCTTCAACATGAATTGAAAAGCCCAATATGTTACACATTTTTTATAAGTAGAGTGATTCGTCTATGGTGAGCTAAGTTGGGTGCTTGTTGATGTGTATTGGTGAATGGATGATTGCAAGAAATTGAATTACTGGAAAAATGGATGGTATGTGAGTGAGTACATGGCATGAAAAGATATGCTACAGAGTAATTAAATCCAATAGCGCAGTAGAATGTTGAGATTTCTATTAAAGATAATGGAGTGGCTCCAGCCCAGTAATGGCTGGTATAGAACTTCTACTGCAGTATTCCAATTTTGATTAATTCTCCCTTTTTAATGGAGAGCATTCTACCCCCAGGTGATGGTATGGTCTAATAACATTGGAAACCTTTAGACATGGGCAAAAACAGTTGTTAAAACCCCTTATCTTTTGGTGTGGGGCCTTTAAGAACAGTTTCTGTACTTAGCTATAGGCTATTATACTCGATTATTGCGGAAAACATATACTTGTTGAACAGGCAGTAGACAAGTCCCACATATATGTTTTAAGTTCTGTAAGCAAATGACACACGTGACAGTTTATATCATCTTAACAAAGTGATAACCCCTCTTAAAAATGGGGGTCTCTAGTTTGCTGAGGTAGGTACCTTTGTCCAAGTAGGGACCCTTGCTACTAGTCAGGGTAAGGGGGATACACACTTTAGATAAGCCCTGCTTACCCCCTTGCTAGGTTGGCATGAGCAGACAGACGTATCCCAAAAGCAATGTGCAAAGTATTTATTCTCAAAACACACAATCATACAGTGATAACACCTTCAATGGACCCCACACCAATTTAGAAAAATAAAGTATCTTTAGCTAAACTCAACAAAACCAAAATGGCAAACATCAAACATACATGTAAGAGTGTATGACTTTTAAAAGGTTTCAAGCAACTTAGTCCATAGGAAACTATGGATGTGTGATTTTTCAGAAAGTACCTGTTGATGTGTCAAAGTTCACAAGGCCAAACAGCTGCAGAGAATGGAAGCATCGAAAAAGAAAAGAATGCATCAGTTCCTGAGGCTTTGGGGATGCTATGCTTAAGTTCTGCAAAAACCACAGTTGATGGACAGAATGCAGAACAATGTCATACATTCACCCCAGTACAGAGATCTGGGCTTAAATCCATCGTTTTTTGCACTCCACACCACCCCAGTTCAGACATGTCCATATGCAAATCAGTCTGACCCTGTGCCTCATGGGAACAGTCCAGCCCGAACTGCCAAGCCATGCCTTCCCTAGACCAGAAACAAGCTTCCGAGGACCGGTTTCTGGCATTCCAGCCGTCTTCAGCCCGGCTTGCTTGAATCCAGTGGTTTGGAGTGCATGGGACTCACGCATGGGAGTGCAATAAATCAATGGATTTAGGCCAAGATCTCTGTACTGGGGTGAATGTATGACATTGTTCTGCATTCTATCCATCAACTGTGGTTTTTGCATTTCTCATCCCGAGTGGGATGGGTATGCTCAGACGTGAGTCCCATGCTCTCCCTCTGAAGCAGGTGCAGGCTGTCTGCAGCCTGCTCCGAGCCCCTCGCCCCCTCCCTCTGACTGAAGAGAAACAAAGTATCAACATACTTTATTTCTCTTCAGTCAGAGGTACCAGGCCCGGAAAGAGGTTGGGGTGGGGGCCCCAGAGAGCAGGAGGCAGCATAGAGCACTGCTGGGACTCTGACAAGGGTGGGGTGGGGGACCCAGAGAGCAGCTCTAGACTGGCACGGAGAATGGGGGAGCCCCCCTCCATGTAGTTTGCAGGGGGGCCCCCTCAAGATTTGTTACGCCACTGTGCGGAGTACTACATCATCAAGGCTACCGTCGATGATAGATGCAAGGACCTGGGCTGGAGGTGAGTCCTGCTGCCAGTCATGCATCTGTTTGTAGGAATGCAATGACGATGCAGGTATTCTACAATGGGTCCAATCCATGCACCAGAAGCAATGTGTGGGTTCTACTTGGAGACACCCCGCTTAGTAGGAAAAATGTGTTGGTTTTGCCCAGGGATGGGTTGCTCAGCAGGAAAGGTGTGTCGGTTCCACTGGAAAGCACCTTGCGTTCGCTTCCAAGGGTCCTGGACTGGGGTTGTACCACTTGATAGGGTGGACTCACAGATGGAAGATTTGAGGTGCAGGTGCAAGATGGTTGAAAGCGTGTCATATCAGGAGACCAGTCAACTAGCCCCTGGAGGTACTCTGGATTCTGTGGTCAAGAGATGCAGGTCCAGCCCTTCTTACTCAGTCAAGAGAGCAGCAGGCAGCAGGCTCAGCACAGCAAAGAAGGAGGTTAGCAGAGTAGCAGTCCCGGAGATTGGCAGTACTTCAGTACACTGCAGTCCTTCTTCCAGGCAGAGTATCCATTGGTCTAGAAGTGGAGTAAAGTGGTGGTGTCTGCAGTGTTTATGCACATATTTGCCTTTGAAGTTGGTAGAAGCTTCTAGGGGCATGCCTTTCAGGTGCACAGATGCCCTGCGTTCCCTGCCCTGGCTCCAGTCTAGCTACAAGAGGTATGCTGCCATTTGTGTGGAAACAGGACTAAGTCTATTCAGGTATAAGTGAGGCCGGTCCCAGCTCCTCCCTCCCATCCTGCCAGTGATGGCCCATTCATTAACACCTCAGCTCCCATTGTGGGTGGCGGTCTAAGAGGAAAATCCCAACTGCCAGCTACACACAGTCATGTGACCAGAGGCAGGCTGCAGCCACCCTACGGCTAAACCAAGAAAATGACAACTTTATAAAAGTGTCATTTTCAGAATTGTAATTTAAAATCCAACTTTACCATAAGTTAACATTTTAAATTAGGATTCCAGAGACACCAAACTTGAACCAGGCATGTCTTTCCATTTGGAATTTACACTTATAAAATGTAATAACGGAGTCCCAATGTCATCCTATTGGAGACATAGGCCTGCCTTCTGGGCTGTCAAGGGTCTACCCAAGGGTTACTTATATGTTTTCAAAAGATAGTTTTTGGTCTGGCAAAAATGTTAATTTTGCCAAGTCGAAATGGCCCTTGAAAACAGCACACACAGGCTCTGCAATGGCGAGCTTGAGCCATGTTAAAAGGGCTAAGTGGGTGGCACAATCAGTGCTACAAGCACACTAGTGCATTTAATGTACATGTCCTTTGCAATTTTAGTACATTGTACTAAGGAATTATAAGTAACTTAAATATGTCACTTCGTTATGATACAATATTATCATGTTTATAGGAGAGAGAGCCCATTCACTTTAGCACTGGTTAGCAGTGGTACAGTGTTAAGAGTTGTCAGGATAGCAAAAATAAATTCAGTAAAAAGTGGAGGAAGGCAAAAGGTTTGTAGGTAACTCTGAAAAAAAGGCAATTTCCAACAGTAATATTCAACTTAAAGGTGATAGATACTTACTTTGGTATGTATTGAAATAAACATCGGTTTATGTTTATACAATTCATTAAGAAATTTGTACATGGATCTAGCGGTATTTTGGTGTTGCCGTGTAGTTTGTATACACCCTATACAGGATCTGAGCGTTCGGATAACAAACTGTGGGATTGGTGGTAGACTGGTTCTGAGCACCCCCACCGGATATGTCAGGCTGTTTGTACTAGCTAGCTCACAGTGCCACTAGAATCTCTTCTTATCAGGGAAAGAATAGTTTCTGGCAACCTCATAATATGACAACCCTTATCCCTCAGAATCGTGGAAACAATATACTACCGTTTGCTCAGTCACTCGTGCTCACTTAGTTTCTCTCAGAGATACATAGAATAAACAGTCTGGGCGTTTCAATAAGAATGTTTATTTATTTATTTATTTATAGCATTTGTAGAGCGCTTCTGCAACCCTACGGGCATCCTGGCGCTGTGTACATATTGCTGAAAATACTGTGCATCAGAGGAGGGGGATAGTATAAAGTTCTGGTGAGATTAAACTTTGGGGAAGAGCCATGTTTTCACCTTTTTACGGAAAGCCATCAGTTCGTCTGTTTTCCTGATGTCGATAGGCAATTTGTTCCACAGATGGGCTGCGGCTATGCTGAAAGCTCTGCCACCATAAGTGGCTTTCCTGATCCTGGGTATGCTTATCAGGTTGGAAGATGAGGAACGGAGGGACCGTGTGGGTATATACCATTTGAATTTCTTTTGAAGTGGTCGGGGGCCCATTCCGTGTACTGCCCTAAAGACAATGCAGAGGGATTTAAAGCAGATCCTTTGATGTACAGGTAGCCAGTGAAGATCGGCTAGAGCGAGGGTGGTAGAGGATCTTCGCTCTCGGGAGAGTGCCAGCTTCGCTGCTGCCGCCTGGATGCTTTGCAGTCTGGAGATCAAATAGGCCGGGGATTCCAGAAGCAGAGCATTACAGTAATCCAGGCGGCTGAGAATGGTGCTCCTAACTATGGTGGTTCTGACCTGCGCTGGTAAGAGGGGTAGCAGCTTTCGCAGTCCTCTCATTAAAGCAAAGCAGCTACTCATCTGCTTGTTGACATTGGTCTCTAAGCTCAGACAGTCGTTAAAGCTGACTCCGAGATTCTTCACTGATTTCACTGGGGTTAATGACTCCCCCGAGTCCAAGGGCCAGAAATCGGTGGGTAGACTTCTGGTAATTCTGCCAACTGCGCAGTGCATTATTTCCGTTTTATCATTATTAAATTGTAGTGAGTTCTGGTTTAGCCAGAGTGTCATTTCTGCCATGCAGGTATGGAAAGCCGTGAGTGAGTTGGCCTGGGCACCATCAAGGGAATTCATCAGCTGCGTGTCGTCCGCATAGTTGATCACGCTAATACCGTGGGCCTTGATAATGCCCAACAGGGGTTGCATATATATATTAAAAAGTATCGGACTGATTGCGGACCCTTGTGGGACGCCATGTGGGACTTTAACAAATTCCGACTGATATGGGGGGATGGCTACTGCCTGCCATCTGTCTTTTAAATAGAAGTGAAACCAATCGAGCGCCACTCCGCCGATTCCAATGTTTTTTAGTCTTGTCAGCAGGATGTCGTGGCTCACTGTATCGAATGCGGCGGACAGGTCCAGCAGAATTAGGATTGCTGATTCCCCCCTGTCCGCCCTCATTCGCAGGTCATCCAGAACTGTCAGCAGAGCTGACTCGGTTCCGTGAGCTGGTCTGAAACCGAATTGCTCCTCTTCCAGGATGTTGTTGGTTTCTAGGAAGAGGGCAAGGGATCTGCTGACCCACCGCTCTATGATCTTTATAGGGTATGGCAGGAGCGATATAGGACGGTAGTTTTTTTTGCAGTTCGGGTCTAGATTAGGTTTCTTTAATAGGGTGGTAACAACCGCCAATTTCCATTCTTTTGGTACTGTGCCAGATATGAGGGATTGATTGCAAAGCTGTTGCAATACTGGGAAAAGGTCATCCCTGAACTCCTTTACTATTTTGTGAGGCAAAGGGTCCAGAGGGGACCCTGAGGTTGTATTAAGAGCAGTTTTTGTGAAGTCTTGTTCTGTAAGGACTTTAAAATTTTCTAAGGTAGCCTTTGGGTTGGGTCGTCCTGCGTTGTCTTCGCTCTTCTCCCTATTCTCGGGGTTACTATTATCCTGCTCAGAGGAGATGGAAGCACCCTTCATTCCCTCAATGATTTTAGTGATTTTTTCCTGAAAGAAGGAAGTTAAGTCATCGCATAATTCTTGTGAGGGCTTAATTTGACTGTTCGCACAATCCGGATTGGATAACTCTCTGATTATCCTGAAAGTGTCACGGGACTTATTAGAGCTGTGGAGTAGTAAGTCGGCGAAATAGTTTGCTTTGGCTGCGATGATATCTTTTTTATATCTTACAATGGTTTGTCTCCATATCAGTTTCTCCGGCTCCGAGTAATTTTTTCTCCACATCCTTTCGGCGTTTTTACAGGCTCTTTTTAGTGCCTTCAGGTTATCCGTGTACCAGGGCGCGGAGGGTCTTCCTCTTTTCCTGATTACTTTCAGGGGTACAGTATCGTCAAGCTTTTTGGTTACTTCTTTACACAACGTGAGATAGTTAGTGGTGATGTCGTTCTCTAGGTTGAATGAATTACCAATGTGATGGAGATTGAACTTTCCTTTCTCTTTCCTTTTTTGTATTGAACAGTTGTTAGTCTAGTGTAAAATAGATGTGCTGTAACAAACATTAGACAGTAGCAGAGATATATGATTAGCAGTACTACGAAAGTAAAGGGATGGCACAGTTCTCCAATTTTGCAGTAGTCATAAATATATACAAGTACATAGAATACATGATAAAAAGTGCGTACTCCTATAATGCTGCCCTAACTAGATGTACCTAAATGTACCTAGCATCTGTGTTGGCATTATGCCAAGAATCCCTCTAGGATCTAGTCAACCCTATTACCTGAGAATGGGAGAATCTGGACACCCCATGAGGGAGTTTAGACCACTGCAAGCTGGAGTGTCTGGATGCAGGAACCTCAGCATCTCTAGTCAGTGTGCCAGCCAGGTAGTCAGGGTCTCCTCCGTCTCTCTAAGCAAGACATGTAGAAATATATACCCACAGGTCTCCCCACGGGTCCTACCTTGCTGTGTTACTGAGTCAGCCTAAAGCATGATGTCGGGCCTGAATTTAATACAGAGATATTATATAGGAGACGTTTGTCCGGCTGTCAGTCCTGCTGTGCTTCCAAAAAGCCTCATGCATAATGTATGAGTTTCAAACTAGCGAAAAATCTGCATTTTGAATGCAATGTCTTATCTAGGTAAAAGGTCAGTCCTATGAACTGTTATGTATGTAATGTAGGGAAGGATATAGGTGAAAGGTTACAGTGTTACCTGCGCCTATGTAGGCTACCTATATGTAATATAACAGTGTCAAAACTACCAAGACATAAAACAAACACACACCACTTTATATTAGAAGGACCAAAAAATATTGCACAACTCCTAAAGAATTAGTGCCTAAGAGCAACTGTATTTAGGAAAGAGCTAAGTCTTTAAACTCTTAATGTTGAACAGAAGAGCTTAAAGGTAAGTGCTATGTTATACTAGGAGAGAGGTAGACCTTGCAGTAGTGAAAACGAATTAAAGAGTGTTTTACTACCAGGACATGTAGACTTTAAAAGTACATGTTCAACTTTTTATATTCACTGCACCCTGCCCTCTGGGCTGTCCAGGGCCTAACCTAGGGCTGACTTATGTACTGAAAAGTTTGGGCCTGGAAAAAATTATATTTTGCCAGGTTGAAACGCAGTTGAAAATTGCACACCCTGTGCAATGGAAGGCCTGAGACATGTTTAAAGGGGTATCCAGGTGAGTAGCACGATCAATGCTGCTGCCTCACTAACACCATTTAAAATACTGGTCCTAGGTACAGGTAAAGTATTGCTTTACTAGGGTCTTACAAGTTAATTAAATATTCCAATTGGGTGTAAGTCCACTATGTTTTAAGTAGAGAGAAGAAATATCTTGGAACTTGTTAGAAGTGGTAAAGTGCACAGAGTCCTAAAAGCCAACAAAAACTGATTCAGAAAATCGGAGGGTAAAGGAAAAAAGGTTTAGGGGTGACCCTGCAGAAATGGCCAAGTCCAAAAATATTTTACAGTTCAAGCATGACTGTCACATTCTTGGACCAAAGAATGTCTTCTGGTTTAGAGGAAGGGGCCAAATGGATGCAGCACAGTGCAGATGAAAGAAGTAGCAAGAAAGTAACCAATTCGCACCGCCTAGAGAGCTGGAAAAATCTTAAGAAACATCAAAAGAAGGAAAAGTTAAAAAATGAAAAAGAACTATAAACACAGGAAGTTCAAAACTAAAGGACTGTCTAACCAGCTCTGATAATGATGCACAATCATGTTCAGGTGGATGTTCATGTGTGATCACAAAATCCCATCATTCACGGTGCAAGGGAGCCAATGACTGATGTGGACTGAACCATTACCCATGCAGTTCGCTGTCATAGACGGAAGTAAAGTGTAAATGACAGACAGGATCAGTGCTTCCATGTACCCATCGGAGTAGCTTGCCCCTTTCCGAAGCAGTTTAGGGATGAACCCTATGATGAAGCATGCCGCCAAGGAGTAACCATGGTAAGTGAGGGTCACTTAGAAGAAAACATTTTTTCCTTCCCATTAAGAGGTTGACTTTGTTTTCAATTTTCGAGGAGTGACTCCTTTTGGTTATTTGATTATAGTTTGGAAGACGAATCCTCTCCTTTTTCCCTCTATTCCCCTCTTTTATTGTTTATACATTTTTAAATACACTGCACCCTGCCATCTGAGCTGTTTATGGTCTACCCTAGGGGTGACTTATATGTAATAAAATGGAAAGTTTGTGCCTGGTAATAGTTGTATTTTGCCAGGTCGAATTGGCAGTTTGTTTTAAACGGCACACAGGCTCTGCAATGGGAGGCCACAAACATATTTAAAAGCCTTTTTAAGTGGGTGGCACAACCATTGCTGCAGGCCCACCGGTAGCATTTATTTTACAGGCCGTGAGTACATGTTCCACCTCTTTACCTGGGACTTACAAATAAATTAAATATGCCAATTGGGTGTAAGCCAATGTTACCACGTTTAAAGGAGACAGCACAAGAATGTTAACAGTGGTTAGCAGGGGTAAAGGCCACAGGATCCTAAGGCCCAAAAAAACAATGAGGTCTGCAAAAATGAAGGAGGAAGACAAAATGTTTGGAGGAAAACCACTCTAAGGGTGTCAGGTCTAACACTCCCCCTCCTGCTGAAATTCTGCATTTGCTTACAAACTCATTATTTCTCCTCGTGCTTCACTCCCTTTTTTACAAAGCCCTCACCTTCTCTTTCCTTTTCAGTAAAACCACTTTATTCCTCCTCCTGCATTACCCATTATTTACAAAGCCCTTACTTTCCCCACTGCTTTACTCCTTTTTTAATAAAAGCACTTACTCCACTCCTGCCTTACACTATTTTTTACGAACCCCTTATGCCCCATCTTGCTTTACTCCCTTTTTTAACAAATCCCCATATTCCTACTCCCTCTGTACTACTATATTTATAAAAGAAACCCTCAGTCCCCCTCCTAATGTGCTCTTTTTTAGAAACCACATTCTCCCCTCCTACTTCACTCCCTTATTTAGGAAAATAACTTACTCCCTCTTATGCTTTAGTCCTGTTTTTTTACAAACCCATTACTCACCCGTTTCATTCTCTTTTTTTGCAAACCTCTACTTTCCTGCCTATGTACTCTCTTCTATTAAAAAAAAAACATTTCCCATTTTTTACAAACCTGTCACACCTACTACGCATTTCCTGTATACCCACTCGCTTTTACCATCTTACCACTGTGGCACTGTCTCTATTCTCTACATTTACTTTTTAACTGAAACATATTTTTGTGAAAAATGCATTTAATTGATTTAACTTTTCTCTAAAATGAAGTTTTGTCAGACTGTTTTCATCAGGTTGGCTTTCTTCATTTTAGAAATGTGTTAAAATTACAGATTGCCACCACTGTAAGGTGTGTCATTAAATCGCCTTGTTTGAATAACTTCCACTGGTCTAATAGTTAAGACTCAGGTCTCCTAAATCAGTGACTATGGGTTGCATTACCATCTGAGGGTAAACAACGTTTACCACAAATTTTTCTCAACGCAGGGAATGACAACGCGGTCGTTACAACGACCGCATTATGATTTCGCATACCATTACTCCGCAAGTCAGAACAACAACTTGCGGAGGGGGGGGAGGTGTTGGATTTAAAGTCCAACACCTTCCCTAGTGTCCGCACTGACTGGAGTTGGAATAGTAAATTATACTATTCCAACATCCAGCGCCCCCCCTCCGCAAGTTGTTCTTCCGATTTGCCGAGTAATGGTATGCGGAATCACAATGCGGTCGCTGTAACAACCGCATTGTGGTTCCCTGCGGGGAGAAATACAGCGGCATTACGTCACACATTCCCATCTGAGTTGACACTCCACTTTTGGATTAATCTGTCACATTAAAAAGCATGTTCCAACTGAATTTTCAGAGGCATTAAATCCCAGGTTCTGTCTCTAGTCGGTGGAGAAAGAAGGATTATTCAGATCCTTTTGAACAGCAGTGTGCTTGCACCCAGATTCTCACTAATGGATGTGTCATAGCATTGCCATGTTATCATCAACGCTCCTAGTCTAACAGGTAGCACACCGAGGGATGTTTCACAACATTTCACACAAAGCAGTGCACCAAATGAAGTTGTTGTGCTGCGTTGCACGAAAGAAGGAAAGCAGAGTAGTGTTATATGTTCAAAAATATGGCACAGTTCTCCTCTGTCCTATCGCTGGTGCACTTGTGGCTGCCTAGCACCAAAGCAGGAAGCTTTGCGCCATGGTGCAAGGGTGCCTGTGTTGTGGTCAGGATAGTTTTTGTGCAGAAAGGGAAAATATTCTTTGTGGATATTTCTTCTTCGTATACGTGCTGCACAATGCGGCACACCTGCAAAGAGGAAATAGCAAGGAGAAAAAACATATATTTCTTCTCGTTACTCCAGCCTCAGGTAGGCACACTGGGGCATATTACCAAGCAATAGCGATAATTATCGCTATTGCTTGGTTAGAGACAAAAATTTACCGCTGAGCTGCGGCGATTTTTACCGCAAATAAACCTTGGTATTACTAAGGTTTATCGCAAATGCGATAAAAATCGCCGCAATGCATGAATATCGCTGAAAAGTCCGCGATATTCATGCATTACCGAGCTAATGCTCTTAGCCATGTTATCCAACTCCCATTGGCTAACATGGCTAAGAACTGCTCAGGGCAGGTGTTAGCTTTTGGAGATATTCGCGCTTAGCGCGAATATCTCCAAAAGTTGGTAATAGGAGATAGCGATGTTAGCGACTGTTTTCAGTTGCTAACATCTTGGCACGCCCACTTTGCATATCATTAGTGATAAATATCACTGACATGCAAAGTGGGGCCCAGGATGGCCGCTATCTCCTACTAGCTGTCGCTAACTGGTGTTAGCGACAGCTAGGTAATAGGGAGATAATTTTATCTCCGCTTTCTTGGCTTTTAAAGCCAAAAAAGCGGAGATAAACCCCCTTGATAATATGCCCCACTATTTTGGTGCATATGCATGTTTAAAAGTCTTTGTAAATATGGGGTTGCACCAAAATGCATGGGAACACCCAACTCCGCAATGCCTATCTGACACAAGGTGTGTTGTGTTTTTTTTAAAAAGACACACGTCAGGATTTGCTTGGCTTTACAAATAAATGAAGCAAACATGACACAAAATCTTAGTAAATTCGTACCCTTTGCAGGTTTAGAATATACAGACTTACTAAGATTGTGTTTTGGGGTTGCTTCAGTTATTTGGCGCAAAATCTAATTCGGAATTTACAAAGCCATGCAAATCCTGACTTGTGTGCCTTTGTAAAAAAAAGTTATTATTAAAGGCACATTCCTGTCTAGATTGCACTTTCAACTGCAATGAATCTCAGCTTTTGTCTCTAATGTATGAAAACATCACTCAGGGACAGAACCCAGAAGCAATACGTTTCTCGTTTGCATTTGGTTCTAATGAAGATCTAAGGGCGAGAAATGACCTTAGAAGGCCATTGACCTTTTCAGTTGAAAATGGTTTTCTGGGACGGTGAGAAGGTGGATAGGTTCCATAAACTGTGAGGACTGAAGTGACTGACAAAGAGCAGCCGGCAGGTCAAAACATTTAAACGTGTGTTTTTGTGAAATTATTTCAAAAGATTACACGAGTGAAGAGAAGGGGAGAGGGCGGGCAGAGAATCTGTCAGGACTGTTTTTCAGGCCGCAGTGCACATGAAGAAATGAAAAATGCCTTCACTCAGTGAAAAATAGCCAAAGACTGAAGTGAACCAACTCACACCCAGATGCTGTGTACTGTGGTGGGCGGAAGCAAAATGTGAATGACACAAACACACCAGCAGCTGAGGAGATGTAACCGATTATTTTTGTCTTACAAGAGCCTCGCAGACAGCTAAAGCTGTCAGGTAAGCCCTAATTAAAAATAAAAAAAAGATGGATCTGTTAAGATGGTCAACATCAGTACACGGTGGAGGAGGAAATCACAATCTACTGTTTGCCAAGACACCTAATGATCCATAATGATTTTTGTGTCCAATAGAGTATGAGCACTCTGAATATAATTAGACAAATCAATAAGGGCCCTCTGGAAACATTTGCTATCATTTCTGCCTGTAACAGGTTATATAGGGAGCAGTGGACCTTGCAGCATCCTTTTTTGGGTCAGTGATGTGAGGCATTGCAGTTATTTTCTGGGCAAGTTAAACACTGTTAAGCTCTTTTCAGGGCTATTTCCTTAATGTATGGCCATTTGGTACTGTATTAAAAGATGTTCTATTAACGGAAGCTCATGCTTATCGTCATAAATATTAGGAACATCTGTTCTCAGCTGCACGACCTTGTCTGATGTCTCCTTCAGCTTTGACTGATAACCCATTTATGCTTGTAGTCCACAAGGACGAAAACAAAGTTATGAAAGAGCTTTGTGGCTGCGCCATTTATAACATGTAGCAAAATGAGTAATAGCGCATCAAAAAACAAAGAAGAAAAAAATAACCTCGTCCTCATTCTGAACAGGAAACCTTGGCTAGGGACGCTTGGAATAATACACCACAACTAATTAGTTTGTTGTTCAGCAAAAATAATTCCACCCCAAATAATATTTGAATTTAAATATTAGACTATTTTGTTTTCAACTGTATTTGAATCCTAGTAAGTACTGGGGGGTGGGGGTGGGGAGGAGGGGTCCTAAAATCGGCAAAGGTGAAATACAAAAGCACATTTGAGATAAAGTCTCTTTTTTACCCCATCTGACGCAATACCAACTCGTATAAGACAATAGTCAAAAGAAATGCACGGCACGAAAAATGTAATGCCTTAAAAAAATAACACCAAACGTTCATTAAATATATGTTTAAAAAATCAGAGTGCCTTTGAGCTGTTAGTAACAATCTCAGGTTCATCCTAAATATCCACTTGCACAAGGCTTTCTAATAAAAGCAAATGTTATACAAAGCCATTAAGGGGCACATGCATCAACCTATTTAGGAATTGCAAACGGTGCGAATCGGTAAATTCGGCCGTTTGCGATTCCTAAATAGATTTTTGGGATGCATCAAACATTTTTGGGAAATCGCTATTTTTAGAGAATTCCAAAAATGCGATTGCTTTTAAGGAATCGCAAATTTGCGATTCCTTAAAAGCAATGCATGATTGCTTTTAAAATTGCGAATTCGCAATTAGGGGGTGCAAATTACCACGAGGGTGAACCTTGTGGTAATTTGCGAAAAACTATTAAAATGCTCAAATTAGCATTTTAAACAATGTCATGTTACAGACACACATGTCCTTAGGACATGTGTGTGTGAAACATGCACTTTAAAATACATTACAGGGGTGCAGGGGGGGTCCTTTGGACCCCCCCTGCACCCATGGAATGCATTAACATTTTGTGAATCGCTAATTGAAATTCGCAAAATGTCAATGCCTTCCCATTGATTCCTATGGGCCTTTTGGCCCATAGGAATCAATGGGAATTGCAAAATCGCAAATTAGAATTCGCATAATATTTGCGATTCGGTAAAAATTTCGATTTTTACCAAATCGCAAAAATTATGCGATTAAATTGATGCATCCCGTTTTGCGATTCCTTATTTGGGATTCCCTATTTTTCGCAAATAAGGAATCGCAAAACCTTACATTGATGCATGTGGCCCTAAGCCCCTTATCTGCTGGACCCTCCATCAAGTGTTGAGACCTTTTTTGTCTATTTGGTGTAGTTTGCACTTAGGGCTCCATAACTTTTTTCCATAAGGTATCCATGCCAAATTTGGATCTTTTTTCCAGCATCCTAAGGATTCTAATGATGCTCAGGGTTTATAGATTCCCCTGGGAAGTACTGAGAAATTAGCCAGAAAAATGGCAACATTTTTTTTTTTTTTTAGAGAAATAAAAACTGCACGAGAAAG
Source organism: Lissotriton vulgaris (assembly GCF_964263255.1). Taxonomy (NCBI): domain Eukaryota; kingdom Metazoa; phylum Chordata; class Amphibia; order Caudata; family Salamandridae; genus Lissotriton; species Lissotriton vulgaris. The sequence continues at coordinate 1,309,415,786 of NC_141691.1, read as the reverse complement.
CATCTTTTTTTTCCCCTGCAAATGGCATCAACTAAAGGTTTGCGATACTAAAATCAGCATCTTCCCAGCTTTCAGGAACAGGCAGACTTAATTAAGAAAACCAAGGGCCATATGTACGACGAAGTGGCAGAGCGTGTTTTGTTAGTCTCCTGGGCTTAACAACACGCTCTGCCACTTAGGAAGCGCAAGGTTGCACCACATTTAGCCTTGCGTTCCCCCCTGAGGTGGTGCTAAGTTTCACAACTTAGCACCAACACCTGCACCCTTGCACCAGAGTGCAAGGGTGTCTGTGTGCAGGGGAGGATTGGTTATGTGTAGGAAGGTGTCCCTTCCTGCACATAAACAATCCTAAAAATACATTTTGTAACTTTCATGTGTGCTGCATGAAGCACACATGAAGTTACAAAATAGCATTTAAAAAGGTTTGTTTATGTACAGGAAGGGACACCTGCCTGTACATGAACAAACTATGGCATTTTGGTTTTTCCATGTGTGCTGCACAAGGCAGCACACATGGAAAAAGCAAAAACGAGGCGAAATAGTGCATTTCTCCTCGTTTCGTCACCTTAAGACCAGGGTTTTCTGGGTCTTAATTTTGTAGCTGCCTCCTATATATGCCACCCTTGTACATGGGATATAAACAAGAGGTACAAGGAGACCCTAGAAGTCAGACGGGACCAAGGGTAGATACCTATTAGGGGAAATAAAGGTCCCATACATGTAGGATCTGTGCAATACCTCATCACAGTTAGCTCACTCACCCCTTCTTGTATAATTTGTGCCTCTAATTCATTGCTAATAAATTGTTTTTATTTTGTGAATACATGATTAACTCCAATTTGTGATTGAAAAATTGTGATATTGCACCAATGTTACATGTATGTGACCTTTGTTTCTCCTAATAGATACCCTTGTACATAGGGAGCAGTGTCAAATACAATGGGTGTTGCAGTGGAACGCCCACCACAACACCCACTGTCCTTTCACAGTAAACATTGCGTGAAAGGGTGCCTTATATACAAGGCAGCGTTAGGCCATGTTAAGTGGCTTAACGCTGCCTTGTACAAAAGGCAAGGACCCTATCGCCACAGGAATGTTACAAAAAGTGATGTTCACTTGCCCCAAAATCTTCTAACACAGTTTTGCCATTTTACTTGGCGATTGCCTATGTTTCCTATTTTTTGTGCTCACAACCACCTGCCAGTTTGTGGTATAAACAGGTATGAAATACAAGGTGGATCCTGGGAAGCTATACATTTCTTAAAACTAGGCAAAATTCTGTTTCAGCAAGGAGTCATTTGTGTAGCTTCTTCAATGTTTTCCTATAAAAAGTAACAGTTGACATAAAAACATATTGAAATTGAGTTGAATAAAACAGACATTTCGGTCTATATTTTCATTTGTGACCCTTTTTTACTATGACAGATTTTCAAAATCAATATACTGTTATGTCCGCTGGACCATTCTGGTTGTGGGAACATAGAGTTTGTAGGTTCTCCAAGAACCCGAAGTTCCAAAAAACAACAACCAAGCTGCACCTTACAATAGTCTTTTATTGTGTAAAGACTATACCGTAATTCATATTGTAAATTATGAAGAATGGAAAAAGGGTATGAAGGAAAACTGCATTTCTGAAATGTACATCAGACACTGGGTTTAGGAGCAGTAGTGTTTGTACATCTCTGAATTTATCTGAGCCCATACTGGCATGTGTATGAGAGGGCATTTTGTGAAATGTTTTCTGTTACAAACTTGCTTACATTTGAAAGGCACAAACGTAGAGATATTCAGTTGGTGATAATGAATGTGCTACTATTCTGCATTTCCACATGTCTCCCATTAAAATGGTACCGATTTGTGTGGCTGGGCCAGGCGCCTGCGACATAAACCATCCCAAAACATAACCTAGAACACATATTTCACCCAGCAGAATGCAATTTTTTTTACAAGGTGGCTAGCTGTAGAGTTTGAGCCCCAGCTCAGGCAGCATCTAGGGAAACCCACCAAACCATCACATCTTTGAAAACTATACTGCCAGGAGTCCCGAGTGAGGTGACTTGCATGGCTCTTTTAACCCAGAATACCATGCAATGCTCAAACTTTGCCTTAAAAAAATTTTTCCTGGTATTTCTGTGAGCAAAAGACCCGGAATATGCAGGCAGTCACACATTTCCTACCACCCAGTGTTTTCCCCTAAGTCTCCTGAGAAAAACAATGCCTCACCTGTGTGTGTAGGCCAAGTTCCCACAGCACGAAAAAGGCACCAAACACAACATAGATGCACCATGTTTTTCCACTGAAAAACGATGTGTTTTTTGCCATGTGGGTAGCTATGGATTTTGGGCCCCTGTTCAGCTCGCACCTAGGTAAACCTACCAAACCAGCGCAAATTGAGGCTGGTCTGGAGGCTTTGCCATTGGGCAAGGCGGCATGGGAGGGCTCTATCCCACTTGAATTTTTTAAAGCGTTTAAGAATATTTTAGTTCCCCTGCTTTTAAGTATAATTCTATATATGTATGAGTGGAGAAGTGCCTGGCACTTGGAATATGTCCATCATAGTATTCTTAAAGAAGGGTAAGCCACCCGATGATAGGGGTTCTTATTGACCCATCTCTTTGATTAATGCTGACATAAAGGTATTTGCAAAAATCTTAGCTACCTGGCTTGATCTTCTTCTACCAGATATAGTGTCTCAGCAGGAACATGGTTTATACCTGGCGAGGATACCACAAGCCACAACAGTACAAAAATTGCTCCCTTTGATGTGGTGGAAAGATTAGGTAAAAGACAAGGTCTGATCGTACTAGTTGCCGAAAAGTCTTATGATTGTGTAGTGTGGGACTGTTTATGGGTAACAATCTAAGTGCGCAGGTTGATAAAATCTATGAGCCCCTGTTATCTCTAAATAACAGTTTTGAAACAGGCTTCCAATCAGTATTATTGATTGCTGCAATATTGTAAAAGTGAATGGTTTACAAAACGTATGTATTTATTTCAGGCAATTCCACTCCAGGTTCCTATGTATTTTTTAAATACCAGGAAGGTGTGGTAGGCGGAGATGGCTGCAGCTACATGATTTTAAGTTATATTTTTGGGCAGCGTTTGCAGGCCGATTACGTAACTTGCTAACACAAGCAGAGCCAGACTCGGTTTTAGGCTATCTATTGGCATTAGGGTCTGAATGTAGGCTTTTTTTCTATAGACTAGCAGATCCCAACTAATATAAGTGTGTAAGATTTAAATTCATTGGAGATATCCTATGCATGTGGCGGGAAATATGTGCTTTGAAGATGGTGGATGGTTAGGTGCACTCTATCAATCTAAAATGACAGCATTTTAAGACCATTTGCATGCTATATTACACACCAGAGAAAATTATAAAGTGGGATGTGAATCCCGGTGCTGATAAGACTAGCCACTAAATGTGGCTGCTCCGCAGCAGGTATTCTCCAAATGTTTGTTACATGCCCAGCTCTCGAGGAATTTTGAAAATGGGTGATTCAATTATTAACTTCATGTCTTGGATATGAAACACATTTAACACCTAGGGAGATAATGATGGCATATAGAATGAAATCTGATCCTGTTTAAGACAACAGATGTCCATAATCATTGTTTCGGCCAGGCTTTGCATTGCCAGATCATGGGTGTCTCCAACCTCACGTCACTGAGTGCTGGACAGTTACACGGCAGATAGAGTCTGAACTGGTACTGGCTGGAGCCAGTGGTACTTGTTAACTTAAGAAATTGGACAGAATATGGGCTGGTTTAAATGGGGATCCACATACTAACAATTAAAATTAACTTACACTAGTTTATACTCGATGTACTTAGAACTGAAGTGCTTGTCTGCTGTTTTGTATTTTTCAACCTTCTCTCTGTCTTTTTTACCATTCTTCTTAAATTCAGTTTTTTTTACGCACCTCGTGGTTTCATACCCACTGGGCAGATTATTGTACTTCTATATACCCATCTGTCGACAACAGGGGGTATTCTCCAATTTCCTTGTTGTGTGTGTCATATCTGTGTTGTTCCTTTCCGACTTAGTAATACAAAAAAAGGAAAAGTTCTGGAGTCTGCAGGTAGAAAACGTTTCCTATCATCCAGCATTCACTCAGGCCTGCAAATAAAAATACTATTTCACTTGTGTGGGTAAGCCAAGTGCCTGCGACAGGAAATGGCCCAAAACGTATTGTGGAGACATCAAAATTATCTATCACAAACCAACCTTGTTAATTTAAGGGGATCGGATCACAAAAGGTTTTGTGCTGGAGATATTAAATGCCCTGGGTGGTAAGTAAGGCAGAGCTAAACGCAAGCCCCTTTCACCACAGTATTATGAAAACGGATTTGTAGAGGTGGTAATATGCAGCCGTTACCCGTCCATATGGGTTAGGAGCCCCACCCCCCACATTTTTTGTAGACATGAAGAGTGTCAATCTGGTTGAAGAAATATCACACTGACAGACACCCTTTATTTACAGGTTTGGCAGCCATAGACTAGACATGCTCTAAATGACCTGTTCAGCCTGGCAAAGCCCTTGATGATTGTAAGTGTCACTGATAGCCTCAAAACTGAGGGGCATATTAACAAGGGCCAGCGATAATTATCGCTGGCCCCGCATAACGAAAGAAATATTATCGCCAAATATCACAGAAAATTATCGCCATGATAACGCTATATTTACAATGCATAGCACTATGGTGATAATATTTCAGCAATAGCTGTGTTTACCATGGAACGTTGCTGGTTTTCCAGCGATGTTTCATGGAAAACAGCGATAACATTGCTGATACGACCCTGTGGTCATATCAGCATAATTCCACTACCATTATTAGTATGCCATAGTCTGGAATTTAACAGACGTTAAATTCCAGCGTTAAGGCCGAGGTAGCGCAATTTTTTTATTGCTGCACCTCCTTGTTAATATCGCAAAGCTGCCTTCGTGATAGTTTCATGTGTTGTTTTCACAGCCACGCCTTCTTTGCATCTCATTAGCGATGCAAGGCGGTGGAATACGGGCTCTACGTCAAGCAAACATGCGCTAGCATGTCCTTGATGATATTGCGATATAATTATTGCCGCTTATCACCCGAAAACGGACGCTAAAGCTGCAATAATTATATCACCAGCCCTTGCTAATATGCCCCTAAGTGCTTCAGTTTTAATCCCTGAAGTGCCCAGAGCCGAGTGTCTATCACCAACACCGCATCACAGAGTGGGGTGGGTTGAGGTCAGCAACTCTAACTTACCTCATTCCCCTCTGTGACGAGGTAGGGCTGACACCTCCTCTCGCCAATGCAAAAAAACTGCAGTCCCAACCCTCCTGGAACCTTTAGGGCTACCCTCCAGAGATGCTGCAGCTGGTAAGTTTTCTGTTTTGCAATGTTTGGTGCGTACATGCATATGTGTATGTATGAATGTATGTGTTTTTGCAAGTGAGTGTTCTGAATGTGTGAGTGTGCATGTGCATGTGTGAATGGATGGGTGTGCGTGAGTGTGTATTTGTGTGTGTGGCCCATCCTACCCCCTCCCTGTTTAAGTTACTGGTCACCACTGGTGAGAAGATTAGTTGTGTATATTTACTGTGTTCCAATTGTTGTGGTTATGAAGTGTTGGTTTGTTGTCAGTGCTACTGTTTTTGTCTTCATTTCTGCACTGGTATTGTTTGATTGTCATGTGCTTGTGATGCATTCTGTTTCGACGGGTTTCATAAGTTGTAACCTGTTAAGTTTTAATGGTGTTGTTGTTTTGCTTCCTTTGTAATGTCTTTGAGTTTACATTAAGGATGTCAAATGCTGCTACATTTCCAACCAAAAGAGGCACATTCCTTCAAATTTATTGTGACAAGGGAACATTTTGCATCATCCAAGGTCATAGAATAATGCCCTTCGGCATTTAAACGTTTTAAAATACCTGTCTTAAATTGACTCTTCACATGCTTAAGTTATGATGTAAGGCTAGTGGACTCTGCCAGAGTTTAAAACTGACTGATCACTGACTGATGGCTAATGTACTTGATATCTGAACTATTATCTTCATAGTCACTAGATAATGATGTACCTGACAGGAGAGTAGACAAAATGTATTTAGGCAGAGAACCCTCGTCCACCCTGAGCTAGAATTATTCATCATAGGGTCCCTCCTCACACCAAAATGACCTGTGGTTGTGTGGACTGCAACTCCTAAAAAAAGGAGGAGGTCTTCAATATTTGAAAACCCTATGAAATTGTAATGTGTGGGGAAAAGCACAGTGCAAAAAGTGAAAAAACTGTGGGGCCGATTCACAAAGGTAATCTGAGCCAAAGTCTAACTTTACGACTTTTGGTATTCACAGAAGCCATTTATGACTTTTGGTATTCACAGAAGTCATTTACAAGTTGTATCTTTACAATCGCACTCAGGGCAGAACCTCCACACCCGGGCCTGAATCTCCACAGTCGGGGTGGAATCTCCACACCCGGGATGGAATCTCAGCACCCGGAATAGAATCTCTGCTGTTGGGCCGGAAGGCCATTGTCTTCAATGTTAAGCACCTGCGTGAGTGTGTTCCATCCCCCTCTTAGGTCAGATAAAGTCTAATCAACTAAACTTGTGGTCAATTGACACCTCTTGCCACTTCAAGCCATTTAAAAACATCACACAAAGAAGGCCCAGATTTGGCCAGAGAGAGTTCCTGCATGCCCACTCTGTGCCTCACTTAATAAAATGCTACATCAGAGGAGGAAGAAAAATAATACTAAGGAGGGGACCACCATGATCTTGGAGTTTAGTGTGAGGCACCACAAACGGCTCCATGGTTTCCACCCTTACAACATCAGTGGCGCACAGAAGGCAGCCCTATGGCAGCATTTAGCCATTACAGTTACTGCATTGGGCGAGGATATCCACACTGTCAATAACTTAAGGAAAAAGTGGCAGGACAAGAAGAAGCAGGTGAAGGAGAGGTACTCCAGGATTGACGTGGCCAGAGTTCTCCCTGGTGTATAATCCGTACTCTGCCTCCATCTCACCCCACTAGAGGAGGATGTCCTCCAAATCATACACCCCACATGCTCCATACAACACAGTAAATATGGTACTAATTTAAAAGTTAGTGCTTATCTCTCTGCTCCTCATTATTCTGAATTTGTTATTTACGCAAGTCATTGTATTTTACTTAACTTCATGACAAGGGGCCGTGTTCTACTCACCTTTTTTTAAATTATATTTTCAATTTTCACATCAATGCGTTTTCAATGACTTATAGTCTAAATATGCACAATGCCTTGTTATCAGTGGAAGCACTTGTTATTGGTGATGTTTTTTATGTATTTTGTCGTTTATGCATTCGTTACTGTTTTATTTATTTAGACTTAGTACACTGAGGGTTTTCGATATTAGTCAATATCTATTTTTATAAAAACTGGGGTTACACATGCACCAACCAATTTCTAATATGGTGATTACCCCCTTTTACTTACATCAATTCTTCCCACTAGTACTTTAAAATTTTCCATTCAATCGATACTCCAGTGACAGTATTGGCTGTCATAGCAATTATGTCTTTGCTACGGATGAAATAGGTTGTTTTTCCGGATTTGCGATTTATATTTGTTAGTTGACCTGTTGTTCACACTCTTCCGTTACCATACTACGCCTCAGATACTAAGACTGCATTTTCATATAATCCCTGATAGCTATCATCTTTGGGGTTATTCATCTTTTATACCTCACCAACGGGCAGCATTGTGGTAACACATGTGGATACAATATCATCTGAAGATAAGAGGGATGCAATTACACATATTCCAACACCTCCCAAACAAATACATGAGGATTCAAGCTTAAAGAGGATGAGTCTTTTTGAATTTAACACAGATGAGTTATGTCCTGGTAAATTACTATGTTGGAGGATAAAACATGGATGTGAATAAAAGATCACTTTTTTAGTATGAGACATTTGATAGTAAACTATTGCATAAGGTTGCAATTTCAGATTGAGTAACCGAACATGGTTTATTCAAATACACCTCTCGAATATATTGATTTTATAATATGCCTTAGTAGTATAGCACCCTGTTGGCGGCACTGAATATCTGACATGGGTAGTTGTTAGCAACTGCCTCTGGATCTGAAACTATACTGCAGCCACTGATTCTTTCTGGTTAAGCAGTATACATAGATATGCAATGATTATAATATTTTGACATAATGTTTGTTAGTTAGTCTGTATTGTAACAATCCTTGTTGTTCAGTATTGAGTCTTGTCATACCGTACTGTGCCATGGTTCTTATTTATTGTTCTTTTCTTATTTTATGTCCTAATGTATCTGATTTCAGTATGGTGATTTTATGTAATGACACAAAAACAATTGTATTGTGTGATTTTGTATGTTTTCTATTTTCTTTAAAATGTGCCAGTTGAGAGTGTCTCTTTAGTGTTTTTGTCACATCCCTGATGCAGTTTAACAAAAGTATTTTTAATGAAACACGTTGGCTGGATGTTCTTTGTGGCAAAAATTTTGTTGTACAAACAAGATCAATATGTATATGGATTTAAAGCAAAGAAAAAGATAAACAGATATTTTGCAAAGGTTACTGGTTCCCTATAGACTACAATTTCTTTCTGGTTGCACCGTTGCAATTTAATGGTTTCAATGTTCTTCTGTGGGTGCTTCTGTGTGTCTGGAAAAGGCTAAAACTCTCTAAAGAGCTATAATGATAGGGAAACACATGTCAGGAGCTGTTTTATTTATTACATGTTTGGGTGGATGGCATTTTGGCAATTCAAAGATGTACCTGGGATTGTAAAAGGATTTTGTCATTTTACAGCTCAGTGTGGATGGCACTGTGATAATTCTAGCTTTGCTGTAGAAATGGCAAATAATGTTGACCCTTTGTTTCTCAGAATGGATGGATTGTGCTAGTTCTCTACTTTAATCCCTCCCATGCTGATGACGAGCTGAGCCACGGTGCTTGTGTGCTGATGACGAGCTGAGCTTGTCATAGCCATTAGAATGCTCGCACGCTGGGATAATTCCCCTGCTGTGCTGAGCGTTCTAAGGAAACGGATGTGGCCGTGACAAGCTCATCTCGTCATGAGCACAGGAACACTGTAGCTCATGAAGAGCTGAGCTCGTCATGAGCACCGGGGCGCTGTGCGCACCCCTGCCCCCCCCAGCACAGCAGGAAAATTACCCCAGCAGCCAAGGGGTTAAAGCTTTGCTAGAGAAACTGACCTTATGAGGTGAGCAGATTCAGCCTGTCACCAGTGTTGTAGGGTTCTCTCTAGAGGAGCTGTTCTCCACCTCAACTTAGGAAATACCCAGAGTTCTCTGCTTCTTTTTTGCATGTGTGTATATATTTATGTAAATATATATATATTTTTAAATAATGTTGTTATGTATTTAGTTATATTTTCATTTGGAGTGATGTATATTTATTTTGGCAATATATTTAATTTGTTTGTAAAAATGTGTATGTGCTATTTATTGTTTATGTTAATGTTTTGTGTAATGTAAAAAAGTGATTATTTTTATATTTTTTAATTATAACGTATTTATTTTGGCAATATTAGTGTCATCGATATTATGTGAGCTCACATTTTTCACCAATTATATGTTTATTGAAACGTAACAATATTTTGGTTTCCGAAACTTTGAACAGCAATATTTCTGTTGTTGATATTTGTGATTTTATCAATTATGTATGGAAAGTGATATTTGTGTTAACTATATTTAATTTTAAGATATTTTTGTATATCAATAATGTTTGCAAGTCAGTATTTTTCTCTAAAAGAGGCACTTAGTCAGCAGTGACAGTGGATTCATCATCGGGTGATTCCTATCCAACAGAATTTTCACTGCCAGAATCTACAACTTTGTCTTCTGCCTCAGATGCAGAGTCAGTACCAGAGAGCCATGTTCAGAGACAGATTCAAAAAGCAAAACAACAACCTGCTGAGCGGTCAGCCTGCGGATAACCATAATACTTACTAATGAAACTAGTTCAACAAACAAGAAAACAATAAACAACACTGTGTTGAATTAGAACTCACAATCTCTGGCTGTATCAGACAGTAAATATAACCAATGATTTGGAAAAACTATCAATACAAAACACACATTGAACTTTTTTCTCCAAAAAGTAACCTCTCACTTGCAACAGACAGCTCGATTGAGAATCAACTGCACCTACTCTGCATAGACACAGTAAGAACCAAATGTATCCCACTAGAAAGAAAAAACAAAAAATACACACAGTACAACACAATACGGATGTTGGACAAATACATACGTAAATTTGAAGCACAATAAAACATAAACTAAGGATTCTACAATTATTACAAGAAACACATGCAACCACACCAACTGCAGATATACCAATGTCGACATCTAAAGAAGGATTTGCCACCAAGGAAATCAAAGCTTTAAACTACAATAAAAAGGAGAAATAAAACATTAAGATCACAAATCCAAATGATGACAAGAAATAAAACGGTTAATATTATAAAATACAATAAACACACAATAAAGTGTGAGATCAACATCACAAACTTCCGGTCTGCCCCTAAAGAGGCACATAAGAAAGGCAAGAAATTGGCACCTGGGAGAGAGTAACCAGCTGCCAGTTCACACAGTCCACCAGCCAAAATGCCAGCCAAATGCCAGTTCACAGACACAACCACCCAAACGTCAGTTCACACCCACTGCCAAACAAATACCATTTCACATGCACACAGAAAGGTATTTCCTGGTGTATTGAGGTTTTCACACTCCCCAAGCACATTGGCCTAAAGAAATATCTGATCTAGCCCCAGGAGGAGCAGAAAACAAAGGACATATGTGGGCAATACTGGGGAGCAACAATTGACCAAGGAGCTGTTCCCCCAACTTATATGTTGTCTATGGTGTTGTGGTTTTCCTCCCCCCTGGGGTCAGATTGGCCTGCTAAAAGCTCAATCTGCCCCCAGGAAGGTGGAAAACAAATAACTTACCAAATTCAAAATGGGGTGTGACCCTTGCCCAATGGACAGTTCCCCCAACATATATATAAATACAAATTCCCTGGTGTCTAGTGGTTTTTACACCCTCCCTTAGGGGCATATTGGCCCAGGGGGGTTGGAAAATGGCCAAAACATATTCCTCAAAAATGGGGAGCAACCCTTGCACAATGGGCCTCTCCTTGCAGCAAAAAGATATGTCTCCTTGGTGTTTTCCTGCTGCATGGTCGCAATAACACCTGTGATCCCGCAGCAGGAATGCATTGAAGAGAAACACTGGTAAGAATCGTTCCTTTCCCTGGGTAAGTGTGTTCTACCCCGATCCTTCCCCAGAACAAGACTTACTAAAAGAAGACCTCTCGCTGGGCCATGATGGAAGCAAGTGGTTTCCAATGCACCCCAAGCTTTCTGGGATGATGTCAGCTTGCTGTGATGGTATTGATGTCATTATCGCTTGAGGAATGGGACAGGGTAGCAGCAGAAGTGCTTCCACTGAAACCCCCAAGGGCCATGTGGGGGTGGACCCAATGTGAAGCACTATGCATCCACCATAGTTGGGTGCTAGGACATGTTGGGGTCGTCCACAGCAGCTTAGCATTGGTGCTGAAGACAGCTCCAGCACGTCCCAAGCTCTGAAAGGGTTAAGGAAACTACCAAGCACAGAAAAAAAACAATGACATAATGCAAAGCAAAATATTAACACAGGAAAACTCAATACAGTTGAACATGTGCACTTTTTGGGGGGTGTTTTGTATTGTCATATTATTTTGCGGTGGAAGGTTTTGTTGGTCTACATTGTTGTATTAATGTTTTGTTGTATTGCTGAGCTTCGTTTTTTGTGTTGCCACTGTGTTGTTTCTCATTTACTGTATGATGGCAAATATTTTGTCATACAACACCTTCAAATGTACTCTTATACAACAATAGTAAAGTATATTTGCAATAAGCACAGCCTTATTTAGTAATAAGTACCTGCTAAAGTGCCAGCCAATTAGTATTTTTTTGTGATCTGGCCCACTAAGGTATGATGAATGCTAGAATTTCTTTATGATACACGTTCAGGGATCAGCAACATTGTACAATGCTCTGGAACCTTTGTAAAAATTTACAACAAATGATTATTCAGATCTTTGGAAACAATTCACATAAAATGTTATTTAGAAAAATAAGGTCCTGCTTGAAATCTTATCTAGAGATTCTGTGACTTACCTAGCAGTAGAATGTGGTGATTGGAACAATCAAATAAGGTGATTTTGAAACAGTGAATACAAGCATGACATAAAGCAGTGATAAAATATATCAGGACAGAGCAGATTAAAGGAAACTAAGACCAAAGGTGCAGTTTTGAAAATTCGATAAAGATGACAAGATTTTATTTTATAACATTTTAATGGTGGTTCTTAATAAACACAAACCTTTCCCCCGTTGAATGAAAGAGTGGTCTACCTATTGTAGCTAATAGGATATAGTCTAAGGTTCTTGCATTTTTATCACATCTTCAAATCACATTGGCAAACACTGCAAACAATATAAACCTTACAGAGAGGGAGGATGTAGGCCTAAGGCTAGAGTGGTCTATCTTGAAGCTGAGGGACTTGGGTTCGCGTCACGGCAGGCACGCTCAAGTTCCTGTGATTCTCGGCAAATCATTAATCTCCATGCGCCTAACAAAATTGAATGTGTCTGTCTGTAAGGCAACTGGTGCTCATGTAAAGTGCTCTGATATCTTCGGCTCGAGCTCGCGCTATATAAAACTCTAAAAAGAAAACATAATGGCAGCAACATTCACCGTATTAGTTCTGGGCAAAATAATGTTTTTTATTTTATAGGAGCATAAAGATATTGGCTTAGTTCGCAAAAGCATGATCAAAATATTCCTGAAATGATTTACGTAATTTTCTCACAAAGTTTGTTTCCCCCAAAAACTGTTTCCCTGAATTACTCAGCAAATGAGAAAAAGTGTATCCTTTCTTTTAGTAATGCTCTCAAATAACTACTACAGTGAGAAATCCAAGTGAGTGTCCGAGATTGAGTGGACCCCATTTGTGACAAACTTCGACTTCTGGTGCTCTGGATCCCTGTTATGTACTTGAATACCAGGATAGAAAGGAAAAGTAGACATGACTTTCACAGGGAAGGTGTAAGCCATTGGAATATAACAGACAACAAATAAAAAAACAAATGCCCAGTTAATGCTTTTACTTTTAGAAATCAAAGCACTTTATGACACAGAAAACGAAATATTTGGCACTAAAAACAAATATTTATAAGCTGGTAGTTGGAAAAGGCTATGCCAATGTACGTTGTGAGGCCCTCCATTAAGCCTCACAAAATACAGGGGGCACACAATTAAAAAAGGTGAGACAGGTCAAATAACCCCCTAAATGTTCACTGGACCCACCCTCCCCATGCAGGTTAAATGAATAGCAGATTGTGCACCAGCAAGCCATAATCATTAATAGCACAAACCAGGATGGCACATTAACAAAACGTCAGGCTTACAGGCTTTGTCAGGGTGTCGCCCTGTACCACAACTGCCAAACACTAACCAGTAACTCAAAATGCATGGAGTCATGAAAAAAGATTCAAGGTGGTATCAGAAAAGTGCACTGTATATGACTATTATTTGTTCTAGTTATATGCATTGTTTTTTATTTCAATATGCACATACCATTACTGCAACAATAAAACAGTGAACATTCCATATTAGAGTCTCCTTTCTACGCCATATAAGGTTGCCTAGCAAGCACAGAGGACCCATTTTCAATGTTCTGTGTATGTCTGATCATGTGGGCAAAAGTCTCAAGTATGGTAGTACCCATGATGTTGAAAACCTCACCCAAGATCACTATTTTACTGGGCCACAAGACTGAGGGCAACACATTAACATAACATGAGGGTCTCTTGTGGACTTCAGGGGGCCGACTACTACTTGTACTCAACACAGGGAAGGGGGGTGGGTCCGAGGAAAGACCAGCGAGGGTTGGCTCCCCAAACAATTAACAACAAACACTGAAAAACCCTTGGGTCTAAGCTAACAAACAGAGGAAACATCCACACATCCAGATATATCCTCTTGAGCCCTTTTGGGGAGTCCCCTTGTTAGGACGAAATCCCTCACCCACCATAGGTGTCATGCTTCATCATTGGGATTCACCTTGTGAGGGGAAAACCTAGTCCCGCCACAGGCTACAACCCCCTCACTGAGAGGGAGGAGCTCAGAGATGTTTTGTTCCTAACTTTAGGATTTACCAAATCCTGCAATGAGAAGAACTAAATCAGAAGGGGTAAAGGGCGCAGCGCAAAATAATACAAACTGTGAGGAGAATAGTAGTTAAAACCAGCTACCAGGTACGAAATGTAACTTTATTGACTCGTTCTAGGGCCAGGGTTAAAAACAGAGCAACAGCAGCGGTAACTTATGCCTGCAAGTAGTGGACTAGAACAGGTCTACATGTTTCAGCCTATAGGCCCAAGAGGGTGTTGCGGCTTTCATCAGGACCTAAAACTTCACTATAGTAATTATTGTGAAAAAACAATGAAAAGAAAGTTATGCACCACCAGTGATCCTTATTATTGTGTTGGTGATTCACTGGCCATACCTATATGGAAAACATAACAGCAAAAGAATTCATTAGAGCGTGTATCTCTGGACATGTCTAGTACTGCTTGTTTGAAACAACAGGTGCAGAATAATTAGACTATCACCAGAGAACTCATTCAGTGATTGTTGGTAAATAAAAAAATACATATATATGTAATTAATTTTCTTACCCATCATTTATGGATAGAAGGCCTCACCTTAACCTGGCATGCAGCTCAGGGAGGGGGGCATCGCTCTGAAAGAGACATGTGTAAAGCCATGCAAGTCAGCTTGGACTCATGCAACCACATAATCTGTAATTTCATAGAGAGTCGATCACAAATCCACACCAAGACGCAAATATGATTAAAACCGGTGGTGCACATCAAATAACAACACGTTGCTTCAGATGATTTGTCATTATGCGCAACACAGCATAATTAGCATGGGGTTGTCTCAGGGACAAAATGAACATGTACCTACTATCCAATGAACAAGAAGCAAGTAGACAATGTCCCATTTAACTATTTCCGATATAAGTAGAAAATATTGTCCGAGTCAGAATAAGGACCCGACTGTCTCAAGGCGAAATTAGGCAGATCCGTTAAAGATGTATGACACCAACTAACATGTAAAACAAACTCCCTCTAATTAGCCAAGGGATGTATTAGTGAAAAGTAGGCATATCGGAGGTGTCATTTGCTTTGTGTAACACGCATATACGGCGTGTCTCTGTGAGATACAACAATAGCATAACTGGGAAACAGACAATTAAAGGGATGTCAAAGGAACCAAACGCACAGAAGGCATGTCACAGGTTAATTTGGGGATTGCTTGTTCTTTACCTTGACTGGGATTGTAGTAGCTGCTTGACCAGGGTTCACACACCCAGTCAACCAAGAACCTGATTTCTAACACCCTGCTAAGCAGTTCTTTGTGGACTAAGCAAATGTACTTTTGGAACAGAGTATTCATCTATACTTAGACTACGGTGGGGCCCAAGAAGCTTTGTAGCACAGCGGAAACATGAGGAGGAAGAAAAAGTCAAAGTCAATTTCTTTTGCAGTTTAGACTGATCCTTGACTAGCATTGTTGGATCAGCCTGCTCTGTACATTGTTCCTGGGACTAATATGATAGTTCATTTGTTGCTGCTTTGCCCTTTTGTCAGTTGAATGTATCAATCAGTCTGAAGATTGCATGCACATTTCTTGACTTCATTCGAGAACTCCAAGTACATGGTGATATACTGGCAGTGACAGGCCTGTTGAAACATCTCCCTCAAGTCTGAGCATTATGGAATCTTGTATACCTCTCAAACACACCCTGCAACTAGGTATATTCATCCCAAAGAAGCACATCTCAGCCTATGTCTTGAAACTTGACCAGAAAGGAAGTGAAAATCACAGTTAGGGCTATAACAAGAGAGCATGCAGAGAAAAGGCAACTAAGTATCCGGGGGACTCACATTCGAGATTCAACCATGATGGGTTTTTATGACCTAACATCATATTGTTGCTTTTACCTTGTTTTCCTCTTAAACACATTGCCACAAATAGCTTATTTTTAAAGGGCTCCCACTGAGTGAATTAAATGGACCCATAGTGATGTTTTGACTACACAACTGTGACTAAGGATAACATTTCCCACTTGTGTTAATCCACACACTTATCCTATTGTGTGAAGTTGCTTTTTGGCTAGTTTTCACAAGTACAAACACCAAAGAAGGCACAATTCAATTGATTCCCAAAGTCATAGGTTGATATCCAAACATGCTAATATAAATGATTGCTGTCATTGACATTCACCTGAAACTATTCATTATTTTCAAATGCAAACAGTTTTGGATCTTCAATGTGATGCTGCGTCCCTGTATTCTAAAAGACAGCCTCAAACCACACTGACTACACAACACATCAGACCAGGTCACTCTAATAAATATTTGGTTTACCTCTGCAGGGTCATTCTGATAACGCTGTTATGGGAGTCTTGACCTAACCATCAGCCATTTCTCTCCTCAGCCTACAATTTGGATTTCAAGTTGTCAGTACCCCTATGGATATGTTGTTATTAATACACAAATGCCTCATCAGTCAGCCCTCTCTGGACGTGTGTTGTCAGCTATTGATCATTGCTGTGCTGTCGGTATGGGATATGTGAGCAAAATGAGTGTCCTGGGTAGTTCCCAGGACCCTAATGCACTGCTCTATTCACTCAAACGAGTGTAAATTGTAAATCTTCGAACAGTAGAATAATTTACTCATAAATGTCACCAAATCAACAACAGTAAGCATGTCATTTTGACAATTCAAATAAATGTCGCAGGTGCCGTTGTCAGAGATTTGTTGCTCGATGGGTATTTAATAAATGTTCTTATGAAGTTGTTGGGTAATCACAAAATCCAGAACTGGAGCAACAGTATTTAGTTATACATCCCAATGCATTTCGGGCTAAACACCGTGCCCTTCGTCAGGGGAATCTACAAAATGATAATTACATCCATTAATCAGCAGTATCAGCAGAGCTCAAATAGCACATCATGCTAGGAGGACAGGAACTCTTATGTGAATAAACACTCATTATAAGGTGAATAGATACTAAATAACCAGAGAGAAGGACAATAGTACCAGGAGTGGCTGTGTGAAGGGGAATAGGAAGTCTGAGAAATTACGTGAGAGAGGTCAGAAGTACGTAGCTGTGTACAAAGAAACATATGCAATGGGGGGGAATAGATGCTTACATTATCCTGCCGGGAGCGCTGCTTGAAGGCGATATTTTTCGGTGGCTTTACGCGATGGCAGAATTGCTAGACTGATGAGAAAAATATGTACAAGGAGTCCCGTAAAGATTGTGAGGAGACAAAAGGTGACGAAAGATGAGGATAAGTGCATGAGCTTACCCGTGGGTATACGTCGAGGGTTAAACGATATTGCGTAAGGGTAGCGTCCCTAAGGAGGAAAGAAGAAATGCGCTGTAAATACAGTCCTTGATCACGACCAACATAGTAGGTCGGGCGTATGGTGACTTGTGGAAACTCACCGGTTGGAGTCTCTCGTCTGCGAACTAGCTGCTCGGGGGTCGCGGCGAGTGAAGCAAAGGCGTGGGAGGAAGTGCTTTACTATATTAAAGAGGAGTGATAGAAAGAGGACTGACAGAGCGGACGCCATCTTGAGACTAGAGGCGTTTTAAGTTAGTAAAAAAATGGAAAGAAACACCGAATAGGTGAAAAAAACTGTGTTAATCACTATTTTAATTATAAAGATACACTTCAGGGTAGGTCCAGGTAATTTACGCATAAGGCTATGATCAATCAGTGGTAGTAGCAATATTAACACATTAGATCGTGGAGAAACAATGTAATGCTGCCACTCGACGTGTGCACAATCTTCTCGGTGGCTGTGTGAAAAATACAATTGTAACCAGACAAACAGAAAAGTCAATGAGTTAACCCAAGTGGTAGAATCCTACAGAAAACATGCTAATTCAAATTTGTCATTTAACCCTGTGGGGGTCAAGGTTTGCATGTAACAGATCCAATATGATTCTCGCTGTGAAAGTATCTGGGCACGATCACGTTCAGGGTTAGGTTCAATAACCTGCAGGATGCCAAATTTTAGTTGGGCTATGTTATGTCTGTGAGTGAGCCAGTGTTGGGCTAGTGGAGAGTTTGCGTTCTGTGTGCGTATTCTGCTCTTGTGTTCAGTAATTCGTGTGCACAAACTCCGCTCAGTTTTGTCTACATAATATAGGTCGCAAGGACATTTAATGTAGTACACAACATAATTGCTGCTGCAAGTGGCTGTGTATGCGAGGGTAATGGGTTTGCCTGATCTTGGATGATTCATGGTTTTTCCTGTGATGGCATTATTGTAGTTAGAGCAATTCATGCATTTAAGCAAACCTTAATGCTGAACCTTGGTTTGGGAAGGTTTTTTATTCAGGATTTCCTTAAGATTGCTCACCCTTTTGTAAGCAAACAGTGGCTGGGCTCTGAACATGCCCCTAAAATCTGGTTCTGATTGTAGTGAGGACCATCAGTTCAAGATGATTGATTTCACTTGTTTAGATTGGGTGGAAAAAGTTGATACAAAAATTTCCCTGGGGGAAGAACTGGGTTCAATTCTTTTCTCTAAGAGTGTCTCGCGAGTTACAGTTGAGGCTCGATTGACTGCCTGTTCCAAGACAGTTTCAGGATAACCTCGTTGTCTCATGCCTCCAATATTTTTCCAAAACCTGTAAATCCTGATGTTTCATTGCATGCATCTAACTTAATACTCAGTTGACATGGCTTGCTCTCCCGCTCTATATCTATGAACATCCCTGGTCTGCCATTATATGTGTAGAAAGATGACGATGATTACTTCATGGACTCATATTAGCAACACTTAACAGATCATGCAAGGACATACATCGGAAGACCAACAACTGTCAAGTAGCTTCAGGTATGATTTAGCTACACATACTCAGATTTATTCGCTGATGACTTTTAAGTTACAGTCAATTGAAGTGCACATGGGAACATGTATTGAGAAATCTTTGCACTTCACATACTCCATGGCACTGTTATATGACAATGGTAAAATTAGTAGGGTTCACCATTAAAGTGGCACAATCAGTGGTCACTTTAATGACATCAGGGTGGAAACTCCCCCTCAATATATGATATGCAGGGACATTATGTAATATGTCCTTATGAAAAAGGAGTTGATTCCCATTGGGTGTACTAGCACTTCACCTGTTTTAAATATTAATGATCGACGAGTCTGCAACTGTTTATACCATCATTTTAATAATATTTTGTTAACAATGAGAAACTCAAGAAAACATATGCTAAGACATGTACATTAGATGCACAGATGCTTTTAAACAGTAGAGGAAAATGATATTGCATGGACCATTGTGAAAGCATACTAGTCTGAATTGTGTCAACCTTATTTTCCATTTGTTGACCATCATTTATTAGGAAATCACTGTAATGGACACATTTCTGATAGAATATTATCACACCATTTCCAGATCCATTGTATCGTGTTCATACAATGCACCACCCTATAACAAAACATGAAGCAGAGATGCTAAAGAGCGTGCCGTAAAGCACCAGGGAATGGGGCCTGTGTAAATCACAAGTGCAACTTCAAGTACAAGCTGCAGTCTAGTGAGTGAATAGTACTTTGACCTAAATTGAGGCATCATATCATCAGTTCAACAATATAATAGTGACAATGAAGCACATTTGCCCCACAAGATTTGCAAAGCAGGAAGGTTTATTTGCAGATTAGCAAAGCTACAAATTTTAATCATTCAGATTATTCATCAATCAAAAATCACCATGTGAAAGCGTAGTTTATTATAATCCAACACATATATCAAAATAGCATATACAAAGACATATTATCTAAGGATTGTCATATGCAAATCATAGAATACAAATACTAAGCTAAAGATGCAAATGAGGTTGGGGAAATTTAAACAGTAGGTGTCAGTAAGTAAAACCTCTAAAGGAAAAACCAAATGAAAGTTCAATCAGGCAAGGTGAATGGATTTGCTCAAGAGCCTAACTCTTTAGGCATGCCAAAATTAGCACAGGGTCTCAAGAGAGAAGGAAAGGGCATCTGCTCTCAAAAGAGTAGTTAGGAGTGCCTGAACTAACTAAGCAATGCATAATTATACATGTAATTTCTAAAGAGAAGTACAGCAACCTACGGTTCCCCAGAGGTGGGGACCAATCAACATCCAGCATTTGGTGATAAGTTGTCTCTGGGGTGCTCTCTGCAGCACATTTTGACTCTTTGCCACACGCTGTCCTGCTCACCTGGGACCACAGGTTGCTGCCTGAAGTATTCTCCCGGTCTCCTCCGCCGCCGCCGCACTTCCCCATCTGTGCGCGGCCGCTGAGAGGGGAGACCACAACCCCCGGCGATCCCCGCGGCTGACCACACCCACCATTCGTTTTGGCACCAGGTGGCGCATCAAAAGGAACACAGAGCTGCAGGGGAGCGGGTGCTCTCTGCATCGCATTTTGACTCTTTGCCACACGCTGTCCTGCTCCCCTGGGGCCACACGTTACTGCCTGAAGTATTCTCCCGGTCTCCTCCGCCGCCGCCACACTTCCCCATGT
Source organism: Lissotriton vulgaris (assembly GCF_964263255.1). Classification (NCBI taxonomy): domain Eukaryota; kingdom Metazoa; phylum Chordata; class Amphibia; order Caudata; family Salamandridae; genus Lissotriton; species Lissotriton vulgaris. The sequence goes on along the minus strand of NC_141691.1, from coordinate 1,309,395,102 downwards.
GTGTGTGGCCGCTGAGAGGGGAGACTACAACCCCCGGCGATCCCCGCGGCTGACCACGCTCATCATTCGTTTTGGCGCCAGGCGGCGCATCAAAAGGAACACAGAGCTGCAGGGGAGCGGGTGCTCTCTGCAGCGCATTTTGACTCTTTGCCACACGCTGTCCTGCTCACCTGGGGCCACACGTTGTTGCCTGAAGCATTTTCCCCGCCGCCGCCGCACTTCCCCATCTGTGTGCGGCCACTGAGAGGGGAGACCACAACCCCCGGCGATCCCCGCGGCTGACCACGCCCACCATTCGTTTTGGCGCCAGGCGGCGCATCAAAAGGAACACAGAGCTGCAGGGGAGCGGGTGCTCTCTGCAGCGCATTTTGACTCTTTGCCACACGCTTTCCTGCTCACCTGGGGCCACACGTTGCTGCCTGAAGTATTCTCCCGGTCTCCTCCGCCGCCGCCGCACTTCCCCATCTGTGCCCGGCCGCTGAGAGGGAAGACTACAACCCCCGGCGATCCCCGCGGCTGACCACGCCCACCATTCGTTTTGGCGCCAGGCAGCGCATCAAAAGAAACACAGAGTTCCTGCATCGCGGGACGTGCGCCGGTGCACGCCAGGCTAAGCCCCGGCAAAAGGCGGGCCATCTGTGGCCGTCCGGGGCTGGCCGAGGCTGGGCTGGGCCACGACCATAACACCGTGACTATTAGGACTGGATTACGGACTCTGACTTTGCCCTCCGTTAGTGACTGTAATATTCAAACTGTTTATTGTTCCTCACCGTGAGCTTAAATTTTTGATATTAGCCACAGATTAGATCATGGGCACACGTTAGGGAACAGGGGTTCAAGGGGTGGTAGGCACTATTGATGCCTTCTTCAGCAGAGCAGAATCGGCACTGATAAAAGAGATTGAACACACTCAAAGAAGACTCTCCATTGAAATACGTAGGTCCTCTATGGGACCCAACTTACCAGGGCCTGTCCTGAATGACTCCACCGATACCCTACCTGACAATCCTAATAGCCCTAGCTTAACTAAGGAACTCATAGCACCTCCGCAACCACTAGAACCATCAGTAGTGATACTAGAGATGCCACCCCCACTTCACACGGAGGACACGACTCTAATAACAACACCAGCAATATTGCCCCCACCACCGGCTACGGCCAGAATCACCATGCAATCTCAGCTAAAAACTGGGGTTGTTACTGACCCAGTACCAACTAGAAAAAGAAAAGCAGGGGGCGCCCCACTAACAACACAGCATACACGTAAAGCAGCTAAAACAAAGGTGAATGCTCCTAGTAGAAAAAAAAAACTATAGAAGTAATACCAGATATGACTCCCTCTAATCTAACTATATGAAATACTACTACTGGACCCCTTCAAGAAGCCCTCGATGACACCATTGTATCACAAATAGAGGGGAGGTTAAGTGTACTATTACAGCCCTTACTAGATAAACTATTAGCTATTAATATGCGTTTGACTGCAATAGAACAACACCTCTCACCTCCTCTGATTATAAATCAAAAATTAATTAGTGGACTGACAACCCAAAATGCCCTAGAACAATGTAACCAGAATGAGGCTAATATACCCACTAAGGAAAGGAACAATCAGAATGAAATAGTGCAACAAGTTTCATACATAAACAAAGTAAATGTCCAACAAAGAGAGGGTGAGCCACCAGGTGCTGGGACAAACCATGGAAGCATTAAAGGGATGGTGGTGCAAAAGAGGAGGATCCCTGACCCCGACTTAGGTCATAAAAGGGGACACCTCAGCTTGCCACCGGAATCAACACCATATACAGTGGTGCTTGCGGATCTTCCACCGCTTATGTCTAAATCTGAAGAGCACTGGTCGTCCCTAAAGAACAGAGCATTGCACCTATTAAATGTTAGGACTGGACTAGGCAATCATCTATTCCGAAATTTTAAAATGGTGCGTAGAGTCCCCTGGATAGGCACCTCAAATAAGGGCCTAAGGGGTGATTGTATAGTACTTATTTTTTCTTCTCCCAATTTAGTTAGAACTATTTTAGAGAGAGCAGGAACCATAGATATGAATAGGGAATGGGTTCTTATTCTCTCCCTGGGTTTTCTCTATCGCAGTCCCCAGTGTGAACTAAGAGATAGGCATGACCCCAAGAGCAACCAAAATATGCCCCGAAATGAGGTGAGGTACACATATAATATCCCAACGTACAATCGGTTTGAACAAGCGCTTTTAAACCTAGATGAACAAGATTGACTGGGAAATAATAAGGTCGTCACTAAACTTCAGGAAGCAAGCACAACAGGGGAACACCCAGTACTTACCCAAATAAAAGCAGCAAAGAGGATAGCAGTACACAACCACACTCCCTTACCTACAGTAATACAAGGGAATGAACACTCCATGCTGACAAATGCTGAGTTAGGTACAGATAAAGGTGATAGGAGGAAGTCACCTATTCTAAACCCACCTACTAGCAAATCCTACCTGACAATTCTCAGATGGAATGTTGCCGGGTTAGTGTCAAGACTGTCAGACCCGCAGTGGGTACAGTTATTGGGTGGTAAAGATATTATCATGTTCCAGGAGACAGGGCCACAGATAATCTGTATATAGAGGGTTATCACTGTTTTAGTGTGACAGCACCCAAGCCTGACTTTGGTCGCGCAGTAGGCGGCCTGTTTATCGGGATTAAAATATCTGCTGGTGGTACCATTAGGGACTTACCAACCATGAACCCGAATGTACAGGTCCTAGAATACAAGAGACGGACTCGGATTTATATAATACATTTTTATAATAATGTGTTTTACTCTGTCCTAAATAGGAATCTTATAGCTCTCCAATGTTTTATTAAACCTGGAACAAAATATAGTTACAGAGGAAGAGATAGGGATCCTCATTGGGGGGGATTTTAACACCAAAATTTCAAAGAACCATCGGACAGAGGAAAAAACTCAATTGGACCAATCTGAGCGAAGGGGTTTAGAACTAGACAACCTGCTAACTAAGCATATTCTTAGTAATGCATTGGAAGCAGGACATACCCCCAGCAATCACTACGTTCCACTCAAGAAGTGTTGGCAGCCATCTTGTGCCTCGGTAGGACCGAGGCACAAGAAACAAAAACAAACGCCTCAAAATGCGAAAAGGTGGCAGGGTAGACACACCCTGACCTCCTAGGCCTGCTCAGGGGGTCCCACAAGGACCCCCAGGGCCCAAATATATTTTTTTAAATCAAGGGATGCACGTAGGATCCGCGCATCCAAGCAATAGAAAAAAAAAAGAAACACGGTCTCCCTGTAAATATGCTAATTTGCCCCCTGGGGGCCAAATCCCGGGGGCATTATTAAGAAAAAAGTGTGGGGGGTCCCAATCTCCCCAACACTGCCCCTGGGACCGCCAACCCCGGGGCTCTTAGTTAATATATGCAGGGGGCTCACATGGGACCGCCACCCCCAGGGCTTTTTTGAAATGGGTGGGGTGGCTCTGAGGACCCCCCAGCCCCGGGGACCACCACTCCCTGGGGCTCTAATTAAATGTAAGCAGGGGGCTCACGGCCCCCGCAGCCCCGGAGACCGCGACCCCCGGGGCTTTTTTTAATAAGCAATCAATCAATCATTGCATGTCTAAAGCGCGCTGTATACCCGTGAGGGTCTCAAGGCGCTGGGGGGGCTGCTACTGATCGAAGAGCCAGGTCTTGAGAAGTCTTCTGAAGGCCAGCAGGTCCTGGGTCTGTCCTAGGCTGGTAGGGAGAGTGTTCCAGGTCTTAGCGGCGAGGTAGGAGAAGGATCTGCCACCAGCAGTGGATTTCCGGATACAAGTAACTGTGGCGAGGGCGAGGTTGGCTGAGCGGAGGCTTCCGGTGGGGGTGTGGAAGCTGAGTCAGTTGTTGAGGTATGTAGGTCTGGTGTTGTGTAGTGCTTTGTGCCCGTGAATGAGGAGTTTGAAGTTGATCCTCTTGTTGACGGGGAGCCAGTGCAGGCCTCTACGGTGGGGTGTGATGTGGCTGTGTCGGGGGATGTCGAGGAACAGTCGTGCCGAGGCGTTCTGGATTCGTTGTAGTCGTCTCAGGAGCTTGGTTGTTGTTCCTGAGTAGAGGGCGTTCCCGGAGTCGAGTCTGCTGGTGATGAGGGCCTGATTGACGGTTTTTCTTGTGTCGGGGGGATCCAATAAAAAATGTGTGGGGAGAGCTTGAGCCCCCCCACATGCCCTGGGGACAGCCACCTACCCGGGCACTATATTTTTAATTTGGGGGTCCGTTATGGACCCCAAAGCCCTGGGGACCACCACCCCTGTGGCTTTTCAAATGATGGGAGGGGGGCAGCGTGGCCCCCCTCCTGGAGCCCTTGATGGCCCTGGGGACCGCCACCCCCCAGGGCCGGCTCCTGCAGTGTCCCAGGGTGCCCACCCCCGGGACACTGCTGTGTACAATGACAGGGCGGTAGCCTGGTGACTCCTGTCCTGTAATTACAAACTGCTTTCCTATTTGGAAGAGAGAGCAGGAAACCTGCTCTTCTTCCAAATATGAAAGCAGATTGCTCCCCATATGGAAAAGCAATGCCGGCTCCCGCAGGATGCGGGGAGCCGGCATGGACTGTGGGGGGATTGGGGACTCACCCCACGGTCCCCAACGGAGTGGGCCAGCCCCGGGGGATGGTGTCCCCAGGGCTATTAGTGGCCAGGGAGGGGGGCCACACAGCACACCCCCAAAAAAAAAAAAACAGCCCTGGGTGATTGGGTCCTCAGTGTCACAACTGGCCACAGGAGGGGGCAAGGTAGCCCACCTCCGCAATAATGTATATTTTTTAAATGGGCCATGCCCCGGGGATGGGGTCCCTGGGGCAAATTATGGCCTTGGGAGGTTGTAACGACCGGATTTTTGGACCAGATAGAATCAGCTCATCAGAGCACCACCAACCCAGCCGAAACGCAACCACCTCCCTCCTCAGGACCCATCTATCCAGGCACCTGGGTACCTACCTGAGGATGGGAAATTAGTAATATACAAGCTCATATCATCAAAAACACCACTAAATCTATAGGGATTACTAGGAATACTCACTGATTACTAAGGACGTCCATGCCCTACACCACACTCATACAATATAGTCTCTCGACCACATGGGCCAAGACTAATCTACCCTGGGGCAGTTCTGATTACTTACCATTACACACTGACCGCAACCAGTGCTCTCATTAAACAAGCCACAATCTTGTGGGTATAAATACCAGTATCCCCCTGGTACTCTCTCTATTTCATACATACACAAGCCACAATCCTGTGGGTATACACACTGACCACAATCAGTGCTCTCACTAACGCCACTTTCCCTAGAGGTGATCTCATTACACACCAGTTTCCCCCCTGGTGCTCTCTCAAGCCACAATCTTGTGGGCATACACACTGACCATAATCAGTGCTCTCACTAATGCCGCTACACAACGACGATCACTTTCCTATGAATACCTTCAGCTCTCTCTCTCTATGTTGGGAAGTTTCTCTCACTATTCACTAGAGGTACAATAATATTATGGAATGGCCGAATTACACGGCGTACAACTTATCCTCTAGTTCAAGGGCTCCTCTCTCCCTAATTATTCAGTTATCACTTACCTGATCGGGGGTAGCTTCCGTTCGTGCAATGACACCTGACTTGAAGAAAAGGTTACCTTTACTGTATAAAAACAAGGCATACGCTGGTTCACTAAGAACTGGGGTTCCTTTATTACAATAACATTAACAATATAACACTATACTATAACATATAGCCTGCAAAGGAAAATGGGAATAGACACATATACAGATCTGTGGGGTCTCTGTAAAGCTTTATTACTATACCACATCCACATGTAACTAACAGGGACTGTAAATAGACTGCACACCGCTGAAAGAAAAAGGATTAGCAACACAATAGGGACAAGGTTAATGTTTAAATGTAAAGCAAACTATATAACAGGAAGGGTATCACCTGATGAGTATGAAGTCTTGCTCTAGCTGTCATCTGGGTTCCTCTCTCGTGTGTGCCTTCGCTCGTCTCAGATACACGCATCTGCGCTGATCACTCTGCACTGGATTCCTCTCCCCCACGAACTCTCTCCACCTTGCAGCTTCAGTCTAATAGTTTCTGCCGCTCTGATAACCGTTTGCTCCACTAGCTTCTTCACTCTGTCTGATTATCTCAGCTCCAATGTCCAATTTACTCCAGCTGCTCCCACAGACTAATCCACGATATAACTTCAGTCTCTTCCAAAAGGCATCACTTCAGACTCCAGCTGATCACAACTCCTTCTGATAAGTAACTGCTTCTGACTGCTTCCTTCAGTTCCAAACATCATCTCACTTCTCTCTGTTCAAAACACCATCTGCTCACAACTGCTTCTGACTTCTCTCTCTCTGGTTCCAGCTCACTGACTATCTGTCTGTCTTCTCTCTGTTCCAAGCATCTTCTTCTTTCTCTGGCTCCAACTGTCTCACTGACAAACTGACTAACTGACTTCTCTCTGTTCCAAGCATCGACTGTCTTCTTCTCTCCTCTGCTCCAACTCAACTCCTTCTGATTGACTCCGCCTCTGCACTTCACTAATATGGAATGCTCTCTCCTCATGGAAAGTTCCAGCCAGCAGCCTCCTCCCACCGATTCCATGTACCAGGCTCCTTGCTCTAGACGCTCCCACAGTGACCAGCTGCTTGTTTCGTCTAGAGACCTGAGCCCAGAGACACTTCCTGATTAGATTCAGCTCTGGCCGGTTCTCTCCAGTTCGCAAAGGGCGAACAACACCTCATAACTAAAACATCACCTTTACCCTGCAAGCATCTCAGTCTGCAGGGACAGAAAGCAAAATGGAGTCTCTCTAGTTCTGGGCCTTGTAGGCCTGAGAAGGATGAAATAACACTTCGCTCTATCAGAGTACATACACAAACCATACCAATATGTAATATAAAGTCAGGACTACAGGATCCACCCTCTACTATAGGTAGGATGATGAAAGGACACATAATTATGTCAAAGCCAATAGGCAATAGATGGATTAGAGTCAAGAATAAGGGATCTATCATCATATACAGCAGCTATCCTCTAGTTTATGCTTCTAGGTCTGGAAAAAGGCCTGAAAGGGACCAACACAAGGCAAGAATAGAGATTCAGGATGGTAGCAAGCTTAAAGTCACCATCACTCAGAAATAGAGCCAAAAATATGGTCACAACACTCCACCCTTGAATTTAACTTGCTAACACCCGTAAACACCAACAAACAAATAAACAAACATCAACATAATCTATAAACAAAACCAAAAACCAAAAGACTCCCGAAAATAAATGACAACTTAAGGAAATACCACCTAAAACTTGATGTAGGGTATGTAAATCTGACAACCAATTGAAAACAAATCAGAGCACCCTTGACCTGAATGTTGAAATGTAACTAAGATTGATCTGATAACAACATAAACTAACCAAAGCACCCTTGAACTAAATGTGCCTCAACTTCTAGTGATAATTCATGAAATCTATTGATGTAGGGACATGTTTGTGGAATGAAAACAACAAAGGGCCTAAATGAGGCCTACCTACTTCGGTCAACTTAAGAACTAAATGTGCCTCAACTTCTAGTGATAACTCATGAAATCTATTGATGTAGGGACATGTTTGTGGAATGAAAACAACAAAGGGCCTAAATGAGGCCTACCAACTTCGGTCAACTTAAGAAAGGATTTGGTAAAATCTGACAAATAAACATGACAAAGGGTCCTCAAAGTCTGGGCAACTATTACTAATAGATGTAGGACATAACCTGACTAAAAGACACACCTCCCAGGACAACTTAAAGTCTAGGGTGACCACCCTTGGAACTAATTCCACTGTTCTAAATAAGAGTTGATGGATAAAAGTGATAGTGTAATATCAGGAAACCAAGGATAACCCCATATCTACAAAATAGCTGGTGTAGCACTATGCATATCAAGCAATAAATCAATGAAAGTTATCTAAGTGTGGTGTATATATTCTTCTAAAAGATCATAGACTTAAACTTGGGAAATTGAGTAATAGTAGACCATGCCAAAGGCAATAGGTAAGGGTCATAAGTCATCTAACTCAGGAAACAGTTTGCACCTAATCCATCTGTATCAATCCGTGGAACACATGTGTGCACCATCATTTAAAACATTGCTTTCTTACATTTGGAAAAACTGTTTTAGATAAAACAGGAAAACTATGAAATAGGTGAAAGATAAACAAATGTAAAATCAATCTGTATCAATAATGAAATAGCGTAGCATACTAAAATCAAAATATCATGTATCACAGGGCATCAGGTTATTAAAGCAGCTCATTAATCACCCTATGACATTCAAATAATATAATTTGCATATAGTAAAAGGAGTCATTGAACCAAATGTCAAATTAATAAATGTGGCGCTGCATCTTTAAACTGGAAAATCAAAACCATGAACAGGACTGAGAATTTTTTTTAAGTGGGGCCTGTGTATGGTTACTGCAAAAGTGGCATAATGTCCATCTGAAACAGAAACATGGGAAACAATGCAAGATTCAAGAATGCAGGCCAAGGAATTACATTTCAGGTCGAATAATTTTTTTTTCAAAAATAGAACTATTGGCTTTGATAAGATTTTTTTTTTTTTAAGTGGAATTCTAAAGTTTTAACCTGACTGCTGAGGCAGCCAACTGCAGATTGTAATGTAATTTGAAAAGTTCAGTCACTATAAAAAGTTCTCTTCTGTAGTTGGTTTCTTCTTAGGAAAACAGTTCATTCGTATAGGCCATGATCCTCCATCTTCATCTGTATCCTGTGCCAAGGAAGCACATCGTCCACTCTGGTCCTCCTGGTACGTCCGCTTCTGGTCTGGGTGCAGGCTCAGGGGTTTTTGGGGGTAGGGGCACTCACTCCGAAAATAACAAAAACACATCACTCCAAAATAAGAAAGTCACACTCATACAGGGCCCCCACACGTCAGCCATCTGAAACGAGAAAAACACATCATCAATCTTGCAAAAACACATTTTCCATTCAAAAAGCACCCCAAGTGCTTTTTATTTTCGTAAGAAACCTCCCAATTCCTGAAAAGAACTCTTCTAAATCCAAGGAATGATTTAAACATTCTACCTATACCATATTCTTTAAATTTGTTTGGGCAAAATCTAATTTTGTCATACACAGCCAGAAGGGCTGGGGCCTAGCTACTCCTCACTCCTTTGAGAAACAGCCCCTCCCTCCAGAAAGATGTCCGCGCTCAGAGTTTTGAATCAGCTCCAACCATAATAACTGGAGCCGGGCTACACTGCGATGTAAGATTGAATCACTGCCAAATGCTGATCTCATTGCAGGAGCAAAGCTCCTGCCAATTATTCTGTTCAAGCATCTCATATCTCTAGTCAGAGAAGCTTTCTGTGCCTACTGTATTTATCTAACTCCAAGGGCCAAGCGTCTGCCAATTATTCTGCATTTGCAAACATCCTTTATCTGAAGTCAATGAAGCTTTCTGGGCCTACTGTAAGGAAGAGCAACTTGACCCCCCCTTATATAAACATTTATCTGCGGAAAGAACTGAATCATAGCCAAGAATAACAAACTGGGTGTCTCTGCTCTCATAAATCACCCACGGGGCTCCACCCTTTCAAAACTCTGAGCCGCTGAGAACTGCTGAATATTTACCAAAAATAAAAAAACAAGGACAGGCAAGTCTGCTTCAGAGGGACGCTGCAAAAAAAAAGCCTCTCCTTTCAAAACACTTATGGGAGCCTGGCTCATATCAGTCAAGGTCAAAGCAAATTCTTTCTAACTTAAAACATACTCGTTCCCAGGCTAGAAACACTGCACCATTACTTCTAACTAATTTAAGCAGATTTAGACGTTGTAAAAAGCATCCTAAAAACAGGAATTAAGAAAGACATATTTTTTTTTGTAACCTAGACACATGCTAGTATTTTCAAGGAAGAAGCTAAATAATTCTGTAAAATCTAAAAGAAACCACATATCATAATGTACTGCTACGCGCTGAAAAGGAAAATATTAAAACAACATTTCATGCAGCAACATCGGAAATCACGACACATTTTCTAAAATAACATTTGAAACACCATCAATTTAAACAAGGGGAATTTTGCACTGCATAACCAAGAATTCACAATTTAGTGTGCAAGCCTTTCTATTCTAATTATTAAAAGGGACAGATTTATTTTTTCAGATAGCCTCATTTTTTCTAACTGAGTGGGTTTACTCACACGATGGTCTGCTGCATATCAGCGCAAAATACAGAAACATGTGCATCTGAACTTTAAACAAAAGGGCAGCTTGCTTTGTAGGGAAAATAATCACTTATATTTTCTAGATGTGCAAAATACACTGCAGAGCATTTTTTTAAAAAGCACACAGTTGCATTTCACTGATTAAAGCGCATTCTATGATGGGTCTGTTTTATATTTTTTCAACTGGTAAACACTAGTTCTAAAACACTGAGATATATCTCCCTTTACAGCATCCACGCTTTTCTCAATCCGACTGGTTGATTTACAACTTTCCGACCTCCGAGTCAGACACATTAAATCATGTGTTCAAAGGCAAACCCACACAAACTCGTGTACGCATTTCAAACAGAATGTTAAATGAAAACTGCTTTTTTTCTCCGTGCAAGATGTTAACCATCCTGTCAGCTAGCTGACAAAGCACATAGGCGAACCCTGCAACTAATGAAAAAGTCAAATCAAACCATCATTAATCCAAACAGTCACTGACTTTTAGTGTCAGCTTTTGTAACCATGAATGTTAAACAGCATGTTAAAATAAATACTGCTGTCTCAATCTAAGATATTAACCCTTTGGCAGCTCAAACACAATCATTCCCCAATGTCTGCAGATACATGGGAAAGTCATGAACTCAACTCTCCACGTTTTCATATAACACGTGCGCACATCTTCAAAACATTGTCTCCAAGCATTTGAAAGAGATCCAGCTCTCTCCTGCCTAACGTAATGATAACATGCTCTGTACAAGCCATATTCACATGGCGCTATTCACAAGCCATATTTATTTTTATTTTTTTTTGTCCTCATCTTGCGATATCTGTATGAATACGGAGTATCAGGTATCTGCCTCTGGTTTCTTTCCGACACTGCCCCTCGGTCTCTCTTGTCTGGGGAGTTTTTATCATCCTCTAGTTGGTTTTTGAGGAGTTTCCTTTACCCGTTACATACCATTGCCTCTGATTTGGAGCGAGGGGAGCTAGTCAACATGACTACTCAACAAGTACCATACTTGTCCACCAGAAGACGTATCGCGTTAATCATAGGACTTATGTTTAGATCTTATTTGGGGTTTAAGAAACTTTCGAAACTTTCCCAGAACTTAAATCTCTTACTTGCGTTTCCTATCCTGTCAAGTTTGTTTTTTCTTATGGCCGAGTTCAACCAGTCTGCATGGGTTGGGCTAGAAGACCCTATCCATTTAATACAAATTTCCCTCCTTGCAAGAACTATTAATACAAATAGGAGATTTTCTTGCCCTTTAGTGAGCCCCCCTTCATTTCCTGGGTCTACAATCCCAAAAAGGGTAAGAGATGTACTTACAGTTAGTTGCTTGGTCAGGATAGTGCTCAGGGTCTTACCAACTTGGTCCCAGAATTCTTTCAGTTGGGGCAGTTTTTGAACATGTGGATGTCGTCTGCTCTTTCTTCTCCACATTTTGGGCATTTCTTTATTCCTGCGTTCTTAAACTTGGAGAGCTTTCTTGGTGTCCAGTATGCCCGGTGAATGGTGTACAGATGGTTCCTTTTCAAGGCCGCGGATTTCAAAGTTGACCAGCATTTTGCCACAGATTTTTCCCAAATTAGGTCTAGGTCTGCTATTAGTAAGTCTTTCCCCCAAATTTGTGTTTCTATGTTGGGGTTTGTGTCGTTGGCCTTTATCAGAGCCCAGTACCATTTCGCTACTTCTTTTGGTATTCGTGTTGTTTTAACCATTTCCTTTTCCACTTTTTCATTACTGTTGTTAACACTGGGTAAAGTCTTAGACCAGCTTAGAATTTGGTAGTATTTGAATTTAGATAGTGTGCTGTTTGTCAATTCTTGAAGCTCTGACCATGTTTTCAGGTTCGGTCCGTTTAGTATTTGCCCCCAATTCTTTACATTGGCTCTTTTTAATGAAAAAGCAAGTATGTCTTTGAAGCATTCTGGGGTTCCTGGCGAGTCCCAAATGGGGGCCCATTTGCTGTAATACGATATTTTCAGGATTCCTCTGATTTGTGCCCACATCTTTGCTGCGTCCCTTAGTGTCTTAAGTTTTATTTTTTTGAAGTACTTGGGGTGTCCAAACTTAAACAGTACATGGTCATCTGATTTTGTGATTGCTTGTAAGTAGTTTGGGTAATTTTCGTGGCTTTTTAGTAGTACTCTAATGTTCTTGAATTGGAAAGCTCTGTAATACTCCACCAGGTCCGGGCTAGCTAGTCCTCCATCTTTCTTCCCCCTCCTAATTTTTTTCCAAGCAATCCTCGTGCTTTTTGCTGCCCAAGATGGTCATCTTGACTATGTTTGACCTCCATATCAAACTGAGTGGTAAAGAGGCCCAAGCCTCGAGCAGTTTCCTTACGTCTCCGGCTACCTTGTTCAGGTTGCGTTGTGGGATCTTTCCTATATCGTGATTCACTAGGATTCCTAGGTATCTGATTTCATTTTTTATATTATGACTTTGAAAGCAAGTATTCCATGTCATGATCTCTGTTTTCGTTTGATTTACCAGGTACCCTGAAACTTTCCCAAATGTTTCTATAGTTTTTCCGATTGTATCCTTGGCTCTTAGGTAGTCATCCGTGAAGATCATTAAGTCGTCCGCATAAAGTGCGATTTTCTTCTCCCATGTATGGTGTTTAAATGGAGTAATTTTTTTATTATTTCTTAACTTGTTCGCCAGCGGTTCAATGTATAAGTTGAAAAGCAAAGGTGAAAGGGGACAACCCTGCCTCGTTCCTCTGCTTATCTTTATGTTTTCTGTGAGACTACCATTTATTAGAACCTTGGATCTTGGATCCTTGTATATTTGGTTTACCATATGTATAAAGTTTGATCCTATGTTGTTTTTAACCATAACTTTCTCAAGGAAGGCCCAATTGACCCTATCGAAAGCCTTTGCGGCATCGACGGTGAGTATGGTGAGAGGAGTTTTCTCATGTGTTGCGATATCTATTGCAGTTAGTAATACTTGTGTGACTTCATGTAGGTTCCTCCCTTTGATGAACCCTTTTTGATCCTGATGCAGCAATTTTGGCAATACTTTCCCTAACCGTGCTGCCATTATTTTGGTAAATATTTTATAGTCTGCGTTCAGCAGTGATATCGGACGATTCGACTCGCATCTGGCAGGGTTCTTTCCGGGTTTCAGTATGATTGTAATTATGGCATCATTCCAGGAATCTGGTATATCTTTATGTTGTTTAAGAATTATATTGATTAATTTGGTCATGTGAGGAAGTATAGAATCTTTTAGTACCATGTATAGTTCGTTCGGAAGAGCATCGGGCCCCGCTGCCTTTCCTTTTTTCAGGCTCTTAATGGCGTCCGCCACTTCGCCTTCGAGGACTTCTTTGTTCAGAACTTCTCTTTCATCTTCTGTTAGTTTTAGAAGCGCAACATCTTCCAAGTAGGAATTGATCATTTGGTCTTGTGGATTTGTATCTTCCGTATAAAGCTCTTTAAAGAATTTCCAGAATTCTTGCCTGATGATATTTTCGTCAGAGTTTTGAACAGTTTGATCGTCCTGAATTATGCTTCTCACTTTGTTTCTGGCCAAATCAGTTTTGAGTTTCCATGCCAGCCACTTTCCACAGCCTTCACCATATTCATGCTTTGCTAATTTGCTGGAGTCCCATTTTTTTCTCAGTCTTTCTTCCAAGATGTAATCAATTTTCTCTTTTTGCTGCTGTTTTTTTTGAAAAAGTTCTTGTTTCCTTACCTCTTCTTGTTCCATAGAAATAGCGATATCTAGGGAATTAATGTTATTTTCCAAATCTGAGATCTCTTGTTTTAATTGCTTATTTTTACGAGCCCCTAGACTCAGAAGTTTGCCCCTTATAACAGCTTTAAAAGCGTCCCAAGTTGTTTGTTCCGTGGTACCTGAGGCGTTTAATTCAAAAAAGTTATTTGTTTCAACTTCCAGTTCCCTTATTAACTGTTCGTCTTGTAGCAAGGCTCTCTCGACTGTGAATCTTCTTTCCATTACTTTTACTGTGACTTGTAGTACTAATTGTACAGCTGAATGGTCTGACAAATGAGCTGGTAAGTGGGATACTTTTTCCACGTTCTTTGTTAATTCATTGCTGACCAAAAAGTAGTCAATCCTTGATTTATGCCCCAGCTTTTTGTTATGCAGGGTGAAAGGGTGCATTTTATCTCCTTTTTTTTCCAGATGTCTACTAGGTCAAGATCTCTTTTGTAGATCCCAATCCATTCTCCCATATTTTTTCAAATTAGTCTGTCTTCCTGGTGGTGATCTATCTAATTTTAGGTCCATCACTAGATTGAAGTCACCTCCCAATATTATGGGAGAGGTGGCTAGTAGTAACTGCGAGTATAGTTTTCGCAAGGGATTGGCATCGTCAAGGTTGGGCCCATAGAAACCCGCGATGGTAAGGGGAGAATTTCCTATTTTGACGCTGGCTATGACCCATCTGCCTTTACTGTCTACTTCTGAGGAGGTTACGATCGCTTTTAATGATTTTTTAAAAATTATCGCAATTCCCTTGATATTGCATTGTTGTGTTGTGCATACATGGGAATCTACCCACCATAAGTTCTTAATTATTTGGTCCCATTCTTCTTTTAAGAGATGAGTCTCTTGCAGTATTGTTATTTCACTTTTTTCAGTTCTAATATATTCCAAGATTTTATTCCTCCTACTTTTTGTCCTCAGGCCATTTACGTTCCAAGATAAAAAATTTACGTCTGTACTCGTACTCCCCATTAATTTTGTTCATGTGTTGCGATTTTTTGCGAGATATAACTCCAATTTGTTTTCTTTTCCTAAGTTTTCGCAGATGAGGAATTTTTTGGTTTTTTTTCCCTATTTTGCTCCCCACCCTTTTTCGTGTGATTTTATGTTTTCTTGATTGTGCTTTAAAGTTGCCCTCCCCGGGGAAGCCTCCATCTTCTTTTCCTTCGGTTATCTTCGTAACCCTTTTAGCTTCCCGTTCCCATGATTCTTGCCTATGTACAATTAAAAGAATTAATTGGTTGTAAGCACCTTCATATTTTGTTTTATACTTTTGCACTTGAATATGTTTGATTTACATATATTTTTTCCATAAGGTTTTTTGTGATATATTTTCTTTACATAAGTTCCCTTAGCTCAGGGGTTCCTCTGAACGCACTTGATCTTTTATTTGCTCTATCAGGGCTTTCACCTCTTCTGGCTCTCTCATGTTTCGCATTTTATTCCGCCACATGATGCGTAACGACGGTGGAAATTTCATCTGCACCGTGGCACCTAGTTGTTGGAGTTCTGACATTAAGTTTCCCAGTTCCCATTGCCTGGTCTGGGAGGCCTTTGACATGTCAGATCTTATTTTAAAAGTCCAACTGTCCTTGTTGTAAGTTCCTTTTTTCAAAGCCTCTCCCAGGATCCTGTCTTTTAGCATATACGTTTTGAATCTACCTGGGGGTTTTTCTTTCTTTGCTCTTTCCAAAGGGGTCTCTGTGTACTCTCTGTATGTCTTCTTCCAGTACCGCTTTATCCGCCCATGGGAAATATTCTGCCAGAAGTGCCACTACAAATGTTTTAATGTCCTTGCCCTCTTGGTTCTCCGGCACATTTAAAACTCTGATGTTGTTTTTCCTCGCCTGATTCTCTAAGGATTCCATCTTTTCGTTCATGATTTTGTTTTCTAACCTTAGGGAGTTTATTTCCTTCCTATTTTTTTCAACCCTTTTGTCTAGGACAACAACTTCGCTCTCCACTGCCGTGACTCTGTCTCCTAGCGCGTTTAACTTGTTGTCTAGTTTTTCACATACTTCCTGAATTTTGTTTTGCTTCGCTTCTGAAATGGAGAATTTCTCTTTCATTTCTGCCCATATCTTCTCAAGGAGTTCATCTGTATGGTTTTTTGAGGTTTCTTTGTGACTCCCTAAAGAACTAGCATCATCCTCTTCTTTGTCCTTGTCTTCTGCAGTTATATGTACTGCTGCGACAGAGGGCTCAGTACCTCCCTCCGCCATGTGTATTTCCTGGGCTTCAGCACCTTCTGCTGCTCTGCTTCCCTTGTTGGTTTTCCAAATATCTTCCAAGCTCTTTGCTTCTAATAAGTTCTTTTTCTTGTTTCTGGGTTTTCTCCTTTTCTTTATGCTGCCTGAGCCTATTTTTCCGTCTTGGGGGGGGGGGGGGGGGGGGGGGCGTCCGCGGGTTCTCTTTTTGCAAAGAGAGAATGTCTGCAAATTTGATAGCCTCCTCTTTTTCTCCCCTCAGAGATTCTGGAGCGGACTGTGTTTGCACGGAAGCTTGAAGCTCTGGCTTCAGCCCCTGCTGTTGAATTTTAAAATAGGTTCTTAAGGAGGGAGTGACTTTTATTTTTGGTCTTTGTGAGGAGGCCAATTTATCTTTCTCTTTCTCTGAGGTGATCTTGAGGTGATCTTTTGGTATGGTTTTTTGCCTTTTTCTACTCACTCTCGGTGTAATACCTTTGGGGAATTGCTCTTGGCTTAAGAAATTTCTATTGCGCAGGCTGTAGAAAGATTTTACTTGTTTATCCTGACTTTCTGATTGCTGAGGTTCTAATGATTCTTTAACTCCCACTCGATTTTTTTTTACAAGGCTCTCCTCTAAATTTTGAAATGCCTCCTCTTTGTCCTCCTGTACTGGTTTTGTAGATTTACTCATAGGCTGATAGTTTACAAATGTCTTTTGTTTCAGAGTAGCAGTATGGCAGGATTGAGCAGTGTACTGACTGTTGAAATTGTTGCATATACTACTTTGTGGCGTTGTACTGAATACCTTCTTCGGTGTCCAAACCCTCTCTGTTTGACTAATTCTGTCTAGTTCCCTTATGTCGCTTCTGTGGAAAACTGCAGTTTTGAGTCTTTTTATTTTCCAGCACCCTGTTGTCTTGTCGTTTGTCTGCCTGTGCCGCATTGTGTCTTTTGCGCTCTCTATGCTCGCTCTGATTGAGGCAGTCTTCGCTCCACTGACAATCTCGGAGTACTGAGAACGTTCCACTCTGACTCTACCGCTCGTGCCCCGGAACTGATAGCTCAGTCTTCCGGAGGCACGGCGGCAGCGCGACTTTGCTTCTGCTGCAGCGTCCCACCTATGTAACTGCTCCCCCGCTCCAGCGCAGCTCTCTGGCCCCCGCTCAAATTCACCCAGTCCGCAGCTTTCACCTGTACCAGCGGACGTCTCCCCGAGCCTCAGACAGCGGACTTCACCCAGGACAGTCGCGGCTTCCTCCAAACCTCTACGCAGCAGGCACAGGACTTCCCTCGCTATCCCACAGCCAGACGGGGGAGGGAGAGGACCAAGGGAACACACCATCCCAGGAGAAGTTCTTACACAAGGTAGGAGGATCTATTGCATCTGTTTCTCACTCTCGTGGTGCTCCGTACATTTTTTTCCGTCTGTAGGTGCTTTTCAGCCGCTACATTACCGTAGAATCACGGGTGCTCCGGGAGCTCTCCGACTGAGCTTCCTACTCAGCCGCCATCTTCCCCCCTCTTCACAAGCCATATTTACAAGAAACTCAACAAGTGATCATAATGACATGCACTTCACAAGGCATATTTACAAGGCGCAATTCACAAGGAACTCAGCAAGTCAAAATGAGAACATGCTCTTCACAAGCCATATTTACAAGGAGCTATTTACAAGGAACTCCACAAGTCATATTACACTAAATACATTTCACAATTCAAAGCATAAGCAAATGCAGCAAGCCATTTAATGGGCAATTTACAAGCATTTTTCACACACATATGTACAACTGCATCATCACCAAGATGTAATTGGCTCCCTGACGTACAGTTACCCTTCAAGCCTGTCAGTTCAAACACCAAGATGAAAAGCATTTCTTCCACCCTGCATAAGTCAAATGCCATGATGTACTGCAATCTCCTTACAGTGCAACTGTTCAAGCACATAGGTCAATTTCGTGCCGAGTGCAAACCAACAAGATAAAAACAATACAGCGCACACAGGCTAAGTAAACGATTTGTGACGCCAGATGTAACGACTGGATTTTCGGACCAGATAGAATCAGCTCATCAGAGCACCACCAACCCAGCCGAAACGCAACCACCTCCCTCCTCAGGACCCATCTATCCAGGCACCTGGGGACCTACCCGAGGATGGGGAATTAGCAATATACAAGCTCATATCATCGAAAACACCACTAAATCTATAGGGATTACTAGGAATACTCACTGATTACCAAGGACGTCCATGCCCTACACCACACTCATACAATATAGTCTCGCGACCACATGGGCCCAGACTAATCTACCCTGGGGCAGTTCTGATTACTTACCATTATACACTGACCGCAACCAGTGCTCTCATTAAACAAGCCACAATCTTGTGGGTATAAATACCAGTATCCCCCCTGGTACTCTCTCTATTTCATACATACACAAGCCACAATCCTGTGGGTATACACACTGACCACAATCAGTGCTCTCACTAACGCCACTTTCCCTAGAGGTGATCTCATTACACACCAGTTTCCCCCCTGGTGCTCTCTCAAGCCACAATCTTGTGGGTATACACACTGCCCTTAATCAGTGCTCTCACTAACGCCGATACACAACAACGATCACTTTCCTATGAATACCTTCAGCTCTCTCTCTCTATGTTGGGAAGTTTCTCTCACTATTCACTAGAGGTACAATAATATTATTTAATGGCCGAATTACACGGTGTACAACTTATCCTCTAGTTCAAGGGCTCCTCTCTCCCTAAATATTCAGTTATCACTTACCTGATCGGGTGTAGCTTCCGTTCGTGCAATGACACCTGACTAGAAGAAAAGGTTACCTTTACTGTATAAAAACAAGGCATACGCTGGTTCACTAAGAACTGGGGTTCCTTTATTACAATAACATTAACAATATAACACTATACTATAACATATAGCCTGCAAAGGAAAATGGGAATAGACACATATACAGATCTGTGGGGTCTCTGTAAAGCTTTATTACTATACCACATCCACATGTAACTAACAGGGACTGTAAATAGACTGCACACCGCTGAAAGAAAAAGGATTAGCAACACAATAGGGACAAGGTTAATGTTTAAATGTAAAGCAAACTATATAACAGGAAGGGTATCATCTGATGAGTATGAAGTCTTGCTCTAGCTGTCATCTGGGTTCCTCTCTCGTCTGTGCCTTAGCTCGTCTCAGATACACGCATCTGCGCTGATCACTCTGCACTGGATTCCTCTACCCCACGAACTCTCTCCACCTTCCAGCTTCAGCCTAATAGTTTCTGCCGCTCTGATAACCGTTCGCTTCACTAGCTTCTTCACTCTGTCTGATTATCTCAGCTCCAATGTCCAATTCACTCCAGCTGCTCCCACAGACTAATCCACGATATAACTTCAGTCTCTTCCAAAAGGCATCACTTCAGACTCCAGCTGATCACAACTCCTTCTGATAAGTAACTGCTTCTGACTGCTTCCTTCAGTTCCAAACATCATCTCACTTCTCTCTGTTCAAAACACCATCTGCTCACAACTGCTTCTGACTTCTCTCTCTGGTTCCAGCTCACTGACTATCTGTCTGTCTTCTCTCTGTTCCAAGCATCTTCTTCTTTCTCTGGCTCCAACTGTCTCACTGACAAACTGACTAACTGACTTCTCTCTGTTCCAAGCATCGACTGTCTTCTTCTCTCCTCTGCTCCAACTCAATTCCTTCTGATTGACTCCGCCTCTGCACTTCACTAATATGGAATGCTCTCTCCTCATGGAAAGTTCCAGCCAGCAGCCTCCTCCCACCGATTCCATGTACCAGGCTCCTTGCTCTAGACGCTCCCACAGTGACCAGCTGCTTGTTTCGTCTAGAGACCTGAGCCCAGAGACACTTCCTGATTAGATTCAGCTCTGGCCGGTTCTCTCCAGTTCGCAAAGGGCGAACAACACCTCATAACTAAAACATCACCTTTACCCTGCAAGCATCTCAGTCTGCATGGACAGAAAGCAAAATGGAGTCTCTCTAGTTCTGGGCCTTGTTGGCCTGAGAAGGATGAAATAACACTTAGCTCTATCAGAGTACATACACAAACCATACCAATATGTAATATAAAGTCAGGACTACAGGATCCACCCTCTACTATAGGTAGGATGATGAAAGGACACATAATGATGTCAAAGCCAATAGGAAATAGATGGATTAGAGTCAAGAATAAGGGATCTATCATCATATAAAGCAGCTATCCTCTAGTTTATGCTTCTAGGTCTGGAAAAAGGCATGAAAGGGACCAACACAAGGCAAGAATAGAGATTCAGGATGGTAGCAAGCTTAAAGTCACCATCACCCAGAAATAGAGCCAAAAATACGGTCACAACAAAGGTGGGCCACGGGGCCCCCTTCCTGATTCTTTATTTATTTAAATTAAAAATTGGGGTCAGTCCCTGGGGGATGGGGTCCCCAGGGATAAAAAAATTAGAAAAAGAAGGGGGGCTACATAGCCCCACTACTTAAAAAAAAAAAACGGGATCGCAGCCGGATGCCACACCCCCTCATTGCACCACTCTGCAAACACGCCCCCTGGCGCCTTTAAAGAGGGGGAACAAATTCACCTTGAATACTGGGGGTCCCTGTGGTCCAACTAACCCACCAGGTACCTCCAGTATGCCCCATGGAGCTTTGTTGCAGAGAGGGGTTCTGAGGCCACACCCTTTTTACACCTCTCTGCAACGCAGCTCTGTGGCGCTTACTGGAGGTTGCCGGTGGGCTAGTTGGACCCCAGGGACCCCCAGGATTCAAAGGGACTTAATTACCCAACTTAAAAGGTGCCATGGGGTCCCGTTTGCACAGTGGTGAAGCGAGGGGGCAGGGCCTGTGTTCACATATGTACAAACATGCCCTGTGGCGCAGTTTAAGTTGGGGAATTAATTCCTTGTCAATCCGGAGGGTCCCTGGGTGCCAACTAGCCCACCAGTTACCTCTAGTAAGCGCTACGGAGCTGCGTTGCAGAGTATTTTAAAAAGGGGCATGGCCTCTTAACACCTCCTTGCAACGCAGCCTCCTGGCACATACTGGAGGGACCTGGTGGGCTAGTTGGCCCCCAGGGACCCACAGGATTGAGGAGGAATTACTTCTCTAAATTAAAACGCACCGCAGGGTGTGCTTGCAGACATATCACCTTAGGCCACGCCTCCTTCCCTCACCACTGTGCAAACGCGCCCTGTGGCGTGTTTTAAGTTGGGGAATTAATTTTGTTTCAATACTGAGTGTCCCTGAGGGCCAAATAACCCAACAGGTATGTCCAGTATGCACCAGGGAGCTGCATTGCAGACAGGTGTTCAGAGGGCACGCCCCTTTTTACACCTCGCTGCAAACGCACCTCTGTGGTAGCTAGTGAGCTAGTTTGACCCAGGTGACCCTTAGGATTGAAGGGGACTTAATCTCTAAATTTAGAAAGGTGACAGGGCGCGTTTACACAGTAGTGAAGGGAGAGGAGGAGCCTGACGTGATGCGTGCAAACACGCCCTGTGGCGCGTTTTAGGTTGGGGAAAAAATTCCATTTCACACTTCAGGGACCATGGGTGCCAAGTACCCACCAGGTGCTTCCAGGAAGCGCCACTTCGCTGTGTTGCAGAGCGGTGGTGCAGGCCATGCCCCTTTTTACATCCTTTTGCTACGCAGCTCTGTGGCGCTTACTGGATGTACTACGAATTCCGATTTACTCACCTGTTATCAGGAGACACCTCAGTGCAGCATCTTCGAGCCCAGTAATGATCCTGAAAAGTAATTCTAACCATACTTACCAGTAACTTAAATTTCCTTCCATAGGCTATCATTGACTGGTTTCACTTGGAAATTATTATAAGTGTGGAGTTTTGCAACTTTTAAATATTCACCTAAAATCATTCGAACAATGCATTCCGATTTACTCACCTGTTATCAAGAGAGATATCAGTGCTGCATCTTTGAGCCCAGTACTGATCCTGAAAAGTAATTCTAACCATACTTACCAGTAACTTGTATTTCCTTCTATAGGCTATCATTGACTGGTTTCACTTGGAAATTCTTTTAAGTGTGGAGTTTTGCAACTTTTAAATATTTACCTAAAATCATCCAAACAATGAATTCCGATTAACTCACCTGTTACCAGGAGAGAACCCAGTGCTGCATCTTTTAGCCCAACACTGACCCTGAAAAGTAATTCTAACCATACTTACCAGTAACTTGTATTTCCTTCCATAGGAATCCATTGTCTGGTTTTCACCAGAAAAGTTTTTTAATTGTCTATTTTCACAAACTACAAATATTCCTTACAAAAAATCACCTGTATGACTTTAACGCATTCTTTCAACTGTTTACAGGTGATGCACCAGTGCTGGATCCAGGATCCACCACTGAGTAAGAAAAAGTAACGATAACAATACTTACCTGCTAAGTGAATTTCCTTCCATAGGCTAACATTGACTAGTTTCTCTTGGAAATTCTTCTAAGACTGGAGTTTTGGAAGTTTAAAATATTCACCTAAAATCAGCCGAACAACGAATTTCGATTTACTCACCTATTATCAAGAGAGATATCAGTGCTGCATCTTTGAGCCCAGTACTGATCCTGAAAAGTAATTCTAACCATACTTACCAGTAACTTGTATTTCCTTCTATAGGCTATCATTGACTGGTTTTGCTTGGAAATTCTTCTAAGTGTGGAGTTTTGCAACTTTTAAATTTGTACCTAAAATCATCCGAACAATGAATTCCGATGTACTCACCTGTTATCAGGAGAGAACCCAGTGCTGCATCTTTTAGCCCAACACTGACCCTAAAAAGTAGTTCTAACCATACTTACCAGTAACTTGTATTTCCTTCCATAGGAATCGATTGTCTGGTTTTCACCAGAAAGGTTTTAAAGTGTCTATTTTCACAAACTACAAATATTCCTAGCAAATCGCCTGTATGACTTAAACGCATTCTTTCAACTGTTTACAGGAGATGCACCAGTGCTGGATCAAGGATCCACCACTGACTAAGAAGAAGTAATGATAACACTACTTACTTGCTAAGTGAATTTCCACCCATAGGATAACATTGGTGATTCTATGTGAAAAAGTTTCTAAGTGTCAACTTTTAAAATACAATAATATTCCTTAAAAAACACGTTTACTCAACTGTTTACATGAGATGTCCCAGGACTGTATCTAGGATCCAGTTCTGTGGTTAGAAAAGTAGTCCATAAAGTAACTAATTGCATTTAACTAGAAATTCCCATTCAGCTCAATGTTGCATTGGGTTTGAAATTGTGTTGCCCATTGCAAGAACTGTAACTACTGTACTTAAAACTCTATTGCCTATTTTCAAAGCATTTAAACTAAAGTAATTTATTCTGAGAAAGTATATTTTGGAATGTAATGTATAATGTAATTATAATGTAATTTAAAAAATAAAATATCTAAAAATAGTTTAAAACAAATGTAGTAAATCAGTATCAAAAAAATAAATATAAGAATTAATACATTTAAAAATTGTCATTTACAAAACCTTTGAAATTTACTGAAAAAATCATAGGTTTCCGACATGTTACAGTTAGGAATTAGCATTTAAAAAACCTTGGAAATTCACTAAAAAAACTGTAGGTTTTAGGGGTGTTCTAGTTAGTTGGACATTTCACTCGTACACAACCATTGAAATTCCCCCGTTATAGTTAGTCGTACTAACTATAACTTGTGCGCCCGCAATCCACTGCTCATGATGTCACATATTACATCATTCATGACATGGTCAGTGACATCACTGATGACATCACTGATGACATCTCAAAGGACATCACTGATGAAATCACTGAGGACATCATCCATGTGACAATCTGATACATCTTATCATACACTAGTATAACTTTTCAACACTCAGTATAAAACATGAAGTATCATATTTGAAACCATTGACACACCAATAAAAGTTTCTAAAAACCCACTTAGTGATTCCTACATCTACACACACATCTAAACACTTACCTATAGATTCACTCATACATGCTAACAAAGATCAATAGAACATGTTAAATATACTTATACACCTAATACAACATTACACACCAGCACACATCCTATTCACTTATGCAGTCATCGTACTCACTTATGCAAAAAATTGATCATACTTATATTTACTAAGCTACACACTTACACAAACACCACTTTATTTATTGATATAGATAGTAACTCATGCTTAGTGTGTTATAAAACCACTATTACAAGTATACAGTTATCCATACGTCACTCATACAATCACTGAGTCTTATGTATAATTATTTATATACAACAACCGTCACATACATTGCCTTCTGTATTTCTAGTTTGTTGGACATATATCATTGAGAAATATATTTACTCATCACCACACCCATAAAGAGATTTACTCAACCAAACAACTGTTTCCACATACAGTCTTAACCTCATATACCTACTAAATCAACAATTTACACATCTTTGGACAGTCACACACCTCCCACCCAACCACACACACATTCATTCACTATCCCATACAAATACTCACTTAACTAATTAATAACAAAAATAGACTTTTACATAACTAGTAACCAACTTATGCAGTAGTTTACACAACAAGAGATAGAGTGATACAGGTATTCACAGAGTTTAATCACTATCCCATATATTTAGTGAGACACTTTAAATTAGTCACTTAGACAGTCAATCACTCTGCTACTAAATCCTCCCTTTAGACACTTATACATCCACTCAGCCTTCAAAGCAGATTGCTATATATATATAATACTTATTCAAATATCGTACCAAAACACATTCACTGGATGATGTCATCAGTGATGTCATCAGTAATGTCATTTGAGATGTAATCAGTGATGTCATTTGAGATGTCATCAGTGAAGTCATCAATGATGTCACTGACCATGTCAATGATCATGTAATATGTGACATTATCAGCAGTAGATTGTGGGCGCGCGAGTTATAGTTAGTACGACTAACTATAACGGGGGAATTTCAATGGTTTTGTACCAGTAAAATGTCCAACTAACTATAACACCCCTAAAACCTATGTTTTTTTCAGTGAATTTCTAAAGTTTTTTAAATGCTAATTCCTAACTATAACATGTCTGAAACCAAGATTATACTAGTGTGTGATGAGGTGCATTTGATTGTCACATGGATGATGTCATCAGTGATGTCATCAGTGATGTCATTTGAGATGTCATCAGTGATGTCACTGACCTTGTCATGAATGATGTAATATGTGACATCATCAGCAGTGGATTGCGGGCGCCCGAGTTATAGTGACTACAACTAACTATAACGGGGGAATTTCAATGGTTTTGTATGAGTAAAATGTCCAGCTAACTATAACTGGTGTGAAACCTATGTTTTTTTCAGTGAATATATATATATATTTATATATATGTATAACAAGCAATTTGCCATTGATGAAGGGATAGAACTCCCGAAACCGGTCTGGCTGAAATGACTATGAGGAGGGTTTCCTGGTGTTCACCTGTATGCTGCTTCTTTGAATAAAAATGGAACAAAATGCGTACCTTGAGGCTTCCTCCTTTGGGGCTAACCTTCGTTGTGGATATCGATACGTATATATATATATATTTATGAATATTTTTAATATGTGTTAGTACATGTGTAAGTGAAATGGAAAATTGTGATAGCAACACCAGTGTTAGACATTGCTGGTACCCTGTATTACTCGAGGCCCCCACTCTCCATTTTTTTGCCAATGAGGCCAGCTATCCTTCAGTGTGGGAAAGGCCAAGTCTTTTGTTCACTGTGGGTGTGCTAACTTTGCTCACACATTCCAGGTTCGACCACTCCACATATACCTACCGGTGTCAGTCTGGAGCAGAAGTCATGATATTCTCCTATTTTGGAATAGCATTCTCCTTCCATATTGCTGACTAGATGGCAATTTTTCATTCTCAACTTCATGTGATTCATTATTTGACTATATGATATAATTATTGGTATTGAACATGTGGCTGTTCCACTGTTCACTTCTATGTGTTTTTCCACTAAATAACATTGAAGCATCGCAAATGACCAATAATGTTTTGGCAAAGTATTCATCATAGTTTTCATTAGACATTATATTTTCACACCTCACACATTCCTTTTGGGGTTTCCTTTATTGAGACTTGAAATTGCTTGCCATAGCTTCTGCTGTGATCTCCTCTGTCGAACTGAATGTGGTGCTATCTCCAAATGTGGCATGCCTTCACATTTAAGCAGAACACACTAAATTATCTACTGTGTATTGGTCTGTTCTACAGAGTAGGGGTTCACATGCAGGGTTTTTGGGTGTGATTGTGCTACTGTTTCTGTCATTGGACTGATGCTTTTCTCTGCATGATGTTCTTGGTTTATTTATGTGTTATTGTTTTATGCCAATGACGTTGTGCTCACCCATGATATGCGTGTCTCTTTAGGACTTTGTGGTGTACCATTGTTGTCTCTCCTAGTGAGGAGTGGGCAATGCTTATGTTTTCTCCTCCCCTAGTGGTAATGGGTAGGGAGCAGGCTTATACATCTTGGCCATTCTGATGGCCCAGATCAGGAGTTCACAATCTTGTCATTTTAGGCACTGTAGCTACCTGCCTGCTATACACTGCCTGAGTCTAATAGGGACTGCAGCAGGGACCTTCCATTTCTTGGTGTAAGCAGACTTACCAGCAACATATCTTCTCCTCAAATCCTGCATGGACAACAGACTCAGCTGCCAGCATGGCTCCCTCTTTCGATACTCATTGCAGGGAGAAGTAAAATAGTAAGTGAAGCCTTTAAGAGTTCTTATTCCAGTATGTTATTGTTAGTAATGGGATTTCTTGTTGGCTAGGGCTTGCGTCTAAGCCAGGCAGAAACCATTACTCTAGTCAGGGCAATGGAGTTACACGTTGAAGGTATCCCCTGCTCACCCCCTTGGTAGCTTGGCACGAGCAGTCAGGCTTATCCCAGAGGCAATGTGTTAAGCGTTTGCACAACACACGCACAGGAGCAACACACTAGGCACACCACAAAAGGTACTCCACAGAAGGTTATATATAAACAAAAGCCTTTTATTATCATAAACACATTAGAATAGTAATCACACAATCTACACGGTACCAACTGGCACTAGGCAATATTTACAGGGGATTATATACACGACAGGGCCAATCGGGCCACTGTCAGAACCATCACAATGGTAAAAATAGTAACTTAAGAACATAACCCGTAACTACTGGCAAAAAACTGTACTCAGCATTATATCCTGCAACATAAATTATATTATGCAATCAGTATCACATCAGGCGCAAAATACATTATGCACCAACCTCAGAAGCATAAACCTATTTGCAATAAACCTCCTAAGCATAAATCTATTATGCAATAAATCTCCTAAGCATAAATCACATTAGGCAATAAATCAGGGTGCATAAATCACATTTGTCACCGGCACCATATAAATCAGAGTAGGGCGTGGCGCCCTACCAACCTCACACCGACCCCCTGGCCAACTGGCCTTCTCAGAGTGCTTAAAATGCCCTATGTCCCAAATGTCAGGGCATGCCGCCAATGCAGCAGAATCCAAGAGGGCACAATTGTGCAGACCTAACTGTGGCAGCTGCCGCAAATGGTGGTGCAGCTGTGCAGGCAAATAGGTGGGCACTGGCACTTAGGACACTGGCACTATCGTACCACTTGGGAGCTCCCCTCTGGGACTCCTCCAATAATTAGCCCAACCATTGCAGCTGCCCACTGTCAGGCGGGGCAGCTGTGGCAGGAAATGTAGGCACAGGCGTTCACTGCTCCCTGTAGGCCTCACTGGGACTTTCCACAAAAGGATCACTCCCGCGTTGCAGCTGTCCGCCACGGCAGGACAGCTGTGAATAAATCAACGAGGCTTTGGCACTTCTGTGCTTTGGGGGAGCGACTACTGGGTAAGGCACTGACAATGTGCCTCAACACACCCCCTCCACCAGGCTCCCCACTTGGCCCCACTCACCGGGCTTTCTGCTCTCCACCTTCCGGCGGCACACAGGGCTCCCACAAATCACGGGGCCCTGCCCAGGAAGACACCGACCTCCGGACTTCCTCTGGTCTAATTAAAGGCACCAGGGATCCTGCAACATGGGGCAAGATCTCCGTCAAGCCAAGCCTCTTGTCATGCTTCTTCTGGCCGGCACCTCCCTTTGCTGGCCCCGCCCACAACCAGGCATGCTGACTGCCTTTCGGGCCGCAGCGGTGATTCCTTCCTTACTGTGCACTGCGGGGTGGGCTCCTGCCTGCACACAACACAACAGTTGAGTGACCACCCATTAAATACATACACAAGCGGGTGGGCTCCTGCTAAATAAGCAGCAGTGTGGGATGGGCACCCGCTTTTCCAAGGTGCATAAAGCGGGGTAGGATCCCACTCTCTGTCCGCGATGCGGAGGAATCCTCACGCCGGAATTCCCTTCGTAGAGGTTGCAGCTCAGCGCTGCAAGGCCCACACGCTCTTCTTCCCTGGAGCGCAGCACAAAATGGTGCAGCACTCACGAGGCGCTTGAATCCCCCAAGTTTCAGGGCAAAAGGCTGGATGAGGAATCCAGCAATAAAATCATCTAGCGCTCACAACGAGCTAAGTCTAAGGTAAGGTTCATTGGGGGCACAAGGCGGGGCCCAGCCAGGCCAGCACACAGGGGCCTCCAGCTGGGAGACAGTCCCTTGTGGGGGTTCCTCCTGGAGCCCAGCAGCAGCAGCCCCTAGCTCAGGAACAAGCACGCAATTCATGAGGTCACAACCCCTATATTTATATTAGACTGCCCTGGCACAGGACTTGGGAGAACCAGCAAAAACTGGTTCAGGGGGAATTGGAGCACTCTGTTTACCAGGCTCCTCTTCCCCTTTGTCAGGTGGGGGCTCGATGATCAGACACACCACAGGGGGCGGATCCAGCATTGTACAGAGCAGGCACAATCCTATTCAGGGTCAGGGGACTACTCCTCCCACTACTCCAAATGTAGATGTCCAATTCAGCCTAGCGCTGACTCACCCTGCCCCTTCTGGAGCCACACACACCTCACCAGCCCCTGTTAATCAAAAGCCAGACATGCAATTCACATCAGGCCGGCAGACACATAGCACAACTTCTAAAAGTGGCATTTCTAAAATAGTTATAATAAATCTGCGCACACCATTGTGCAGCATTTATTATTACCATTCCAAATATACTAAACTTGACCACGCTGCTCCTCTCATATCAGGAATTACCACTGAAACAATTATCAGGGAATCCGCAATGCATTCCTACAGGAGGGCATCCCCACAGTAGTGAGAAACCAAAATGGCTGTTTATCACTACCAGGACATGCCTACACTTAAGGTACATGTCCTATCTTTTACCTACAATGCACCCTGCCCATAGGGCTAGCTAGGGCCTACCTTAGGGGTGATTGACATGCAGAAAAAGGGGGGTCACAGACATGGCACACACTTTAGGTGCCACGTCAGAGCAGCAGTAACACTGCGCGTACAGGCCCTGCAGTGGCAGAGGCCTGAGATAGGTTTGCAAGGATACTTTGGTGGGTGGCCAATCAGCGCTGCAAGCCCACCAGTAGCATTTAATTTACCAGCCCTGGGTATATGAGATACCACTTAACAAGGGACTGGGTACATTAAATAGGCAAAACAGGTGTAAACCATATTTAACACAGAGAAAGCACACACTTTACACTAGACAGCAGTGCTAAAGTGCCCAGAGGCCTAAAACCACCAACATTAGGTCAGAGAAAAGACTAGGAGAAAGGCAAAAAGTTTAGGGATGACCCTGCAAAAAGGGCGAAGTCCACCAGTTACCCTTCTCCTTTCCCTCAAGTCAGCTCCATTCTTTTCCTTTTTGTCTGTCACCTCTTGTTTTCACCTAAATAAGGAGATTGAATCCACAGTACTGTGCATGGAAAGTGCCACAGAAACTGTTAATTGCCCTGTATTCTTGCATTCTGTACTATATTTTACGCTTGTTTTTTCTTTCCAGCTTACCTGGAGTTTTACAGTCCTGGATATTCATTTTTGGTCATAGTTTTTTTCTTCTCTGAATAGAGTGTTTAAGTATGTGATCCTCTACAGTTTCAATTTTACTTTCAACCATTTAAAATTGCTCAGTCCATTCCTTGCATTATTGAGGTTTTTATGTTTGTGTGCCGTTTTCCTTCAAAGTGTCACTGATCTTTGCAGGCACATTGATGCAAGCAACCTAGCAGATATCCAAAGAAACCTCCCTTTTTTTTGGAAATCTAGGCATGAAAGAAAAGAATGATTATTAAAACCAGTCATCTTCATTCACTACCCTTTCCACAGCTATGAATATAGATTTGGACTTACATTGGTCACTAGTTTTCAATTGTGATTACATAATCTTTAGCTTGCTTATGGCACATGTATGGTTTGTCTCCTTCATTGTGTTTTCCTGGGTTGTGCTTCATGTGTGTTATTCTGTTTTATTGGCTAACTGGTCATCTTTACCAATGATGCCTGTATTTAGGATTGACATGCTTGGCCATCCCAGCCTAGACACCCTATCTTGATGTTGTTAAGCTGGGGTATAATAATGTCATTCAGGGCCGGGTAGATGATTGTAGCCTTTTCAATTATATTTATTTCTTTAACATATTCAAAATAAATGGGCAAGAATTGCCTAGTTTTATAGGTGTGTATTGGTGTACTGGCATTAATGATTTTCAGAACGTGGCCCTGTTTTGATCTATGTAATTTAATTTCAACTTTAAAGGTCACCAGAACCTTTGTTACCCCACCCCATTTGCAAGGTGTGACTTCCCCTTTAAATGTTACTTTTTAAATGTATTCTGCTCTGCAAGTATAACAATAAGTCACTTAAGCTTAATCATTATTATTATAACATGTTCAGGCTAATGCTATGTTTAACACCTAGTATATTAAAAGGACGAGTGCATCTGTATTGAAATCTTCAAACCTATGAGAACTATCATACCATTTACCATAATTGCTTTCTGATGATTTAGATTGAACTTTAATGAATTTGAACTGATAAATATTCAACATCCTTAAAGTTCATTAATGTAATTATCTTAATTCACACAATTGATTTTTGATATCTTTAAGGCATATTCTGTTAGGACCTTTGCAATTAATTAATAATAATTCAATGCATTTCAGGGTTTTA
Source organism: Lissotriton vulgaris (assembly GCF_964263255.1). Lineage (NCBI taxonomy): Eukaryota > Metazoa > Chordata > Amphibia > Caudata > Salamandridae > Lissotriton > Lissotriton vulgaris. Next base: position 1,309,363,742 of record NC_141691.1, on the reverse strand, counting down.
ATTCTCCTTCAGAAGTAAATGTGATCGGCCTTTATATCAGTAACAAGGGATATATTGGAAAAAAAAGTTTTATATAGAAATGTTGATTTAAACATTTTATATATTCACCATGTTTACATGACATTTTCATTTCTATTTATTATGGTACTATTAGTGGCACTTGATTATTTAATTATTACATGCAACTGTCAAGTTTTCCTTGGCTGCCAATCAGAAACGACTATGGCCCTCATTCCAAGTTACTTGTCAGAGGGTAAGGGAAACACGATTAGTTCTGTGGTGATATGTTTACCAAATGTGCTAAACACTTCCTGACAACCATGCAGAATCATTATTTAACAAACTACGGGGCATATTACCAAGCAATAGCGATAATTATCGCTATTGTCGCTATTGCTTGGTTAGAGACAAAAATTTACCGCTGAGCTGCGGCGATTTTTACCACAAATAAACCTTGGTATTACCAAGGTTTATCGCAAATGCGATAAAATCGCTGCAATGCATGAATATCGCTGAAAAGTCAGCGACATTCATGCATTACCGAGCTAATGCTCTTAGCCATGTTATCCACCTCCCATTGGATAACATGGCTAAGAACTGCTCTGGGCAGGTGTTAGCTTTTAGAGATATTCGCGCTTAGCGCGAATATCTCCAAAAGTTGGTAATAGGAGATAGCGATGTTAGCGACTGTTTTAAGTCGCTAACATCTTGGCACGCCCACTTTGCATATCATTAGTGATAAATATCACTGACATGCAAAGTGGGGCCCAAGATGGTCGCTATCTCCTACTAGCTGTCGCTAACTGGTGTTAGCGACAGCTAGGTAATAGGGAGATCATTTTATCTCCGCTTTCTTGGCTTTTAAAGCCAAAAAAGCGGAGATAAACCCCCTTGATAATATGCCCCTACATTCTGGATGTTATTTTACCTTTTTAACTGGCCTATTCCCAGATATATTTTTGCATGTTCAACCTGAAAACTGCAGAGATTTGATAATAATCACAGAACTCTTAAATCCGGTTCCTGCGCTGGCTGGCATAGGGATCGAAATGTATCCCTGCACTTTTAGTGAGTGGCTGTGTATGCTAATTCCATATTTTGGATGCAGTACATTGTTAACTTTGAACAGCGCATAGTCACTACTAGCACAGCAAATATAGATGTCTTATGCCAAAAAATAAACCAAACGTCTATACTCAGCCTATGCCCAGAGAGAGAGATTAATAGTTAAAGGAAACGAAAATGTCGGTTGTTTGCTTTGGAGGTTTGTTGCCAGGGCTACAGCAGCAGGGAAGGAACCCCACGACATTAATTTTTAGGGATGCTACATTGTGATGAAAGATGTCTTTGCCTCCCCGTGGGACAGCACATATTCGTCTCTTGCTCAGCAAATCTCTCTCTGTAATGAGAGAGGAGAAAGCGAGCCCCTGTCAGGTTTAATAATACCCCTGCGCGAGGCCTTAAAATGAAAGTGACACAGAGCTCAGCCTGCGTGGCGCGTTCCCTAAGGACAACGCCTGACGTTCCGCCTTTTCTACCAGGAACGTCTACTTTTTGGGATAAACCTTTCTGATATTTGTGTGAGCGAAAAGTGCCACAAAATGCATATTTAGACGATAGCACGGTGTCTGCGCTTTTATGCTTTTCCGCTGATCTGTTCTCAATGTATAATGAAACCATACTTTGGATTTATTATAGAGGGATTAACATGTGTATGAATTTTAAGCGATTTTCCGTGCCGTTGGAGTGAACTATTTTGGAGTATTGCGTATCCCTGCAGTTGTTGATATTCAATATGCAACACTTTTTAGTTGGAGCTTAAAGTATTAACTTATTGCGCTTTCTGGGGTCAGATTAGCACGGGAAGCCAAGGAATTACAGTTTATGCAGAGATTTGGAAAGTTCATCATCCTGTGAACTGTTTAGCTGGGATTAATGAGAGCCTTGAGAGGGGAAGAGCTGTCTTCTGCAGTCTATTTTTTTCAGCTTTTTGTTTCAACATAAAGGAAATTCTTCTCTAGATCGGTTTAAAGAAATGCAGAGAACCCGAATATAAAATTCCGATTTTTGGTATTCACAAAGGTAAGTTACGAGTAGTATCTTTACCTCCACAATCAGGATGGAATCTCCACTCTCCGGGCGGAGATTCTGCACTCAGGATGGAAATCCCGCATTCGGGGTGGAATCTCTGGGCCTCATTTATGAGAAATGACGCATCGCCGCGTGAAAGCAGCGATGCGTCACTTCTCAGTGCGCACTCCTTGCGACATTCCTGATGCGTCATATTTAATGTGTGACGCATCATGTCGCAAGGAGTTACAGATACGTCAGTATTTCTGACGTATCTGTAAGCGCAAAAGTGACGCATTGCTGGAGTGTGTCACAAAAGTGATGCAACTCCAGCAATGCGTCCTTTCACATGGGGCAAGCCCCATGTGAAAGGGCCTGCGTCAGTTTTATGCCTGCTGTGAGGCAGGCGCAAGATTTTGACGCAACGGCGTCCTAAAAGTGACGCAGTGAAATCTCATAGATTTCACTGCGTCACTTCTACGACCCTTCCTTGCGTCAATACGCCCCCCTTGCATACATTATACCTGGCGAGGGTTTACAAAGTGACGCATCTACCTAGATGCGTCACTTTGTAAATATGGCGCAACAAGGCGCATTTTTTACGCCACTGGTGCGTCACAAAAAGTGAAGCACCGGCGGCGTAAAAGTGACGCACAGCCTCATAAATGAGGCCCTCTGTATTTGGGGCGGAGTATTTGTAATTTCATACACCTGCAGACAACTAATACCACCTGCATCCCCTTCACTACAAACCGAATAAAAGCAGCTCACAGTTTACAGCTCTGTTTATTCTACACCTGCACTGTGGCTGCCTGCTGTGCACCTTGCAGCCTTTCACCATGCTACCTTTGAGGCGGAAGAGGAACTATGTGGAGGAGGAGACAAAAATGATTGTCACTGTTGTACTGACAAACTACCAAGTTACACAGCCTTCCACCCTATCTCACTACTGCAACACACTAGGCTGCCCTATGGCAGCAGTTGGCAACTGCAGTTACTGCCTTGGGGACATTTAGAAGACATTTAGAAGAAGTGGTGGTATGAGAAGAGGCGAGTGGAGGAGTTGTTCACCAGGATAGGGGTGGCTAGAGCTCTCAGTGGTAGACCAATTGGAGCTCACCTCTGACTCAACCCACTCGAGAGGAACATTCTCCCCACCATGCACTTCCACCTGCTGCATGGGCTGCCTGTGACTGATGACCTTAATGTGGTGTCAGGTAATATGTGATGGTTTTAACAATGACTTTAAATGATAAATGTGTATGGTACACAACAAATGTGTCTATAAAAGTCACTTCATGTTTGTGCAAATATACATGGTGAGCCACACTCTCCTGTGTCTCATTTTGGCCTTTGCACTAAAAGTCCCAGAATTCTTTGTGATAGAATGGTATCTTCCAATTTATCATTCACAAACAGTGGCCTAGCACTGCTAAAGTATTCATCATACACTGGTAAATGGCAATAGAATTTGGGCCCGATTCAGTAAACATCACTGTTTGTGTTTTTTTAATGCAATTGAGTAAATATGGGACCAGTTGTACATAATCATCATTTCTTGATATTGATATGCTCCTTCATATTGACCCATACAGCCCATTTCTGTTAGACCGGCTTTGTTTTTTGCACTGCCACTGCCTGCTGATTGACGGAGGGGAGAGGAGGGGAACCAGGACTACCTCCCCCAGTCTCCATTGCGACCGCTGCCGTTGCCACCTTCATTTCACGCCAGGAGGCGTTTTAAAAGTGTTCATGTGCTCCCGCACCGCGGGAAACCCGTTTCTGTTAGACCAGCTTTGTTTTTCGCTACTGCCACTGCCTGCTGACCGACGGAGGGGAGAGGAGGGGAGCAAGGACTACCGCCCCCAGTCTCCATTGCGGCCGCTGCCGCCTGCACCTTCATTTCACGCCAGGAGGCGCTTTAAAAGTGTTCACGACCTCCCCCACAGTGGGACGCGTGCGGGCGGTGCTCTGGCGAAGCCCGGGCAAAGGGCGGGCCAGTCTGTGCCTGTCAGGGGCCAGAAGATGCCTGGCTGGGCCACCCCCCTGACACTTCACAACTGGGGCAAGCTGACTAGTTGGCTGCACAACCTAGTATCAGTGCTGTCTTTCTTTTTCTACTTTTACTCCCCGTGTTTCTTGTGTTCCTTGTGTCAAGTGTGGCTCACTGGTTAGAGGAGGCAGACCCGGACGCTGAGATCAGACCCGGGACCAGGGTTCAATTCCCGACGCGGCAGGCTCTTGAGCCCAAAATGTCTACGGAATCAGTAATTCTCGCTTCGGTGCCTACTCGAATCACAGGTTCACACTCTGCAACTCTGGGCAATAGCTTGCTTAATCTCCACTACGCCCCCCGCGGCGGGATGCCTAGCTTTCACCTTGGGGCTATCTCACAGGGAAAAACCAGGATGGGTTCCCAATGCAAAGCGCTTTGAGACCTGGCGGTGATATTGCGCTATATAAAAACCTATCCATCCATCAAGTGGGGGGACAATGAGTAAGAATAAGAGTAAATGGGTGTGGGGTCAGGCGTAGTAGGTACCTTGGACACGTTCCTTTCCCGGGCTGAATCCGCGCTAATGCACAAGATTCAACATACAGAATGCATACTCTCGTTAGAGCCCCCACGTCCCCTGACAGGATCAACACTAACCCCTGTACTCGAGCTTAACACAACAGCTGACTCTACCCCCAAAATAAGTCATGCGTCTCGAGTGCGCTTGCAGCCTGGGCAGCCTTCTGTACACAGTTTGGACAGCACTTCCTCTACACCACAAGCCTCCCCAGCCAAGGTACTTACTAGACGGCAAAAGTCCACTCTGGCTTCTGGTGGCGAACCTTTACAGAAAAAGAGGAAAGCACGTGGCATACCCAAGTCTAGTTACCAGGCTTCCAAATTAGTGAAACGTAAGACTGCCACAACAGGAAGTGTGGGAAGTTTGAAACCTGCACCTATACCCCCAAACTTGGGTGCTGGTCACACTAACATTATTTCTATTGAGGAACAGCTACCCCGTAATTCCCAGGCTGATTTTTTAAACCGGGTTGAAGAGAAGCTGTTAGCATTGATTGATCCCTTGATGTTGAAACTGGGAGCAATAGACACAAGACTAGCTAAAATTTAACAGTACATTGTTAATGTTAGGGACAGTAAGCTCACGCAGACCAATGTTCTTCCATATGAGGGAGACACGGGTCATGTTCATGTCCTGAATGAACAGGCTTCATCGCAAAGCATAAACCTGAGGTCCTTAAAATTGAATTTAGTATTAGACTCCTGGACTATTGCAGGGCTAATGTCCAAAATACCCTCAGTAGAATGGTCAACATATATTGAAGGCCACAATATTATGGCCTTTCAGGAAAGCTGGTCTTTGGATCATGTGTTTGGGCAGGGTTTTTAAAACTTTTCTAAACCAGCACGGGAGAGTCAGAGGGGGATACCTATGGGGGGCCTCACAACCTGGGTGAGACAGTCAGATAGTTATAAGGTAGAGGAACTGTGTATTGACAGTAGGGATATTCTAATAATTAAACTACAGATGCTTAATGTCCCTGATCTGTTGATCATTAATGACTACACAAAGTGTACCACTGCTGCCATTTACCTGATACCTTCGTGGAGAATTTGCCTGAACTTGCCTGAACCACCACAGATCTTTGCTTGCTTCCCGCTCCTGTGGCTGGTCCCCCTCCGCCGCCGCAAGCCTCCTGACATTTGGCGCGGTCGCAGAGAGGGGGGGACTACAGGTCCCAGCAGTCCAAGCGGCAGTAAGCCGCTGACGCCTACTCCGCGCCCGGAGGCGCTTAAAATCCGAGGGAGCTTCGCGTTGCGGGACGCGCGCGGGCGACGCCGGCCTAAGCCTGGGCAAAGGGTGTGCCATCTGTGGCCATCCGGGGCCAGAGGAGGCCGGGCTGGGCCACCCCCCTTAAATTTTATCAACCTGAACTGGGACTCAAACTTAGCTAAGTGATCTGGAAATTAATTTATTAATACATTATTTCCCTTTTGTATGTTTTAGTGGGGGAGTAACATCCTATCTTGGCACCCATAAATTTCACGTATCTGGTCCAGTTGAAATTCTGTACTGTTGTGTTGCTATTGTTATTCTATTGGCACATTAAATAACTATTAATCCCTGAGGTGAACAATAATTGCGCTTAACACAGGAAAGGGGAGGAAAGCTGTGCCAGGTAGCATTGGAGGAACAGTTACTGAAACTTTGGACCAGTTTATCACGAGAGTTGCAGTCGTCTTAGAACGCGAAATAAAGTTCACGGAAAAAAGATTATCATTAGAGCCCATTTTTTCTAAAAGATCATCGTTGGGCACAATAAGAGAAGCCGTAACACCTGAGCAGCTATCAGTGCATCAACCTAAGGGTGATAATTGGTCAGACTACAGCACAGAGTCAGAGTCAGCTGGATCTGATGGGTCAGTTGTTTGCACTTCAGTAAATTCTACTATGGATAGCATAGCAACTTCAGGAAACAGGCAGGGTGAGATGAGTACTCCTACTACACCTTGTACTCTGATTGATAAAAGATATAAAAAGGATACAGATGTACTCAGGAAGTCTGGGAAAAGAAAGCGTGGGGGAGGCGTACAAAAGGGTAGATGCCCAAAAGTTATTAAAAATATTAATTCAGGGGGGAATATGACTAAGCCTACCCAATTGTCAGTTAACAATGTGCCCCCTCGGCAGCCTAATAAAGATGAAGGCAAACAAATATTTGAGCTGCCACAGTGCCCCCCACTGGTAACTCAAATTCCTGATGGTCTCCTGGGACACATAGAACATCTAATGAAGTCACTGATGTTACCCCTATTTGAAAGGATAAAATTAATTAATGAAAATTTGGAGAAACTAGAAAGAACTGTAATGGCTAACTTAAACACATTGGAAAAAGCAGCAGGTACCATAATGGACTCTGATCGCACAGTACAAGAAAGAATACCCCCAGAACGTAATGGTACTCTAATAGGTACCCCACAAGAAAAACAATCTAGACTGAATGGGCAACTAAAACATACTGATAATGGGGTTATCACAGAGGTAAAAAAGATAAAACTATTTAGTGGTGAGGGAGTAGAAGTATCTGGGAGGATGTTTAGAAAGGAGTTGGCAACCTCAAAACTAGATGGAGAGGTAACTAACAAAGGGAAAGAGACATTAGGCCCAGAGCGTGGAAAAAAAAGCATCCATGAATTGATCTACCCCCAGACTCTGCCCCATATACTGTGATATTGACAGGGGTACCAGATATCCAACAGGATAAATTATAAACCCACAGGGAACTGAAAAATAAAGTTATCTTCTGGCTTAATAGCAATAGATCACTTCCGGGCTATACAAACGCGGAGATTTTACATGTTAGAAGGGTGAGCTGGTTGGGACGCAGACATAAGGATCAGGAGGGGGAGTGTATAATTGTGAACTTCAGGGATCCCAGGGTGGTAAGGTTCATATGCGATGGGAAAGAATATAGCGGGGAGGGTGGGATCCAAACCCTTGAGTTGAGCTACTTTTATCCTCACTCAACGTTTGGTACTTCACTCTTCTCCCGAAATAGGATAGATATGCCACATAGATGACCAAATATCGCAGATAGGCCAGAGTTTTGTCTTCCATTGTTTAATCGATTCGAGAGACTCCATGGATTGGAGGGAGTCGATTGACTGGGATGTAGCGACTTGAGCGCCTTCTTAGATATCCCCATGGTCAATGATAGCTTAAAACAGGATAAGGCAATCAACAGAGATGGTAACAGTTGGGTGTATCCAGGAATAGGCATAGAGGTCTCCGATAAAGACTGTCCTGGAATTATGGTATACAAACACAATAATTTGACCTTCTTAACAGTAGACAATCCAGGTAACCCCGAACCCACTGTCATGGAGGAAGCTATAATTTTAGAGAGATCTTGGTCAATTATGTTTTGGAATGTCGCGGGTCTCAAAACAAAACTTTCAAATCCCACATGGTTGAATGCGATTAAAGACTACAATATTGTAAGTCTCCAAGAGACTTGGATGATAGAAGCTCTGCATTTATGCGGCTTTAAGACTTTTCATTCACCAGCAATTCCCTCTCCTTACGGCAGGGCAAAAGGAGGTCAGTGTACCTATGTGTCTAATTTGCTAAAGTGCTGTAAGATTGAGATGGTTGTTAACAATCGGTTCTACCATATAATTAGGATTGTGATTGAAAAAGTTCTACATTTGGTCGTTGTAAATTTTTACAACAACGTGCTGGTGGCCGCCATTGAACAAATGTTCATAAGTTTGGGTAAAGGTATTAAAAGCCAGATGGAAGGGAGGGTAAAATCAGTTTGCGTAATCTGGGGAGGGGATTTCAATTGCTCCCTATGTAAATATGGGGAAAAGGGCACTTGTGGCTTAATGCTAGATAAGGTGACTAGCTTAAGCCATTTTGAGCACACTGCCTGCGGGAATCATTTAAATGAGATAATTGTTTCCTGTGAATTGGACTTCGCAAATAGAATTGGTAAGAGCGAGGTCCCGTTAGGTCCAAAGTTTAACAGTAGAGGTGCAAATTCCACCATAGATTTTGTATTGATATCAACGCAACATGGTGGAGAGGTGCTAGAATTTAAAACTCTTGATAATCCCTTGGTCGATCATTTCACTCTAAGCCTGGAGATTGCACAACTAGGTAAAGACCTCCCAAAAATAAGTGCCCCAAATAAGGAAGTTCGGGATATAGTTCTAAATCGGCAGAACGGTTATACCCTTAAATGGAATAAAATAGTACCTGAAGACCTTTTGAATAAGGTGAATAAAAAATGTAATTTTAACATTATAGCATGTATTGAGGACAATGCGGATGATTCGGTTATCGTGTCCAATTTTAAAATTATAGCTGAGAATATTAAAAATGCCCTATGGGTAGAGACAAAAAATCACAAGGTTAAGCAATCGAGCTGGTTTGATACAGTCTGTACTAAGACTTGTTCCAAGCTGAAGCTCGCTTTGAATGCTCCAATTCGTGACACGAATCTTGTAAAAAAGTTAAGAAAGGAGTACAAGAAAACTCTTAAATTAAGGAATGACTCTATAAAAAAGGAAGCATGGGATGCACTGTGTGAGGCATCGCAGAATAAGGATTTGGCTGCCTTTTGGAGATTGGTAAACGCTCCCCTTTTTGTTGATAAAGCAAAGGCTAGGGTCGAGATAGCTATTTCCAAAACTGAATGGGTCAAACACTACGAAGAACTTTATAATGTTAAAATCAACCATGATCCAGCCCTTAACGATGACACCAAGAGGTCTAAGTTAGCACAGAGTAGGGGTATGCTGGAACTGGGAATTGCACTGAGCGAAGTAAACATGAGTATAAGAGACAGTACCGGAGGTAAAGCTACAGGCCCCGATGGCGTCCCAGATAACTTTTATAAAAGCGACATGGATCTTTGGGACCCGTTGCTTACACAACTTTTTAATGCATCCTGTTCTTATGGGCTATTATCCTCATGGTGTGAGTAAATAATAGTTCCAATTTTATAAAAGGGTGATAGATCGAGCTGCCACTGCTATCGCCCCATTTTGCTTTTGAACTCTACCATTAAGATCCTGGGCAGGGTAATTTTAAATAGACTTCAATTATGGCCTGATGAACGGTTGGTTATAAGCGACCTTCAATATGGTTTTAGGAAAGGACTAGGTACCATTGACCAATGTCTTAATTTGCATCTATTACTAGAAAAGTATACTAAAGCAAAGGGTGGTTGAATGTTTTTTAACATTTGTTGACTTAACGTCAGTTTTTGACTGTGTCACCCATTCTAAGCTATGGTTGGTCCTTTAGAACCTAGGAGTGGAGGTATGAATAATTAATTTTCTTAGGGAACTTTACATGGGGGCTACAGCGGGGGTTAGGTATGCAATGAGCGGAGAATGTACTGATCGATTCACCGTATCAAGAGGAGTGTTGCAAGGCTGCGTCCTCGCTCCATTTTTGTTTACAATTTATATTAATGGTCTTGAAAAAACTTTGTTGGAGGAATGCAGGGACTTGCCACTTGTTGGGAGAAGGTCTGTCCCTGCGCTCCTATGACAATGCAGTTTTAATGGCCAGGACACCGTTGGCCATGCAAACGGTGGTTAACTCTTTTACAGCTTTTATGACAAATTTAGATTTAAAAATTATCTGCACTAAGACCTTTAGTATGATATACGGCCCTGGTAAGCACAAAAAGGATAAAACAATATTTGTCGGCTCCAATCGACTTGAACAGCCCCCACGTTTCCATATCTTGGAGTATTGTTTGATGAAACAGGCCATTGGAATGACGCAATACAATCCAGGAGATTACTGTTCATTAAATCTATCACAGGTTTAAAAACATTCAGTAGAATGATGGGCAAAAAAGCTATCAGGGAGCTTTTAACTGTGTACAGAGCTACCTGTGTGGCAGTTGCTACATATGGTGTAGGTGTATGGGGTTATGTAAATACAAAAACACTGCAAGTAATGCCCCGGTACTCTTGTGGCACAGGATTTGGTCAACCGAGGAATGTGGTGTTCAATCGCTCCATCTTAAAGGATGTTATGGGCCTAGAGAATACTGGGAGGATAGCATGGTTAACTTATGTAAGAACGTTCCTTATTAAAATAGGGCATAGGGAATACTATGACAATCCCTCAACTGTGTGTGTCATATCTAGGAAATTTCTCAAAGATGTATGCATGAGTCATCTGTGCGACCTTAGAATTAACTCGGAAATGGTAAACAAAACTATGGTCACACACCAATTGATTATGACTTCTGAACACATGCAACCATACATTAAGTTAAAAATTAGCGATTTTGAAAATGATTTTACTGACTCGTTTTAGACTAAATCTGTTACACCGTTCTCTTAGCTTCCCTGTTGTGAATATATGGATTAAGCAACTGATCAAATGCCCTTGTGACGATTTTTCAGAGCAGTCAGACATTCATATCCTTTTTTTCTGTAGAATTTATATTATAGCAAGGAAAAAATTGATTATGCCCCTGCTGAAAATCATGGAATGTACTCAGTGTCGCCCTGCATTTTTAGAATTGCAAAAATTGGATAACATTTTAACTATTGCACACTTGTCTGCATTTTTTAAATCTGTTTTTAGATTTCGGAAGACAATTATTTAAATGAATTAAATAAGATGGGTTATTTTATATTTTTGTAATGATCTATGTATAAATATCTGTTTTATGATGAATTTTGTGTACTTTTTTGGTTGTTCTTATCTGATAACCGAATAAATTAAAACTTGACTAGACTTGACTACACAAGATGGTTGTCAGGTGGAAAACTTCCAGTACTGTTGCTCTCTTAGATACTTTTTTAGACCAGCACAAAGGCGCGTATAATCTGATAATTGCCAGAGATTTTAATTGTTCCTTTGAACCTCTAGAAATCAATGACCTAAACTCTATCTTAGGGGAGGATGCTCAGTGGAACATCCCACCACTGGCACTGTCACCAATTAAAAAAATGGGCTGAGGCTGCGTTGCAGCTAAAAGTGCTATGTTTGGAACAGGGGGTTAGGGCTGTCAACAGGAGGTCTTTTTCTGATAAGCAGGGCTCGCCAACTTACAATAACGGGTTGAGAAGTAGTCGTATAGACTTCATTTTTCTCAATAAGGAACTTTGGCCATCCCTAATGGACATGGTAGTTCAGGAGCGGTCTGAAAGTGACCGTAATCCCCTAGTACTTTCACTGCAGCTTAAGGTATTTTCTGTCACTGATTGCCCGGTAGCAGAAAGTGCCTTTGTAGAAGTTCAGCTAAGTAATGACACCAGGAGAGTTAAATGGGCTAAATGTATTAATAAAGAGGAGCAATTGGAGCAGGTTAGGCAACTGGTGGTACGTGCAACAGCTACACTTTAAAGTTGTGTTACACAAGAGGAAACTAACTCCAAGGTCCTACTGGTCCATAATGAATTATTTAACGAGCTTAAAGGTTTTTTATTACAAAGGTTAAAAAATCTCAGAACAATTCTGGCCCTAAGGTGGTCGCATGGTACAGAAAATCTTGTAGAGAGGCTTATAGAGCCCTATCCAGGGCAGTTAGATCTAAGAAAATGGGAGATATCAGAAGGGCAACGGTTGGGTACAAGTTAGCCCAGCAAGAAGCTAAAAGGGCCTGGGATGAGCAATACTGGGGTGACTTATTCAAGGCTAGTAAAGGGAGAAATATGGCCACTTTTTGGCATCTTGTGAAATTGGGCTGGGGCAAATCAAGGCAGGCTCCAGTTAACCACGTAGCCCCCAAACAGTGGGTATCTCACTATAAGGCCCAGTTCGCTATAGGGGAGTAAGATCCAGAACAGTTTGTAATGTCCCTAGTCAACTCCTCATTGCACTTCACTAGGAAAGAGGTAGAATTGGCATTCAACTCAGTCCCGAGAGGCAGGGCGCCTAGGTTGGATTGTGTTCCAGCTGATCTGTTCCTGCATGATAAAGCGATCTGGGTAACATATATCCAGTTACTTGAGAATGCCATTGCCAGTGGTGCCTCCGTACCAGGTACTTGGTCAGGAGCAGAAATCCTCTCAATCTCTAAGAAAGGGGACCGCTCCAATCCAGGCAGTTATAGGCCTATAAACCTCATTGACTGTGTACAAAAAGTCACTTCTAGGCTGGTATTGAGTCGAATCCAGGCCTGGATAGACACATTTGATATTATATCTCCATTGCACAGGGGTTTCACTCACATGCCAGCACCATTGACCAGGTTTTTAGGTTTATTTCCATTTATTGGCGTATTGTGATCATAGAAAGTGGTACCATTTACGCGGCTTTTATAGACCTTAAGTTGGCTTTCGACCCAGTCCCACGAACCAAAATGTGGAGAGCATTTGAGGAACAGGGTGTGCATTGGAATTGCTCACTTTTCTAATTAAACTACACAATTCCAATTTTGCACATGTATGTTGGGGACAGCAGGGGAGTGTCACCGATAGGTTTCCTATCACAAAAGGGGTTAGACGGGGTGCATTTTAGCACCAACACTCTTCTCCCTGTACATCAATAGGGCAGTGCAGTATTTTAAGAATCATCCCACTGACGCTCCTACCCTAGCAGGCATGAAGATCCCTTTGCTCATGTTTGCGGATGATACTCTGATAATCTCTAAGACTCAAAAAGGTCTCCAGACGGCCATTGTTAGATTTGAGGAATTTTGTCAGGACCACGACCTCATAGTTAATGTGGAGAAAAACACAATTATGATTCTACATAAACACAAGATCATAAATGGTAGAGTAGCCATTAATGAGTCGCCCCAGAGCAGACTCATGTTTTTACATATTTGGGCATTACTCTAGGTAGAAAACTCAATTGGAAACCGCACATTGACCAATTAGTCCTTAAACACGCCCAACTGTCTGGTGCCCTTTTAAAGGAACAGCGCCTTTCCCATACTAAGCCTGTAGCTCCAGTCCTAAAAATGTACAACTCCAAAGTTCGAGCCTTGGATTTATACAGGGTAGACTTATGGGGATTTGAAAACTTAGCCCCTTTGTCGATAGCCCAAAATAAATAGAGGGGCAGCAAAGGAGTTGAATGGGAAAGACCGGTTATGCCCCTCAGGAATTTATGTTTCTTTCAGGTGGTAGCTGGAAATGGCAAACTGAATCTTCTGACGGTAAGTACAAGTATATATACATATATATATATTCATATCTACATGAGATCCTTATTGCTTTTCCTCTTGTACCAAGAACTGGCTGAGAAGACTGAACTCTTTAAAATTGGTGGTAGTTAAGAGAATAGCCTTAAACTCTCTGCACTCAGATTGTAGAGCCCAAAAAATGAAAATAATAAGTTCAAAAGAAAGTCTTTTCTTCAGATAACTTTAAACTAAATTTCTCTGCTCCAGAAGACTGAATCCTTAGTGCCCAGAAAAACGACTCTCAAGGTACTCTCAGAGACTATAACTTATCCAAAACCAAAATGTCAAGAGAATACCTGAGAAGTCTGTGGAAAGTGGTAGTCAGCAAAAGACCCTTCATGCTTTGCAGCTTCAAAATGAATGAAACCGGAGAAAGTCTCTTGGTGGCTTCTCGCGGGTAGTTGCTTCAACAAATGACGGGAAATCTATCGAGAATGCAAATTCTCAATATCGGAAGCTTCAAACTCAACTGCAGACAAACCGAGACACGTTCGTCTCAGCAAGGAATACAGTTGAAGTGCGTCATGCCACAGGTGTGAACGCATGAAGTCCAGCGGCAAGGAAAATAAACTATAGCGCTAACCCTTGCACTACACTGTCACTTCGGGTAACCAATTCCAAAATGGAGGAATCAGTGAAGTGGCAAGCGAAGAGCAAAGCGCTTGGCCACCAACTGACTCCAAGTAAAATAGGGAACCAGGGAATAAAAACTAACTGGCGGAGACTTGACAAAAGTCTTTTATGATTTTTAATCGAAATAAAAACATATTGAATTGAATTGAATTGACCCATGCAGCAAAAGAACATTCTCCCACTGACACAGATGTCCCTGCACTTGCAGGGAGGCAACGTCATGGGGCACAACAACCAATACCACCAGCAAAAACAGGTACGTAAATATGGCTAGAAGAGAGTCTCATCTACCATATTGTGATCAGACAACCCATTCATGTTTTACATGGAATACATCAACAGTCTCAAACATGTGAACTGAAGTAGGAAATGTTGTTAATGACATGTGTCAACTAAAATGTAAACTAAATGCAGATATACTTTTAGGCCCTTTGAGGTAGTCCAGGAAAACACAGCCAACAGCAATCTCTTCTACAGGTACCAGTGTGACATCTGATCAGGCACCACACACTGGGTGGATGGTAGACCATTGTAAGTACATGTATTAATGCATATGCCCCTAAAATTGGATAAAATGTCAGCAGTATCTGGTTTATGTTTAATATCCCTGCTGTTATCACTCATTTCCATATTCTCGAATATGGTTCACAAGTGTACACTACTTCATAACATGTTGCCTAATGTAAGCATGATTCTAAATGTATGCTAAGTGAATACAGTATGTACCAAATTTCTAATATTGTGTCTTCTAAAGAGGAGTAGCCACAACTGGGTTGAAAGTCTATAACATGGATACTCACAAACAAATTCCCATGAGCCGAATGTATAGTCATTGATGTGGCTGAAGGTTGAACTGATGCCAGCAGTGTGGTGGCTACTGTTAATATGGATGTAGAGTAATCACAGCATATACATCTGGTAGCTAACTGGGCAGTGTGAAACCTGTTCTTGGCATTAATACCAGCTTTTCCACGTGACCAATATTTTTGGATCCTTGCCAATTGTTTAGTTTCACTCTATTCATTATTACCTGTAAGCAAACCTTTATGTACATGACTTCAGGATGTATGCTGTACAAAATCCTCTCCAGTGTTAGAATAAACAAACTATGATGTTGTTTATGTATAATAGGAACACAGGCCACCCAAAGAGTTCACATAACAAATGATTGACCTCTCTGTTCACTATGGGCATTGCAGTCCTGGAGGGGGAGGGAGTGGGTTTGGAGAATGAATGTTACCATATTTTTGAAAAATATCCCTATCAAAAAATTACTCTGGAATGCACTGATATGATCTGATGTCCAAAGGTAAAATTGTTTTGCATGTCACTTTTAGAATTTTGAAGAGACTTTATTATACTTTTGCACTTGTGCTACAAGATGTCTCTAAAAATGTTGGTGTTCCCAAAGTTAAGCAGTGCTGGACACCTTGGTTACTTCCTTTGTTTAACTTTCATTAACCTTCAAATACATGTTTGCCTATGAATCTAATATGTCTTGAATGTTAATGCCCGATTGAGGTAATTGACTTCATAGGAGCCCCGTGCTGATGTTGACTAGGTAACCACATATAAACGTCATTAGGAACACATGCAGCTCTTGGGCCATACATTTAATTTCACTGGTCTATTCTTATACCATATACATGTAAGAGCATTACCATCATCCATTGTATTAAAATATGGATTTGTATGACACATTACAGCTTTTGTCAAGACTTCCTCAGTGATTCAGACAATATATTCCAGGGGGTTGGAAGACATCCTGGCTGCAGCAGTCAGACCCACTACCAGGTAAGTGTGCCATATTGTGTTGTAAACTATTGATTCTCAAACTGTGCACAATAAGGAAATCCTTGTGGAGGGACATTAGCAGATATTGTAGAAACTGAAGTTGATGGGTAATACGTTCCCAAAATAATCAGTGAGATTTGTGCTGATATATAAATCATGTTTGACCTTATTCATGATGTGACTTCCTTCTGAAGCTACTGGAACTAGGACCACATCTTCTGCAACACACTCAAGGAGACATGACATCATATGGGGATCTCAATTCAATTTAAATAAAGCTTTATTTGATTTCTTAGATAAGAGAATCATAACAGCAGGTAAAAAACCATGCAACATGATTATCAAACCCAAATATTTTAACCCCTTTCATGCTCTTGACACCCAGGAGCCGTCACACGTCATGGTGGGCGTGTGCGGAGGACGGTCCCTAGCCGTCCGAATCCCCCCCACTAATAAAAACTCTCACACAGCGCGAAAATTTCATGTGCACGGAATGGCTTGAAATAATAAAATATACAAATTTCAGAAATCAAAAATGTGTGTGGACAGCAGTTCATTCTCCTTATCACGCTCTTAGTGGACTTACATCAAAATAGTTTTCCTACATTTAAAAGTATTTTTTAAAACACAGTTATAGAGGTAATAAAAAGGTGATTCTCTAAAAGTTGTAAGACCAATAGTGCGGGACGACATTGTCTAAGAGCGAGTGTTCTTAAAATCGGGAGGATCCACCTCCTTCTCTGCACATAATATAATTTACAGAAAAAGAATACATGCAATGTCGACTATTGGGATAGGTCATCACATGGACATTTACACATCTTTCTTGAACAATCGTTCAAATCAGGAAAACTAATTGTTCTGTGTATGATGCCTAATCTAAAATGAGTTAACAGGAATCTTTCATAGCCACCTTCGATGTTCCTTAAGTATGGCAGAATACTGTGTGTGGTCAGCATATGTTGATGTACTTGTACGGTTGATTTTGCCATTTTGGCGGCAGGTCTATTTGTTTCCAGTACAGACAGGCATCTAATTTTAAGATCTTTCCTGGCTACTGCACTCAAGGTGCAAGGATAAAAGTTATATTCTGGGTGACCAAGATTAATTGTAAGAAAATGTATGTAATTTAGCCACCTAATGTGCATGGCCTCTTGTAATCTGCAACTATCTTTCAAAATTTGGCAATTAGGTCGGTTTTTTCTCAGTAGTCCAGATCCTATGCCACAATAGGAATGGCTGAATTTTTATGATGCCCGCTATATGTGGCATGCCTAGTTCTGCGTGGAAGATATGAGTAGAAGTGCTACCTGGGACTGCCAGCAAAAGTTTTAAAATGGTATTCTCTTCAATCTGTAGAGAATTAATGTCAACATGACCCCAAATGCCAGCACCATAGATGGCGATTGACACTATTTTGCCTTATGAATTTGCAGCAGTTCTACCCGGTGGGCTTCTGCTCAATTTTCTGCTAAAATTGGATAATGCTGCTGGTGCCTTCATAAACAGTAATCTGCCACAATAGGAATGGCTGAATTTTTATGATGCCCGCTATATGTGGCATGCCTAGTTCTGCGTGGAAGATATGAGTAGAAGTGCTACCTGGGACTGCCAGCAAAAGTTTTAAAATGGTATTCTCTTCAATCTGTAGAGAATTAATGTCAACATGACCCCAAATGCCAGCACCATAGATGGCGATTGACACTATTTTGCCTTATGAATTTGCAGCAGTTCTACCCGGTGGGCTTCTGCTCAATTTTCTGCTAAAATTGGATAATGCTGCTGTTGCCTTCATAAACAGTAATCTCCTGGCTTTGACTGCTTGGGTCTAAGTCCCTAGTTAGTCAAACAGAATCTCTAAATAAGAGAAAGTTTTTAAGAGCATGCAATCCTTTTAGCGTCCGTATCAATGTCTCTGCTCTTATTGCTGCCTGCTCCAACTTTCATAATGAATGTTTTTTGAGGAATTAACAGTGAGACCCAGATTAGACATGAGCGAGGCAAAGTGTAGCAACTGACTCCACGCAGGTAGATGTCGTTGAAGAGGTTGACACTACCCTTTGAAGACCCAGTGTAGTACGTGCCATATGGACCGCATTATCATCCACCTACAAAAGGGCCGGAATGGAGCATTTGTCAATTATCGTTAGGTCCTGGCACTTCTTCACCAATGCGCGTATCAAGAGAGAGAGAGAGGACTAGAAAGCTAGTCCGAGTCCCCGTAGTTTATAGACTTCTTCGCCAATGCCCGTCCCAGATCGTTTATGTAAAGGGTAAAGAGGAAAGGTGCCAGAACGCAGCCTTGTCTCACTCCTCTCATTATGCTGAATGGGGATGTGCATTCCTCTCCTACCCCATATCGAACTCTTGCCTTTGCCCCCAAATAGAGTTGCCTCATGAAGTGTATGAGTGACTTATCCACCCCAATTCCCTCTAAAATCATGGATAACGCAGTCGAAGGCTGCGGTTAGATTGACGAATGCCAAATATAACTTGCCCCTTTTTGCCTTAGTGTTCTTGCCCAAGAGGATGTTTAAGTTGAGACCCTGTTCCACGGTGCCCAGACCCTTACGGAAGCCAAACTGAATGTCAGAAGCAATCGAATTCTCCTCGACTCAATCCTGTAGTATAGTTAAAATCACTCAACCCACGACTTTGACCATCGAGTCTAACAGTGAAATAGAACTTAACACGCAGGGTTCTCCCTGTCACCTTTTTTGAAAAAGGGAACCAGTATCGATTCTAACCAAGTCGGTAAGAAACAAATAGAGCAACTAGCATTAATTACTTGTGTTAAAAGCGTTTCCCAGAGAAAGATATTAGATTTCAAAAAGATCCACGGGAATGCCATCGGGACCGGGCGCTTTCCCTCCCAAACTAGTCAAGATAGCCTAGTTAACCTCAGGAAGGTCAAAATGTATATACATTTGATGGCTCCCGGGTGGTAAATCTAGCTGTCGGGTGTGTCAGATTCTCCCAGTGCATCACAAAGTGGTTTAATATACAATTTGGAATAATGATCGACCCCTTTAGCCTCGCTGATAGCTATCTCAATCGTCGGTATATCACTGTTAACCTGAAAAGGGAATTCACAGCCTTCCAAAAGGCAGAGTTATCCCTGGTTGAGGCTACATTTAGGACGGACCAAGGTTCTTCCTTTAATACACATTTTTGGGATCACAATACCACACAGAGTTAAGGTTGAAGCTGTTGAGTTTGCATTTCGGGATGAGGTCTACTGCATATACTAGTGATTAGAGTTATCTCTATATACATAGGGACACAGGACATACACCAGAAAATTGTCCCAATTATTGGTGTATCCTGAGCACTGTTGGAAAAGAGTGAATGAGTGTAATGTCCGATGTATGAGATGGGCAAAAGATTAGAACGTGGATAATGGTTTCAGATATCTCAGGAGAAATGGGGCAGTTCCTTGCTGAAAAAAGCAAGCGTAAAGACAGTGTTCCAAAGTGAAATTGCATGTATAGGGTTTTGGCTTGGAAAGGTTCAATCTCATCAATATATCCCTCTACAAAGTTGCTAACGTTGTTGTCTAGGAAGTCAGTTGAGAGGGAAGCCTTATTAGCAGAGCTCAGGGTTAGGGTATCAACGTATTGGCAGTATAGGTATTTGAGTGGTTTTTTCGACAACCCTAGAGGCACCGGACAGCCTTAAAACATCATCCAGCTCTTTCCAATATGGTATCAGTGCAGGGGAAGCCCAGATCCTGCCGCAATACAGTAGTGGTTTAATACCCACTTGTTTGGAAAGCAGTCTAGGGCCCACATCAAGCCGCAATGGAATAAAGGGGGCTGCTAGCCAGCAGGCTGGTAAGGAGATCCAAGCTCAGGGTGTTCATATCACCCCACAATTCCCCACTATGGAGAGCAGCTCCTAATGTTTGAAGATTATAGATTTTGGAACCATATAATACCCACTATGTTCTTATCCATCTTGACTCTACACTTATGTATGCGTGGTAACCAGTCAAACAATTTAGTAATCATGATCCCAAGATTTTCAAAATTGTATACTGTTCCTAATGAGACACCACTGAGAGATGGAGGGGGACAAGCAGATGGGCAGGGGTTGCATACCATATATTTGAACTTACCTAGCTTAACCTCCAGGCATCTCTGTTTTACATAAACCTCTGAATTGATCCAACAGTGTCTGAATCCCCATTGGGCATTTGGAAATTAAAAGCATGTCATCTGCAAACTAGAGAACTAGGGCTTTCCTTCCAGCGAGGTGTGAGGCATCATTTTCACACATCCCAAGCTGGGATTACATTTTTGCTGTACAGAAGAAAGAGGGTGGGAGCAAGCACACATCTTTGTATCACACCTGTTGTGACTGATATAGCTAGTATTAGGGCAATCTGGGAGCCACAGTTAATCTGGGCAAAATTGTTAAAGTGTAGCCTCATGATGATATCAAGGAGGTAATTCAGGATGCCCAAATCTACCAGGACCCTCCCAATGGAAGTCTTGGGTATCATGTCTAAAGCTGACCAGAAATCCAAGAACACCACATATAGACACCCTTACCCAAGGTTACTTCTTTCTAGTAAATCAGCTGAAGGCGAAACGCCTGGTATATGGTGCTGATGCTGTCCCTAAACCTGGCTTGTAATGGCGTAAGCAAATCCACATCTGTCATCCAGTCCTGTGCCCTCTCAAGTATAATCTGACAAAATACTTTCTGTGTGCTGTCAATCAGAATGATGCCCTGTAATTGAATGGAAGAACTCTTGACCCTTTTTTTTAAAACTGTAATAATCTCATCCCCAGCCCAAGAAGGAGGATTGAGGGCACTTCTCATTAGGGAATTGAAAAACAAAGCAAGATATGGGCTCCAGATAACCTTTTCAGACTTAAAAATGTCCTCAGATTTTTGTCAAAACCAGGAGCTTCATTTGGTGAAATCCAATCAATTGCTTTGTTAACTTTGTCTGTTGCAATTGCCCAGGCTTCAGAAACATAAGAAGTGGTAACTAGGTACCCACTATCAATGCAGATGCGACCACTTGCCTTAAGTGAGCTGCTTCCCTCACAGACAAGGGAATCTAAACTTGTACCAGTAGAGTAGAGCTTGGAAAAATAGTCTACCCATGTGAATGCAGATATATTGCTATCAGTGATTGTGTTAGTGTTGGGTTGGCTGTTAAATAATGTCCTCCAAAAGGAAAGCTGATCCTTCCTCTTAACAGCAATTAACAAAGCCTCCAGTTGGAAAATACCTAGGGTCAGATTTACAAGCCCCTTGCAACACTTTTATGCCGCCTTTGCATTACTTATGTGACGCAGCAGCGTCATAAACAATGTAGCACGTTGCTACACATTAACAACATGACACATCTATGGAGATGCATCACGTTGTAGACCCCTGCGTCACATTATACCTGCATCAGGTATAATGTATGCAGGGTGGGCGTTCCCACGCAAGAAAGCCTTGTAAAAGTTACGCTCTACAAGATTTCACTGAGTCACTTTTACAACACCACTGTGTCAAAACCTTATGACTGCTTGAAGCAGGCCTAAGGAGTGACTCAGCATAATAGAAATAGGCAGTCCGAAGCATTGCTAGAGTTCTGTTGTGCTTGCGTCATGACTCCAGCAATGCGTTGCCTTTACGCATATATATATATAATCGAGACATCTATTGGAGCACCACAGTTCACCATCCTAGGTGATTTTAACTTTCACCTCGAAGTTTTAGAAGACCCTGACACCACAACGTTACTTGGAGACTTAGAGACAGCCGGTCTTACACAAATTGTTAAAAAACCCACGCACAAAGCAGGTCATACGTTGGACGGATTATTCACCAACAACCATGAAATCACCATCACAGAGGTCATTCCTCTAATCTGGACTGATCATTCTGCAATATGTTTCTCGATCCCTACTAAACCCACGTCCCCTCGTTTGTCTCTTCCCCATTCCACTAAATTCAGAGACTGGAAGAACTTAAATCTCGAACGTCTCACTCAGATGATTCAGGATAGCCCATTACTTAATGAGCATGACCCCATAGCAGCTTCAGATACTTATACGGAGATTCTGACCGAAGCCTGCAACAAATTAGCACCTTCCAAAACTTCCCACCGGACTAGAAAACTCCCATCAGCCCCCTGGTTTTCTGAGCCGCTCAGACTTCAGCGCCAGCACTGCAGAAACCTTGAACGGCAGTGGCGCCGTAACTTTAATACATCTGACAAGATTAGTTACAAAAGCGCTCTCACTAACTATAAAAAACTCATAAAAACAGAAAAACCAAGTACTATACAAGCCAAATTAATGAGGCTAAAAATTCCTCAGGAAAACTATTTCAAGTAGTAACTTACCTGTCTAACCCATCTGTTCCTCATTCAGAAGGGTCTCAAGCCCTTTCTGATGCATTAGCCAAATTTTTCGAAGACAAGGTTAGAGCCATTTTTAACACATTCACACCTGAGGTAGCGACCATTCCCTCTCACTCTATAGCTGACACTGGCCCCATATTCGCAGGTTTTGAACCTACCTCCTGTGAACTCATTCAATCCCTGATCGCTCGAACCAAATCCGGCTCACCTTTGGACCCTTGCCCTCCAAACATCCTCAACCTCATCCCGGAGGTCATTGCCCCTCCTCTAACTACCATCTGTAATGCAATGTTTGAATCTGGTGTATACCCCCCGCAATGGAAAAAAGCAATAATCAAACCGCTACTCAAAAAACCTAGTCTAGACCCTCTCCTTCCTGCTAGCTACAGGCCCATTGCCTGCCTCCCATTCCCTGCAAAGATCTTTGAAAAGATCATGAATACCCAGCTCTCAAACTACATTCATCACAACAATCTACTGGACGACACCCAATTTGGGTTCCGACAGGGCCACGGAACAGAGACGGCACTGCTAAAAGCAGCAGATGAGATTAGGTCTACGATGGATAACGGAGGAGCCGCAGTTCTAATACTCCTGGATCTATCTGCGGCTTTCGACACGGTCGACCACGCCACCTTGATCGACCGTGTCGAAGCCATAGGAATCACATGCAAAGCAAAAAACCTCCTGGCCTCATTCCTGTCAAACCGTCCACAAACAGTGAAACTAGGCAATTTCACATCCCAGACCTTCTCCTTGCCATGTGGAGTACCACAGGGATCCTCGCTAAGTCCGACACTATTTAATATCTATGTGTCGGACCTGGCGAGGGTCATAAAATCCTGTGGAATCTCCCTCACTACCTACGCTGATGACACCCAACTGGTGTTGTCTATATACAATGACGGAATCTCTGTAGCAGCCAATTTCCAAATGGGAATGAAGGCAATAAGCTCCTGGATGTCATCCAACTGTCTTAAACTCAACTCTGATAAGACAGAAGTGATGACATTCGGGAGGCTTCAACCCACCTGGTCCCCTCAATGGCGGCCTCACCAGATGGGACAACCTCCAGAACCTGTGACGAAGGTACGCAACTTGGGCGTTATCTTCGATAACAAGCTGACATTCCAGCAACATGTCAATGCTGTGGTTTCCTCTTCCTTCCACGTACTAAAAATGATAAAAAAACTAATCCCATACCTTCCGCCACATGCAGGCAAAACCCTGGTCAGTACATTAGTATTCTCCAAAACTGATTACTGCAACGCATTGTTACTCAACGCACAACAAAAGGTTCTCAATAAACTGCAAACTGTCCAGAATGCAGCAGCCAGAACACTGCTATCCATCCCTAGATGTGCTTCGGTTTCCCCCTACATCCGACAATTACATTGGCTACCGGTGAGGAGCCGTATCAAGTTTAAAGCTTTATGCATTGCATATAAGGCTATTCACGACCAAGGACCTCTATTCTTAAGAAGAGCCTTCCGACCGCTTGAACACACAAGAACCCTGCGGTCATCCTCAGCGCACCTACTCATGGTCCCCCGTACAAGAAGGGCCAACTGGGGCGACAAACGCTTCTCCGTGGCCACAGCCATACTGTGGAACGCACTTCCTCTAAACATCAAGTGTGCTCCGACCCTTCTCAACTTTAGAAAACAACTAAAGACATGGTTGTTCCCTGTCTAATCCCCCCTTCCTCCTGAGAGTTCTGCAACTACAGCGCCGAGACACCTCAGGGTATTTGCGCGCTCTAAAAATCGCCAAAATAAATAAATAAATAAATACGCCAAGAGATGCTTTATGCATCTGTCCATCCTTGCGCCACGGTGCGCTGCATTGTAAATGCCACACATCCATGGTGGCACAAGAATCTTTTTACATGAGGCAAATTAACTGACACACCTCTACCAAAATCGGTATATAAGTCCTGCTTAAATAAAATAAAAAAATAAATGCAAAGCACTAACTCACAGGACAAACACCTCTTCTTAGAAAAAAAAACTGTTCTATTCCATCTTCATTGTTCCATTCTTCCACTAGCCTTAAGAAGTGACGGTATTTTTTACTGCATTGCTACAACCATGCATAGCACATTTGTTGTGTGTCTTTTTGATGTAGAATCAATGGCGTGGCAGAATGTCAATCAATCATCGAATTTATATAGCGCTCTACTCACCCGTAAGGGTCTGAAGGCGCTGAGGGGAGGGGGTTCGCTGCTGCTCGAACAGCCAGGTCTTGAGTTGTTTCCTGAAGGAGAGATGGTCTTGGGTCAGCCGAAGGTGAATGGGGAGGGAGTTCCATGTCTTGGCTGCCAGGTAGGAGAAGTATCTTCCTCCGATGGTGGATTTCTGATTTTGAGGGATGGAGGCGAGGGCGAGGCTGGCGGAGCGGAGTTGGCGGATGGGTGTGTAGAATGTGAAGCGGCTGTTGAGGTACTTCGGGCCCGTGTTGTGGAGAGCCTTGTGCACGTGGGTGAGGAGTCTGAATGTGATCCTCTTGTTGACGGGGAGCCAGTGAAGGTCTTTCAGGTGGGCAGAGATGTGGCTGCGGCGAGGGATGACCAGGATGAGTCGTGCTGAGGCGTTCTGAATGCGCTGAAGTCTTTTCTGGAGTTTGGCTGTGGTTCCGGTGTAGAGGGTATTCCCGTAAACCATACGGCTGGTGACGAGGGCCTGGGTGACCGTCTTCCTCGTTTCGGTGGGGATCCATCGGAAGATCTTACGGAGCATGCGGAGGGTGTTGAAGCAGGATGATGAGACGGCGTTCACTTGCTTGGTCATGGTGAGGGAGGAGTCCAGGATGAAGCCCAGGTTGCGTGCATGGTCCGTTGGTTTGGGTGCGCTGCCCAGGGCAGGGGGCCACCAGGAGTCATCCCAGGCAGAGGGAGAGGGTCCGAGGATGAGGACTTCCATCTTGTCTGAGTTCAGTTTCAGGCGGCTGATCTTCATCCATTCTGGGATGTCTCTCATTCCTTCCTGGAGGTTGGCTTTGGCGGTGGTGGGGTCGTTGGTGAGGGAGAGGATCAGCTGGGTGTCGTCGGCATAGGAGATGATGTTGAGGTTGTGTTGGCAGGCGATGGCTGTGAGAGGGCTCATGTAGATGTTGAAGAGGGTGGGGCTGAGTGAGGATCCTTGCGGGATCGGAACGGGGGTAGGCGGACTCTCTGGGTTCTTCCGGCGAGGAACGATATGATCCACTCCAGGGCTGGTCCTTGGATTCCGGTGTTGTTGAGGCATTGTATTAGGGTGCGGTGGCATACGGTGTCGAAGGCTGCTGAGAGGTCCAGGAGGATGAGGGCAGTGGTTTCCCCGTTGTTGAGCAGGGCCCTGATGTCGTTGGTGGCTGCGATGAGTGCGGTCTCGGTGCTGTGGTTTTCTCGGAAGCCGGACTGTGAGGGGTCGAGGGAGCCGTTGGTCTCGAGAAAGGCGGAGAGTTGTCTGTTGACGATCTTCTCGATGACTTTGGCTGGAAAGGGGAGGAGCGAGATGGGGCGGAAAATCTTGAGGTCTGTTGGGATAACTTGATTAAGCAATTGTCTGAAGAGCTTCCAAAACATACACTTGGCAAGGCTTCAACGATTCTCGCAATGTGGGTGTGAGCATCTGAGTGGGATCTAAACAGAAATCAAAATCTGAAATTTTCAGCAGCATTAACAAAAGGAACACGAAAAAAAATATATAGGGGCCCTTCAAAGACATTAAAAAAGATGCAATTCAGGTCTAGGTGGTGCATTTTTTCATACAGAATGGGACTGCTTACAAACGTTTTTTCAGCCATAAGCATAGGTTTAAGGCTAAAAGTCCTTTTCACGCCTGTCAAGAAATCACAAATGGAATGCCCCTAGCTTGAAATGTAACCGCGCCATCAGCTGCTTTCTGTTACATTTCTTTACAAAGCACCACAAGTTGGTGCAGATCGCCCTTTCCATGACTTTGGAATTATTACTGAAGTCTTTGTGTTGTCCTTCCGTCACTTTTGACGATGCAAGGACAGCTCAGAAGCTTGAAAAATGTGAGTCCTAGTCTGTTGATTATTAAAGGTTGCTTTTCTGTCAGCTATCCCTCCTATCCCATTCTTATCGCCCCAATTTAACTTTCTTTTTGATTATTATTCAATCTATCATATTAAATATTTAGCTCTTTAAATAGTGCAGACATATTGTCATACTGACATTGTCTTAGATTAATTGCCCTTGTACTTATTATATTTCGAAAACTACAGCCGTTAATTGGTGCATTCATTTTGCATTCACTACCTTTGATTTAGTTATTGACAGATGTTTCCCGTGCTGTTACTATGATTGAGATGATGGACCACATGTGCAATTGCTGCGTCGTTCCATCTCTGGATACCCACGAGGGGACGTTCATTACCATTTACCAACATGCTTTAGCCCCAATAATGAGGCACAATAATAATGCGCATGTAATGTTAGGTGGTATTAACAACATCACTGGAAAATCCGAGTTTTGACATCTAGAATTTAGAATAAAATGTTGAAATCGCTGTTACTTCACTAATGTTCATTTTTTGGCGGATGCAACACAAAAGAACCATTTAAAATTACTAACCGAGAATTAAACAGAAATATCTTCCAAAATGAACCACCTCGGGCTCTATTCGTGTACTCGTCTAATAAAAAAGAAACATGGAGACATTCAGAAAATAAAACATGGTCTATGTTCTCACATCATGCATTAATTGCTTTGAAACTTTTACTGACTCTTCACTTTAGACTCGACCATTTTATGAAACCCTTTTGTGAGCATTATTTATGTTCAGTGGTTTTTTGGCACCCTACATCTTTTGACATCTGCGTTATTGTTTTGAGTGAGAATTCATTCTTGCATGCTTGGAAGTCATCCACGTGTGTGATCTGCGGTCATGGTGGGAGATCCAGCCTCCTCCAGAGAGGGCGCTGTCCGGGTGTCTAGAGGCATCGTTTGCATTGTGTCTAATGAGGCATGTTGTGTGACTGTACAAAATAAATGCGAAAGGATGTGGTTCATGAACATTCGTTTAACACTATAAGGACCATACTTGTGTGCATTTGTGTGCTGGCTGCAGAAAAGGATTTGTGCTTGCAGATCCACTTTGCTTATTGTGTGAGTCTCAATTACAAAGCACACTAACCTGTTCACAGCCACACTGGACGCATCGACGTCAACTGCGTTTCATAATTTTAGAAAGGTGCTTTTTTGGTCTTTATTTAATCATTTTAAAAACAATGAGCAATCTACAGCCCAGAGAATCCTTCATGCAGGCCAGTGTATTCTGCCCACTATTATGCCTCCTCGAAGCGTTTTACAACCATGTAAGTAAATATAACATTTTTAAAGCTGCAAGGTTGGGCTTGTTTCATTGATGATTGGGGCAAACCTCAATTCCTACTGCAGCATTATGTACCTACCGACAGGGCTTGTGGGCCATGTCTGCCTCCAAGGGAAGATGTGGGAGGGAAAAGTTGGGGTTGGGTTAGGGAGCGGGTAGTAAGGGTAGTCGGAGGGAGGTGAGGGTAGGGAGGGGGAAGTTGGGGGGCGAGGGGGCTGAACATGGTTTTTTTTTATTGGGAAGGAGGGGAAGTTATGGTCAACTTAAGGGTAGAACGTAAGATATACTGCTTGATATATACAGACACAGAACATTGTTGGCAGAAATATGGTTGTTTAGCAGGTTTTTCTCAAAAAAAGATCAGCATGGATAAGGGAATGGTCGGGCTGTGAAATGAAAGTACAACAAAATATTGGCTAAGATTAGTATTGCAACCACTAAGATTTGAGGCCTAAATGACAATGGAAAAAGACGAAGGGTAGCAAAGGATTTAAGAGTTCAAAATGCTGTTTGTTATTGTTTGCGAGAGATGCACATAGAAATATTGGGGTGTTGGAGGAACTGGGCCTGAAGTTTAATAGCTAATACCACCCAAGACACTAAAACTAAACGGGTAGCTATCCTAACTCGGAGAGGGATAGATGACTGTAAGTAGTAAAGTGGATTAATTTGGGTGGTGGATGATCTTAGAATTGCGCTATGGGAAATGATATTTTATGCTATGTACAAGCTATGGATCAATCCTTGACGATCCTAGCTTATTAGCCTTTCTTTCTGTAGAATTGTCGACATTCAGCCTTGCCTATAGTCTTCCTACATCGCCGGAATGTGAGGCGAACCTATCGACCTCACTGCTGTCACTTGAGGAGTCGCAGAACAGGATTTGGCTGTCGCGACACGGATCTCCCGGCTGCTATCCGCCATTTTGTGCACCCGGAACGTATCTTCTCTTCATCATGTGGAGGATGTCTGTAAGTGTCTGCGCTGCAATATAAGCTCCGTTTTTCTGCTCAATGAACTATTATTTGCACCCTGGAACTAGCACTCGCCCTCAGCTCTAATATTCAGCGCTTGTGTCTAATTTCTGAGGTATTTCTCGTTTCGGAGTTTACTTCAGCCGCCATTTTGTGCTTGCTTATGAACTCGACATAATTCCTCATTAGAGCGCCTCTACGTCTCCCATTGCTCGCACATTTGTGT
The DNA here is from genome assembly GCF_964263255.1 of Lissotriton vulgaris. NCBI lineage: Eukaryota > Metazoa > Chordata > Amphibia > Caudata > Salamandridae > Lissotriton > Lissotriton vulgaris. The sequence goes on along the minus strand of NC_141691.1, from coordinate 1,309,334,650 downwards.
GGACTCCTTCAACATATAGCTGGTAGGGCCTCCATTTGCAATATGCTGCCAGCGCTTTATTCGCACTACATGTGCTTAGTGGAGGTTCTCAATGCTGTAGCCAACTCTCATACTCCTAATGAGTTGCCCCATCCCTACGCTGAGGATTGCTATCTCTGTACTCACATCCTGACGATAGGAACAGGTTAGAGAGCTACAGTATTGTTCATGAAGGCTTCGCTGTCATGATTTCAACATAAGTGGTGTCATCCATTGGAAGCTGTTCCTTTGTGGTTTCTTCCTGCATAACGGAATGCCATTTCACACAGCATGGTAATTTTATTTTCTATACTGATGCCTTCCTGATTATCTCTCAGGCTCTTTCTCCTCACTTACACGTTTTATATATTACGTGCCTGGGTCTTGCGGTCCTTGCTTTTTAAACCACCTCTGTTTTGACTCTTTCATGGGGAGAAACCGCAACCTAAAACTTTCCTCTGCTTCCAAAGTACCTGTGTGTTCGGATTCATACCCACCCACTCAGGATATGGAAGAAACTACATCACCAAAACCCGCCACTATGCCTGGGGCTATCCCTAAGTCTCATAATGGTAGCAAAGCTCTCTCAACGTTGGTCTCTTTAAAGCGTCTCAAGAAGGACCCTCCATCTCCTGAGATTGCTTCATCCTCCTCCGCCATGGATATTATTCTAGAGGAACTGCAAGTTCTCATGCCGTTCATAGAAGCCACTACCAAAAATCTACAGACTATGCAGGACAAGTGGTCTTCTTTGGACTCCAGAGTTCTCATATTAGAGCAGTCTACTGACTCTCTCCATACCTCTTGTTCTCAAATACGGTCCTTGACGGCAGAAATACTACTGCTCAAAAAACAAACAGAGGATTTGGAAAACAGGAATCGCAGAAACAACCTTCGTTTGTACGGACTTCCTGAACTCACAGAAGGGTCTAATCCTACCACCTTCTTTCAATCTTTTATTGCAAAAATTCTGGATGCACCTGCTTTAACATCTATCAACATACAGAGAGCCCATCGCCTTGGTCCCAAAGTTTCTAACAAACCTAGAGGAGTCATTATGTTGTTTCTTCAATACACTGATCTTCTGCAGGTTCTTTCAGCCGCCAAACTTAAGAAGCAAATTACATGGGAAGGCCATCGCCTCTTTCTCTCGCAGGATGTGTCCAAGGCTACAGTGGATCGACAAAAGAAATTCCTGGACTTACGTCCCCAATCGAGAGCCCTAAATGCTAGATATGGCCTTCTCCATCCTTGTCTTTTCAAGGTTACCTACAAGGACAAATCTACCACATATGATGACCCGGCTGCCCTGCAATCTTTTTTTCGACAAAATGGAGCTGATGCTATGAAAGTATCCAGACATACCTGATTGGTTCTGATATCATCATAATCCGTTGATGCTGTTTTTTCTATTTTATGTTTGTCTTTACTTGCTGTTCTCTCAGCCGCTCATTCCCATCCTATGTTCTGTGTTCGGTATCTTCCTCTTGTTCTTTCACTTCTGATGATCCACCTCTTTTTCTCCCCATCATACAGATGTATCCTTCTCCCTTGCCACCTTGCTATCCTCTTGTGTCTGTTTTTATTGCCTTGTGGAGTTCCTGAGCTGGAGGTCGCTGCCCGCTCTTGCTGTTAAAGTCGTCGTCTTCCGAAGCCACCACCCCGTTTCGTCTTTGGCGTATTGTTCTTCGTAAGTATGTCTTTCAGTCGTCTGTTTTAGACATGTACTGTCTTCTTATTCCTTATCTGTTTCTTTTTCTCTCCTCTCCTCTACTTCTTTCTCTCTCTCTCTGTCTTTCTCTTTTCACTTTTTCTCCTCTTCTTCTTCTCTCTTCTCTTCTAATTCTTCTTTTATATCACTAATTATACTTTATTCCTGTTATTTTCTGTATTTGCATTTAATTAGCATGTCATTGCTAGCTGTTTTCTTTAGTCGTTTCATTCCGTGTTACGTCAAGGGAACATTAAGGGATTAAACAATCCCATTAAAAGACAAAGGGTGTTATATCACCTGGCAAGACTTAATACTGATGTTGCCCTCCTTCAGGAGTCTCATCTCCCGGACGCAGAGGCTTTAAAGCTTAAACGTGGTTGGGTGGGTCATGTTTTTTGCTCTCCCATGGTTGATATGAAAAATGGTGTTGTGATTCTATTTCATAAAACGTTGAATGTTTCTTCAACTTCTCACGAGTGTGATGTTAATCGCCATTGGGTTATTGTTAAATTGCTTATTGACAATATCCCTCTTACTCTATTTAATGTGTATGCCCCTACTGGAGTTGATAGATCCTTTTGGCCCTCTATTTCTGACAAGTTAGCTTCCCTCTCTGGGGATTACATCCTTTTAGGTGGGGACTGTAATCAAATTATGGATCCCTTCCTTGACCGCCGCTCCAAAGCCAAATTTGTGCCCTCCAAAATGCATTCCCATTTTGTTAGAACTACTCAAAATAATGCTTTAGTTGATATCTGTCAACTGTGTAACCCTGACCTTAGAGAAAATAGTTTCTTCTCTCCCCCTCATCAGTCCCAATCCCGCATTGATCATATTTTCATAAGCAAATCCCTTTCCCAGCATGCCATTCGCTCTGAAATTGGTTCCATTCTACTTTCTGACCACGCTCCTGTTTTTGTGGCTTTGGGTCTCCTCCCATTTTACTCTCACTCTGGCAGATGGCGTTTCAATAATGCTCTGCTACATGACCCTGTTTTTTGTTCTGAATTCTCTACTTTTACCACTGAATTTTTCCTTCTCAATCACACCCCTGATTCTTCCTATGTTATGGTTTGGGACTCTTTCAAATCAGCCTCTAGGGGTTTTATCATCAACTTTGTGGCAAGACGGAAGAAACTCAGAGAGGCCAAATCTGCTCAAATTCTGGCTGATATTAAGAGCCTAGAACTCGATAATCATTCTTCCAACTCTGACTCTTCCCTTAAGAAACTTATCGAGGCGAAAATTTTGTTCAACAAATTCACAACTGAAGCTGCTTCTAACCTTTTAATAAAATGCAACTCCCGATATTATGGTGGCAGGAATAAGATGGGGAAACTTCTTGCTAACTATTTAAAAATGAGGAAAGAGCGCACAAAGATTGAAACCATTCGGACTTCATCTGGTGAGCCCAGATTTAAGGATAAAGAAATTCTTACCGAATTTGTTACATTCTACAACGCTCTCTATACCCCTGAACAGATTCCAAATTACACAGAACCTCTTTCCTACTTCCAGTCCCTTCCCTTCCCTCCGACGTCCCATTTTAATCTAAATTCTTTGGATGTAGATATATCGCTTTCTGAAATCTCCCATGCTGTTTCAAATCTGCGTAATGGGAAAGCTCCTGGTCCTGATGGATTCACCATTGAATTTTATAGTCGTTTTACATCCCTTCTTATCCCTAAACCTCTTCTCTTATTTCAATCTTTTCTCACAGCGGGGTCCTCCAGTGGTTCGTTTCAGTAGGCCTCAATTTGCTTCATTCTAAAAGAGGACAAAGATCATTCCTTGTGCAAGAATTATCGCCCAATCTCCTTGGTTAACATGGATTATAAGATATTAGCTAAGATTCTAGCCTTGTGCTTAGACCCTCTTTTGCCGGACCTAATCGGTCCAGAACAATCCGGTTTTGTTAAGGGCAGTCTTTCCTCTGATAATTCACGAGTCTTCCTTAACATTCTCAGCAGAGCCTCTTCGTTGGATCTTCTCTTTGCAGCTATCTCCTTAGATGCGGAGAAAGCCTTTGACAGGATTGGATGGGATTTCATGTTTCAGGCTCTCCGTTGGATTAGCATCCCCTCCAATTTATTTTCTACAATATCCTTACTTTATTCTAACCCCCAAGCCTCCATTTTTGTTAATGGTATGACCTCGGATTATTTCTCTTTACACAGAGGTGTCCGACAAGGTTGCCCCTTATCCCCTCTACTATTTGTTTTAGCCTTGGAACCCTTTCGTACTAAGATTCGTCAGGATGATAATATCTCTGGTTTTCATTTTGGTTCTCATCAGGTCAAACTTTCGGTTTATGCTGACGACATCCTTCTTTATTGCTCAGATCCCTCCTCTTCTTTACCTCCCTTTCTACAGCAAGTCTCCTCTTTTTCCGCTGTTTCTGGTTACCGCCTCAACATCGACAAATGTGAAATACTTCCTTTGAACTCTCTTTGCCAGAAACATCTTTTTACACATTCTGGTTTCTCTTGGCAACCCTCTAAAATCAAATATTTAGGTGTTTGGTTCGCCCCTCTCCTATCTGATACCCTCAGGTTGAATTTTGAGTATATCTCTAATAAAATGGAGACATCCATTACACGCTGGCATCCCCTCTTCTTGTCTTGGTGGGGACGACTCAATTCCATAAAGATGATGCTCTCTCCCCTTCTTTCTTATACAATTTCTATGCTACCAATGCGTATCCCGGTTTCTTTTTTCAAAAAGATTGAGCCCTTACTATTAAAATTCAAATGTTATGGTAAACGTCCACTGATAGCTCTAGCCTCCTTGCGAAAAGACAAGGCCCAAGCCGGTGTCCGCTTCCCTGATTTTAAAGTGTATCATTGAGCTTTCTCTCTGAAGCAAACATCTCGATGGCTTTCTTCTGAACTTCCTTTCTATCCCCCTATCTGGTTACTTATAGAATCCTCCTTTATCTCTCCCTTTACCTTCCATGAATTTCAGTCCTTCACGTCTTATTCAGCACGTCATTATACTCCTATTGTCTCCCATTGCCGTACTCTTCTTCACCCTTTCTTAACCTTGTCATATCCTTCCCTCCTTTCCCTCCACGAACAACCTATCTGGTTTAATTTGCATCTTGAAATTCGCAACCGCACTTTTTATTGGAAAGTATGGCATTCTCAAGGTCTATGTTGGATCTCTCAACTGCTCTTACACGGTGTTCCTCTCCCGTTCTCAGATCTCAAATCCTCTTACTCATTACCTGCTAAAGCTCGCTCTCAATACGACCTGTTTTTTTTTTCCTGTTCTCACACTCTTCCTTCAATCTTTGCCACCCTCCTTTGATGTTCCTTTAGATTGCAAACCCACGTATTTACTTCTGGAATCTACTCCCTCTGCATCTTCCCTTTATAACTCTTTCCGCTACACGGTTGACAGAATGAAGTCCAAAATTGAAGTCACATGGGAGTCTGATCTCTCTCAAGACTGGACGGTTCATCTATGGGATAGAGTCTGGTCCAAACTTCATAAAACCTCTAGAGCTGCTCAGAACACGCAAACGTTATACTTTATTTATAATTGAATTTTATTTACCCCTCTTGCCCTGTCACACTTCTCGTCAGAGTCCGACTCTTCATGTTGGTCTTGCCCCTGTCCTTCAGCAGACCTCAAACATATGTTGTTTGAATGTCCACCTATATCCACGTTTTGGAATTCAGTTTGGTCCCAAATACAAAAGATTTTCCGATTTCAAATCCCCTTCTCCCCTGCACTTATTTTTCTAGGTTCTCTCTCCCCAAATCTCCCACAATCCCCACGCCAATACCAACTCCTTGATCTTTTGATAGCTGTCGCTTTCCACATTATTACTTCCAATTAGAAGCAAGCTGAGGATGTTTCCTATCGCTCGTGGTGGAATGCAGTCTGTTTTCATCACCGTCTTGACACCAATTATGTATCCCCTGTCTCCCTGGCAATTAAAAGGGACCTTCTTTGGCTTCCTTTGGTAACTTATCTCTCCTCCTGTGCTCCAGTATGTCCCTCTTTAATCCTTGATGCAGCCGAAGTACGCAAACCCCCATGAATATCCTATTGCCCTTTTTTAAAATGTTTATTCCCCAAGGTTATATTACAGTACATTTACCTCATGCTTATTTACTTTGTTCATGCTATTTTCATGCTCGTTATACTTGCTTTTCATGATAAATTAATGACTTGTTTATTTTCTCTTATGTATTTTATATTTGCTCATGTTTATTCTTTAAGTTGTATCTTATTGTCATATGCATTTTCCTGTTTCTTCATTTTTACCCCCTTCCCCCCTTTTTCCTATCTTCAATAAAATCAAACTTTAAAAAATAAATAAATGTGGCCCTAAGTTTGGCTACCTAGTCAGAGGTGACCCATGCAGGTAAGAGCGGTGCGGCATTGGGGCGGGGTTGGGGGAATTTGACAGATGATGACAAAGAAAAATTAATTATTTATTTGATTTTTCCTTGTTGTCTGTCGAATCCCCCCACCCCACCCCACCGTCGCAACGATCTTACCTGCATGGGCCGCTCCTGTACCTACTGCCTCTCACCACAATTTCCATTATACACAGTAGTGGCCCTCTGCTACTACATTATCTCTGCTCTACAACTGGAGCACATCTCCTTTAGTCCTCCAAATACCATAATCCATTTCATAATATACAGGTCCTTCCAGTCAACACCACTCTCATCCAAAGATACAAACACCCTCACTCCTTTAAGGGTAATGTAACAGCACCGTTGGGCCAAAATAATGATTGCAATGTGTTACATAAATTACATTAATTAAGGCAATATTGATGTGATGGATTGTTTATTCGGACAGAAGTATGTGAACCACAAAATACAGTATGCATGATATTAATATAAAAGGTTGCATATATTTCAAATCATCTTTGGTAGGCTTAGAGTAGCAAGTGCGGTGGCAAATGCCCACATTAGCTCTGAGACTATCCAGATTGGTAACTGATGTTGTCTCCATCCTCACTCCTGGATTAAAATTGTATAGGCAGTGGCAAATCTTGTCCAGGGACGATTCCCAATACACCTTGCAGTGGCAGATCGCTCTTATGATAAACAGATTGAGTAGGAGTAAAATACCATTCTACATGCAATTTTACTCAGATTTCTTTCTAAGCAGCTTTGTAAACATGTTAGATCTAGGTGCTCAACAATTCCAGTAGTTATTTCTTCCCTGTAAATGGTGACCATCGCCCGGGTTAAAATAAACCAGTAAGGAAAATTGCGCACACCTTCTAGGCCAACAAAATACCTACATTGTGAAATAAACTCTAGTCTCACTGCCTCAAAACAGTGGGAAATGTTGACAATGCCCTTGGGGCACTTTTACGCTGCTGGAGCATCACTTTTGTGATGCTATGGAGACGCAGTGTGCTGGCCCATGTTTATAAGGACACGCAAGGCCAACCTGAGCAGCTTTTCATGGCCTTGTAAATATGTATTAAGGCAATGCCTTACTCTAAGTTGAAGGGGCACTCCATGGGTATTGCTGTGGGTGCTCACACACAACACCCATGATTTTTGACACTGACCCAGATTTACAACATGACGTAAATCTGGGGCAGCGCCAAAACTAATGCCTTCCCAAAGCAGGTGTAACGAGGAGAAATGTTTACATTTCTCCTGGTTGTTTCTTCTTTTCACTTATGCTGCATTATGCAGCACACATAGAATGAGGAAAATGCCTCCTTTGATTGTTTTTGTGCGGGAAGGTGTCCCTTCCTGCACAAAAACAAATATGACAACAACACAGACACCATTGCACCATGGTGCTGATGCCTGCAATGGCACTGCAGTTTGTACGCCGGCGCTGGCAGAAAAGACAGGAATGTGTATCTTGTATGGCAGCACCACTAGGAGGCTTGCTGCGCTGCCCTACACCAAAATATTGTAAATATGCGCCAATATGGACACAGAGGTGCTAAAAACTACCCGAGACTTCGCCAAGACCAAATACAGGTAAAATCATTTACTCTTCTCCATGGAAGATATCAGCATGAGTGCAAAAGCTCAAGTAGCACTACAATTCCAACCATTAATAACGTTTCAAGCCAAATATTTTGATGACAAAAAAACATTCTAGAAACATGATTTCTTCTAAAGCAAAAACGCGTGTACCTGGGCAATTATAAATTGGATGAAGCTACCCAGATACGCCAGGCGGTGGCGTCAGGCAGAGGAGGGGCAGGGTGGGGGGTTGTAAAATGCGGGATATGGACGATGTTAGGTAAGTACCGAAAAAACAAAAAACAAATTTTGTTACCCGCGCTGGGTCGCCAAATGTGATGCAGCGCGCTCAACAAAATTAATTTTTTTTTTTTTTGGTACTTACCTATATCCTGCATTTTACAACCCCCCACCCTGCCCCTCCTCTGCCTGACGTCACCGCCCGGCGTAACGCCCTGCACGAGCCGTGTCTACTGTGCATCCCCATGCGCTACCACCACCTCCCCTGTCCTCAGCAGGGTCACACTGTCCACTATGAGAATCAGACAGTGCTAGACGGGCTGGTCTGATAGGTCAGTGTGTGAGCTGTTTTTGCTTTTGTTTGCCTGTTTATGGTCTTGGTAGAAAGATTTTATTGCCACTCAAAATAATATAGTTAAAGAGACATGCAATGTTAACGTGCAATTGATATTGCACTGGCACGATCTTAAAATATGCAAAAACTCGATATGTAATCATACTTGTTAGTACCAGGCCTCAAAATGTTTAAAGCAAGCTTAATTTTTTTCAGCAGCAAGGTAAATTGTGCTGAGACAAAATGCTTAAAAATGGACCTTACCCTGACGTGTCTTTTAATGAAAGATTCACATCATATAACAAGAATAATTCTGAATGAGAATGTTTTGAAATGTTTTGCTACAAACACTTTATCATTGAATAAAATCACTTCATATTGTTTCACACACTAAATTCCATGCATGAATAGAAAATATTGTTCTTTAAGAACGTTTTGTCATTGTATAATGAAGAAATGTGATGCTGAATAATACTTGTTGCTGAAGATGTTTTTTATTTCACATATACTATTGTTTAGCCTAACATGCAGTTGTTTCATTAGAAGGTTAAGAATGCGCTCACACGCATGGGAAAGGATGTCTAAAGAATCAAAGGACCTCATATGTGTTTATTAAATGTTTCATACTTCATGATAAATCTTCATAAACCCTTGGTCTCTGGATGTGTGAAAGGATGAGAATAATCAGTTCTCAAGAAGACGCCAAAAGTCGATTGGACAAGAAGAGAAGAGGCTACATGAACTGTAACATTCATTTTGACTATTTATATTAGTGCATGCACCTAGAGTAGGTTAACATGATTATCCACTCCCTACTCTTCAGACACCTTGTTCCCTCTACATTCTTACCCTTACCACTTGCCTGCACTGAAGCTGAATGCTAATGGCTTTATAGTGATCGCTGAATGCTGATTTTCTGTCCCTTTTTCGACTTGATAGTTAATTTCAGTCACTACTGCATAATTTTTTTCCTTTTATTGCTGAAACTGAGGTTGGTGAATTTCTCTTTATGGGAAGTTTGACCGTTACTTATTGATTGAAATTTGAGCTCAGAGTGTTATATCACTTAGGACTACATTTACCAGACAGCACAGGGCCCCAGGAGGCAACCCTGAACAACCATAACAGCTGTGGCCATTAGGATCGCTATATAGCATGAAAGCTTGACCCACACCTCGGGTGTTTCATCGCTTGGGACTGATTACCGGCTTGCACAGGGCCCCAGGATGCAGTCTTGATCATCCATAACAGCTGGGGCCATTAAGAAGCGCTATATAGTGTGAAAGCTCGTCCTGTGGCAAGGGTGTTTCATCACTTGGGCCTGCATTCAACAGACTCCACAAGGCCCCAGGAGGTGGCGCTGATCATCCATAACAGCTGTGGTCAGTAAGAAACAAGAAGCACTATATCATGCGAAAGCTCATCCCGCAGAGCAGGTGTTTCATCACTTGGGACTGCATTTACCAGCCTGCACAGGGACCGGAGATGTATTTTTGAATGCTGCAGAACTTGATAGGGCAATTGGGGAGTTTAGGGCTCAGGTAAAGGCACTCCTTAAGGTCGTAGAGAACCTTGGTGTAGGTAACAACAAGGGGCAGGATTTGGCCAAGGGAGGTCATAGTGTGGGGTCCTCTGTAAGACAGGGGAACCTCAATTCCCCACACACTTTAGCTTCCCTAAAGAAGACTCAAATTGTCCCCACTACTTACCCCCATGTTCCACCTGTTCCTTGTCACTGCTCAGATATTAAAGCAGGAATAGCGAACCCCCAAGATTTCTTCACAAGGACGGGCTTGCTTGAGTATATCACACAAGTAGGCCCAGGGAGGCGGTAGGGCCCACCGGACTCAAGTGATCACTCTAGTGCAAGACCCCATTTCCCCCTTCTAGAGGGTTGATACAAAATGGCATCTCTATTTCTAGACTAGCATGGCATCTCCTTGATTGAGTTCTAACAAAAAAAAAACCATTTACTGGCAAGTATTTACAGGTTCCTGGGGAGGGCCTGCAAAAGCATGTCACCCCCACTTTGAGCTTTTTGTAGTTCCTCCTATAAGGCAAGAGGAAACTGTTTAGGGGTTGATTGTGAATGCCTGTCGGTTGAGGTGTCTCAAAGAGTTGAGGTGGCCCAAAGGTGTCCCAGTGAAAGATTAGAGTGGTATACTAATAATGGCTCTAACTTGCAATTCTCCCGAAAAGTTAGTATGACTAATGAGCCATCAATAACAATTGCTCTGTGGAATGTTGTGGCCTATCGAAGCTATTACCTGAGGTGGAATGTGGCCAGTTCATTGAAGGTTTCCATATTTCCAGGAGACGTGGTGCTTAACCCCTTTTCACAGGAGTGGGTATACATCCTTTTGTGTGAAAGCAATCAAGACTAGTAGGGGAACTCCTTCAGGAGGGTAGGGATTTGGGTAAGAACTGCATTACAATATAATTAACAATGTGCCTATTGACTTCCCTGACATTGTAGTAATCAGGCTGGTGCTTCCCTCTGGCTTATTGCTAAATATCTTAAATTTTTATAATAGGGGGGAGCCTGTAATGCAGAATCTAGTACACTCAATGTATTAGAGCAAGCCCTTTGGGAGCACTGGGTGCACTAATGGACTGACATACTGTTGATTTAACTGAGAAATTAGATAGCCAGTGGGGCATTCTGCAAACAGATCGCTCATCAGTGAGATGAACATCTAAAGCTGGCCAGATACTGGCACTAACTTTAAACGTTGACCTTAGAGCCACAAGCGGAAGATCCCCCTCTGATCACCAGGGCAAGATGACGTATAATAGGCCCGGCCATAGTAGTACACTTGACTATTCTCTGGCAGATATGAAACTTTTGTCTGCGATACTAGATATGGAAGTGGTGGAACAAGCAGACAGTGATCCTAACACCCTAAGTTTATTATTTTTGGATAGATCAGTTACAACACCAGTGTGCCTGGGAAATAGGGGTATAGGAGTCCTTACATATACAAATAATCAGAAATGTATCACGTGAGACTGGGTGGAAAAAACCCTGCAGCCTTAAAGGCTGTTTAAAAAAGAGAAAATCTTGATTTTGAAGTTTTATCTCTGCTTCCACTTGGATGTAGGATTACAAAACTTAAAATCAGTCATGAACCTGTACTCACTCAGATAAGGAAGGGGCTAGGTAAAGCTAGAAGTAAGAGAAGGTCCCGGTGTAAACATGAGGTATGGTATGATGGAGCCTGCGGGTCAGCTAAAAGTGAAGTGTAGTAATCAAATCAAAGTCTCAGAGTTATCAAGGCGCAGGTCTTACTATCCGCTGGTTTTTGCCCAGACGAAAAGGGATTGGGAAAGCTTGCTGTGAATTTTTCTGCATGAAGCACTGACCTCTGAAAATAATAAGGAGTTTTGGAGGACAGCTGTGTTTTGTCTAAATGGCTATGAACCTACACTAGATATTTTTATTCTACCTCAGGAGTGGGTGACCCATTTCAATGATTTGTATACCAATCCAGTCTTACGTGACATAGACAGGGATGACAGTATGCCCATTGGAAACAGTGTTGTATGTACCTCTAGTATTCCGGAAATCTGGGGGTCATATATAAATCCACTCTCTAACACTATCCTCTCTGTTATGGATATCCCATCCTCATGGAAATTAGCTGAAATTATAACAATTTAAAAGAAGGGGGATCATTCTGGGGAATTACAGGCCTATAAGCCTTATTGATTCTCTCTCTGTAAACAGGTCCTGGTCCATCTTCAAGACAGGATTAGTGAAGAGAGTGCTCTGTCGGATTGGCAGGCGGGCTTTAGAGCAAATGTGAGCACCATTGACAATGTCTTTTGGGTTCTCTGTATCTACTAGAAGGAGGTGATTGTCAATAAGGGCACATTTTATGTTGCCTTTGCTGATCTTTGTTCTGCTTTTCATCTTGTTCCAAGAGACATGATGTGGAGGGTGGTTGAAGAAATGGGTATACCTGCCTCCCTCCTGAATATTCTTGTAAGGCTCCATATTGACAACCTTGCTCAAGTAAGATGGGGGAAGGAGGGAAAAAATCCAGATCCCACCCACTTCTATCGGGGTTAGACAGAGGTGTGTTTTGGCCCTACCCTGTTCACTCTCTAATATATTAACGGAGTGAGAGAGTTTGTGAACAGGGACAGCTGTGATGCACCAAAATTTGGGGAGAAGGATTTCTGCCCTCCTCTTTGCATATGACATTCTGCTAATTTACAAGATGTCACAGGGGCTACAGCAGCTACTTAACACATTTCAGCTGTTTTGTGTAGAGTCGGGTCTGGAGCTTAATTGACCTTAGACTAAATATAGGTTTTTCCTAAACATAAGGCAACTCAATGTAAAAGCCAACTGCTGGTGGGAGACTACACAGTTGGTGTGGTTACCGAATTTGACTAACTATGCGTAATACTTACACCAAACATGTCTTGGGCACCGAATGTGGAAAAGGCTCACTTCTCCCTGATCCAGAACTCTGCAAGTATAGCAAAGATCCATAGGATAACTATGTCTAGAAGGAGGGTCCCAGCCCTTGAAATGTATAACCTCATGGTCATGGGGTCGGTTATGTATAGAGTAGAGTCATGAAGTTGCACAAAAACACAGACGGCCCGATTCACAAAGGTAAAGTGAGATGAAAGTCTAACTTTACGACTTTTGGTATTCACAAAGGGAATTTATGAGTAGTAAATGCTCTTTGTGAATACCAAACTTTGTTACGTTTTTCGTCTCACTTTACCTTTGTGAATCGGGCTAGAGTCTTTCTACAGTATAGCACACATTTATAAGACCATTAATAAACCTTCCAGCGAGTACCCCACTGACCCCTCTCTACTTGGACCTGGCTCAAAGGAGGATCGCTCATAAGATCGGGTGTAGACTCCTCACTTTTTGGCACCGACGTTGGTCCAACCCAGCCTTAGAATCACACTGATCTAACAAAATTCCATGGCTTTGTGCTGTCAAGATTCTGCTTCAGAAACTGGACCTATATCTTTACCTGTCCCTTCCTGATACACTTTGTAAAATTTTTAGATCCAGTATTAAAGGAAACCTTTGGGATGTGTTGCTGTTTAAACAATTTTGCACTATAAGGAAGCATTATCCCGTTCATTTACTGACTTCAAACCTAGTGCCTAGTACGAGTACCCAATCGATAATATTGTTCCCCCATTGGCAAGAAAGCTATAATTGCAATTATTTTTAAGTTCAAGTTTATTGAAACCAAGTACAAAAGGGTAGTACATCAGAAATGCATCATACCATGGTTCACTGCTTGTCAAAGCCTTTAGCAGCAATGGCAGGTGAAGGGTGCTGTGATGATCATTGCCTTGCATGCCAAGGGGTCCGGAATAAGTTACTCACATACTAATTTTTTGTCCTTCCTTGCACTACCTCAGAGGAAAGTGGATGGTGCCACTTTGCCGAAATTGGGGCACTGGAAAGTACTAGGAGGCATTTAGATTAGTGCAAACCGACACTAGTAGAGCAGTAGTTTTTGGTCACATTTTCAATGGCCCTATTGATAAGATGCTTAAATATTTATAAAATAGCCACTAACTTGAAAGGTCACTGGAATGTAGTACTTTTGTTGACTGTCAATAATGGTTGCAAGTTCGGATTGGGAGCCCCTACAAGCCCTCTTTTTCATCAATGGATTAGACTCCTATATTGGAACCCTGAGGTTCTCTACTACTGTAGTACTCTATTTCATTACCGGACTATCGAGCATGCGTAGTATATTGCACACGGGCATATAGCTTCTTTCAACGCAATTATGTCCTAGCTTTTTGGTAGCAAATATATAGTTTGCACCCCACAATGATATGTAGGGTTATTGCTATTGTTGACAGGGTATTACAATGTACTGCTTATCCTTCTGGATCCTTCTCTCCCCATGCTGCTAATATGATGTATTTGCTAATAGCACTCTTTGTTTGTATTTTAAATTTACACAGGGGCTCTTATTGTGTAACAGCTCTTACTTTTTTTACCAGGTTCCAGTGAGACTGTGTTTTTGTAATTTTATTGGATTTTGCAATGTGTAACTCAACTTTTAGGTATTTTTTGACGTGTTGCTCTGTGTTGTACTTTTATGATCTTAGTGATCACAAAAAGCTTTTGCTGATGCTCTATTTCACTCTCCTCTCAAACTTAGACTCTTTAATGGGTTCCTGATAACAGCATTTTCGCCCAATTTTCGAGAATAGAACATTTTCTGGAATAGGGTATTCTTTCCTTTATGGAATGCACTTGATGTGTTATTTGTTATGATTTTCTCTAACCATTCTTTTATTGTCAATTCTGCAATTTGACTAATACTTTAACTAAATAAAAGAAAAACTTACTGAACCTTTTTTATGAAATAATACCCTTAAAACTAATGAAAACTTTTATTATTGACTGAACTTAGAAATAGCATTGTGATATGAATATTGTGATGTATAGTCCTGATCTTCTCATAAACAGCTGCAATGATCCATCTAGGAGTGACAGACCAACACCAAAGAGCGGGGATCAATCCTACATGGTGTGAGACAGGGATGTTAAACCATCTTATTTAAATTGATGCCTGCTCCAGCAGTCCTTTAGGCCCTTTGTATTGTTGATTTTCCTGATTTTGACAAAAATAATGCTTGCAGTAAGTAAAGGTGCGTGTTGTCTCTCATGCCTTGCAAAACAGTGTGGGTCAGATTTACAAGCCCCTTGCGCCCCTTTTACGATGTTGTTGCGTCACTTTTGTGTCGCAGCGGCGGCGCAAAAGATGCGCCATGGTGCGGGGTACTTACAACGTGACGCATCTGGGAGATGCGTCACGTTGTAAAGCCCTGCGCCAGAAGGAGACGTTCCTGCGCAGGAGGGGGCGTTCCGGCGCAGGAACGCCTCCTAAAAGTGGCTGAGTGAAATCTACAAGATTTCACTCAGTCACTTTGGGGCCCATGCTGCGTCAAAGCCCTGCACCTGCTTGAAGCAGGCGTAAGGATTGACGCAGCATTAGGAAGATAGGGCACCCCGGAGCCTTGCTGGAGCTGCGACGTGCTTGCGACGCAACTCCAGCAATGCGCCGCCTTTACGGCACAGATGCGTCACGCATCTGTGCCGTTTTTGACTATTGGTGTGCCGCATTGCAAATGCGGCGCATCAATGATGGCGGAGGCATGGCGCACAATAAGTGGCGCATTCCTGCTAATATGCAGGGATGCGCCACTTATTGTAAATCTGCCCCTGTGTCTTTACAAGTTCCAAAGCGCCCTTATTTGCAAATGTGGACTTGTTTTCTAGCTATCAGTTTCACTAATGGGGTCCACATTAATTTGGAGGAACGAGGCTATATTCTGTCCAAGTCCAAACCTGGCTCTCAAAACAGTGGTGTGATGTAGACTGGCTGCCTATGCAAAGTACTGGGAAAAAAGGCGTTACTTCTGGGATCTTGGGTCCTCACATTCCACTAAAATAGTATTAATTGACTTGTATGACTGAATATGGACCATCAGATATATGTGCCACACGGATGCATATCGGTGGAGTTAGGTATAGAAAAGTAAGCTCTGTCTGATAGTTGAGGGTGTTATTGAGTTTAGAACGACTGGCATGTAATAGCTTCTACTTGAAGTGATGGTAGGATCTCTTATAGATGGTAGCAGGCCAATTCCCATATACTTAGCGACAAAAATATAAACGCCTAGTTAAGCAACTTTTGTGTAGTTATTAATAAGAAATTGATTTTACTTTAGTGATGCTTCCTTTTATGTGGTTAGAGTCCAAGTTCACGTGACATTAACATTTCTGTAATACATTAAGCCCAATGTTATGATGTCACTTCCTGGGATATCATTACAGATCAAAGGGCAAGTGATGTAATTTCTCCACCTCTAATATTAGACGTCCCTGGTTTTATGATTCAAGAGAATTTTGACTTTTAGCACCCTGGTCAGAAGCACATATTATGCAACGCAATCAAAACAATTCTACTCTCCTCCCAAACAAGCAAATGACCCCACATGGTGCACATAAAGTATCCTTCAATTAGCATCATTGTGATGAAATGTCACGTTCAAAATTAAGATCCATTATTGATAGCGGGATGAAATAACACGCAGGTAGGTAACTTCACAGAAACAGGTTGAAAATTAAAAAAAAAACATTCCTTCAGAGATCAAGGCAATGATATTGGGAAACTCGGAACCTCGTCGACAAAAAGATGCGTTATTTCTGTTTTACCTCATCCATTTTCATGTTGCATTTGAAAACCGTAGACCTTTTTGACATTGTATTGTCGTCCAAGACTGCTGAGTGTCCTGAGCCAAGGGGCAATTTGATGTACTACTTAAGGAAGGTCACCGAATTATCCCTCTGGAATCTGTCGTTCACTCAGTAAGAGCTCCTCCGAAAAGCGGAGGTGCAACCTTTGCATAAAAGCATCTTAAATATTGCATTTTGACGGCCTAATGCTAGTCATGACTGTAGCCTTGCTGCACCTTGATGGATGGCAATTCATTTTATTCAGAAAATGAAGAGTCTTCTCAGGTCGAATGCGATTTGATTTTCAGTTGAAAAGAATGACGGAACTATTATTACCAGAAGGATGAAATAGGATTGTTTTGCATTGAAGTTGAAACCGAGGAAGTAGCAGATACTAAAATTGAAGGCATATTTCGATTGTAAAATAATAAAGTGGACTTACAACTTCAGCCCCAAGCACGATGAGCAAAGTTACTTCTACTTCCAACTAAGCTGGCCTATATCAGTGAAGTGGCATCAAGTGACAGAGACCAGACTGCATTGTTTGTGGCAGTGTAATTTTCAGCCGATATTTGCACCACATTGTTGTTATCGACACTGTTCACCAAACTACGGGGCATATTTACAATGAAGTGATGGAGTGCAGAGTTAACCTTCCAGGTTTAACGCCTTTGTCTGCCACTTCAGAAATTCAGGGCTGCACCATATTTACAACAATATGGTGATGCCCTGTGTTCCCCCCTGTGCTGGTGCTAAACTGAGCAGCCTAGTGCCTAAGCAGGGACTCTTACACCATAGTGCAAGGGTGTCTGCGTTGAGGGGAAGATTGTTAATGTACAGGAAGGTCTCCCCTCCTGCACATAAACAATCTTTAAATGACGTTTTGTAAGTTTTACGTGTGCTGCTTATTGCAGCACACATAGAAGTTTCAAAATGTCATTTCTTTTTTTGATTGTTTATGTGCAGGTAGGGACACCTTTCTGCATATAAAAAATCAAATGCAAAAGTAACAATAGATGGACGCAATGCTGGACAATGCAAACATTCCCCCCCAGTCAAAAGGATCTGGGTTTAATCCATCATTCTTTTGCTCAACACACCACCCCAGGTCAGACCCAGCCATTTGTAAATCAGTCTTGACCCTTTTCCTTGTGGGAACATTCCATCCCGAACTGCCAAGCCAGGTCCTCCCTGGACTGGAAAACAAGCATCCTGGGACCGGTTTAAGGCCATCACCCTTCATCAGCCACGCTAGCTTGAATCCAGTGGTGTAGTGAGCATGGGACCCACATCTGCGCATACCCTTCCCACTTAGGGTGACATATGCAATAGTAACAATTGATGGATGGAATGCTGGACAATGCAAACATTCACCTCCAGTCACAAGGCTCTGGGTTAAATCCATGATTATTTTGCTCACCAAACCACACCAGGTTGGACCCAGCCATATGCAAATCAGTCTTGACCCTGTTCATTGTGGGATCAGTCCATCCCGAACTGCCAAACCAGGTCCTCCCTGGACCGGAAACAAGCATCCTGGGACTGGTTTCAGGGCATCACCCTTCATCAGCCAGGCTAGCTTGAATCCAGTGGTGTAATGAGCATGGGACCCACATCTGGGCATTCCCTTCCCACTTAGGGTGACATATGCAACAGTAACAATTGATGGATGGAATGCTGGACAATGCAAACATTCACCTCCAGTCACAAGGCTCTGGGTTAAATCCATGATTATTTTGCTCACCAAACCACACCAGGTTGGACCCAGCCATATGCAAATCAGTCTTGACCCTGTTCATTGTGGGATCAGTCCATCCCGAACTGCCAAACCAGGTCCTCCCTGGACCGGAAACAAGCATCCTGGGACTGGTTTCAGGGCATCACCCTTCATCAGCCAGGCTAGCTTGAATCCAGTGGTGTAATGAGCATGGGACCCACATCTGGGCATTCCCTTCCCACTTAGGGTGACATATGCAACAGTAACAATTGATGGATGGAATGCTGGACAATGCAAACATTCATCCCCAGTCACAAGAAGCTGGGTTAAATCCATGATTCTTTTGCTCACCACACCACCCAAGTTGGACTCAGCCATATGCAAATCATTCATTTCCAATCTTTATTTCGGCCATTGGCCATAAAAGATAACAATACACATATACAATCCCAATAGAGCAATACATTAACAATCTAAAACATTGGAAATGCATATGCTAAAAATACTTTAAAAACTATGCATCTTAAAATTAGGAGGAACCCAGCACCTTTAAAATGCGATTACGGGTGTGCCAGACATTAGTAAAAAATTTTGTCAATGCAAACACAGTTGGGCCTGAGACATCAGATTTTAAAATCCTGTACATTGGGGCGTATTCCCTACAGCCCATGTTTCTAATCAATGGGAGGAGCCAATATTTCCTCGCAACCCTGTAGGCTGGGCAAAAGAGGGCCACACGTAAATCAGTTTCCTCCGTGGCGTCACAGGCCGGACACTGCTTTGTGGTGGGAGGCGATGACCAGGAGCTGGTAAAGGACCGAAAGGGCAATGTGCCATATCTCCATTAAAGAAACAGCTTTCTGGCAAGCACAGGGGAAATAGCATCCAAAACCCCCTCAAACCTATATAAGTCCTTACTTTGTAAAAATACAGAGGATAATGACCCTTCAGCCTGGCCATCTAGGGCCCTAGCTAGTTTTTGTTCATGGTATACATTAGCCAGGGACCTTTTAGAGATGTTTAGTGCGGCACTGGCAGGGTCAGTCCATAAATCCGGGAGACCTATTTCCATACAAATACATTGAATGTGTTTAATCCAGGGGATCCGGAGCGCTTTTGGGTGGGTCAATAGTTCCACCAATTCCGCCCTATAGGCTGCAAGGTCATTACTGCTCCACAGCCTACGCCAGAAGGCTATGGGTCTCAAACTTATTTCATCGGCTATTGGTCGTAGACCCAGATCAAGCCTCAAGGGGAGGAGCGGGGTGCTGGGCGGAAGTGCGGCTATCTGTCTGATGAACTTATTCTCCGTTAGTGACAGACTACGGCAAGATGTGTGTCCCCACAGTTCCGCCCCGTACATGGTCGCTCCCCTGGCCTGGACCTTGTATATCTGGATGAGCGACCCCAGCGGACGGTATGAGGAGCCTGTCATCATCCGGGCGATGCCCCCAGTAGTTTGTGTCAGTTTGAGGTTCGCCCTGCTCTGATGGGATCCCCAAGACATAGTTTCATTAAGGGTCACACCGAGGTATTCAAAGGTGGTGACTCTCTCGAGCCGTGCTGCTCCCAATTGCGTTCGGCCGCAATTTCTGGCTTGGATTCAAAACCATAAACTTGGTTTTGGCCGCGATAATTTCTAGCCCCCTGTCAGTGCAGAAGGCTACAAATGAATCGAGGATCCTCTGTATCCCCATGGGGGTTTTGGATAGCAGCAGGGTGTCATCTGCAAACATAATTGCAGGCACCCTGCTGCCATTCAATTTGGGGGCGTCGGTGTAGTCAATGGCATTCAGGTGGGCGATTACCCCGTTAACGAAGAGGCAGAACAGGGTTGGTGCCAACACACAACCCTGTCTTACCCCTCGGTCAACGGGGAATCTTTCAGTAAGTTCCCCGGACCTCCCACACCTCACTCGAGCATAATTATTGTGGTGTAGCCTTTGTAAGATTAATAGGATGTCAGGGGGAACGCCCATCTCTGCCAGGACGCTCCAAAGTTTCCCCCTGGGCACCAGGTCGAAGGCGGCCCGTAAGTCCACAAAAATTGTGTAAAGACTACCGCCCTCGAATATTGCTGCCCTCCAATAGATGATGTTCAATCTAAAAACCTGGTCCACTGTGGAAACTCCCTTCCTAAATCCCGCCTGATAGGGACTAAGGACACCCACCTCTTCCACCCAGTCCTGGAGCCGATTCAGCAAAACCCTGCCAAACAGTTTCTGTGCTACATCAATTAAACTGATGGGTCTGTAGTTGGCTGGGAGAAGGGGCGAGCCCTTTTTGAAAATGGGCACCACCTCCGCCCCCAGCCAAGTACTAGGGATTTCCATGCCGCTAAGAACTCCGTTGAAGAGAGCGGAAAGGTAGGGGGCCCAGACAATGGGCTCCTGTTTAAACAGGTCCCCGGGTAGGCCATCCAGTCCTGGCGCCTTTCCCGAGGCAAGTCCTGCTATGGCAGCAGTGACCTCACCCAGTGTTATTAAATCCCCTTCATAATCTGGCCAACCAACCCCGGTATCAGCGATAAATTCTCCCGGCTCAGAACTGTATAGGGACTGGAAATGTGCCTGCCACACCCCTGGAGCGATGTTTGGCTCAATTGCCGATTGGAGGTTTCCCGACCCCCCACTCACTATCCTCCAAAACAGACGGTGGTCTTTGGTCGCTAGGGCCTTGGTAAGTTCTTCCCACTGGTTTTCCTTCCATTTGGCCTTAGCGTGGGCAACGAGTTTCTTATAGGTCCGCCTGCTTTCTCTTAGGTTATCCCCCCCTAGACCCTCCTTAATAAATCTGAGGAGTTCCCCTTTTGCCTTTCTACATGCTGAGTTATACCATGTTGATTTGCATTGCCGCCCCTTACTTGGTTTCCGTGTGCTACTAAAGAGGTTGTGGGCCGCAGCTTTTATGAGGTCCTCATGAGCCTTGTATAATTTAGCCTGAGAGTCTTTATTGTTCACCTCGGTGTCCAAACTCCCCACAATTTCCAAGATGGGAATTATCCCATCATAGAGCATGGGAAGTTTCTTCTTACTTGTAACCAGATGCTCCCACCTGATTCTTCTCCTGCTATTTTCCAGGAGAAGCGCAGGTTTATTTCCTTCCAAAGCGGTCGTGGGAGTCTGGAGACCAGGGTGGACAAGATCGAGCTCGAGTGCATTATGGTCACTGTCTGCCCTTTCCGTTACCCTAAAGTCCCGGATTGTTGGCCACTTCACTATTTGGGCCAGGACATAATCCAAGCGAGACTCTCTTCCCACTCTATTATAGGTGGTTCTGCTGGGTATGTCAGATCTCATTCGCCCGTTACAGGCTCTGATTCCGAACTTTAGGGTGAGGGCTGTGATTCGTAGTGCAAGTGGGGTCCATGCCCTCGGGGGGGGGAGCTTCTACCGAGGGCACTGCCCATCTAGCCTCTTCTTCCATTGAGAACCCCTCTAGGAGACCAGGCAGTGGCTCAAAATGAGAATTAAGGTCCCCTCCCACCACGTAAAATGGGTCACTCGGTAGCTCAGATAGATAGTTCGTAAGTACATCTATGGTCGGTGATTCCTTGGCAATTCCCACAGGCCTGGAATAGATGTTAATTAACACAAGTTTAGCTTGGTTTGGCCAGGATAATGAGACCACAAGAATGTCATCGGAGGTAACCGGTAACCGTGTTGCCTCACAGCCTAGGTGGGATGCAACCCAGGTCGTAAGCCCCCCTGACGGCCGGCCTTTGCCTTCCCACCTTGCTGGAATAAAAAAAGATTGATAGCCTTGGTGTCCATATTCTTCTCTAGCCCAGGTTTCCTGGAACATACAAACGTCTCCAGTCTCAATGTAATTTGCCCAGTCGGGATCGGCCAGTTTGTTAGCCAGTCCGGCAACATTCCACCAAATTAGTCTCAAGTGTTCAGGGGTGTCAGTTGCCGTGCCAGAGATGTGGGAGGGGACGATTTCAGACACTGGATCAGTCAGTAGTTCAGGAGCATTGCCAACAGTGGGGGCGGGTGGCTCAGGGAGTCTGCAGGAGCCATTGTCCAGAGACACTGGGTTGTAAGCGGACAGTCAGTCGACCCCATCCAGACCATTCAAGCAGTTAAAACGGTTAAAATGAAAATAGGGTGTGTCAGGCAATTGAAAGTTTGGGCGTTGTACATAATCTTTGTGTCTGCGTCTGCATTCCACCCTTGTCCATTCTTCATGCGGTGGACCATAGTGCATGCGAATAGGGGGAAAGAAAAAGCATACTGGCAGGGTCTGAATAGTAGAATCCAATGAACGATTCACTCCTTCACAGATATGCAAGACTGTACCCGGGTCTTTAAAGGTTACCAAAATACAGTCCCCTATTATTGTTTTTCTAGTCTTCCCTAGCCAGGGGACCCTTCTGACCATAATAATCTCATTGTTAAAATGTGGTGGTAGGGGTCGATTCCAATTCAGCAATTTGATGACCTTTTTCTTCAGGGATTGGAAGTCTTCGTTTTCTCCTGTTTGTAGTTGGGGGGCGCCTGCTAACACCACTGTTAGCCTGTTAGCTTCTGGAGGCAAATCTGGTCTCCGTGGTCAGGGCAGACCGGAGAGGGAGAGGAAGTGCTGGCAGCTTGGGGGAAGCCAAAGTTGGTCCCTGTCTGTGAACTGTGAGAGGCAGGGTCTATTGATTGTAAGGGCATGTTGATTAGGTTATTGCGCGGTGCCTGGACTGGGATAGCCATGAGTGGCTGCAAGAGGGGGGCAGTGGGAGCTCCTTGAGGAGGGACTTTGGAAGCACCCTGTGAGACTCCTGTTTTAGGAAGGTTGCCTACGTGAGGATTAGGCCCCGCATTTTTAGATTGCTTACTAACTAAGGTGTTCAAGGAAGTAAGAGATGCCTCTAGAATGGTAAGCCTAAACTCGACTTTTCTCAAACTATCACTAATAGGCTGTAAAAGGGAACGAAATAAGAATTCTATACTCCCTAAGGATGTAAGAGAGGGAGTTGTATTAGACGTATTAGCCACTAGATCGCTGTTAGTAACAGCTGTGTTGGGGCTTGGATCCTTAGAGGGGGCAGCGATAGGCACAATATCGTTATCCTTGCCCTGGGGGAGTACAGTTTTGAGTTTTTTACCAAAATCTAGATGGGATAGTTTGGTTTTCCCTAGCCCCCCCCCTAGTCTTCCTGCGGCGTTTACTAGGTGGTGGCCTATGCAGCTCCACCACAACACTTTGCTTTGGCTTGCTTTTCTTATTTTTGTTCAGAGGAGGAGTTTGGGTAACCAAGTCCACTGCCATATTGGATAGTAAGGATGGGGTGGTCTCTATAATCTTTTCAGGTAGGATACCAGGGGTGCTTGGGATTTCCCGTAGTAAGAGGGGAAAGTCCTCAAGAGTCGGTAGATTTAAGCTATTGGGGGGGGTACCCTCCTCTTGAGAAATGGGATACGGGATAATCTCTGTCAGGGGTCTACTCTTCATTGATTCAATGGAGCGTCGACGCTCCGCCCTACGCCTCTCCAAGGAGTTTTCTTTGCCCCCATCTCCTTTGGCGGATTTAAAATAATTGTCCAGTGTCCCTGTGTTGCTTCCCCCCGCCCTTGATGGGGGTTCACAGGGTGCCGGTGAAGGCATCACCGTATTCAGTTCCTCGGTGCAGCAGAAGTTGTAAGGAATCAAATGTAAGAGGGATGGCCCAGCCCGGACTCTTTCGGCCTATGACGGCCACGGACGGTCCCGCCCTTGTCCCGGGCTTCTCCCGGCACGCTCCCGCTCGCTCCCGCTGAGCGGGGGCAGTGGTCAGTTTTATACTCTGATGGTACTTGCTTGTTGGATGGCGTACAGGGGGGTGTGGCCAGCGGGGAGAGCAGCCCAGGTGTGTTAATTGGGCGCGCAGGGGCTCCTGGTCGCTGGAGTCCCTGCCTGCGTGCTCGCAGCCCCGCCGGCTTGCTCACCTGCCCGCGCCTCCTGTCCTCAGCTCCCACAAAGTCTGCAGCCTCTTGTGCGCGAGGCGCTGCGGGACCCGCGAAGCGGGTCCGGCGAGGTCGAAGGTGACGGTAGAGTGGCTGTGGATTCCTCTAGGGATGCAGGTCTCCCTTCCTGTAGATGACTTCCAAACGGGCAAACAAGGAGTTAAAGGGTTCCGTGGAACTCAGCAATCAGCCAGCTTTTCAGGACGATAGGCGGGGGCGTGGCCAGCGGGGAGAGCAGCCCAGGTGTGTTAATTGGGCGCGCAGGGGCTCCTGGTCACTGGAGTCCCTGCCGGCATGCTCGCAGCCCCGCCGGCTTGCTCACCTGCCCGCGCCTCCTGTCCTCAGCTCCCACAAAGTCTGCAGCCTCTTGTGCGCGAGGCGCTGCGGGACCCGCGAAGCGGGTCCGGCGAGGTCGAAGGTGACGGTAGAGTGGCTGTGGATTCCTCTAGGGATGCAGGTCTCCCTTCCTGTAGATGACTTCCAAACGGGCAAACAAGGAGGTAAAGGGTTCCGTGGAACTCAGCAATCAGCCAGCTTTTCAGGACGATAGGCGGGGGGCGTGGCCAGCGGGGAGAGCAGCCCAGGTGTGTTAATTGGGCGCGCAGCGGCTCCTGGTCACTGGAGTCCCTGCCGGCATGCTCGCAGCCCCGCCGGCTTGCTCACCTGCCCGCGCCTCCTGTCCTCAGCTCCCACAAAGTCTGCAGCCTCTTGTGCGCGAGGCGCTGCGGGACCCGCGAAGCGGGTCCGGCGAGGTCGAAGGTGACGGTAGAGTGGCTGTGGATTCCTCTAGGGATGCAGGTCTCCCTTCCTGTAGATGACTTCCAAACGGGCAAACAAGGAGGTAAAGGGTTCCGTGGAACTCAGCAATCAGCCAGCTTTTCAGGACGATAGGCGGGGGGCGTGGCCAGCGGGGAGAGCAGCCCAGGTGTGTTAATTGGGCGCGCAGGGGCTCCTGGTCACTGGAGTCCCTGCCGGCATGCTCGCAGCCCCGCCGGCTTGCTCACCTGCCCGCGCCTCCTGTCCTCAGCTCCCACAAAGTCTGCAGCCTCTTGTGCGCGAGGCGCTGCGGGACCTGCGAAGCGGGTCCGGCGAGGTCGAAGGTGACGGTAGAGTGGCTGTGGATTCCTCTAGGGATGCAGGTCTCCCTTCCTGTAGACGACTTCCAAACGGGCAAACAAGGAGGTAAAGGGTTCCGTGGAACTCAGCAATCAGCCAGCTTTTCAGGACGATAGGCGGGGGGCGTGGCCAGCGGGGAGAGCAGCCCAGGTGTGTTAATTGGGCGCGCAGGGGCTCCTGGTCGCTGGAGTCCCTGCCTGCGTGCTCGCAGCCCCGCCGGCTTGCTCACCTGCCCGCGCCTCCTGTCCTCAGCTCCCACAAAGTCTGCAGC
The DNA here is from genome assembly GCF_964263255.1 of Lissotriton vulgaris. NCBI lineage: Eukaryota > Metazoa > Chordata > Amphibia > Caudata > Salamandridae > Lissotriton > Lissotriton vulgaris. Next base: position 1,309,309,096 of record NC_141691.1, on the reverse strand, counting down.
CTCTTGTGCGCGAGGCGCGCGGGACCCGCGAAGCGGGTCCGGCGAGGTCGAAGGCGACGGTAGAGTGGCTGTGGATTCCTCTAGGGATGCAGGTCTCCCTTCCTGTAGACGACTTCCAAACGGGCAAACAAGGAGGTAAAGGGTTCCGTGGAACTCAGCAATCAGCCAGCTTTTCAGGACGATAGGCAAATCAGTTTTGACCCTGTTCCTTTTGGGAACAGTCCAGCCCGAACTGCCAAGTCAGGTCCTCCCTGGACCGGAAAAAAGCATTCTGGGACCGGTTTCAGGGCATCACCCTTCATCAGCCAGGCTAGCTCGAATCCAGTAGTGTGGTGAGCACGTGACCAACGTCTGGACATACCCTTCCCACTTAGGGTGACATATGCAATAGTAACAATTGATGGATGGAATGCTGGACAATGCAAACATTCACCTCCAGTCACAAGGATCTGGGTTAAATGTGTCCATCAATTGTTCTTTTTGCATTTGTCACCCAGAGTGGGACGGGTATGCCGAGACGTTGGTCCAATGCTCTCCATGCCACTGGAGTCAAGCTATCCTTGCTGATGAGGGCTGATAGGCGAAACTGGTCCTAGGATGCTTGTTTCCAGTTCAGGGAGGACCTGGCCTGGCAGTTCGGGCTGGACTGTTCCCATTGGGCGCAGGGTCAAGACTGATTGGCATATGGCTGGGACCAAACTGGAATGGCATGGTGAGCAAAAAAAGATGGATTTAGGCCGATATCTCTGTACTGGGGTGAATGTATTACATTGGTCTGCATTCTGTCCATCAATTGTTATTTTTGCATTTGTCACCCAAGTGGGACTGGGACAGGTATGCCGCGACGGGGGTCCAATGCTCTCCATGCCACTGGAGTCAAGCTATCCTGGCTGATGAGGGCTGAAAGCCCAACACCGGTCCTAGAATGCTTGTTTCCAGTTCAGGGAGGACCTGGCTTGCAGTTTGGGCTGGACTGTTCCCATTGGGCGCAGGGTCAAGACTGATTTGCATATGGCTGTGTCCAAACTGGAATAGCATGGTGAGCAAAAAAACATTGGATTTTAGGCCCAGATCTCTGTACTGGGGTGAATGTATGACATTGTTCTGAATTCTGCCTATCAATTGTTCTTTTGCTATTTGTCACCATTGTTCTTCATTCAGGGTCATTACCTCCTCCCCACCCATTTAAGTAGGAGGTCTCTCTTGCTCTTCATAAAAGAGGTAGGATTACAGACAGCTACATCCCACAAGGATAATTAGGCGCATAGCGACATGTCAAAAGATGCTTAGGGCAATGACTACCTGGGAGAATGCACTACCTCGTAGATATTTACCTTTAAGTAGCCAGTCAGAGTTCAGAATCCCAATTCAGTCAAAGTTAATGATTACTTCAGACGGAATAATGAAGGCTTCAGTAAGTATATTTCTGAAGTATTCTTTTCTCTGCCTATTTCTTGGAAGGAGTTTCTTTTGTGTGCAGTTGGATAACTTGAATACTATTTAACCAGGAGAACATATGCAATGAAACAATTGCACGGTTTGGGCTCAAAAACCTCTTTTAAGCTGCTAATTTGCACTTGAGTTCGGACAGTTTTAAATTTAGGGGCATATTTACAAGCCCCTATCGCCAGTGACGTTGTGATGGCAATAGGGGCTTTGCCTTATTTACACATCAGCGTTAAACCACTTAATGTAGCTTAATGCTGCCTTGTAAATAAGGCACACTTTCACGCTGTCCTTAGCAGAAAAGGGGAGGGCAATGGGTGTTGTGGTTGGCGTACCATTGCAACATCCATTGATTTTGACGCTGCCCAATATTTTCACAAGGGTGGCATGAATAAGAGGGAAAACCTGGATTTAAATAGGCGAAACGAGGAGAAATGCTTTATTTTTCCTCATTTTTTTGCTGCTTCCATGTGTGCTGTATTGTGCAGCACACATAGAAACAGCAAACTGCCTTTGATTGTTTATGCAATTCATACATTTGCATTGCAATGTGTCCCAGCAAATGTGGAAACTCACCTTAGCAACTGAGCACAATGATTTAACAAAAACATAGATTCATAAATGTCCGCCAGACATTTGAGCACATTTGTGCATTGTAGAGGGCACATGTTGGATGAGGCCAGGAATGGTATTCCATACTACCTATCTATACCGGTGCAATGGCGGACTTCCAGTGCACAGCTAAGATGGATTACCTTACCCTCTTTCTGATATTGCAGTGAGGTTGAAACTCTGTAGCATCTTTTTATAAGCAATATAAGCACTGCTGTTTTGGTGGTTCCCAAGGTCCTCGTTAGAGTTCAGTGTGGTCACAGACACACACATATAGGTATGGATAGCGGGCTCACCTATCAAGCCATGCTTTTCTGATGTGCTTTGCCTTAAGCAGGAGCTTAAACTAGACACATTTCTTTTGGCCCAGCGAACTTGTCAATCCTTGTGTCAAGGTTATGTATTATCTGTTTTCCATGCAACCGCAGGAGCTAAATATTAGTAGTAGTAGTAGTCTTTATTTGGTTTTAAAACAAGACCATAAAAGCACATTTGAAAATACAGTTTAAACATATAACAAAAATGCCACCACGAGTACTTAAGTACATACACATTGGCTCTAAAAAACATATCAAAATACAGTACATTCTAATCCATTATTAATAAGGTGCTTGTTGTGCATTAGCTTCCTATATTCACATCCAATCAACATTGAGGAAGATCAGATTAAATGACCAGGAGATATAAAAAGACATACTGAAATAGGCTAAAGTACTACTACTTAGGCGTTGTAAAAAATTAAATTGTACATGGGGTAACAGGTACTCCGATACTTTCATGTTATATATTGTTGATCCGTATCCTCCATGCATGTAACAAATACCTATACAGGGCAAAAATGAGCCATCCTGTTATGTCACTACAAAGAATCCTAATTGTAGCACTCATTTGTCTAGTTGATGACTTGTGACAAATTGGAATTAGGAAGCTTTTCCTGATATTGGTGTAAGCTGGACAGAGGAATAAATATTATTCTTCTGTGTCGGGACTGGCCAGGCAAGAATGGTAACATGGTAAAATAGTACAATACTTCCATTTACTGCAAAAGTCATTTAATGGTAAAATGTCATACCTAAATTGCAAATTTAAAGATTTCACTTGAAGGGGTTCATTTTGGTTTCAGGATTTCTAGCAATGCATGTTATATTTAAAATCTAAAACCCTTCTTGTTAACTCCCCGGCCATGCTAAGATTTAACCAATGACCACGAACATGGTGCCAGTATTTTTATTCCTGGCCCGTAACATACCTCTGTAGACATCGCTAATCTGGGCCAAATTTTTCCGGACAACATTTGGAAAATGGCGGTTTTGTTGCAGTGATGAAGTAATATTTCAGGAACTCTGAGACATATAAACTTCATTTTGGTGTAAAAACATAGGTTTGGGGGTTTAAATACTCTTATAGAGGCAGAAAATAAATCCTCAGAGCAACCCTTCCGCCATTTTCAAACTGGTGGCACTATAATGATGTGTTTTAGCCATCATATTTGTAATTTAATTTCATATTGTTTCTGTTTCAGGTTTTCCATTGATTCAAATGTGTAAACATGAGAGAAGCAGTTGGTAGCAGAGGATCTGTACCCCCTGACAGAGTGTTGCTAATTACAATTTCTGAGGACTTCTTCTAAAAGAAAAATGTGTCATATGTCAAAATAATCCAAAAGAAAAGCTAACATCAACTGCGGCTGGACAGAAGAGAGCTTGTGATGTTGCAGAAATATGGCAAGACAAAGTTCACAAAAGATTACAACTTTTGGATTATCATTTTAACAACAAGTGTCTCAAGTCAAATACAATGGAAAAAAGCCTGGCAAAAAATTGAAGAAACCAGTGAATCACAACAAGAATCCGAGTATTCTGAGAAAGCGACGACAACCAACCCAATGCCCATCCACTTAGAAGAGCAATGGCTACCCCTTGTCCACCTCAAAGAACTGATCAGAAAGCAGATGATCTTCAATGTATTATATTTGGTTTAGCCACAACAAGGGCCAAAGGGATCGATGGAAGAGCAAAGTACAAAGAATGTGAGACTCAAGGGCAAACATGTTTTTATCTGCAGCTAGTCTCTTCCAAGATTAGGTTTTTAGCTGAGTAGCTGATCTAAACAGCAATGTGAATCTATTTGCAGCAGATTTGTTGACCCACCCGAACTGCACGCATGCATACATTTGAAACTATGAATGTACAATGAGCTCCCAGCAGCAACATAACCACCAGCCTTCAGTTAACTTTCGACTCTTTGAAAACACAAATTAAGTTTTAAAGCCACTCTTGAGTACTGGCTGCAGGTTCACATTCAGTGAGATAAGAGAAATAATGGTCAATATTGATGAAACTTGAATAAGATTTTTCTGGTTGGAATGTACAATGATAGAATTCGTTTTTGTCAGTCTAACAAAAAGAATGAACCACTGATGATGTTCTCAGCTGATTTGACCCCTGAAGTTATTTCTGCCAAAATAGGATCGCAGAATGCAGTAAAATCAGCAGGAACCGTTATAAGAAACGTCCCAAAAGATTTCGTTTTTGAACTTAATGACAAATATTGTGATGACCGAGAGCTCTGCAAATTATAATTTTTTTTACATCATTGTTTAATATCAGCAAAGCAAAACTGTTAAAAATTAAAGTTCTTGAGTTCGGAAACAGAAGCCAACGACATTGATAATAGCTTTGAAGATATATGTGAAGAAGTGGAAGACAATCCAATGAACCGTCAGGCGTGTGCTGTGTCTATATACTGTCTTTTCCCAATCATGTTTTATAAATTACATCACAGCAAAAATAAAACTACGGTACACATGATAACTGCCCAAGCAATCTACAACAAGTGCAAAAGTAGAGTGATAATCACTTCAATGAATAGAATTGGTGTATCAATAAGTGACATCGTATAGAGCAGGAACTTGTTAGCAGCTCATTCTGCAAAATCTTGTGAATCTGACAGCACACCACTTCCAAGTCACTTTACCAGGAAAAGATTTACAAATGCTGCTCTTGATCATTTTGATTTTGAAGACAGCTCTTTTTTGTCTGGAACATCAAGCACTCATGATACTGCCATGGTGCTTTGTCAAGACTGCACCAAAAAAGAAGCTGCTGGAAAAAAAGCTCTGTCAGCTGTAGGCATAAACAAACAAAGCTGCAAACTTATAACCCAATTGCTTTGCCAACGTATTCAAAATCACTACAAGCCATCGGCATGCCCCAGTCTACCAGAAAGTTTAAAAGTGGCTGAGGACATGGATTTTCCTCTACCTGATGCTGCGGTCCAAAAAGCTGATTTAACTGAATTTATAATATCTCTCCTTCGGTATGGACTGAAGAATGAAGAAAAGTCTGTGGGCTGGAATTCATGCTCTGATCTCCCAGAATACCGTTCCACTGAAGAAGGTTGTGTTTTTGCCAGTAATACAATCTCCAGTCACAAACTATGCAACAGTATACACAGCTCTAAAAGATTTACAAATTGGGTGTGTTCAGCCTAAATACCTATCGATCCTGCCATTTTCTGCGATGAAGGTGTTTTCCGTAGTGTAGCTGGCATTTTTATGAGCAATTCAGTAGAATTTTATGTTCTTTAACCAATGATGCTCGTTTTCCACATGACAAAAGTTGTTTTGTGGTGTGAAGGATGTTATCTCAAGGGATGTGGTATAGAAAATGCAATTATTGAGGCTGAAATCTTTGGAAGCAGAATTGTCTAGTCAGTATTGAGCAGAACTCATGTTCATACGTTACAAGGTATGCTCATCATATCTAAGGCTATAGAAACATTGTGATGGAATGCTTTCTGGAACAAGAATGACAAATTAGGTTTTGCATATCTTATCTCAGAAGTGAACAAGGCACAGGGTACACTTCATTCAAAAGACATAATGCAAAGCCTGACAATGTTCAATACACTCAGTTCAAAATCAGAAAGAAAGTTTGTAGAGTTTGTCAAAGAATGTGAGGATAAATCAGAACTTTACAAGTACTAGGGAAATGTTTTACACATGATAGCTCTTTGTTCATGCTGATCAGGAAGGTGATTGGGAGCTGCATGTGAAGACTTTGAGGTCAATGATCATTAAGTTTCTCGAATATGATTGCATACACTACCTGAGATTAGGGTCCTGGTATTTGGAAAGAGCGAAGAAGCTAGAGATGGAAAAACTATACCTCTATAGAAAATTCTTCAAAAATCTATTGTGGTGAAAAGCAGAGAGGGAAGGTTCAATGCTGTGGCCCCAGATATGAATGAAACATATGATCCAGAGATCACAGAAAAGCTCCAAAGTAGCTCCAAAGTAATTGTTGGTCAGACACAATAAATGGAATATGTTGCTCAATGGCAACTACTTTAGGCAGGAAGTCCTTTGTATGTGTGTTCAGAGAGATGACAAATTCAAATGTAATGGACCATCGTGAAACTGTTAGAAAGAGAGGGGGAAAGAGAGGGGGACATTTTAATAAACATGTTGATAACCTTCTCCATTTCATGCAGCAGCAAGGAAACCCATTTGAAATGACTTAGCCTGTACCAGTTCACAACTTTGTGATCAACCATTAACGATATAAAGATGCATCTACTAGATGTCCTGGAACATGGATCAACATTATTCACAGAACTGCAGCAGGAGCAATTTGAATTGAAAGAGAAAAAGCTGTTTGACATAATCCCTAGGGGTGGGCAAAGAATTCCACTCTCCTGGCGGAGTTTGCAGATTCTTGCCCACTTCTTGCTCAACGCAGAGTTCCGCAAAACTCTATCATGTGATGTGGAGCAGAGTTTATTTCTTGCATGGCTCGCCTACTTAAGTTGGTGAGCATGAGTGAGGAAAGTTGCATGCTAGTCCTCCTCCCAGTGAGATTTCTCAAAACTGGTGGTCGCAGCAGGTCATGTCCGCTCGCATTGAGAAATCTGCTGCTTCCATTGAGGAAGCTGCCACTCTGGCATGACGCATGGTGCTATTTGCGGTGATTTTACAGAGAGTGACAAATCATCGCCACTAAAAATCAGTGCGACTTACAACACTGTGTCATTCACAGAACCCTGCAGAGCACAGATTAGTTTTTCAGCACTTTGAGGAGTTCCGCGGAGCAGAACTCAGAGAACTTCACCAAAGCTAAACTTCCATGCTGTAATAGCCATAGTAAGAGTTTAATCCAACCAGCCACTACAAAACATGTTCCAAAAATAACTTTTGCTTGTAAAGAGATGGATGTAGCAAAAGAAAGGGGTGAATTTATCAATTACATTCTTCCAACAAATGCATTATTTGATGGAAATGCTGCAACCAACCTGTGAATCTCAAACTCATACAAGAGTTTGAAAAAAAAAACTTTATACTGAAGAATTTCAATTTGAAAAATGGGTACTCATTACAAACTGCTGTTGTTGTGGACTATATGACACAATTGCGAATAGTCAAGATTTCATCATTGTAACATTTAGGAGAGGTCGTTCAGACTGTTCCACATATCTCAAAGTCAGTGTGCACATAACAAAAGCTGTACATTGTTTTTGACAGTTGTCTTGAACTATCTGTTAAAGAATGTGAGAGAACCAGATGAATGTCAGAAGTAGAAAAGTTGACCTGCATCAAATATTTGACACCTTGAATTATTGTCAATGAGGAGTTGGTAACTGCAGAGATATATTCAAGAGGTACAGCCCATATTGTTTAAGTATTTATCAGCAAACTAGAGGAAGCTGACCTTCATGTTCTGCCAAGTGTTGAGTGGGTGGTTCTAATTGAATCGCTGTACTATCAAAAAACACATATTTTATTATCGTGCTACTTACAATTGTTGCAATGTTTATAAGTCAAGGATTGTCTGAGTTATAGATATCTTACAGAATGGACAAAAAAAGACACTTAATCCCTCTTCATATTCTGTACAAGAAACGTGACCCGGAGATGCCCAGTGTTCTTATCAAGGCACATATTCTTACGGGTGATCACACTATGAGCAAAATTGGAACAAAGCTTGGAACTTTAACTGCTGAATCTGTGAAATGTATCAAAGGGTTGGTTGAGACAGAAGAGGAATGTGACTTTAAAGACGTAGAAAAATACCTTGTGCGTGTGTGAAAAATTAGGTCTGACTGTCACACGTTTGACGATCTTCGGTACAGTGAGTCAGTGAGTTCAAGAGACCAGTCCCGCTAAGTGACCTTGCTCCATATTCTGTGCATGTATACATTAAAAGAGAATTTGACTTGATCAGAAGATTTGTAAATGTTTTGGGTCATGCACATGTAGAGAAACATCCATGTGAATTTGGTTGGGAAGATATTGATGGGGTGCTAAAAACTACTAAATTTCTAAAGCCTCTAACCACAGAACTTACATGTACATGTACTAGCGAAACCTGTGCTACAAACATATATTGTTGTTGCTATGCTCTTCTCAAATGTTCAACATTCTGCAAATGTGCCACAAGTGCGTGCCGAAAAAAAAAAGTCAACTGTGAAAATGTGCCTAAATCAGGGAGCCAGGATTATATTTTAAGGCAAGGCAAGACAAGGTATCTTTTCTAATGTTACCTGGATTTGACCACTGTTTACTCAGGCCAAGTTTGTGTGCCCGTGTCTTGAGCTAAATAGTAGTCTCTAACATCAGGGGATGGTGAAGCCCAGTCATAGCAAAGTCAATGGATTTCGTTAGACGGGGGTAATGAGTAATCTTCTCAATCTAGTACACATGTAAAAAGTCCAGTACCTCATGACTGTAGCTCAACTCCTATCCGTTAAAGCTATGAGGAGGCCTGGTTGTGGGGACTCTAGTCATCCATACTGAAACAAATTTCATTTTAATGGGACTGTAAGAGTCAAGCATAGTGCAGACTTCTGCTGTAGAGAAACACAAAAACACATAAAGCCCTGTCAGCGGACACTTGACACAGGTTCTCAATGCAGCATAACATTACTAGGTCAATCATAATGGTGAAATGAGGATAATGAAGCATGGCAGTCATACTAATGATACTCAACCCTACAGCACTTGCACATGAAAGTCCTCATTTATTAAATGGATCATATATGTGCTCAGCATAGTTCAAGAGTGCTATTACTATATGTTAGACTTGGCTTTTTCAGCGGGTTTGTCCCGATACGTTTTGCTTTTTGCTTCCCATTTTTTACCCTGTTTTTGTTGGGTTTAGAACTCTGGGCACTTTACCACTGCTATTCAGTGCATATGTTCTCTGTGTAAATTATTATTATTGGTTAGTGTTTCCATGTTTATTTTTAATTCATTTACTAAGAAGTCCCTAGTATAGTGCACTCTGTGTGCTCAGGGCCTGTAAATCAAAGGCTGCTAGTGGGACTGCAGCAATGATTGTGCCACCCACACAAACAGCCTTTCAAATGGTTCTCAGACCTGCTGCTATAGTGTCTGCGCACACTTGTGACTGCAATGCTGACTTGGCAAGTGCACCCGCTTGCCAAGCCCTAACCTTCTCTTTTATTACATGTGAGTCACCGCTAAGGTAGGCCCAAGATTACCCTATGGGCAGGGTGCTGTGTAAGTGAAAGGTAGAACATGTCCTGGTGTGTGTGACATGTCCTATAGTGAACTAGAGTTGAATTCATGTTTCCCTGTTGAAAGGCTATCTGTCTATAATATAGAATGCGGAATACTTTGTAACATGTTACGAGTATATCTTCCCATTGGGACAAGATAGAGAAATTGAGTTTAATATGCATGAACTCAGAATGTAGAAATTTATATTTTAGTAAAGATGGTTTTTATGTCCTTTGTTTGAAAATACCACTTAGGTATTTTCTTGTTTAAGCCATCCTGGGTGCCTGTGCTGGGTTGTGGATTGGCTGTCTGGCTTTGGAGTGACAGGGGCTGGGAAAATGTATTCTCTTCAGACAGCCAATGGGGGGTCGCGGTGTGCCATGCCTTTCCTGGATGATTCAGGGCTGGGCTTAATAGACCTGGGTTGCATTTATATTAGTGGGAGGAGATTTCCTTGCACTTGAATGGGCCTGGTCTGCCTGGACAATGCTCTCTCCACCTCCTGCCGGGAAGTTGGGCCAGAGAGGACCAAGCTGGTTTGGACTGAGCACAGTCATTCACTGCCCAAGAGAACAAAGAGAAACTGAGTATAAATATTGGGGCCCAGACCCCAAACTTTAGAGCCTACTTGGATCAAGGAACCTGCCAAGAAGAAGAGCTGGAAGAACTGCCAGGAGGAGAACTGCCCCTTTGCTGTGTGGTTGCTTTGTTGCATTGGCCTGCAGTTGCTGCCTCAACCTTGGTCAGTGAAAGAACTGGACTGAACTTTCTTCACTTGTCGCTGAGTATCTCCAAGGGCTTGAAATAGAGCTTGCCTCCTGTTCATGTAGTCCTAGGGACAGCATAGACTTCACTTACCTCTGGTTACTGCCTCTGGATATGGGGGTTTCAGTGGCCAGCGAGGTGGAAAGCAGCCAACACCATCACCGACATTGCCGCTGGCTTTGTGTCCTGTAGGCACCACAGAGGGCACCACCCCACTTCGCACTGCAACCCTGGTCTCACTGATGCAGCTGCCACCCTTGCCACCAACCCGCTGCTAGCAGCACAACCTGTGGGCAACATACTCTGCAAGCCTCGCTTTACTCTGCCTCCCTGGTCTCACCAACGATGTAGCTGCCCACTGACCTTGACACCCGTGGCCGCACCATGGTAGTCACATGATGCGCACCGTAAGTCACACGATGCACTGTCCATTCCCATTCGGAAGTCTGGGCCGATTGACACCAGCTCCCATCAACCAGCACTGTTGCTTGCATTATAACCTGTCAGCACTGCCACTGGCTGACCGCCACCCAGCCGCTGCCTGCACCACAATTTGAAGGAACAGGACGCTGCATTGCTGCACTTCACATTGCAACCTCGATGGTTGCTTTGGCCAGCCAACATCGACTATGTCGGCTGGAACCAAAGGTACTGTTTACTAGTCTTCTGACACTAACCCCAGTCCACACCGATGCAGTCGGCCGAAACTGTTGAATTCTGTTGTTCTCAGCACAGCTGTAGCTCCGAATGGAACTACCAGCTTCAAGGAACTGCATTCCAAAGTCATTCTTACAAAGTGCATATATTTGATTACTCTATGTTGGTCTTTTGTTGTTTTGGACTGGTTTGCACAGATAAATATTCGTTATTTAAAAAAAAAACTGGTGTGTCGTCCTTTTGTAGTGTTTTGACTGTATTACTGTTGGTTATGTGCACATGCTTTACACACTCCCTCTGAGATAAGCCTGACTGCTTGGGCCAAGCTACCAAGGGGGTGAGCAGAGGTTATTTCTGTAGGGTTTCCCTCATATCCTGACAAGAAGGAAGGGTCCCTATTTGGACAACGGTGTAAACCATTACCAACTAGAGACCCCCATTTCTAACATTTAATTTTATTTTGATATTATCCATGGCTCTTCAAAGTTGTGATCTATTGTGATGTGAAGATATGTCGCAAAAACTGGCCACTAGTGCCATCAAATTTACTGCAAACAAAAACATACTGAGTAATCAATTTGATCAAAAGTACTCTTCAAATCTAGTCTGAAATGTTGGTTAATAGGCTGGTGAATGGTAATAATTGTATTGAAAGAAATTTCCTGAATTTAGTGCGTTTAAAAAAAAATCCATCTTAGCAATATCTACTAAACAAGCATTCAGCTTTTGGATCTACTTTGCTTTGTCAGTGTTGTTTGCTAATGCAGTGCAAATTCAGTGAAAAGCATTATTATACAGCTACTCTGCAGAAGGAAAAGAATGACCCAGCCTCTGGCGGCATCATTTCATAGGCGTGCACATGAATGATGACATAGGCATGTGCACGCGTCATGTTGAGAATGGTTGCCTGCATCAATGATGTGCTTGCGTACACCTATGATGATAAAGCAACAGCCATTTTTTCTCACTGTAAACAAAATTTAATAATTCACAACTGCAAAAGCACGTTTTTAAAAGGGAGGGACCAGCATTATTTTGCTGCCCAGTCCTTCAAAAAATATATATTTTAGAAAAAGTTCTACAAGAGTGGGAACAACGGAGGAGCACTTGTAAGAAGTGGGTGAAAGAAGCAAAGGAGAGTGGAATAAAATAAAAAATAGATGGGTGGGGGAGAAGGGGAAAAGCAGCACATGAGGGACAGAGGAAAAAAAGGTGGGATGAGAAGAGCCTGAGGCCGAAAGCAATATGGTGCGCAGGTGGTGGGGGAATAAGACAAAACAGTCCCCTAAAAGTTAAATGTGGAAGGACATAAGTCAGACTAAGAAAAGGATGATAGGTAGGCCTTGTTCTTTTGTTGACAAACATAAGCAGCGAAAGACACGCCAAGGAACAAGAAGCATGCCAATGAGATTGACAATAAAGCCAATCAATGGTAAGCAATGAGCTTTCTATAACCCCTCTGTATTGTAATTCCATAATGGGTGTTTCTCAACCAGACAGATGAGCTATCTCGTAGGCAAGTCCTCCGAATCACAAGAGATTTTTAAGTGCTTTCTGAAACTATGAAGGAGGTCTATGAATTGGCATTCCCCATCACAATGTGATATGTAGATATTTAAAGAAATTTGAAAAATATTGCTAATATGCTTTATGATTGCACTACACTTTTTTCACTGTCAACTACTTTTTTATTCCCGATGTCTGAAGAAAACAAACAGAACTGGATTGGGAATTAAAGGCATTCTTGTACAACATTAAACCAAACCCATTTTGCACTGTATAAGTGAAAGTAGAAAACAAGTTATATTTTCCTCATGAATCCTTGTTGGTATGTTCCTTCAGAGGCAATTTTTAAATATGTTGGCTAAAAATCTGTAGCTCGCAGCAAAAGCCTTCTAAATCTATTTGCTCAAAAGAAAAGGCATGGCTTAGCAGCAGTAGTGAAGTGGAGCTAATGAAATATTCCATTACTTCACTATCTGCAAGAATAACCAGAAGCAATATTTCTCCAAAGCTGAAAATCGTGTACTCGCCAATTTCAAAATAATATACCAAAGACAGCAGCGCAGTCGAGAAATTTTTGCGCCCCATGAGATACAGTATGAATCTAGGAATATATACAAACACAAAATACCATAATAAGTGAAATAGCACCAGCTTTATTTTCTGTCAGGGTGACTGTATGCCAGAATAGACAAAAAAACTGACATAGAAAAAAAAAATTGTTATATATATGTGAACAAGCTCCTTTTAAGAGTAAAACGCGTCATGGACGACACCATGTCCCTTTATTTCATCTGTGTGAAATAAATATTTATGCTTCACTGGATAATATCGTTGCCGCTTCTTTTTATCTGATATAAGGAAAAGTCACGCAAGGAGGTCCTTACCTGATCTTTTTTTCACCGCGGATTGGTGAAACAGGAACATTGTTATATATATATATATATATTTAAGGCATTAAAGGCATTAACACAAGAGGGGAGACGCCAACCTACTCAAGGTTTTGACGAACTACTCAACATGCAAAGACTACATTTACCAGAAGTCTTGGTGTCGGAACCCCACCCACTGAGGGCTGGCGACGCCCTTTTTCAAATAAAAACGAATTTGAAAAGTGCAAGCTGAGTTTGGTGAACTTTCCTCATTGTCCATGAAGAAGGGGCGGGTTTTGGCCCCGAAACGCGTCGGACATTCTTTTAAACTAAGAGGGAGCCTTCAATCACCGTCAGGGTGCCACAAACAAACCGGAGGGTCAAGGTGCTGCGGTGAGCCCTCATCAAAGCGCTTGCGCACTTTGCTTTTCCATATATATTTTTATATATATATACATATATTCACTGAAAAAACCATAGGTTATAGACCATATATAGTTAGGAATTAGCATTTACAAAACCTTAATTTACTCGCACAAAACCATAGAAATTCGCATATATAGTTAGTTGCAATAACTATATATCGCGCACCCGCAATCCACTGCTGATGATGTCACATATTACATCATTCATGACATGGTCAGTGACATCACTGATGACATCACTGATGACATCATCCAGTGACTGTATGTTTCTGTAAAGTTAAAATATGTCTTACATATTGAAGAATGAGTGGATGTATAAGTGTCTGGATGAAGGATTTAGTAGGTGCATGACTGACTGTATGAGTGAGTGATTAAATGTGTCTCACTGAGTGCATGGGTTAGTGACTAAACTGTCTTAATTTGTGCATCATTATATCTGTTGTTCTATGAACTGCTGCATGTGTTGATCAGTAGCTATATGAGTAACTATATCGGTTATTGATTGGTTGCCCAAGTATTTGTATGGGAGAGTGAGTGTGTGTGTGGGGGTGGCTGGGAGGTGTGTGACTCTGTGCATACATGTGTGAACAGTTGATTCACTAGATCTATGGGTTCAAAACTGCATGTGGAAACAGCTGTATGGGTGGTTGACTGTGTACGAGTGTATTGGTGAGTGAATGGATATCTCAGTGCTACATGTCAAAGTAAGTACATATGTAAAACACAGTACATGTTAGAGTTCACATATATAAATTACTGTGTATAAGAGCCAGTGAATGTGAGAGTGGCTTTATGAATCATTGTGAACTTGTATGAGAGATTGTATAAGAGAGTAAATATGTGTTAGAATATGTTTGAATTAGTAAGGTGTGTATAACTGTATAGTTGAGGAAATGGAGGTGTGATTGATTCTTTGCATGACTGACTAGGTGTGTGAGTAACTCCATGGATGAGTGACAGTCTGTGAGTGTCTGTTTACACTGATTGTATCTTAGGTTATATTAGAGTCTGAAGAGGTTCATCGTATTATCACATGAATAATATTATCAGTGATGTGATCAGTAATGTCAAATGAGATGTCATCAGTGATGTCATCAGTGATGCCATTTGAGATGTCATCCGTGATGTCATTTGAGATGTCATCAGTGATGTCATCAGTGATGTCACTGACCATGTCATGAATGATGTAATATGTGACATCATCAGCAGTGGATTGCGGGTGCGCGATATATAGTTATTGCAACTAACTATATATGCGAATTTCTATGGTTTTGTGCGAGTAAATTAAGGTTTTGTAAATGCGAATTCCTAACTATATATGGTCTATAACCTATGGTTTTTTCAGTGAATTTTCTAGGTTTTGTAAATGCTAATTCCTAACTATATATGGTCTATAACCTATGGTTTTTTCAGTGAATTTCAATGGTTTTTTAATAGCAAATATCAAAAGCTGTCAAATGTCAAGTACGTGATAGGTAAAAACATTTTCATGTTTATGCACACTGATGTGCTTTGAACGCTGCGTCCCCCCTCCCCCCCCTCTTTTCTCTTAGGAGTACTCTCTCTTTGCAGATAGTGAAGGGTAGTTAACGCAGGCCTTTGCCCCCGTTGTAATCCGTTGTGCCTGCTTCTCTCTCCATTTGATTGATTGTTATCCAAGCATTTACTGTTTTAGAATTGGTTCTCTTTGGTTCATTCTCTATTTACAAACAAGCACAGAGTCGCAATACTCTGTTTAGTCTTTGCAGATAGTGAAAAATCGTTTAAAAAAACAAAAGGAATCGAGCAAAATCAGTAGGCCACTAATGGGATCTCTTTTTGACCTCGCTAAAATAGAAACATTAAGAACAACCCCTCATGAGAAATACGAAACTAGTGAGATGAACTGAGCTCCACACGATGATGGCTGCAAGACAGCTCGGCTCCGCCACCCACCCCACCCAAAATAACGACAAACCCTATGCAAATATTATAAATATATACAACACACCAGCAAAGTAACAGGGTAAAACATTTTATTAAATAATTATTTACATAACTATTTTATACTTTTAGTTGCCCGATCCGGCTAGCTCAATCGATCGAGCATGAGACTCATGCACTCTGATCTCCTTGGCCTCAGTCAAGCATCAATAGTAAGATTTTCATACATGAGTGTACGTTCATGGTTTTGGTCCCTGAGTTGCTTCAATGTCACTGCCTTGCACAAATGGCATAAGTCCTGTATGTTGGGTGCCATAGTTCAGAGTTCTGAGCAGCGCTTGTAACACTGTCTAAAGCTTATTTGCACCTGCTGCAGCTTCACTATTCTCAAAGTAAGTGGGGGCCGTTTGTGGACCTGACTGCATTTGAAAACAATGTGATACGGTACCTCCCTAAACCGCTTGACGGAGGCCCCCGAGGGGCGGTGTGATGGCGCGGACTCGGAGAAGGCGCTTGGCTCCAACCCCCTCCCCAAGTCTTGTTGCCCTGGTGTGGCCTGAGATCGCCCCCGACATAGGCGGCCGGCTCCCGGGGTCAAGCGGAACTATTTGCCTTTTGGTGACTCTTCCATTCTGAACATTCTCCCACGATCCGTTTGACCTGAAACGATTACACAAATGAAACATTTAACGTGGAATAGAAATATTCTGTCTAGTCTTTGCAAGTAGTGAAGGGTGGGTAATGCGGACCTTTGTCCCCCGTTGTAATCTGTGATGCACATCTACTCCCCACTGATTGAGAAACTAGTTCTACCCGGACCATTTATTAGAGGTACATCATCTGGCTCAACCGGAGAGTACCCCTAATAAAGAAGACATAAGTAAAATACGAAGTAATCACTGTATCCTGTAAAACAGAAACTTTAGCATGAAACACACTTGAAAAGGAAGGGAAAGAAATCGAACAAAATCAGTAGGCCACTGATGAGTTTTTGACTTCGCTAGAAATAAGAAACATGGAAGTGGTGAAAGAAGCTAAGCTTAACGTTACGGCAGCCACGAGGTAGCTAGGCTCAGCCACCCCCCCACTGCTCCAAGCATGTCTGTCCCACCGCCCGCCACGCCCATTAACGGTAACATGAAATAGATACAAATCAGCAGATACCTACCCCCATTCCGGAAACTCCCGAAGTGCAACACGGCCACGGTTACGCCCATCCGGAAGATGAGGCCTCGACACGTGCAGGGCGGGCCCAGCTAACCGCCATCAGCCGTGGGGTGGATGGCCCGAAATGTACTGGTCTCCCGATTCCCTTCTTCTGCCGCCTTGCAGGCCACGGGGGGGATGTCTTGCCTCTGCCTCCGACCCCCCCCCTCTTATCGCCTGGTCCGGACATCACGGATATCAACGCCAGATGTCGGCGTGGGGTGCGCTGGGAGGGAGAGGCGGCGCGAACGAGCCTCTCCCACCCCCCCAGGTGGGGGCCCCTCAGCTGCACCCCCAATGCTCCACTCACCCAACAAAAGGTCTCGTCCACTATTGCGAGGCAATGATGCTCCGCTCACCCGGCGGGGGTCTCGTCCACTGTTGCGGTGCAACGACGCTTCTAGTTTCCTGCGTCCAGAAACGTTCTCCTCAACTTTGAAGATTCTATAAGAGCCACGGGGGCCCCCGACCCCCGATGGGGAATGACTGCCATGATCACCCACGGAACGACCACGACGTAGCCGCGGGACGTAGGCGCGCTCATGCCGGCACCGGCCTCAGTCTTGAAATGACCAAAATCCTGCAAGACTACCAACTTGATCAGTTCCGGTGGGACACCAGTATGACCCGGTAGGAGAGATTATTGACTCCCACCCCACTTTGACTGATGGTTCATGTCACCAGTCCCCTCTGCTACCCTTCAACGAAAACTTTTGGACTGCCGAAAGAGGTCCCGGTCCAACCACGAGTTGGTGGAGACATTTTGACTATACTTGGACCTTCCTGACCTCACCCAAAATGGCGCCGGTACAAATGAAACTCTCAACTCCTTGTTGTGCCCCGATTGCTCAGCCTTGATATCATGAGATATGTATGCAGTTTTTAGCACATGAATTGATATGGGATAAGACTGATTATATGTTCGGACAATGAATTGATCCGGGATGGGTATTGATTATACGTTCGAAAAATGAATTGACATGGGACGGGTACTGATTACACGTTCGAACAATGAATTGATATTAAGTTCTAATGCATCATTGATTACTGTATTTATTATTGAAGGTTCGAATTGTCGACACTTTTGGTACTTGCTCACAATGAGTTATCGATATGATTTTGTTGCACTTGTCGCACTTTTTACTATGAAATCAACGACCACTGACTCTCTGTTATGTTTTCCACAAATAAATACCCCCCCCCCCCCATTTACAGTTCCAGCCTGCTCCGTGGCCGGCCCACGGGGTTGTAGGCCCGTATTTGGGCACCAACATTTTTATTAAAGGTTTTTGAAAAAGCAAACGTAGTTGTAACGCGTAGATTGGTAAGTTTCGAATAAATGGCCACTGTTTCCGATTTAAAAAAAATAAATAAAAAAAAAGCAGGTGAAATGAAGCAGCTCAATTAGTTAAGGGTTAAAAAGTATAGTACGCAGAAAAGTTGAAAATATGAATGGTCCAGGTGTGTTGTATGTGTTTTTCATTTTTGTACAGCATAAAGCAATCGATAAAGATCCTGGTATTTAGCCTCTACTTTATATGCTACCTGTATCAGGAAAGTTGTTTTAAATGCCCCTAAGCCACCCCGAAGGAATGTCACCTGGCCCCCCTAGTACGAACGAAAACGACCCCGTACCACTGTAGGTTATCTCTCTTCCTCAAAAATGACAAAAATTACTTTCTAGGACGTTTTGGACATTGATGATTTTCATATGATCTATTTATTAAAGTAATACTCATCTCTCCGCATGAAATTAATTTTCCACAAGCTACACAAGTCAATCTCATCTGCCCAAAGTTCTTTTGCAGATTTGGGATTGTTTCCCTTGCCTCTGACTCACTTATTGCTAAGTCATTGGTGGATGTTTTTGCCGGTCGGGGGTTATCCACCAAATCTCGAAGTTGTGCTTTAGAATATTTAAGAGGGTGCCACCTCTCCATGTGCCGATGCATGGTATGATTACCATAGCTATATTTTTTTTCGGTCCCTCTCGAGATTTTTTTTTTTGCAGATGAGGCAGGTAACGAACCTGGCTTTAACTTTCTTTTCATGAGCAGGAAAAGAAAAAAATTGCCAGATAAAATTCACTTTCACATGGGACGTTCTTGGCATTTCTTTCAGAAACTTTTACATCACTGTGTCATTTCTTTGTCTATCCTGGTTAAAGCAATGTCATGTAAATAGTTGTTTAAAAAGTTTTTTTAACGTGTTTACTTTGTTGGAGCGTTGTATATATTTATAAGTTATTAAAGTGTTATAATCCTACTACTTTGTTGGAGTGCTATATATTTTTAATGTGACACATAATTGTGAAGACTTTGAAGTACAAAAAGGCATCCCTGGAATCTTCCGCTTCAGGCTCGGTCCCACACACCCTTACAGTGAGAATCCCCTCCCCAATCACAATACAGGATCGTTATCAGATAGTAGAAACGCGTGTGGTGTGACGGATCTCATGAGGTGGGGTCCTTGATCTACTGTAACTCCTTTAAACACTGGTGATTCTTTACAGTTGGGGCAATAAACTACATCCGCAGGGCTAGGTGATAGCCTGGGACCGGCCTGGACAATCAGATACAGAGGAAGAGGAGTGTCAGAGGGTGCGGTAGTGAATAGGGTGAAAGGGAGGTGTCGGGCGGGCACAGGGTGTGATACTCAGGGAAGAGCAGCGCAGATGGGGGAGGTTTATGGCCCATGCATGAGAGAGAGAGCAGGGGTGACCAGTGCGTGGGGGAGATGCTTGCGAGGGTGGGGAGCCATGCTGAGGATCGGTGGCGTGCAGAGAGTGGGTCTGGTCAAGGCATCTAAAATGGCTGCCGTGCACGACAAAAGTGTGGCATTGGAAAAAAAGCAAGATGGCGCAGACAATGTTTATCAATACGAATTAATTTATAACAATTATTTTTAACAATATATTTACTCGCAGTGTCAAAATGGCGGTCAACACTTCCTGATTTCCTTCGAATCGAACGTTAACAGAAGTCAAGCGGCAAAAAAAAAAAAAACCGCTCACGCGCAGCCGCTGGAAGACAAGTATCAACATATATGAGCCTCCTCAACCACCCTCAGAAAACATAGGGGGTCAGGATACGTCTCCCATACCCCCTTATACCCAATACACACTTTGCTTTTCCTCCATCTTGTAATTTAATTAAATCGAAACACAAAATGGCAAAATTCCCGTTTCCCTACCAGTTTGCGACCCGGTTCGCGAACCGAGAAGCGCTTCTACCGCGAAAAATCTAATTTTTTTTATTTGCCCCACAGGACCCTTTAATAACCCCAACATCATTCCTAGGGGGTCAAGAGGAGTCTACCTTGCCCCCTTTCATTAAATTCACCCTTCGTTTTTCTCCTCCTCTTGTCTCTCGATCCTACCGAGAGACAAGATGGCGGCCGCACCGGACTGTTTAGAATGTTGACAGACACCGGAGAGCCAATCAGCTTCGCTTCGCAAAGCTCCGTTACGCGAAAAGTACGCGATCTGGAGCGCTATCCGGGACGCTGTCACAGATATATCTGTTTTTTTAAATGTTAATTTCTCAAAATCCACTGGAGCACGTATATTGAGACCCAGCAAAGGTACATCGGGCTAACAGTCCCTACAATTTTGCCAAGTTTTGTGTAAATCCATTCAGCCGTTCGAGCTAAAAGTGAGGCCAAACGCCCTATTGAAAAATGAATGGGAAAAACGCGTTTTGGGACCCCCCTTTTTTCTCTGCCCCCCCTTGACGAAACCCCCCCAAATTTTTAGGGGCTGCTCAGAAACAAAATGTGCCATTTTCCTGAAAATTTCAGCCGATTTGGTCCACAAACGCCAAAGTTATTAGACATAGAATTTTCAAAAGTTCCATAGAGAAAAAATCCTAACTATATATACCTACTGGCGACCGCCAGTAGGTAATATATATATATATATATATTCCTTATTTCTTTCAAAAAGAATGACGAAGCTGTGTGGGGTCCCATAGATGTTATTGTCGGCCGCTACCAGACGCTCTTTTACTGTGTCACAGTCTTGGTCACTGACTATATATAAATAGATACACATCTTTGCCATGCACACCTAATTATCCCACATATCACAACACTCAGGATATGTTCTTTATCACTGTAACATTTACAATGATATTATTGATGACAAAATTGTGCATGGTTGGGACGTGAGTTATAGGTGTCTTAGGGCGTAAGTTATACTTACTAAAGATAAGTATAGCTTTCGGATTTCAGCATTTTTGTTAGTTTAAGATGGTATCTTTTAACTGACATTTTCACCCAACTATATCATCCCTTTAAAATATATAAATATATATATATTCACTGAAAAAACCATAGGTTTCACATCAGTTATAGTTAGGAATTAGCATTTAAAAAACCTATGAAATTCACTGAAAAAACCATAGGTTTCCCATCCGTTATAGTTAGGAATTAGCACTTAAAAAACCTACTAAATTCACTGAAAAAACCATAGGTTTCACATCCGTTATAGTTAGGAATTGGCATTTAAAAAACCTATTAAATTCACTGAAAAAACCATAGGTTTCACACCAGTTATAGTTAGCTGGAAATTTTACTGACATAAAACCATTGAAATTCCCATGTTATAGTTAGTTGGACTCACTATAACTTGCGCGCCTGCAATGCACTGCTGACATCACATATTACATCACTCATGACATGGTCAGTGATATCACTCATGACATCACTGATGACACCATCCAGTGAATGTGTGTCTTTCTGAAAAATAAATATGTTTTAAATATGTATATGAAAAAGGACGATGGAAGAATAAATGTTTAAATAAGGGTGTTAATGGATGTTTTATAAAAAAATTGATTGGTTAACTGGCTTATTGTTAGCGAGTATTGTTTAAATATTTAAATGTTTGTATCAGTGTTTCACTTTGTGTATAAGTGGCTGCATGGGTTGGTGAGTAGCTACATGTGTGTGTATATGGGTTATTAGATGTTTTTTTAGTATCAGTATGAGTCTCTGTATGGTTTAGTGGGGGTATTACTTAGCACAGAGATGCATCAATGACTGACTCACTGTTTGTATGTGTTTTGAAGACAGCATATGTGCAGGACTGTATGGGTTGATGAGTGTGTATATGTGTGTGTTAGTGAGTGAATGACTGTCTCACTAGTGTCTTCATCAGTAACGACATATGTTTTAATCTAGTATATGTGAGTATTGATGTTTATAAGTGAGTATATGTGAGATTGTAAGAGTTCCTGTTTAAATAAGTATGTGTCAGGGGGTCCCTTGCTCGGCCCGGGCTGAGATAATTGATTCTCCATCTTACCAACAGGCGGACTGCTACGGGCCCTTTAAGAACAGCCCTTGTTTTCATGGGGATGGCCTCGCCTCTGGACCACCTGACTTTGTGGGCCTATCCGGATCTTCCTCTCATCATATGAGGGAGGACCCGGAAGACGCTGTCGCTCGTGTGGCCCAGAAGGACTCGTCGTGGGAGGAGGACGTAAAGCACCAGGAGAACAACGCGAGCTGGACCAGTGAAGGCGAGACCAACGCGACGGAACTGGGAGCCGAGACCAAGGCGGCGGAGTCCTTCGCGAGAACCGACACAGGCGGTGGAGAAGGCGCCAGGACGGAACCGGAGGAGAAGCAGACACCGGCAGCTGAATCGCCAGGAGGTCAACGGTACCGCGAATCGCCCAGCCACGTGAAGGAGGACGCGTGGCTTCTCCAGGTGCGTGCTCGTTTGGGTTCGCTATTGCGGTTTAAGAAGGACGGGACCGGGTAGGAGACGGGAGGGAGCGCCTGGGGCACCGCGTTTCTCGAGCACAATTCACGAGAGTCAGTTACTGTTGGTGGTGGTTCTGGGTATTCCCTCACACTCCCCTCCCTTGCAATTCTACGTGAACTGACCAGCCCACTAAAAGCCTCGTTGTCTTCTTTTTTTCTTACATGCGCTGGAAAACCCCGGACCTCCGCCCCAGGGACTGAAGCTGAGAACCCAAAGGAAGGATCCCGGACCCTTATTGTTTGTGTTATCAAGAACCGTTTTTTTGTTTAGAAACTCAATAAAAGAGTTCAAACGTCGCCCTCCAGTGTTGGCTCCTTCCATTCTTGTGACCCAAAGGTGACAAGTGGCGAGCCAGCCAGGAGCTTTCCATCTGACAGTACAAGATGGAGGCCTTGTTACTTCAAATGAGTGAAGGACAGTCCAAACTGGAGTGGGCAATTGGGCGATCTAACGAGCAAGCAGACAGTGATAGAGCTACGTTCACTGCAGCTATACAACAGCAGTTTGACCACCTCACCAAACTTGCTGAAGGTCAAACACAACTGTTGGCTGCTTTAGGACAAAGTCGAGCCGCGCACCCTCCTGGAGCAGAGGTACCCCTCCAGAAGTATGTTGCAGGAGATGACCCTGTTTCCTTCTTTTTTAATTTTGAAAGGGCGGCTAGGGCTAGCGCCTGGCCAGGTGGGAGATGGCCCTTCTACCTGGCACCTCTACTAACTGGGTAAGCACTGGCCGCATTCCAGTTGGCCAATAAGGATGGAACAGCCGCCTATGGACATGTGAAGCAAATAGTGCTAGATAGACTGGGGGTCGACGATGAGACTCACAGAATACGTTTCAGACAAGAAAGAGGAACCCCAAATGACGCTCCTAAGACTCTCTTTTACAAGTTGAAAGATGCAGCAGATAGATGGTTAAAACCACAAGAAGGTAATATGGAGAATGTCATGGACAAAATCTACCTAGAACAGTTTCTTGAGGCACTGCCCTATGGTACCCAGTGGTGGCTCCGACAGCATGCAGGGTTGACCTTAGAACATGCTATTGAAATGGCTAATTCATACGCTCGGGCTCAAACCCGGCCTGTTTTCCGGGAACCAGAAAAGCCTGTTACCAACAAAAACCTCATAAAAAGTGACAAAAAGCCGTACAAAGCACAAAATGAACCCCCTCCTGTTAAGCCTAAACCCGTGAAGGTAGAACCACCAGTCTTTACGGGTCCACAATGTTATGAGTGCGGTGAGTGGGGACATATTGCAAGGTACTGCCGCAAAAAGAAAGAAAAAGAAGAAGAACCCATGGAGGTCGGGTATGCTCCTCGTGCCATCCTGTACGCCCAAGAGACCGGACCAGCATTTTATGTAAGTGTCCTATTAGACAATAAGAAAACCCGTGCCTTGTTGGACTCAGGTTGTCGCCATTCCGTGGTAAAGAAAAGTACACTCTCCGCTTCTTCTGTACTCTTGGAACGTACTCTTCGGATTAAGTGTGTACACGGGGATGTGCGTACTTACCCTCTAGCTACAGTCACCTTAACAACCGAAAAGGGTACCCAATTACAATGCGAATTAGGAGTTCTCCCAGAGTTACCTGAACCCCTTATTATAGGGACTGACAATAAGTGGTTCTCCACCCTGATGTCGGAAGTCTTAGGAAAGCAGGGTAATAGTAGGGTCCGGGAGGGATTGTTAACGGAAGAACCCTGGTCCACCGATTCTAACTTCAGGGTGGCTCAGATAAATGACGCTTCCTTGGCAACTGCTTGGCAGAATGCACAGGATAACAAAGGACAGAATCAATTAACCTATCCCTGTTTTATTGAGCAAAACGGTCTCTTGTACAGAGTAGGACAAGATCAGGCCACTCCACAGTTAATAGTACCAACCGTGTTTCGCGAACAAGTAATGTTTTATGCTCACGCTCACCTTTTGGCTGGTCATTCTGGTGCAGAAAAGACTACTAATTCCATCATGGAGCATTTCTATTGGCCAGGGGTGTATGCTAAAGTTAAGAAATACTGTCAGGAATGCCAGATTTGTTAAAAAAGAAATCCTTACATTCCTCCTAAAGTTCCTCTTGTCCCTCTTCCAATCATAGGGAAGCCTTTTGAAAGAATAGGCGTTGATATCATAGGGCCTTTACCAAAGTCACACAGAGGATATCAATACGTCATGGTGGTCGTTGATTATGCGACGCGTTACCCCGAGGCGTTTCCTTTAAGGGCAGCTACTACGAGTGCCATTTCTCAAAAGCTGGTTGAATTGTTTGCAAGAATGGGATTCCCCAAGGATCTTATCACAGACCAGGGAACACCGTTCGTGTCGAGTCTCATGAAGCAAGTATGTGCTCTACTAAATGTAAAACATCTACGCACTTCGGTATATCACCCACAAACCCATGGCCTGGTAGAACGGTACAACGGTTTGATAAAGACCACCTTTAAAAAACTGTTGTCGGGAGATGGCAAACAGTGGGATCAACTACTTCCGTTGGCCCTTTATGTACTAAGAAGCCAGTACCAAAGTAGTCTAGGAACTTCCCCCTTCGAGTTACTCTTTGGAAGGAAACCCCGTACGCTGTTAGAAATAACCAGAGACAGTTGGGAGAAGACAGGGTCCCAAGACGCTGAAGAGTTATTAGACTACTCCCAGCAGTTGAAAACCAGGTTACACAAGTTAAGGACTTTGTCCTATGAAACACTAGAGAAAGCACAAGGAAAACAAAAGACCTTTTATGATAAAGGTAAGAAGTGGAGAGAGTTAAACCTGGGTGACTGGGCTCTTGCTCTTCTTCCTACTTCTACACACAAACTCCGCAAGGAGTGGCAAGGCCCGTTTCAGGTAGTAAGGAAAATAGGTAGGACTACTTATGCCCTGAAGTTGTCTCCTTCACGAACCCAGATTTACCACATTAATATATTAAAGAAGTGGTTGGGTCCCCCTCCTAAAACACCTGTATCGGTGTCCTTAGCTACCACTCCAGCACATACTATCGACCATACGATCGTGAACCCCGACCTTCCCGAACCCAGAAAAAAGGAACTGAAGGACTTGTTGTTAAGACATCAGTCCATTTTTTCAGATCAGCCAGGTCGAACCACCTTAGCTGAACATCACATTCCGACCATTCCGGGGGTGACTATAAAACAAAAACCCTATCGAGTCCCCGAAGCCCGACGGGCACTGATAAAAGAGGAGGTACAGAAAATGTTAGAGGCAGGGATCATAGTACCGTCTAAGAGCAACTGGTCTTCACCAGTGGTACTAGTACCAAAACCAGATGGAAGTAAGAGGTTTTGTATTGACTTCCGAGCAGTGAATAAGGTCTCCAAACAAGATGGGTATCCTTTGCCAAGAGTGGATGGACTGATAGAGCGCCTTGGTGAGGCTCAATTTATAACAACCATTGACCTCACCAAAGGATACTGGCAGGTGCCCCTTTCCCCACAAGATCAGGAAAAGACAGCATTCACCACACCAGATGGTCTCTTTCATTTTACAGTCTTACCCTTTGGCCTGCATGGGGCTCCTGCTACGTTCCAACGTCTTATGGACACAGTGTTAGCCCCATACCGCCACTTTTCTGCAGCCTACTTAGATGATATAGTCATTCATAGTCCGGACTGGCAGACCCATCTACAGCACTTGGGACAGGTCCTAGAGGCATTAGAAAAGGCAGGTCTACACATAAATTCCAAAAAGTCACGCCTGGCCTTTTCTCAAGTCAAATACCTAGGGTACATATTGTGTAACGATCAGTTGTATCCCCAACAAGAGAAGGTAAAAGCCATTCAATGCCAGACTTTTCCCAGTAACAGGCGGGATCTCCGGGCCTTTCTTGGCTTGGTTGGTTATTACCGACGTTTCATCCCTCACTTTGCGTCTCTCTCAGCCCCTTTGACAGATCTGTTAAAGAAAACTGCTACTTCCACCCAGTTTAAACAACCCTCTTCTCAAGCCCAGGCTGCTTTTCAGGCCCTAAAAGATCTTCTCTCCTCGTCACCAGTCCTAATAACACCCGACTTTGACAAACCTTTCTATTTACAGACCGATGCTTCAGGGGTTGGGCTGGGCGCTGTATTATCACAGCATGACCAGGAAGGGAGGGAAAGACCCATCCTGTACTTGAGCAGGAAACTTTTCCCTAGGGAGACAGCCTATCCCACGATAGAAAAGGAGTGCCTGGCTGTGAAATGGAGCATCGAAAAGCTTCGCTATTACCTAGACGGTCGGCATTTTACACTGTTTTCAGACCATGCCCCTTTACAGTGGCTGCAACGGAATAAAGGACGTAATGATCGCATCCTCCGTTAGTTCTTGTCTTTACAACCCTTTTTTGAAGTGTGTCACCGGAAAGGCTCTGCTCTGCTCAAACAAATGCTGACTATTTGTCCCGTTATCCACTTTCCCCCGAACGGGTAAAGTCTGGGGGAGGGATGTGTCAGGGGGTCCCTTGCTCGGCCCGGGCTGAGATAACTGATTCTAAGTCTCACCAACAGGCAGACTGCTACGGGCCCTTTAAGAACAGCCCTTGTTTTCATGGGGATGGCCTCGCCTCTGGACCACCTGACTTTCTGGGCCTATCCAGATCTTCCTCTCGTCATATGAGGGAGGACCCGGAAGACGCTGTCGCTCGTGTGGCCCAGGAGGACTCGTTGTGGGAGGAGGACATAAAGCACCAGGAGAACAACGCGAGCTGGACCAGTGAAGGCGAGACCAACGCGACGGAACCGGGAGCCGAGACCAAGGCGGCGGAGTCCTTCACGAGAACCGACACAGGCCGTGGAGAAGGCGCCAGGACGGAACCGGAGGAGAAGCAGACACCGGCAGCTGAATCGCCAGGAGGCCAACGGTACCGCGAATCGCCCAGCCACGCGAAGGAGGACGCGTGGCTTCTCCAGGTGCATGCTCGTTTGGGTTCGCTATTGCGGTTTAAGAAGGACGGGACCGGGTAGGAGACGGGAGGGAGTGCCTGGGGCACCGCGTTTCTCGAGCACAATTCGCGAGAGTCAGTTACTGTTGGTGGTGGTTCTGGCTATTCCCTCACACTCCCCTCCCTTGCAATTCTATGTGAACTGACCAGCCCACTAAAAGCCTCGTTGTCTTCTTTTTTTCTTACATGCGCTGGAAAACCCCGGACCTCCGCCCCAGGGACTGAAGCTGAGAACCCAAAGGAAGGATCCCGGACCCTTATTGTTTGTGTTATCAAGAACCGTTTTTTTGTTTAGAAACTCAATAAAAGAGTTCAAACGTCGCCCTCCAGTGTTGGCTCCTTCCATTCTTGTGACCCAAAGGTGACAGTATGTGTTTCTATAAGTGATTGTTTAAGAGAGTAAGTACGTGTAAGTTTCCTTAGAAGTAAGGTTTTAGTGTGTGTATAGTTGTATATGCAAATAAATGGATGTTCAATAGTTTATTTGCATGTGTGAGTATGTGTGTGAGTAACTTTTGGATGACTGTCGGTGTGTAACAAGATGTATAGGTGTATCACTACATATGATGGGTGAGTATATGTATGAGTGACTATATAGAACTGTTGGTGAATGAGTAGATGTGTATATAGATGGTGGTATTACTGAATTGGTTGTTGTAACTGGTATGGATATCTCCATTTTTTTGAAAATGTTAATTTCTATTTTCGAATATGTGTTTTAAGGGTTACATTACACTGAAAGGAGGTCTGTCACTCTGTCACAAAGATAGTGTCATCAGTGATGTCATGAGTGATGTCACTGACCATGTCATGAGTGATGTAATATGTGACGTCATCTGCAGTGCATTACACGCGCAAGTTATAGTGAGTCCAACTAACTATAACGTGGAATTTCAATGGTTTTATGTCAGTAAAATTTCCAGCTAACTATAACTGGTGTGAAACCTATGGGTTTTTCAGTGAATTTAATAGGTTTTTTAAATGTTAATTCCTAACTATAACTGGTGTGAAACCTATGGTTTTTTCAGTGAATTTCATAGGTTTTTTAAATGCTAATTCCTAACTATATATAAGGCCCCAAACCTATGTTTTTTTCTTTGAATTTAAAAATTTGGTTAATAGCAAATGTCTATAGCTATGAAATGTAATATTTTTGAAAATGATTGAATCCTATATTTTATTTGTATTTTGAACAATTATTATTCATTTTTTTTTTTTACCCTGGAGCGCTCCCGGGGCGCGCCCCGGTGAGCGCCCCGAGGCGCGTAGTCATTTGAAGCGCCCCAGTGCGTGAACCGGAAAGCGTTCCGTTAACGCCAATGTCGCGAACGAAAACATGATCGTGACGTATTCACTTAGCCGCGTCCGCGTGATATGCACGGCGTAAGCGCACCCGGCGAATACGCTCGCGCAACGTAAACATCCAACGCGCTTACGCGACGCAACCCGGGGCGTGCCCGGGGGTGCGTCGCGTAAGCGCGTCGGTCATGTGACCTGAAAATAACACTTTTAATTGGTGCAGAACAGTTTTAGTTTCATAATGATGAAATCCCTGGTCTTGTGACCTGAAAATAACACTTCTCATTGGTTCATGCTTTTTTTTTTCCAAATGATGAAACACCCCACCTTTTTTCCTTATTCTGACTTTGTCCTTTGACTGAGGAAGACCTGATTGTACCTCTCTGTACCTTTTTGATCTATATAATGGCTTCAGTAGCAGCAGCAGCTGGTGCATCTGCACCACCACCACCACCACAACTACCAAGAGGACCACCACAAGACTACATTGGTGGTCAACAAGAGGAGGAAGAGGAGGAGGAGGAGGAGGAGGGGAGGAGAAGATGGCTTGAAGAACACAATACCCCATACCAGCCAAGATCACACATTATATGGGAGTTTTTTTCGATCCCAGAGGGGAAGTAAAAAGTAAATGCAGCCAAGGTGACTTGCCTAATCTGTAAAAAACAACTAGGGGTTGGCTCTAATCAGTAAGGCTGAGCCCAAATCATTAAAGAACAAGTGCAAGTACTGATATGGGTTAATTTAAATAAACAAATAATCATCCAGAACTAGAAGAACCATTCAAGAACGGGGATCGCTAATTAATAGCTTTTTATTTTAGTAATTTTTTGAAAAAAACATTACTCTTAAATTTTCAGTTCATCATACAGAGAGAGACATATTCAAAAAGGACACATGATACATTAAAAAGAATCTAACTGTACATCAATCATTCATTCCTCATTACATGCATATCACAAGCATACAATAACATTCAACCAATCGAAGAAAAAGGCAACAAAAACATATAATACAATATATATACAGTATAAAGAGAGAAAACAAAGCCACAGTCTGCAAAACGATTTTTCAATTATGTTAGAAAAAATGATTTATACTAAGTACATTCCTATATATTGAACGAAGTGGTCAAAAGAATCATTAGAACTATTAGTTTTAGGTAATGTACGACAAGGGGCGGCAGGAAAGGTTCATTCGATAAACTGCGGCTCTCGCAGACCAGGATGTGGCTAAGCCTACGCGTTTCGAATCCCACCAAGTTATTTGGAATTCTCTTCAGGGCCTCCTGTAGTATCTAAGAAGAAAGAAAATAAAACAAAACAAAGGAGAAAGTAAGAAACCAAAGTTTACCAGGTGATGAAAGGATTACAGGACAGGACACCAACAGAGTTTGCCGGCAAACCCAAGCAGACCCCCAGCTGCTTACCAATAAGTGTGGATGCCGAATGATCCGGGGAGCATCAAAGTTAATTTAAGAAACTTGAATCTGAATCTGGAGATGGAAAACATAAAGAATACTAAATGGTTTCATTCGGAGTTCAAGGCATTAAATTAGAGGACTAATCGAAGATGGTGGAGTGCCTGGTCTTTCTCACCTTATATATAGAGTGCAACAGTCTCTCTTTTTAAAGTGTCCGTAGGAAGACGGTGAAACAATGCCAGGATCAGAACATGGGCCTATTATGGAAATAGAGGACTCTATTTTAGAATAAAATCAACCTGTCACTTGGCAGAGGAAAACGGGGGATTAAATATCGGTTCTCACCCCAAAAATGGAACGGAGTGTTTGAGGGCCCGGTCGGAGTGAAACAATCATTCCATGGTCGATCTCTAGGGTCCAAACAAACAACAGGATGGATTACTGTGGTTAAAGTACCTCACATCTTTTATCTAAGCTGAACACAGTGCACGTGTCTTACCCGTATGAACGTCTTTGGAGGCTTTAGAAGTCTGGAGTTTGGTGAAGTCGGATGTATAGCTGCTTTATACTCTAGAATTGGTAACGACAAGAATTATACTTTTAAAAAAGGGGATTAGTGAAAATTACAAATTCATGAGGTGGTGGCCATTTAGACAGCTTACCGCGCTTCGTCACGTCTATAAGATGGAAAGGGCCAAATGGAAGAAGTTGTGCTTAATTCAGATCCCTAAAACGGGAATTTATACAAGAAAATCAGCGGATTCGAGCACAAAACACGGGGAGAATCACATTTTAATTACAGAAGCTGGGGCTTACCGCAAGTGATGCGGAATTCAATTCAGAGTTTGGGTTTTAACGTCGGAACAATCTGCTTCTATGTAGCAGCCATAGAGCACACTAACTGTAATAGAAACATTTTCTGTGTCATTATAAAAATAAACGCAGATTTACACAATTGCCAAATGGGGGGTGGGGCGGCGATACACTTACTTGCGACTTGAAGCAACAGACGGAACGATGGCGTTCAGATCGGCACTACACCTTGGCGCATGCGTTTTACACAACAAGGGCGGTGTTTTCTACCTTTTTTATATCTACATCGTGTTAAACGAAAAGCCGCCTTGGAGAATGGAGGCGTGGAAAACATGTTGGAGGCCCGGGTCCGGATGAAACCATGGACCAGACAAGGGTTACGTGGATACCAGATCGGCGGATAGCGAATGAAGTGACGGTTGCTAAAAATGCAATTATTCAGGGGAAGGCAGGGAGACAGCTGGCATAGTCCTACGTGGGTGACACTAAACGAGTTTATAGTATCACCAAAGAGTGAAATACCCATATGTAATGTAGCACTCCATTGACAAACATATGGGCGAGATCTATATAAGAGACAAGGGCATATTAACAGCGGAAGTATAACTGGAGGAGAAGAAGTTACCTAATCTGTGGCATGGAACTTTCTAGGGGGAACCCGAATAAAAAATATTCATTCGGAAACAACACAATGATTAGACACATGCAGCGCAAGCATCCAATAAACTATTCTGCTGCAGAGATGAGGGAACTGGCCAGAAACCCTCCCCAAACTACAAGCACCACCTCGAAAAGAAAGCAACGCACTCCATCGGGACAAGAGGCAAGAGAGACGATGCCTTGCATTCAGCCACGGTTTGCAGATTTCAGAATAACCTGTAAATATTGTGGGAAGACCATCTCCTACAGAGAACAGAGCGTAAAGCTCATCGTCATTGCTGGGGACAACCACAAATGCCCCAATAAACCCTAATTATTTGTTTTCTTTTTTTTTTTTGCTCCAGTTGAGCCATTTTCAATTCCCTGTTTTTTCGTTTCTCCCCATGAAAAATACAAAAAAAATATAAAACTGTTCAGAAAACCCCAAAAAAGTTAAAAATGTTCCAAAAACAATAAAAAAAATATAAAACAACAAAAAGAAGAAAAAAACAGTTCTTTTTAGAACTACCTCCAATTTATAAAAAAAGGCTAATTTTTTTAAAAACTCTGTCATTCTTTTTTCCCCATGGTCCGCTCCCCTGTCCGCTCCCCGGTGCGCGTACCGGGCGCTCTCCCCGCGCAAATCAAAAAAACCCCCACATCAAACCTAGGGGGTCAGGGGGGTCTATCCCTGCCCCCTTATGGTCAATTCCCCCCTTTTTTTTTCCACCTCTTGTGTCTCGATCCTACCGAGACACAAGATGGCGGCCGCTCCGGACTGTTTCGAATGTTTACAGACACCTGAGAGCCAATCAGCTTTCCGTGCGAACCTCGCGTAGCACGCCCGGAGCGCTCCCCGATGCGCGTACTGGGGCGCTGCGATAGATATATATATTTTTTTTAACCTAAATTACTCAAAATCCACTGGAGCACATATCTTGAGACATAGCAAAGGCACATCGGGCTACCAGTCCCTACAATTTTGCCAAGTTTGGTGGTAATCCATTCAGCCGTTCGGGCTAAAAGTGAGTTTGACCGCCCTATGGAAATTAACATGGGGAAAACACGTTTTGGGACCCCCTTTTATCTCAGCCCCCGCTTGACGAATCCCCCCGAAACTTTTAAGGAAGGACCGGAGCTCCGCGAGGCAAATTTGAGGAAATTTTCAGGCGAATTCGTCAACCGGCGCCAAAGTTATTCCAAATAGAATTTTGAGATTTTGCATTGAAAAAAATCCTAACTATAACTACATACTGGCGACCGCCAGTAGGTAATGTATAAATATATATATATATATATATATATATATATATATATATATATATATCCTCCCAAACAATGCCCATGCATTTGGACACGCACTCCTCCAGCAGGCGATTTAAAAACAAAATCATTTTATTCAAAAGAAACAGGCATCCTCACTCCAATACTTTAGTCCTGCTGCCTGACGCGTTTCAGAGCTTACGAACTATATATATGTGATCAAGTCCGGGTTTACTGGACAAAACGCGTCATGTCTGTTTGGTGGAATAAAATCACGCAATAGAAACTACTTGCCGTGTGGTTCGTGTCCTAATTTGTGCTGTCGGGGATTGTTCTTTCATATATATATATATATTACTCCTGGAGCCCACTGGAGGGCTGAAAATGTTTAAAGTTAAAGACAAGGAAAATCGGAGGACATCGTAACAGACCCCACCTGTGGGATACATTGAACTGCCTCCACCAGCATGCAACTCACTGGAGAGTGCATGCGCGTTGGTTAAATGAAGGACTGCAGTTAACTGTGATGTGCTTCCTGTTGCCCCATGAAGAAGAAGCAAGAAGCTTCGAAACGCGTCGGGGACTTTTGAAAATACAAGTGTGATGCACAGCTTCCTAATAAAGAAGTTTTGATAACTACTCACCTGCGGAGTGGCGTCCTTAAGTTCGAGGGAACTTGGGTGAGGATAATATGCGGCAGCCTCAGCCGTAGAGGATGCACCGCCCGTTGGAAATGTGATAACGGGGCTGCTGGGATGCACTGCTCAACCCGATTAGCAGTGCGAGTGAGCCAATGAAGGAGGCTGAACATTACGCCTGGAGCCCACTGGAGGGCTGAAAAATTTTAGTTAAAGACAAGGAAAATCGGAGGACATCGTAACAGACCCCACCTGTGGGAAGTTATGATAACTACTCAACTTCGGAGTAGGTAGTTATAGTTAGGATTTTTTTCAATGCAAAATCTCAAAATTCTATTGTGAATAACTTTGGCGTCGGTTGACGAATCTGCCTGAAAATTTCCTCAAATTTGCCTCGTCAAGCACCGGTCCTTCCCTAAAAGTTTGGGGGGGATTCGTGAAGCAGGGGCCGAGATAAAAGGGGGGTCCCAAAACATGTTTTCCCATGTTAATTTCCATAGGGCGGTTGAACTCACTTTTAGCGCGAACGGCTGAATGGATTTCCACCAAACTTGGCAAAATTGTAGGGACTGGTGGCCCGATGTGCCTTTACTATGTCTCAAGATATGTGCTCCAGTGGATTTTGAGTAATTTAGGTTAAAAAAAATATTTATCTATGGCAGCGCCCCGGTACGGGCACCGGGGAGCGCACCGGGCGCGCCACGCGACTTGCGCACGGAAAGCTGATTGGCTCTCGGGTGTCTGTAAACATTGAAACAGTCCGGATCGACCGCCATCTTGTGTCTCGGTAGGATCGAGACACAAGAGGTGGCCAAAACAAAGGGGGAAATGACCATAAGGGGGCAGGGTAGACTCCCCTGACCGCCTACGTTTGATGTGGGGGCTATAAAAGGGCCCCGCAGGGCAAAAAAAAAAGATTTTTTTTTTTCGTTTTGCGCGGGGGGAGCGCCCGGTACGCGCACCGGGGAGCGCACCAGGGAGAGTACCATGGGGAAAAAAGAATGACAGACTTTTCAAAAATTGTATGCTTATTAATTGTTCTTTTTTTTTATTTTTTATTAAGTACCAACATGTAGGTACCAATGCAGAGTCTAAAATTTAATATACACCATCTCCTTTGTAGATATCTTGCATGTTGTTACATAAGTAATTGTGGTATATGGAATTCATACCATAGTCTGTCAGGAAAGCAGAAACAACATGGAGGCAGGAGATGATAAAGAGATGTTAAATACACATTGGAGATAATATAGTGGGAGAAAGGAAGTAACTATGAGCAAACTTACTATGTAACACAAAAAGTTGCACAGTATACTATAAGTCTCACTTTATATTATAAACATTTTGGAAGTACTTGATGAATTACATATAAAAATGAATAATGTCTCGAACAATTTTTGATTATTAAATATACATTTATTTTTCTGATTCTTTTTCAAAATTTAATAAAACTTCTAACAATATATTGTCTGAAATGTCCTCATTTTCATTCTGTGATTCTATTGATTCCACACACTGAACTAATTGATGGTCCAGAGCAATTTTTTCTTCAGGGTTGTTGTCCAAAACAATTTCGAAAGAAATATTCTGTTCTCCTTCCATTTTGTTGCTGTAAATTGCATAAAAAATAAATATATCAGTAGAGATAGGGTACTGTTGGGTTTAAGTTCAGACAGGTACTTGTGAGTTTTTAACAGTGAAGTTATCTTTGGGCAGTTTATGGTTTCAGGCAGGAAGTAGAACTATTAAAAAGTGCCTGTGATGAAGCATAAGTAAATTCATAATTATACCAGAGAAGCCTAACTCAGTCCATTATTATAACAGAGAAGCCTATCTCAATCTCTAACTCTTACAGAGGGACAGTATATAACTATCTGAAAACGTTTTCCCAAATTAATTTAAAGTGCATAACATAGTTCTCCTTTCAAATTAACAACTTACCTATTTCAAAGTAGTTGAAGTTTTCTGTCAAAATTCTTTCCAAATGTACCTTAGGTAGTGTTAGTCAAAATGGCTGTGTTTCCCTCTTATTTTTCATATATATTCATGTACTTAACCAAAGTTTGGGGGGGATTTGTGAAGTGGGGGCCGAGATAAAAGGGGGGTCCCAAAACGTGTTTTCCCCAAGTTAATTACCATAGGGCGGTCAAACTCACTTTTAGGTCGAACGGCTGAATGGATTTCCACCAAACTTGGCAAAATTGAAGGGACTGGTAGCCCGATGTGCCTTTGCTATGTCTCAAGATATGTGCTCCAGTGGATTTTAAGTAATTTAGGTTCAAAAAAATATATATATCTATGGCAGCGCCCCGGTACGCGCACCGGGAGCGCTCCAGGGTGAAACATAAAAAAAAAATGAAAATACTTAAAAAAAAATATATTATATTAATATACAATAAAGGATTCATTTTTAGAAAAAAATACCTTTCTTAGCTATAGACATTTGCTAATAAATAACCTTAGAAATTCACTAAAAAACACATTGGTATGAGGCCCTATATAAAGTTAGGAATTAGCAGTTAAAAAACCTATTAAATTCACTGAAAAAACCATAGGTTTCACACCAGTTATAGTTACCTGGAAATTTTACTGGCATAAAACCATTGAAATTCCCTCGTTATAGTTAGTTGGACTCACTATAACTTGCACGTGTAATGCACTGCTGATGACATCACATATTACATCACTCATGACATGGTCAGTGACATCACTCATGACATCACTGATGACACCATCCTTGTGACAGAGTGACAGACCTCCTTTCACTGTAAAGTAACCCTTTAAACACATATTCAAAAATAGAAAGTAACATTTTCAAAAAAGTGGAGATACCTATACCAGTTACAACAACCAATTCAGTAATTCCAACATTTATATACACATCCACTCATTCACCAACAGTTCTATATAGTCACTTAAACATATACTCACTCATCATATGTAGTGATACACCTATACATCCGTTAACACATCGACAGTCTTCCAAAAGTTGCTCACACACATACTCACACATGCAAATAAACTATTGAACATCCATTTATTTGCATATACAGCTATACACACACTACCACCTTACTTCTAAGGAAACTTACACATACTTACTCTCTTAAACAATCATTTATAGAAACACATACTTATTAAAACAAGAACTCTTTCAATCTCTCACTCTCACATATACTCACTTATATACATCAATACTCACATATACTAGATTAAAACATATGTAGTTACTGATAAAGACACTAGTAAGACAGTCATTCTCTTACTAACACATACATATACACACTCATTCACCCATACAGTCCGGCACATATGCTGTCTTCAAAACACATACAAACAGTGAGTCAGTTATTGATGCATCTATGTGCTAAGTAACACCCCCACCAAATCATACAGACACTCATACTGATACTAAAAAAACATCTAATAACCCATACACACACATGTAGCTACTCACCAACCCATGCAGCCACTTATACACAAAGTGAAACACTGATACAAACATTTAAATATTTAAACAATACTCGCTAATATATGTATTCACTATGATACACTTAATAAGCCAGTTAACCAATCAATTTTTTTTATAAAAAACATCCATTAAGACACTTATTTAAACATTTATTCTTCCATCGACCTTTACATATACATATATAAAACATGTTTATTTTTCAGAAAGACACACATTCACTGGATGGTATCATCAGTGATGTCATGAGTGATGTCACTGACCATGTCATGAGTGATGTAATATGTGATGTCATCAGCAGTGCATTACACGCGCAAGTTATAGTGAGTCCAACTAACTATAACGTGGGAATTTCAATGGTTTTATGCCAGTAAAATTACCAGGTAACTATAACTGGTGTGAAACCTATGGTTTTTTCAGTGAATTTAATAGGTTTTTTAAATGCTAATTCCTAACTATAACTGGTGTGAAACCTATGGTTTTTTCAGTGAATATATATATATATATATCGCCGAAAACTCCTTACAGCTGCTTCAGACCTTCGCAGGATGCAGTACAGAAAGAGCACGAACCACCAAGCTTAAAAGTGCCTTTAGTTTATTTGCCTTCAGTTACAGGTAAATGCTGGCAGCCATGACGCGTTTCGTCCCTGCTATGAGGACTTGATCACATGACGCCCTACTACCAATAGCATCTCTTTTATATAGGTCATCAGTTTTTTTTACACATTTTTTTCGTTTTTAAACCAACCTCTATTTTCTTATTGGCTGAACATTTATCATGTGATATATATATATATATATATATATGTGCTAAACATAATGTGCAAAACGTGAGGTCAAGTCGAAATTTCAACATAATTTCTTTTTCCAATTTTTGTTTTTAGACTGAAAATTAACTGTTTAGGTTAAAAACAAAGTCTATCATTGCATCAATGCGCTCAATTTAATAACTACAATTGTAAACAAGCCATTCATAGATAGATTTCAACATGCTGATATTTACCCAAGCTTGAGTCTTAATTCATGATTTGTACACTTAATTAGGGCAATAAATAACTTTTTTAAATGCATAAATGCTTGACTGTGGTAGATGTACACAATACGCTTTTTAAAATTTCATAAAGCGAAATAAATATAAATATATAATGAAACATTCCAAAAAATAAATATATATAAATATATCTGTTTAAAATATTACTCCATATAAATAATTACATTTAGGTACATGTAAAATCATTAACAATATATTATTCGGATTATTATAATACCCTTTTATAGTACTCAAGTATTTTAACCTAACATTGTCAATACCTCTGTCATATTTGGGTGATATCCCTTACTCTATCTTCAGTTTACTATATCTTACAGGACCTCATTACCTTAAAGTGCTAATGCTGATTTTGAAAAAAGTGAACTGTGCCTGTCAGTTCAAAGTGACTTAAAAAAGTAGTAAAATTGAAAGGAAAAGTTTGGGTACGGGGAGGGGGAGCAGTACAAATCTGATATATTTACAACGATTAGTAATAGTCATTAGATTTATGTAAGATTGGGACAAAGGTGCAGGAATTACTTGGATAAAATTCATTTTACCAGATTCTCTACTTGTCTGTATTGTGCCACTTTTAAGCTTTTAAGATTTTGTTTTCTCAGGCTGGTTATATCATCAACCTCGATTGGTCTACCCTCAGCTATTGATTAATCATAGTGGACTGGCATGTAGTTCTTCCGAACTATTAAGCCCATTTGGTTGTTTACTAT
Source organism: Lissotriton vulgaris (assembly GCF_964263255.1). Lineage (NCBI taxonomy): Eukaryota > Metazoa > Chordata > Amphibia > Caudata > Salamandridae > Lissotriton > Lissotriton vulgaris. Next base: position 1,309,270,162 of record NC_141691.1, on the reverse strand, counting down.
CAAGGCTCAGAATATAATTAATTTCTAAAATTCTAAGGTTCCTCTCCCTGTCTCCACCTCGTTTATTTTTAGGGACAGAGTCAATAAGATAGTATTTGAGGTCCCTAGAGTTACCATCATGACACTCATGAAAGTGTCTGGCCACTGGGTACACCTGATCGTGATTCTTAATGGCCCTTATGTGTTGGAGTACCCTCTTGTGTCAAGGCAAGATAGTACTGCCTATGTATTTTAATCCACAGGGGCACTCCAACACATATACCACGTGATCAGTCTTACAGTTAAGACTCTTAGTGATCTCTTTGTTGGAACCTCCAAATGGTGTAGAAAATTCAGTCATATTTACTCCATGTTGGCAGGCTTTACAAACCTTACACTTGTAAAATCCTTTTCTCTGAGCAAACCAAGAGCCCTTGGCTTGCGGCCCACAAGGGTCATTGACCATAAGGGTGTCCTTCATTGATACCCCTCTTTTGTAGGTAATCATCGGATTTTTGGGGACAGTCATACCAATTATTGGATCCTGTTTGATAAGATGCCAGTTTTTTCTAATGATATTTCTGACTGCTAGATGTTCTTTATTGTAATCTAGGATGAACCTGAAAGTATTTGGTGTCTCACTTTTAGTTATAACTTTCTTTCTAGTTGAGACCAAGGTTTCTCTATCCACCTGATTACATTTGATGAGGGCTTTTTTCAGACATGTGTCATTATATCCCCTTTTCTTGAATCTGGTCAAGCATTCTCCCTGAGCTATTTTTGCCATCACATTATTACTGCAGGTTTGTTTTATCCGCAATAATTCCCCATAGGGGATGCTCTGTACCAGATGCATCGGATGGGCACTACTGGCATAGAGTATTGCGTTGCCTGCAGTGGGCTTGCAATATAATCTTATCTCTAATCTCTCTTGGTCAATATAAACCTCCACATCAAGAAATGTTATTGACGTGGGACTGATAGTTGCAGTGAAGTTTAGATTTATTTCATTCTGGTTCAAAGTTGTAATAAAAGCTTTTGCTTCCAGTTCACTTCCCTGCCAAACCAAGAAAAGATCATCAATAAATCTCCACCAACATTTTACATGTTTCGCTAATGTCTCTGCGTGTTTTGCCATGAGGACATGCTCCTCCCACCAGCCCATATATAACCAGGCATAGCTGGGGAGAAGCTGGCCCCCATGGCTACACCCCTGAGCTGTTGGTATATGGCATCCTGAAACATAAAAATATTGTTGGTTAGACACAATTCAATCATGTTAATGAGCATTTTGTTATGCTCATTATACAAATGTCCTTTTCTCGCCAAGTAGTATTTGATTGCCCTCAATCCATCACTGTGTTTGATCGATGTATACAGTGAGGCTACATCTAATGCAATAAGTAGTTATTCATTGTCCCACACAAAATCTTTCATCTTAGTTAAAAAATCACCCGTGTCTCTAATGTAGTAATCCAGGTTTTGAACAAACTCTTGAAGAAAAAAGTCCACGTAAATGGACGTATTTTCAAAAATACTGTTCCTTGCCGAAATTATCGGCCTTCCATGTGCTTTCATTCTGTCCTTATGTACCTTAGGGATAAAGTACAGGATTGGAATGGTGGGATATGGTTTTCATAGAAATTTGTACTCATCACTAGTTAGCATGCCTTGTTCCCGCCATAGAACAACAAAGCAATGACCGGGCAGTATTGAATTCACGTCACAGTACACAGACCTAGTGTCATAAATCACTGGGTTGGACAACCATTTGTGTTGATTGACTTATTTTTTATATAAAGTATTTTTGCAACAAATTCTTTGGCATCAAAAGATACAACACAACATTCATGACAAAGTACAAAAACGAATTCAGTGAACTGAACGAAAATTATCAAAACAGTGTGAAAGCAAAAAAATTGTCATACATAAATAACATGGACAACTGAAAAAAGGCCTCAAATTAATCACTTTACAGAGGCTCCAATCCTGGATATGAAATAAACAAGGGGACTATTGTGTTTAAAAGAAACCTCCTTGTTACAACCATCACAAGAAACACAATAGATATCACATCAGGTGCTTAGGCTAGGAACAATATAGGAACAGTAGACAATTCCAAAGTATGTCTTAGTTAGATCCTAGCGTGCCCTCATAATCTTGTATCTTGGAGGTGAAAACGTCGACGCGTTTCGAACCCAATATCATTCGACGGGTTCTCCTCAGGACAAGGACTGGGGGATTGTTGTCACTGTGAAACAATTAAGACACAGTGTAAGCGAGGGGGCATTTTAATAAGCTCATCGCGTGGACTCACCCACTTTAAAATTAAAACAGTACCTTATTTGTGAGATGGAGGGGTCACTCCCTGCAGGAAGAGTGAGAAACGAGATTTATATTAGATACAGTCTACCTATGTTTATAGATGTGCTGCACACAAGTTACTACGTAAAATCTGAGCGTACCTTGACAGAGGGCGGAGTTGCCGCTGAACAAGGACGCGGTGCCGGCCGTGATCTGTTATTTGATGTGTAGATCTGAAGTCTAGAGAGAGGATTAAGACTTAGTATATCTCTTGTTGCCAGAATGGTGCGCTGATAAAGCGCGAAGTAAGTAAAAGAAATCCTACCTTTTTTTTAAAAAAGTGGTAATTCGTTCAAATTGGGCGCGTGGGAGGCGGCGGCCGCCGCACGGGCTGGCGTGCTGTTAAAGAAAGGGGGCACACGTTTAGACTGGCATTGGAACGATCATGATTTAAAGCAAGTCCGAAAAGGGGATGCATATCCCAAGCGGATGACTTACTTCTCGGCAGAGAATATGAGCTGCAACGGTCCGGCACACAGTGACTTCTGAGAGACAGCTTGTTGCTGGAGGGGGCGTGTCTCCCTGTATTTCAACCGCCTAAAATCCGGATGCATTGTGGGAATTGGAGTTTTTTAACTGTAGAAAGAGGTGCGCAGCACAAGACTGGAATCTCATCGACATGGACTTTGTGGATTAATAAATCTCCTAATCACGAGGTTTTCGGTACAGTGCGGTCACAGGGGTAGCAACGGCTTCGGCAGACTAAACAGAACGAACAGACATTACATTTATAGACTGCTGAGTTCATTTAGATCGTTCAAACCAGACACTGCGGTGTTAAATTTCAGGATGAGGTACGCCTCTTTCTGTGCCAGTCTTGCATCGGGGTCCCCTCCGGCACCTGGGACATTCTTAATGCTCGCCAAGATGGTCCACTTTAGATCATTTGCAACATGATCTTTTTTCAGAAAGTGCGATACCAGAGGCGCAGTAAGCACTTTGTTGTTAATCCGAGACTTATGTTGGATTATCCGCTGGCGCACTTCTTGTGTCGTCTTCCCTATGTAGATTTTTCCACAAGGACAAGTTATGGCGTACACTGCGTATTTCGTTTTGCAGTTGGTAAAGTCCTCATGGCGCCAGTGTTTCGTTCCATCGGTAAAGTGGGAACCTTCCATCGTCAATCCGCAGACTGAACAAGTTCCACATTTATGGTGGCCTTTCACTGGGCCCATGTTGAAAAGGGTACTTTGTATCTCCTTTTTCATGACACCCCTGGTGGATGAGATTTGCTGTCCTATACTTCGATTTTTTTTCAATGCGAACAAGGGCTTGCCGATCTCAGGGATGATTTCCTCCACGAGGTGCCAGTTGTTCCGGATGATTTTTTGTACTGGATTCGTGTGGGGTCCAAACGTAGACACGCATACCATCCGATCTGTTTGTGGCTTGACTCTTTACTGTAGTAGATGTTCTCGGGGTGTCCATCTCGCCCTCTTCATGGAGTGTTTTACGAGTTTCTCCGGATATCCTCTCTCTCTTAGTTTGTTCATGAGGGCTTCACCATGGATGTTAAAATCTTCAGTTCTTGAACAATTCCTTCTCACCCTAAGGAACTGTCCGTAGGGGAGGTTGTTCTTCAGAGTCTTGGGATGGTAGCTTTTGTAGTGAAGCAAGTTATTTTTGTCGGTTTTCTTCTGGTATAAGGTCGACTTGAGACCGTCTGGTGTTGCTTTGATCTCCACATCCAGAAATGGCATCACTCGGCAGTCATACGACATGCCATCAATTTCATTATGTATGTTGCTTGGATATTGTTCCAAATTGTTTTGTTACTTTTACCATAGCAGGCTTCATCGCCTAGTTGTTTTAAACCTTCCAACAGGTAATCTTGCTTCTTCCACAGGACGACATTCCCGCCCTTGTCTGCATTACGCACTACAATTTCCTTATTATTACTGATTTTCTTCATAAGTTGGTGATATTGTAGTGCCTTATTGTTTTTTCTCCTTGGTATTGTTATGATAGTTGCTTTCTAAAGATTTTTCAAATCGATGATAACCTGCTCCTGGAACATATCAATGTTGTCTTTGACCATTAATGGGTAGAATTTTGATGGTGGTTTGAACGGTGTAACATTATGGACTTTCAATTGTTGAGGGTCAGATCTTGGTTCTTCACTAGTCGGATTCAATCCATGTCCCATTTCAAATAATATGTCCACCATTTGCTGAGTATTGGGAATTTGACTCGTGCTACTTATTTCTGATAGTTCTTGTGCAATGGAAGATCGATCGTTGTTGCTTGTTTCTAAGACTGATATTGGTATATTCATAATCTCTGTTAGCGTCCCACACAAAGCCTTTTTGTTTGTTTGCTCATGGAATTTACGTAATTTTAATTTCCTAACATTCTTGTAAACATCCACCCTTGATTTTGTGTAATTAAAACTGCTTTCGGGGCAGAATGATAGACCCAGGGCCAACAATTGTGTTTCAGCTGTGTTAAGGACCATATCAGTTAAATTGATGACAGTTCTGGCACTACTCTCTGGACATTTAATGGTATTATTTTTTCCAAAAAGTCTTCTGGTGTTTTTTCTTTTTCTTTTATTGTTGATTTTTGTTGGGCAATTCTTCTTCTGCAGGCTTTTCTTCTCTCCCACCTGTTTTGGTTCCTCCTTTGCTGTCGCCTGTTTGTGGCTTTCTTGGTCTTAAAGTTTGGAGGCGCTCCCAGCATAAAAAATCCACCTCCTCAGTGAGAGAGAGTTTGCGACCCCTGGGTTGTTGATTCTTGTTCCGTGTATCGGCCTCCGAGCCACTTCCCGTTACTGAGCTGTCTTCTGATGCAGACGTCAGTTCAGAAAGTTGATTCGCATTTGCTGCTTCTTGACTGGATGCATTTTTACTGTCAGCTTTTAAAGCATCGAATTTCCGTGCAAAGGTGAAAATTCTACCTTGTTCGTAATCGCAGCGATCACAATGGAACTTATATGTTTTACGATCTCCGATCACATGTTCTTCATTTTTGAGGCATTTTTTCATTTTGTTTTTCAACTTGGTAATTTCCCTGATTCTCCATAGCATCAAGTTCTTTAGTGAGAGTGTCAACTTCATCACCTAATTTTACACAGTCCTTTTCCACATATTTCACTAGTATGAATAATAATTTCGGCGAGGATTCCAAATTGGTTTCTGTCCATTCGCGCATCATGTCGCAATCCTGTGCCTCATAGCTAGGGGCAATAAGGATTCTCAACCCGCGTGGAACTCTCCCTACTTCGATGTACCGTTGTAGGGATTTGGCCTCCCACCACCTTTTTTGTTCAGTTCTCCATAATTTTCCAGTTGCCTGCACTTTTCCTTAATCCCAGTATTTGTATTGGAGGCTGCTGCTGCATTCTGGGAGCCGCAGTCCACCTCTGGTACCATGTCGTCATTAAACATTGTTGCTGCCGCCTCCTCCCTTTCCCTTCTGGCATCGGCTGCCGACATTTCTACCTGTGAGTACTGAGATGCTTTGAATGTAATTATTTTAGAAGGCTACCAGTGCACTTTTGGGCTCGATGAAGAAGTCTCTGTTAAGTGGCCACAACAGGCCGCCTAATGCCTCAAATTTACACTGGTACGCTAGCCACACACCCGACGATTACTTCAATTTCGGGTAAAGCTGAGTTGTCTCTTACCGGAGCACCAGTTCCGCGCCAGTCGCGTCCTCCGACACGCCTCCCGCTCACCGCCGTGCCTAACCGGATCAGTAGTCCACAGCCATATACCGTCTTTACTTCATTGGGGCGTCTCTTATGCCGAAAATCCTTTCTGGATTGTTTAATCTTCGCTCGTTACCGAGCAGGAAACTCCTTTGCGGCAAATGAGCCTGTTATGCGCGGGGGTTCGGGTAGAGACAGGAGGAGTCATAACCTGTCTTCTTTATCGCCGAAAACTCCTTACAGCTGCTTCATACCTTTGCAGGATGCAGAACAGAAAGAGCACGAACCACCAAGCTTAAAAGTGCCTTCAGTTTATTTGCCTTCAGTTACAGGTAAATGCTGACAGCCATGACGCGTTTCGTCCCTGCTACGGGGACTTGATCACATGGCGCCCTACTACCAATAGCATCTCTTTTATATAAGTCATCACTTTTTTTTTAAAAAAATGTTTGTTTTTAAACCAACTTCTATTTTTTTATTGGCTGAACATTTATCATGTGATATATATATATTATGTACTAGCGGTCGCCAGTAGGAAGTTATAGTTAGACCTATTTTCAATATGAAATGGTCAACATTCTATTACCAATAACTTTGTCGCCAGTTGACGAATCTTCATATTATTTTCAAAACTCGTGAGGCTCTCCGGTCCGCTCCTATATTGAAAGTTTCGGGGTGATTCGGCTAGCGGGGTCTGAGAATAAAAGGGGGGTCTCATAGGAAACTTTAGACACGGCTACAACATGAACTGCGGAACGGAATTACACCAAATTTGGCAAAAAGGTAGCTCTTGGTTCAGAAAGATCCCTTTTTGTTAAATGGTGTAAATCGGTTCAGTAGTTGCTGAGAAAATCAAAAGTAAAAAAGTTTATACATCTATGGCCGAGGAGGATCCGTGCACCCTCCAGATCATGAGCTGTATGATAATTGACTGTTAACTCTCCAAACTAGGAAGTTTTGGCAGCCATCCGAGCCAACCGAGGCACAAGAAATCAGTAAAGCAAATGCCCAAAATGCGAAAAGGGGGCAGGGTAGAAACACCCGGACCCCCTAGGCCTGCTTAGGGGGTCCCATAAGAACCCCCAGGGCCCAATAAATATATATTTTTTTTAAGCAGGAAAAACCAGCGGAGGATCCGCAGATCTAGACGCAAAAAAAAAAACAAAGCGTGGGCTGCCACGCTTTGTTACTATTTAGTCCCTGGGGGCCAAGTCCCGGGGCAATATATTTAATGCAATGGGGGCCCAGAGGGGCCCCCCAGCCCCGGGGACCGCCACCCCTCAAACCTTCAAACATAACTGGGTGGGGGGCTCTAAGGCCCCCCAAGCCCCGGGAACCGCCACCCCGGGGTTTTATGAGATTATTTGTTGGGGGCTCACAGCCAATCCAGGGACCGCCACCACCCGGGGCTTCTAAAATACATGGGTGGGGGGCTCAAAGGCCTCCCCAAGTCCCGGGGACTGCCAACCCCGGGGCATATATTTTTTAAATTAAAAATAAATTACCTGTGTGAGGGGGCTCGAGCCCCCCCACATGCCCCAGGGACCGCCACATCCCCGGGGCTTTAAATAATGAAATTGGAGGGTCCATGACGGACCCCAGGGATCACCACCTCCCCAGGGGTTGGTAATCTTGGGAGGGGGGCTGCGCGGCCCCCTCCTGGAGCCTGTAATGGCCCTGGGGACCGCAACACCCCAGGGCCTGCTCCTGCAGTGCCCCGGGACACTGCTGTTTGCTTTGGCAGGTTGGGAGCCTCGTGGCTCCTGCCCTGCCATACAAACTGCTTAGGTTTTTGAAAGATACCTGCTCTCTCTTCCAAAAACCAAAGACGATTGCTTTTCCACATGGGGAGCTGCATCTTAGCAGCTCCTCGTGTGGAAAAGCAGTTCCTGCTCACAAAGGACGCAGGGAGACGGTGGGACCGTGGGGGATTGGGAACCCCTCACAGTCCCCAAAGGAGAGGGCCAGCCCTGAGGGATGGGGTCCCCGGGGATAGAAGTGGCCCAGGAGGGGGGCCCCATGGCCCCCCTCCTTAAAAATGTATTTAAAAAAAAGTCAACCCTGGGGGATGGGGTCCCTGGGACCATAATTTGCCTGAGTAGGGGGGCATAGCAGCCCCCTACAAAACAATGGAAAAAAAATGGCTGATTATAGCCTCTGGAGGGGGGCCACGCGGCCGCTTCCAAAGTGTAAAAAAAATAGAAAATAGGGGGTAGGCCCTGGGGGATGGGGTCCCCAGGGCCAATTAATTAGGAAAAGAAGGGGGGCCGCTCAGCCCCCTTCTTAAAAAATAAATTTTAAAAAGACCGGCATCGCGCCTGAGACCCCGCCCCCTCCTTGCAGCACTCTGCAAATGCGCCCCTGGCACGTTTGCAGATGGGGAACTAATTCCCCTTGAATACTGGAGGGCCCTGGGGGCCTACTAGCCCACCAATAACCACCAGTATCCGCCAGGGAGCTGCGTTGCAGAGAGGTGTTCTGAGGCCACACCCCTTTTTACACCTCTCTGCAACGCAGCTCTGTGGCGCCTAATGGAGGAACCTGGTGGGCTAGTTGCACCCCAGGGACCCTCAGGATTCAAGGGTAGTTAATTCCCCAACTTTAATACGCACCATGGGGCACGTTTGCATGGTGATGAAGGCAGGGGGTAGGGCCTGACTTGACATGTGTGCAAACACACCCTGTGGCACGGTTTGAGTTGGGGAATTAATTCCTCTTCAATCCTGAGGGTCCCTGGGGGCCAACTAGCCCACCAGGTACCTCCTGTAAGTACCACGGAGCTGCGTTAAAGAGTGTTGCAAAAAGGGGCGCGGCCTCTGAACACCTCTCTGCAACTGTCATTTCAAGAGCATGTAATCTAGGGTGAGAGTTGTGGTTTGTAAGTCTGTTGTGTGAGTTACGGATTGTGGTCCTATCAATACCTTGCAAATGTGTTTTTAAGGTTTTAGTTTGCAAACTTAACTTTAATAGTGGTTTTTCAAGTGGAAATAATTCTGCGTAGCACAATTATGCATTTGGACAATTTCTTTGGTGTACTAAGAAAGCCTGCCTCTGGCTTGCTTGGGGCAAAATAAAACTGCTCGCACATTTTTTGAGCCTCAGCACACAACATGACATTGTTTAGTTATTAGGTGTGCTGTAAAATCTTCAATTTACCTCATTGTTATTTTTTTCCAGGGTCGAGTGGGAGGCCCTCACTCCATGGGGGAGTGAGGTTGCTTCACTTTTGTTGCCCTGTGCATTCTGGATGGACATTGCCTCTTTAGTTTGCTTTTCCTGGTGACTGCTAGCACCTAAAATGGGGTGTTGGTTTTATGGTCCCGCACGCAGACCATGGATACTTATGCACTATAAAATCAAATGCCATTTAGCATTATAAAAATTACATATTGTATTCTTCATTAAAAAAACACAGGTCATTTTCCATCATGACCTATTGATTGGATGCTTTTGCCCAGTTATTGATATGTTCCCACATTATAGTGACACTTCGTATTCTGAACATCTATTAGCAGAAGAAATATCTTATTTTATCACGAAGTCATGCTATTACACTAACAAAATACCAGAGATGCCTAATTTATTTGCCTTGGAAAATGTGTATCTAGTTGATGAGGACAGATCAACAGATATTTTAGTGAAGAATACATTTTATAAGTATGCTTAATGTAACACATTTTTTCAAATAACCAATCAATATGAATAAATAGCCAATTGGCACATTTATTTGTGTCTAGCATATATAGACAGAGCTGGAGGGTGTTTTGTTTAGACAGCAAAAGGCTTATGAGTCGTAAAGTATTCAGAAGTCAATTACTCAAGGCTGGAGCACATGGACCGATCTCAATCAGTATTAGAAAAAAAAAGGGAAAGGGGTACTAAAGCATGTGCCAAACAAAGTGAGATAAAGTAAAGGAATCCGTCTCATCCCAATGTATGTATTGCTAGTCAGCTTGCTTTGAAATCTGGACCCATATTTTCTATTGCTTTGTATCAGATTTACATGGTACAAGTGACTCAAAACCAATACAAAGTATTGGGGTGGAATTCACCATCCAAAGTAATCCAGGAAAGTTCCTCAAAGAAACAAAGAGCTGTACTATATGGTAATTTGTGCTACTTTACTTCGAGAGTGTGTTCCATGGATGGTGCATGGGTGTTACTGTCATGTTTTAGTGCATATGTACACAATCACATTATATTATTTATTCCCTTTCTTACTCGCTCCCATGTTCCCTTCCTCACTTTCTCCTACCCCTTCTCCTCTCATGTACCATTTAGATATCGGGCATGTGTCCTCAAAGTTGCAGTCATGGGGGTTCTAATGTTGACATTTGTAAATCTCATTTGGGATTATTATTACTGTTGATGGATGCAGAATAAAGGCACTCCTGACTAGTAGCAAGTTATATTGGTATCATCATTTAAAATTACCTGGATTAGCACACTTTTATTGTGGTGGCGAGTGATGGGACCTGTAAGTGGTAATTGCAGGGAGAAGTGTGCTGCCTGTTTGAAGCTGGCCACATTGGATGTTGCTCACTGCCCCTCGAGAGCCGCCTGTGCTTGTCTATAACTACCTGAAGTGATTGAGATGTGCGCAGTGAGTGTTCTGCACGCTGGGTGCTTTCTGGCTACGGCTTGTGGACAGGATAGCCAGACAGGGAGTTCTCCATATTGTTGCATGCCTTAGAGCAGGAAGCTGGAAAGGATTTCTCCTCACGAAATGAGCAAAACACCCAGCGCTTTAAGCCTCATTTCGATACTGGCGGTCTTATATAAGAGCACATCCCAATGAGTTTTATGCTTTTTAGCTCATTCGGTGGCCATCTTTGGAGGTGTCATTGAAAGTTTGAACATTTTCCTGGGGAAATTGTTATAATCCAGTGCCATTTTAAAAGGAAGGTCATTGAAACCCATTCTATTTGAAGATTTACCTTTTCAAAGTTCAGTGACTCATTTACTTCCTATTGTGAAGACAAATAAATGGAACTATGCATCTAGACCCTTCTTTAAAGTTCTTCAAAATAAAAGGTGAACCACCTACACCCTGGAAAAGATAGACGGAGGAGATTTTAAGCTATTTAATGCAAACAGATTGTAATAGAATGCCAGATGTGAGGAAAACATAACTAATGAGATGATACATGATTATCTCATAGTTAACACTAACAATAAACAAATCCAGGGAAGGTTATGGATCATGGGTGATCCCACCATGGACGAAGTGCTGTAGAACATTTAATGAACTGGGTAAAAGAGGTAAATTAAACTCAACAAGGTAAAAAATACAATGAGGTGTGTGCAGTTGCAGAAAATATGTGAAAAATGAGAGCTATAATGGTGGCTCAAGGGCAACAAAGTGTACTGCTTTAGATTTGTTGATCCCAACCATTTTGCATCTTCAAGAAAGTGTCCTGCACTTAACAAAGAGTGCAACATTTGCAATAGAAAAGCTCACTTTTCAAAGATGTGCAGGGATGTGAAAACATGACCCAAGCATCATGTTACAAAGGTGTCAGGAGGCACATATTTTCAGAGAAACTGAAACTGAAGATGACATATTCCCAGAGAGAAATGTAGTGTTAATGGTACATCGAGAAAATATGGACGATGCTGATGAACCCATCAACTGCCTATGTGCAATTTGCAAGTGCTGGGTACAGAGTTGTCTGTCATGGCAGACTCTGGTTCTCCATTCACAATATTATCCCAAATTTGAAGAAAAAAAATTCCACTATTGTCACAACCAAATGTAATAGCTGTCACCATAGGGCGATGCATTGATTTAATAGGTTACTTTAGTGCCATGGTAAAGGTCATATGAAGAGTGGCCACGTTGAAGATTTAGGTGGCCAAAAAAGAAGCACATGTGCTTGGGTGGAAGGACCAAAGAAGACTAAGAATTAAAGTTGATCATATTGCAGTGGGCCCAGTACTGGTGGTAAAGATCTGCAAGCTAAGGAAAAGATAATTTCCTCTTTCTCCAAAGTATTTACGTAAAAAATGGGAACATTTTTAGGCTAAGGATATGAAATAAAACTGAAAAGTGGCATTGAACCCATCAAACAAAAAGTGAGAATTGTACCATTCAGCATTAGAAAAGAGTTACAATATCTTTTGGATGAAATGCTAACAGAGGACGTCATCAAAGAGATAGAAGCATAGGACTGGATTTCCCCTGTGGTTTTGGGCAAGAAAAATTATTGCAAACGATTGTGAAAAGACTTGAGGGCGCTTAACTAAGACATCATTGTTGACAGACATCCATTGCCAAAGATAAATGATCTGATTTCTATGTTCCATTGTGCCACTGTGTTTTCCACGTTAGACGTGCTTAGTGCCCACCACCAAATAAACTTGGAAGAAAAGCCAAAGCATTTGTCGACTTTCATCACAACATGTAGTGTGTACCAGTTCAAAAGGATGCCATTTGGATTGGCATTAGCATTGTCACTTTTCCATAGAGCCAAGCAACATAATGAGGAATATTTTGGTGTACTTCAAGAGGTTTGCAAGAGACTGTCTAAGAAATGTCTTTTTTTGGGCGTTAAAAAATTTAAATTTTTTGAGTCCCTGCTGGAATACTTAGGACACACTATATCTGCCAAAGGTGTGGTTCCCAAAGAAAATCTTGTGAATGCTATAAAACAAGCACCTGATGATAAAGAGAAATTCATGTCCTTTCTTGTGTTGTGTGAGTACTATAGGACATTTGTGAAAGACTTTGCCACTGGGATGGTTCCATTGAGGAAGTTGCTATGCAAGTGGCTTCGAGTGGATCAAGTCATAAATTGTAAATGCACCTGCACTTCAACTTTTTGTGTAAGAAAAGAAGTGTGTGATATTAGTAGATGCAAATGCTTTTAGGCTGGGTGCTGTGTTGTCACAGAGATCAGGTGGAACTGAGAGGGTGGTAGCATAAGCTTTTAAGACAGTGAATGAATTGGAACTAGTATTCCATTTTTGAATGTGAGTTATTAGCCTGTGTGTGGGCTACACAACCATTTTAGACATTTCATTTGGTAACATCGTACTGCCAGTGTGACAGATCACAAGCCCCTCATACCTATTTTATCACCTGGTGATGGAAGACATTCCACTACCCGTATTGCCAGATTGTCCTCAAAGTTACAGGAGAATAGTTTTTAGATTGGTTATGTGCCTGGCCAATTAAATCAAGCAACAGTTTTTTTGTCCAGGTTGTCCAAAGAAAGGAGACAGTGCAAGTGAATGAGGATGAGGGTTTTGATGTGGTAGCCAGAGTAAATGATGTTTTGGAGCTAATGCAACAGTAAATGACGAAGATTATTGGATGAGTGAATATACAATATGAGGAATAGAACATGGTCAAAAAATACCTTGCGAAAGGCTGGTCCAGTATCAAAATTCTTGTAGGTCCCTTTCATTCCTTTGCATAGGTGGTGTCTGAGTTGTCCCACTTGTGAAATTGCGGAACATCTCCCAGAATGGTGTCACCATGGGCACTTGGGAATGACTGTGTTGAAAAAAGAAATGCAAGGACATTACTGGTGTTCAGGGATGGATGCTGATTGCTTTGTGAGACAATGTGATGTATGCAAAGTTGCAGACAAAAATTGCAAGACCCAGATTCTTCCTATACAAGTGATGCCATGGCCAGAGTGTGCATGGAAAAACGTGGGGTTAGCCATTGTGGAACCATTGGTGACTTACCAGGAGATGTGATATTTGCAATAGTCCTTATAGGCTATCATTCAAAGGGGCAAGAGGTAAAGATTGCGGAAATTATAAACACCAGTGCTGTGAATGAATTTCTCATTAAAGTGTTTCGTAGACGAAGACTTCCCTGAGAAATTATTTACTGACAATGGTGTGTAATTAATTTTTAATGAGATGACAAAGTTTCTCATTACTCATAAGCTAGAGCATATACATACAGACTTATATGATGCACAATGCAACTGCTTGAAAGAACGATTAAATCATTATTTGAAGTAAAGTATTCACTTGGCTGTGATGAGAAATATTCCTTTCTATGAGTTTGTTTTCAAAATGTTGTAGGCATATAGAATCATACCAGATACTGTCACAGGTCTATTTCCCTTTGTGCCAAAGAAAGGTAGACAACCCACCTCATTGATCTGTCCTTGGTGGTTTAAATCAAATTCTCAAAGCACAAGGATATGAATGAGCAAGATATGAATGTTGTTAAAGGAAAGGTTAGCAACAAGCAATGCGTGTCAAAGAGACAATTTGATGTGGCACATAAAGTGATACCATGCAATATATCTGTGGGGACTTTGTGAGAATAAGAACCCATCAAGGTGATCAAAACCAACAAGAGAAGTGCGATAACCCAAGTTGGCAAATGCTGGAGTATTAAGAGACTTTCTAAGTGCACTAATGATAGGATTAGCAAAATGCCTGTAAAGTGCAGAAGTGATACAGAACATGATTACAAGGATCAACCATGTTAAGCAGATAGTGAGTGGTTCATTGAGGGGAATTTGTGAGTAAATGAATATAGCTCGAAACCATGAGCTAAGGTCACTGACCTGCCTATGGCAGAAGAATGGTCTGTAGACTCTAATAGGCCAACAGCAAGTTATGATGACACTATAGCCAAGAACGTGAGAATTGCTCCAAAGTTTAGAGTTCCATCACAGGAAATATTGATTGATGATTAACTTGTGACTTGGGAGATGTGTCATCTTTCAGTGCATAAGTACATAATACCAGTTTATCTGTGATTCCCTTTCTTACCTGCTCCAATGTTCTCTTTTTCCTTTTCTCCTACCCCTCCCTCTCCCGTATACCTACTAGATATTGGGCTTGTGCCCTGAATGTTGATGTTGTTTGGGTATTAATGTTGACAGTTGTAAATGACAGTTGAGATTATTATTACTGCATGATGCACTGATGATTGATACAAGATTAGGGCACCACTGACTAGTAACAAGTTATATTGGTATTGTCATTTAAATTACCTGGATTACCACAGTTCCCATGCAGCCAACCAACGGTTTTGATCCAAATCCCTATCTACTGATATTCATAAGCAGGGAGACAGATCCCTATCTACTAACATTTGGAGGTAGGGATTTGTGTTACAAATGTACTCCTTGATGCAGGCGAGATGAAAAGAAACGTTTTTTTTTGTAGATATTATTAAAACTTTGCATGTGCGCTCCATCGTACAACACACAGAAAGTGGGAAATGCCTAAAGGATATTTTGAAAGCATCCTCTTCCACTACAAAACCTATGCTTTGAAGAACACACACACTCTTTTACTTGGCGCATATATATAAAAGTGCTGACGGAGACAAAAAAATGTGCCATATCTTACTAGTTATAGCACATTTATACTCTCTCCCTTAGAAAAAAGACAGCATAGTACCCTCAAATATTACTTAATCTGGGCAAGGTCCAGACAATGAAATGGGAAGAGTATAGAGTTTCTGTAGATAAAGTGCATTCCTTGTCTTTTGCTATAGTTTTGGAAAGTTGAATCTGAATCCTCTGTGTCCCGCAGACTTAATTGTTTTTGCTATATTTATAAATATTATAAATAAAGAAAAGTTGCAAAAATGTATTCACACATTACTGCTGGCATTGACCAATGGCCACATATAAGTGTTGGCTACATGTGACAGATTGAGAGCAGGGCTTGACCAGAGTCCAGACCCTGCCACCAACTCCTGCTTCACATGGCCAAGTTCTGTGTGCCGATGGGATTGGCCTCCTCATGTTGGCTGTGTGCTGCTTTTGGCTGAAGTCCAGACATTGTGGCCCACACCCACTTTACACAGCCAAAACCTGTGGACAGTGGGTTTGTGACCACCACTGAAGGCATTAAGCACAAGGCCTTGCCACAGGCAAGTCCCTGTTGCTTCCATTTGCACAGACAACATCACTTGCAGCACAGGCTGGCTGCCGTGTTCAAAAGGTGTTTGAATAAAATATTAAATAAAAAATATAGCGATACAAACATGTTGTGCCAAAAAATATAGTGATGTGAAAATATCATGGATATGAGGTATGAATATTGTTTTAAGCATTGTTTTTAATATTATTGTAAAACATATCATTTTAGAAATTATCATAGCATATACTATCATTTACAAGTCTTATTTTATTTGTATTTTAGTGTAGTGTAGTGTGTTGATTTTATATATTATACATTTTCCTAATTTGTATGTTTGTCTGATAATTTATTAACCATGGCATTTCATTTCTTTTATTTGAAACTGTATTATTGTGCAAAAATAATGTAAATATAAAGTTTTTGTAGCAGGATGTTTTGTTTTCAGGGGATAAATGTGGAGGATTTGTAAACAGTGAATATTTGAATTTACATGTAAAAAATGTTTTTAATGGAATGCAAATTAATATAAAAAAATACATTGATTAATTTTGATAAATTATTTTTTATTAAAATTTCATAACTATTTTAATGTATAGAACATTAAAAAACAGTGTCTTTTATAGTAAATATTTCAATCATTATTGTATTTATACAAATTTAGTGAAATTTACCTTGAATAATGTGAGTATTTTTAAATTTAGTTTATATTTCTAATGTAATGCACTTTTTTAAAAATGCAATTGTTATTGGCAATTTTATATTTTTATGTTTTTTAAAATGTTGAAAATTTTACAGTTATCGTTAATAAATTACTTGAATTTGGTTTATTTTTATACTGAAAGAATTATGTGTGAGTATGGAATATTGATTGGGTATATAAACTTTTTAGTATCCAACACCTTCCCTAAAATGGTTTAGATAGGAGTGGTTATGGTGTTATCCCTTTAGTGTCCAATGCTTTCCCAAAATGTGTCAGTTTGGAGTGGGTATATTAAATGGCACCCCCTTAGTGTCCAACACCTTCCCGTAATTGATTTAGAAATAAGTGGGAATAGAAAATGTCATCCCTTTTGTAATTAGCACTCTCTTCAAAATTGTTTAACTTGGAACTGGAATGGTAAATGACATAGTTTAGTGTCCATCACCTTAAAGTACATGATTTAGATGAGAGTGGGATTTGTAAATGTTACCCCTTTAGTGTTCAACACTTTCTCCAAAGTGGCTTACGTTGGAGTGACAACATTTAATGTAATCATTTTAGTGTTAAATTTGTTTGCTAAAATGTACTTCTATGTAATAGGAGTAGTTTAACTGACTTTGTTAGTATTGTTGATGTTTAGAAAGACAATTAAAATAGTAGGTGACAGAGCAGTCAGTTTCACTTTTGCCTGTGTCCATCCTTTTAAAAAAAACGCTGTTATGCTGCTAGACCGCTACCTATGTTTTTAAAATTATGTCATTGAATGTACTTTTCTTACTGCACTAATAATTGAATCTGAACTGTGTGGGGGGCAGGACTCGATACCAGGTGGGGAGGAAATTGCCTGATTACTACGGACGCTCCATGGCTGACATTTTCGGCATGGGGCGGTCCAGTTGTTGACCGGGGTAGATAAAAAGGAACGTTGGCGCAAGTGCGCCAGACTTGATGACAGAGCAGTAAGTTTCACTTTTGCTTGTGTTCACCCTTTTTAAAACACCTCTGTTTTGCACAATTCTATGCTGCTAGGCCGCTGCCTATGTTTTTTAAATTATGTAAGTGAATGTACTTTCCATACTGCACTAATAATTGAATTTAAACTGTGTGGGGGGCAGGACTCTATACCTGGTGAGGAGCAAATTTCCTGATTAGAACGAATGCTCAGTGGCCGCCATTTTGGACACAGGCGGTCTAGTTGTTGACCGGGGTAGAGAAAAAGGAACGCTGGCGCGAGCGCGCCACTGGCTCGCAGAAGGCCCGCCTAAGGCAAGCCTGTCTCTGCCCGTCAGCCCCCCGTATGTGACCGGGAACTATGCCAGATGCTTGCCAGGTAACGTGCATCATAAAGATGATCATTTAAGATATAGTAGGGAAAGTCTTTTTGCCATAGGAAAATGTGCGAGCTGTCGTTCCTACTCTCCCCTTTCATTTGACATGATCGATCTTGCATGTAAATACTCTACCTGGGCCGCCTGCCCTTCCTTTGTCACCAAGGATACAGTAAAAAGAGGGAATCCCTATGTGCAGATAAGCCTTATTCCGACTCCTAGAACAAGAAATGATTTGAATGCAGCACTTCTCAACATAAGATCTATGAAAAAACATGAACTGCAGCTCTTTGATCTCCTCATTGATTGAAGGCTCGATATTATGTTTGTCACTGAGACCTGGCTGAATGCCAGTTCTAACCCCACTATTGCTAACGCTATTCCACCCGGTTATTTGTTAATCGGGGTGGATAGGTCAGTGGGTAGAGGTGGGGGGTTAGCTATAATCCTTAGGGATACTTTTTCATGTGTACCACTTCCCATTGCTGAAGTAGTGGGGGCCGAGTCTATTCGCTTCCTTCTAACAGTGTCAGCTTATCAGTCCATTGCAGGTGTATTAATATATAGACCACAAGGGCTGGCAGGTGCGTTTCTGGAGTCATTAGGACACGCTGCCCCAGTCGTGGCCAAGTACAGTGACTGCAGGGCACTTGGTGATTTTAACATCTACATGGGCCAACTTATGGATCCCAAATATATGAGGGTGTACGAATCCCTAATTATTTTGAATTTAAATCCCTATGTCTCACTCCCCACTCATGATAAGGGTCACATTCTTGACCAGATGTACCCCTCCCCATTATTTGGTCTGATCATTTTTTACTCACTGTTAAAATTGATAAGGAATTAGGAAGGTCTCAATCACATGGTAAGCCGCGGGTGATGTTTCAGGTCTTTTGATCGGCTCACCTCAGAGGCATTATCAAACTCACTTAGGCAACATCCAATCCCTATCAGCGGAAACATAGATAAAGACGTACACTCTTTAGATAACTGGCTCCTGGAGCGCTCCATGGAACTAGCCCCTCTTAAAACATGAGTAGCTAAATCCTGAAGAGCCTCAGCCCCATGGTTTGCGGAGGCTCTTAACAAAAGTAAAGGTGCCTGCAAGCTGCTTAAGAGGGTATGGAGGAATAATTTTAACCCCACAAGTAAAATTACTTGTAAATTAGTGTAAAAGCCCACTACGCCAAAGTGTGTGAGCAAAAAAAATTCTTCCTATCTACGAAAATTGACCAGGCTGGAAACAGAAGCAAAGAACTCTATCGAATTGTAAAGGATTTTGCCAGCCCGAATGCTATCAATAGCTACTCCACCCCCACTCAGGAATGGATTACCCTGATTGCGAAACATTTTCACAATACAATTACAATTAGTCAAGATTCTTTTGGGGATCGACCCCATGAATCGGATGGTCACTCAGGTTTGTCCCCCCTGAATCCCCTGATGCCACTAATTTAGAAGGGGCTCTTTTACAGTTTCCCTCCATCTCGTTGGCCAAATCACTTTAAAATTATGAGATCACTTAAATCTGGCTCCCCTGCAGACCCCTACCCTGCGAAAGTTGTATTGGCATTTTTATATAGCGCACTACTTACCCGTAGGGTCCCAAGGCGCTTCGACCGCTGCAAAACCCTTCCTGGCTTCCCTGAGAGATGGTCCCTTAATGGGTATCTCCAGGGTGAGACCAGGCATCCCCGGCGGTCTGGTGGGGCCATTAGTGAAGATGAGGCAAGCTAATGCCCAGAGTTGCCGAGTGTGATCGCTGATCAGAGTGGGCACCGAGGCGAGAGAATTATCGAGTCCGCTGACCCTGGTCCAGAAACCTGCCGCGCCGGGAATCGAACCCTGGTCCCGGGCCGTCCTCTGCTCTCGGGTCTGCCGCCTCTAACCAGTGAGCCACACTACTTCACTCGATGGCATCTATAGCCGGGGTGATCAATCCCATGGTCAACTCGATTATGAACTTTTGACTATCCGAGGGTACGATGCCCATTAGCTAGAAAGATGGGAACATTTTACCGCTTCTAAAGAGACCTTCGGCAGATCCTACTGTAGCAAGTAATTACATGCCTATATTGTTGCTACCTTTCTTGTCAAAGGCTTTGGAGGAATATGTAAATAATGTCATAACCAATTTTATAGAGGCCAATCATGTTTTACACCCAAGTCAATCAGGGTTCAGAGTCAACTTCAGTACGGAGACAGTGCTACTTGAAATTTCAGAAACAATAAACAGCATGCTCGATAGAGGAGGTAAAGCCGTACTGATACTATTAGACCTCTCTGCGGCTTTTGATGCAGTGCCCCATGATCTACGTTTGCACAAATGTAAGGCCTGTGGCATTGGAGGCACGGTACTTCGGTGGCTTATTTCATATTTGGATGACCATCAGCAAACAGTATGGGTCCCTACTTTTTCAGCCCTCATCCCCTCATTCTGAGTCCGTCCCTGTTTAATGTGTATACAGCACCCCTGGCACTTCTGGCTGAGGATTGTAGTGCCAAAGTAATATCCTACACCGACGTCACTCAGCTGCTGTTTACGTGTGAGAAAGACAGTATGCTGAGGGATAGTGAGATAAACGCTTGCCTGTCGAAGGCGTTTGCCTGGTTCAGACAGAACCAGTTGATGTGCAACTTCAAAAAATCGGAAATCATTTTCTTCTGGCATAATCCGGGTAGGGAATAGCACCAGTGGTGGCCTCAGCATATATACCCTCCAGTCAGCACAGTCACCGCGGTTAAAAATCTTGGAGTAAAATTAGACGCAGACATGTCCATTAAGTCTCAGGTCCAAACTGTGGCCGGGAAATGATTTGAACTACTCAAAATGATGAGGAACTTTCTTCCTCTTCAACCAGTTCCTCACAGGAAAACTGTAGTCCAGCCCTATTAACATCCACACTGGACTATGTCAATGTTCTGTACCTTGGCCTCCCAGACTACCTATTAGGCCGCCTTCAGGTGGTACAAAACGCGGCAGCACAGGCCATACTCATGGTAGGCCCCAGGACACATATGACCCCTCATCTGATATCCTTGCACTGGCTTCCGGTGTGAAAGAGAATATATTTCAAAGCCCTCTTTCTGGCTTTTAAGGCTTTTCACAAAGTCGGGCCCCATTCATCAGGAACAGAATTCAATATTATGATCCCCTTAGAACCCTGAGATCCTCCACTCAGCGACTGTCGACGGTGCCAAAATGTTCTCGCTCTCGCATAGGGGGCCCCTCCTTTCAGGTGGTGGCCTCACAGCTGTGGAACATCCTGCTGCCTTCTTTAAGACAGGTTCAGGATCTCCGCAGCTTTAGGAAAAGTCTTAAAACTTGGCTTTTCCAACGCTAGTAGAGATATCCATGTCAGTCTGTTTCACTGCTTTGGTCTTTGGGTCCTTCTAAGCGCCGGGACACTCTGTGGAGAAGCTGTGCGCTTTACAAGTACCAAGTAACATAACATAACATAGTTTGTTGTTTATTTGCAATAAATGACATTATGAGTTGCATATTTTCATAGAATGAAGGTATTTAACACATTTTTCAATTTGTTTATTTTTTTAAAGTTTGTTTAATATATAGCTTAACAGTTCTTTTATTATATATAGTTCTCACAATAATCAATTATATACTGATGAATAAAAAAATGTAGTACATGTTTTTATTAAATAAACAATGTGACTCATATTTACTTTTTTCAGGTAATTTTTAACTCTAATTCATTTGATTCATAGGCATATTCTTAACACAATTTTGACTTAAGTTTTTTCAGTATGTATTAAATAATGGTATATTTTTAATATTATTTAAGTTCCACGTTACAATTTGTTTACATTTTTCAACAACATAATGTAACATGTTTTATGTGTTTAATCATTTTTTACGATTGTGAAAGCATTATTTAAACACTTTTTACTAATTTTCTCATTCATTTCCATGGAAAGATAGTCTTTTTCTTAGTTTCATTTAGTGGCAATTTTTTTTTTATTATTACCTTCTATTTTCTAGTCTTTTTTGGTCTAGTTCCCGGGATCCAAGTAGCGGGAATGTTTTGCTGTTCGTCGGAACAGTAAGTCTGAGGGAAGGGGGAGGTACATAGGGGTTCTAGAGGTTAGTTATAGTGTTCCTTGTGGGTTTCAAGTACATTTAGTTGTACTAATTATATTGTTTTTCACTAGTGTGTTAGTTTACGTTTTTCTACGCTGCTTTAGTAATTTATTGATACGATATGTTATATGGTGTTAAGCAGCTGTTGATGAGAGTCATATACAAGTATTTTATGATTGTACTGTTTTCTGTGGGTGGGGTTCCTTCTTTACTTTGCAGGATTTTCTGTACTAATGTGTCCTAAGGAAATATGTTTTAGTTTCTAATAAACCTATATTTTTTACTTTCATTATATTTATGTGTCCAGGAGCATTTCATTTTTTCAAAACCTTTGCAGTTTTTTTTTTGGTTCCTAGATACTTTTAGATATTTTTGATTGTTTTGATGGGTCTCTAATAGATTTGTTTCATTTTTATTTTTGGGAAGTTTTTCAAATTTTTTCCAGTTTTTGGTGGATTATGCATTTAAATATTGATTTTGAGTTTTATATAACGCAAACTCAACGATACCCAAAGGTACCAGAGCGCTTTACATGAGCACAAGCTGCATTTCAGAGGGTCACATTCATCTTTTTGGGAGTTTAAGTGATTAGTCCAGAGTCCCAGGATGTTGAGCGTCCCTGCGGTCGAACCCGGTTCTTCAGCTTCAAGGTTGACCTCTCCAGCAATTAGGCCACATCATCTCCCTCTATTTGTTTTGGGTGGGAAATGTTATGTTTTATCATTTATGTGTTATGTGATTGGTATTTTGTGGTGTATTCTATGTGTTGTACTTATTTTACACAACGGATTGAGTTTGTTGTTTGAAGTTTTTAGTTGGAGATGTTTAAGTAAAAAAACAATATATATATATTACCTACTGGCGGTCGCCAGTAGGTAGATATATTTAGGACCTATTATCCATAGGAAATCTGCAACATTCTATTTTAAATAACTTTGGTGCCGGTTGATGAATGTACGTGAAATTTTCTAAACTTTTAGCCAGCTCAGTTCCGCTCCTTCCCTAAAAGCTTCGGGGTGATTGGTCAAGCGGGGGCAGAGAAAAAAGGGGGTCCCAAAACGTGTTTTCCCCATGCAATTTCCCATAGGACCTATAGACACGGCTACAGCCCAAACAGCTGAACGAAATTACACTAAATTTGTCAGAGTGGTAGGCCTCAGTTCTGACTTGTGCCTTTTGCTTATATGGTGTCAATCTGTTCAGTAGTTCCTGAGAAAATGACAGTTAAAGTCATTTATATATCTATGGGCGCGGTGGATCCACGTATCTATCTGCATACCCAAAGCGCAGCCTGCACGCACCCTGCCGTGCACGAGCTGCATGGTGATTGGCTGTCAAAATCAGAAAGTGTTGGCAGCCATCTTGTGCCTCGGTAGAATCGAGGCACAAAAAACCCAAAACAAACGCCACAAAATGCGAAAAGGAGGCAGGGTAGACACACCCTGACCCCCTAGACCTGCTCAGGGGGTCCCACAAGGAACCCCAGGGAAAAAAAAATGCACTTTCTTTTTGCTTCTTTGTGTAATTCGCACAAGGTGCCTAAAGTAATCATTTCATGTTACTTAGAAATTGAGAACCATCTTGTTTGGTGTACAAAGTAAACCTTTGTAATACTGTTTGCATGAAGTCACAGCGCAACATATCTCACTGTTAGGCACTCTGACAGAGACAGCAATGGGTAACGATCCTCTTGTTGAGCCTCCTGCAATCATGGTTGCCTGTGACCAGGCTTAATTTCTAAATTTGTATCCTAGAGCTCAAAATTCCCTCACCATGACTTTTTGCTTCTTTGTGTAATTCGCACAAGGTGCCTAAAGTAATCATTTCATGTTACTTAGAAATTGAGAACCATCTTGTTTGGTGTACAAAGTAAACCTTTGTAATACTGTTTGCATGAAGTCACAGCGCAACATATCTCACTGTTAGGCACTCTGACAGAGACAGCAATGGGTAACGATCCTCTTGTTGAGCCTCCTGCAATCATGGTTGCCTGTGACCAGGCTTACTTTCTAAATTTGTATCCTAGAGCTCAAAATTCCCTCACCATGACTCTCTTACCCTCAATGGTTGTCTCAACCTACTTAATGTCTCAAATTGTGAGGCTAGGCAAAAGGAATTACATTTGGTTCTGTGTAATGGAACCTCTAAAGTTTTTTTGTGAGAACGTCCCCAGGCCCGCGAGGTGATTCTTTTTCTCATGCCCACTGTACACTTTCAGGCAGGAAGTCCTGGGAGAAAGCAAACTTGATTCTTCCAGCAGTGAGTGACTCAGCATTGCTTCTACTATCTCCACGTAGTCTCAAAGTGCCACTGAGTTTCTCTTCGTGCTCATGGAACCTAGTTCCTCAGCCCTTCAGCCATCTGGTATATAATAATACGTAATAATGCATGATTTGTGCCACTACCTTCTGTGTGTCCAATATGCCTGTCAGTAAATCTGGGTTTGCATCAAATTCCAAGGGTGGATGCAATGCATGTGAACATCCATGCTCCACCAACGGTATACCTATTATTAAGAAGTGTATTAAACATACACACTGCTGCATAGCATTACAGTTCATTACAAAATCACACAAGGTATCATAAATCATCCTTTGCATTGCTTTGTAAATCTTACTTAAGCCTTTGTCTTTGGGCGACACAAGGACAATCCAATGGCTTAATAAATCCTGCCACAAGTATTTGAAACCAATATTTTATTTTGCTACCTGACATGCTAAGTTCACAAAATAGGCACTCAGACACGGTCACAAAATGGCCAACCCAATTAATATGCAGAATGCATTGCACAATTTATGATGCCCTGCAGTTGGCAACAACCTACTCGATTATTGCCTGCAAGGAGCATCAGACCACTGTCACTGTAATAGCATTACAAAATGGAAAACTCTTTTTGAGGTAAACCTCCATGAGAATAGGCAGTGGTCTTCTGGAGCACTGTTTATTTCCAGAGAAGCTGCCACCTGGAATACCAGAGGAAGGGGGTGCAAAGGGGACACCTTCCCCTTTCCTATTCCATTACCATCTCAACTTGGGAGTAAAGAACAAATCACTGGTTTCCAACAAGATTTGCGGTTGCAAACTTTTGATTCATACCAAACCAGCTCTCAATTTGGAAGGAACGCCCATTACACACAGAATCTGTTCCATAGTTCAGAAAAAGTTTTATGACTCTGGCCCTGTGGCCGATTTAAGTTGGGAGATTAAGTCTCCTTGTATCCTGAGGATCCCTAGAGTCCAACTAGTCCACTAGGTACCTCCAGTAAGCGCCACAGAGATGCATTGCAGAGAGGTGTAAAAAGGGGCGTGGCCTCTGAACACATCTCTGCAACACAGCTCCCTGGCACATATTGGAGGTACCTGGTGGGCTAGTTGCCCCCCAGGGACCCTCAGCATTGAAGGGGAATTAATTCCCCAACTAACAACTCGCCAGGGGGCGCGTTTCAACAGTGGTGAAGGAAGGGGCATGGCCTAAGGCGACATGTGTGCAAACACGCCCTGTGGCACGTTTTAAGCTGGGGAATTAATTCCCCTTGAATACTGGGGGTCCCTGGGAGCCAATAGCTCACCAGGAACCTCCAGTATGCGCCAGGGAGCTGCGTTGCAGAGAGGTATTCAGAGGCCACGCCCCTTTTTACAACACTCTGCAACGCAGCTCTGTGGCGCTTATTGGAGGTACCTGGTGGGCTAGAGTGCTGCAAGGAGGAGGCGGGGCCTCCGGCACGATGCTGGTCTTTTTAAAAAATATATATTTTTAAGAAGGGGGGCTTGGTGGACTCCCTTCTTTTCCTATTTTCTTGGCCCTGGAGACCCCATCCCCCAGGGCCTGACCCCTAGTATTTTTTTTTAATTGGAAGGGGGGCCGCGTGGCCCCCCTTCCAAAGCCATAATCGCCCAGGGGAGCCCAGCCCTGGGCATGTTGATTTTTTAAAGTTTTTTTATTTAGAGTGGGGCTGCCTTGTCCCCCTCCTTCGGCCATTTAAGGCCCCGGGACCCCTTCCCTCAGGGCCGGCATTTGTTTTCTTTTAATTAACTTTTGAGGAGAGGGGCTGCGTGGCCCCCCTCTCGGGCCACTAATAGCCCAAGGGACCCCATCCCCCGGGGTTGCCCTCTCCGTTGGGTACTCCGGGTGGGTCCCCGATTCCCCCATGGTCCCGCCGGTTCCCCTCCTCCAGCGAAATCCGGCATTGATTTTTCAGAGGGGGAGCTGCTAAGCTGGAGCTCCCTGTGTGGAAAAGCAATCCGCTTTGGTATTTGGAAGAGAGAGCGTGGCCCCCCCGCCCACCATTTACAAAGCCACGGGGGTGGTGGTCCCTGGGGCTTGAGGGTCCATCTAGGAACCCGAGCCGAGACGCCTACGGGTATTTGCACGCGCTCTATAAATATCATTAAATAAATAAATAAATAAAAATAATATATTTAGAGCCCCGGGAGGTGGGGGTCCCCGGGGCACGTGGGGGGTTCGAACCCCCCCACACAGGTTTTTTTTTTTAAACAAGCCCCATGGGGTGGCGGTCCCCGGGGTTGCGGGGGGGTCATGTGCCCGTCAATATTTTTTAGAAGCCCCGGGGGTGGCGATACCCGGGGCTTGGAGGGGCCTTTGAGCCCCCCACCCATTTATTAAACAAACCCTGGGGGTGGCAGTCCCCGGGGCTGGGGGCCCCTTAGGGCCCCCATTATCATATAACCATTGCCCCCGGGATTTGGCCCACCCAGGGTTTTGAACATTTCACGTAGGTTCGTCAACCGGTGCCTATTGGGAATAGAATGTTGTGATTTTCCTATGGAAACTAGGTCCTAACTATAGCTATCTTCTTGCGACCACCAGTAGATAATATATACATATATATATATTGTCCATAGTAGATTGTCCTGACTACTTTGTTGTGAAGCACCATCAATAATATAGTTTTTCATCTCCACAGGTTGCTTCCTAAATAAAGAATAAATGGCCTTGTTCACAAAAGAATCAGGGATTGTCGATTGAACACACAGGATAAGTATATAAATTGGAGCGCACAGGGTTCATTACCCCTTAGTCCATAATCCAAGACCTTTCTCTTGTTTTGTTTTGGTTTTGCGGGTTTGAATCACCATTGACAAGCTATTGAATGTTGGGAACCAGAGGACGCAACCTGTAGGCGTACGGCCTACAGAAGGAAAACTCCAAGGGGATGAATCCACAAACACCAGAAGACTCTGCTCCACTGGCGGAGTTAGCGGAATTTTGCATCCTCCGCATTCGGCGAAGAAGCCGAAGTTCCTGCAAAACTTCCGACTCGTCTGCGGAGCGGAGTTCAGCCCTGACCCTACCGCCTCCCATCCCCGCTATCAATATTTTTTTTAAATAAAATTTACAATTTAAGTAAAATAAAAGCACAATTACCTTATCGCGGCATCCGGGCTGCCCTTCTCCTCGCCGTAACACCTTACGTGAGAAGTACGTCATGATGGGACTGCGCATGTGCATGCATGTGCAGTCCTACCATGATGTACGGGATTACGCCATGATAAGGTAAATGCGCTGGTATGTTACTTTAATTGTAAATGTATTCTATAAAATATGTATTGCAGGTGGGTGCTGAGCTCTATGGAGTTGATGGCCAACTCTGCAGAACTCCGCGTAGAGCAACTCTGCCTGCTCCACCTGAGTTACCCAAAGCACCTACATTGTGAATGAAATTGAGCTTTTAAGGGAATATTCATATACAATTAGTTTGCAAGTTCACTAATGGCATGTTTGGAATTTTGGGGTAGCAAATCATTTATGAGTGGGCGAAACAATACTCCTGCAGTAGTTTCTCATAATGTCTTTGTGAATTACCCCCAAAGGGATCTATGGGAGTGGTAACTTAATGCATGCCCTCACCAAATTTTTGTGCTTAGTGCTCTTTTTAATAGTTGAAGAACAGGCGCAGTGGTACTTTACCATTTTAGGGTCCGATTACGAAGCAGTTAGGAAATCTTCCCGGACTAATTGGTTTGGAAATGGTTTCCAACCCACTCGGATTCACAAAAATATCCAGTACGTTTTTTTATTAAGTTCATTACAACAGATTGAAAGTGCTTTCTCATTCTCGTAAAGGTCACTATTCATTGGTTCAAGAGAGTCCGACAGACCGAGTCGATGCTTCCAGATACGATTTTGTTGGACTCCCATTGACTTGAATGGGAGCCTATTTTCCTAAATGCATCGTAATTGGGCCCTCGGTTGATAAGACGCGTTTCTGATCCGATTCCAAAGGAGCTAATGCCATTAGGAGGCCTTCCTAACCGCATTGTAATTGGGCCTTAGGTGGTAATGCTTTCTAACCGCATCATAATCCGGACCTTAGAACTTAGTAAATGTTTTTGTCTTTGAAACATTAAAATAATGGCTGTTTTTAATAAGAAAGTAGCATCATTAATGAAATCTTTATTATATTTATAGAGTGCAACAGCACACATTACAACAACATAACGTAAAGCAATTATTATCCCAACAAAAACTTAGTAGGGCCAAACACAGCAAAACACTAAATCAAAAATCCTTTATTTGGTTTCATAACCATCAAAGGTAGAGAACATCCATGGGATATATTCAACAAATGTTGCTTCATTCAATATCCTTAAAGCATATACTGTAACAAAACATTAAAATTAGATCATAAAACATAATCTCTGCAGACAACATGCAGTGCAGTTTCATTACAGGTATTCCGGTTTGAAAAATCAAAATAGTCTCTCTAATTATTAGTCCTGACTCTGCATGTCTAGATTAATAATTAAAATCAATCTGAGGTTTCAGAGATGTATAAATTTCATGATATTTTAAAAAATGCAAAGTTGTAAAAATGCTTTAAAAATGGGCTTACCAGGGGGGCGTAGCTTGCGAGCAGCCAAGATGGCCGTATTCTTTTGCGCTCCGTCGCGTCGCCGGGAGGTCACACGAATAATAATGTGACAAGACCTTCATTGCCTAAAGGAAATACAGGTTCTGGCAGCAGAACGCGGAAGGAGTGTTGGTGGTAGTTTTTTAGCGGCTGTTGTGCGCTCTTGACAGCACAATCACCGTGCTGGCTGTTACCTCAGGAGCAAAGCTCAAAATGGCGGCACGAGCAACACAAGTAAAACGGCGGTGCTCTACTGATAAGTACGGACTATCGTCTGGTGCTGAATTTCTGCATTGCATTTCAGTCACCTTTTGTTTGATAATATTGCTTTTGCGCATGGCCATGCAGTTTCATGATTGGAATATCCATTTTCACATCTTTGTGCTCGACACGCTATTTATATATTTAATGCCCTCGTCACAGTTATCTTCTTCAGTGGGTGCCTTTTTTGCCATGTATTTTCTTTTTTGTGTTTGCCTATTCAAAATGCTTGTTCCTTCTCTGGCATCATTTCAGTAACTTTACCAGGCATTGAAACGCACCATTCTGTTTTATGTGGTCTGCCATAGGAAATTGGATTTTCTGCTGCTCTTTTAGGCTAAGAGTAAAAGTGTGTACGCTTCATTTGGCCTGTCAGTGCGGAGCAGTTAGAGCCTTATATGTTACGGCCCAGGTTTGCCATACCGTTGGTCTTCAAAGGTCTGCCCTCTACCAGTGAGGAATCTGGTACTACTTTAGTGGAAAGCAGATACATGCTGAGTGCTGACCCATCTGTCTCTATTGTCTTTGTTTTCTAATGGCAGACAATATGGGTCTCTCTCCCAAAGCCAAGGAGTGTAAAGGAAATCTTAAGAGATCTAAGCAAACTTCTCCTTCTCCGGAACTGGTACTGAAAGATTCTAGTACTACGTTGGATGCCATTCTCTCTCGTCTGAATGCTGTTCATGATATTGCGCAGAGAACTAAAATAAATACTGATTTACTTCAGGTTGAAGTAGCGGCAATCAGGAATGACTTCAAGAACTTGGCGCTTCGTGTTTCAAAGGCAGAATCTCGGATAAGTGTAGTGGAGGATTCCACACACCAACAGTCTAAATCTATGCAGAATATAGAGAGCTCCCTGATTGCTTTACGGAGAGATCTTACGGAGCAGGAAGACAGGAACTGTAGAAGTAATCTTCATATATTTGGTTTACCAGAGGACTCGGAGAAAACCGCGTCATCAATACTAGACATTTTGCTCAAATGGATTCCTACTGCGCTGAATATTTCTTTTCAGAGAGAGTTTGAAATAGAGCATGCACACAGAGTTCCCACATTTAGACCAAAGTCTTCACCACATCCTAGACCGGTGGTCTTCAACCCGTTGAAACATCAACATACTGAGCATATTTTGGCGTAAATTAAGAAAATTAAAGCGATTAATTGGGAAGGCCACAGAATTGCTATATCTCAGGACTTTGCTAGAGATACTGTCATCAGGCGGAAAGGATTTCTCAACAGGCGGAAAGACGACTTCTGAAGATGAACATTCTGTTTTCTTTTGCTGGTCCCTCACGTTTTCGAATAACTTTCAGATGTCGTACTCAGATATTCTATGAACCTTCTGAGCTTTCCACCTTTTTGGACAACCAGACCGAGTCCCAGATGGAATCTAGTTCTTCTCCTGGTCTATCTAGGTCTCAAGTAATTCTTGTTTGATGTCTTGAGTATTACTTTTATGGTTCTTTTTCTTATATTTTTATTGCTAGTATTCCTGCGATAAGCTAAGGTGATTATTGTCACTTTCGGAGATTTATCTGCCGCTACTCACAGATTTATGAATGTCTTAACTTTTCCTTTACAGGTCTTGCTTCCATGATACAGCATGATGTTATATCTATAGCATTTCTATTTGTCTATCTGTCTATAGCTCCAGCAATTATTTTCTTTCCTATTGTTTTCTTTGGTCTGTTTTCCTACTCTCCTCTTCTATATTTTTTATAGTATTTTATCTCATTCCTTTTCTGTTATGCTTTGTTTGGGGGCTATTGTCATTTTATGTTCTAAATTCTAGTTCCTCTGTACGTCTTAGTTTAATGAGTTCTATAGGTAAGGTAATGTTCTTTCTCTTTTCCTAATTGAATAGCTTAGTATATATATATGTTGTGTTGATGTTTTGTTCGTTATCTATATCAATTTATTCTCTCTAGTTGCTTCCGTGGGGTGTGTCTGAGTACTTATTGTTCGTTATTTATTATCCATGCTTGTTATTATGAACGTGCATTGTGCGGTAATTTTCTATTTATTCACGGGCCTTCAAGACTAATAGCATACATTTAGTACTTGAGTATGTTCTTTCATTATTTTTATGTTTTGTACGACATTCCAATGGTTCCCATACTCTTTTTTTTCTCCACAGTTATTGGGTAGGCTGATAGTATATGAACTTATTAACTGCTTATTCATTTCTAGTTGCTTCTCCCTAATAGGATATATGAATTAGTGCATCTGTATTCTACTTTGGCTTATACGATTTTATATCTATTTATATATGTTAACTTTTTCATATTCTGTTCAATAGTTATATATATATTTCGGTTTGCCATGTATTGAACAGGAAGGCTACTACATAACTCTTTCTTCGTAAATGTTGCCTATATAGATT
The DNA here is from genome assembly GCF_964263255.1 of Lissotriton vulgaris. Taxonomy (NCBI): domain Eukaryota; kingdom Metazoa; phylum Chordata; class Amphibia; order Caudata; family Salamandridae; genus Lissotriton; species Lissotriton vulgaris. Next base: position 1,309,238,672 of record NC_141691.1, on the reverse strand, counting down.
GATAGCTCCTGTGTTATATTAACTGTTTTAATCAATTACTAGAATGTATGTATATATTTATTTTACTTTGCCTCTCTCTGCTGCCTACACTTTATATTCTCTATTGATTCCTTTTTAATAGGCGGTTGATGTTTTGCTGGCCTCTTTGGTTGCTCCTTCATGTTTTTCCCTTGTATGCATTTTGTCTATAACAGACTTCCCCTGGTGGGGTTTCTTTTCTCTTCTGCGCTGTGTTTTACTCTCTTTTTTCTATTCGCTTCTCTTTTCTTCCAATCTTCACTTATTCCTTCTTTCCAGAGCCTCCTGCTATAAACCATTTTTTGTGTCTCCACTGTGTTCTTTTTATCTTTATTTTTCAGATCCTGATACTATGTGTTCCCTTTTTCTCGCACCAAGTGTTATTTGGAATATAAGTCCCTCGCTAATATGCTGGGCCTGAATGTTTTATCACTAAATGTGCGTGGTTTGAAACATCCTGTGAAGAGGGCAAAAATGTTGGATTATTGTAAAAGCCTTTCTAGTGATTTAGTCTTGCTACAAGAAATCAAAATAGCGTATAAAGAAGATTTACTGTTGTGGAAGGAGTGGGGTCTTGATATTGCTTGTTCTGAGGCCTCTGGTAAGAAGAATTGGAGTGGTGACTATGATTTCCAAGAATTCTGGGCTGACTATTGTTACTGCGGAGCATGACTCAGAGGGTAGGTGGTTGTTTACTCGCTTATCCAAAGGCTCTCTGGATATCTACGCCATGAATATCTATGCACCTAATGGTGATGATCCATCCTTTAGATGTTTTATTACTAAAAAGCTCTCAGAAGTTCCTCATAATGGTAATTTGATTGTTGGTGGGGACTTTAATCTCCCAATGGATCCCATATTAGACAGACACTCTGCTTTTAGGTTTCGCCCTCCCAGGGCTCACAAGCAGATGACTAATATGTGTTCCTCCTTTAGTCTTACTGATGTGTGGAGAATGCATAATCCCACCGGTAGCGACTTCACCATTTTTTCCTCTCCACACTCTAGTTTTTCTCGTATTGACTATCTTCTTGTTCACTCAGCACTCTTAAAATGTCATCCATCCTATATTTGTTTCTGATCATGCAGCGGTCTCGTTTACGCTTCTGAATTTTTCATAAAATAGGGAGCCACGCACTTGCCGTCTGAATACAGAGATCTTGTATGATCAGGTTCAGGTTGATCTGCTTAACATAGATATCACAAACTTTTTCCATGAGAATGAGAAACGTGGTTAAGTCTTCAGTGGTTCTATGGGATGCATTCAAATGCACGTTTAGGGGACAGATTATTTAAAAAATGGCAAAAAGGTATTCAGATATTAGAAAGAAACTTTCTGTTTTAGCGGATAATAACATTCCATATTATTCCAGTTTTTGTTAAACAATGGAAGGGGCAAACAGCCTGTTCTAAACCTAATAAACAAGCTCTTGGCGAATGGTGTGTTATTTTGTTCATATATTTTTAAAAACAGGAGAAGGTTCAACTGCTAAGAACCACTCATTAAGATGTCCCATTGTGCCCCTGGTTGTGATTTCTTGCCTCACTAGACTCCAGCAGGTTTTTACACTAGTCGCCAACATACCTTTACCAGAGCATCTCCAAGGCACGGTCATATTCAAGCAATCTCTATTTTCTCCTAATTTCAGGGTGGTCCAAATACAGATCCAGAATAGTAGTGACTTTAGATGCGCCAGATCAGATACTCTTTTCTTCCCAGGGTCAAAATAAAGTAGGAACAAGGGGGTACTTACGGGGACCGAATGCAAGGATCCAACAAATGTGTTCTCCAACACTGAAAGCCTTGTCATATCAGTGTTACCCCAGACTTCTGCGCTTTACAATGCGGAGCTTTGGGCCTTTACTTGATAGGCTTCCAGGGCAGAGCACACAGAATGCAAATATGTATTCTTCTGAAAATGTAAACTGGCCTTAGATCTAAAAGATATCATGATGGATCCTTTACTTACTTGGAGAACCCACCTAAATTTGCCTGTCAGGGTCACCCCCAAATAGTCAAAACTAAAGACTCTTTCCAAAAGGTCCTTCCCAGCCATTAATTAACACCTATTAGCTTATTATTATTATTATTATTATTATTATTATTATTATTATTATTATTATTATTATTAGCACTCGTACCAAGGACCGTAAATGTGGCTTTTGCAGCATTAAATTCCAAACCCCTGTGGTCACAGAGCTTCAAATATTTGTTTAGAAGATTTTGTAACCCCATCGGGGCTTGGAGATTAATAATGAATCATCTTCAAACAAGAGTATAGGTTTTTTAGCCCAATTAAAAGTGGGAGAATCATTAACACACATTGTCAGTTTCTCTGCCACGTAATTTATAAATAAGGTGAACAAGGTGGGGGCCAGAACACACCACTTTCTAACCCCTCTTGAGACTGGGATGCACTTTGTCAACCTGTCTCTGCCACCCCACCTGACCTGGGCATAGTTATATTTTCATGTAACCTATCTAATAATTCAATTAACCCACCTGGAACGCCCATGTCTTCTGAATGCAGCACTCAGGTCAGCAAATGCCACATAGAGTTTTTGGTTACGTAGCAAGACATATTTCCAATAAAACAGGGCACATTTAAAATACCCGGGGCCTCATTTATGAGAAATGACGCATCGCTGCGTGAAAGCAGCGATGCGTCACTTCTCAGTGCGCACTCCTTGCGACATTTCTAATGCGTCATATTTAATGTATGACGCATCATGTCGCAAGGAGTTACAGATACGTCAGTATTTCTGACGTATCTGTAAGCGCAAAAGTGACGCATTGCTGGAGTGTGTCACAAAAGTGATGCAACTCCAGCAATGTGTCCTTTCACATGGGGCAAGCCCCATGTGAAAGGGCCTGCGTCAGTCTCACACCTGCTGTGAGGCAGGCGCAAGATTTTGACGCAACGGTGTCCTAAAAGTGATGCAGTGAAATCTCATAGATTTCACTGCGTCACTTCTACGACCCTTCCTTGCGTCAATACGCCCCCCTTGCATACATTATACCTGGCGCAGGTATAATGTGGCGCAGGGGTTCACAAAGTGACGTATCTACCTAAAAGCGTCACTTTGTAAATATGACGCAACAAGGTGCATTTTTTACGCCACTGGTGCATCACAAAAAGTGACGCACCGGCGGCATAAAAGTGACGCAAGGGCTCATAAATGGGGCCCATGATTTAAAGTGCCTATTTTAGCACAAACTCCTGCCTGTAGGGTAATAAAACCCTCCAATCTTCCATCCACTCTTGTACTCTATTTAAACTCTGCCTGGCGAATATTTTTTAAAGATTATCTACTAGGCTAATAGGCCTATAATTCGATGGACAATTTGGCCTCTCCTTTTTTAAATATCAGGATTATTTCTGCTACCCTCCAGGTATCCAGGATCTCTCCGCTGCTTGCTATTGCATTATAGAGGATGTTCTCACAACTAGTCCACAACACAGGTTCTGGTTTTGTAGAGGACACTAGGAATGCGAACAGGACCAGGGGCCTTTAATGCTCTATTAATAGCATAGAGGGTATCCTCTAGACTAAAAAAAATCTCCATGGTCTTCCCAGTTCCCAGCTTGGTGACATTGCCCTCGGGACACTCCTCAACCACCTTAGAGGGCTGTTTTATAGATGGAGTCTGAGAGTATTGTTTTGACAAATGTTCCTCCCACCTTTCTGGCAGGATATTATTCCTCCTGGGGCTAAAGCTTCCCATTGTCCCATTTGCAATAATATTCCTAACTATCTGTCCATTGTTCATTTTAAGGGCCTGGAGCAAGTCCTGCCAACTAGCATCCTCCCACTTCTTTTTTGCATGATCAATTGCGCAGTTTTATTCCCGAAGGGCTGTGCTACTCTCTCCAGTCAAATGCAGCCCCTAATGAAGCTTCTGAGCACTTTCTGGCACTGCTCGCATTCGAACGAATACCATCTTGGGTTTCTGGGACAAAACACTCAAAACAGAACCTCACATGCCAGCCACAGTGCATCAATGTCACAATGCAGTTTGCAGAGCAAAAACTTAACGGCACAAAAACGGCACAACAAAATGCAACACAAGTGCACACACATTCTTGTCACACATTACCACTTCTACACAAAACGTCTTTCATAATGAGGTAGTGTTACTATATGCATGGGTGAATGGCCCAATGGCGATCGTTCATGTTGAGCACGAGTGCATAATTATGTTCCTAAATCTAAACTAGATTACTTATTACGTTTTTCAAATTGCTATTTCTGGATGCCTCTATCTGGAATCTGAGGGTGTTGTGTGTGAAAACCAACAAGCACAGTTCATGCTCTTGGCACTTTGAACCGGAAGTTTTTTTTGTTTCAATGAAGATGGCCATGTTTCAATAATGATTTTTGTCTACCGTGCTTACTTGGCAAATCACCCCTCTGCACAGAAATGCGTAATGAGGGCATGCATTTCCTGTCAAGCGAAGCTGACATTTTTCCAAAAGAAGTACTGTAAGTGGCTTTAATAATTAATGGTCTTTAGAAAACTGTCTTTAGGACATTTATGGCAAATGTAAGGACCGTGGAGTGTTTGGATCCTTCTTGATAAGATGCAATACGGTAAATGATGATCAGCCTATGAAGTAAAGAAATGAATCTATAAACATGTGTCCACGTAAAAAACAAATTGATGCACTAAAATATCGGTAGAGTTGAGTATTTATTAAAATATAGCAAACGCCGTGTTACCTGCTAGTGGAAAGGTTCAATAATTTTTCGAAATATTCGAATATGTGAAACTGATGTCATACAAAAAGAAACTGAATGTTCTATTGAGGGTTGTGCCTTTGTATTGTCGCCTTTATTTCTCTGGCGGATGTTTTGCAGACCATGTTTCTCGGAAGAAGCTGTGCTTACTTTGATGCGTCTGAAGATTAAAGAAGATGTAAAAATCCTTTGATTCATTGGCTATGGTATTTGTCTAATGTACGTTGATAGGCATTGCACTTTAAAATATGTCCAGTTAAGACCCAGTCATCAATAAATGCGAGTAATTCATCTCTGTTCAAAATGAAATCTGCAGGCTAAAATACAAAATTACTATGCAGACAAGAGTTATGAAACAATTAACGTAATCACTGAATCAGTGGATTTATTTTATTGAAAAAAAATGTTCAATTGTTTCTAAAACGCCAGTCATATTTTAAATAAATATATAAATCTAAGTATCAATATATATATATATATATATATATATTTTACTGGTCAATATATCTCCCTAAAATTTGCAAAATATATCATAAATTGTAGTACGCATCATACCCCGACATGGTGTTTTAACATAAATATAAGGGCTGGCTATAAATTCAGGAATTCCTGAAGCAAAACGTTAAGGTGTTGCACCACATATAAATAAGATGCATAAAGGTGTTCTAGTTAAATGATAAACTAGGAGAATGGTAATCAAGCAAGTTGCAATTTTCACCAGGAACAAGGAAATACATTATTTACCCCAGCACAAACATTACCCAGAAGGCATCTTTAAGATTAAAATTCAAACCTTCCCAAATGATCGAAAGCAGCAAATTAGAATAATGAGAATAGAAAATAATTATTATGCTTGACAAAATCCCACATTTCTAGCCTACCTCAGAAAGCCTAGACATTTTCCATTTAAAGGCTCAACATCCATTCCTAGGGAAGATCACTGAGATTGTTGTCACTAACCTAGTGGATATCAAAAACATGTCAACACTAGATTCTGGGAAAGTTCTAGACTCTGCTCATTGGAATACCAACGTTAATCTGTCTCCTTCAAACGTCACCTTACATGTCTAGTCTCACTTGTGAAGTGATTCAATCACATAAGCAAGGGGACCATTATCAAGAACGGCGTTAAAAATTATCGCCGGTTTAGTGGCAGAAAACTGCAGTTAAAGCGGCGATAATGGGTTTGGTAATATGCCCATGAGATTTCCAAAACAAAAGTGGATGATGGACGGAGCGTCTGAGCAAATCAATGTTCTGGTGTGAACCTGGACTTCTATTGGAATTCTCCAGGGCATATTATCAAGCCCATTATCGCTGCTTTAGTGGCAGTTTTTTGCCGCTAAACCGGCGATAATTTTAACGCCGTCCTTGATAATATGCCCCTAGGTTCTGAAGTCCCTTTCCATCTTAAAAAGAGCGTCCATCTTACTCAAAAGCCATACACCTATGTACCTAAGATGCCTCTGTAAAATTAACCAACTGGAAGAACAGCCATTCTCTTTATAGCTTTAAAATATTATAAATTTGTATGTTGATAATGACTATTGCTCATGACCGGACAGTAGCAATACTGCAAACTTGTTTGATTGCTAATTTGTATTCTACCAGATTCAACATCATTTCCTTACATTTGTTAAAATGTTCTCGCATAGTGTTAGGCCTCTTGGATGCAAAACCTCAAATAAGTAACCGTAAAAATAAAGATGGACTAGAAGTTTGTTAGTCTGGGTTCAAACTACGGTGTTGTATGGAGATGGTAACCAACCAAGTGGTCTAAGGTACAATCCTGAAGTACAAAAATGTAGATTACCACTCTACTTAGTAATGTGTCTCTCCATAGCCTTCGTCATTGATCATCAAGCCATTACTTCTTAAATAAACAATCAAAGAATTGTCCTACAATTGTACAAATCATAGCCATGGAAGAGAGGTCAGCAGATCCAGAATTATACAGAACAAAATCTTCTTTCTCTTTTATAGCACACCACAAACCTGCACCACTCCTTAGTTGTTTTGATGTTTATATGAAGATTCTGAGAGTCCCTAGGATATAGGAATTTTCCAGAAAGCAGAGGACATGCAACTCTATCTGAATTCTCATCTAGATACAGTACCGAATATTTGAAAAACTGCTGTGCTATGGACTAAGCTTGGATGAGTATGTCCTATCTCAAATTAATTCCACTGAGGTTGAATTGCCAGTCCAGCTTCAAAAATCCATAGCATGAAACATAAGAGTAATAAACAACTACAATACAATAAAAATAACCAGTGCATTGAAAAATCATCTTATGAAATAGTTTATTTATAAATCAATATTCATAAAGTTCCTTAAGGTTAGTTGGAGGGCAATGTAAGATTGTTGATCTCTCCTAATGTCGTTGTGGGCCTCAGCTAGGCCTACCAGTGCTAGGGGTTCGCCGTTCTCTGCACAAGTCCTCAGATCAATAGAATAGAAGTTGGCACGGAAACTGGAATATAAAACAAAGTACTTTATTAAAATTCATGAGGTGGAACTACATTCACACAACACCCTTCAGTAGTGTATGAAGTAGCACACTGAACAGAAGGAACATGGACCTTTTATACCCACACAGGGGCTCAAAAGAAGGCGGTACAAAAATACAGAATAAGGTTTACATACATTAAAGGTCATACAAAAATGTGTATGAACAGTAACAGTGTCTTCTGCGCAAGTGCAAAGTAGCAAAGCCTAAATATAGTCAGTCCATATGCAGAGCACAAGGGTAAACGACAGTAAAGAAGGACAGAGCACATGGTGAGCACATGGCAGACAAGATGGTTGTCGGAACCAAGATGGCTTCAGCTAAATGCTAACATTGATTGCTGCCAATTTACAACAGCCGACCCTTTTAGCATTAGCTGAAGACATACGTTTATTGCGGATAATCTGAATACACATCCTGTATATTTATCCTCATCATCTCATTAATCTCTTTATTCAGCATGTGTTGGGCCTTTATTTCTGCAACATTTCATTTAGCAGGTGTACATGCAGTGATACAGACGGAGCAAAGCATTGGACCACATTGTATGCATACATAGCATGTAAATAAAATTACAAGTATTATACACAGGATGGTTTATAGCTTTCAACCACAGGCAACAAACACCAGTTGGCAAAAGTCCATGTGCCAGTATCTGGGAGAATTTCAGCAGCAATCTTATGCAGTTTGGAGATAGCATCAAACACTGAAGGAGAGTAATCAGGAATGTAGACACAGCAGCTACTCCTGATGATGTGACCTGCACCACCTCGATCAACCAAAATCACATCTAAAACCATTCGGTTTTGGAGCTCTACAGTCCTTGAGATTTGCAGTTTCCTCTGCAATGTTCCCAAGTGCCATAGCTGTCTGGTTGGTAACAGCTTCCACAACACAGATCAATCGTCTTATTTTTCTGCTATTTAGTGCAGCACCCACAAAGAAAAACAAGCCCAAATTAAAATCAACATATTATTGCAATGTAGTGTCAGTCTGGTCCACTCCTCAGTGCTTGTTGTCCTCTTCTGTTCTTGGAGACGTAATTAAACAGTTTGTAGTCCTTGTGATACGATGCAGGTGCCAAGAATGCAGGGGGCAACAGGAAGGACACATAGTATACTCCGGACCATCCAACAGGTAGATGGTAATATCCCTTGATTCCACAGACAAAGTAGGTATTAGGCGAGGATATGAAACTGCTGTTATTGGCACCCTCATTGGTCAGAACCAGAGTACACCCACTTCTTCCTACTGGAATTTTCCCAACACTGCTTATACCCAAGTCCGCTTTGGCTCTAGTAACAGAAATTACAAATGGTCCATTATTCTTAATAGTTTGCATATTTGGAAAGACATAAGGTGTAGAAATATTTCCATGTCGATACTCCTCCCATTCCCAATTACTCCCTTCAGCTCAGGGATAACCATCTTCATCTGGATAACATACTTTATTGAGGTGGTAATTTATTCGCCCTACAGTCATACTAGTAATGTTAGCCTTTCCAAAAGCAATTAAAAACACAAACCAGGCTTGACAAGAACCATTGTGGGAGAAGGGAAGAGGAATAAAAGGTGTTCCTCCTTTTTTCTGGTGAGCAGGTATCATCCCACACACCCAACAATCAGTAGTGTTAGTGGCATTGTGAGTGTGATGCAACATCTGAATAAATGTGTTGTTTATAAATGATTGTCGATGCTTTTGCTCATGGTATGGAAGAGTAAAGTAATGATGTTCAGCTGGTACTGGGGTAGTAGCGATCAACAGTTGCCGAACAGGAGCCACTTCCTCGATGACCCAAATTGTCACTGCTATAGCAACCATAGCAATAATGGATACTACAACACATAATGGTCTTTTTGTTACAGATCTTAGCAACAGTTGATTTTCCTGCAGACATGATCTCATCATCATTGAATCAATCGTTGGAGCTCTAAAGTCCCGGGCAGCCTTTGGTTTCTTCACTGAGGGTCAAGAAGGGTGTCACTATGTAGAACTGACCCCCCCCTGCCACATCCGCTCCCTTTCACAAACCCAGGAGGGTAGCTCAACCAGTCTTTTTCAACAATGCAGGTTCTTTCCAGGGTCTCAGTTGGTATCGAGATACTCCAGGGATCGTGTGGTCCGGGAAGACTTCCTCATATTCATCAGGTGATATGGCTTGGCCTTTCTCTGTATTCAGAATCTCTTAATGATCAGTCAGTGCTGCAGGTTCCAACAAGGTAGACAGCGCCTCCTTGCAATGGGTGCTGTGCACCCAGTTCTTTCTGTTCATCACTCGAACCGCAGTCATTGTGGCTAGGAGCACCTGCTCTGGTCCTTGCCACCTGGGCTCCGAGCTGCTCGACCTCTTGAAGACCTCGACCATTACGTGGTCGCCGGGCCAGAGTTCATGGGCCTCACCTGTGGACCTGTCAGGATGAGCTTCTCGAACCTGTTGATGAATAGAAAGCAAACTATCAGTCAACTGTGATAAGTAATCACTCATCAAAACGTATAGTACATTATGTATGGAGCGGGCCTTAGGAACTCCCCAAATGTTCATAGATCTCCCAAATACCACCTCATATGGTGTAAGCCCAGATCATGAATGTGGCACCAATCTAATGGACAACAATGACAAGGGTAGCGCATCAGGCCACTTCAAAGACGTGGAAGCCTGTATTTTTGCTAGTTTTAACTTTAGAGTAGCATTGTATCTCTCCACTAGCCCTTCTGATTGTGGATGAAAGATTGCATGAAACTTCTGTTTGATCCCTAATCCTTTCAGGACATACTCAACAACTTGCCCAATACAATGGGGTCCGTTGTCACTCCATAAAAGTTTGCAAATACCAAATCACCTTTGCTGTGGTGAGACCTGTATTATCCTTTGTAGGGTATGCCTCTATCCATTTACTAAAGGCACATACCACCACTAGAACATACTTCAAGTTGTTACAGCGTTCAAGTTGAAAATAATCCATTTTCAAAACTTCAAAAGGTGCGGTTGGTGTAGCAAACCCTCCTATAGGAGTTTGTGTCCCTTTACTAGGATTGTACTGCAAACAAATCAACAGGACTGCACTGTCTTTTTAGCTATGCCGGCAATATCTGGATGCTCCCAAACTTGCATGAGCAATTTCGTTATTGCGGACGCTCCAACATGTGCCGGACCATGTGCCATATGAACCATAGGTTTTAAATAGGCTATAGGCAGTTTCCATTTATTCATCTCTTAATTTCGCCAACATCCCTCATCATCCAATAATCCCTCTTTAGGCAATTGCTCAAGTACTTCTACAAAAGCAGATCTCTGTATGTCAAGCACTTCTTGTCTAGCATCATGCCAACGTTCAGCCTGCAATTTCACTACATACATAGATGCAGTGATTCGTTGCATCACAGTCTCACGGGCTATGCAATCTGCAAAGGCGTTGCCTTATCCTGTCTTATCAGTCACTTTCTTGTGTGCGCTACACTTAACAATTGCTATTTTCTTCGGGTATGTTAGAGCAGTCAAAAGATTGTGCACTATTTCTCCATGCATTATCTGCATCCCGTGGGATGTAAGAAAGCCTCTTTCATGCCAGAGTAGGCCAAAATCATGGGCCACTCCAAAAGCATAGCGGCTATCTGTATAGATATTCACAGACAAGTCAGTACTAAGTTCGCATGCTCGTGTCAAAGCTATACACTCAGCTGCTTGAGCTGACTTCTGTGGTATACGAGCTGTCTCCACTGCAGTCTAAAGTGTTGTAATTGCATATGCAGCTGAGGTTGTGCCATCTGGTAACTTCAAACAAGACCCATCAACCCATGATTCCCCATCTACATCTGAAAGGGGCGTGTCTTGCAAATCAATGCAATACTTTGTCTGTTCCTCAGTAAGGAATATACAATCATGAGACTTCTTTGACTGAGGCTGGGTTGGTGTATATGGCAACAAAGTAGCTGGATTCAAAGTCGAACATCTCTTTAAAGTAATGTGAGGGGCCAAGAGTGTCAATTTGTATCCTGTCAAGCGAGCACTAGTTAAGTGCTGCATTTTATTTTGGTTCAAAAGGGCATCGACTGCATGGGGTACTAGCACCAATAATTTATGTGACAAGACTATCCTTTCACTCTGATGTATAGACACAGCTGCTGCTGCAAAAGAACGGAAGCACCCAGGCAATGCACAAGCAACGGGATCAAGCACAGCTGAAAAATATTCACAGCGACGCTGCTGGTCACCATGTGTCTGAACTAAAACTGACAATGCACATTCATCTTTATCATAGATATAGAGTGTAAAAGCCTTTGTATAATCTGGAGTGCCTAACACTGGTGCAGAGCAAAGATCTTGGTGTAACTGATGAAACACATTCTGGCATTCAGTCATCCATGGAAGAGTCAGAATAATGTATTTGCGTAGTTAGTTAAAACCATTGCAACACAGGTATCAAAAACTCTTAAAACATCCTTATAAAACACTTATAATAGGTCATAAAATAGAACATTCATTATGAAGAGCCTCAGCAAAGCTGAATAGAGTGCATTGCTTTTTTCACTATCTATAGCCCTAGACTCTATATTCGGAAGCTCTAGTCCTGTTTAGCCGGTTACTGCGATTGCCCCATGGGCTCTGCTTGCTCAGCGATGTAGCACTAGTAAGCATGGGCGAATTTTGCGAATCTGGCGTTCGCGAATTTAGCGAATTTGCGAACTCGCAATCCGCAAAATCCGTGAATTCCCGCGAATTTGCGGATTTTTTTTTTGTGTGTTCGCAAGTGTTTCTGCCAGTTCGCGAGGATTTGGTAGTAGTTCACAATTGTGAACTTACTTATCGGCTCGCAACGGTCGCGACTATGTTGTTTCTACGTCTGGTTCATCATCACAGCCTCCCAGCACCCTCTGTTTCACCACTGCTACCCTCTCTTTGACCCATGCCACCCTCTGTTACATCAATGCCACCCTCTGGTTCATCATCACTGTAGAAGATGGGGGGGAAAAGCAAGGACACCTGCCCTGCTTCAACTGACATGAATTAATTTGGGGTTAGTTTATTAACAACACCTGCCCTGCCCCAACTGGCAATAATGAATTAGGGGCTAATTAATGTGTCACTGAATTTGAAGTTCCAGCCTGGCACCTGCTTGTCTGCTCCCTTAGCTGTAAATCAGGACCTTTGTGGCATACAGTTAAGGTCATAGCAGGGTCACACAATTGTTGCAAGCAGGCAACCGAATTCTGGAGGGCCCCCTCAGGAAGCACAACAGGGAATCGTTACAAATCATGAGATTGACCTTTTGCACCTGCTCATTTGTTTTGCTTTTGCAAAAATCGTTTTTCGGTAATTCCGCGCTATTTGCGTGGCTCGGCGTCGTGCGAAACCGCCAATTCGTGCAAATGAGCTTTATATTTTTTTGCAGCGTGTTATTTCGCGAGTTTTTTTGCAGTATTCGCGAGCCGCTTGCAGCGCAACACGCGAATTTACCCCAAGGTCGAGTACGGGCGCGGCCATTTTGTTTGCGTGATGTATTTCCGTTTCCGCCCGCTATGTATATTCTCGCGAGGTAAGCGCATTGCGAGTACAAGTTCGCACGAGATCGCGAGGAAAATTGCGTGCAAACTTACTTTCGCGCTTGTGAACGGGCGGCCATCTTGTTTTTCATTCATTTCCAGTGTCTGGGCATGGTGTTTATCCTCTTGCTATCTTTGCCATCCTTTGCTTGTTTTCAGTTTTTTTTCCAACGATTTTGCTTCTTATCTATCCCTCTCTTTTCCTAGCTGTATATTTTTGTCTTTTCTGCTATTTTTGTTTACTTTTAAACTACTTTTTAAACTCTTTTCTTTTCTTCTTCCCTATCCTATTCCTTCTTAATTTTCTACTTCCTACCTTACCTGCCCAGACCATGGTGAAGCCAGGCGCCGTGAAGCTGCCCAGGCACTTGAGGGACGCAGCGGCGGCGGGGAGGAGGAGTCCTGGACCCCGTGCCAGGACAGCATGCGGGAGATTGAGGGGGGAGCAGGTGACCCGACGGGAGATCTTCAGCCCGGAGGAAGTGGCCGCGCTGGTCTACTTCGTCCAGCGCCGCCTGCCCAGGACCATCGCGGGAGGCGGCAGGATCGCGGCCGGCGGCTACAACCTCCGGGAGCGCCGGAAGCGGTGGCAGAAGGTCTGCTGGGCCATGTCCCAACTCTCCGGGGTCCAGCGCACCTACAGCCAGGTCACCCACCGCTGGACGGACGTCCTGGACAGGGAGCACGACCTGCTGGACCAGCTCGGCTTGGAGATCCCCGGGCTTGGTGAGTAGTAGTAGCTATTTCATCACTCACTACTATGTCTTCTCCTGCTCTGTGTTGTTGTATTGCAAATATTTGTTTTTTACATGGAGCAAGCCAATAATGCTGCTGACGATTACATTGTAGTTAAATTATATTTCAAAATCTTCTGTGCATTTCAGGTGCACTGCTCTCCTTCTCAGTGGCATTGCTACTATGCTTATTTGTTTTCTATTTTGTGGTCTCATTGGCCTGAGTAACAATTATGTATGAGTGTACTTTACAGAACTGCGTAATGCTAGACACTAGGGGGCAGATTACATTTACAAGCCCCTTGCGCCACGTTTACGTTGCCTTGCGTGACGCAACAGCGGCGTAAACGTGGCGCATCCCTGCGAGTCATTTACAGCGTGACGCATCTAGGGAGATGCGTCACGTTATAAAGCCATGGGCGTGCGCCACAATGGGTGCGTTCCTAGTATGCAGGGTGGGCGGTCCTGCGGCTGTGCGCCTCGCAAAAGTGCCTGCGTGAAATCTACAAGATTTAACGCAGGCACTTCTGCGACGCTGCTACGTCAATTCAATTCCTTATGCCTGCTTGAAGCAGGCGTAAGGACTGACACAGCAAGTTAAGTATTGGGTGGCCCTGAGCATTACTGGAGTTGCATTGCGTTGGCGACGTGACTCCAGCGATGCACCGCTCTTACGTGACGAGATGCGTCACGCAAGTGCCTACCCTTGCGCCAGGGCGCGCCGCATTGTAAATGAGGCGCATCTGCCGTGTCGCAAGGGTAGTTTTGCGTGACGCATTTGATCTGGCGCATCTCTGGAGTTGCGCCAGAACGCGTAAGTAAGTATGCCCCTAAGGGGCAGAATTGCAATTACCGTCGCATCCCTGCAAAGTAGCAGGGATGCGCCAGTAATTGTGCGGCCCGCTACCACCACCAAACATGGTGCGCCGTATTTGCAATGCGGCGCACCATGGGCCCAAAACGTCACCGAAGCTTTACTGCTGGAGTTGCGTCGCAACGATGGCGCAGCTCCAGCAATGCTCTGGGGTACCCTATCTCCCCAATGCTGGGTCAAGCCGTACGTCTGCTTCAAGCAGGTGCAGGGTTTGTGTGACGCATCATTGTCCTAAAGGTGACTGATTGAAATTTTGTAGATTTCCCTAAGCCACTTTTAGGATGTGTTCCAGCGCAGGAATGCCCTCCCTTGCGCAGGAACGCCCCCTGATGGCGCAGGGCTTTATAACGGGATGCATCTCCCAAATGTGTCACGTTGTTATAATATTATACGCCGCACCATGGCGCCTCTTTTGTTTAGCTGCTGCGTCACAAAAGTCACGCAAGAACGGAGCAAAAGAGCCGCAAGTGGCTTAAATCTGCTTCTTTCTTTGTACCCCTGACAATAAGAAAAATAGTGGCGGTGGATTGATAGTTTGACTATTTAAATGACTGGTTATGTAGCAGGCAACTGTTAGTGTTGTCACTGATCTGACTGAAATCACAATAGAGTTTGTCTGTCACTTTGCATCTTGCCTGAGTGCGGACTGCTGCCTGCCAGTCCTCGGTGAACCTTTCAGTACTTTGTTTAGTGGGTTACGTGACTTTCGAAGTCGCAGGTCTGCAAATCAATGAAAACTAGCCCTAATCAATATAATTTCGCGAAAATATTTTGTTACTGTTGTTTTGAAATGTTTGATTTGGTTGACATTGACAAGCAACAATCATCCATGTTTTCTGTTCTTTCTTTCATGTTGTACATCAGCTCCCCCCAGGGGCGAGGGGACACAGGAGCAGCAGGCGGCGGATGCTGTTGAACAGGGCCAGGATCGGGCAGGCGAGGGCTCCTTTGCTGGCCCCAGTAAGTTTTCATTTTAGACTAGTACCTATTTTTCCTAGCGTTCCTCATTTGATTTTTTCAAAATCGTCTTTGATCTTCTTGTAGACTGTATCTAAATTCTTATCCTGCCTCTACTATGACTCCCTGTGGTATTACTAGATTATTCTTATTAGTCTGTCTGTGTAGCTAACTAAGATTGCACGGTTGGCGAAACTCCCATTCTAGTCAGCAATAGCTCTATCAACTTAGTGCAGTGCAGTCCTCTGGGATTGTCCATAATGTCTTTTGAAGTGTTCTATCTGCTTTGAAAATTTCCAACTATAAAATGTGAATGACCACCAAGAAAGATTAAGATACTACCTTTTGGTTTGGATAGGAGGACAATCCATACCACTACTGTTGAGGGGACAATTCTTCTGCAGAAACAACTATGGACAATAAATAGTGCATTGCTTATCAATTATAGTAGGCGCTGTTAGAGTTTCCACATACCTCTGTGATAACAGACTTTGAACCCCCAATGTCCTTACTGACTGACTACATAGTGTGGCACAGTCATTTACCTCCCGAATTCATCGATGATTGATCCCCAATGATGATTATCCAACGTAGCTCAAGAGTACGGAGTCAGAGTCAAGAAGTGTCAGAGGCACGGACTCATGCTTGCAAAAATTGCAAAACCTTTCGCTCAGTCACTCTAGTCTGGACCAAAAAACACAGAGTCTATTTAAGTTTAAAAGCTTTATTAAAAGTAAACACATTTATTAAAATGAAGTCATAATAAAAAAACTAAACGTTTAACTGAGAATGGAAAAGTGGTTAGTGCTGGCAATTAATTGAAGACATTTCTTGTGGTCGAGCCGAGCTCTCACCTTGTTTCAACTTGATCTTGTTGTTAGAAGTCCATCTTCTGTCTGTGTGGAGAAAAATGGTGCGTGTTAAAAAGCCAGCCTTCATCAGTTGTGCCAAAAAGTGCAGCAAGACAACACCCTTCCCTGAAAAAAGGGACATTTTTGTTTACTTTAGAGTACACAGTCACAAATTACATTGTTTTCACATGTCTTCATTCCTAGACCAAATACTAGTGAGTGGTTTATTCTAACATTCTTAAATGTACTTTGTAGGTGGAACATATGGTGGCGGGGCCAACGCGGAGGTGGTGGTGCTCGACACGGAGGCGGAGGGCAATTCCTCAGGGGAGGATGCGGCGGTTCCAGTGCCGGCTGTGAGAGTTCAGACGGTGGTGGTGGCGGGCAGAGGTAAGCTCTTATATATTCCTTACTTATTGAGATTGAAGACGTGGCTGGGAAGGAAAGAATATGAGATGCATGGCTGGGTGAATGATGAAGCAATGATTGGTGGAAG
Organism: Lissotriton vulgaris; assembly: GCF_964263255.1. Taxonomy (NCBI): domain Eukaryota; kingdom Metazoa; phylum Chordata; class Amphibia; order Caudata; family Salamandridae; genus Lissotriton; species Lissotriton vulgaris. Next base: position 1,309,221,950 of record NC_141691.1, on the reverse strand, counting down.
GACAACAGCCTGGGTGGGTGACACAGAAACTGTATGTGTCCATAATATACCTGGATCATGCTACTATCTGACTCTTAGATAGCATATGTGTATCTAGAGCAGGGGTACTCATAGTACGGCCCGCGGGCCGGTGGTGGCCCGGCAAGCCTTCCTTGGTGGTGCGCAGACCTTGCAGACAATCACTGCTCCCCCGGCCCCCACAGAGCAGAGGCTTTGTTGAATTTCACCTGTTAGCGCCCCTGCATCTCCACTCTGACAATCACTGCTCCCCCGGCCCCCACAGAGCAGAGTGGAGATGCAGGGCCACAAAGAGGTGAAATAGAACAAAGCCTCTGCTCTGTGGGGCCGGGCAAGCAGTGATTGTCAGGGTGGAGATGCAGGGGCGCTACAACAAACAAAGCCTCAATAATATGTTAATGGTCTTTTAAAGACCTGTTAAGTACTTTGGTGTGGCTGTCTGTGTGTGCGCGTTGAGGAAGCTGTCTCAGCCCGGGCTGAAGGCTGACACAGACAGACACACACACAGTGAGATGACAGAGGGGGAGGGAGAGGGAGGGCAGGAGGGAGAGAGAGATGGAGAGGGAGGGCAGGAGGGAGAGCAGGAGGGAGAGAGATGTATGTAAATGCTGGGTCTGGTGGCTCAGTGGATGAAGGCATCTGCTGCAGGGACCTGTGTGCAACCTCATGGTCACAAGTTTTCGTTTTGCTTTAGCCCCGCCCCCTCTGACTCCGCCCCCACCAGTGCGGCCCTCGGCCACAAACTACACTGTAAATTTAGCCCCTGAGAGAAAGTTTGTGAGTACCCATGATCTAGAGAGAGTAGACGATCAGTGGATGAACTAAGTGTAACTTTGAAGAGCATGTAACACAGCACCCGCAAGTCCGTTCCAGTGTAGGAAAGGCAAGGAAAAGAAGTTGTAATTTTGTCCAAATACTACCATCAATAGTAGCAGTAGTTTGTATTGCAAGCACAGCATAGATCCGGTTATTACGGTGGCCACTCCCTACCTCTCTTAATAAGTTTAGTAGTACTCAGTCATTCATGTGTGGATGTATCACTCGTCACTCAATAAAAAGCAAAGCACCCAAAGTCATCCCATATGTAAGCAAAAACATCCCATGTGAAATGATAGATAATCAGATTATTTATCTTCTTCATTTTTCCATTTCTAGTACTCATTTGCACTGTAGGGTGAAAGTTAAATTAATTAAGCAGTAGCCCTTGTACAGAGTATTCTCAGTGCCACCCGTAATAGAAAAGTAAGAGCTTCACCACCTGCATGTACTGGACCGGTACAGTAACGCAAGTCTAGGTCACTCATCATGGCGTGCGTCTCTTTTTCTCGGGTGCAAGTTCACTGCGCTGGCATTATACCGGCTTGCAGAAGATAACGTACCAATTTTCCTAAACAAGAGACAAGAAGAAGAATAAGGCTGGTGTACTTTCATAGTCGACTCCAATGGAAGTCCATAGTGCTCGTAGAATTTGTTCCTTAAACTCCCACTAATGTTAGAGCAAGGATGAAGAAGTGGGAGGTTAGATAGATACTGGCCTCAATAGTTATGTAATGCGCTTGCAAGTTGCAAGTTGTACTGCAACACAAATTTCTGCTGAATTATTGAGTTAATCTTAAAGAGCATTGGTTACAGACTATGTCTTTCTTTCTACATATAGATGCTCCTTCCAAACAAACAAGGAGGAAGGAGCTGGCTAGAGCGGCCCGAGAACGGAGGATCGCTGCCACTGTTGCAGAATATCGGCGGCTGGTGGCCCTGGAGGACGACGAAAGTGTGCAGTCGACCACAACAACAACGTCGTCTGCATCGGCCTCCGTGCCCCCACGGGCTGCCAACCAGCACAGAGCTACAGCCAGACTGAGCCGGGCTGCCAAAGCCAAACGCCACCGCCGAGCAGCAAGGACAACAGCTGCCTCTCACAGCCATTGTAACTGCAAGGCACGCCTGCGCCGCAGTACCCTGAGGGTGTCCCGCCTTCAGCAGGAGCTCCACCACTTTACAAACGTGTTGGAGGGGCTCGGCGTAGAGCACGCCTTGCTCCGCCAGGAGTATGATGCCCTGGCCCAAAAAGTAAACAGCATCCACCCCTAGTGTCCCTTGCCCCTTTTTTAGAGACTTTTGGGGGGTGGGAATCGGGAGTTGGGTTTGGGACTTTTAAAGGACAACCGTTGGGGTTAGGGAGGGTCTTGCGGGAGATTATTTTGTTAGGGATATAAATATACTTTTTCAAACTTTATCTAAGCATACCTGTTTTTTACTGCTTGCCTGGTGGGTGGGGGTTTAACAGTAACTTTGTTTTCCTGAAAGTTTAGTTCAATTTTCTTCCTTTAAGTGTAAATGCCCAAATGTTTTCAACACTAAGTGCCTCTCACAGAGTAAGTGAAGTGAATTCAAGAGTCCTAGGACTTTAGTAGTACTACCGTCAGTCTCTCATCTCTCCTAATACTCCATTATACTCCCTCCCACCAAACGCTTATCTTACCTGTAATTTGTGTTTGAAAGTAGGGCTAGACCCAGGGCTGGCTCCACGGGAAACAGCGAATAAGGTTGGCGATCCTGGGCGGATAAAATTTCCTCATAGCGGTGGTACTAGTGGTGTGACACAGTGGCAGTTGCATGCCTATGAAAAAAAAGAAAATGAAATCTGGTTTGTCCTCCTGAACAATACAACGGTACAATAGAGAATATAGCAGGTGACAGTACACTAGAACAGTGCCACATTGTAGCCTAACAAATGGTAAAGTATAACTACTAATTCGGTTGAAGTTCTTTGACATTAGCCATGGGTCTTTGTCAAGCAGAGTAAGAATATATCCTCGGATTTCTTCACCAGCCTGTTGCTATCACCTTATCCTCCCCAGCAAGTGTGTGGATTTATTGCTGTAATTTAGTCACACATCAATCAAAACCACACAGCCCGGGGGAAGAGGGTTAGGGTTTGAAAAATGGATGGGTACGGGGGTTTTTGGGAAAGGTTTTGGGAGACAAGAAAAAATAGCACAGCATGGACAAACAATTGTGAACATAAACAAATCTTTGGGTATAAACCTATCCATCAATCTTTGAAAGTGCATGCACTACTGCATGCATGTCAGTGAAAAGTAAGTAGTACTTTCGACAACTGTGGAAGAAAGAATGCGACAGTACAGGGCGTGTGTGGAAATATTAATAACTATATTCAACATAAGGTCTCTGTTGCCAGATACCTGAGAGCCTTGCTGGTCACTATAAATCCATTCACAACACTCAATGGGGTTGGTCTGGAAGGTATAGTAGATAGAAAAGGAGAAATTGCTCTTTTTCTAGGTGTCCCCTCACTCACCAGGGTTGCCCCTTGGTGACATGCTTCATCATTGGGGCCATCCCAGTCCTCTACGGGCTGGGGTGTGCTGCGACTTGCGAATTACGTAGGAGCACTTACAAATGACTATGTGTGGTGCAGATGTGATAGTGGAGTGGACTAAGTGATGTGTTAAGGGATCAATTTAGAAGCAGAGAGAGATCCAAGAAATGCAGTCACAGTCATAGAAAAACACAATGGATACTGTATCTGTATGTTGTTGTAGTTGTCCTGTTGAATTTGGTAAGTAAGTTGCATGCAGAAAAAATAATTCCTCCTATTAGCGGCACTCCTCCATTCCATCTGACGCTTCGTCCATCAATGTTGGTGACCAGAAGACACCCTGTCCACTGCCTGCCTGGCGGATGCTGAATTGCGGCTCGCTAATGTGAAGCCTGACTCCATCCTTTTTTCCCCATTGCACAGACTGAAACCCGGCCTGTAATTATTCAACGAAAAACAGGAAGTGATATAATATTACAACACCACTGATAAATAAATATAAGGTATGTAGGCTGTGGAGTGCAAAAAGTCACACTTTGATTTTCCTAGTAGACAGTACAATATTTTTGACAGTGCGTACTCTGTCTGAGTCACCTTTTGAAGGATAAATAAGTATGGGCAAATTAATGTAGCGGATCTTTCCCCTCAAGCTAGGTGTACTGTAAACTGTGTTTTAGAACAAAATTAGATCTTCCCAGCAGTGCTCCCACCCAGACCCTTACTAAAGCCAGTCGCAAAAATATAGAAGACCCCCAATCAAATCGCAAAAAACGAGGCCTAGCAGAAAACTGGAGACAAAACGTACTTTGAAAGTAAAAGTAGGCCCAAATACCCCCTTACCCACCGTGGATTGCATTCAAACCACTTGCAAGCAACCAAGCAAAAGTATCCATAGCCAGCATCGCTCCAAGACTCGAAAACCCCCCCACCCAAACACATGCAATAGAAATACTGCTAACCCTAACGAACCCTAAGTTGAGAATAGTGGCAAAGGCTTTCTTTAACTATGCCAAATCCCCCCTTTCCCACCATGGATTTTCTTCAAATGACTTGCAACCAAAATTACACATTCTCACGAGTGCTCTAAGACCCCAGAACTCAGTTGCAAAAATCTAGAACACCCCGAAACACATGCAATCCTGCTGCTAGGGCTAACCCTAACGAACCCTAAGTTACAAAAAGTGCCAAAAGGCTTTTCGGCGTGGATTTTGTCCCAACCACTTTTACCCGGTATTAGACCTTCCCGGGAATGCCCCAAGACCCGCCAACCCACCCGCCAAAAAGCATAACACCCCCAAACAGGCCAAAAGCAACATCTCCTACTTACAATATTTCTCGGCCTTCGGTCCAAACGCGCTGTGTAGCTAGGCCATAAGTCCGGTTTGCCACCACGGATTTCCTGAAAAGCAAATGCAATCAATATTAGAGGTAAGCATGGGCGAATTTTGCGAATCTGGCGTTTTTGCGAATTTTGCGAATTTGCGAACTCGCAATCCGCAAAATCCGCGAATTCTCGCGAATTTGCAGATTTTTTTTTTTGTGTTCGCAAGGATTTCTGCCAGTTCGCAAGGATTTCTGCCAGTTCGCGAGGGTTTTGTACCAGTTCGCAATTGCGAACTTACATGTCGGCTCGCAACGGTCACGATTATGTTGTTTCTACGTCTGGTTCATCATCACAGGTTCCCAGCACCCTCTGTTTCACCCCTGCCACCCTCTGTTTCACCCATGCCACCCTTTGGTACATCAATGCCACCCTCTGGTTCATCATCACTGTAGATTATGGGGGGAAAAAGCAAGCACACCTGCCTGCTTCAACTGACATGAATTAATTTGGGGTTGATTTATTAATGTGTCACTGTTTTAAAATTCCAGTCTGGCACCTGCTTCCTTATCTGTAATTTGCTTTCTGTTGCAGTGCAATTTTTTTTCTCCAGGACCTTTGTGGCCTACTTGTAGCTATTCTATTAGCCTGCTGTGAGGGTCAGAGCAGGGTCATACAATTGTTGCAAATAGCAACTGAACTCTGGAGGGGCCCTTGTCAGGGAGCACTACAGGGAATGGTTACTAATGATGAGTTTGAACTTTTGAACCTGCTGAATGCTTTTTTTGTGTTCGCAAGGATTTCTGCCAGTTCGCAAGGATTTCTGCCAGTTCTCGAGGGTTCTGTACCAGTTCGCAATTGCGAACTTACATGTCGGCTCGCAACGGTCACGATTATGTTGTTTCTACATCTGGTTCATCATCATCACAGGTTCCCAGCACCCTCTGTTTCACCCCTGCCACCCTCTGTTTCACCCATGCCACCCTCTGGTACTTCAATGCCACCCTCTGGCTCATCATCACTGTAGATTATGGGGGGAAAAAGCAAGCACACCTGCCTGCTTCAACTGACATGAATTAATTTGGGGTTGATTTATTAATGTGTCACTGTTTTAAAATTCCAGTCTGGCACCTGCTTCCTTATCTGTAATCTGCTTTCTGTTGCAGTGCAATATTTTTTTCCAGGACCTTTGTGGCCTACTTGTAGCTATTCTATGAGCCTGCTGTGAGGGTCAGAGCAGGGTCATACAATTGTTGCAACTAGCAACTGAACTCTGGAGGGGCCCTTGTCAGGAAGCACTACAGGGAATGGTTACTAATGATGAGTTTGAACTTTTGAACCTGCTAAATGCTTTTTTTGTGTTCGCAAGGATTTCTGCCAGTTTGCAAGGATTTCTGCCAGTTCACGAGGGTTTTGTACCAGTTCGCAATTGCGAACTCACACCGCACGCCGCAAAATTGTATCACCAAGAAAAAAAAATCCGCTGCATGCGAATTTGCGGATTTTCGGTAAATTCGCGAGCGTTCGCGGATTGTGAATTTACCGAAAATCCGCAAAATCCGCGAGCGTAACGGATTTTCCGCCCATGCTTAATTAGAGTGTCCCAGCAGTGCTCACAGACCCCGAAACTCACCCACAAACAGACGGAACCCCCCCTAAGAGCACCTCAAAGGCAAGCAAGTCAGCAAAAACACAAAAAAAATTCCGCCTCGGATTTGGTCCAAAGCACTTTTATCCGGTATTAGAGCTTCCCAGCAATGGCCCCAGAGCCGTCAACCCAGGAGAAAATGAGTAGAAGACCCCCAAATAGCCAAAGAGCAAAAGTACAAAAATGGGGACTTAGTCATTTTTTTCCAAATTTCCCAAATCACTCCGCGCGCGCTCTGCAGCTAGGCCCTAACTCCCCTCTGCCACCATGGTTTTGCTTCAAACCTCTTGCAAAGTAAAGTATCCATAGCCAGCAGTGCTCCCAGACCCCGAAACCCACCCACAAACACCAGGAAGCCCCCCAAACAGGCCCCTGAAAACGCTACATTGAGCAAAATGTCAGAAATAGCAACAACAAAAAAATCGGCGTGGATTTTGTCCCAACCACTTCTACCCGGTATTAGACCTTCCCAGGAATTCCCCAAGACCTGCCAACCCACCCGCCAAAAAGCATAACACCCCCAAACAGGCCAAAAGCAACATCTCCTACTTACAATATTTCTCGGCCTTCGGTCCAAACGCGCTGTGTAGCTAGGCCATAAGTCCGGTTTGCCACCACGGATTTCCTGAAAAGCAAATGCAATCAAGATTAGAGTGTCCCAGCAGTGCTCACAGACCCCGAAACTCACCCACAAACAGAGGGAACCCCCCCTAAGAGCACCTCAAAGGCAAGCAAGTCAGCAAAAACACAAAAAAAATTCCGCCTCGGATTTGGTCCAAACCACTTTTATCCGGTATTAGAGCTTCCCAGCAATGGCCCCAGAGCCGTCAACCCAGGAGAAAACGAGTAGAAGACCCCCAAACAGCCAAAGAGCAAAAGTACAAAAATGGGGACCTAGTCATTTTTTTCCAAATTTCCCAAATCACTCCGCGTGCGCTCTGCAGCTAGGCCCTAACTCCCCTCTGCCACCATGGATTTGCTTCAAACCTCTTGCAAAGTAAAGTATCCATAGCCAGCAGTGCTCCCAGACCCCGAAACCCACCCACAAACACCAGGAAGCCCCCCAAACAGGCCCCCGAAAACGCTACATTGAGCAAAATGTCAGAAATAGCAACAAAAAAAATCGGCGTGGATTTTGTCCCAACCACTACTACCCGGTATTAGACCTTCCCAGGAATGCCCCAAGACCCGCCAACCCACCCGCCAAAAAGCATAACACCCCCAAACAGGCCAAAAGCAACATCTCCTACTTACAATATTTCTCTGCCTTCAGTCCAAACGCGCTGTGTAACAAGGCCATAAGTCCGGTTTACCACCACGGATTTCCTGAAAAGCAAATGCAATCAAGATTAGAGTGTCCCAGCAGTGCTCACAGACCCCGAAACTCACCAACAAACAGACGGAACCCCCCCTAAGAGCACCTCAAAGGCAAGCAAGTCAGCAAAAACACAAAAAAAATTCCGCCTCGGATTTGGTCCAAACCACTTTTATCCGGTATTAGAGCTTCCCAGCAATGGCCCCAGAGCCGTCAACCCAGGAGAAAATGAGTAGAAGACCCCCAAACAGCCAAAGAGCAAAAGTACAAAAATGGGGACTTAGTCATTTTATTCCAAATTTCCCAAATCACTCCGCGCGCGCTCTGCAGCTAGGGCCTAACTCCCCTCTGCCACCATGGATTTGCTTCAAACCTATTGCAAAGTAAAGTATCCATAGCCAGCAGTGCTCCCAGACCCCGAAACCCACCCACAAACACCAGGAAGCCCCCCAAACAGGCCCCCGAAAACGCTACATTGAGCAAAATGTCAGAAATAGCAAAAAAAAATCGGCGTGGATTTTGTCCCAACCACTTCTACCCGGTATTAGACCTTCCCAGGAATGCCTCAAGACCCGCCAACCCACCCGCCAAAAAGCATAACACCCCCAAACAGGCCAAAAGCAACATCTCCTACTTACAATATTTCTCGGCCTTCGGTCCAAACGCGCTGTGTAGCTAGGCCATAAGTCCGGTTTGCCACCACGGATTTCCTGAAAAGCAAATGCAATCAAGATTAGAGTGTCCCAGCAGTGCTCACAGACCCCGAAACTCACCCACAAACAGACGGAACCCCCCCTAAGAGCACCTCAAAGGCAAGCAAGTCAGCAAAAACACAAAAAAAATTCCGCCTCGGATTTGGTCCAAACCACTTTTATCCGGTATTAGAGCTTCCCAGCAATGGCCCCAGAGCCGTCAACCCAGGAGAAAACGAGTAGAAGACCTCCAAACAGCCAAAGAGCAAAAGTACAAAAATGGGGACTTAGTCAATTTTTTCCAAATTTCCCAAATCACTCGGCGCGCGCTCTGCAGCTAGGCCCTAACTCCCCTCTGCCACCATGGATTTGCTTCAAACCTCTTGCAAAGTAAAGTATCCATAGCCAGCAGTGCTCCCAGACCCCGAAACCCACCCACAAACACCAGGAAGCCCCCCAAACAGGCCCCCGAAAACGCTACATTGAGCAAAATGTCAGAAATAGCAAAAAAAAAATTGGCGTGGATTTTGTCCCAACCACTTCTACCCGGTATTAGACCTTCCCAGGAATGCCCCAAGACCCGCCAACCCACCCGCCAAAAAGCATAACACCCCCAAACAGGCCAAAAGCAACATCTCCTACTTACAATATTTCTCGGCCTTCGGTCCAAACGCGCTGTGTAGCTAGGCCATAAGTCCGGTTTGCCACCACGGATTTCCTGAAAAGCAAATGCAATCAAGATTAGAGTGTCCCAGCAGTGCTCCCAGACCCCGAAACTCACCCACAAACAGCCGGAACCCCCCCAAAGAGCACCTCAAAGGCAAGCAAGTCAGCAAAAACACCAAAAAATTTCCGCCTCGGATTTGGTCCAAACCACTTTTATCCGGTATTAGAACTTTCCAGCAATGGCCCCAGAGCCGTCAACTCACCCGCAAAGAGGTAGAACAACACCCCCATAAGTGCTGAGTCTTTTTTCATTGGGCGTAAACCAGCCCTCTGCGTTGATGGAAATAGGAGTCTGGAGGAGGAGGATAGAGGAGCATGTTCTTCTGAAATTGTGAACCTGAGGAATGCAGACTGCGGCACCTTCAAATTAATAAGCAAACAAGTGAAGACAGTTCTGCTGATGGGCTTGTTTTTGTGATTAGGTGATTAAAGTTTGAATTATATTAACTGTGCACAACAAAGAAAGACAGACACACAGGAATAAAAGTGAATAAGGACGAACAAGAAAGTTATTGATTCATTGTCTCATTTTCAGGGCTCGGTATCACGGTCCATGAATAAGAATAAGGCTTCGTCATCATACTCTGCGAATTCAGGCAGGGTGAGCTCAGTGTCACCTGACAGAGAAGAAATTCCCTCATCTATGTTGCTGTCCACCTCGTCTTCATCCGGTGTGCTTTCTCGTACTCTGTAATCTGGTGGTATGAGGTGCTGATTCATCTTGATCATTGTTAACCTCTCCACATTTTTGGGCGAGAGGCGGCTCCGTTTTGGAGTTACAATGCCACCAGCAGCACTGAAAACACGTTCAGAAGACACGCTTGCGAGTGGGCAAGACAAGTAGTTTAAAGCCAGGTTGGAGAGCTGTGGCCACAATTCTTTTTTCCCATGCCAATACGCCAATGGGTCAGCATTAACATAGACCTCTGTTGAGTCATTCAGATAGTCCTTCACCATCGAATCAAGGTTCTCCTCCAAGTTTCCTCCACTTTGCTTAGCTGTTGCTGTGACCTTTTGAGAACCAAACCCAAGCCGAGCTAGCCAATCCTCTTCAGCCTCCAATGTTACTTTTTTTTTTTTTTTTTAAATTTTTATTTTTCCTTTTTTTCTTAATATGCACATTGTATTTTACATCATACATTTGTATATTTTATACATCAAAAATTTCAAATTTCGCTGGTTTGAATTTTTAAACAATATAAACAATATAAACAATATAGAGATATCCTGCCATATAATTTACAATTCAAACTTTCATACTCTGTTACAATATCTTATATTGCCATCCTTTCTTTCCATTTGGCTATTGGTTCCCAAATTTTAAGCCCAAGTCTCCTTCCCCTTTTCCCCTTGCGTGCATAAATAGCTTTCTCAAGGTTATAACTAGCTAGTAAGTTTGCCAGCCATACATGCATTCCTGGGGGTACCTTATCTAGCCAAACTCTTGCTATTGTTAATCTCATAACTGCAGTAGCTATAAACATGAATTCCTTCTGTTCAGAACCAACTTGATTATCTCTCCCAAACAGTATCATCATAGGTGTCAATTTGGTTCGTATGTCAAGAGTATTACTAAGAAAATCTTCCATATTTTTAATCAGGGAATAGAGTTGGGGGCAGGTAGCGAACATATGAGTAATATCTGCGTCCCCTGCATTACAGCGTGGACAGGTGGTGCCAGTGGTGCCTCCCCATTTAGCTATCCTGGCGGGAGTATGGTACAGCGAGAATAGAGTCTTGTAATGCTGCGATTGCATGGGACCTGAGCACAGAACCTTACATCCCATGTCCAGGGATTCTTGAAAATTTCCAGTCTCCCCACCCAATTTTACAATCCATTTGTTGTTAACTTTCTCTAAATCATCAATTTTACTTTTTGCTAGACATGCATAAAAAGATCTAATTGTGCAGTCCCTACCCATTTTTATTTTCTCCAATACTTCATTAATACTAAATCCCGCACTACCACCTTGCTTGCGACAGAGGAAGCTCCTTACCTGTAGGTATTTGAAAAAATCCTTCCTCTCAATCCCATACTTGAGAGTAAGATCTTTAAACTGAGCTAACGCCTCCCCATCCATTAAGTCCCCAATCTGCCCTATCCCTTTTTGATACCAACTCAACATTATCGAATCTGCAAATACTTCCGCCAGGAAAGATCTGTTCTTATAGAGCCTGATATATCTGTTATATCTTCCCAGGCCCATTTTTTTTAGGAATGCAATCCATACCCTACCTGCTGCTACTACAGTCTTAAATCTAGTCCGTTTATGATAACCAAACTCAATTCTATTTAAGAAATTATTTTCTGCCTCTGCCCCTAATACTATAGAGTAAACTTCTGTTGACATAGTCGTAACACTGCTATCACTTCCTCCACCCCCAATTAACCCCTGCATATACTGAAGTGCTGCCGCCATTTGATATAGCCTAAAATCAGGTGCCCCCCAGCCACCTCTTTCTCTTGGGAGGGTCATATACCTGTAGGCCCGTCTAGTTTTCCCGTGCGCCCAAATAAATCTATTAAGTACCTTCTCTAACAAATTAAACCATCTAACCTCAAATACTAAAGGAATAGAACGAAAGAAATATAAAAATTTAGGTAAAATTAACATTTTAATTATATTTGTGCAGCCCATAAGGGAAAGGTGCAGATTATTCATCCTTTCTAAGTCCTTTTTGACTTTGTCAATCAGAGGTACCAAATTCTGCTCTACTATGTTATCCACACTTGTTGTTAAAAGCACCCCTAAGTACACTGCTGAGTTGACCACCCTATCATCGGTACATACAGTATGTCTATTTTTGATTATCTGCGTTTTTAGTCTATTTAAGCTATACCCTGAGATCTTTCCAAACCTCTGAGCCTCTAACTCCACCTCTTTTATAGCTATGGTCGGATTAGGCGTTAAAATTGCAACATCGTCTGCGTAGGCTAAGGTCTTCACCACACAGTTGTTAATCCGCATTGGTGGTATCTTTTGATTAGCTTCAAGCCTACGCAATAGTGGTTCCAAATATAACGCAAACAGCAGGGGAGAGGAGGGACAACCCTGCCTAGTCCCCCTAGCAATTTTTACTTTATCAGAAAGCCCTCCATTAACTCTTATACTTGCTGTTGGAGCATTATACAGTACCCGTATGGCTTTTATAAAGGGTTCCCCCAATCCACACCACCTCATAACCTGCCACAGATAATCCCAGGAGACCCTGTCGAATGCCTTCTCGGCATCCACAAATAGTGCTGCAACAGGGTCTCCGAGGATATCCGCAGAGTCCAGCATTGTGATCACCGTTCTTACATGTTGCGTGGTCCCTTTCCCAGGAATGAATCCATGCTGGATAGGGGTTACAAGCTGCTCGATTATCCCAGCCAACCTTTTTGCTAATATTTTAGAGTAAATTTTTACATCCGAGTTCATTAATGTGATTGGCCTATATGACCCTGGTGTTTCTGGTGGCTTCCCCTTTTTCAAAATAACTATTATGTTAGCCCCTCCCCACGTCTCCGGGCTGGGTTCCCCTACCTGTGCTTGCTGCATTATCCTAAACATGTCTGCCAAAAGCTCTTTTTTGAATATTTGATAAAATTCAAGTGGAATCTGGTCCGGCCCTGCTGCTTTTCCTGCCGGTAAACTTCCAAGAGCTTCCTCCAACTCTTCGAGCTGCAATGGTCCATCTAATATCTCCCTGTCTTCTACTAACATTGTTGGTGGCGGAATCTTCCTCAAATATTCATCAGTCTCTTCTAGATTCGTTGGGTCTTCTGGAGTATATAAATCCGCATAGTATTTTCTAAAGACTTCTCTTACTAGGTTAGTCTCCATGACCATGTTCCCCTGTGCGTCTCTTACTTCCTTTACTCCTGCTTCAGCTGCTCTCTGCCTAGTTCTAATTGCCAGCACCCGCCCCACCTTCTCACTTAGTTCGTATACTTTTTCCTTTTTTGTTAAGAAGTTATCTGCCGCCTGCCTTGCAAAACCTTCCACTGCTTCAGCTTTTAGCGCTATGATCTTAAGTAGACAATCCTCTAAGGGTAGATTGTGTCTTATAGCCCTGCTTAAGTTCCCTTCCTCTCTTAACAACCTCTGTCCTATCTCTTCTCTCTTTTCCCTTTCTCTTTTTTGTCTCCCCATTGCAAAACTAATTGTTTCGCCCCTTACCCCTGCCTTAAATGTATCCCAGACCACCCCTGGGGCTGCTGTCCCCCTATTTATATCCCAAAACCATTTGATCCAAACTACCATATGCTCCCTATATGCAGAATCCTTTAAAAGGCCTCTCTCAAAAGTCCATTGCGCAGGAATTCTTGGTGTTTGGTTGATTTTAATAGTAAGGATCACCGGACTATGGTCTGAGATTACCCTAGGTAACTTCTCCACCTGTGACTCGACTAGTAAACAATTCGTTATCAGAAAGTAGTCAAGCCTAACCATTACCTTATGAGGGGCAGAATAGAAAGTACAACCATCAAGGTGAGGATGTAGCTTTACCCAAGGATCTACCAGAGCATTATGTGTGACCATATCTGCCAGAGCCCTAAATACTTTCCTTTTCCTCCCTCTATAGGTCACATTTTCTTGTGTAAATGAGCTCTCTAAATCATGTATATTAAAATCTCCACAACATACTATGGGTTCATTCCACTGGGCTAACTCCGCATCAAGAAACTGGAATACATCAGGGTCATCTTCTGTTGATCCATAGATAGAAACTAACGTTAATTTCTGCCCTTTAAAACAGATTTCTAAGATAACCCATCTACCCCATTTGTCTTCCTTCTTCTTCCCTACCACAACATCCCTTAGCCTACCCAAGATTGCTACTCCTCTGGTCCTAGTCTCCTGTCTAGATCTTGCCAACAAATCAAATCCTAATTGCTCTAAAAGGTAAGGCCTACTTGCCTCTATATGGGTTTCTTGCAGACATATCAAATCTAATCGCAGAGATTTCAAATACGCTGCAACTCTCATTCTCTTATTAGGCTCATTTAAACCACATACATTCAGTGATACTATCCTACATGCCATTGTGCTGACTTTAACAGGTACCATACAAGATAGACATTATTTAACAGCATCAAACCAGACTGCATATTTTCACAAGTTCTTGAATACTTAGCAATGTGCCACATCTTAAAGAAAAAATGTTTTCGTTCCACCCCCCCCTCACCTCCCCCCTCCCCTCCCCTCCCTCTCCACCCCTGCTCTGCCCCCACCCCCCTCCCTTTTACAGGCAAATAGGTCAACTGACCTATGTGTGCCCGCCTTTGTTGTTGTGCAAGTCGCTTCCCTCCCCCACTCACTTCAATTGGTTTTGCTGTGCTCCCCTTAATTCACCCTTACTCTTATCCAGATACATGTATAGCCATATATAAATATCTATACCTTTTAACCTCCCTTCTGCCTCCTCATTTCTTCTAGGAAGAGCTCAGCTTTTATCTCAGAGTTAAACATCCAAGTTTTCCCTCTCACAATTACTTTGAGTCTGGCTGGGTAAAGTAAATATGCTTCCATACCAAGAGCTTGGAATGGAGCAATCAACTGCCTTAACTTCCACCTCCTCTCTACTGTGAAATGGCAGAAGTCAGGTCTAGCGAAAAAAGTGGTGTCTTCAAAAGACCTCCTACTCTCTGGCTTTGCCTTACTCAAAATCTCCTCTCTGAGCAGGAAGTTCCCAATATACACTAATATTGCCCTGGGATGGTTTTTCTGACCATCCCTCCCTCCTCCTCCTGCCCACCCGGCTTTTTTTACTGTAAATGGGAATCTATGTGCCCTCTGTATCTCTGTTTCCCACTGCCACTGGGATTCTGGAAAGGCACCCTTCAGTAACTTTATCACGTATTGCCTGACGTCCTGCCCTTCTGCCCCTTCTTCCACACCCAGCAAGCGAACATTATTCCTCCTCTGCCTATTTTCAAAGTCCTCCATCTTCCAACGCATATCCTCTGCCATTTTTTCTTGCTCTGTCTTGAATGACTGCCATCTCCCAACATCATCTTCCAGCTTGCCAGTACGCTCCTCAACCTCTGTGACTCGGTCCACCAGTTCATCATACAGTTTGTTGACTTTTCTTAAACTGTTTTGGATTTTCTTTGATGCCTGCCTCGCCCTGCGACTCTCCGCCCTTGCTTCGCTTTGCATTTGTTTAAGAGTCAAGAACAGGGTATGAAAAGGGTCCCGTTGCGCGGGGTTACCACCAGCAGCTGCTGCTCCCTCCGCCGTGTTTTCATGTACATCCTCCTCCTGATATACTTGTGAGGTTGCCGAGTAATCCCAGAGAAGTCGTTTCTCTAGTTTAAAATGTCTTTTTTTTTTTTTCATTGTGGACTCTTTCTCTGACGCACTTATACCTGATTCAGTATCTTCCTGTTCGTCCTCTTCTGCACTAGTTTCTGACGATAATGTTGAACCTGAATCTTCATTAACTGAGTAGAATTCGCCTTCCCCTTCTTGAGAGGTGCAATCACCGCCCCCCTGAAGGTGTTTGTTACTGTTTACCTCTTTTGTAAGATTCACATTCACTAAACTCTCATGGCTTCCCCAAGAACCAGGCTTTTTCTTTGAGGCGTTTATTTCTTCCTCCACCAACATTAGGGCTCCGAGCATGTCGGCTGTGGTATCTCCTGTTGTGCCTCCCGTGTTCCTTGTGCCATTAATCTCCTCCCCTCCGCGCTCCCCTTTACCTTCACCTTCGCTGCTTTCCAGCGCCGCTTCGGCAAGTCCACCGCCGCCTGCCTGCGCTGCTTCCACGATCTGGCTTGCTCCCGGTGTCGGCTCTCCTGGTTGCCTAGCAACCGCCCTCACAAAGTCTCCGCCGTCCGCTGCGTCCTCGAGGACGTTTCCTGCAACCGGAGTGTCAGCGTCTGCTTCGCGAACGGAGACCGGCATTACAGCATCTCCGCATTCCGGCATTTCTGCTGCTACCGCATCGGGGAGTTTCACTGCCACTGTCAGGATCTCTGTCATGGTAGGCTGCCGCATACTCGATTCTCGTACCTTCTGCTCATCCCCCTTTGCCGGATTGTTCTTACTAGTGCAGCGCGCCTCTCCTGGATTGTTGAGTTTGGAGATCAAACTCTGTTTTCGTAGTTCCGCTTTCTTAACTTTCTCTGGAGGAGGGGGGGGAGGAAAAACTTTTTTAATCGCGCCGGTGTTTTTTCCTACTGGGGTATCCAATTTTGCGCTAAAGGCTGTCACTATCTTCATTGTTGCCGAAGCATCTGGCAGCTTTTTAGTCCTCTCGCTCACTTTCTCCTGGTTAGGAGCACGACCAGGTATTTTAGGAGCCATATAGTGTCCTGTAAACAGCTTCAGTAGCACTTCTCTCGCTCGGATCCAAGCCTGGCCAACTCGCAATATTTTCTCCTTTAAAGTTACTTCTGCAAACCACCAGCGCCCAAGCTCCATTAGAGGTATTGCTCCGTGTAGCACAGCGTTTTTCCACGATATGTCAACTCATTGTGGGAGAGGGAATTAGATGCGACCTCTCAGCACAACAGCGCAGCGGCCATCTTGCCCCCACAATCAGCCTCCAATGTTACTGTTGTGTCTGGTGGTGCAGATGATCCGGTTGCCGGTCTCTTTAACGGCTGAGAGGTCACTTGTGCCGCAGCCACATGTGCAGAAGTGGATTGTTGTGACTGGGGATGGCCTGCTGATGCTGATGTACTGCCTTTTCCTTCAATTTGCTGCCGTTGTCTTTCAAACCTCTTGGCTGAGGAGGCTATCCACTGTTTGTACTTTGTAACATCTTTATCAGCAAAAGGAAAGAATGCTTGGCCTGCCAGCGCCTTTTTGTAGCGTGGATCCAGAATAGTAGCACAAATGTAATGCTGGTTTGAGTGGATCATTGTAAGACGTTCATCACCTTGTAGGTGCTCTAATAATTGCTCAGCCAGAACAAAAGGGTCTTGGTTTTTTTCATCTTTTTCAAACACAGAACACACCTCCTTCAGTTGGTGCTCCGGCATGTACAACAATGGGATAGCTTTTCCCAAATTACAGTCCTCCTTGCTGACTGCACGCGTGAAGAACTCAAAAGGACGAAGCATGCGTGTCAGGCTTTTAACTATGTTCCATTGCGCCGCACCCATCCACAGGTCCTCCTTCTGAGCTGTACCCTGTGTTAAGAAATAGTGATCGAGTACCGTATACTGCTCATACAGACGCTCAAGCATGTAGAAGGTTGAGTTCCAACGTGTTACCACCTCCTGGATGAGTGCTTTCACTGGCATTTGACGTTCATATAGCAGGCTCCTCAGATGCTTTCGGGCCTTAAAAGAATGGCTGAAATGGTTGCACATTTTTCGGCAGGTGTCCACTACTCTGTACGCTGCACTGTCTTTATCACCCAAGAATTTTTTGACAACCAGGTTTATACAGTGCGCCAAACACGGCACTCTGAAATAGTCACCCAGCTGCATGGCCTTAACTATATTGGCGCCATTGTCCGTGGAAACATAACCAACCTGGCGTTTTTTTGGGGACAGCCAGTCAAGGACCTTTGTGTTAAAGACATCCAAAATGTTTTGTGCTGTGTGACGTTTCTCCAAACCAAACATGGCTAGTGTTGCATGTTTCCGAGCAGCTTTAAAAACAATGTCCGGGTCAACACCTGCGTTTAGCTTTGCTTTAGCCCCTGAAAAAGAGACCCAGTGTGCAGTGATGCACATGTAATCAGCGCCTGCGCCACTGGTCCACATGTCTGTTGTCAGATGTATAGTGTGAACAGCACTCTTCTGCAAAGCTGCCCCAATCACCTCCAGAACATCTTCATGTAGTGCTGGAACCACAACTCGGGCAAAATAGAACCAGCTAGGAACCTTCCATTTAGGGCAGATTGCTGCCACTAATTCTAGAAAACCAACCCCTTCTACAAAAGAAAAAGGGAGAAGGTCCAGAGCTAGCATTTTAGCCAGCTTAGTGTTATACAGACGCGTCAGTGGGTGGTTGCGTTCATATTGCGCTTCTGTAAACAACATCTTTTTAATGTTGCCCTGGACCAAGGATTTACGGGATGATGATGATGATATCTTCGACCCAGTTACGCTCGCTGATGAACTTTTTCGCATTGGTGTCTCACTCTCTCCCACACTCTTAGTGTGGCTCACATGGGGTGTGCTGCTGACAGGGGTACTGGGTGTAAGTGAAGTGTTTGAATCGTCTTCTTCCTCCTCGTCATCATCAGATGAAATATCAACGTTTTCATTACGTGCAATTCGGGCTTCCTTGATCGCCTCTAGGTGCGCAAACCATTGGACAGCGTGCGTTCTCCTAAGATGACCTCTCTGGCCACCGGGACCATAGTTGGTACCAAACTTACCACGACTAACTCAAAGCTTACAAATGCTACAAATGGCTACGTTTTCCTTTTTTGGGCAAACACTAAAGAAGTCCCAAACTGGAGACTTGAAATGTCTTTGGGGGTCCGAGGAGGCGGCGATACTGGTGGTGGTGGTCCTGCTGCTAATGCCAGATGAAGTGGAGCATGTGGATTGCCGAACTTCATTACGTTTTGCACTTTCACCACCACTAATTGAGGTCGAGGTGGATGGATGTCCCTTCTTGCGAGGAAGAAATATGGAAGCGCTAGGTGTTGGTGTACTAGTTAACTCCAAATCCAATGATTGTTGTATTTCCATTGCCTTCTCGTCGACATCATCATCACGCTCAGCAGCTTCTCGGGATAGGGTCAAAATGTCTCTTTGCTGCATGCCCGCTGGGGCTGCAGTGACCTTTATGATGACTGGCTCGTCGTCATCGTGAGAGGCTTCATCAGCAGCAGTATCCGTGACTTCTTGTTGAGCCTCATCACACTCCATAGCTATGAGTTTTTCGACAACCTTCCTTTTACGCTTAGGTACCTTTGTCAGATCATGGTGTGCCTCACTCTCAGACGGCAGTGGTGCTGGTTCCCAATTGGGATCCGTATCATCAGAAGGAGGTGGGCTTGAAGAAGATGTAGACACCAACCTTGATCTTTTCCTTGCTAGGGATGTGGAAGACAATGAATGATCATCAGGAGGAGTGGCTTCCAATGATACCTCGGCTTGATTGTCGATTTCCTGATGTGCCCCTACTTCGGGAGGAACAACTATTGTGGGCACTTGTGACCCTCCATGCACCTCTGCTTGCGCATCTTCTTGCGCTGCCTCTCCTTCCACATGTACTTGGGCTTGTACTTGCACATGGTGTTGTTGTTGCGGCTGTGGTTGTTCAACACTTGTCAGATGAGTTACAACAACCTGTGTGGATTCAGGGACATTGCTGCTACTTTCTTGCGATGAGCCAACATCACTGGTCGATGGTGATTGGAGAAGTACACTGACTGCCTCTGAAGCACTCAAGGGCTTTGACTTAAGTTGGCGTGGTAGTGGAGGCACTGAACCCAATGAAGCGGGGGTGCTGCTTCCAGCTTGGTCCCCAGCAGATCCTGCTGCTGCTGCAGACGTACTTTTTTTTTTGCTCCCAAAAAACGCAGCGGCCGGCACACCAGCCTCCTTGGTAACTTGCTTCTTCTGCTCCTTACTAGCAACTTTCTTGCTAGAGGAGCTACGGAGACCTTTTTTTGGGGCCATCTTCTTCAGAGCAGGTCAGACAGCAGGCCGCAGTTGCACGAATTGTAGAGTTGTCTGAGGCCAGACGTGACGTCGCGTGACGTTATGCTGCACACACACACCGCTGCAGGACTTCTTCCTGGCACTGGTGGTTCTCTTGAGTCTTGTGCACCTAAAAGCAATGGAAGACAGAGGAACATCAGTTCAGTTATACACCCCAAAAAAATCGAAAAAAACCAGAAAAATCAGCACAATCCCATGCCCTCCATGATGCTTAAATTCAAGACACCCCACAGAAAGACTAGGCACATGCAACATTCACTAGTCACTACCCCTGGTGAAAAGGCCACAACAACAGTCCAAAAAAACGAAAATCACAGAAAAATCAGCACAATCCCAAGCCATCCAGCCCCTCCATGATGTTTAAATTCAAGACAACCCACAGAAAGACTAGGCATATGCACCACTCACTACCCCCTGATGAAAAGGCCACAACAGGCCAAAAAAACGAAAATCGCAGAAAAATCAGCACAATCCCAAGCCATCCAGCCCCTCCATGATGTTTAAAATTCAAGACACTCCACAGAAAGACTAGGCCCATGCACCACTCACTACCCCTGGGCATAATGGATGAAAGCTAGGCAAAATGGGTGCAGGCCTGAGAACACTGCCTGCATTCAAAATGGCCCCCTCCATCACAGCACATGGCCAGGGCCTGTAGCAGCACTCAAAATGGCCCCCAACCACATGGCCTGTCCACAACAGGCCCAAAAAACGAAAATCACAGAAAAATCAGCACAATCCCATGCCATCCAGCCCCTCCATGATGTTTAAATTCAAGACAACCCACAGAAAGACTAGGCCCATGCACCACTCACTACCCCTGGGCATAATGGATGAAAGCTAGGCAAAATGGGTGCAGGCCTGAGAACACTGCCTGCATTCAAAATGGCCCCCTCCATCACAGCACATGGCCAGGGCCTGTAGCAGCACTCAAAATGGCCCCCAACCACATGGCCTGTCCACAACAGGCCCAAAAAACGAAAATCATAGAAAAATCAGCACAATCCCATGCCATCCAGCCCCTCCATGATGTTTAAATTCAAGACAACCCACAGAAAGACTAGGCCCATGCACCACTCACTACCCCTGGGCATTATGGATGAAAGCTAGGCAAAATGGATGCAGGCCTGAGAACACTGCCTGCATTCAAAATGGCCTCCTCCATCACAGCACATGGCCAGGGCCTGTAGCAGCACTCAAAATGGCTCCCAACCACATGGCCTGTCCACAACAGGCCCAAAAAACGAAAATCACAGAAAAATCAGCACAATCCCATGCCATCCAGCCCCTCCATGATGTTTAAATTCAAGACAACCCACAGAAAGACTAGGCCCATGCACCACTCACTACCCCTGGGCATAATGGATGAAAGCTAGGCAAAATGGGTGCAGGCCTGAGAACACTGCCTGCATTCAAAATGGCCCCCTCCATCACAGCACATGGCCAGGGCCTGTAGCAGCACTCAAAATGGCCCCCAACCACATGGCCTGTCCACAACAGGCCCAAAAAACGAAAATCACAGAAAAATCAGCACAATCCCATGCCATCCAGCCCCTCCATGATGTTTAAATTCAAGACAACCCACAGAAAGACAAGGCCCATGCACCACTCACTACCCCTGGGCATAATGGATGAAAGCTAGGCAAAACGGGTGCAGGCCTGAGAATGCTGCCTGCATTCAAAATGGCCCCCTCCATCACAGCACATGGCCAGGGCCTGTAGCAGCACTCAAAATGGCCCCCAACCACATGGCCTGTCCACAACAGGCCCAAAAAACGAAAATCACAGAAAAATCAGCACAATCCCATGCCATCCAGCCCCTCCATGATGTTTAAATTCAAGACAACCCACAGAAAGACTAGGCCCATGCACCACTCACTACCCCTGGGCATAATGGATGAAAGCTAGGCAAAATGGGTGCAGGCCTGAGAACACTGCCTGCATTCAAAATGGCCCCCTCCATCACAGCACATGGACAGGGCCTGTAGCAGCACTCAAAATGGCCCCCAACCACATGGCCTGTCCACAACAGGCCCAAAAAACGAAAATCACAGAAAAATCAGCACAATCACATGCCATCCAGCCCCTCCATGATGTTTAAATTCAATACAACCCACAGAAAGACTAGGCCCATGCACCACTCACTACCCCTGGGCATAATGGAAGAAAGCTAGGCAAAATGGGTGCAGGCCTGAGAACACTGCCTGCATTCAAAATGGCCCCCTCCATCACAGCACATGGCCAGGGCCTGTAGCAGCACTCAAAATGGCCCCCAACCACATGGCCTGTCCACAACAGGCCCAAAAAACGAAAATCACAGAAAAATCAGCACAATCCCTTGCCATCCAGCCCCTCCATGATGTTTAAGTTCCAGACACTCCACAGAAAGACTAGGCCCATGCACCACTCACTACCCCTGGCCATAATGGATGAAAGCTAGGCAAAATGGGTGCAGGCCTGAGAACACTGCCTGCATTCAAAATGGCCCCCTCCATCACAGCACATGGCCAGGGCCTGTAGCAGCACTCAAAATGGCCCCCAACCACATGGCCTGTCCACAACAGGCCCAAAAAACGAAAATCACAGAAAAATCAGCACAATCCCATGCCATCCAGCCCCTCCATGATGTTTAAATTCAATACAACCCACAGAAAGACTAGGCCCATGCACCACTCACTACCCCTGGGCATAATGGAAGAAAGCTAGGCAAAATGGGTGCAGGCCTGAGAACACTGCCTGCATTCAAAATGGCCCCCTCCATCACAGCACATGGCCAGGGCCTGTAGCAGCACTCAAAATGGCCCCCAACCACATGGCCTGTCCACAACAGGCCCAAAAAACGAAAATCACAGAAAAATCAGCACAATCCCATGCCATCCAGCCCCTCCATGATGTTTAAATTCAAGACACTCCACAGAAAGACTAGGCCCATGCACCACTCACTACCCCTGGGCATAATGGATGAAAGCTAGGCAAAATGGGTGCAGGCCTGAGAACACTGCCTGCATTCAAAATGGCCCCCTCCATCACAGCACATGGCCAGGGCCTGTAGCAGCACTCAAAATGGCCCCCAACCACATGGCCTGGCCACAACAGGCCCAAAAAACGAAAATCACAGAAAAATCAGCACAATCCCATGCCATCCAGCCCCTCCATGATGTTTAAATTCAATACAACCCACAGAAAGACTAGGCCCATGCACCACTCACTACCCCTGGGCATAATGGAAGAAAGCTAGGCAAAATGGGTGCAGGCCTGAGAACACTGCCTGTATTCAAAATGGCCCCCTCCATCACAGCACATGGCCAGGGCCTGTAGCAGCACTCAAAATGGCCCCCAACCACATGGCCTGTCCACAACAGGCCCAAAAAACGAAAATCACAGAAAAATCAGCACAATCCCATGCCATCCAGTCCCTCCATGATGTTTAAATTCAAGACACTCCACAGAAAGACTAGGCCCATGCACCACTCACTACCCCTGGGCATAATGGATGAAAGCTAGGCAAAATGGGTGCAGGCCTGAGAACACTGCCTGCATTCAAAATGGCCCCCTCCATCACAGCACATGGCCAGGGCCTGTAGCAGCACTCAAAATGGCCCCCAACCACATGGCCTGTCCACAACAGGCCCAAAAAACGAAAATCACAGAAAAATCAGCACAATCCCATGCCATCCAGCCCCTCCATGATGTTTAAATTCAAGACAACCCACAGAAAGACTAGGCCCATGCACCACTCACTACCCCTGGGCATAATGGATGAAAGCTAGGCAAAATGGGTGCAGGCCTGAGAACACTGCCTGCATTCAAAATGGCCCCCTCCATCACAGCACATGGCCAGGGCCTGTAGCAGCACTCAAAATGGCCCCCAACCACATGGCCTGTCCACCACAGGCCAAAAAAAGGAAAATCACAGAAAAATCAGCACAATCCCATGCCATCCAGCCCCTCCATGATGTTTAAATTCAAGACAACCCACAGAAAGACTAGGCACATGCACCACTCACTACCCCGGGTGAAAAGGCCACAACAGGCCAAAAAAACGAAAATCACAGAAAAATCAGCACAATCCCAAGCCATCCAGCCCCTCCATGATGTTTAAATTCAAAACACCCCACAGAAAGACTCAGTGCACCCACCACTGAGTACCCCTGGGCAAAAGGCCCCAAAACAGCCCAAAAATCGAAAATTTCAAAATTGTAGTTGCAGCAACTGTAATGCCCCAAACAAACTTACTTGTGAAATTTCTAATCCAAAAGTGATCCAAAGAAAGTCAAAAAGGCCTCAAATCCAAATATCCAGCAGCATCCACAAAAAGTAATCCTTCCAGCTCCAGATCTAAATAAAAAGTGACCAGGAGATGGACAAAGCACTGGGAGGAGCCTGCTGGACAGGAACAGGAAGTTGAAGACTGTGGGGCACTTCCTTCCTCCCCCCCCCTCCCCAAAATGGACTCCTCGCAAAAAAAGTGCAGGCAAATGTCAACCTGAGGAGTTATTCAGATAAAAATCATCATTTCCAGAAGGTTTATGCTGCTTGCTGGTGGATTTCTTGTGCAGAATTGCAAATTTTATATTTTCGCGAGTGCAAGATTGTTGCTGCTCACCGCATCTCAAAGCTCGCAATTGCGAAGTACCGCGATACGTGATCACGGCGTACTCGCGTTGACAAACTCTCGCTGTAAAAGTTGGCAAGCCGCGATTACGTAATCGCGCTTGCCAAATTCCCGCGGGATCCCGGAGCAAGATCCAAAATGGCGCAGCACTCGCAAAATATCAAGAAAAATAACTCGGCAAACGATGAATGACGGGAAGTAAACGCCGCGCGCCGCAAAATTGTATCACCAAGAAAAAAAAAATCCGCTGCGTGCGAATTTGCGGATTTTGCGGGAAATCCGCAAATCTCGCGGATTGCGAATTTACAGAAAATCCGCAAAATCCACGAGCGGAACGGATTTTACGCCCATACTTAAGCACTAGTGCTAGATGTTCATGTACAGTAAGATGACAGTCAGTGACCATCTGTTTATTGGCCTGCTTCTGTAGTGTTCTCCGCCAGTTTAGGCATTCTCTGTTCGGCCACTCTCAAGAATTTCACAAATCTGCAGTTTAGTTGCGTATTTGATGGATTCAAACAGGCATCAAACAGGCAAGTACCGCTTGCCTACTAGTGCCAATCCCTCTTTGCTTAAATTGGTCTTTGAGAAGCGATTGACGGGCGTGTTGCAGGTTTTCAAATAAGCATATTACGTGAAGAATGTCCCCGTTGCTGGAGTTACATAGCCTGCAGGTCTCATTGCCATCCTTCCTCAGCCATGGTGGTAAGTGCCGCAGGAATGGCAGAATCCCTAGTCTGTACTTTTAAAAGCTCATTTTTATGGGTCTGGGGTACTCCTGGTTAAAGTATGTTTGTGACGTTAGTGATTTATAGGAGTTTAGAGTCATCCATGCATGTGTTCTTTTTGAAAATAAGACCTTGTCCTCTAGTAAGGAAAGTGATTTGACATTTTTCCAAAATATTTTTTTGAAGTTGCTATGCCCAAGCTGTTTGTCCCAGATCTTGGAGAGTTTGGTGACCTCCAAAGCTGACTGGAGGTACTTTCTTGCATCTGAAGCTTCTCTGCTTTGTATATCACTCCATAAGAGAGAGTTTAGTGTGTTTATGGTAGTGCTTCTTAATTTGTGGCAGCAAATGATGTAAACTCCTTGACTGGCTAGGTCTTGTTTCTGCAGGCCGAGCTCAAGTCTTATTTGAGCTGGAGATGTATAGGTCGGGAGCGAGAACATTATTCTATAGGCCTTCGCCTGTATGCTGTCCAGATCCTTGGAGTCCCTTCCCCTCATCGCCTTGCTGCCATAAGTGGTCGAGGGCAGCAGTTTTGCCTTGTTTACCTTCAGAAGCGGGGTCATGGTCGGACCCATCCGTTTGGTTGCCAGATTTTTCATCGTCAGGGCAATCAAAGCACCTCTCCTTCTTATTTCCTGATTTTGGTGCTTGAAAGAGCCTTCTTTGTCAAATATGACTCCCAGGTATTTATACTCGCGAGCTGGATCAATTATTGTGTCACCGAGCAGCCAGCACTTGCATTGTTTTTTGTTGGCGTTTATAGACATTGTACGTGTCTTATTGAGATTGATTTTTAAATTATTTTCCTTGACGTAGTTCTGCATTTCAGTAAGAAGACGTTTAAGGCCGATATAAGTGTGACTAAGTAGCACAACGTCGTCTGCATACAGAAGGTTGCTCAAGGTTTTTCTGCCTATCCTCGGGGAGCGAGAATTGCAGGCGTCGAGTGCTTTCGATAGATCCACCATAAAAAGATTGAACAAGGTTGGTTCAATCACGCACCCTTGTCTCAGGCCTTTGGTAGTTGGCACTTTTGAGGACAGGTGATTGCCGCTTCCTAATTTCACCTGCACCCAGGTGTCCATGTGGAGGAGCATTATCATATTTAGAATTGGCTGTGGTAGGCCCCATTGCGCTAGTTTCCCCCAAAGTCTGCCTCTCTCTATGTTATCAAATGCAGCGCTGAAATCAATATAGCACAGGTGTAAAGGAATCTTGGATGTTTTTGCTGCATAGATGATTACTGACATGGCAAGAATATTTGTTGATGTTCCAGTTGTTTTTCTAAAGCCTGTCCGATTCAGCTGAATTATCTGATTTGAGTCAGCCCAAAGTGTAAGCTCCTCTAATATGGTGCCGTCAAAATATTTTGCCGCGATAGTTGTTTGGTACAGCCTTGTCTCCCTTTTTGTGGATTGGGACAATCGTAAAGCCCTGCCAGGATTCTGGAATGTTGTTTAATAGTCTAATTTCTAAAAATAGTGGTTGCATGATGTTGGACCACTCTTTGTTCTTTATTTTGTACAGGGCAGGTGGTATGCCGTTTGGGCCTGGAGTGCCTTCTTTTCTTCCTTTTGCTATCTGTTCTTTAATTAGGTCTGACTGCTGGCGCCTCGCTGTGTCTGAGTGGGTGATGCTGATGCCTGGGAAAGTCTGTCCCCTTGACTCTGGCATGCCCGTTTTCCCAAATCTCTCTGAGCTCTTACTATTCCCCATGTGAGCTCCTGGGTACTCTGTGTCGTCGTTGAAATGGCTGGAGAGATATTTTTTCCAGGTCTCTTCAGAGATATGGGATCCTATTTCTTTGTGCTGTGGGTGCATAAAGCCATTTAATGTTTCCCAGAAACGGGTGCTGTTGTTGCTATTGATGTCGTGTAGGAGTTTGGTCCATGTTTCGTTTTTGCCCTCTTTTGATGTTCCATTTAAATCGTTTAAGTGCTGCCCTTTGTTGTTTCAGCATTTCTTGTAGGTTGGTGTTTTTAGGAGCTTTTCTCAGTTTGCGTAGAGTCATGTTTACGGATCCTTTGAGGTAATTGAGCTCTCTGATCTTTATTTAGATAGTATTTGCTGCCCTCTGTACCAAAGTTGTCCTTTGGGGGGTAGTTTACTGCGAGCTTTTGTAACAGTGTTGCAGTGTACTGAGCCCAGTAGGTGATATGCCGGACTGCAGTAGATGCATGGGCATTGAAGAGCTGAAGAGCAGTTTCGGCTTGACGGTTCAAATTAGTGAACGTGCATTTGATCCTCTTTTGGTTCGAGAGATGGATTGGCCCCGGTGTTGTGTCAGGCCTGATCGGAATTGGCATATTTGATCTTATATGCCATTCCTGGGGGCGATGATCGCTATCACCTTGTCACCCATTCTGAACGCCAAGATGTGAGGAAACAACGCAAGGCTTGCAAACGTATAATCCAGTATGGAGCTTGTTTTTGTTGAGTATAAGGAGTTGACTGGAGGGGAGTCTGCCGGAAATCTTCCATTCAATGCCTGGAGATTTTGATGTTCTAAGTCATTAGGAAACGGTTATTACAGCGTTTTTTCCTGGAGAGGACGCTTTGTGGTACGATATTATGTATTCTGTTTAGAACCAGTACATCCTCCCCTTCTGCCGAGCCCATTAGGTCTTGGTTGAAGGCCCCCATCAGAAAGAAGAGTGGGTTTTCCAACTGAATTGCGTATTCCGCCAGTTGGTTTGTTATTTTAATTGAATCGTTTGTGTTATTTTTTGGATGTACGTATGAATTGCTTATGCATACCTCCTCGTCTTTCCCGTCAAGGACAATTTTTATTTTAACTGCCAGGTTTGTGTTTGAAGTTGAGACCATAGTGGTTGCTGATGCTATTGTTGTGGTAGAGACATAGGTAGCCAGTCCGCCTGAGTGGTGGCCAAACCTGCAGGTCCTGGAGGCTGGTGTGATGAAGCATATATAACCCTTGATGTGCTGTGGATCCTTAAGCCAAGTCTCTTGGAGCGCTATTATGCCGAAAAGAAAGACATAATCTATAAAATCGGGGTCGTTTATTTTTGTATTTAGACTGTTAATGTTCCAAGAACATAAGCCTATGATTGGATCCCTTCCCCCGCTCCGATCGCTGTCATGTAGGTGGCGTCAGACCTCTTCAGAGCATGTTGTAATGGTACAAGACACCATTTCCCTTTTTGAACTTTGAGGTAGCTTGACTGTTGCCGTCGACTGTGAGTCTGGTCGATCCCATGGGCTGCTTATGCTTCTTTTGAGTGAGCTACCCCGGGCGCCTCTAAGTACACTGATAGGGTGTGTCCGAACTGTTTTCGATGCTGAGTTTGGCCTACTCAAAAACGGTAGCCGGTAAGCTGGTTTTTGAAAAGGGATAATCCTGATGCCCCAGGTGTATAATAGCTCCTGTTCTGCTAAGATCGAGCCCACTATGTTGCTTGATGTCCAGGTTGTCTTAGTTGCCTCTGAGCATTGGGGATTGTCTGCGGGTAGGAATTCTATGGAGGCTAAGTCCTTTGAACTTATGCCCTCTAACTTTGGAATAAATTCCATTAGTTTGAGGATTTTGCCGTGGTTTAAAGGTCCTGTTGTCCCTTTGACATGTATTCAAGGTATAAAACCAGAATCTCTGTGGGCTGGTGGCTTATTTCAAATTTTTGTTGTTTCATTGGTAGTGTTTTGTTACGGTTTGCTCTGTGTGCGAGCTTACATCTTTGGTATCTAGGAACTTGCTAACTCCAGGTGCTGGGGAGATGTTTGTATTTGATATTGTTAATGTGTATTTTGGAGATGACTGTTTTAGTTCTGTCCCCTTATCATATATGCGTTTTGCCAGTTCGTTGTCCGTTGGTCTGGACGTTGTGTGTGTGCTAGTTTTTTTTGTCTCTCTTAGTGATGCTTCCTGTTTCAGCCCTGTTATTGGACCACTAGATCCCCTTCTATCCCCTACATGGACATTTTGTAGTGAGAATATTTTCGTGGTTTCATGTAAGTTTATTGACTGTGAGTTCCATGTCTGACCTCCTGCTTGTTCTGAAAAGATGGGCTTGTTAATTGGGGAACTTGAATCAATCTTTGAGATTTGATGGTGTTGTCCCTGGCTGGTCTTTCCGCTGTCGGCTTTTGGAAGTCAGCAATTCTTAAGTCTTTCAGGGGTTTGTCCTTTGCTTTGATTATTTTTAGCACTTATTGGCGAGTTTTGAACCTTTGGTTTGTCATGGTCCGAGCTTTTTCTATTTAGTTTATGTTGTTGTTCGGGATTATTAGTGTCAGGGTTGCCTGATATGCTTGTTCTGTATCCCTGGCGTTTGTTGCTTGAATTTCCTGAGGACTTGTGAAAATGGAGAAATATTTTGTTGTATTTGTTTGCATTTTTTGGTTTCGCCCTTTCCTTTTTCGCTGAAGACTTTGTTGTTAAGTTTTTGCAGATCTCCATTTTCGCTTTTGGCCATCTTCTTGTTTTGAGCCTCGAGGTTGACCTTTAGGCCTTTGCCGTGTTTTTGGCTGCTGGGTGTTCCCTCTTTGCTTTCGATGGT
Source organism: Lissotriton vulgaris (assembly GCF_964263255.1). Lineage (NCBI taxonomy): Eukaryota > Metazoa > Chordata > Amphibia > Caudata > Salamandridae > Lissotriton > Lissotriton vulgaris. Next base: position 1,309,192,403 of record NC_141691.1, on the reverse strand, counting down.
GCCCGAGTTTTTTGTTGCGTTTTCTACTGAAGAGTTTTTTATATCACTTATAAGATCAGTTAGCATTGAGGGCAACGTGACTAGTTTGTCGATTACCTGGTTACAGTTGCAGCTGAGGTAGGTGTTTGTCTGTGCTCTCATTATCAAGCTGTTCAGGTTGCCCAGTTTCTCATCAATTCCGGCTGTGAATACTGCCAGAGTGTTCAAAAGTGTGAGTTGTAACTCCATTTTATCTGTTTAGAATTGTAGGGCTTCGATGGCTAGTTGGATTGTATTTAGAAGAGAGGTCCAGGTGCCTGAATTTTGTTCTTCCCTGATTTCCTCCACATTTTTGCTTTTGCTTTTATTTGTGTTATCAACTTTGTAGACTGCCTGGTTAGTGACCCTGGAGGACTCTTGTAGAGAGTTTTGGTGAGGGTGCTCCCTCTGGTCTGGGTTATAGGTAGCAATCATGTCTTCCCATTCAAGTGTGTTTAGGTAGGACACCATAGCCCTGGCATCGTCTTTCTGACTTGGGACCTTGAAGCCTGTCTCTAGTCCACCAAGTTTAGTAGGCGCTCTGCCTTGGTCATTTCCGTGCAGATCTGTAATTATTGGAGGGCTTTTGGTCGTTAAATTGATGTGCTTGATCGGCGTGCTGTGATTTCTAGTCAGCCTGTTTGCAGAGGGGCTGAAGATTATTTCCCTAATTTGTTCCTCTGCTGTTGATCTATGATCGGCCCTGGACGCCTGCCTGGCGTCTTCCCTGTCGGGGAGCCAAATTCCCTGTTTGTCCTCAAATTGTGGTGTTGAGGCAGGTTCTTCATTCTCTTTTTGATCTGCCATTGCGGACCTAAGGCCGGTGGTCAGGCAGGCCTTTTCCTCTCACTCTTTGTGGGTTGTGATAGGAGTACTGACGGGTCGTCTGCTGACTCGTGAGACTTCTCTCCTTTTAAAGAATGTTTCTGGTGGGTGCTCTTATTACTGCGGGTCATAGCCTCGCTCTGATGCTGTAGTGTCTTTGCTTTGCCTAAAGGTAAAGGGCTTATGTTTGCTGCTGGCTTTTGTGAGGAAGATAATGATAATGATGGTAGCAATGGGGTTTGAAAGCCTGACAGATTTATTGCTGGAGAAAATAGCAGCGCCCGCATCCCTTAAGAAGTTACATTTTGTGTATATCTTTGGTTGGTACAGTGTGTTGTGTTTACAGACTGCTGTTTTGCTGCTGCCGTGCTCTGGTCTTAAGCTGTGTCGTGATCAATTCTGAGGAGATTTGGCTCTATGATGTCTTCTTTTCCGCTAGGGTTTGAATTTTTCCCCATTGTTTCCCCTTGGGTTGGACACAAGGGGCGCCCTGGTCCTTCCCGACTTCATGGTTTCACCTGTAGACTCCTGAGAACCACCAGAGGGCCGCCTGAATGTCAAAGACACAATGGCTGTCGACTTGATTTGGACGTCCTACCTACCAAGCCGTCCTTTGCCTTCTGTAGATCAGGCGTTCCGGTTGCCTGGATGGATGCGCGCGTCTAGATAGCAGTCTGCGGTGTTTATTTGCTGCGCCAGCGGTGTTCTGGGATGCTATGAGCCAGGTGTTTGACCGCTTTACTTTGGCTCCTAATATCCTGCTTCCCTCTGTGACGTCTCCTGGCTGGCGGCTTGAGCCAAGAAGTGGGCCGAAGGGCCGGGCTAAAGTAGGCCAGGAGGGCAGTAGTCTGTGGTAAGCAGCGATCAGTGCAGACCTGCTAGAAGGATCCCCTTTAATCGTATCTGCCAGTTTGCTGAGTCAAAGTGTTACTAGTCCCACAAGTCCTTAGGAGGGGAGCATCAGGAACTTGGAGCTGGGAGCCCAGTGATGCTGAGTAAGGAAGAGGGGAAATCACAGCTACACTGCCACATAGGAACTCCTGTGGATGCACATACTCATTGGGCTCTTTTGCATGTCCTATGATGACTTTTCAGGCCCCCCCTAGAGTCCCTTAGAGCCTTTAATTCCTAGGGGGCTTTTGAGGCAGCGCTAGCAGCCCTGACATACCGGCCCCTATGAGTACTCACGTAGGTCTGTTGAGAGTTCTGTTTTTTGCAATAGTCGCGCCGTTCTGTCCTCCAGCAGTGCCCCCCAGTGACGCTGCTTGTCACCATGTGTCTGTACTAAAACTGACAATGCACATTCATCTTTTTCATGGACATAGAGTGTAAAAGCCTTTGTATAATCTGGAGTGCCTAACACTGGTGCAGTTTCAAGAAAACTGGGGTTGACCCTGTGTCCATCAGAACCTGGGTAAATTATGATTAAAGAAAAAAATTGGTTCTGTCGGGTAGTGAAACAACTGATTTGTTGATTCTATTTGCATGCGAAGTTCCCTCCTCCCTCTGACAGGAATTCAAAACAGTTTCTTACAATAAATGAAAAGAAAGATCTGTATATAACTATTTATATCTTTATATTTTCAAATTGCATTCAAAGTGAATCTTAAATGACTGTCATATTAAAAAAGTGCAACATGTGACAATAGTGAATAGTGCTCTTGTGACATACAATATATACACTATTGACTTCCAATATAAACAATTTATACAGATATCAAAAGAATTGATTTTTTGGGGCCAATTGAAATGATGTTGACTCCAGAAACCCAAACTGACTAGCAGCACATGGGATTCTGTAAATTTGTATTAGTGGATGGCCTCTTTTGAAAATCAATTTTGTATATACATCCACACTATGGACCAGATTTACCAAACTGTTACACCATGCAGAGCAGAAACCTAAGCTGTGTGACAAGGAAAGAGCAGGAAAGCAGCATAGTTACAGAAATATCGCACTAGGTATGTGTGCTTGGGTGCTTAAGGGGCATCCCTGACACCAGAACTCAAGATCTGCTCTGAAGAGAAAGGGCAAAGAAGAAGCACCTGTCTGCACAAGGCAGGACTCCACAAAAGGAAGGGATGAAGATCTGCACCTGTGGCATCCCCACTGCATCCGCTGGACTATGACTCATCCCAGACTAGAGACCGGTTCTAAAAGGAAGGTGAGCCCATCTGCAACTAAATGAGTTCACCAGGATTATCTAGGGCTGAAGGTACTAGTCCCCTGCAGTCAGCAGGCACAAACCGCACTTTCAAAGGCCAAGAAGGACTGTCTGCTGGTATCCATAAAGGACCAGCCCAAAGCTAACCGGCCTGGTGCCTTCTGGAAAGCGTAGTCCTGAACCACACCAAGTCTCAGCCCTCTACAGCAATCCCAGGACTTCTGGAAGATTTGCTGGCCAAGCTTTGTTGGGGATGGCTGACTACTTACTGCTTACTCGAAATTCCAAGAGGGGGAAAACATCCTACATTGTCGAGACTCTCAAATTTTCTGGCTCGGTTGTTGAGGTGTGTGCATCCTAAAAATGTCTGCATTGGCACGCCTGGTAGAATAGGCCCCTGCAGCTCCCATTGAGCACCACAGATAGGCAGGTTCATTTCTGCACCAAAGATGCTTGAGCTAGCTATAGTTGATCTGCCTGGTGATTTCTGGTCTTGGGGCCCATCCAAGCATAGCCTCCAATGGACACCCCTGAACTCAACTGGCAAGTGACCAAGTGTTACAAGTGTATTTTGACAGCTAGTGTGGCACCCATTCAGCACCAAGAACAGCCAAGTCACCTCTGAACCTGGAATCCTTGGGCAAGGTAAAACTGTTCTGACTGTTGAAGCTTGGTCTGCGGACCTGCAAGATCTTAGCTCACAGCGGGTTCCATTTAACTAAATCAATCAATTAATCAATCAAAACATTTGTAAATCACGCTACTCAAGGCGCTAAGGGGGTGTGGGGAATTAGCTACTAGTCGAACAGTCAGGTCTTGAGAAGTCTCCTGAAGATTAGCAAGTCCTGGGTCTGACGCAGGTGGGCAGGGAGAGTGTTCCATGTCTTGGAGGTGAGGTGGGAGAAGGATCTGCAGCCAGTGGTCGTTTGGCGGATTTGTGGGATGGTGGCAAGGGTGAGGTCAGCAGAGCGAAGCTACCGCTTCGGGTGTAGAAGGACAGTTGTTTGTTGAGGTATGCTGATCCAGCATTGTGGAGTGCTTTGTGAGCTTGGGTGAGGAACTTGAAGGTGATCCTCTTGTTGACCGGGGGCCAATGCAGATCTCTTAGGTGGGTGGTGATGTGGCTGTGGCGAGGGAGTCCGAGGATGAGGCGTGTGCAGGCATTTTGTATGCGTTGGAGTCTCTTCTGGAATGTAGCCGTGGTTCCTGCATGGAGGGCATTGCGGTAGTCCAGCCTGCTGCTGACGAGTGCTTGTTCTTCTGTTTTCAGTGGGGATCAATCTGTAGATCTTGCGGAGCATGCAAGGGTGTCGAAGCAGGAGGAGGAAACAGCGTTGACTTGCTGGGTCATAGAGAGCATTGAGTCCAGAATGAACCCCAGGTTGTGTGCATGGTTGGTGGCTGTCGAGGGAGCTCCCAGCATGGTCAGCCACAAGGAGTAGCCCCATGCAAAGGGGGTGGAGCCAAGGATGAGGACCTCTGTCTTGTCCGAGTTCAGTTTCAGCCGGATAGTCTTCATCCAGTCTGGGACGGCCTTCATTCCCTCGTGGAGGTTGGATTTGGGGGCGCCGGGTCCTTGGTGAGGGAGAGGATCAGCTGGGTGTTGTCAGCATACAAGACGATGTTGAGGTGGTGTGCTCGGACAATGTTGGCGAGCGGTGCCATGTAGGTGTTAAAAAGGGTCGGTCTGGAGGATGATCCTTGGGGTACGCCGCAGGTTATCGTGCTGGCTTTGGTTCAGAAAGTGGGGAGGCAGACTCTCTGGGTTCTGCCGGTGAGGAAGGAGGTGAACCAGTCCAGGGTCTTGTCTCGGATCCCTGCATTGAGGAGGCATGTGCGCAGGGTGTGGTGGCAGACGGTGTTGAAGGCGGCCAAGAGGTCAAGGAGGATGAGGGCCGTGGTTTGGCCGTTGGCCAGTAGGGTCCTGATGTCGTCAGTGGCGGCGATGAGGGTGGTTTTAGTGCTGTGATTGCTGTGGAAGCTGGATTGGGAGGAGTCCAGGATGTTGTTCTCCTCCTGGAGGTGGGTTAGTTGTCTGTTGGCGGTCTTCTCAATGACTTTTGCTGGGAATGGGAGCAGTAAGATGGGTCAAAAGTTCTTGTGGTCGTTTGGATCCGCCTTGAGTTTCTTGAGTAGGGCGTTGATCTCGGCATGTTTCCAGCTCTCTGGGAATGTGGCACTCTTGAAGGAGCTGTTGATGATCTTTCAGAGTTGGGGTGAGATGATGGAACTTGCCTTGTTGGAGATGTGGTAGGGACAGGGGTCAGTGGGTGAGTAGGAGTGGATGGTGTTCATGATTTTGATGGGGTCTTCGCCATTGACATTGTGCCAAGAGAGCAGCAGGTCGGTGTGTTTGGTGGGTGTTGAGTCGGGGTGTCGGCATCTGTCGTCGGCATCTGGGTGTCGAAGCTGTTGTGAATGTCTGCGATTTTGCAGTGGAAGAAGGTGGTCAGGGAGTCGCAGAGTTCTTTTGATGGGGGTATGTCATTGTAGCTGGAGCTGGGGGTAGCCAGTTCTTTCACGATGTTGAAGAGCTCTTTGCTGTCATGTGCATTGTTCTTGATGCATTCCTTGAAGGAGGTTCTTTTGGGCGATCGGATGAATTGGTAGTGTTTATGTCTGGCGTTCCTGAGGGCTGCTTGGTTGTCTGGTCATTGCGCCACTGCTTCTCGAGTCTTCGGCAAGTGTGCTTGGAACTTCGGAGGTCAGCGTTGAACCAGATGGCTCTTGAGTCGGTGAGCCTGTTGGAGGGTTTCCTGATCTGGGTGAAGGTGTTGGCGCAGTTGTCGATCCATTGTCTGAAGTTGTGGGCTGCCGCGTCAGTCTCAGAGCGCTCAGTGGAGGGTTTCGGGCGAGTGTGGTAATGAGCTGGTCTTCAGTGACTTTTTTCCAGTTGCAGTGTGGGATCAATTGCGGTTGGTTGTGTGCGGTGTGTTTCTTGAAGCAGAAGTGGATGCAGTGGTGGTCAGTCCAGTGGGGTTCGGTGGTGTGGCTGAAGGTGACATGGTCGCTGGCGATGAAGATGGTGTCAAGTGTGTGTCCGGCGGAGTGGGTGGGTGTTGTGATGAGCTGTTTGAGTCTAAGGTTGGCGGTCAGTGTTGTGGAATTGCTGTCATTGGCGTTCTCGAGGTGAAAGTTCAGTTCTCCGAGGAGGATGTAGTATGTGGAGGCAAGTGCGTGCATGCTGATGAGGTCGGCGATGGATTCTCTGAACTGTGATCGGGGTCCCGGGGGTCTGTAGATGAGGGTTCCTCTGAGGGTAGTGTTGTGATCGACGTGGATCTGTAAGTGTAGGTGTTCAGCCATAGAAAGGGAATCTTCGGTGTTGGTTGAGATTCTAATGGTGTTCCTGTGGACGATGGCGATTCCTCCTCCTGGTTTGTTGTTGTTATATCTGCAGTCCGCGAATTCGCACGAAATGGCAAAAAAATCTGCGAGTTCGCAGAAAAATCTGCGAACTCATGGATTTGCAGAAATATATACTGGAGTACTTTCTAATGCCTAATCAGTAAGTGCTAGCTCGTTGGGTAAATGTATAGTGCTTTTCCTACACTGCAGCTGTGTAAAGTTCCAGAAGAGTTGTCTCCAGTGACCATGTGTGTGTTACTAATTAGTATTCCATCGCGCCGTAGGGCGCAGGGGTCCCTTGAGTGAGCTGTCCATCATAGTGGGTAAATGGCAGGAAGACGGTGCACACTACTAGAGTGTGGGCGGGGCCAACCGGGCAGGGCTTCTATGCGAGTTCACATGCCTCTTGTGTGTATAAAAGGTCAGAGACTGATCAGAGCAGCAGATGAGGAGAAAGAAGCCCCTGTTCACAGGAACTGCACGGGGATTGCGCTCGTGAAAATGAAGGATGCAAAGACCTCCATCCAGCATCACAGCTAATTTTCGACGGTAGATATGGGAAGAAAGCACACCTGCCCAGCCTCAACAAAGATCATGATTTTTTTTGGGCTGATGAATGCGTTACTGAATTTGAGCTTCAACTTGGGCACCTGCTTTATTTATATCTGTAAGTGCTTCCTGTTGAGGTTTAATTTTTGTGACAGGAGCATCGTGCCAGAATGAACCCTGCCCTTCATATTAATCCAAGAAGACGCCACTGGTTTGTGCGATACCTCTACTCAACTGAAGTACTTTCTACTGGCTAATCAGTAAGGGCTACCTCGTTGGGTAAATGTATAGTGCTTTTCCTACACTGCAGCTGCGTAAAGAGCCAGAAGATTTGTCTCAGTGACCATGTTTCACCTGTAACTTTGGCAAACTTGCAGGGCTTCTAAAAAAAATCCACTAGCGAGCGGATTTGCGGATTTTCCGGCAATTTCACGAGATTTTCGGATCGTGAAATTGCCGAAAATCTGCAAATTCCGCAAGCGGAACGGCTTTTTCGCCCATACTTAGTTGGTGTTTCGATCCCTGCGTGTGATCTTGTAGCTGTCCAGGATGGCTATGGCTATGTCAGGGGCCGAGAAATTGTTCATCCAGGTTTCCGTCAGGAAGGCAAGGTCCGGGGTGGAGGAGTCGAGCAGGTCCCCGAGTTCGACGGCGTGCTCATGGACAGAGCCGGTGTTGAGTAGTATTCAGCTGAGATAGTTTTGGCCTGCGGTGTTGGAATGGGCAGGATGTGCAGGTGTGCACTGGCTGGTGTAGCTGCAGCTTCGGCAGGTGAAGGGTCCGTGGGTGAGCTTCGGGGTGGCCTGGAGGCAGGTGGGAATATGGCCGGTGTTGAGTGTGTGGAGGGTGTTAGCGTTGTAGCGGCGTCGGGTCTTGTGGTAGTCGTGGGGGCAAGGGGTCTGGTGCTGGGCACGGTCCAGGCGCGGACAGGTGCAGACGAGCTTGCCTTAGGCGCACCAGCCGTCGCCATAAGAATGCGAGGGTGCGGGAGCAGAGGTAGGGGGCGGGAGCATACAGGATCGGACAGGCCACAGGGGCAGCAGCGGTGGGAAAAACAAGGCAAACACACAGGCAAAATAACAGTGAATGCACAGAAGATGACAGTGAATTAAAGGAATGAGGAAGAAAAAAAACAACAGGAGCATTATAGGGCTCATCAGGCACAGGGGGGGGGCAGGGGGAGCATCTACCATGGATGAACTGCAGGGGTTTGAGTAGCGGCGTCGGGACGGGCTGCTGGCTCGAACCCTAGTATGGAGCAGGAGGCTGAAGGTCCAGCTGAATGGTGAAGCTGCAGGGAGGAGTGCTATCCTTGAACCAGGTCAAGGTCTAACACGCGCTTACCCACAGCGGTCGCCATAAGAAGGGGATGGGGTGGCAGGAGCAGAGGTAGGCGGCGGGAGCTGCAGGGGCAGCAGTGGCTGGAAAAACAAGGCACAACACAGGCACAATATCAGTGAGTGCTCAGAAGATAACAGTGAATTAAAGGAATGAGGAAGAAAAAAAGACAGGAGCACTATAGGGCACACGAGGCACAGGGGGGGGGCAGGGGAGCACCTACCATGGACAAATTGCAGGAGTTTGAGCAGCGGTGCCAGTACGGGCTGCTGGAACGAACCCTGGTATGGAGCAGGAGACTGGAGGTCTGGCTGAATGGCGAGCCGGCAGGGAGGAGTGCTATCCTTGAAGCAGGTCAAGGTCTCACACTGCAAGTGACCGAATGTCACACAGGGGCAGTTTATGATGTTAGGTGGATCGCCACTGATAGGCCATCAATGGCAGTCCATCTGACATCGGTGGCTGTCGTCTGACCTCAGCCAGAGCACAGCGGGTGGAGGGACTGACCGACTAAAGCCTCCGTAAGGCTCAAGAAGCCAATCGGAGTGTCGGTAACAGCGTAATTCCCTACATATGGGGCAGTGCCTGCGGAGGCACTGCCACAGGGATTATGATGTCCCTTTCTGACAGCTTTTCCAGGGTGGCCAGACTGCCATGGAAAGGCTGTTGGAAAGGGACTTTGTGGCCCCCTAGCCTGGCCCCATGCCAGTTGGCCTCCGCTATGGGCCCAGGGAAGCAAATATGAAGCCCCCTCAAACGTCCATGCACAGTGTAGCAGGCACCAGATGGTGCCTGGCACACGGTGCATGGATGTTTGAAACTGCCCTTCTCCACAGAGGCTTGTGTTGCAGCCCTTTTCTAGGGCCATAGCACAAGCTGCGATGGAAAAGAGATGTTTTGTGATCGCCTGCATGGCTGTCGCCTTGTAATCAGGCATGTAGAGTCACGGCATGTAGTAGTACGGAAACCTGCCCGATACGATGGTGGTCAGACGCTCGTCCAACTGCCATCGTAATAAAGCCCATAGTGTTTTCTCCATTGACAGCAATGGTAAAGTTTGACAGCTCTGCAAAGTACTGATTTTCTGAACTGCTCTTTGCCACTCTACCAGGACTAAGCTAAAGTACTAGTGTGAATCAGAGGTCCACTTTTGGGTATTGTGTTAATTGAACATGGTAAAGCTCTACAACCATACCATATAATATTTCCACCTAGCTAAACTGCAATTTGCACTGCTTTGCGTTACTTTCAGGCAAATTGTCAGTGTAAAACAAGCTGGTTGTAGAAAGTATATCTGACAAAAACATTTTGTGCAGGTTTGCATCACTTTTGTGTGGTCAACCCACCATCAAGGGTTTGCTAATTTGGCTCTCTAGCTTTTGCACAAACAGTTAGAAGTGGATTTTCAAACATTAAGCATCTTCGTTTATTGTTAACCATTACTGTCCTCATAACCATACATCAAAATGTATTTCTGTTTCAACTGCAACCGAAGGCCTGCTTGCAATCGTTTGAAAATGATGTTTTAATTATTACCACCCCGAGTTGGAATTTGTGTTATGAAATAATGGATCACATAAAAGACAGCCTAAGCACAAATAAATAAATCTAACATATCTGCTCACTTATAAATGTAAACACAACATAAGATGATCATTATACATATAACTGGAAAGCTTCAGCCAAATTATTTTCTTTCTACAATGAGACTACACAGCCTTTCACAGTCACCATAAACATTTGATGCTAACTTTCTTTTCACTTTCAAATGAAAATACATCCAGCCTACCTCTGATTCGAGTAACCTGCATATATAGCTGCACCCAGTGGAATTATTTCATCAGAAATAGCATGACAACAAAGTGGCATATTCTCTTTTTTAATTTAATTATTTTTTATTATACTTCTGTTCACACACATTATACATTCCGCAGTTTGTTTACTCCACAAACAGAAATTCATTATAGTAATACAGCAAACGCAGTTTACAGAAAGAAAAATGAAATGAAAAGAAACAGAAAATTATAACTACACCATTATATTTTTCATTATTCATAAATCACCAATTTTTTTTTTTAAACCAAAATCACAATTTAAACAGAATCCTAATCATAGTCATATTACCCTATCCATTCCCTCCAGCGAGCTAAAGGCTCCCAAATTCTTACTCCTCGGGCTCTCCCTACCCTACCCTTCCTAGCATATATAGGTTTCTCCAAATTTTATGCAGCTATTAAATTCGCCAACCAAATTTGCATCATCGGGGGGGTCCTGTCAAGCCAAGCCCTTGCTAGTGTTAATCTGTAGACTGCTATAACTAAGAACAAAAAGTCAGCCTGTGCAGAATTACTACCTTCTGATCCAATTCCCAACAGGATCCAAATGGGGGTTAAAATTATCTGTATCCCTAATGACCTATCCAGGAAACCCTCTATGTCTTTAATTAAAGTGTGGAGTTGTGGACAGGTAGCGAACATGTAAACATTATCTGCATCAGAGGAATTACACCTGGGGCAAGTCGTCCCCTCAGAGCCCCCCCATTTAGCAATCCTAGCTGGCGTGTAGTAAAGTGAATATAAGGTCTTATAATGCTGGGATTGCAGGGGTGCTGAACACAGGATAGTGCGGCCCAGATCCAATGACTCCTTAAAGGCTTCAGGTTCAGCCCCTATTTTCTCTATCCACTTCCTGCTATATTTAACCATGTCATCCGGCTTGCCACTTGCTAAAAACGCATATGCTGACCTGATCGTGGACTCACCACCGCTAATTATATTGTCCATAAAGTCATTGCAATTATACCCTGCTGGGCCCCCCTGTTTGTTGCTCAAAAAACTCCTGACCTGTAGATACTTAAAAAAATCTCTTCTGTCTACACTATACTTACTTACAAGGTCCCCAAACTGCATGATTCCCTCTTGATTCCTTAAGTCGCCTATCTGTCTAATTCCTTTAACCTCCCAAGCAGCCATTACTGAATCAGAGAAGATTTCTGGAGGAAAGGATTTATTATTATATAATTTAATATACCTGTTGTGTCTACCCAGTCCCGACTTTTTCAAAAAGACATTCCATATTTTAAGGGCAGCACTAATAGTCTTAAATTGATTCCTTTAAAATAACCTAACTCAGTATAATATAAGAAGCAATTGTCTACCTCTTGCCCTAACACTACTGCATATATTTCTGTGGACATAGTTGTAATTTTCTGTAGCTGACCACCCCCTCCAATCAATCCCTGCATATATTGCAGTGCAGCCGCCAGATAGTACAGCCTAAAATCTGGCGCGCCCCAACCCCCTCTTTCTCTTGGTAGAGACATAAATCTATACGCCCTCTGAGTTCTTCCATGAGCCCATATAAACCTATTTAAGGTGCCTTCCAGGATATTAAACCATTTGGCCTAAAAAAAAAAAAGGGGAATCGATCTAAATAGATAAAGAAACCTAGGTAAAATCATCATTTTCAAAACATTAGTACACCCCACCAAAGACAGATGCAAATTATTCATCCTTTCTAAATCTTTTTTAACTTTAGCCAGTAACAGAGCCATATTGATCTCAACCACAGTATCTAAGTTCGCGGAAATTAAAATCCTCAGGTATGTTGCTGAACTAACCACCCTGTTGTCAAGACTCGTGGTGAAATGGTTCCTAACAATTTGTGTCTTGGATTTATTTAAGCTATTACCCGAGACTTGGCTAAACAGATGAGCTTCTATTTCCACCCCCCTGATAGCTTTGTCTGGGTCCGGAGTTAGTATAGCGGTAGCCACATCTTCAGCCTAAGCTAAAGATTTCACTGTGTAGCCATTCAGTTTGAATGGTGGAGTCCCTACATTTCTTTCTAGTCTTGTGTATGTAACATAATATCAAACATGTCGACCAATAAAACATTTTGAAACACTTTATAAAATTCAACCGGGATTTGGTCTGGCCCAGCTGCTTTCCCTGAGGGGAGACTACCCAGAGCCTCAGTAAGCTCCTCCAAACGCAGTGGGGTATCTAATATCTCCTTCTCCTCAGGAGACAAAGAAAGGGAAGGAATATCGCTAAGATATCTATCTATCTCGTTCTGACTCGTTGCATCACCCAGAGAGTATAAATCATCATAAAATTTGCTAAAAACTTCCCTTATCAAGTCCGGATCTGTAACAGAAGCCCCCTGTGAATCTAGGATCTCCTTTATATCGGTTGCAGCTGTACGCTGCCTGGTTCGCACCGCCAGGATGTGACCAACTCTCTCACTCAGTTCGTACGCATCCTGCTTTTTAACCAAATAGTTCTCAGCTGCTTTCCTATTGAAACCTTCTATAGCATCCCCTTTGAGGGCTATAATTTTAAGCAAGAAGGGCTCCAATGAGATATTCTGTCTTATAGCTGTGGCTAATTTTTCTTCCTCTACAGTTAGCCTTCGTCGAATTTCTTCAATTGTATTTCTTTCCCTTTTTCGACTTGCCAACACATAACTCATCGTCTCCCCTCTTATGCCAGCTTTGAAGCAGTCCCAAACCGCCCCTGGAGATGCCGGGCCTCTATTTATGTCCCAGAAAAACGTTATCCAAGCTTCCATATGCTTCTGACAAAGTGGCTTATTCTCAAGGAACTATCGCCACGTTATCGACATTTTATCACAGCCGAAGTTGTGATAAAACTAACGCCCCATTCACAAGCTGGTGATAAAAGCCCATATCACTAGTTTACCTAAGATAGCAGGCCCAAAAAACATTGCCACAGATGACCCCCGCAACTATCGCTAATGAGATGAAAAGTAGGCGATCCCGTGCAAAAAGCTGAGACAACAAAACTCCACAACATTCTCAACGACCAGCCAGATCGGCGATAAGATCACAAAACATGTGATAAGGCATGTTAGCTGCATGAAATTAACACCTGCTCTCACCTAGTGTAAAGTCAGACGACAGCCTGCACCAGAAAAGGGAGCACAGCCCACAGCCACACCTGAAGGGCAACAGATGCCATGGAGCCACTGATTATGCAGCCCAGACCCCCAAGATGGCCACAACACCCACCGCCACCACCCCCAGGACCAGCCCCAGCCCCCCCGAACCCCACCGCCCCCCGGACCAACACTGAGGCAGCGCAGACAAAGACAGTGACCCTCAGAAAATGCACCAACCTCACGGACCCAACACCAGAGAATGCCATTGCCCACTACAGGCTGAAAGGGACAAACATCCTCTGTATCCTGACCACCATTGCCTACGGGCTGACGGTGCTAACACAGCAGACAACCAACATACCACCTCCGACAAAGCTGCTCGCCGTACTGCACATGTGGGACACTGGTACCCCCCAAACAACAACCGCCAGAGTTGGAGGAGTATCACAGCCAGCCCAATACAAGTTCCACACAACGGTCGTGGATGACATCATCAGCCTGGTACCCCACTATCTATACTTCCCACACACTGCGCAGGAACAGCTGGAGCCCAAGCAAGGCATCTATGCCATGGCTGGCTTCCTGAATGTGTCAGGGGGCAATTGACTGTGCACATGTCCTACTTGTGCCCCCTGGCAACACAGCACACAATAACGGCAACAGACAGCACATGTATACCAACAATGTGCAAGCAATAGAGGACCCTCCAGGAATCTCCACCAATATCAACGCCAACCACCCAGGCAGTGTGCATGATCCCTGCATCTTCTGAAAGTCCATCATCAACTAGCGCTCCAGAATGGCACCTAAAGAAAAGCACTGCTCATTGGCAAGTACCAAATGAACAGACCACACACCTCAACTCCACAATAATGCAACTCACAACACAAGGATTGCACAGGGTACACACTCACTTACAACATGCCAAACAACATTCCCACCCACCAGACACAACAGCACAACTTACTGTGGGAACCTGGGCCAGCCATGTACATAAGCCATCAACAGCATGGAACCTCAGCCACACAATTGTACATAAGCTATCAACAGCATGGCACCTCAGCCACACAATAGCAGACTGTGGGGAGAGGTGGGAACCAGGCATGTGAGAAGGAGGCAAGTGACCCATGAATGAGAATGTACACAATGCCAAGTGTGGCATGGATGTGATGGCAACATTTCAGTATGCAGACCACACACATATCCATGTCGACACACACTGATGGTTTTTGGATTGTAGTGGACACGACCAAGCTACCCCAGCTAGTGGGAAAGCTAGTGAAAATGTACCTTGTTACGTCCCCCCAATAAGCGTGAGTGGAGAGGGCTGGCCCGGCGTACGCCAAACCAGCATAGGGGTGTGAATAAAAGGTACATAAATCTGGGTGTGGTCCTCTTCCGGAATGCCCAATGTGTCTGCCAGGGCAGCGCCTCTCACCCCGCCACGAGGCTGACACAGTGAGCAGTGTTGCCTGTGATCCTGTGTGCCGGCTGCACCCTGGGCCGCTGGTCCCTGAACCAGTCTTGCCCACCCCGGCGCACACAGGCCTCAATGCTCACCTGCTGACACCAGCGAGTGTCGAAGAGGTCCCACCACATGCCCATGCAAGCTCCAAGATAGAGGGATGCTCACTGCATCCCCTCTCAGCCCCAGTGCCTTTAAGTCTGTTCCCTGACATACATGGATACTCTCTGGTTGAACTTTGGTGGTGTCTGAGTCTGTGGACTGGGGTTGTCTTCATCCTCATGTTGCTGATACTGATGTGCTGGCAATGACAAGGCTGTAGCATTCCACTCCGCAATTTGCTGCTTTCCGTATGGCATCTGCCCTCTGCATCATGCCCTGGAGGACACCCTCTACTGTCCCCCCGCATCCCTCCGCCACATTCACCTCAGACATCAATGAGGCCCCGCTCAGTCCATGTGGCCCTACCTCAGTGCACCGCAAGTCACCATCCTGTGGTGGTGTGCCTGTGCCGGCCCCAGTGCATCCTGGGCCACTAACTCTGTGCAGCTCAAGTCATGGACCCGGTCCTCTGAGATATTGGATGGCCTCTGAGACGATGGCCTTGGGGTCATCAACACCATGTGTATGTGGCCCAGCCCGGTCCGCTGCCTCCCGCCACCACTGCGGCTCACCCAGGGCTCACACATCAAATCGACGGACGTCGCATCACCGCAGGAGGCACACGCCACCACCGCCTGATCACCTCCAACCGTCAACTGCCAGAGTCGAAACAGTCGTACTGGCAGACTAACAGAGTTGCTTACACCTGTCGTGGATGCCATCATCTGCTTTATACCCTGCTCAGTACTTCAGGCGCCACTGACTCAGTGCACCATGAGTCTTCGTCCAGTTCTGTTTAGGTTATGTTCTGTGGAGAGCTCACGCAGCAGTGTCACCTCAGGCAGTATGGGAGACCTGGGAAGATGATGCAGGTGTGACACCCCCCACTGCAGCTGCATCAGGAATATCCAGAAGGGACCCAATCCTAGATATTTTCTTCACATGAGCGCGCTCAGCTCAAGTTCCCCAACCTCAGTGAACTGCAACTCACGGACACTTTTGTTCGCTCATTAGGTGACCTCGGTACTTGCTCCGGCTACTACCATAATGCTCCGCTGTTGTCTCTGTAATGCTGGTGTTTTCTGTTTCCGTTTTAATGGTGTTCACTGTTGTATTTGTTACCAGTGTCTGTGTGGTCATTAGGTATCCATTAGGAGCCCAGGCCCTACGACATTACTAAGTGCTGTGTACAGCAGATGCAACCGTGCCCCCACTGGCAGCAGGTATGACCTTGTACATGTAGCTTTGTTGTCAGCCACTCAATACGTAAGAGGAGTGGACTGGGCCAGCGTGAGTGTGTGAATGGTAATTCTGGGGCTCTGGGTGTGGTTCAGTACAGGAAATGTGCAAATGCATGTTTCTCTGTCACAGTGTGGATCTCCTCTGGGGTTTTGGTGGTCCCTGATGGGACTTAGACAACCCGTATGTGATATAGTTTGGCTTCCATGAGGTCTGACCCCACCCGCACTTGTTCGGCCACCTCCTTTTGGCATTCTGACACCTGGCTCCTAAATGCCATGTGTGCCTTGGTGGGGTGTTGGGAGCCAGCCGTGGTGGTGGATGCTTCCTGCTGTGTGGTCTGTGCAGGGGCTGGGGTCTCCTCTATGTGGCTTGCCTACCCTGCTCCTGGGGGTGGGTTGCCTAAGATGTCCATGCGCTGTTGCAGTGCATCAGGGTCAAAGGTGTGGTGGTCGTCTCCAGCATCACTGATGAGTTTAGTTCAGTTCAAATACTTAATTCGGTTTTACATATGTAAAAAAAAAAACAGATGAGTTGTCTGCTCTTCTGGCTGGGGATGTTGTTTGTCTCTCTGCAATGTTAAGGGGAGATGCATGTTGACATTGTGTTAACTTGTATGTTGGCGTATTGTTCTTGTTGAAATGCAGACTGTATGACAATGTACATTGTGACTGTTTAGGCGGTGCTGGCAATTTGATGCGGGATGGCAGACATGTGGACTACGAGACGGATGTGAGGTTGTACACGTACATATGAGTCTCACAATTTCCTGCTATGTTAGGTGTGATTGCCCTGTTTCTGCACATGAGGAGACCCAGTTGTGCGCCCTGTTCTTCTGTGTCGGTGTTGCACGTTGTACAACATTAAAGTGGGATGTGCTGTGATTGCTATGTGTGTGTGCTGCAGTGTGCCACGGGGGTCAGGGACATGATCCTGGGTCATTATGGGTGTGCAGTGTGCTACACGTCATTGTGCATGCGTGTCATTGTGCCCATCTCCCCCCGTCCCCCCGTCCCTGGTCGTCACTCACCCTGTTTTTTTAAAAAGTTTTTTTTTATTCATACCCTAGTAGACACTCTTACAAAATAATACATAATTCATACAAAAAAAGATTTAGAACCACTAGATACATTCAGAAAGTTGAAAACCTATTACATTTTTCTAATAGCTAAATCAGCATCCATTTAATCAAAGAAAAGATAGTGCCATATAGAACCACTCCTAGTTTTCCATATATCTAGTTCCTATGTAAATGGATCTAATATATTTACTGTACAGCATTTTAAAAAAAAGGGAGAAGAAGATAAGCACCAGTTTTATCACAGTACACAATATCGAATTCCGATCTCATATAGACCATTAAAAGATACCAAGAATATTACAAGCGATATATACAGACGATAAGAAAAAGTTGCAGTTGTACTGTATATAAACCAGGCCAATTCCCAACCATTTAGATTTCCTTTTTATAGCTAGATTGATCTCATTACATGTATTCTTATTAATCAAAAGCCCACGGCTTCACCCTTCCGCTATACATGCCATATTTGTAGCCCCTGCTCCTAGCTTTCCTCCCTTTACATACATACAGGGCTGCCTCCGGTTTCCATACCCTTAGCAATCTAGCTAACCACATTTGAAAGGTAGGTGGATCTTTATCCTTCCAACGGGCTGTTAGCATTATTCTAAAAATGGCTGTGCCTAAAAAGAGGCAATATTCTTGTTCTTTATTACACCCCAGGGTGTTATCATATCCCAGAATTGCTACCGTAGGGGTCAGCTTGAGGTTGCTGCCGAATAGGGTTATCCAAAAGCTGAGGATTCCAGACTTTAGTACGGCTAGTTCCCCACAATCGTAAAGCATATGTATCAAGGTGGCCGGGCCCACCCCGGACCTAGGACACTTATAATCAATCCTTTTCCCCCAAGAAAATAACTTTGCCGGAGTAAAATAAAGATGAAATATTGTCTTATGTAGCTGAGCTTTTAAGTTAGAAGATGTTGACAGATAGTTATAAGCTCCTGTGAATGTTTGTATCCTGGTTATTCAATTTTGCCGCCCATAATGTCTCACTCTTTTCTAAATCATTCAGCAGTGCCACTAATAAGAGACTATAAATGCCTCCGAATCCTACAAGACTCACTTCCAATCTGATCCATCAGAGGAATCCTCTGAATCATCACCCTTGGTCTATATGCCATAAGGATACTCTTAATCTGTATGAATTTTAAAAACTGATTAGGGCATACGCCGAAATTATGTTGCAGTTCAGAAAATTGGGGTTGCTGTTTTCCCCCATAAAAGTCTCCAATAGTGGTAACCCCTTTATTCTCCCACTACTGCCCCATAGTATCATAGGTATCTCTCAGGAAAAACGATGCATGCCACAGGGGAGTGTATTGCGTATCCCTAGGAATTTCCATGAACTTTAATACCTGCTTCCAGATCCTCAAGCACTCTTTATAATTTTAAACCAGACTTTCTTGTAGTAACTTTGTTCCACTTGTTTCAAAAGGAGCCCAGAGGCCTCATCTCCTATTGCCAGCTCAAACACTGTTGGAATTCTCTCAATCATAACTTCATCGCCATTCCTGTCTATCTTCAGTAAGAAGGTTATTTGATACAGTAAGGCTGCCCAGTAATATGACAAAATATTTGGAGCTGCCAACCCTCCTCGATCCTGTGTCAATGTTAAAAACTTCATAGACCTCCACACCTTCCCATAGTGCCACAGAAAATTGGAAAACATAGAGGTGGTGTTTTTAAGTATATGATCCTCCAAAGCCAGCGGAAGTGACCTGTATAGGTATAAAAATTTGTGCAAAACACTCATTTTCAAGAAATGTCCCCTTCCAATAATCGATAGATGGAGTCCATTAACCCTCTTCAGTTCTGGAGCTATGGTTTTAATAAGTGGATCAAAATTCAATGTAATTATATCATCCACTCTTGCCACTCTTGCCGTAATACGCACCCCTAGATAAACTGCTGGTTCCACTCGCCTTGGATCATCAAAATCAACATTCTCTGTACACACAACAATAGTTTTCTCCCTATTCAGGCGGTATCCAGATAGCATACCAAACTCCTCAGTTATACAGTTGATTTCGTCTAGGGCCTCTTTAGGGTCTGATGTTAAAATTGCCACGTCATCGGCATAGGCCAGTATTTTGGTCTGATACCCCTTGGTGCATATAGGTTTAATTTTACCTGACTGTAAAAGCTTCTCCACTAGTGGGTTAATGTATAGTGCGAATAGGATGGGTGAGCAGGGACATCCCTGCCGGGTTCCCCTAGAAAAAAATCCTCCCCTGACTCTGCTCCCATCACTAGTATCCAAGCTTTTGGATTTCGTCACATAACTTTAATTGCTCTGATAAATCCCTGACCAAATCCTTTTAACTCCAGAATTCCCCATAAAAATTCCCACGTCACACAATAGAATGCCTTCTCTGCATCAAGAAGGATCATGGCCATCTGGCCATCTGGCACCCGTCTCGGATACAATATCAAATAATGAGATTGCTCTGCGGATGTGGTCTGTTGTTTCTCTCCCTGGTATAAAGCTGTGTTGCCACAGGGAGACCAGGCAGCCAGTAACCCTTCCCAACCGAGTACCTAAGACCTTAGAATATATTTTTGTGTCAGTGTTAATTAAAGATATGGGTCTATAAGACCCTAGATTGTCTGGGGGCTTACCCTTTTTTGGGAAAATAACAATCTAGTCTCCCTCCATGACTCTAGAGTACTCCCGTTGTACTGGATACCTCTAAAAAGATCCAATAAGAGTGGTATTATTGTCACCCATGGAATTTTATATACCTCAAGGGGTATTGCATCGGGCCTGTGGCCTTTCCTGAGGGCAAGCTCTATAAAGTCAATAAAATCTCTTCCTGTAATATCTCTGATTCTAATTCTCGCTTTGAATCTTCATCTAGAAACTCTCCCAGTTCCCCTGTTGTCACCATCTGAGTAATATTTTTCAGTGTCATCCTTTCCTCCTCACCCCCTTCTTTGAGATACAATATCTGAAAATTGTGTTGAAAAGTTTGGACCATATCATCCGGGTCTGTATGTGCTACTCCCCCCACATTTATAGCTAAAATGTGGAATGTGGTTCTGTGCTGATTTTGTCTGGTGTGAAGAGCTAGTCTCTTCCCAACTGATTCTCCACTCTCATATAAGCTAATACACCGGGACTGAAACTGATTTCTGCACCAGACATCCATCAATTTCTGCCTTAAGAGCCAATATTTGTCCCTCCTTTTGCGTTGTCTCTTTCCCCTGCTTTATAAGTAGAGAGTGCTCTTCCTCTGCCATTTTGAGTTTGCACATTAGCGCTTGATTTTTCCCCAAACGTAACGCTTGTGCTTTTACAACATAGCTAATAGTTTCTCCCCTCAAGCCCGCCTTGAATGCATCCCAAACAACTATTCTCGAGGTGCTGTATCTATTTATATCCAACTAGTCAACTGACCATTTTTTAATATGCTCAATATAATCTATTTTGACCAGCAGTTTTTTATCAAATGACCATCTCCCCATCTCTTTTGTGAAGCCCGGGATTTCCACCTCCAGAATTAACAGATTGTGATCTGATATGATCTTAGGCAAAATCTTAATACTAGCTTTATTGAGGAGATCTGTTGACCCAAAGAAATAATCAATTCTAACATACTTTTTGTGTGGGAATTAATAATATGTACTTCCTGTATTTGGAGTTGTGTTTTCAGCCAGCCATATATCCACTAGACCATGGCTCTTATTAAGTGAGGTTAATGCCCTACAAACCCTTGGTTAACACCCTTGGTACCCCCTTGATATTTTTACCCCGGCTGCAGATCTAAGGTGATGTTAAAATCCCTGCACACAATTAGAGGCTTCGGTCATGTGCCCAGTTTTATCTCAAGATCTTCAAAATCAGAGGATCATCAAAATTTGACCCATAGATCGAGCATATAGTGAGGCCTATCCCAAGCTTAACTATCGCCCATCTGCCTAATGGATCAGCTAGCTTCCGCTTGGGCTGGCCCAGAGATGTTTTAGCTAGAATGGCTACCCCTCAGATGTTTGACGTTTGGGATGTAGATGTCAATAGGTTATAACCCTGAATTGTCATCAAGTGTCTTTTATCCCAGTGGAGATGGGTCTCCTGCAGGCATACAATATCAAATGAATGTAGCTTTACCAGCTCCCCCAATTTACCCCTCTTAATCGCATCATTCAGCCCTGCTATATTAATTGAGCAAACGTTCACTCTCCCCATCTAAATTTGATTTTAGCGGTTCCTTGCTTTGCTTTGCAAATAATTATTTTTTCTTTCTCTCCGGCCATTTTCTTTACCACTTTACAGTTCACAGAACGTATTCTCTGAATTACATATATGCTTTTTAGTTGCCTACTTATTTCATCTTCTCCTCTGGGTATGTTTTTTGCACTTTCCCCCACCCACCCCTCCACCTCCCATCACCTTTAAGAGACACTCAGATATAAGTCTGTATATGATGGGTGCCTCACACATAACTAAGAACCCACAAGAAGACCATAATTTTATTTGACAAATGCCATGTAATTACATACCCCCCTTTGGTGCTTTAACTATATTAACTGTGCTACCTTGCAATAGAAAAAAGAAAAAAGAAAGGGGGGACTAAAAGAGAATACCCCTGAGCAAAAAGAAAGTAAGAAAAGGCACCGGGTTCTAATATTTTATCCTCCTACTCACCCTGCTAAGCTATCCAGATATCCTTAGATTTTATCTCGGACATAAAAAAACTGTGTCTGTCCATTCCAGATAACTTTTAACCTTGCAGGGTTATTTAAAAAAGCCTGAGCCTTCTTATCCTGAAAAGGTTTTATCATCTGCCTCAGCCTCCACCATCTTTCGACGGTGGTGTGACAAAAGTCTGGATGAACAAAATATGAAACCTCATTTCTGGTTCGTCTTGCCTCTGGTCTTGCCTTTTAAAAAATAGCTTGACGAAATAGGAAGCTGCCAAAATATACAGAATAGCACGTGGCAGTGACCCTGCTTTTACAGGCTGCTTTTGCACAAAGGGGATCCTATGTGCCAGCTGAACCTCTAGTGACCAATTCCAGGCTGTGAGCTCTGGGAGCGACTCTTTTAAAAAATCAATAACATACCTATGGACATCCCCCCTCCACTCCCTCTGGCACATCTATAATGCGGAAAGGGTTCTGCTGCTGGCTGTTCTCATGTTCTTCCAGTTTCCTCTGGATATCAGCTATCTGTGCCTCCTGTAACTTAGCCTGCTCCTGCGTGCTTGCCAAATGTGACTCTGTAGTGCAGATCCTTGAGGCCATCTCCGTCACCCGCTCCCCAAATGTAATACAAGGTTTTGTCAGTTTTCGGACCAATCCCTGTAAATTCCTCAATGCAGCCTTAGCCTTGTGCCTGTCCTGCCACGTCTCCTCAAGGTGGCTGGATATTGCCTGGAAGATAGTCTCAACTGTTGGTAGGCTAGAGTCTCCTCCCTTTCCCCCCTTGTTCCTTTACCGGAGCACCTGTAAGCTGTACTGAGGGGTTGTAGTCCCAAGTAAGATCTCTCTCTCCTCCCAGATTTTTCTAGTGTCTGAGAAGTCATGCTCATGGTTGCTGTCACTTAGGTCGGGATTTTTACTGTCCGTCCCCACATCTGACCAATCGCCCCCATTGAAACAGAGAAGAAATCCAGTTCCTTTTCTGAATCCTTTTCAGGTCTTCTCCCCACACCTGCACCTTCAGTCTCCAAATCTGCCGGCTGGGGCTGGAGCTGGAGCTGGGGATGGGGCACTGTGGTAGTTGCTTGGGTCTCCACTGCACTATTATCACCATTATTAGCATTATCAGAGATGGTGACTTTGGTCGTGTTATCCTCAGCAGGGAGGGGTCTTACATCACTCAGCCCTACTTCAATTCCACCTCTGCATACTCTTGTTGGGGGTACATTATACTCTCCCATATCAGTCTCAGGAGCATTTCCTAAATCCCAGGCTGGTGGGGGTTCTTTCAAAATATTCACCTCTCTGGACCCTGGTGGAATAGTCACCTTCCCACCTGTCCCATCAGCCCCCTCATCAAATCCACTATTGTGGGACCAGCTGATTTTACCATTGTTGCTGCTTTCTTCCTCTCTGAAGCTGTCCCAGCTCGAGTGATGGCTCCTTCTCCCTTATGAGCCCGTACAGGTGTTGTAACCGGCGTGTCAGCCTCCCCCACCTCCGTACACACTGTGGAAGTAGAGTTCTTCTGAGCAAGACTTGCCTTAGTTTTTGCCAGTGCTGCCGCCGACTTTGGGGCCATTTCTCCAGCCTGGTTAGCACCCATGAGCTCATCCAGCACAGTCACCTGTAATGCAGCCTCCTCCACTGGTGCCGCCGCCGTCAGATCCAGCGCTGCATCCGCCACGCAGAGAACCACGCCTGGTCCCGCTCCTGCTTCCAAGCAGTGCACACGCTGATTCAGAGCTGCTGAGGTCGTCGAAAATGCCAAAAATGCCTTCCTTAGATTCTGGCAGTACCTGAGTAAAGCTAAGCTGATGCAGGTTCCAATAGCTGAAAATATCGCTCCTGTGGAACAAGCGGTATGCAGCTAGACTCTGACAGCATCATTTTCACAGCTTCTGTCGTTTTTTTGCCAATTAAAGATTTACGGCATTTGAGCGATGATTACCGGCTCCTAGTGTGGTGCGAGCTACGGTCTCAGTCGACTGCTATCTTTGCCTCTCTCGGCTACTGAGTCTTGTCTGTTATTCACCCTGTGGATGTTGTGTCAGGTCCTAGCAAGCTGTGTCCGTACTCCCACCTCCTTGCACCATCTCCACACTGATGACTGTGGCATCCATTTCCTCCAGCTCCTCCTGTGGTGCAGGACTCCCACCTCCTGTCGCCGTTGCTGCCTTCCTGTTGGCAGCGAGTTTGTGCTTGGTGTAGCTTTTCACATCATGCCAGCACCTCTTGTCCTCTTCGACACTCCGACTGCATTCATGTTAGTCTCATAGTGGGTCAGTTGATGGTAGTGTACTATCACCTCTGTGATGCTGATCTAGTTTTGCTATGGACTACACCCCATACTCCTCTTCCTCTTCTCCTTGGCCTTCCCCGAGCCTGAGGTTCCTTGCTGGAGGTCTGTGGGTTTGTGGGGTTCGCTTTGGCCTCTGCACTAGGTCGGAAGTTTGAATTTTTTGGGGTGTATTCTTTCTGTTGCTTTTATAGTGCATTCTCCCAACTGACATGTGGGATTTTCAGGCCTGTTGACGGATTTCGCTACTTTTTGTATCGCGATTGGCCTCATCGCAAGTTTTTTTGTGTTGGTGTTTCGCATTTTTGTGGCATCGCATTGGTTTTAACGCAGTCATTTGGTGCGTTATCGTGAGATTATCACAAGGTACCACTGTGTTGTGAATACTTCGTTAACACAGAGTAATTTTCCTGCGTTAGACTGCGATGTTGAAAGTTGCATCAAGCTAATTTTGCGATAGTTATCACTAATTCTTGAGAATATACTCCAAAGATTTAGCAGGGCATGAAGGGAGACATATGGGCTTATTTTCAAGGAGTTATCGCCGAGTTAACTGCACTTTGTCGCAGCCAAAGTGGCAATAAATATATTTCCCTATTCACAAGCTAGTGCAAACAGCCCATATCACCAGTTCACCTGCTGTAGCAGCCTCAAAAAACAGCGCCACAGATGTCTCCACAACTATCGCTAATGAGATGCAGAGTAGGCATTCCAGTGGCAAAAGCTGCAACCAAACCACTCTGCAACATTCTCGACGACCAGCCAGATCAGCGATAAGAACCCAAAACAGGCGATAAGGCATGTTAGCAGCAGGAAACTAATACGCGTGTGTGGTAGTAAATGCTGCTGAATACTTTCCACTCCCTACTGCCTCCTAGATCACTTGCCCTCTGTACCATTTACTGCTGCTAATGTACGTTACTTTTCTTGCCGCTGCTAAAATGTTATACTTGGAATTGAACTTTTTAAACTCACTTCTGGTTTTGTGATTTTATTTACATTTGCTATTTGCACTTATCGGTTGCACTCCTCGTTCCACCGCGGGCTCTCTGGTCCCGATTGATGTGGAACAAGTCAACTTCTGGTTTTGCCGGGGCTGAGGTTGGCGTTCTAGTTGCCGCCTCTAACCTTTTAAAAACAGATGGGCTATCGAGCGCGCAGCGGACACGGTGTGGTAGTAACTGCTGGTGAATGCTTTCCACTCCCTACTGCCTCCTAGATCACTTGTCCTCTATACCATTTACTGCTGCTAATGTATGTTACTTTCCTTGCCGCTGCTAAAATTTTATACTTGGAATTGCACTTTTTTAAGCTCACTTCTGGTTGTGTGATTTTATTTCCATTTGTGATTTGCACTTACCGGTTGCACTCCTCGTTCGATCGCAGGCTCTCTGGTCCCGATTGATGTGGAGGGAGTCAACTTCCGGTTTTGCCGGGGCTGAGATTGGAGTTCTAGTTGCCGCCTCTAACCTTTTAAAAACAGATGGGCTATCGAGCGCGCAGCGGACGCGCGTGTGGTAGTAACTGCTGGTGAATGCTTTCCACTCCCTACTGCCTCCTAGATCACTTGTCCTCTGTACCATTTACTGCTGCTAATGTACGTTACTTTCCTTACCGCTGCTAAAATGTTATACTTAGAATTGCACTTTTTAAACTCACTTCTGGTTGTGTGAGTTTATTTATATTTGGCATTTGCACTTATCAGTTGCACTCCTCGTTCCACCGTGGGCTCTCTGGTCCCGATTGATGTGGAGGGAGTCAACTTCCGGTTTTGCCGGGGCTGAGGTTGAAGTTCTAGTTGCCGCCTCTAACCTTTTAAAAACAGATGGACTATCGAGCGCGCAGAGGACGCGCGCAGTAGATGCCCACAGCGGGCGCACCAAAAGCAAGCCCATCTGCGCCCATCCACGCACAGGCCGGGCCCAGGGCCAGTCATACTGCCGGATCTGCTCTCATCGCCAAGACATGTCGGCTGGTCTATACTCATGCAGCGCTGCTATCTATGGACCCGGGGTCCTGTACAGGTCAGAAACGCTGTGATACTATTCTTGAACTGGCCGGGGGGTGCCAGTGCTGCAGCTTCCACCTGAATACTGACGCTTCTAATGAAGGTAGTTTGGCAGGGCAGGAGCAGGGTGTGCTGGCAGCCCTTATTAACGCACGGTCAATGGTGAAACACGCAGAAAACATTTTTGACCTAATTGTTGATAATAAGCTTGATGCGCTGTTCATCACCGAAACATGGCTCGGTGAGTCATGTGAGCCGGTGGTTGAACTTGCTGTTCCCAGGGGGTATCGCGTATCCCGCGCAGTCCGTACGACGGGGAGAGGGGGTGGGACGGCGGTGGTATTCACAGATCACTGGGCCTTCAACTGTGAGGCCTCTAATGAGGTCTCTGAGGGTGAGGCCCTGGATTTTTCATTTACCTTATCACCCCATTTTACACTGGGTTGCACTTTGGTTTACCGCACCCCTGGCCAGATTGGGGCCTTCTTAAAGACTCTGGGGGAGACTATCGCTGGTTGGGCTCTGCTTTTCCCTACATTCCTCCTTTTGGGTGATTTTAATATTCATTTGGATAACCTGGATTCCCCCGATGCAACTGCCCTATTGTACCTTTTGGCCTTGACACAGCTGACCCAGTGGGTAGCTAAGCCCACCTATTCGAGAGGTCATTTGATTGACCTAATCTGCTCAAACTTTGTACTGCAGGTGGACGATCCACTGCCTGTTTCCTGTTCTGATCACTCTCTGATTACCTTCTCCTGGAACATAGAGAAACCTTCCTGTAGGCGCCCTGCTCCTTCTGGCCCCCTCCCCCGTAAGGTTGATACCTTGGGATTAATAGAGGCCCTCGGGTGCTCTCAGGTCGACCCTGCCGCCAACCTGGAGAAGGCGGTTGACCGGTTTAACACATGGATCTGCCACGGGGTTGAATCCTCTGGCAAGCCTCTTTCTTCCAAGGCGCACCGGCTCTCTCCCTCTCAGCCCTGGTACTCCCTTGCTCTAAAGGAGATGAAACTGGGCTGTAAGAAGTTGGAACGTCAGTGGAGGACGGCTTACTGTCCTGCTGCTAAGGCTGAGCTGCGTGCAGCACAGAGACTCTACTATGCTGCGGTCAGGGAAGCAAAGAGTGTGTACTACACTGATAGAATAATGAAGGCCAAAAATAACGGTAGAGAGATTTTCTCTATTGTTAAAAGCTTCATGTCTCCCTGTGCGGAAGCCAAGGCCATTCCAGCCTCTGCAGGATGGTGTGAGGTGTTAGCTGAATTTTTTATTCATAAAATACAAACAATCCAAGAGGGCTTGGATTTATCGGTGCCTTTGCGGAACCCCCTTCCAGTTCCTCCCCGCTGTGTCCCCCTCACAACATCATTCTCACAGTTCTCTCCGGCGGTGGAGTCAGACGTTCTATCCATTTTGAAATCGCTTAAGTCAGAACCGCCCTCTGACCCCTGCCCGGCTAGAGTTGTAGCTGGAGTGGCCGATGTTGTTTGCACAGAGGCAACGAACATTGTCAACTGGTCACTTCAGGCGGCGACTGTACCGGGACCCCGCTGTCCCTGCTAACTATCGGCCTATCTCTTTACTACCGGCACAGTCGAAGGTCTGCGAAAAAGTGTTTTTTGCCAATTAGAAGCCTTTGTGGAATCCTCGGGGGCCTTAAATCCGGTGCAGTCAGGCTTCAGAACATCTTATAGCACTGAGACAGCTCTGGTGGAAATGGCTGAGGCCATCAGGGAGTGCTTGGATGGAGGCGGCAGGGCGGCTCTGATTTTATTTGACCTCTCTGCCACCTTCGACACCGTTCCTCACCAGCTTCTCCTTTCTCGCCTTTCTGCCATTGGCATCTCTGGGGCTGTGCGCTCCTGTCTGGAGTCCTTCTTTGACATTCGCACCCAGCAGGTTTGGATACCTCCTTTTTCATCCTCGGCCAGGGAGGTCACAACAGGAGTCCCTCAGGGCTCGACTTTGAGCCCTCTGCTCTTCAACATCTATCTGACTCCTTTGATCTCACCGGCGGAGGAGCTGGAGGCCAAATTATGGCCTATGCTGACGACACCCAGCTTTTATTTACCTGGAACAGCCCCGATCTGCCTACGGACACCGCGCAGAACTGCCTCCCTGCCGTTTTCCCATGGCTTGCCCATGCCAAGTTAAAATGCAACGAGGGGAAATCAGAAGTCCTCCTATATGGCCAATTTCCGCCTAACTTTGTGGAGGCCCTGTGGCCCTCAGATTTTCCCCGGCCACTGTCGAAGGGAGGCCCAGCAAAAAATGTGGGGGTTTGGTTCGGGGAAGACCTTTGATTCTCCGATCAAATCATGAGACTTACTGGTGTCTGTTTCGGCACACTCAAGTCTCTCAGTCGTTTTTTCCCTCTGCTCCCTCAGCCAGATAAGGTAATGGTGGCCCGGGCACTTATCCTGTCTCGCTTAGATTACGCTAATGCTCTTTTTCTGAGCATTCCAGGCTATTTAATGAACAAACTCCAACTGATTCAAAATGCGGCGGCCAGGCTCCTTATTGAACATCTCTAAGAGAAACAGCATAAGGGCACGCCTCCGTGACCTACGCTGGCTACCTGTGGCCCAGAGGGTGCAGTTCAAAGCCCTTACCTTAGTACACAGATCCTTGCACGATTCAGGACCCCCCTACATTAGGAAACGAGTGTCCTTCTACATTCCCCATCGCTCTTTGCGTTCTGCCTCGCACCATCTGATGGTCACCCCCCGCTTTCGCCGCTCCAGACTTGGGGGTCAGTCACTCTCGGTCAAGGTAGCAGGGCTTTGGAACAGCCTCCCAGTTGCCCTACGCCATACACAGGATCTCATGGTTTTTAAGAAACTGCTAAAAACCCACTTTTTCAAACAAGTTTTTCTCTAAGCTTCCCTCCCACACGCTCGAGTCCGTACCGTGCCAGGATACTCCAGAGTAGTTGTACGCGTTATAAGTCTCTTATAACATAACATAACATAACCTGCTCTGACCGGGTGTAAAGTCAGATGACAGCCTGGATCAGAAAAGGGAGCCCAGTCCAGAGCCACACCTGAAGGGCAACAGATGCCATGGAGCCAACGATCATGCAACTGGGAGCCCTACCAGGGCCACAACACCCACCGCCACCACCCCCAGGACCCTCCTCCCCAGGCACCCACCCCCAGGGCAAAGACATGCCACATCAACTACAGTAAACATGTACCAAATAATCTGCCTGATGTCGCACAATCTCATTTGGTGACATGCATGTGTCTTTACAAAAATGAGCATCACACATTCACCATCGAATTAACCAAAGAAAATGCATTCAAATAAACACAGACAAAAATGAAGACACATGGTGGCTCTCCTCTGGACAATCTGTAGGTCACAGCCTGCAAGACAAAAATCCAGATGAGAAGGTGTGACTTGCGCTCATCAAAGGACAGAGAGAGCGCGAAGGAGAGAGAGAGATGCAGAGAGAGAGAACGAGAGGGAGAGAGAGAGAGAAAGACAGACAGAGAGGGGGGAGAGAGAGAAAGAAGGACAGAGAGGAGAGTGAGAAAGACGAACAGAGAGGGGGAGAGAGAGAAAGACGGACAGAGAGGGGGAGAGAGACACAGATAACAGAAAAGATGGACAGGGAGAGAGAGTGCTGACACTGTTCACCCAGGCCTCACTGCTCACCTGATGACACCGGTGTGTCTCAACCACGTGCCGATATGTAGTGCGGATCACCAAGTCCCACATTTGAAACAAATCCGTCTTTTCAAACAGAGTCCAGATACATGAATGGCAAAGTACATACAATTGCACATGAAATCATCGCCTGTCTGCCCCTGCGCACTCAGGCAGCTGCACACCAGCCCCTCCCACTGCCCAGCGTTGCATGCCCGCCCTTGCGGATCCAGGCCTCACTGCTCACCTTTTGCCACTGGCGTGTCGCAATGAGGGTCCACCACATGCAGGTGCAAGCCCCAAGCCTGGGGCCCATGAACATGGCACCCTTCACATCATGCAGCCTCGCTCCGCAGGTCATCAGGTCTCACATTTGATTCTGGGTCTTGATTTCGCCATGGCAGAGGATATACCAGTGCACCCAGCATCATCGCAGGCTGCACACTCACTAAGCCCTTGATCCGGGAGGAGTTTGCCATGTGGTGGTAGGTAGGGGTGGGTGGAATTCGCGTAATCGCGTTACACAAATCTCCGCGAAACGGTAAAAAATCTCCACGAACACACAGAAATTCCGCGAACACGCAGAATTGCTTGTTTGCGATGCTTTTTTACTGTTTGCAATCGCTGTTTGCGTGCTCGGGGTGAAATATCTTGTGAGCACGCATTTTGTGAACGCGAACAAGAAAAATAATTTGCAAAGTCACGGAATGCAGTATTTTGGGGAATTTCGGATTCTCTGCGGAACGCAAAATTATCCAAATGCCACAAATTCCACTAACAGAACGGAATTTACCACCCAGGCCTAGTGGTTGGCCTGCACTGCCCGCTGGCTCTGGCTTACACTGCGATCTAGCAGGGCAGACAAATCCTGAACAGTCCGGACCTCCAGGACGGAGCA
Source organism: Lissotriton vulgaris (assembly GCF_964263255.1). NCBI lineage: Eukaryota > Metazoa > Chordata > Amphibia > Caudata > Salamandridae > Lissotriton > Lissotriton vulgaris. The sequence goes on along the minus strand of NC_141691.1, from coordinate 1,309,161,871 downwards.
TCATTGCAGGCTGCACACCCACTCAGCACTTAAGGTTCCCCTACCTCAGTGCACCGAAAGTCACCGTCCTGTGGCGGTGTGCCTGTGCCGGCTGCAGTGTATCTGGTGCCACCAAGTCTGTGCCCCGCAAGGCATGGACCCTGTATGATTGGGTATTGTGGTACGGACACAATCATGTCACCTCCGAGCAGGGGGAATGTGATGTTTCAGGGCCCTAGGCCCTCATGCCTACATGAACACCACATAGATACACCCAGATAGAGAATGGAAATGGCTTTAAGCACGGGTGCCCGGTCCTTTTTATTGGCAGGGTCACATGTCCTGTGACATGTGTGTTGGATGGGTGTGGTGTGGGGTGTACACAAGCCATGAGGAATGGCTGTGGCATGCTGACAACTAGACCTGTGACCAGCAGATCACTACAGGGAAGACCTGGGACATGTAGTGTTGCCGTCCCCCCCTTGAGCATAAGCGGAGTGGGCTGGCCTGGCGTATGCCAGTCCAGCGTAAGGATGTGAACAATCACCCTGGGGTTCTCGGCATGGTTCCATACTGGGCTGGACAAGGAAGTAACTAATGCGTGTGTCCATGTTGATGTGTCTGCGCACACATCTGTGTGATTTGGAATGTTTAATGCACATTTAGTGGAGTGTTGCAGAGCAGTACAGGGCCATGCAAACCCCACTTGACAATGTTGGCCTATGGAGGGCCAGCCAGAGTCCTTCAGGGAATGACAAGTGCAAAGGAAGAATTCTGTCGGCAGTCTGATTGCTGTGTCATTGGCAATCAAACGGCATATGGCAGTCCATGTTGAGGTCCAAGGTGAGCGTTGTAGAGTGCATTGGGGACAGTGGAAGGTGATGATGGGGTAGGACCTAGCAGAAACCGGCCATGTGGCGAAGAATGCTACTGCGTCCTTTGTACCTCGAAGGTAGGTTCATCCACATCTTCGTCCACTGCTGTTGCATGTGCCTCATGTGTGTGTGATGGTGTTCTGTCTCCTGCACTGTGTGGCAGTGACACGTCAGGGGTTGGAGGTTGAATGTCTGCTGCATTGTGTGGCACTGACACTTCAGGGTGCAGAGATGTGGATGTAGTGTTAGCAGCAGCATGCATCAGCACCAAGCCTTGTGCAAGCAATGCCATGAGGTTGGTCTTGAGGTCACTGAGGAACCCAGTTACCACTCGCTGGTGTGCATTCGTGGCAGCCACTCTTTCAGCATTTGTTTGTTCCATGGTCTCCATTAAACTCCTCATGTTTCCCAACTCCCATGTGACAGCGCTAAAGCCACTCTGACTGGACAGTTGTTCTATTCTCTGAGTCAGGGCTCCAGCGATGTCAGCCATGGTCCATTGGAGAGCATGGAGTGGACTGTGGGTGTTCGTTAGGGACTGTGAGTGGTCCCTGATGGGACTTAGACACCACCGTATGGCATCTAGTTTGTCTGCCATGCAGTCGAAGCCCACCCGCACATGTTCAGCCAGATTGTCCTGGCACCCCAACACAAGGGCTTGGAAGGCCATGTGTTCTTCGTCGGGGTCCTGGAGGCAGCCGTGGTGGTGGGTGCTGTCTGCTATGTGGCTGTGCAGGGGGTGGGGTCTCCTCGTAGCAGCTGGGACGCCCTGCTCCTATAGGTGGACTGTGGAGGCTATCCACAAGCTGTTCAAGTCCGTCTGAGTCGAAGCTGTGGTGTTTCTCTTCGTCATCAGAGAAGAGAGGTTCGGGATGCTCTGCAGGAGGTGTTAATTCTCACTCTGCAACGTGAATGGGAGATGCAGTTTAACAATGTGTCCACATGTATGTTGTTGCATTGTACATGTTTTCATACAGACTGCATGACTGTGTACATTGTGGCTGTTTGGGAGGTGCTGCCTAATTGATGGGGGACAGTGGACATTTCAATAACATGACGTGTGTGTGTTTGTACTTGTACATTATCAACTCACAATTCCCTGCAATACCAAATGCGATTGGCCAGTGTCTACACCCAGTCAGCACCAGTTGGGTCCTGTGTTCTGTTGTTGACGTGTTGCGGTTTGTACCACATTGTTGTCAGTGTTGATGTGCTCTGAATGTTATGTATGTGTGCTGCATTTCGGGGGAGTTGCCCCTGCAGCTCTGATTTTGCTGCCCCATCTCTATTTTATGCGATGTGTCTTTGACTTCTGTGCCTATGCAGTGCTGAGATGTTGCACACTTGGGTACACTGGTCTCTTGGTGGGAGTTGGGGGCTGGAGCATGGTTTGTACGCAGATATGCTCAGCTCAATTGTAAATTTGTGCCATTGTGTCCATCTCCCCATCCCCCCAGTCCCTGGTTGTTACTCACCCTGGTGCTGTTGTGTCCAGTCATGTTGAGCAGTGCCCGGTTCCTCAACTCCTGCCACCTTCTCCACACTAATGACTGTGGACACCAGTTCCTCCATATTTTCCAGCTCCTCCTGTGGTGCTGGACTCCACCTCCAGTCTGCATTGCTGCCTTCTGGTTCTTGGCGAGTTTCAGCTTGGTTTTGCGGTTGACATCATTCCAGCGCCTCTTGACCTCTTCCATTGTCCTCCTCAGCACTCCCACTGCATTCACCTTGTCCACAATGGACTGCCATAGTCCATTTGTGGTTTTCAATGACACAGTGGAGGTGACAAACAATTGTTGATGGTGTTCTACCACCTTCATTATCAGAGTCCTGTTTTCCTGTGGACTGAACCGCTTCTTCTCCTTGGCTTTCCCTGACCCCGAGGTCCCAGGCAAGTCCTCCGGGGGACTTGAGGGGTTCTGGTTTTCCTCTGTACTTGCTCTGGCAACATGCATAGTGCTTCACTGTTGTTTGGCATTTGTTTATCTGTTTTGTTACTACTTTTATGGTGATTTTTCCCACCTGACGCATGTGAATTGCAGGCCTGTTGCTGGTTTTCGCTGATTTTTGTATCGCAATTGGCCTCATTGCAGCTTTCTTTGCGTTCGTGTTTCGCATTTTTGCGGCGTCACGTTGGTTTTAACACGGTCATTTGACGGGTTATCGTGAGACTATTGCATGCTACAGCCGTGTTGTGAATACTTAGTTAACAGGGCGTAATTTTCCCGCAATAGACTGCGATGTTGAAAGTTGCATTAAACTAATTTTGTGATAGTTATCACACATTCTTGAGAATATCCCCCAAAGTGTTTCCATGTATTTTACGGAATGAACCACATCTTCTGGGGCTTTGTGTGTCTGCCGAAAGTCTCATCAAAGTTGGATGGCCTCGTAAAGGAACTAGGCCTCATGCTTCGTTTTTTCTCTGGTATCATAATTTCATGTTTTCTTGTAACATCCTTATATCATACTACACTTTGGGCCATATGTAGGTGGCCAAATACCGGTCGGTAATGGCCGATTTTGGCCGTTACCGACCGGTATTTGTAGTTCCAGATGTAGGGGGCCAGAAAATTACTGATTCTGTATATTTACCAAATCGGTAAATTTACTGAATCTGTAAATTACCGAATCGGTAAATGTACAGAATCGGTAATATGGGATGTAGGTGGCACTGGAAACAGTGCCACAGGCCCTTAGGAATTCGTTATTTACCATGAAATACAATGGCATGGTAAATAACGAATTTCTGTGTACATGCACATCTGTGCATGTACACCTGTGCCATGTGGCACACATACATGCCCTAAGGGCATGTATGTGTGTCACATGGCACACAAGCCAGAATCAGGGGTGCAACAGGGTGTCAAAGTGACACCCTGTCCCCCTTGACAATTCGGTAAATTTACCGAATCGGTATTTACCGATTCGGTAAGTGCCATTGATTCCTATGGGCCAGGCCCATAGGAATCAATGGCAATTACCGGATCGGTAAATACTGATTTGGTAATTACCGATTCATAACGATTCGGTAATTGATACCGAATAATTACCTACATGGCATTTACCGATTTGTAAATACCGAATCGGTAAAATTCAGTATTTACGATTCGGTACATGCCATTTACCTACATATGGCCCTTTGTTCATTATATTGTGCTGGTTGCCGTGATTTTGTAAGAGTTGTATATATCACAAGTTTCTGTGCATGTGGCCCAAAGCACTGAGCTGCTTCCTTCGGAGATGGTGGGAAGCAGGTTTGAGTATCAGCGTCCTGTGATTCGGGGCAAATCACTTCGGGCCAGATGTAGGTGGGCAAATACTGGTCGGTAACGGTGAAATTCGTTACATTTCCCCTTTACCGACTGGTATTTAGTCATGTGGGATGCAGGGAAGGAATCGGTAATAAGGAATCAGTAAATACCGATTCCTTAATACAGATTCCTTATTGGCCTTGCATTTAAGGAATCAGTAATACCGATTCCTTAAATGCAATGTAGGTAGCACTTAAAACAGTGCACCTCAGCCTTAAGCAATCGCTATTTACCACCAACTTCAAGTTGGTGGTAAGTAGGAATTTCCTTTCAAAAAGCATTTTTTTGCTTTTTGAAATGTGCCATGTGGCACACATCCATGCCCTTAGGGCATGCATGTGTGCCACATGTGCATACATGCACATTTCAGGGCTGCAACAGGGTGTCCTTTGGACACCCTGGCACCTTTGAAATACCTCCCGGTATTACCGATTCGGTAATACCGAATCAGTAATACCGAATGTCTTCACATTCATTCCTATGGGCCTCCAAGCCCATAGGAGTGAATGGGTAGGTAGTCGTTATTACCGAATCTCAATTACAGATTCGGTAATAACTAATAATAAGAATTCGGTATTTTTTACCGAATTCTTACCTACATCTGAAATACCGATTTCTAGATACCGAATCGGTAAAATTCGGTATTTAGAATTCGGTATTTCCTTATTACCTACATCGGGCCCTTAATCTCCCCATACCTATAATTCAGCAACTTGAGCGGCTCACGGGTGATTTGCCGCTATTACCAAATCATGGATTATTATTATTTTATAATATTTCATCCTAATACATGTTGCACATTACATATTTTGATATGGTAGGGATCTGTCTATCTTAACTGCCATTTAAATATGCACTGTTTTAAAACGTGAATATATATATTGAAATCGGTGAATGATAACCAATAGCTCACTCCGATTTTTAGTAAAAGCAGTATACAATATACTGCATGGGAGGCAGCTCCTACAACTGCTTTGACAATTCTCATCTGGCTATTGACTCCTATTTACAGACAATGTTTGAGTGTTGGTTGCTTTTCGCGGAAGGAATACTTGAAACAGGAAATTAATAGGCTGGAATGCTTCAATGTTTTCATTTTCAAATGCATTGTAATGCTCAAATAATAGAGTGATGATTTGTTTCAGCGTTTAAGACCCTTAGAGAAAAAACGACTAAGTGATTTCCGAGCAGGAACTCAGACAAGGGAATTTAGTTTCCTGACCTTCCATCATTGAAATCCGTAAACCATATGAATGATATAATTCCTGCCAATAATGGATTTTACAGTGGCTGCTGTTTTTTCGATTACATTACACTAGCCATACAGTTATAGTACAGACCTACATCACATAGCTCTGGAAGGTGACTGTAAATAAGGCTCAATCCATCAGTCCATACAAGCAGTTTGAAATGACTTTTATTATTGACTTCTGTGAAGAAAATATGCAAAACCTAAGGAAAAGATCTGTGGAGCTTGTTCAAGTTATTATCGAAAGGATTATTCAAAAACACCATTTTGAATGGCAATTAAAGAAGGGCCATTATTCTATAAATTCTTTTTTTAGTACTGTACACAATGCAGGGTAAAAACAAAATTGGTAGTTCAGTCCCAGGACTGAGGAAGAACTCAAATTTAAATGTGAAGGTGAAAACAGATTTTGCAAAAAAATGAATTTAACATTGTGACAAAAGAACTATAATGTGGCCAAATTAAAAAAAACATATAACCAATCAATTGATACATAGGCCAATCAATGCAAAGTGAATGTACCTAGTGGCGTAAATGTATCAAAAGCTACCCACTCCTGAGGCGATCTTTGGAGTCTGGGAACATAAATGAGAAAGTGCACCTGATCAATGCATTCACGGTAATGAGATCAGTGAAACAAAGCTTTGATCAGTGTACCCTTTTTCGAGGTTGGCAGGCTCAACACACTTCAAGCTCAAATTGCAAAAATACACTCAGAAAGTGCACGGAAATAGTCATATATCCTTGAAAATACATCTGAGCTTTGAGATCACAAACTTGAAAAAGACTTGTTCTTTGATTACAAACCAAATGGAGCGGTACTTTAGGATATCTCCCCACCAGATCATAAGAGGTCCTGTGTTCCCCCAACCATATTTTCTGGATTTAGAAACATCAGGTCCAATTTTACTTATGAGTAAAATCAAGTGAAGATTTAGTGGGGGTTCTTGTCGGAGTATGCAACTCTCATATATGGCTTGCTCCATCCTTTCCTGCCCACTGCCACCATCAAAACCCCTACCCTACACTGGCCCACTATTTCCATTTGCCACCTCCTGGTAAGTCGTGCAGTAAGGAACTTAAGTGCTTCGCCTCTTGGAACTTAAAACAACATCCCAGACGGGCTAAAATAAGAGTTATAGCTGAGTGCCTGCAACAACTGTGGGAAACCCGCCCACTTTGCCCTCGGTTGAAGCAGTTAACAGCACAAGGGAAACATGGTCTGAGAAAAAATTGGACGATCTATGAAAGTCAAAGGAAATGTGGAAAATGTACTATTCATAGACAAAGTAAGGAGACCTGAAGGGAGGCAGCTGGACAATTTGAATCCCAATGGGCTTGTGTTCAGTTAGGCAAAGTCTCTACGACTGATCAGACACGATGCACTGAATCTACCAAGAGGAAGAAAATAAAGTCCGAAGTCACTGCAGGTAAGGGAAGACTAGTCTGCCTTCTCTTCATTGGACCACGCACAGCAATAAAAGACAATTGCAAACATTGTCTGAAAGTTGAAGAGCAGTCATATAATAATATGTACTAACAGAAATACAGAAGATGTGTATGTTGAAGATATGTTCAAACAGAAGCAAGCCGCAAAAGAACATTAATCTCATGGAGCAGTACACCTTCATTACTGTTTGGAAGACCACAGGAGGTAGAGTAAATGGCATCAGAGACTAAGGGCCTGATTATGATATTGACGGATAGGATACTCAATCACAAAAGTTACAGATATGGGACTTGTAATAGAGCGAACAACAGATCCGTCACGTAGTATCCCACTCGGCAAGATCATAATCAGGCCCAAAGTCTGTTCTACACGGTTTCTTTTCATTAGATCTGAAATCAACACTTCGAGAAATAACTTCGAAATATGCTTCACAGACCTGAAGCGGGACTTACAATACAATGGGAAGAAAGGCTTGTACTAGATGGGAAGAAAAACAGTAGATGCAAGAAACAATGTCCAGGCTTTTAGACTAGAATCCAGAACTTCATTTAAAACTGGAAGACTTGGAGAACAGATTGCACAGAAACAACATCAGCCTCATAGGAATAGAATGGAACGCAGGGTGAAAATATCTGAGGCTTTGTAAAAGAGGTGTTTCATCAGGTTAAGGGTGACACAGATATGAATTAGATATGGTACAACAGAGTCAATTGAGTGGGCGTTACAGATCAGAGAATGTCTCTCCAATAGACATCTTGGCTAAAATGTACTTCTTCAACGCCAAAGTTGAGATTATGATCAAAGCAATTGAAATAGATGTTTGCCCATGCCATATGCCCAGAGCTATATGAGTGACATAGCTCATGTGCACAGCCTACAGTCGGCACAGTAGATCTTGGGCACCAGGCCCTATGCTTCCCCCTCCACAGATTGCCAATCCTGCTGAGTGCAGATATGGGCAGTGCATAGTGGGGGTTGGCAGCTGGGCCTCTCCTCTAGCTCATGCTGGCCCTTCTGTGCCCTTTAAGGAACTTGAGCCGCTTTTCAAAAAAGGATTATGATATACTGCTCCTTATAGCTTACCATCCTTTTGATTCTAGCCAATCAGAGGAGGTGACAAATTGCAACCTCTATAACGAATATTAATTAGGAAGGTCGTGCTATGATTCCTCATTTTGAGAACCAGTCTATTACTACATAGGTCAGTTTACAAAATACAATTCTGGTCACAGAAATAGCAGTGTTCCATTTGTGACCACGCTTGCTGCCAGGAGGTTAGTACATCTAGCCCAAGGTGTAATTAGTGTAATTTTACCATATTGCACAAAAGAATCCCTTTGCATCCTGGTTTTGATGAAATAACTTTGGTTAAAAACAAATACAGATCAAAAAAATTAATGTCCTAAGCCATGTATGCAGATGTGTACAGTATAATATTCTGAAAACTGACGGCTTCTCCATTGGAATAGCAGCTGTTCAGGGAGGCTACATACATATTGTAAACAATGTAATTTAAAGATACAGTAGTGGTGAACAAAAACACAGATATTTATTTATTCTGATGTTTTCCTGCCTTTTTCAGTGTGTCCAAAAAAACATACATTAGTTTGTTTATAAATCGGACTCTACATTAAAGAAATTGGTATAGTTCTCAAAGACATGGTCGTTATAATTTGTGTGTAGACTTGTATGAATACATAAGAAAGTGTTTTTCCATATGTAAATTGTGATAACGATTTGAAATTCAGGATATTTAAAACCATAAACTAAGCCAAATCATTTAAAACATATTTTTTAAAATATATTGTAATGAAATGTGTGAATAATAAATAATCATGCTTTTTATGTGAATTTTTATATAATAAATGCATTCAAACAAATTGCAATCTCTAGAAACTCGTTTGCTATGTTTTGGTTCAGTGCATACCATTTTATCAAAATAATTCTGGCACAGAAGGGAAATCTTGTTTTGTTGCACTATAAAACATGCATGCCATCCCTACTAAAAGAACTTCTAGTGAAAGCCCTCTTCAAATATTTTCCTTTGAAGCAGTTCAAGGTTAAAAAGCTTCCTGACACTTTTGTTACCACAGACAGTAATTTAACAATTTGAAAAAAAGATGTCCATGTTTTTCTAGGTACTGAGCATTAATGACATGCTTTGATGTTCAGAGATTCTAAATCTATTCATAGAAAGAGCAAATTGGCAGCAATGGTTTGGGTAATCTTGTGTTGATGTCTATTCATCTATTGAAAAGCGACAAGCTTCTTCCTAAGCCTAAGTGCAAGAAATGTCCATGCAAACATATTTACTAGGATTATAGAGCAAGCAAATGTTAAGTTCCATCTTTAAAAAATAACTGTAACTGGAGTGGCCATTTTAAAACGAGGATGATTTGAACAAAATCAACAACAAAGCAGAAATACAAAACAACTGGGCACTTGCCAAACTCAAAAACACTGAAAGTCTTTCGCCATGTTGTAATAAAATGAGAAAGATATTTTTGGTAACTTAAACTTTGAAATTAATAAATAATTTGGCTAGCGATAAGAGAGCACCTAATTCTTCAAAGCATATGTTTATAGGTTGATTGTATATTGAATGACCCCACTTTGATGGTATTATTTCTCCCAAAGAACAGACTTGTTAATTAAAATGTAAACATTTGTCCATGCAGTGAGTAGTCCCAGACACTACAATTCAGGAAAACAATTAACTTGAATCTTTATGTGAACTGAAGTTAAAAGGTCCACGTTTTTGTAATTGGGATATACATTTTTGAGGTTAAAGAAATTCTAATCAGTAACATCATTTGCATAGGTTGATGAATATTCTAATAAGAAAGGTGACTGTGTTATTTATATATATACTTATGTATTCATTATGTACTTATTTATTTATATTTTGTTTGAACGGTTTTGAAACAGCGGATAACATTAGAGTGCTTTACATAGAACAGCTTTATGCGAACTACACAGAACATTTCCTTAAACAACTATGAGTGCTTATATTTAACAATAACCTGCAAACTCTACATAGAAGAGTTTGTTCATAACAGGACCATGTCGATGCAAAGTGTGGCTGGAACATCACTTGGGATATTAGTTATAGTGTAATATTATATATATATATATATATACATACATATACAGTGAGTGCATCTTTGCCTTTTCGACGGACACACATGGAAACATAATCACGGTAGTCCTAGCCATGGAGGACTGCACCACCATTGGATTTTAACATGGGGCCACAGGGTTGGAATTATACCAAGCCGAGAGATGGCACAGCAGTTTGGATAAATATAAACCGTGCATGGAGTTTTCTGAGGCCCAATGGAGGGATCAAATCAACAATAATTAAAGACTGAAACCCCAAAGAACCCACTGACGGGTAAGAATTGTTTTTTAAAAGACACTTCAGATTCCATTTCTTGTAGCCATCATCATCATAAAATCTTTATTTCGGTAAGATACCATAAAAGCACAAATACAAACGTATAACAGAAGTACAATTAGATGACATTAACAGTTAAACATAACAAAAAGAATTTACAGATCCCATTAAAAAAACTAGAGCAATAAATAGGTTTCTGATTAAAACACTAAGCACAGGAGAGTTAGTCACTAGACTTATATGCCCAACTTAACCATGGGTAATTAAAACTATGTGGATACGCCACATGGCTGCCAGAAAATGCAAAACAGCAAAAACGATGGGTTCGGATGTATCAGTCTTTAAAACTCTAAGTGCATATGTACATTGCCGGAAACCAAGATTTTTACACAGAGGAATGAGCCAGTGCTTCCTGGGTTTATGATATGCAGGACAAAAAAAGAACGATTCAGAAAAGGGGGTGGTGATGAACAGAGTGTCTGAATTAAGCAGACCACTCTTACCCAGTCCAAAGATCAGGGCTTGATCCATCACCGTTATTTATCTCACGGCACCATCCCAGCTCAGAACCTGGCTATATGCAAATCAGTCTGTCCCTGGCCCAGTTCATCATGGGAACAGGGCAGACTAAACTACAAAGCCAATTCTTCACCAGAAAGGAGACAAGCTACCGGGGACCGGTTTCTGGCATTTCAGCCTTCTTCGGCCCGGCTTGCTTGAATCCTGATGGTGCAGTGAGAAAGGGACTCATGTCTGAGTATACCCTGCCACACCTATAGTGGCCAAAAACGATTCAGAAAAGGGGGTGGTGATGAACAGAGTGTCTGAATTAAGCAGACCACTCTTACCCAGTCCAAAGATCAGGGCTTGATCCATCACCGTTATTTATCTCACTGCACCATCCCAGCTCAGAACCTGGCAATATGCAAATCAGTCTGTCCCTGGCCCAGTGCATCATGGGAACAGGGCAGACTAAACTACAAAGCCAATTCTTCACCAGAAAGGAGACAAGCTACCGGGGACCGGTTTCTGGCATTTCAGCCTTCTTCGGCCCGGCTTGCTTGAATCCTGATGGTGCAGTGAGAAAGGGACTCATGTCTGAGTATACCCTGCCACACCTATAGTGGCCAAAAACGATTCAGAAAAGGGGGTGGTGATGAACAGAGTGTCTGAATTAAGCAGACCACTCTTACCCAGTCCAAAGATCAGGGCTTGATCCATCACCGTTATTTATCTCACTGCACCATCCCAGCTCAGAACCTGGCTATATGCAAATCAGTCTGTCCCTGGCCCAGTGCATCATGGGAACAGGGCAGACTAAACTACAAAGCCAATTCTTCACCAGAAAGGAGACAAGCTACCGGGGACCGGTTTCTGGCATTTCAGCCTTCTTCGGCCCGGCTTGCTTGAATCCTAATGGTGCAGTGAGAAAGGGACTCATGTCTGAGTATACCCTGCCACACCTATAGTGGCCAAAAACGATTCAGAAAAGGGGGTGGTGATGAACAGAGTGTCTGAATTAAGCAGACCACTCTTACCCAGTCCAAAGATCAGGGCTTGATCCATCACCGTTATTTATCTCACTGCACCATCCCAGCTCAGAACCTGGCTATATGCAAATCAGTCTGTCCCTGGCCCAGTGCATCATGGGAACAGGGCAGACTAAACTACAAAGCCAATTCTTCACCAGAAAGGAGACAAGCTACCGGGGACCGGTTTCTGGCATTTCAGCCTTCTTCGGCCCGGCTTGCTTGAATGGATGCCCATTGGCAGACCAAACTACCAAGCCAATTCTTATACTGGGAAGGAAACAAGCTTCCGGGGACCGGTTTCTGGCATTTCAGCCGTCTTCGGCCCGGCTTGCTTGAATCCTGATGGTGCAATGAGCAAGGGACTCACATCTGAGTATACCCTGCCACACCTATAGTGGCCAAAAACGATTCAGAAAAGGGGGTGGTGATGAACAGAGTGTCTGAATTAAGCAGACCACTCTTACCCAGTCCAAAGATCAGGGCTTGATCCATCACCGTTATTTATCTCACTGCACCATCCCAGCTCAGAACCTGGCTTTATGCAATTCCTTCCCAGTATAAGAATTGGCTTGGTAGTTTGGTCTGCCCTGTTCCCATGATGCACTGGGCCAGGGTCAGACTAATTTGCATATAGCCAAGTTCTGAGCTGGGATGGTGCAGTGAGCTAAAAAACGGTGATGGATCAAGCCCTGATCTTTGGACTGGGTAAGAGTGGTCTGCTTAATTCAGACACTCTGTTCATCACCACCCCCTTTTCTGAATCATTTTTGTCCACCATAAGCGTGGAAGGGTATACTCAGATGTGAGTCCCTTGCTCATTGCACCATCAGGATTCAAGCAAGCCGGGCCGAAGGCGGCTGAAATGCCAGAAACCGGTCCCCGGAAGCTTGTTTCCTTCCCAGTATAAGAATTGGCTTGGTAGTTTGGTCTGCCCTGTTCCCATGATGCACTGGGCCAGGGTCAGACTAATTTGCATATAGCCAAGTTCTGAGCTGGGATGGTGCAGTGAGCTAAAAAACGGTGAAGGATCAAGCCCTGATCTTTGGACTAAGTAAGAGTGGTCTGCTTAATTCAGACACTCTGTTCATCACCACCCCCCTTTTCTGAATCATTTTTGTCCACCATAAGCGTTGAAGGGTATACTCAGATGTGAGTCCCTTGCTCATTGCACCATCAGGATTCAAGCAAGCCGGGCCGAAGACGGCTGAAATGCCAGAAACCGGTCCCCGGAAGCTTGTTTCCTTCCCAGTATAAGAATTGGCTTGGTAGTTTGGTCTGCCCTGTTCCCATGATGCACTGGGCCAGGGTCAGACTAATTTGCATATAGCCAAGTTCTGAGCTGGGATGGTGCAGTGAGCTAAAAAACGGTGATGGATCAAGCCCTGATCTTTGGACTGGGTAAGAGTGGTCTGCTTAATTCAGACACTCTGTTCATCACCACCCCCTTTTCTGAATCATTTTTGTCCACCATAAGCGTGGAAGGGTATACTCAGATGTGAGTCCCTTGCTCATTGCACCATCAGGATTCAAGCAAGCCGGGCCGAAGATGGCTGAAATGCCAGAAACCGGTCCCCGGAAGCTTGTTTCCTTCCCAGTATAAGAATTGGCTTGGTAGTTTGGTCTGCCCTGTTCCCATGATGCACTGGGCCAGGGTCAGACTAATTTGCATATAGCCAAGTTCTGAGCTGGGATGGTGCAGTGAGCTAAAAAACGGTGATGGATCAAGCCCTGATCTTTGGACTGGGTAAGAGTGGTCTGCTTAATTCAGACACTCTGTTCATCATCACCCCCTTTTCTGAATCATTTTTGTCCACCATAAGCGTGGAAGGGTATACTCAGATGTGAGTTCTTTTGCTCATTGCACCATCAGGATTCAAGCAAGCCGGGCCGAAGACGGCTGAAATGCCAGAAACCGGTCCCCGGAAGCTTGTTTCCTTCCCAGTATAAGAATTGGCTTGGTAGTTTGGTCTGCCCTGTTCCCATGATGCACTGGGCCAGGGTCAGACTAATTTGCATATAGCCAAGTTCTGAGCTGGGATGGTGCAGTGAGCTAAAAAACGGTGATGGATCAAGCCCTGATCTTTGGACTGGGTAAGAGTGGTCTGCTTAATTCAGACACTCTGTTCATCACCACCCCCTTTTCTGAATCATTTTTGTCCACCATAAGCGTGGAAGGGTATACTCAGATGTGAGTCCCTTGCTCATTGCACCATCAGGATTCAAGCAAGCCGGGCCGAAGACGGCTGAAATGCCAGAAACCGGTCCCCGGAAGCTTGTTTCCTTCCCAGTATAACAATTGGCTTGGTAGTTTGGTCTGCCCTGTTCCCATGATGCACTGGGCCAGGGTCAGACTAATTTGCATATAGCCAAGTTCTGAGCTGGGATGGTGCAGTGAGCTAAAAACGGTGATGGATCAAGCCCTGATCTTTGGACTAAGTAAGAGTGGTCTGCTTAATTCAGACACTCTGTTCATCACCACTCCCCTTTTCTGAATCATTTTTGTCCACCATAAGCGTTGAAGGGTATACTCAGATGTGAGTCCCTTGCTCATTGCACCCTCAGGATTCAAGCAAGCCGGGCCGAAGACGGCTGAAATGCCAGAAACCGGTCCCCGGAAGCTTGTTTCCTTCCCAGTATAAGAATTGGCTTGGTAGTTTGGTCTGCCCTGTTCCCATGATGCACTGGGCCAGGGTCAGACGAATTTGCATATAGCCAAGTTCTGAGCTGGGATGGTGCAGTGAGCTAAAAAACGGTGATGGATCAAGCCCTGATCTTTGGACTGGGTAAGAGTGGTCTGCTTAATTCAGACACTCTGTTCATCACCACCCCCTTTTCTGAATCATCGGACAAAAAAAGAAGACATGTATCTCCGATTCGCTATCACATTCACAGAAAGGACATTTTTCCGGGGCAGGAGTAGACCAGTTACTGGTAAGGGCTCGTACAGGTAATACTCCATGCCTCCATTGTACATACAATTTTCTGGCTAAAACTGGGAAAATGTCATCAAGGAATCGTTCAAAGTGGTAGGAGTCATTGACCATAAGGAAGGAGGCAGTTCTAGAGCCCTTTTTGGGATTGCACAGGGCTGCATTCAGGTTCTCAGCACAAACTGCCTTCGCGAGCATGCTGCGCGAAATCTCTTTACAGCCCCTCTCAGGATCAGCCCATAAGACAGGAAATCCCAGCCTTGTAAATTCCTTCTTAATGAAGGTGAGTCAGGGAATTTTGCATGCGCTCATACTAGAGAGTATTTCTCTGAGCTGCGGTCTGTAATTGATCAACTCCGTTGTAACCCAGAGCCGGCGCCAGTACCTTACTGGTTTTAAGGCTAGCTCCTCATCAATTGGCCTAATCCCCATATCAAGTCTTAATGGGAGAAGCGGGGTACTGGAAGGTAGGGCTAACAAGTGTCTTAAAAAATTGTTCTCGACCCTAGTGATTTTAGTTTTATTGCAATGTCCCCATAGTTCGCCACCATACATGCTAGCACCCCTAGCATGTGTTTTATAGACCTCCACCGGGGGTCCAACTGGTTTTATCGTCGACACATTGGATAGTCTGAGAATTCCACCTGAAAGTTGGTCAAGTTTTATTTGTGATTTAGTTTGCTGGGGGCCCCACGACAAGCTCTCATTAATCGTGACCCCCAGATAAACAAAGGTGCTTACCCTTTCCAGTCTCGTTTTGTCTAGAGTAGGGTTAGGTCTTGTAGTTCTAGTCGGATTGAAGATCATGAATTTTCTTTTCAACAAATTGATCTCCAATCCCTGAGCAATACAAAATCCTACAAAACCATCCAATGTTCGCTGGATGCCCATTGGGGATCTGGAGAGCAAGAGGGTATCGTCCGCGAACATTTTCGCCAGTACCCTGTTCCCAGCTAGCTTAGGCGCATCATTATTCTGAACTCCATTTAGATGAGCGATTACCCCGTTGACATAGAGGCAGAACAGGGTCGGCCCAATGGAGGGATCAAATCAACAATAATTAAAGACTGAAACCTCGAAGAACCCACTGACGGGTAAGAATTGTTTTTTCAAAAGACCCTTCAGATTTCATTTCTTGTAGTGCATCTGGCAGTTCTAATCTGCCTATGATTAAGGAGGCAGGAGCTCTGAAACGCTTCAGACAGGATACAATTTATTGGAAAAGAACATGCCGGTCTCCCCTTAAATAAATATTCTGATGGAGTAAACTTTAGTGAGTGCGACCTTGCCTTTTGTACAGGACAAACATGGAAATATAGTTAGATAGATAGATAGATAAATAGATAGATAGATAGATAGACAGATAGATAGACAGACAGACAGACAGACAGACAGACAGACAGACAGACAGACAGACAGACAGACAGACAGACAGACAGAAAGACAGACAGACAGACAGACAGACAGACAGACAGACAGACAGACAGACAGACAGACAGACAGACAGATAGATAGATAGATAGATAGATAGATAGATAGATAGATAGATAGATAGATAGATAGATAGATAGATAGATAGATAGATAGATAGATAGATAGATAGATAGATAGATGTGAGAAATTGGCCTGATATATGATGTTTCCAATTCTAGAACCACCTTGTATCAGTTCAAACAATCCCTTATGGTGTCTGGTTGTAAGTCAACCTTATTAGACAAGCTATCTTAACGGTAGCATAGACTAAGCAGCCTTAAAGGCTTAACTCAAGAGGTCGTGTTAAGCGAGCTGTTTTACCAATCACAGTCCTGTAATATCAAATGAAAGGACACCACACAAGTATATATTATAAAAATATATGTATTTATTTCTAAATTAATCCCCAGTACTCTTTATGAGCAAAGGGGCACAAGCGTTAAATCAAAAGCACAGTATAACATACAAAGTTGCACAATTATGGATGAGGGCGGGTGGCCACTCAAACCATATATTAAAAAAGTGGTATAAGAGATACCAATCGAACAGTGGTTAGGCCTAGGGCCTAGGGAATCGCTGGGAGCAGTCAGGACAAGCAATGCTGAAGTCGGGAAAAGCCCGCGGGATTCGGGTGCAGCACTTAAAGTGCGGCTTGCACCAATGCAATGTCAATGGTGTGTAAAAGTTACACAAATAGTGTTTAAGGATACTTTCGCTGAACCTAGAGGAACCAGACTTTAGACACAGACCCTAGAGGTGTGTACCAGTGTGGGAACACCGGCGTTGCAATGTTACCTCACCCACAGGAAGTGGGTGCATAGGGTCGAAGTGGCGTCGGGTTTTGACACGCAGGCTTTTGGTGCTAAAGCTGAAGATGCTGCAGGCGATGTGAAGGAGAAGTGTCCGGTGGATCCAAGGGTGGATCTGAAGTGGTGAAGACCTGAAAGCAGAGGGGACAATGTTCAAAGTCACTGACCAGTGACCATCGTGGAACCAGATTGGAACCAGGCAAAGTCGGGTGCAAACAGGTGATGAGGTGTTACTTCTCTCTGCAGTCACGTTGACACGAAGAGGTCAAGGATGCCCAGGAATCAAACACGAGCTGTCCCACAAAGGCTCTAGCTGATGGCGGTGTCGGCAACTTGATTAAAGCAAACAGGTTTTGGCTAATGCAAGCCACTTAGAAAGTAAAAAAGGCTTATTACTTGGAACAGCAAGGTCAGAGCGGGAGCTCATTTCCACAGGAGCGAGGGCATGTCTGGAGCAACCAGACCCACAGTGTGAATTGTAGGTTTCGTCGCCAAGATGGCCGCTGACCATGTGGCAATTGGCCAGGATGGCGCCTCGGGTGGCACAAAGAAAAAGGGCCCCACGCAGATCGTGGAAATGCTGGAGGGCTGATCTTTGGTGCAAATGTTGCTCGGTTGTGGGGCTTCCTAAACCCCAAAGCACAGAGTCGAGGGTGCCTCGGGTGCTGCGCAGTCAGCGTCTCGGGGGTCTTCCAAGATGTCCAGTCCCACGTCTCTCGGTGCCTCCACGGGTCCCTTCTTTGCAGGGACTGTGGATCGGGCTGTGAGAAGTCTGGGAATTTGGGTCTTGTCAGGCTCTGCACTCGGGCTCAGGCGGGAGGCGGCGGCAAAGAAGACGTTGAGTTGCTGGATGGTGCCTGTGTTCACAGGGTGGCCCCTCCTAGGCCACAAGGGAGATGCTCTTCAGTCTTCTATTCATCAGAATGTCGAAGTCCAGTCGTCTTCTTAGTTTAAAGTTGATTTGAGGATGATCTGGGTGGTTTGGCACTGCTCCCATTCTTATACCAATCTTGGGGGCTGGACATCCTGCTAGGTCCCCTCCTATGGGTGGGACCCAGGAAGGGGGTGGTTACACCCCTTTCCCTTTGTCCAGGTCGCACTGGAGCTGGGGCTGGTGTGCCCCAGAACCGGTTTGACTGGATTATGCAAGGGGAAGCCTTGTGCTCCCCAGGCAGCGTCTGGTTTCTTTCAAACCTCCCTGCTACAATCCACTATCTCCTGTCTGGGGTGGTGTGACACCTCCCTGCGACAGGAAAGCCTTTGTCCAGGCCTCCTCTGCTGAGTTTCGGTCAGCAGCAGGAGGTCAGACATGTGTCTGTGGCAGAAGCATCCATTTTGTGGATCTGAGGCTCTTTTAAAAATCAACCGCGTTTTAGCAAAGTAACATGTCGTCTCCCTCTAGAGGGGTGGAATGCTACCCCCGTCGCCAGGACTGGCGAGGGGGTAGTATTCCAAATCATATGACACCTTACACAACATGTTTTGATAAAGCCAAACCAAAGTTACTATATAACCGCGAGGATTATAAGGCACTTAAGAGTATATGGTATGGCATTGTCCCGGAACAGCTTAGGGAGTTGTTCCCGACAGCTGCAGACAGGCTCAGCTCATGCCAGAGCTCCATCTCACATCAAACCACGCACTCTGCCTCCAGGATTGATGAGGCCTTCCATAGGAGTGGCTCACAGGTTTCTATGTGTCCGGATAGGTTTAGATATAGGCATACTATATCTAAGCAAGGGGTGATTACACCACCTTGCCCCAGCTGAGTGATCAGCCAGTTGTGTCAATTTAAGAACCAGGCAGGGGTGGCAAAAGCTATGCTTCAGCCCCTGGTAGGCCTTGGTGGCACCTATGCCCTGAGCACCTATAGTGCATGGTACAGGGGCTGACAAGGAGTCCATTTCCAATTGTGGTTATGCACCTAGGGTACATGGAATCCATTTTACAGAGAGAGCAGATAGTCTGGGGCCCTGATTAGCAGGGAACCAGGCCAAGTAAGTCGATAACCAGCTAAACACAAGGCAAAAAATCTGGGGTAACCATAGTGAGGTAGCCACCTTCCTACACAACCCCCCCCCCCCCCAAACGAAAAGAGATAGGGCTATCCTTGGCCAGGTAAGCCTATATTGCCTGAGTGGCCATATAAGGAAGTACCTGCACTAGCATGGGTACCCCCTGTCTCATGGTCCACTAAGCAGTCCCTCACCCTAGGGGTATTAGAGGGTCTCCACCATAGGGAATCACTACCTTGGGTGTGTTTATGCAAAGTTAAAGGCTGGTTTGGATATGGAGTATTGAAGTGAGGCTCCACTAATTTAGGGCTCAGCTTCCTCCAATTATCTTCCACCATGTATGCCTTTCTCTCTTCAACTGAGTTGCACTGGGCTCTCAGGGTCCACCTCTGGCTACCTAAAGCTGGAGGCTGGGTCCCTCTGTTTGGCTTGCTGGAGGGACAGTTCAGGTTTGGGCCCTTTGGGTCCCAGGTTTGGCTGTGCCCAACAGGATCCATCTGTGGGAGGTCCCTAACTACTTTTAAGGGGGCTCCCTCAGGAGTTTTTAAAGTTTTCACCTCACTAGGGCTACTAGTTTTGGTGCCCCTAATCTGTTGATGGGGGTGCTTTATTTGACAGGGGGCCCTCTGGGTCTCACTGTCCTTCTTGTCCTCTGCAGCCCTGGGCTGACTAAGGCAA
Organism: Lissotriton vulgaris; assembly: GCF_964263255.1. NCBI lineage: Eukaryota > Metazoa > Chordata > Amphibia > Caudata > Salamandridae > Lissotriton > Lissotriton vulgaris. The sequence goes on along the minus strand of NC_141691.1, from coordinate 1,309,142,170 downwards.
GGTAGAGAGGGGCAGGTTACCTGCTCCAGACTGGGTCCCACCTGAGAAGGGTCCACTGCCATCAGAGTCTCTGTCAGGCCAGGCCTAACAACCTCTGGGACAGCTCCTTCATCAGGGGTAAGATCAGTTCCCTGAGGAGGCTGATCCTGTCCTAATGTCTGGTGAGGGGAAGTTTTCTCTTCCTCCTCCATGCTCTCAGTTTGGGTGGAGGGATCCATCATTTCAGGCTTCACAACAACCGTATCAGTTTGAGTTTGGGCTGTGGCCATCAAAGCCCCACCAACCTTTGCAGGAGGAGACTCAGTTTGGGTTTCTGCTGTTATCATAACAGCTTTGCTATTCTGTTTTGGAAGAGCTTCTGTTAAAGATGGGGCAGAGAGTTGCTCAGCCCTACCAACCTTTTCAGGAAGGACATCTTGGATTGGGGCTGTAGCTATTACAGCCCCACTAACCTTTCCATTGAAGTTTACCATTCTAGAATGGATTTCCTGTTCAACCTCAGCCCAGGCTGAGATTTATAAATCATTACCCAGTAGACACTCTACGGGCAGGTTTGGTGACACTGCCACTCTCTTTGGGCCAATGACACCTCCCCAGCTGAGACTTACTACTGCCATGGGATGATCTGTTTGGATTCCATCAATGTTTGTAACCTGGTATGTGGCACCAGGTAAAAGTTGCTTAGAGGGGACTATACAGTCAGCCACCATGGTGATGCTAGCCCCTGTGGCTCTAAAGGCTTCAACTTTTAAACCATTGATGATGGGTTCTTTTCTATATTTGCTCAAGGTATTTGGGCAATCAGAGAAGTTGGCAAACCCCATGCCAGTCTCATAAACAAGATTATTGGGTGATGGGGACCTGCATAGGCCAGGGTCCACCTGGGCTCCAACAGTAAACCCACCCAGATTCCTGGGTGTGCTCCCACTTCCTGGGGGATTACTGCTGACAGTAACAGGAGGTGTTGGAGCTGGCTTTGGAGGTATATTTTCTTTATTGCCATTCCTTGGACAACAGCTGTCTGATTTCCAATTACCAGTCTGTTTACAGACATGACAGTATGGCTTTTTCTCTGTTGAAGAAGTGTCGTGGGGCCCACCCTTTTCCTTGGAATTTTGGGGCCCTGGGGAAGTCTTTTCTTTACTTTTATCCCCACCCTTATCTTGAGGCTTGGTAGACTCCTTCTTCTGGTTATTGTCCTGATTCTTAGGCCTAATCCTGGTTCTGACCCATTTATCTGCCCTCTTTCCCAATTCTTGGGGAGAGGTCAAATCTGAGTCCACCAGGAGCTGGTGTAAGAGCTGGTTCTGACAATTACTTAGGATCTGCTCCCTCATAATCAAGTTATACAATCCTGTGAAGTCATGTACTTTGCTGCCATGTAGCCAACCCTCCAGAGCCTTAGTAGCACAATCTACAAAATCAGTCCAGTCCTGTGTCTGTGTCTTCTGGGTGTCTCTGAACTTTAACCTGTATTGTTCAGTGGTTAAGCCAAACCCATCTATTAGAGCACTCTTCAGGACTTTGTAATTTTTAGCATCCTCATGTCTGACAGTGAGGAGCTTATTCCTCCCTTTCTCTGAAAAGGAGTACCATAAGATTGCTACCCACTGTTCCTCAGGAACCTGCTGTACCATGCAGGCTCTCTCAAGAGCAGTTATCCACTTGTGGATATCATCCCCTTCTGTGTAGGGGGGCACAATCTTTGTCAGATTTCTAGAATTATAGAACCTGTCTTTCTCTCTAGGATTATTGCTGCCACCAGTGGCATCTAAGCCACACATTTTCTGTTCCCTTGCTAAAGCAAGTTTAGCTTGGGCCAGGGCTAACTCTTCCCTCTCTATCTGGAGTTCTACAACCCTCATCCTGGCCTTATGCTCTCTTCTGTGGGGGGAAGTCATTCCCCTTTGAGAGCCTCTTGAGGCACTAAAAATGTGAGAGTCCCCTGATGGAGATCTCACCCTTCTGTTGCCTGTGGGAACTATGTTATAGGGTCTAGGGAGGTGCTGGCCCTCTCCATTCCCTAGTAGGTCCAAGTTGGCTTGGCTAAACCTCCCCACTGGGACCTGGTTACCCTGCTGATCCTGATTCTCAGGTTCATCTTCTTCTGAGCCCTCCTCCTCATCTTCTGGAGTGATCTCTTTCTCGGGGTGGGTTACTCCATCTCCTGAAGCTAAGGGAGCTACACTCTCCTTGTTTAAATCATTCATTTCTAGGATGGCTATCAGGATAGGAATGGTGGGGTGTCTGCCCCTTTTTAGCCCCCTTGCAATGCAGAAGGCACTCAAGTCTTTGTGGCTAAGTTTGTCATAGCTGGAAGTTGCCTTGGTAAGGTCAACTGTCGCAGGGATAGAACCTGAGGCTCCACCTGCGTCAGACATGACTGTTAGTGAGGTGCAAGTGGTGCACTTACCTACACTAAGTGTTTTCCTACTGTACCTTGCTAGTGAGTTGAAGTCAGGGTGTGCTAATCCCTTTAATCTACAACTACTATGTTCAGTAGAACTTAATATGCTAAGCTTTTGATTTATATGTACTTAGGGTACTTTATGTGATCTTTCAATTTGATAAAAAGATTGCAATGGTAAAACAACAGCAAGCTCAAATCCGCACCGCTGCACACCAATGTGAGAAGTTGGCCTGATATATGATGTTTCCAATTCTGGAACCACCTTGTATCAGTCCAAACAATCCCTTATGGTGTCTGGTTGTAAGTCAACCTTATTAGACAAGCTATCTTAAGGGTAGCATAGACTAAGCAGCCTTAAAGGCTTAACTCAAGAGGTCGTGTTAAGCGAGCTGTTTTGAATTTGAATCTGAATTTAAAATATTTGTATAGCGCATCATTCACCAGGCGGTTTCTTGGCGCTGTGGAAGCAACTTTAGCAGTAGGGACGAGAACTGGCAAAAAGAAAAAAGAAGGGGGGTCAGTTTACATTGCAGTTTTACCAATCACAGTCCTGTAATATCAAATGAAAGGACACAACACAAGTATATATTATAAAAATATATGTATTTATTTCTAAATTAATCCCCAGTACTCTTTATGAGCAAAGGGGCACAAGCGTTAAATCAAAAGCACAGTATAACATACAAAGTTGCACAATTATGGATGAGGGCGGGTGGCCACTCAAACCATATATTAAAAAAGTGGTATAAGAGATACCAATCGAACAGTGGTTAGGCCTAGGGCCTAGGCAATCGCTGGGAGCAGTCAGGACAAGCAATGCTGAAGTCGGGAAAAGCCCGCGGGATTCGGGTGCAGCACTTAAAGTGCGGCTTGCACCAATGCAATGTCAATGGTGCGTAAAAGTTACACAAATAGAGTTTAAGGACACTTCCGCTGAACCTAGAGGAACCAAACTTTAGACACAGACCCTAGAGGTGTGTACCAGTGTGGGAACACCGGCGTTGCTATGTTACCTCACCCACAGGAAGCGGGTGCATAGGGTCGAAGTGGCATCGGGTTTTGACACGCAGGCTCTTGGTGCTTGAAGCTGAAGATGCTGCAGGCGATGTGAAGGAGAAGTGTCCGGTGGATCCAAGGGTGGATCTGAAGTGGTGAAGACCTGAAAGCAGAGGGGACAATGTTCAAAGTCACTGACCAGTGACCACCGTGGAACCAGATTGGAACCAGGCAAAGTTGGGTGCAAACAGGTGATGAGGTGTTGCTTCTCTCTGCAGCCACGTGGACACGAAGAAGTCAAGGACGTCCAGGAGTCAACACGAGCTGTCCCACAAAGGGTCTAGCTAATGGCGGTGTCGGCAACGTGATTGAAGCAAACAGGCCGTGGCTAATGCAAGCCACGTAGAAAGTGAAAAAGGATTATTACTCAGACCAGCAAGGTCAGAGCGGGGGCTCCTTTCTACAGGAGCCAGGGCAAGTCCGGAGCAACCAGACCCGCAGTGTAAATTGTAGGTTTCGTTGCCAAGATGGCCGCTGACCACGTGGCAAGTGGCCGGGATGGCGCGTCGGGTGGCACATAGCAAAAGGGCCCCACACAGATTGTGGAGATGCTGGAGGGCTGATCTTTGGTGCAAATGTTGCTCGGTTGTGGGGCTTCTTAAACCCCAAAGCACAGAGTCGAGGGTGCCTTGGGTGCTGCGCAGTCAGCATCTCAGGGGTCTTTCAAGATGTCCGGTCCCACGTCTCTCGGTGCCTCCAGGGGTCCCTTCTTTGCAGGGACTGTGGATCGGGCTGTGAGAAGTCTGGGAGTCTGGGTCTTGTTAGGCTCTGCACTTGGGCTCCGGCGGGAGGCGGCGGCAAAACAGATGTCGAGTTGCTGGATGGTGCCAGTGTTCACAGGGTGGCCCCTCCTAGGCCACAAGGGAAATGCTCTTCAGTCTTCTATTCATCAGAATGTCGAAGTCCAGCCGTCTTCTTAGTTTAAAGTTGATTTCAGGATGATCTGAGTACTTTGGCACTGCTCCCATTCTTATACCAATCTTGGGGGCTGGACATCCTGCTAGGTCCCCTCCTATGGGTGGGACCCAGGAAGGGGGTGGTTACACCCCTTTCCCTTTGTCCAGGTCACACTGGAGCTGGGGCTGGTGTGCCCCAGAACCGGTTTGACCGGATTATGCAAGGGGAAGCCTTGTGCTCCTCAGGCACTGTCTGGTTTCTTTCAAACCTCCCTGCTACAATCCACTATCTCCTGTCTGGGGTGGTGTGACACCTCCCTGCGACAGGAAAGCCTTTGTCCAGGCCTCCTCTGCTGAGTTTAGGTCAGCAGCAGGAGGTCAGACATGTGTCTGTGGCAGAAGCATCCATTTTGTGGATCTGAGGCTCTTTTAAAAATCAACCGCGTTTTAGCAAAGTAACATGTCGTCTCCCTCTAGAGGGGTGGAATGTTACCCCCGTTGCCAGGACCGGTGAGGGGGTAGTATTTCAAATCGTATGACACCTTACACGACATGTTTTGATAAAGCCAAACCAAAGTTACTATATAACCGCGAGGATTATAAGGCACTTACGAGTATATGGTATGGCATTATCCCGGAACAGCTTAGGGAGTTGTTCCCGACAGCTGCAGACAGGCTCAGCTCATGCCAGAGCTCCATCTCACATCAAACCACGCACTCTGCCTCCAGGATTGATGAGGTCTTCCATAGGAGTGGCTCACAGGTTTATATGTGTCCAGATAGGTTTAGATATAGGCATACTATATCTAAGCAAGGGGGGATTACACCACCTTGCCCCAGCTGAGTGATCAGCCAGTTGTGTCAATTTAAGAACCAGCCAGGGGTGGCAAAAGCTATGCTTCAGCCCCTGGTAGGCCTTGGTGGCACCTATGCCCTGAGCACCTATAGTGCATGGTACAGGGGCTGACAAGGAGTCCATTTCCAATTGTGGTTATGCACCTAGGGTACATGGAATCCATTTTACAAAGAGAGCAGATAGCCTGGGGCCCTGATTAGCAGGGAACCAGGCCAACTAAGTCGAAAACCAGCTAAACACAAGGCAATAAATCTGGGGTAACCATAGTCAGGTAGCCACCTTCCTACAATAGATAGATAGATAGATAGATAGATAGATAGATAGATAGATAGATAGATAGATAGATAGATAGATAGATAGATAGATAGATAGATAGATAGATAGATAGATAGATAGATAGATAGATAGATAGATAGATAGATAGATAGATAGATAGATAGATAGATAGATATCAACCTCCAATCGAGGCTCTCAACTCAAGGACGGGTCTGACACAGCTCGGGTCGCCTCAAGGTAAGGCTTTAATCCACCACTTGGCACAACAAAATTCATGCATGTACACAGGGAAAACACCTGGCAGACATGTTTCGGCGAATGCCTTCTTCAATGCCAGCTTCGGTTGACCCGTTTATTTTTTGCCGGGCTTTAAAATACTGGATGATGGAATCCTATTGGAGCGCTATTGTCCAATCACAGAGAGCTGGCTATGAAGTCTCAGCCCACAGTTAGTACTGTCCTTTCTTTTAAAATTTCGAAGCCCATAGTGTGCAGCAAGGTATGTCCAAAATCTCAAAAGCAGAATGTGCAAGCGGTCCCACTCTGAGAACATGTTTAAGTTACCTGTTTGTGCATATTATATTGCCCTAACATTGTCAGCTGTTGAGCCACCTACACCCTGTTGTTGCATAATCAATGGTGGTGTTCCTCTCCTGGGAGCTTCCAGTTCAGCAGTCAATTTGCTGGTCTCTCCCCATTGCCAAACAGTGTCTCAGCCGGGGGGAGCTGTGGTGGGCAGCCAGCACTTCTCCAAGGGTTGCCGGCCATCCGCGGTGCTCCAGAACGAGAGGCGTGTCAGTGTGCAGCACCAACTGCCGCCAATATCAACCTCCAATCCGGCCTCTCAGCTCAAGGACGGGTCTGACACAGCTCGGGTCGCCTCAAGGTAAGGTTTTAGTCCACCACTTGGCACAACAAAATTCATGCATGTACACAGGGAAAACACCTGGCAGACGTGTTTCTGCCAATGCTTTCTTCAATGCCAGCTTTGTGTTGACCAGTTTGTTTTTCGCTGGGCTTTATAATACTAGATGATGAATTCCTATTGGAGCTCTATCGTTCAATCACTGAGAGCTAGCTACGAAGTCTCAGCCCACAGTTAGTACTGTCCTATATATACATATAAATAAATATTCACTGAAAAAAACAAGGTCATTGGGACATTATAGTTAGGGTTAGATTTCACTCGTGCAACACCAGTGAAATTTATCAGTTATAGTTACCTGAGCTAACTATACCACACCCCTGCAATGCACTGCTTATGACATCGCATATTATATCACTCATAACATTGTCAGTGACATCAATGATGACATCACTGATGACATCTCAAATGACAACTCATATGACATCACTGATGACACCATCCAATGTGTGTAAGTATTTTGTGAGAGTTTATTATCGTTAAACATATATCCTTCTGTAGTATAAACCTTAAAGTAGTATATAAGGTGCACTACTAATGAGTGATACTACTTTTACTATATACCATGTGAGTGGCTCTGTGACATCTATGAATCCTTGTGCATATGGGTGTGTGAGTGGCTGTATACGTTGTGATGTAAGTAGTTATGTAGGTGAGTGAGATGCTGTGTGAGTGGCTGTATTGGTGAGTGAGGAGGTGTGCCAGTGGATGAATGGGTGACTGAGTGACAATGAAAGTGACTCTATCCGTATGTGTGTAAGTGACTCCATGGGTGAGTGAGCAGATGTCTGAATTGCTGTATGAGTAAGTGACTGGGTGAGTAAGTGGCTGTATGGGTGAGTGTCTCTTTAAGTAGGTGTTTGGTTAATTGACTTTGTGTGTGAGTGACTGTAATGGACAGTGAGTGTCTGTGTGAATGTGTGTATGAGTGAGTATAGGAATGTGTGAGTGCTTCTAAGGATGTGTGAATGGGTATGTAAGTGGTTGTGTGAATGAGTGTATGTGCACTACTATGCGTGAGTGAGTGGCTGTGTTGAGAGACTGATTAGGTGAGTAAGTGGGTGTATGACTATGACTCTGTAGTTAAATAAGTGGGTGTATCAGTAGCTCTTAAGGTGAGTGTGATTATTTGGCTGGCTGCATGGGTGAGTAACTGGTTGTATGAGTGGCTGTATAGGTGAGTGAATGGTTGTGTGAGTGGTTGTATGAGTGAGTGAGTGGGTGTGTTAGTGGCTCTATGGAGGAGTTAGTGAGTGTGTGAGTAGTGGTGTAGGTCTGTGAATGGGTATGTCAGTTGTGGTGTGGGTGTTTGAGTGGGTGTACAAGAGGTTGTATGGGGTATGAGTAGGTGTGTGAGTGGTTCTGTGGATTATGTCATGAGTGATGTAATTTGAGATGTCATGAGTGATGTAATATTTGGGGTCATACGCAGTGCATTGCAGGCATGTAAGTTATAATTAGCTCAGGTAACTATAACTGGACAATTTCACTGCCTTTGAATGAAGAAATCTGACCCTAACTATAATGTCCCTGTAATCATTGGGGTTTTCAGTGAATTTCTATGGTTTTTTAACAAGTAATCATGTTTGCAGAGCGGTAGAGAAAGGGGGCTTAGCCTCCAACCAGCTCTTAGAAATCCCACTGTATAGGACTTACAGGAGGTATCAGGAGGGCTTCTTGGTCCTCAAGATCCCTCAGGACTAAAGCGGACTTCATCCCCCAATCGGAAGTGCACTGTTACCTCCAGCAAGTCCCACACATTTGGTTTGCTGAAAGGCTTTTGATGGCCACCCCCCTTTCTCCACCACTCTGCAAACGTGCATCCTGGTGCAAAATGAGTTTGAGGATGAAGGCCCGTTGGCTTTTGAGGGTCCTTGGGGGCCAACTAGCCCTCCTGGTACCTCAAGTAAGAGCCACACAGCTGGATTGTTGTGGTTTTGTCAGAGGCCACACCCCCTTCCTCCACCAATCTGCAAACATGCCTCCTGGTGCACTGTGGCTTGATAAATGAAGTTCACTTTAGTCCCAAGGCCAATATGAGGCAAGGGGACCTCAGCCCCCCACCAGCGGTGCAACATGAGGTATGATTTCTGAGTGGTGAAGAAAGGGGGCATGGCCTCCAACCACCTCTCAGCAATTCAACTGTGTGGGGCTAACTGGAGGGGACAAGGGGACTTCAACCCCCAACCAGGAGATTGCCAGAGGTGTATTTGCAGAGTAGTGGAGAAAGGGGACGGGGCCTCTGCGATTTGCCAGGTTTTATAAAATCTTTTTTTGTAAGCAGGAGGCACGGCTACCTTTCTCTAAACCATTTTGGGCCTGGGGACCCCGTCCATGGGCTTGACTCTTTTTTTATTTAAAAAATGGGAGGGGGCTGTGCGGCTCCTCCCTCGGCCTGATTTCAGCCTGGGGACCCCCGTCTCTGGGTCCTGGACTTTTATTTTTGGGTGTTTAATTAAAGGAAGTAGGGCTGTATGCCCCTTTTCCTGCGGCCCCCCCTCCTGAGGCCAAATTCAGACCCGAGGTCCCCATCCCCTGGGGCCAAACCTTTATATTTTTCTTTTTTAAAGGGGAGGGGACTGCACAGCCCCCTCCCAAGCCAATTTTGGCCCCTGGAACCCCATCCCCCAGAGCCCGGCCCTTTTTATATTTTCAGATGGGGTGGGGGGCTGATCAGCTCCACTCCAGGACCATTTTCAGCCCCCTGGGACCACATTCTCAGGCATGGCTTTCTCATTGGGGACTGCGGAAGCCTGAAGGTCCCCACGGTCCTGGCTGACCCTCTCCTCCTGCGGGAGCCAAAATTGCTTTTTACAGCCTTAGAGCTGCTAACATGCAGCTCCCGGGGTGTAAAAAGCAAAAAGTGGTTTGCTTTGAGAAAGCAAAAGCATAATGCTTTTGCTTGCTCAAAGTGGAGGACACTGTTTGCTATTGAAAAGCAGGAGCAGTGCTCCCACGATCCCATAGCAAACTGACATGTCCCGGGACTGGGCACAACAGGACATTGCTGGAGACGGCCCTGGCGGGTGGTAGTCCCCAGGGCCATATAGGGTTCCAGGAAGGGGTTGTGTGGCCTCCCTCCCATCTTGTGTATGGATTGCCCTGGCGAGGTTGTGGTCCCTGGAGCCGGGGGTCTGCAATGGACCCCATTCATTAGTGTTGGTGCCCTGTGGAGGCGGCAGTCCCCGGTAGCATGGGTGAGACGGAGCCCCCCACGCATTATTATTTATTCATGTTAGCCCCTGGGAGGAGGTAGTCCCCAGGTAATGGGAGCCCTCGAGGACCCACATACTATAAAAATTAGCGCCAGGGAGGTGATGATCCACGGGGCATTGGGGGCTTGCGAGGCCCACCATATTGTTTCAATTAGCCACAGGGAGGTTGTGGTCCCCGGGGTTGGAGAGAGTTTGCAAGGCCCCCCCACATAAGATACAATAGCCCTGGGGAAGCTGCGGGCAGGTCCGCTGGGCCTGAGCGCAGTAATAATATTAGCAGGTCTGAGGATGTGGTGGTCACCTGGTCTTTCATAAGCCCTAGGAGAGGGGCCCTGTGCACCCCCTCCTATATAGATTATATGCCCCCGGTCCTGGTTATTTTAAAGCCAGTGCTTGCTTTTTAAATAAAATGTTGCCACAAATTCACAAATATAGTGACTTTGTGGCAATTTGTTTTGTAATGCTTTTATGCCATGGTGGGCTCACAGGGGGACTCCAAGACCATGGCTTGGGGGTCATGGTATTCTTACCCTCCCCCCCTTTTCTTTATTTTCACATTTTTTTGGGACTCAGTGAAGCTGAGTCCCAAGATGGCTGCCAACACTTCCTGATTGAAATGTTGGCAGCCAATCAGAGCAGTGAACTTCCCTGCAAGAGCTCATCTTTTTCGCGAAGACTTCACAACCAGAGATATCTCTATATTTTTAAACTTAAATTTCTCAACAACTACTGAACAGATGTATGCCAAATAAGCAAAAGGCACTTCCTTAAACCAACATCTACCTCCCAGCCAGATTTGGTGTAAATCCATTCAGCTGTTAGGGCTGTAGTTGTGACTAAAGATTCCTACAGGAATTGCCATTACAAATGCTCCCTTATTTCGCACCCCAATTCCTCGGGTCCCACTGCAAGGATCACCCGGAAACTATACCTGACACACAGAACCTAACTTGACACTTTTTGGGGGAAAATTTCATTAGGATTGATCAAACAATGTCAAAGTTATAGCCAAGTCAAAAAATGCTTTTCCTATGGAAACTAGGTCCTAACTATAAATACCTACAGGCAAACGTCAGCCCAGAATCTTTTGTAGGTGCCCTGGTCCCACCCAGGGCACTCACTCTTCAATGATGGAGACCACAGGGGCAGCCTGAAGACCCCTGCGGGCTCTGCCAGCTCCCCAACTCCTGTGGGAGCTGGCATTGCTTTTACAGATTGGGAGCTTCTAACATGCAGACTCTCTCAGAAACAGTGGTTGCTGGACAAACCCTTTCAATTTCATACTCATACTAGTTCACAATAAGTCCTGAGAGAGACACAAGAAAAGCTTCAAATGTTTATTTTAACTTTTGTGCTCTGGTCTGCAGTATATATGCCACAATAAGTAAGAAAATGCCTAACAAGAATACGATCAGCAGAGTAATTAGTCCATAAATCATAACATGAGCTGTAATTATACAAGACAGGTAGCCTAGCCTCCTACCTTCTACAGAAGCAAAGTGATTATATATTAGAAGATCTCTGGGTGTTGGCAGCAGACCCTGTACCTTAGCATGTACACATGAAAGTTCTACATCTCAGGTGCTGTCACGATCTCTTCCCTGGAAAGATCCCTCTCCAAGTGTCTTATTACTTATTTGTGCATACCTATATGGCAGAAGCTGCATTTGTGTGTTCTGAGAACAAGAGGCATTGTTGTTCGACCCTGTCTATAGTGTGTAGACTAAAACCCAGAAAGACAGGCGTGAAACTAACGGCAGGTTCTGTGTGAAAGTACAGTGTGGCACAAATCAAAATACCTTTGTATAGTAATGCGCACAAAGCATAGAACAGTTTGCAACGTGATTATGCTTACATAGGGAAAAATGACAATGCGCCTGCACGGGACATATGACAAATTGATACCCTTCCACAAATGCGACAAATATCTTGTCCACCTTCTTACAAGTGCATTATATCTTAATATGCGTGTGACAGGGCAGACAGGATATCCATCACTTACTCATCCGCCAACTCTAAATAAGACCCTAAGCAAGACATGAAGGCTTCCTTGACCTTTGACAAAAATAGGATGAATTCAGTTTTTGGGAGGATTAGTGAGAGGCAGTTCTTAGTGACCCAGGATTTTATCCTCAGTAGTACACTTCAAAGTTTGTAAATGTTTAAATACAAAAGAGGTTGTGAGGTAGATTTGGATGTCATATACAGATTGATAGATGACATCCTTGTGTCATGGCATATTTGGGATGGGGGCTTCATATATAATTTAAAGAGAGTGTGAACCAAGGCAGACCCTCGAGGAATACCACTGATGATTGGAATAGGTTTGGATATCTTGCTATTGCATTTCACAATGTGGGAGCTGTTTGACAGGTCGAATGAAACCATAGGAGTATAGTACCTCTGATGCCATAGCACTGGTCGAATAGGGCAATCAGATGATCTTGGCCAATGGTGCTGAAGGTGGTGACCTGTTAAAGAAGGACAAGGAGACATGTTTCCGCAGTCAAGAGTGCTGTGGATGTTATCAACAGTTTTAAGCCAGGCAGTTTTAATATCATGACCAGCTCTAAACCATGATTGATGAACTGTAAGTCATGTGTTTCCAGTGCTTTGAATTTCCACAGGAGGTTGGCAAGGCATTGGTATTTGGAAAGGTGGTTCAGTTCAAGGTGATGTTTCTTTAAGATGGATGTGATCTGGCTCTGTTTCAGTGTGTTAGGAAAAACTCCTTGGTTGAGGGAGGCATTGATAATGTTGAAGCAGGCACCTGCAAAGAAGGAGAAGTTCTCTTTGATAATGTAACATGGAGCAAATTAGATAGACTATTGGACAGCCATTTGAGACATCCAGTTTGATTGAAAGGTATTCATCTCTTAGACTAAATTGAATGTATTGCTTTACCATGTAATGTACTTAGGTGTGCGAAAAGGCATATCAGTTTGCCCCACAGGCATAGTAGGGTTTGATATACAATGAAAAGTGAAAACATGAATTGGAAGACATATTCAAATTTTAATGGTATGATTCACAGAGCCATTTGCGCATATTAGTATGACTTACACTCGCAAATGGCTTATATTCAGAAAAGGTTACCTTGCTCTCATAAGTCATTTTACTCATGCACACATTTCCACAAAAGAGGGTAGTAGATTGACATTTTTAGGCGGTCACAGGAAATCGACGGGGGTCTTGCAGCACTTGTCCCTACCTGTGCCCTGGTGCAGGCGGCACAACGGAATCCCGGTGGGCTTGTTGGTGTTCTCCTCCCCCCCTCCCGCCGCCGCAGATCCATCCTTAGCGGCCGCAGTGCGGAGGTGGGGACTACATACCCCAGGCAGCATAGCGCCAAAGCGGCGGAAACGGCCAAGGACACTTCCGCGCACGGAGGCGCATTTAACCCGAGGAAAACCCCGGCAGAGCGGGCGGTCACAGGAAATCGACGGGGGTCTTGCAGCACTTGTCCCTACCTGTGCCCTGGTGCAGGCGGCACAACGGAATCCCGGTGGGCTTGTTGGTGTTCTCCTCCCCCCCTCCCGCCGCCGCAGATCCATCCTTAGCGGCCGCAGTGCGGAGGTGGGGACTACATACCCCAGGCAGCATAGCGCCAAAGCGGCGGAAACGGCCAAGGACACTTCCGCGCACGGAGGCGCATTTAACCCGAGGAAAACCCGGGCAGAGCGGGCGGTCACAGGAAATCGACGGGGGTCTTGCAGCACTTGTCCCTACCTGTGCCCTGGTGCAGGCGGCACAACGGAATCCCGGTGGGCTTGTTGGTGTTCTCCTCCCCCCCTCCCGCCGCCGCAGATCCATCCTTAGCGGCCGCAGTGCGGAGGTGGGGACTACATACCCCAGGCAGCATAGCGCCAAAGCGGCGGAAACGGCCAAGGACACTTCCGCGCACGGAGGCGCATTTAACCCGAGGAAAACCCCGGCAGAGCGGGCGGTCACAGGAAATCGACGGGGGTCTTGCAGCACTTGTCCCTACCTGTGCCCTGGTGCAGGCGGCACAACGGAATCCCGGTGGGCTTGTTGGTGTTCTCCTCCCCCCCTCCCGCCGCCGCAGATCCATCCTTAGCGGCCGCAGTGCGGAGGTGGGGACTACATACCCCAGGCAGCATAGCGCCAAAGCGGCGGAAACGGCCAAGGACACTTCCGCGCACGGAGGCGCATTTAACCCGAGGAAAACCCCCGCGACGCGGGACCGCGCGCGGGACCAGCCGGGCTGAGCCCGGGCAGAGGGCGGGCCGTCCGTGGCCGTCAGGGACCGGAGGAGGACGGGACGGGCCACCTCCCTTGGTTCCCTGACTACTTAAGGTACATAGAACTCCTTTTCCATTACGTATTGACCTCTCATGAACGGGTAAAGACTTTAACCTTGTATACATCTTGTCAAGAATGATGCAAAAGGAGGCATTAAACAATTCTTTTTTCCTGCTTGGCTCGGGAAAGGGGACTGGGGAAAAAACTCTGAGACTGAATAACCCTTCCCCTCCGAGAAAAATAGACACTGACGTATCCTTCCATCTTTTAGATAGTACGCTATCTCCCCCTTTAACTTCTGAAATCCCGCAAACTATGTCTTATTGGGAGGAATTAAATGCGTTGTGTGGTACCAAGTTCGTTCCAGTAGCATCCCCTTCCCCTGTACAAAATGTTTGTAGCGATAACCCATTTGGCACACTGTGCGAACCACCTCCACCACTCAATGAGGCCAACTCTCAAGTTGCTGTTCAGGCACAGGGTCCAAGTATTAAAAGGAAAATCGACGGGGCAACCGAATGCAAAATACAGAACCTTCCTGGTGGTGTTGGTTCTACATCGACCGTCATGAACTCCGCCGTACCTAAGGGGGGTGATGAATGTTTGAATGCCCAAGTACAATTGCCCCAGTTGCCACTATTAACTCAGTTTGAGCAAATGCTAAAATCCATAATAGCACCCCTCATAGAAAAAATAAATATCTTGGGGGATAGGCTGACAAATTTAGAGACAACCATGAAAACCAACTCCTTACCTCCCATAAAGACAGCAACATTCAAGCATCCCAACCTACCGACTGCATCCAGAGCCCCTATGCCAATTAACATCAGGAAAAATACCTTAACTGAAAGTGTAAACTCCAAAACACCATCCCAAACTGCTTTTAAAATTCCCCCCAAATTTGTATCTACAAACTTCCCCCTGGCTGGAGTGGAGCAAAATAGAGTAACGCGCATTCATTTACCCCCGGAAGCCGCCCCTTTTGTGCTTGTTCTTTCGGGAGTACCGGCACCCTCTCCTGGGAATCCCGAAAGACACAGGGACCTTCTGAACAAAGTCATATTTTGGCTAAATAAAAACAGATCCCTTCCACCCAATCATGACGGTGGAATTCTGGGTGTCAGAAGGGTGGGCTGGTTGGGGTCCCTACCTAAAGAAATCCCCGGGGACTTAATTCTGGTGAAGTTTAGGAATCGGAACATTGTCCCCCAGTTACGACTCTCCCAGCCCAAAGATGGAGACGGCCCCATTTCCATCTGGGACCTGCACGATTTCTATCCAAGTATCCCACATACTTCTCCTCTTGGATTAATGACAGCATATCAACATATGATGGGAACTGGATTTCGTGCTCTTACTGGTAGTAGCTCTCCTGCTCGTTACAGATTTGACTCCGTGTACAAACATTGGAATTCCTGAAGTGACAAGCCTAAGCACTAATCTAGACTGTAAATGTTAATTTAATGTATAGCGCATTGTAATTATTGCATTTTTCCAATACGACAGGCACATGTTTCTTTTAACCTGTAGCCACAAATGCTGCTATTAGTCTGTTGTTTACAATGAGAGAGCCCGATATCTGCTTTTAGACTGCGACATATATTTTAAGATGTTATCTTAAACTGTACCAACAGTTAAAATTGTATTTCATTGATTAATGAATTGTATAGATTTTTTTTAACAATGTTTTATATGTGCTTTTATGGTTTGTTTTGTCTGAACCGAATAAAGCTTATTGAAATTGAAATTGAATTGACATTTTTATATTTGCAACATTGGCAAGCAACAGTGTCTGAGAAAAGCTTAGAACAATATTGTGGGTACATGACTTTTGAAATTAACCATTTGATTTATGTATGCGTTGCTCTCTAGTATGACATACAAGACCTTCCAGAAAAATGCCTGAGTAATCAATTACTGTTTTAGACGGATATTGCCGATATGTAACCACATTTTATGAAGTACCTTGAACTATATATTTGCTATGTACACCAAAATCTGTCTTTAGCATTTTTGAATCATGAAAGATATTTGCAGCATATTAAGGGCTGTATTTATGGCCCGGTCTGGTGCGCTCTTGCACCATGCAACATGGTGCATGAGTGATTTAAACTGAATGTCAGATTTGCAAGCCATGCAAAGCCACTTTGCGTAGCTTTGAGTGGCTCCAAATACCTGGAGTAATGCAACACAGTGCAAATTGATTTGTTGCATTACTCTGCCCTGGGAAGGTGTTGATTGGGTGTTGGGTGGGTGTTCCCATGTAACTCCCATGGTGTTTGACGCATTCCCAGATTTACTACACGTTGTACAGCTGGGAATGTGCCAAAAAGATACTCCTGTCCCTCCCTGCACAAAAACAATCCTGGTTACAATGCAGGTACCCTTGCACTAGGGTGTCTGCATTGGCGCTAGGCTACCAAAAGAGTGCCAGCACAGGGGAAAAAGTCAGGACTGCACCGTATGCCTTAAATACGAGTTAAACCAAAGCTAAGGTATAATGTGGGGACAAATTTTACATAAGTATTTTCCACCATAAATACATAACTTAATTAGGCTTGGTCTGTAAGCTCTACTCCTCTTGAAGAGTTTATGGAAGTCTGGCAGTCTACACACCGCAGCGGAGCACAGAATTCCTGGATTCCGCCATCTGGGTGTATTTTTCCATTTGCATGCATAAGATTCTTCTTCAATGGACCATTGGAGTATTTTTTTGTGTGCGATAACCCTTTGTTTAAACTTTCTTTTCCAACAGGAAGGAAGTGCCCCAGAGACTCCAAAGTCCTGTTCCTGGCCAACAAGCTCCTCCAAGTGATTTATGCATCTCCTGGTCACTTTTCAATTTGATTAGGTATCATTGTAGTATGTATATTAAGAATAAGTGCTCATATATTACATGCATTTTTTATTTATTTTGCACATCCTTGCCTCACAAAAGGTTGCTTCTCATTCTCCCACACAAACACCTGCAATTATTGATTTAAAAAAAAGATTATTCAACCAATTTAAAAAAAACTGTCATTTTGCCTCAGTTCATCCATGCAACAGAGCTGCACAGACACGCAAGAGCATTCAGATTTTTGTGGTACAAGTCCATTTCCTCCTGGACACCCTGGCTGTGGTACACTGCAGACACATTAGCATAATTTTTTTATGATCATTCCATTTCCCCCTAGACCACATTGCCTGCTATAGGGGTACACTAACCTCAATTTTTTTTAAAGATCAATATTCCATTTATACATACAGTAATCTGAGTGCCGCCGGTGTTTCCTTCACAATATATAGGCGTAAAGAAAGAGCTCTATCTGTATGTTGTGTTATCCTAATGGGAAATTAAAGTTTATGATATCGTGGTGTGGTTTGACTTCAAAGTGGTTGGTTTCTTGTTACCTAAGTAACCAACCACACTAATATTGCCTGTGAAAATGAAATGAAATGAAAAGAGTTTTTTTAGTTCGCGAACAGCTGCCCTGAGGCGTCCAGGCGCTAGTAAATAGGTTGAACCTTCTGCTGAGGTGGATCACTGGAGAGTAAATGAGTGTTAATTAAAAATAAAGGTTTTTAATTGTTTGCGCAAGGTTGATAAGTTGGGATTAGACCTTAGATGAGGAGGAAGAGAGTTCCACAGTTTAGACGAGTTATAGGTGAAAGAGCGGCCTCCTTCCCTGGATCTTCGTATCTGTGGGACGGTAACTAGGAAGGCTTTGGAGGAGCGAAGCTCTTGGGGTGATAAAGGGTGATCAGAGAGTAATTGATCGCCGGACCAGATTTCCAGAAGGCTTAATGAGTGATACACATGGCCTTGATCTTAATTCTTTCCCTAACGGGTAGCCAGTGTAGATACCTTAGGCCAGGGCCTATAGGGTTTCTGCGCGGGATTTCAAACAGTGTGCGGGCTGCACAGTTTTGAATCCGCTGAAGTTTGTTCAGGCAGTATTCAGGAGCTCCTAAATACAGGGCGTTGCTGGAGTCAATACGAGACTGAATTAGACCCTGGATGACTACCTGTTTTGCCTCGAAGGGAAGAATTGGGGGGGTCTTTTTTATCATCCAGGTCATTCCAAAGCATGTTGCTGATAGTTTGGTGACTTGTGTGTTGAATGTCATAGATTTATCCAGCCAAATTCCAAGACTTTTTATGTTGTCTTTGGGTGCAGGGGGGGGACCTAAACTAGGGGGCCACAGTAGCTCTATGGTGGAGGGGGCTGAGGGGCCGAGGAGCATGAGCTCGGTTTTATCCTCATTGAGCTTTAAGCATGGCTTTGTCATCCAGCTCTTTACCTGTTCCAGACAGGGAATTAGGCTGGTCTGTGCTTGCTGGCTGTTCTTGTGCGCAAGGGAGACCACTAGCTGGGTGTCTTCCGCATAAGTGACAATCTTAATACCATGCGGACAAACAATATCAGCCAGTGGTCTCATGTATGCGTTGAAGAGCGTGGGGCTTAGTGAGGAGCCCTGCGGCACCCCACACCCCAGAGGCTTACTTGAGGCGACTGCGGCTCCTTCGAAGACTCTGAAGGTACGGTCTTTTAAAAAGGATGTGAGCCAGGCTAGGGCTTCTCCTGAGATTCCCAGGCTCAGGAGGCGGTGAAGAAGGATTTCGTGGTTCACCGTATCAAAGGCGGTGCTAAGGTCAAGGAGGATCACTGCCACTGATCCTCTTCGATGCAAGATCCGCCTCGCTTCCTCTGTGACTGCGAGCATCGCCGTCTCCGTACCATGCTTGGGACGGAAGCCTGTCTGGGTGATGTCAAGCAAGTGATTGCTCTCAAGAAACTTGGCTAGGGAGGTGTTAATGTGTTTTTCCAGGATTTTGCTTGCCCAGGGGAGTAGTGAAATAGGGTGATAGTTTTTGAGGGTCGCAGGGTCGAGATTAGGTTTTTTCAGCAGTACTCGAACTCTGGCATGTTTCCATGTCAGTGGTACTGTGCTGGTCACTATCGAGGAGTTCAGCAGCTCCAGTAGTGTACGAAGAATCACTGGGCTAACCGAGATCAATATATTCGGTGGAGCAGGGTCACATGGGGAGCCGGATTTTATTTGGCGCAATAAAGACTCGAGTGTAGCTGTGTCTTGCTGTGGGAAGTGAGCAAGAGTGTTATGAGGAGATTCCTCTGCTTCAGCTACTGGATAGGGTCCTTGGGGAAGTGAATCTGGGTCAGTATCTGGAAAGGACATGTAGATCTTATTTATTTTAAGGAAGAAAAAATTAGCCAGATCGTCACATCAGGGGAGCTTATTGGGATTGGCGATTGGCGGGGGAGGAAGTGTAGTTAGGTTTTTTACCGTTTGGTACATTTCTTTAGGCTTAGATTTGGCTGCTATAATTTTGTCCTCATAGTAGATCGATTGTGCCATTTTTATTGCTGATTTATAGGCTCTAATGACCTCTCTGTTGGTGGCTTTGTCCATGGCAGCGTAGCTTAGACGCCATTTTCTTTCCAGCCTCTTGCAGGTACGTTTTTTGTCTCTAAGTTCTTCTGAGTACCAGGTTGTTGTTTTATTGTGCCTTTTTGAGCAGGTAGTGCGGAGAGGCAGTATGGTGTCTAGAGAGTTCGTGACCCAGTTGTTGTATTCGTTGTTGTCTTTGGAGGGATCGCCATTGAGAGAGGGCCTGGTTTTGGCAAGTGCGTTGGTCCAGTCATCCAGACAAAGTTTGGACCAATTCCTTGTTCTGCGGAGGATGTTAGAGGGCGGGGCGCACTTGCGCGTGGTCCAGGTGAGTGGGATCAGAAAGTGGTCAGAACACGGAAGACGACTGGGAGTACCGATTGTTAGCTGTGTGCAATTGCTGAAAACGGGGTCTAATAAATGCCCTTTTATATGTGTAGGGGAGGAGACAAGCTGCTCTAGTTCGACTGCCGCTAGGCTGGTTGTCAACTCTATAGCGATATTGTCCTGCATGTTATCAAAGTGCATATTAAGGTCGCCCAATACTGTGAAATTTGCTGGTGAGGTGATTAGTTCGGCCACAGCAGATGGTAGTGCTGTGTGGAATTGTTTAAGTGCTCCAGGAGGGGGGTAGATGAGAATGCCGGTGAAGCTTTTGTTAGGGGATAGCTCAATGATAAAGTGCATGTTCTCACAGTCTGCAATGGGCTCCGGGGGACATCGACAGGTGTAAATGTCTTTGTAAATAATAGCGAGCCCCCCGCCTTTTCCCTGGACACGGTCCAGGTGGGCAATCTGGTAGCCTGGTATGAGGGCTTGGACCAGATCGGGCTCTGAGTCCTGGGTGAGCCATGTTTCGGTCAGAAAGACTATGTCCGGTCTGAGCTCGTCTAGCAGCATTGATATTTCCAAACTATGTTTGG
Source organism: Lissotriton vulgaris (assembly GCF_964263255.1). Classification (NCBI taxonomy): domain Eukaryota; kingdom Metazoa; phylum Chordata; class Amphibia; order Caudata; family Salamandridae; genus Lissotriton; species Lissotriton vulgaris. The sequence goes on along the minus strand of NC_141691.1, from coordinate 1,309,121,956 downwards.
GTAGGGATCTGCAGTTTAATAGCAGCATGTGGTACTCCTGCAGTTCATCCTTGTGAGGAGGGCTGACAAGCTCAGCTTTACAGTGAGAGCACTGGTGGGGAATTTCCAGGGGGTGAGACACTTGGCAGCATTTGGTTTTTGCAGTGTGCCTCAGTTGGTGAAGAAAATCAGAGCGGTTGGGGGGGTGGCCCCTAGCCCCGGCCAGCCGTGGGCGGGCTCAGACGGGCTTGCCTTTGGCGCGCCTTCGGCGCTCTGGCGGCACGCCCGCTGCGTGCGTCCGCTGCGCGTCCGAGGAAGGCACATTATTTTTATAAGGAAGGGGGCGTGGCCTCACGGCAGTGGGCGTGGCCTCTGTGTTTTTCTTGCAATGGCGGCAAATTGTTCTCCGGCCCGCGGCAGCGCTGTCATCGGCTGCGCGGGGAGAACCGAACAGATTCAGGGAAGGTGGTGCCCAGGGGGGAGTGAGGAATTACACAGGTAAAACAATCAATTTCACTTTTTAAAATCAAGCGTTCCTCCCGGCTTCCGCCTCAGGAGATAGGTTCATCTAATGCGAGCGTTCAGTTACCGCGCGACTTATATAGAGAGAGAAGGGGGCATGGCCTCACGGCAGTGGGCGTGGCCTCTGTTTTTCCCTTGCAATGGCGGCAAATTGTTCTCCGGCCCGCGGCAGCGCTGTCATCGGCTGCGCGGGGAGAACCGAACAGATTCAGGGAAGGTGGTGCCCAGGGGGGATGAGGAATTACACAGGTAAAACAATCAATTTCACTTTTTGAAATAAAGCGTTCCTCCCGGCTTCCGCCTCAGGAGATAGGTTCGTCTAATGCGAGCGTTCAGTTACCGCGCGACTTATATAGAGAGAGAAGGGGGGCGTGGCCTCACGGCAGTGGGCGTGGCCTCTGTGTTTCCCTTGCCATGGCGGCAAATTGTTCTCCGACCCGCGGCAGCGCTGTCATCGGCTGCGCGGGGAGAACCGAACAGATTCAGGGAAGGTGGTGCCCAGAGGGGAGTGAGGAATTACACCGGTAAAACAATCAATTTCACTTTTTAAAATCAAGCGTTCCTCCCGGCTTCCGCCTCAGGAGATAGGTTTGTCTAATGCGAGTGTTCAGTTACCGCGCAACTTATATAGAGAGAGAAGGGGGCGTGGCCTCACTGCAGTGGGCGTGGCCTCTGTGTTTTTCCCTTGCAATGGCGGCAAATTGTTCTCCGACCCGCGGCAGCGCTGTCATCGGCTGCGCAGGGAGAACCGAACAGATTCAGGGAAGGTGGTGCCCAGGGGGGAGTGAGGAATTACACAGGTAAAACAATCAATTTCACTTTTTAAAATAAAGCGTTCCTCCCGGCTTCCCCCTCAGGAGATAGGTTTGTCTAATGCAAGCGTTCAGTTACCGCGCGACTTATATAGAGAGAGAAGGGGGCGTGGCCTCACTGCAGTGGGCATGGCCTCTGTGTTTCCCTTGCCATGGCGGCAAATTGTTCTCCGACCTGCGGCAGCGCTGTCATCGGCTGCGCGGGGAGAACCGAACAGATTCAGGGAAGGTGGTGCCCAGGGGGGAGTGAGGAAATACACAGGTAAAACAATCAATTTCACTTTTTAAAATCAAGCGTTCCTCCCGGCTTCCGCCTCAGGTTTGTCTGTACAATACCACGTTTCACTACATTTTGTTCTTGCTTGTTTGCTTTTAGGTGCACAAGAGTAAAAGAGACATCACCTGCAATACTGCCAAACATAAGACCTGTTCAGTGACCTCACACATCAGTCCTCTAGTGTCTTCTACTTGTGCAGCCTAGTTCTAATACCAACAGAGAGCTTTAAGATTGCCTCAGAGAAAGTTGCTTCCAAGAAAGTGGTCAGTGAAAAGAAGCAGCTTCAAACCAGTGGCATGTTGGCCTAAGCCTTTCTTGGACAACGTTGTGTGCCTGCCACACCAGCCTCCGGGGAGCAAGCTGGGAGCAGCACTTCCGCATCTACAGCACCACCTCAGACCATTTGTCAGTGAGGCAGCCACTGAAATCGTTCACAAGCAATAATGTTGAATTGGATTTTTCCCTTTCACAAAGTAGTACCCAATCATTTCAAGAAACAGAGCAAGGTGGAGAGCTACCATAGCCAGCAATAGTACATATTGCCACACAATCCAGTGGTAGGAGTACCTTAAACAAATTGCTCAATGTGGTTGTGGTGGTAAGGGTGAGGAGAGCCAGTGAACATCAGTTCTAGTCCAATTATGGTGGGAGGTGATGAGAAAGAAGTGGGTGAAATCTTTGCGCATAGAAGCCCTGTCCCCAGCAGTGCACCAGCAAAATCACCCACCTCTGAGACTTTACAATGCCACAACAATCAAAGTCAGATGGAGATACCACAGCATACAGTGACTGCCACACCACAATGCACACTGAGTCTACCACCACCCACTCCTCAAAAGCCACCAGTGTCAATGGCCCCAGAAAAGAAGAAAACAATACAGGCTACTATTACATGCATATTTAGGTAGGAGGGGCCCTACGACAGCAACCACCCGACAGCACATTTGTACAATGTGAAACTGCCAAAATTGTTAACTCTTGAAATCCTCCCTTTTTCCTTTGTGCAAGGAGTGGGATTCTTAGAATTTGTGGCAGCCATCTGCCCGAAATGGAAGGTTCCAATTTAGACCTATTTCACCAGAGTTGCTGGTCCAGCGCTGAATCTCAATGTGCTGCAATTGGTTGGACAAGCTTTGCAAAAAAGTATTGTTCACACTATGTACCTGATGACAGACATGTGGACCAGTTGTCAAGTGACTTACTGGATCTCTTTTGTGATGGTAAAGCAAAAGCTATCTACAGGATTTGGCCCGACAAAAGTTTTAAGAGCTTTCAGCGGCACACAACAGTGGGCATGCTCTTCATGGAAAAATCACATACAGCTGCAAATTGTTGGGCCTACTCACCCTCTGGCCTGTTTTGTGTTGGAGGCGGAGCATTGCAGGCATAAAGCCAGTCAGTACCAATGGAATAGCGCTTCTCTTTCTAGTTGACGTGCTCATCTCTTCTGCTCCGAAGTTCACTTACCTGTTCCCTCCCGGTGACAATGCATTACTGTTGGCGTGCTCATCAAGCTGCTGGTTCGGCAGCTCCTTCTGACTCCTGTTGTTTGGTTTTCAACAGTGCTCTTTTCTCCTAAATCGGTACTCAACCTGTGAAAGGCACAGAGAGAAAAATACAAAAGAACAATAAAAGTATCAATATCACCAGTAATGGGGTACTGCGCTATTTCGCCTAGCTCAATATTTATACGCTGTAATACTTATTTTATCTGATCATAGTCCTCACAGCTTTGGACATCCCATTTTTGTTGTGTGCACTGTTGAGGAAGCTGTAATAGAAAAAAGCAACTCATTAGCTACTTCTAAGGTTTTAAGGAAATGTATAAACCATAGCCCTGCATATGTTTGCGTGTTTTCTTTTTGTTTGAGGATCCTTGATTTTGGTGGGATATTCTTGTTCCCCTGCTATATCCTGATTTTAGGTGGGTGTGTACTCTGTTACATTGATTTCTACCTCTCTCTTTATTCTACTGTGCAGTATATGCAAAAGACTTGTTTTTTTCTATTTCCTGAATTGCACACAGCTCCTGTAAATACTGTTACTGTTTATATGCGGAAGAGAGGAGTCAATCAAGTATCGAATGCAATTACAACACAGATACCTTTAGAAAAAGGATGTATTCAATATTTGAATACTGGCACATGACCCTAATGTTCTTCTTCTATTCTTTACATGCAGGGAACACATATGACTACCTTGAAACTTGCCTTCTTCACTGACTACGCTGTGGGACATTTGTCATTTCTCTGGCCTTGTTTTCCCTCTTCCCCCACCTTACCGGTCTTTGGTTTGACTCTGTTGGGCATGTTTGGTGGGTGAGGGAAGTTGCGACCTTTCCTCTTAGCTTGCATATTTCTCCTGCAGAAACTACAGGCGATATTTAACACAAACATCTTGGACGAATTTAATGGAAAGGTGTCTGAATGGCTGTGTCTGAATGGCTGTAACCTAGAGGTCTCAGAAATGGATTTGTTGCCACAAACAATGGCAGTACTATAATAAAGGTTATGGCAGACAGTGGCTGTTTCAGGATCCAGTGTTAGGCACATTGCATCAATCTTGTGGTGCAAGACTTTCTCAAAAAAAAGGAATAGTCAGCAAGAAACTGACCACCTGCAGTAGAATCAGTACTCATTTCAGCCATTCTTTTGAAGGCTGGAAGCAGTTGCAGATTAGTCAGCTTGCTAAATGAGTACCAGATAAAGCCCTAATACAGGAGGTGCCAACACATTGGAACTTGATTTATTCCATGTTGCAACATCTGTTTGAGCAGAACAAACACATCATTGTCTATATCATTCAAAGAGGAGGGGGTGCAATGGAGAATGCTATGACCATGGATGCGGACGAATGGGGCCTAGTCAAATGACTGACACACCTGCTAAATCCTTTTGAGGTTTTTATAGGGAAGTTAGCAAGGAGAACAGTACAATGGGCCAAGCTATCCCAAACACCTACCTAGCTCAAACTGGATCACTTAACAATATTCTTAACGTAGACTAAACATAACTTACCTCTCTGAGTGTGAGCAACATTCTATTCAGATTTTTTTTGTTGCAATGGTGAACACAAACACAACAAATATTTAATGCTCACTGATCCCTGAAAACTCAATGCCTATCAGATAGAGCAAGTCCTGTATCCTATGAGGATATCCGCACAGCGGTGTGTCAGCCACAAGTAGGTGCGCTGCACTTGGCTCGCCAGCCACACATACCTGCGCACCCTTCCCCAATGCAGCTGACGTCCTGCAGAGGGTACCCACTGCCAGGCCTGTCACCTGCTGCCAGCATGAAGGGGAGGTGGTGATGCACAAAAAAAACTTTTGCTGCCACATCCGCCTCACAAAAGATTGCATGTGGCGGCGCCATCCACAGGGTAGGCAACAACTGCTGCTCGCAGTCTGGGAGAGCCTGACGCTGCCGCTCCCCTGTTCACCCTGGTCTGACATGTCTTACATGACTCTGGGTGGGGGGCAAAAGAAAAAAGGGGAAATTAAAGACAAATAAGGAAGTAAAGGAAATATAAAAAAGCACAACAACTGACAACAAACCACTAAAAGATGAAAAAAGATATATAATGCACAGACACAAAAACACACACTAATAAAATAAATAAACATGAGGGGTAGAATAATTAGGAGGGAGGAGGATTGAGAAGATTGAGAAGGGATTAAAAAACAGGCCCAGCACTATGAACAAAGTAAGAACACAAGATGGCCGTGCCCATGGAAACCTCATGATGCCATTTATGTGTGATCCCCAACATGAGCATGTACGCCGCGCTGTGTTTGACATAAAAAAAATGCAAACAGGTGTGCCGGGAAACTCCGCTACCCCGCGGAACTCCATGTAGTTTGGTGGAGTTTTTTTTTACCACTTTGAGGAGTTACACATAGTGCGACTCCGCAAAATTCACCCTGACCTCAAATTAACCATTTGTGTTTTAGAACAATTTCACAAACCATGATTTATTTTACTCAATGGTGCAGTGTAATAATCTTTAGTCTTACTACTGGTACCTCCGTACCTGCACATACCCTTGGTAGAGGACCAAGATGAGACTCAATTACTTCAAGATACTCCTTTGTTCCTTTGTGGGTTGTAATTGTGTCTGCAGAATTTTAGAACATTTCTTGTATACCTCCTGCGTAAATGTATTATATGAGAAAGAAAGAGCAGTGCAAGGCTCTTCTACTGCTATAGGTGCAGACCCCTTTAAAGTTGGTTATGTTGCCCATGCTTTGGGTTTTCTTTGTTTGTTTGGGGGCTCCGCAGGAGAGATGGAATTGTTCTGACTGTCGGTCCCTGTCAGGGATCTAAATGTAATGTTCTATTGTCCCCCCTTGTATATCCTTGGGGCAACTGAAAGGTACTACCCTCTATGTATCGCCAGCAGAAACATCTTCTTTGGGACTGCAAGTTACAGGAGATGGGGCGGTGTTTTAAACTTATATATATGTATAGCATGCTTTGCCCCCCATCCCAAAGACAGTCAACATTCTGTTAGGGTGATCTCATTCGATACCTCTGCTACAGCACGCTCCAGCATGGTATAAATATTGGTGGGTCAGTATGGGGCTTTCAGCAAAGGCCCGGGCCTGGACAGCCACACCCTTTATCCAATAAGTGTAGAAACAATCTCACCAGAGTGGTGCCTCACCCTGTAGCCCATAGATCGTGGTGGAAAATTTCAGGGGCGTGCCCCAGCCCTGCCACTTCCCGAAGCAGAAGGGCGCAGACGGGCCAACTCTTTGTACTGTAAAGGGAGGTGTGGCCGCCTCTTCCCACTGGTGTCACGTTGGTGCCTCTTAGCGCTGTCTCTTGGGATACTGAGTCCCCTCAGCAGCACAGCAACAAACAGTAAAGCAGAGCTGTACATCCATGAGAGCCCGCAATGCTCTTTGTAGTGCAAAGGAGGTGTGGCCGCCTCTTCCCCCGGTCTCGCATTGGCAACCCTTGGCACGGTCTCCTGGTTCTCTGAGTCCCCTCAACAGCACAGCAACAAATGGTAAAGCTGTAAGAAATCTGTAGCAAGCTATTGTTGTAGACTCGGGCAAATGCACACATTTTTTAGTAAAAGCAGACTGCTAAAATAACTAATAGGTTGGGGGCTGGCCTAGCGAGACATCATGGCGGACACGTTGTAGGCGAGCTCCCCTGAGCCCATCATCAATATCCTGAATTTATCCTGCTTCATCGACACTATGTGCCCTGAAAATCATCCAATGGAATGCCGAATGTCGCGGGAACTCGTTGACGGTGAAAGTGGCCGGTCCCGTGTAAATTAAAGACTTTTACGCTGAAGTGCTTATGGTGCCGTTGTTGTGGGGGAGCGCCGGACCAGTGAGTGTGCTGGGAGCCCTCCCCCTTCTACATACCCCCTCACTGGGACTCGGAGGCGAACCCTGACAATTCAGCCTGCATCTGTATTGGGTACAAAATACAATGGTCCTAGACCTTTTTCTTTTAAGAGATATGTATCAAATCTACACTTATTGTTAAAAAAAATTTTTTGAGCACGCACATTGTTAGCTCGCAGTAGTAAATACAGTAATTAAACTAAAGTGCAACAACCAAAGGATATTGCACCAAGATTTTATTCCAAATCCTAAGGTGAGCAGTAGATTACTTACTGAACCAAACAAGGAGGGGAAGGGAAAACACGTTACTTCAATGGAACGTGCGTAAAGAGAGAGTGCTCTAGTGTGGAAGCCATGAGCCGTGAAAAAGAATTTCAGGTAGTGTGATAGGAGACACTTAAAATATTTATGTGCTGGACTGATAGACAAATCTCAGTCCTCGGTAGCCTGGCCACATTTAAACATTCAAGGTTCCTTTACATTCAATTACAAATACACAAATATATCCTTGTGTGGCACATTAGATGTGGGGCTTGTGATCCAGGCTGATTATGTAGTCATCGACGTTTCGATCCAAGGGTGATTTGGGCCCTCAGCCTGCGAGTCTTCCTCAGGACTGTGTGGGGAAACCTGAGCAGGTGTGATGTCCGTGTCGCACACCTGCAGGGTCTCAAGGGGCGTGGGGATTCCTCACTGTCTAGTTAAGCATGGTAGGTGTACTCGTCTGCAATCAGAGGCGCTAATTAGTAGTGGTCAACTCAAATATGCAAGAACAAGTTCCAATTGTGAAAGGGAAGGCAGTGCTCTTACCCGTTAATGAATGGTAGCTCACTTGCTCGGTTTCAATACAGTGAATGCAGAAGCTTAGAACTGGCACAAAATGGCGTCCGTGGTCTGCACGAGTTGGAGGGCCGGGCTTGTGGTCGAGCGGAGTGGGCATGCCCGAACACGAGAGCGGTTAGAGCAGGGCGCAGCCCAGCCCTGCAAAGAGGAGCTTGAGCGCCAGAAGTTGGCCCCTACCTGCGCTGCAGAGGAGGAGATCACCGTGCTGATGGTGCCATTGTTGCATGGGAGCAGCGGACCAGTGAGTGTGCTGGGAGCCCTCCCCCTTCCCCATACCCCCTCACTGGGACTCGGCTGCACGGGGCCGCAAGGGGTCCATTGCCTGTGGAGGACCCTTCGGCGTGCCAGATTATCCAGGGGGTGAGTGCTGACACCGTTCTCTCAGCTCGGCCTCTGTCTCGGTGGTCAGATTGGGCCCAACACGTGGGGTGAAAGAGTGGCGGCGCCGGGTAGAGGCTCAGTTGGGCAGCAAATCCTGACATTTCAGCCTGCATTTGTACTGGGGGCCCCAACAGTTCGCCACGTCAGGTCCCAGCCATGGGTGTGGTCAAGGTGAGACATGGCTCTCACACCTCCCCCCACCTGTTCTGGTGATTCATCAGCAGTCATATCGGGCCGCATGGACGGGGGTGTTTAAATTGCCTGGTACACTTCATGGTGGCTCCCATAGTCCTTGATTGGAGGGTTGTGTCTGACTGGGCCGTGGACTCCATCTCCCCCCCTGTGTGTTTCCACCCCCATGCAGGGATTTGGTGGCCGGATCGGGCAGTGTGCGGAGTGAGTGCATTGGTGCTCCTGAGGCATCCTGTGTGACCCAATAGGAGGGGGTCGGTTTAATAGATCTGGGGAGTTCTCCTGCATTGTGCTGACATGCCCTCCACACATCGGAGGTGATCTGTTGTGCCCCCACTGTTATCTGAGGCAAGCGCACTGTGAATGTGCCAACATGACAAGGGACAAGCACACCGGGGGCTCAGCAAAGCAAAGCACCATGGACCGCTATACTGGGCCTGGGGCCTCGGCAGCTGACCAAGAAGGCACACAGGGTCCCGGCAATGCTGTACTCATAGTGGTGATCACACAGTCTAGTACGGCGCTGGGCTCTGAAGTCTTACTCCTCCGAACACAATTGAGCACATTACTGTGGCTGAGACCAGGGTCTTAGAAGTGGAGGACTCTGTTACTACATTGAAAAAGAAGGTGGCGATGCTGGGGACTAACACTTGAGGCCTCGCATCTCGTGTGGAGGATATGGAAGGGAGGGCACAGAGAAATAATCTGCGCTTTGTGGAGTTCCCAGATGGCTGCGAGGGGGGATATGGAACAGTTCATGACCAAGTGGCTCATCAGTTGGCTACGCCCAGAATCTATGTCTAGCTGATTTATCATTGGGCAGGCACATCAGGCCCTCATGCAGAAGCTGCCGCTGGGAGCTAGGCCACGACCGGTCATAGTGAAAATCCTAAATTATCATGAATGAGACGCTATCCTGAAACAGGCCTGACTTAAGGAGCTACTGCATTTTGACAACGCTCATATCATTATATTTCCGGACTACACTCGACTGGTTCAGCAGAAGCAACAGTCCTTTATAGCGGCAAAGGCCAGTCTGCGTGATTTGAAGTTGCCGTATGCCCTCCTGTATCCTGCACATTGTTTTTTAACTCACCCAAAGACGTCTTCAACTGGACAGATGAGACAGTAAGTGTGCGATCACATACACCGCCGAGGAAGGAGTTGGACTCCTCAATGAGCAGATCTGTCTGCAAACCACCTTAACCCAAATGCAAGGGAATCAGACGATCAAGATCCAGACGCTGCTCGCAGTCCCGTAGCGACTACAGCAGATCGGCCTCGGTGCCCCGTTTGGGGAAGCTGGCCTCGTAACTTCATAGAAACTCTCCTGATGGTGACCTTTCATGCATATCCGATCTGACTGATGAAGCTACTGTTGGGGCTAATTTCCTCCGCATGGCCATTGCGGTCTGGGGGGCAGCCCGGGTAATATGAGTTGGCTCCTGGGGCTCCATTGGTGAAGGAGGGCCTGGGGCCCCCGTTGGGTTTTCCGTGCCTCTTTCACCGCGACAGACACTTCAGTGGTTTTGAGGTACTGGGGTGGGGGTTTGTTGGGATGTTTTTGTTCTTTGTTTCCACTGGATCACTATTAAGCAGGTTCTCTACATGCTCTCTTGATGTTGCTTGTTTCCAGTGTTACGTTAATATTTCACCTCATTGTCTGATTGCTGCTATGTACTGCTGCTTCTTTACAGGTTGCCACATGTCCTGCTAATAGAGGTTGCCCAGTCTATAAATGCCTGCCCCTGTAGTTAGTTCGTAGCCCATTGCTGGGGCCCTTCAGATTGTGAGTTGGAATTTCAGGGAGGTGTTGGATAAAGTGAAGAGGGGGTCATCCTTCATCAGGCCAAGCGTTATCGGGCAGATGTTCTTATGTTGCAGGAGACACATCTCTTAGGGACTAAGGCCCTCTGCTTTCTGAGGTATGGCTAGTCCCAAGTTTTCCACTCTGGGTTCACGAGGGGATCCCGGGGGGTCGCAATTCTTATCCATCGTAGGGTCCCCTATACTCATTCGAAGACGTGGGCGGATATGTAGGGGAGGTACGTCTTTATTCAGGGGTCTATCTATGAGAAACAGGTAGTGCTGTGTAGTGTCTAAGCAAAGGTCCGGCCATAAGAGGGAGAACCCAGGTACCAAGCGGGTGCCAGGCAGCAAAGGCGGTGTGCAATTTTGCCACTGAGACCCATGATGTTATAAGTGATTACACCCCATTGTAAACTCGGTTCCTCTCAACACGAGGACTACCTGACAAATATTGTTTTTACCAATTTGCAGGGGAGGTATGTCTTTATTCAGGGGTCTATATATGAGGAACAGGTAGTGCTGGATAGTTTCTAAGCCCCACCCCTATCTTGCACATTAGTTGAGCGCATTATGACTTTGTGGACGGATGTTCCGGGTGGGGTGGCAGTCATCGAGGGTGACTGGAACAATGTGATGGTTGTGGCTAGGGACAGATGGTGACGGGAAGAACGCCAGCAGCCTGCCAAACTACTAAATTATTTTCCTTGTTGTCGGACTGGGCTGTGTTGACTTCTGGCGTCGATCGCATAGGGAGGAGCAGGGTTATACATATTTCTCTACCGTACACGAATCGTTCTCATGGCTGGACTATATCTTTGTACCGTCTACAGTGGTCTGTCAGAGTGAAAGATGCAGAAATTCTCCAGAGGAGGTCTGTTGGACCATTCCCAGGTTGCGCTCATGTTGCCGTTCGATCCCGCGAGGACACACTTTCATTGACGACTCTTTCCCTAGCATTTGCAAGAAGAGAACTTTTGCGGACCGATGGGAGGACTCTGGGAGAACCCTCCAATATAGCGGAGAGCTTTGCACAAAACTATGTTGAATTGTATTCCGCGAGGGAATCCCTATCAGAGGTAATGGTCCGCCATTTTATAGGGGACCAGTCTCTCTTCGACAAGGCTAGGGTGGAGCTGGATCTCCCGCTCACGGCGGAGGAGCTGGGCACAGTTCTAGGGGATCTTAACTCTGGGAATGACACGGGTCCTATTGGGTTCCCATGTTAGTACTTTAAGAGATATTTCTTGAAATTGGGACCTCATCTCCTTCGGGTGGTGGCCGAGACTGGGGGCGTGGATGCCTCCCGCAAAACTGGAGACATGCCAAGTTGGTCGTGTTTCATATGCCGGGCCAACCCCCAGACCAACATGCATCATATTGCCCCCTCTCTCTGCTAAATATCAAGGCTAAGGTTTTGGCCAAGGCCTTGGCTAACGGCCTCCATTCCCATATTGCCTCGTTGGTGCACCCAGACCAGGCAGGTTTTATGCCTCAAAGGGCTATGCAACATAATATCGACAGACACACATTGCTATAGATCTCATTAGAGGGCTGGAGGTGCCAGCAGCACTCCTGTTAGCAGATATGGACAGGGTGTTTGATTCCCTTAGCTGGACGTATTTATTTGTCCTTTTAGATCATTTAAATATGGACCCACGCTTTTTGTCCTATTTAAAATGACTCTATATGCATATCACAGCGTCTGTCCGTGTCGCAGGGGCTGTCTCTTTCACTTTCACTATTGGAAGGGTACCCGTCAGGGGTGACCGCTGTCGCCATTTCTTTTCACCTTAGCGATGGAGCCTTTGCGGCATGGGTGTGGATGGATTCACAGGTAGCTCGCTTTGAGTGGGCCCAGTGACTATCGGATCACATTGCATTATACGTGGACAGCCTGTTTTTCTTAACTGACGTCAATAGGAAGGGGCCAAGGTTGCAGCACATCATGGAAATCTTTGGGGAAACATCTGGTTTGTTCATGAACCCTAGTAAATCTATTCTGTGGACACTTGTGCAAGAAGTGGAATTCGGTGCCTGGGCCTCTCCTGTGCAGGTCACCACGGTAGGCATAAAGTATCTGTGGGTTTTCTTGTCTGACTCATTGGGAGTCCTGGGAACTTATTGTTGTCCCTGTTTGGGGGCGTGTGCATGACTAGTTGAGGGCCTGGTCCCATATGCCCCTTTCTCTCCCAAGTCGGTCGGCCATCTTTAAGATGGTCTCGCTGCTGCGTATGCTCTACCAGCTACAGAATTATCCCTTCCCTGTCACCTCCTCGTGGTTTCGCCAGGTTAACTCGGCCCTGGGGCAGTTTCTTTGGGCAAAAAAAAGGCACCTAGAGTGGTGCTACGGACATGTTTTCAGTCCACTCATTGCAGTGGGTGGGCCACTTCAGATGTCCACTCCTACTATATGGTCTCGCAACTCCTCATATTGAACCAATGGTGACATGGGTATAGATCTGACCCCGCTTATGCGGTGGAGTGGAGGCACAGGGGAACCCACACCTTACACACTGTTTTATATTCTGCTCCCATACGTAGGACACTGCCATCCACCACAAGGGTGGTCTTCCAGGTGTGGAGGCAGGCCCTGCGAGGAATGGGGTGGTGGGGCAGACTTACAAAAGAGACTCCCCTTTGGTTTAATCGCAGGTTGCCGCAACTGGCCTGTTTGGAGGGTTTCCGTGACTGGGATAACATTGGTATCTCTACCTTAGGAGACGTAATGCGAGGCACGGTCCTAAAGTCTTGACAGGATCTCCAGCACGAATTTCAGATGCCAAAAATACAATTTTACAAATACTTGCAGTTTAGGCATGCTGTTCTTCCCAGTGTTGCAAACTTGGAGTATCTCCCTGACTGTAGTCCCATTGAAGCTAAGCTGTTTATGGGCGACCTACAGGACCATAACATTTCCATGATTTAACAATCCCTAGTGACAAATTGCCCCACTACATTAGATAAACTTAGGAAAACATGGGAGGAAGACCTCAGTCCTCTGGATGGGGAGGACTGGATGGAAGCACTGGCTTCTCCTTGAGGGGCAGCAATAGCCATGCGCCTTCAGCTGATCCAATTCAATTACCTACACTGGATTTATTATATTTGCGTCAGGCTGTGGAGGGTGGGTTTGATAGCGTCCCTGCATTGTCTGCAATGTGGTCAGGAGAATGGCACCCTGTTCCACACGATTTGGCAGTGTACGATGCTTGTGAGGTTCTGGCGAGGGGTACTGGCTTGTTTTGCTGAAGTATTGGGGTGGGAGCTCCACTATTCCCCGAAATTGGTGCTGCTTCATATAATGGAGGGGGTCGGGGGAAATATTTATATGCACCATCTGATGTTATTGGGATTTACGCTTGCTAAACAAGACATTGCTCAAACGTGGAATGCAGGGACTCCGCCCTCGCTGTCAGCATGGAAAAATGGTCTTGATTTCAATATTGGTCTGGAGGCTCCTATTTTTAAAGCTCGAGGGTGTCCGCAGAAGCACTTTAAGATGTGGAGGAGGTGGGCAACTTATAGAGGCTTGTACCTAGAGCCCCCATCCATGGGGGATGTTGATGTTATGGGTTAATTGAGCAGGAATGTGGTATGGGATCTAGAGGGTCCAGCAGGATTTGTCATTTATGGGCGGGCGAATACCTGTTGTTTATTGTGTGGTGCATAGCACAAATCAAGAATATCCCAGTAGCAGACGCAGGTAGAGATTCTACTCGGTCCAATCTTTAAAAACTCATCCATATAGAGTAGAATGAAAATCCCTTGCTAGTGTCGAAGGATCAAGGCAATGGGAAATCTAAATTCCGTTTGGTGAAGCTGTTTCTATATAGATTTACTAAATGAATGGATATGTGAAGAGTCGAAACGAGTGACGATTGCTTAACCTCCAGCATCACCTAGCGATTCGTGTGATGTTACACTTTTGGGTTACATATGAAGATACATCTCTTGTGTGTGTTCCATAGTTTCAATTTATTGAATCAAGATTGAGGTATTGATTAACTTGTTCCTAGAAGAGCAACCGTTGATATCGCTGAGCGCTGTGTATGTGGGTTAATAACCCACATTAACAAATATATATATAGAAACAGCTTCACCAAACGGATTTTAGATTTCCCATTGCCTTGATGGTCAGCAAGAAAATTCCAATCTTCAAAAAGTGGCACTTTCAAACTTGTGACCAAAAATCTGACTTTACCAATAAAGAGGGCTTTAAATTAATATTTTTAAACTCGAAACTCGACATTCCTACCTGCTCCCAATTGCAAATTAGCACTTATTAAATATAGTAAGGTAACCCAATATTATCCAAAGGGAGAGGCATGCCTTGCAGTAGTAAAAAGCAAATTGAGGAGCTGTTCACTATGAGGACATTTAAAAGTTAAAAGTACATGTTCATCTTTTTAAATACACTGCACCCTGCCTTATGTGATCGTTAGGGCCTACCCTAGCAATGACTTTTATGTATTAAAAAGGAAGTTTTAGTCCTGGCAAAATATGTATTTTGCCCGGTCCAAATGGAAGTTTATAACTGAATACACAGGCTGCTATGGAAAGCCTGAGACATGTTTAAAAGGTGTATGGCACAATTAATGCTGCAAGCCCACTTTTAGCATTTAAATTACAGGCCCTGGGTACCACTGTACTAGCGACTTATAAGTAATTAAAAATGCCAATTGAGTGTATGCAAATTTTAACATGTTTAAAGGCGAGAGCACAAACACTATAGCACTGATTCGCAGTGGTAAAGTGTGCAGATTTCTAAAAGCCAACAAAAACAGTTTCAGAAAAGAGTGTGAAGACAAAAAGTATGGAGACAAACCTGCAGATGGGGAAAAGTCCAGCATGACCCCCCTCCAACCAAAATCCTGGGTAGAATAATGAATACTTTGATGGGCTTTCCTACTTAGGCAATAGATCATGAGCAGAGGCCATGTTAGCAAGGGCATTTTTCAGTTCAGTTCTATGCCTCTCTGAAATAAGTTTGATCCCTCCATGTCCACTCTCTGGATTCACTTGACTGACCGGTGGAGAACACTTCTCCACACTGGTGGACCCCATCTGTGAAGCATCTAACATTAACATGCTTACAGATGCATTACAGTAGGCATACTGTACTTCAATGGCCAACAAAGTGATGTGGTCCATTCCCTCACTCGAATCAGAATTTTGTCCCCAACCCAAGGAAAACTCTGCCCACAAGGACAGTAACCAAACGGGCCACTGACAGCTGTCAGTGTCAAGAGCCAGGCCCCAGAACATCCCCTTCCACGTCAAAGTTCCAAGTGGGGACATTGGGTAGGCCTTCCTTCTAACCTTTGGGCTGGGAAGGAGTTCTCTATGGGCTCCATTTGGTTCCCTGGCTTCTGGGGTTTCTCCGATTGGGGGCAACAACCTCAGGTGTTACTCACCCTTCGTCCACTCTCTTTCCCACCAGTTTAGGGGTGGTATCCTGATACTGGCCTTTCATCCCAGGGTCTCTACCCTGAAGCTGAACAGCAGACAGTGGTGAGTCCTCCCTCACCCTGCCCCTCCATCTGGGTTCCTGTTCCGTACTCGTGAGAGTGGTACCACCAGAAAACAGAACTGTCAGGGTGCCCGCCCCTCCTAGCTCTCCTGACACTGGCGGCAACTCATTCCCCAGATTGCAGTTTCTGGGCATCCAGAGACTAACTATGACCCACCTCTGGGTTACCTCCCCACCTCACTCCTAGGATAGCAGAGCCACATGGTGCAGGAAATCCTGATCCTGAATTACCCCACACACCTGACTTGTGTACTGCTCTGGAGAAACCAAACCTTCCTCCACTAGTGTCTCACTGGCCCCGGTGTTCCTCAGAGCAGTGACACGGATTTCATTAACTTTCACCTGGTGGAAGTGATGAGTCCCATCCTCAGGGATCACAAGTCTGCTTTTTAAGTCCACCTCCTAACTAAGGGAAACTAGAGCATGGTCTATCACCTGCCCCTGGGTACTGCTTGCCTCTAATGCCACATTGGCCACCCCTGTACAGTTCCAACCAGTTGGTGGTTTCTTTGGACAGGCAGAGCCCCTCAGTTTGTTTCCTAAGTCATAATAATCAAAGCACCAGGGCTAAAAATGGGCCACCTTGGGCCACTGCCAACCAGAACCTCCTTCTTGTTTTTCAGAAGTGACTTAGGGACCCTTCCCTCCACCTTATTCTGGGACTTGTCTTATTCTTCATTGAAAACCCCATATGTCTGCTGGGGGGATCCTGTACCATCCTTCTTGGGTAACTCCCAGGTACCTTCTTGGACGCTTTGGTACAGATCCAGAGGTCCACCTCCTTTGTAAGCTCTCTGGGGCAAGTGAGCTTTCTGTCAACCAGGCGCACCTCCACAAAACATGCAGTGGGCATGTGCAGTCCCAGTATCAGATTAAACTATCTTGTGAAAACATCACCTTTGCTGCCCAAAACCCAACCATTAAGTGCCTTGCTGGGTAATCCAGAAAATCCACCAAAACCGGTTCTGCAACTTTTTGCCAATCCCTGAACCTAATGTGGCACTTTTCTGGAGTGAGTCCAAATTTGGTAGCAAGGATGGTTTTCATTGGGATGTACTCCATCTGGTCCCCCACATCCAGTATAAGCAAAGTATCCCTCTCCACTGCTGGTGTGAGTTTCGAGAGTGATGCCCCCAAAACTCTTCTGTGACCCTGTGCATCTTAGGGGCCACCTCACAGACACAAAACCACTTGTCATCCTCTACCACACAGCTGGGCACCAGATCTTTGGGTATGTAAACTTTTTCTCCCCCCTCAGACACTGCGGGTATGCTGGTACTGTTACTACTATACTCTGCATGCCTCGCACTGAGTTTCAGTTCTCTGAGACTACGCTCCTAGGCCATTCTCCTCGCCTCCATGGCCAGTTAATTTTTTTTCAGAGCTAGCTCTTTCTCCATTTTGAGCTTGGCCATCTGCAGCTGAAATTCTCTCTCTGCTTTCCAGTCCACCAGATCTTCTAGGGACAAACCTTGTGAAGACTCGCTCTCCGGTGTGGTAGAGAGGTCCAGCTCAGGGGATAAGCCATACCCTTCTCCTGAGAGCTTCATCGCAGAGCTTGCATCGAGGACCTGCTCCTATTCCTCCAGGTTTTTGTCCTCTCTATATCCTCTGTTGCTGTCAACAATTAGTGAACTTCCACCCAAACCCTCAGATGTTTTGGAAACTCCAACTTCTTGGTGCCTTTCTTTGTTGGCAGTCTCCTTTCCCTACAGAACTGCTTAAGCTGAACCACTGTGTAGCTTTCCAGGTTAGCCAGCTCAAACTCCATTACTGCAGGTATGGTCAAAGACAGACAGTTCAAATAAAAGAGTATTTGGAAAAAGCAAAAGAGCCAATCAAGGAGAACCTAAAACATACTTGAATTGGTAATAAATTATTCCTCTAGGACTTTTATGGTAACACAAAAACACTCTTTGGCTTTGCACAAACCCAAAATGTGCCTGTAGAATAAGCCACACATGCATTCCTAAGGAATGGACACATGTTGCTATGTTAGTGCCTACAAGGATGCCTCACTTTAGTAACTGTGATTTACACTTCCAACATCATTGCTAACAATCTAAACTCTAACTATACTGTGTGGAAATGCATGTATACAAATTAACATGTTTACATATTGACCCAATTGTATCTACAAAGGAAGAGTTCAAAGCAGTTTAAGCCACAGATATTTTTCCCTGGTGTGTGTCACAAATTATTTGTACATGTTGAGACTGCACTTTCAGGACTCCTTTTCATTGTCTGACCCCATTGAATCAAGGATACCTCAATGAAAAGGCCAATGCTTGTGTGATGAATATTAGCAACATCTTTACATCATGTAGGTGCCATGACAATCATTACTTACATAAATGTTCCAAAAGACACAGTTGAAATATGTGTTCACTACTCATGGTAAGATTAAGGGGAACATTTTTGCCCAATTTAGAATTGCCTAAGAGCATTGTCAATTGCCGTTATGTGATGGTTAGCCCCTTTTGCACACAAGCCAGAGATGCGTCACCATGTGCTATGTTTAATTACAGTAAGGTATTTTTTTCTCTGGGGTTACCCGATTCATCATGATAGGTCTAAATGTAAGATTAAAAATCGTAAATTTTCTATCATTGCTCATTTTTTACTTTTTGATTTACTTTTCTCCCTATTTATTTGAATGTGTCTTCTCTGTGTTTTATATAGTTCATGTGTGAATAGTCCCCACTTCCAGGCAATGTACATCCACCCCTTCTCACCAACTAAATTTTGAGGGATCTACTTATGTCTTTTATTCCACATCCCAACCCTTCCACATCCCTATACAGATTCTTTATTTCGTAGATTTTTATATGGGCATTAACCTTTTTTTCAAGTATAAGCATTCAAATTTTACCTTGAATATTTCATTTTGTCCATTTGATTAGGACAAGTTGAAAATCAGGCTTTAAAAAATAGTTGCCTATGATGGATCCCGGTGAACAAGCATTTAGGGCTCACAAATACGACGAGTAACCATTATCACAGCCCCTCTGTCAGTCTAAGTCCCACAATTTATTATATAATGTAATTTTAATATGGCTGTAATTTTAAGTAGGGTGATTACAGATCTTATTTAAAAAAATAGTTATCGACTCATCTGCACCATGTTAAAAGACTGATGGAGGTTGGGTGGCCATTTGGCAATGCCTCGATGTCTGTGCCATCAGGTACATCATGAATGATTGTTCACTTATAAATGTAGCCTGGCTGTCCTGGGTGGCTGCCCTGTCACCTTATAATATTGGCTGATAGTCAGTTTTATTGGTGCTAGAGCCATGTATTTTTTTTTGTGCAAAAATTAGGGTGAGGCGAAATAATTCATAAGTGGGAATTGTTTCTTGCCGTATTTGAAGCATTGATGGATTCAGGTTTTGTAAATGCCTTTTCGCCCCATTGTCGCTGAAAACGTTGGTAAAGAAACGGGAAAAATAAATGCCTGCAAGGTAAAGAAATCCGGAACAAAAGGGGGTGGTGATGGACGGAGCATCTGAACCAATCAAACACTCTTACCCAGTCAACAGATCTGGGTTTAATCCATCACCGTTATTTAGCCCACTCTGCCACCCCAGTTCAGACATGGCCATATGCAAATCAGTCTGACCCTGTGCCTCATTGGAACAGTCCAGTCTGAACTGTCAAGCCATGCCTTCCCTGGACCGGAAACAAGCTTCCGAGGACCGGGTCTGGCATTTCAGCCGTCTTCAGCCCGGCTTGCTTGAATCCAGTGGCAAAGTGAGTAAAGGACTCACGTCTGAGCATACCCTGCCAACTTATGGTGAACAAAGCGGTACAAAAGGGGGTGGTGATGGAATGTAAAGAAATCCGGACAGGTATGGAGGAGCCAGTGGGGAGATATTTTTAAGACTGCAGGGACAGCAAATCGTCAACCACTTGAAAAGAAAATCGAGAACCAGCAAGATGGAAGCACTCTGATTGTAGCCGGTTTGCTGAAAGTCCGAACTCGATAGACTTGCACGGATGTCTCAAGGTGATGCTTCTTGGGTACATATTAATTTGGGAGCTAGTACGAAAATAGAGCAAAGGCAAATTTGTATACTGTACTTGAGAGCTAAACTGCACTTGAGAGTTTTTCAAGGATATTACTCCCCCTAGCCACATCCAACAAATTACACATACAGTCAAGTTGATCTTCGGGATGTTCAACTCACCAAACTGGATTACTCCAAAAAGAGTTCCTTCCCTGAGTCAGACGATTATTTTGTTGTTCTGGACATCCCAAGCTGTACTGTAGAAGGGATTTCTACCATTGATGGGGACTACTTTTCTCTTGTCTTGACCCTCATGTCTTTTGACAGGGAAACATCCAGAACAACGAAATTCGAACAACGACTTACCTTTACACAGGCGCGCAACGCCAATTGGACTCACAGGCCTTCAGCCCCCCCCCCCCCGTCGTATGTGGCAGCCCGTGATGAGACAGCTTCATGGGCACACAGCCGCATCCGAGCACTTCACAGGCCTTTAAAAGACCATTTGCATGTTAATGAGGCTTTGTTTTTGTTTTACCCCTTCTAAGAGCCCCTTTGCAGCTCCACTCTATTGCTTGAAGATTCAGCCGCCCCGAAATTTTTTCTAAGCCCCCCTCGAAATTTGGCTCTAGTTGTGCCTCTGCCTTTACAGCGAATTATGAATCATGACGAATCTCGAACAAGGAAGACTTCAACCACGAAGACCGCAACCACGACATAACCACGACCAGCACGTCACTCATCCACAGGAGCACCATCCGTCTCACGACCAGCACCGACAACTCCCTGACCACCGCCGAACACCTGCATTTCCAGATCCACACCAACCCGAACACCACCCTCAGAGGCACCCTGATCTACCGACCCCCTGGACCACGCACACAATTCAGCGAGGACATCGCCGACTTCGTCAGCCCACATGCCCTCCCCTCCGCTGACTACATCCTCCTGGGAGACCTCAACTTCCATCTGGAGAACAACAACGACCGCAACACCAGCACCCTGCTCGACAACCTCACCAACCTGGGACTCAAGCAACTGGTGTCCACCCCCACCCACCTCGCCGGACACACACTCGACGCTGTCTTCTCATCCAGCAAGGACATCAACTTCAGCCACACCACAGAGCTTCAATGGACGGACCACAGCTGCGTCCACTTCACCTTCAAGAAAACAACGACCCACCACCACCAGCAACAGACCGCCCGCAGAAGCTGGAACAAGATCACAGCAGACCAGCTCGCCACCTCCCTGAGCCAGCACCCTCCTGCCAGCTCAGCGAACCCCAGCCAGGCCGCCGACAACCTCACAAAGTGGATCAGCAACTGCGCGGACGAACTCGCCCCACTGAGGACCCCGCCCAGCAGACCCGGCAGCAAGAAAGCCCCATGGTTCACCGACGAACTCAAGAGCTCCAAGAAGAACTGCCGAGCCCTCGAGAAAGTCTGGAGAAGGGAACCGACACCGGACAACAGGACCTCCTTCAAACTTGCCACCCGGAAACACCACCAGCTGATCCGCGCCGCCAAGAAAACAGCATTCAAGGACCGGTTGGACAACAACGCACACAACTGCAAGGAACTCTTCAACATCGTCAAAGAGCTTTCCAACCCCAGCGCAGGAAACAACGACATCACCCCATCGCAAGACCTCTGCAACTCCCTGGCTTCATACTTCCACAACAAGATCGCGGACATACACAACAGCTTCAACAACCAACCAACGCACACCATGACCGAACAACCACCCCCCACCACCACCCTCCACGCCTGGACCCCGATCAGCAC
Organism: Lissotriton vulgaris; assembly: GCF_964263255.1. Taxonomy (NCBI): domain Eukaryota; kingdom Metazoa; phylum Chordata; class Amphibia; order Caudata; family Salamandridae; genus Lissotriton; species Lissotriton vulgaris. Next base: position 1,309,100,452 of record NC_141691.1, on the reverse strand, counting down.
CGAAGACACCATCCGCACGATGAACTCCATCCACTCCGGATCACCGACCGACCCCTGCCCTCACCACGTCTTCAACAAAGCCGACGCTGTCATCGCACCCCACCTGCGAGACATCATCAACACATCCCTCGACACCACCATCTTCCCCGAGAGCTGGAAACACGCCGAACTCAGCGCCCTACTCAAGAAACCAACAGCGGACCCCACCGACCTCAAGAATTACCGCCCCATCTCGCTCCTCCCGTTTCCAGCCAAAGTCATCGAGAAGACCGTCAACAAGCAGATGGCCGCTTTCCTCGAGACGAACGGATCCCTCGACCCCTCACAGTCCGGCTTCCGAGCCAACCACAGCACCGAGACCGCCCTCATCGCCGCCACCGACGACATCCGAGCCCTGATGGACAATGGAGAAACAGCGGCCCTCATCCTCCTAGACCTCTCCGCGGCATTCGACACGGTCTGCCACCGCACCCTAGTACGGCGCCTCAGCAACGTCGGAATCCAGGACAAGGCGCTGGAGTGGATCACCTCCTTCCTCGACGGGAGAACACAGAGAGTCCGCCTACCACCGTACAAGTCAGAGGCCACCGAAGTCATCTGCGGCGTCCCCCAAGGATCATCTCTGAGCCCCACCCTCTTCAACGTCTACATGAGCCCCCTCGCGGCCATCGTACGCAAACACAACCTCAGCATAATCTCCTACGCCGACGACACCCAGCTGATCCTCTCCCTGACCAACGACCCCGCCGCCGCCAGAGCCAACCTGCACGAAGGGATGAAAGAGGTAGCCGAGTGGATGACGACCAGCCGCCTGAAACTGAACTCGGACAAGACGGAGGTCCTCATCCTGGGCTCCTCTCCCTCCGCCTGGGACGACTCCTGGTGGCCTCCCGCCCTGGGCACCGCACCCAAACCGACAGACCATGCACGCAACCTGGGCTTCATCCTGGACTCCTCCCTCTCCATGACCAGGCAAGTCAACAACGTCTCCTCGGCATGCTTCAACATCCTACGCATGCTACGGAAGATCTTCTGGTGGATCCCCACCGAGACCAGGAAGACCGTCACCCAGGCCCTCATCACCAGCCGACTGGACTACGGCAACGCCCTCTACGCCGGGACCACCGCCAAGCTCCAGAAGAGACTCCAGCGGATCCAGAACGCCTCAGCCAGACTCATCCTCGACATCCCACGAACCAGCCACATCTCCGGACATCTGCGAGACCTTCACTGGCTCCCCGTCAACAAAAGAATCACCTTCCGCCTCCTCACCCACGCACACAAAGCCCTACACGACCAAGGCCCGAGCTACCTCAACAGCCGAGTCAACTTCTACGCTCCCAACCGCCACCTCCGATCAGCCAACCACGCCCTCGCCGCCGTCCCCCGCATCCGAAGAGCGACTACAGGAGGAAGGTCCTTCTCCCACCTGGCCGCCAAGACCTGGAACTCCCTCCCGACCGACCTACGCCTGACCCAAGACCACCTCTCCTTCAGGAAGAAGCTGAAGACCTGGCTGTTCGAGCAGTAGCGGCTCCCCCCCCCCCAGCGCCTTGAGACCCCACGGGTATGTAGCGCGCTTTATAAGTGTCACTGATTGATTGATTGATTGATCCTGCCTCCCAAGAAGACCGAGGAAGACCGGCACGTCACTCACCTTACTGCTTCCGGGCATTTCAAAGCAGAGCAATGTTTTCAAAGAAGCTGATTCGTCACGTCATGTCAGTCATCTCATCTCTGCTAGTCAATCTGACATACCCTATGGCACTGGCTCACCTTGAAGTAAAAGAATGAGTCATATTTAAGTACTCTGTCGCATCTAATCACTTACCAATGGTAATCTAAGGCGGGATAAACTGTAGTGGACATGTTGTAATAGAAACCTCAACAGCTGTAAATTAAAGATCTTAGTCACTGCTCTCAAGGTTATGTTTCTTTACCTTAATTGACTCACTTCACGTATTGATCAATGAGCATACTTATTTCATAGCAGGTAGCGCGTGCACTTGAAATTTTGTGAGGGCCATGATGAAAACACGATGCGTAAACAGCATTAAATTGATAAGCCACGCATCTTTAAAACTGGCAAGACAGGCGCTCTTTCATTGTTTTCTCTATTCAAAGTTAGTAGCTACGTTTGCTTTTCATCCAGGCCAAGTTTCGCAGGCTCAAGGCAGTAAGCACTGTAAAAAGTGTGTAGTTGTAAAGAAGATGATTAAAGAAGCTGATTCGTCACGTCATGTCAGTCCTCTCATCTCCGCTAGTTAATCTGACATACTCTATGGCACTGGCATAACCACGACTTAACCACGTAATTTGAAAAACAGAAATGTAAAGAATGTTAGTGCTTCAGGAAGTCGTTGTTAAAAAAGTAGTGGTTTAGCAATGCTCATTGTTTAGCCTTCATGGTTAAGGCAGTCGTGGTTTAGGCAGTAGTTGTTTAGTCATAGAATCCTTTTTACACAGTCGTTTCCATTTTAGTTCTTAGTATACTGCTAATATTCCAACTTGAGTTATTGCCCCAGATGCTTCTGTAAACTGGAGCAAACATAGGCCATGCCGGATTCAAGGCAATTCTGTATTTCACTATTCCTATCGTAAAGGTGGTTCAATGAGACCTGGAGTTAGCCACACAAAGCATGGAAGAGACACACACTGTATTTAACCCCTTCACTGCAGCGGCTATTCCGCCGCAGTGCTAAGGGGGCGGGGCGGAAGAGCGGCGGGCGCATGCTGGTGACGGAACCACTCCGTCACCAGCGTCGGTTGCGCTGTGCTTACGACGGAGCGGTTCCGTCATGGCCCCGCCCGCTCAATAGAACGCTCAGCGCAGGCGCGGAATTCGCTCCGCACAGGAGCATCGGGCGGGCCATGACGGAACCGCTCCGTCTTCAGCACAGCGCCACCGCAGCTGATGACGGAGCGGTTCCGTCATCAGCATACAAGGGGTTAAGTTTGAGGTGCTCTTATAGGTTGGCAATGGACTTTTTCTTTCCGTAGGTACAATAACAGTTAACTTCCCCCTCTTCAAAGTGTTTTGATTTTATTGAGTCTGTGTATTGTGACAAAATATTTAGCCTTTTCAAGCCTTTTAGCTTGCTATCTCTAAACATATTATTTGCAACTGCAGGGTTTGGGAGTTGCCCCATATCTGAAAGTGTTTTTCGTATTACTCTCCTAATACTCATTGGGGCCTATTTATGGGGAAGTTATGTAGTGCAGCAAGACACCTTGCTGTGCTGCATTGAGTGAGATGGAAAGGGCAGGATTGTGCCGTATTTAAAGCAATATGACACATTCCTATCCTTTCCACTGAGCTGGTGCCCTTTTGGCTGCGTAGCGCCAACGCAGTCCCCCTTGCACCATGGTGCAAAGGTGTCTGTGTTGCATGCAGGATTGTTTCTGTGCAGAAAGGGGGACGTTCCTGCACAAAAACAATCCTGGGAGGCATATTCCTCTTTCTATGTGTGCTGAAGACTGCAGCACACATAGAAAGAGGGAGAAACATGGAGAAAAAGTGGCTTTGCATGGCTTTAAAAATCTGTCTTAAAGTTTGCATCACTCCTGCGCCACATTGTGTGGTGCAACAGCAGCACAAACTGCCTCATAAATGGGCCGAACAAGGTCAATGCTCGGGACTTCACTGTTGCTAGGAACTTTGCATCTTAAAGAATGTGCAATGTTTTTGAAATTACTCCATAATTCCTTCTTTAGATCCATTTTTCCAAACTTTTGACACATGGGTTGACTATTGTAAAGTTTGTCCAAATCGATGTGGTCAACGCCCATCCTCGGGGCCAGCCACAATTCTTTTAGAATGAAGACTATTAGGAAGGCTGTATGGAAGTGGTTGAATCAGGACCATGACCTGGAATGCAAAGTGAGCATCTGGCCCTTGTTACGATTTTCCATTTTCCAACTCTAACATGCTACTAACTCCCAGCTCATGTGACCATTTGTTGCTACCCTTAGTTCTCAGTAGGTGCTGCCCTTCATCACTGGTCTTCCTTCCCCCCCGATAACATATGAACCAATTTTAAGGTTGTTCTACACCGTTTCTCCTAGGACATGTATGTCTTTAATTGTAGGGGTGCATCATAATCATGTGTAGTCCGCACCCGCATATCATCTTTTGTTGTATTAATATGAAGTGTTAGGATTTTAAAATGTAATAACGTGAAAACGTGATGTGTTTTAGGCTATTGAAATTTAACTTGCAGAATAATGTGAAAAATGAATGTAACTAGCTGAAAACATTAACATGAAGAATTTGTGCTGTGAAGCTGACAATCATTCATGTATTAAATGCGCTTTCTAAATGTGTTATTCTGCATGTAGGTGAGTGCATTAATTGAAAGTGCCTTAATGATATGCAAATACATGAACTCATATGATGCGTTCTTATTTTAGCTGAGTTTTGTAGGCCTGACATGCAGTTCCCTGGAAACTCTTGCTTTAAAATTAATACTTTAATTTCTTGTGTGCTGTGGAATGTATTCTTTCTCACATGTTGTGTTGTGGGTGAAAAAAACATTCTTGTTAGCTGGAATAATGTCTTTGTATTACTAGTCAGACAAGAAGGGAAGAAGTTACAGTTGCATAGCCGGAGTCATAAAGGAATGTTGCTGTGTTTTGCACATGAGAAGGTCTGGGAATCAAGGGCAACCTGTATCGTAGAGAGGAACATTGTTGTCCTGTGGAAATGTACCTTCAGGATGGTACCCAAGCGGATGGTGTGATCTGAACGGAATTCTTGGAAAGCTACCGATGAATTATGTGATGTGAAAGTAGGGAAAGCGCCCACACTTCTTCTTACATTCGGAGAGAGAGCATCTTCAATAGCTCTGTCTTGGTAGCTTCATGCTACATTGACCCATAGAGTGGAGAGATTTCTTAGGAAGACTCCACATGCTTTTTACCCTGCGTCTGGGAAATGCTAAGTAGGTATGTTACTTTAGTGTTAGAGTAGTGATAAATGTGTGCTTTTTATTCAACAACTCTCGATGCATGGAAATCTGGATCCATGATTTGCTTATCTCCTGCATTCTACTTCTTGAATTTTTTTTTTTACCTATGCTACATCATCTAAATTGGATGCGCAGATTTGGCTTTATGCTAATACTGATGTACTTTTACACTCTTGTATTGAGGTGTCTTTATGTTATTTTTGACTTTGTAATAAATTAACTAACCTTTCGTAAGTTGTCTGCAGTTACTATATGTCTCAGAGAACTATTGATCAATTGTTCTATCTTTTACACTGTCATGCTGCGAAAAAGATCCATTGGATTGTAAGTCTAGAATGGGTCTAGAACTTATTGGCCCGGGCCATTTTGGTATCAAATGGATAAGAGCTCATTCCTCCACAGATTTGTATTTGGGACACAATAAAAGCCAAGCAGAAAGCAAAAGATTGAGAGGAAAAAGATTCATCTGGCAGGATATGAGCGGTTCATCAGCTATCTTGGCTCACAGTCGATACATTCTCATGTTCAACCCAATGTGTGAATTATATGCAATGCTAAACCTGACTGGTAGTTTACTTAAATTAGCAGCACCTATTGCTCTGGCAAATATGTAAATGTTAAGGGGTAGATTTACAAGCCCCTTGGACACATTTACGCCGCCATTGTGTCACTTTTGTGACGCAGCGGCGGCGTAAACCATGCGCCACGTTGCCACTTATTTACAACGTGACGCATCTAGGCAGATGCGTCACGTTGTAAATCCCTGTGCCACATGAAACCTGCAACAGGTTTCACGTTGGCGTTCTGTCGCAGGGTGGGCGTTCCCTCGCAGCAAAGCCATGTAAAACTGACGCAGTGAAATCTACAAGATTTCACTGAGTCAGTTTTACTACTCTGCTACGTCAAATCCTTATGCCTGCTTGAAGCAGGCGTAAGGAGTGAGGCGTCTCCAGCAATGCGCCGCCAGTGCGCCTCAAGATGCGTCACACATCCGCCCCTCCTTGCACCATGGTGCGCCGCATTGTAAATGCAACGGATCTGTGGTGGCGCAAGGGGGGATTACGTGACACATCTGTTCTGGCTCATCCCTGCTGATTTGCAGAGATGCGCCAGAAGACGTCAATATGCCCCTAAGTATTTAACCCTTTCGCTGCGGCGGCTATTCCGTTGCAGCGCTATTAGGGCGGGGCGGCCGCATGCTGGTGACAGAACCGCTCCGTCACCAGCCACGGTTGAGCTGTGCTGGTGACGGAGCGGTTCCGTCATGGCCCGCCCCGCTCAATAGAACCATGACGGAACCGCTCCGTCATCAGCACAGCCCAACCGTAGCTGATGATGGAGCGGTTCCGTCATCAGCATGGAAGGAGTTAACATTATGCATGTTGACAAAACTGGAATTGTGCACCTCACTCTAAAAGGTGCACTTAAATTGATACATTTCAAGTGATATAGTGTAAGGCACAAATTACGTTAAGTATATTTTAGGTGCACTTCCAATGATTTTCTATATCGCAGTTTCATGATTTTCGTATTTGAACAAAAATGAATTAGTGAAAGCACAAGAGAAGAGTTCACTAAAACTTATTTCCTATAAAGTTAATTTCTTTAACCATTCAACTATGCTTTCTTGCTTCGTTTTCTGAAAATCAAAACATTCCCATATCAAAAGCTGAAAACACTATATAATTGTGTTTAGCGCTGAGGATTTAATGAGTGAGATTGTTGTTTGGTCAAGTGCTGCACATAATAATTAAATCAGCCATCAGAGAAGGCTTATTAGCAGCTCAGAATACTGTAACGTTTCGTACTAACACACAGTGTACTGTGAGCTATAAATTCTAATAATGCTATGGCAGTTCATCTGAACATCTACAAGACCATTGACCTGATTAATCAGCTATGAAATTACATTTTCCATCTCCTAAAAGATTTTAGACTTTTTAGAACACCCTAGACACAACTGCAATATATTACTGGAACGGTTTTTATTTCTTTTGTGAAAAAAATTGCATGTTTAAAAAGTGTATACAAACACACACAGGTTGTAATACTTTTTCTCTCTAGATAACTTTCTAATGCTTCGTGTTTCTTCTGCCTAGTAAATTGGAAACCGCTTTACCGTGTTAAAGCGTGTTCTGAAACAGCTATCAGAAATAAGATTAAATGTAAGGTCAGTTTTGATTTTTCATTTTGAAGCTTCTAACTTGATCTAAATAGAGGTTTGTATTTTACTAAGTGGAAACGAGTACAAAGGTAGCAGCAGTAAGAAATGTAATATTGCACTTGCATATTATGGGCCTCATTTATAAGAAGTGACGCATTGCTGCGTGAAAGCAGCGATGCTTCACTTCTCAGTGCATTCTCCTTGCGACATGATGGATGCGTCATATTTACTGTATGATGCATCATGTTGCAAGGAGTTACAGAAACGTCAGTATTTCTGACATGTCTGTAGGCGCAAAAGTGACGCATTGCTGGAGTGTGTCACAAAAGTGACACAACTCCAGCTATGTGTCCTTTCACATTGGGCAATGGCCTGCATCAGTCTTACTCCTGCTGTGAGGCAGGCGTAAGATGTTGATGCATTTGCTTCCTACAAGTGGCGCTTCTACGGGGCTTACTTACCTGGGAACTCCCACCCTGCATACAATATACCTGACGCAGGTATAATGTAGTGCAGAGGTTTACAAAGTGACGCATCTGCTTAGATGTGTCACCTTGTAAACCGGGCACAATAGGAGGCATTTTTTACGCCACCGATGCATCATAAAAAGTGAGGCAACGGAAGTGCAAAACTATTGCAAGGCCTCATATATAAGGCCCTATGTGTTTAGAAGTAGATATCACTTTAAATTGTGTTGCTGGGGGTGCTTTCCTGCAAATACAGCTTCCTGCCACCAGTGTACACTGGAATTATTACTGGTAATCAACTCATGACATTTACATTTAAAGAATATGAATCCCTCCTCCATTTTATATGTCCAAAATATTTACAACTAATCTTGATTTCATATAATCAGACGTTATTTTAATTGGAATGTACTTTAACATCAATAGATTGTGGGACAGATTTTTAGAGGTCTTTTTGCCGTCCCACTATCATGGTGGTCCCAAGTACTCTAGCAAGTCAATGGTCTTTCGCCTGCCGTATTTAGATGCATGCAGGCTGACTTGCTGTCCGCATAGAAAGAGTGTTTCCTGTCATGGTTGCAACTCACTGCTGCAGACACAGCGGACTCCAATGCTGATGAACAGTACTCTGTCGCTGTCATGGCAGCGGGTTCCCGCCAAGCAGATTTAGAACTCGCAGTTCTGCTGGCAGTCTACTAGCGGCTGTTCCCTGACAGAGGGAGTCCATCGTGGTATGCGCTCAACAATGCATCATCACTGTGGCCATTGGATGGTTGCCAGTAGTACACACCTGATGCCCATTGGCTAAATGGAAACACCTTGATACCACACTATAAAACACACCTAAATTCAGACCATGATCCTTTGCCATTCCTTTCCACCATGCCATTAACTACCAGAAACTTTGCCATTCAAGTGAGGTTTTTTGGGCTTTTCCCTGTCTCTTGACCCTTTATCTTATTTCATTTAGTTCCTTGTTGTCAATTTACTTAAGTTAATTATATTTCTTTGCACAATACCAGGCCCCAAAAATAAATCCCCATTTTACTGAGGGAGAATTGTTAGTCATAGTGGATGAAATCATAAAAGTAGAGCCACAATTCAATTGTTTTGAGTCCAAGTCCAAAATACACCCCTATCACAGAAAAGGCAAATGAGGGCAAGAATAGTCTACAGAGTAAATGCTGTAGCTAACAACCTGCTTATGCAGGAGGACATTAAGGAGAGGTGGAATGACCTGCGGGAAGGGTGTGTTCCCTGGCCTACAAGTGCCACATGGAGGCCCAGAGGACTGGTGATCGTTCTGCAATGCCCCCCTTACAAACTCATGCCCTGGGAGGAGAAGTTCTTGCAGATCCTACATTCTGTAGGGTTGACCGGATTACCTGGTGGAATATGGTCTGCTAGGTTACACTTTACAAAGTCCCACTAAACCTCAATGCCCTGTTTATTCTCAAATCATCTGTTGCCATAGTGTAGAGTACATATTTCCCTAACAATTTCAAGAGGTCTTTATTCGATTATTCATCATAAAAGACATGCTAACATGCGATAATATAACACAATTCATACAAGGTTAGCAATATGTTAAGAAGATAATTTAGTGAAAAGTTAAAAGTTAAAAACACGATCTAACAGAGAATTAAATCACTTATATTTGACTTCATTTGTAAGAATAAAAAGGGTTAAAAAAGTTTAAAACAGCAATCCATATACACACCCCATATATGCGAGTGTGTTTTCTTTTGGGAGTCATAGATCAAAAACATCCTGAGAGTACACAACATCAAAGTGCTTATGACAGATTAATTAGTCGAGACCGTAAGGTCCATGCCCAACCAAGAAATTTAGCAACCCCAACAACAATCACAGTAGACGTGTCTGATCTTAAAATTCTACTAGCTTCTGATGCTGAGAGGGTGCCCAGATTTCTACAGACCGGGCGTAACCACTTAGATCTAGGAGCATCATATAGGGGGCATACAAAGAAGAAGTGACTAACACTTTCACCCGACCCCGTGCACAATGGGCATTGATCTGATCCACCCTTGCCCCAAGTTTTAGTGAAGGCCCTCAATAGTAGTGTCCCAGTTCTCTGTTGGTGGAATAATTTCCGATCCAGTGGTTTAGAAATAAAGTCCCAATACATTTCTAGGGACGAGACATCCTTCAGCAGAACGAATGCCGATGTGAGCGAGCTGGACGCTATTTGAGAATGCCTTCTACCTATGACCCAATCCCAATATCGATCCTTCAACTCCTTTTTAGAAGGAAAGACAGCTGAAACTGGGTTAAGCCATAGTTCATCGAGCCCCATTGCGCTAAGGGTAGACCTTATTTCTTTAAACCACCCTATTTTACGAGCGCCCAAAAGGTCCCTAACTTCAGAGCATGCTTTAGCGTAAAGCGAAAGCTCAGGCGTTGTCCAGAGACGCCTCCAAAACGCTAGGGGGCGATATCTTGCTAGGTCCTCCACTGGTTGGCACCCTAGGTCATATAGAAGTGGGATGCGCGGTGCTGATTGCGGAAGACCTGTGGCTACCCTAAGAAATTTATTTTGAGCCACTTTGAGCGAATCAAGATTAGAATAGCCCCAAAGCTCAACCCCATATAATACTGAGGGCAGAACCTTTGTGCCATAGATTTTAATAAGAGGTAATATGGGGCGAGTGTGGGATCTTTTATGCTCCTTGAGGAGGGCTCCTCCTAGTTGGGCATGTTTAAGAGCCAGTAACTCAACCTGCGGTGTCCAGCTAAGATTTTCACTCAATGTGACTCCCAGGTAGGTAAATAACTTAGCCTGCTCAAGGGAGATACCACCTAGAGTGACCTTGGCAGCAACAGGTGTTGATCCTCTTAATACCATAAATTTGGTTTTGGACACATTCACCTCTAGCTCATGCTCGCGGCAAAACAACTCAAAACGAGACAGGGCCTGCTGGAGTCCCTGCCTCGTCTTGGAAATTAACAGAGTGTCATCCGCGAACATGAGCAACGGGATTTTCATCCCCGCCAGGTGGGAACATCAGTGGGATGAGATGTAAAGTAGTTAGTTACCCCATTAATGAATAGGGAAAACAATGTGGGAGCCAAAACACACCCTTGCCTTACGCCTTTGTCTACAGAAAATCTATCAGTGACCTCCCAAGGCTTTCCCCACCGAACTTGTGCAAAGGTGTGGGCATGTAGGTTCACTAAAAGATGAACTATAACAACTGGCAAGCCTAGTTTCAACAAGCAATCCCACAACTTGACCCTGGGAACAAGGTCAAATGCGGACCTTAAATCCACAAAGGCTGCATACAGCTTACCTTTACCAAGGACAACTGTCTTCCAATATATAAGCATACACCTGAGTACTTGACCTAGCGTACTCACATGTGGCCTAAAACCTGCCTGTAATGGAGTAAGGACATCAAAATCACTGATCCATTCCTGAATGCGTCCTAACACAAGTCGAGCTACTATTTTTTGCACCGCATCTATGAGACTGATCGGTCGATAATTGGAGGGAACTGAACGATCACCCTTTTTATATACTGGTAAAATTTCAGCTCCATACCAAGAATCTGGGACCTTTGCTCCAGATGCTAGTGCATTGGCCAGTTTAGTGATATAAGGAGCCCAAAGTTCCTGGTTATGTAAAAATAAGTCTGCAGGGATGCAGTCGGGACCTATTTCCCTAACATCCAAACCTCAATGTATCAGTATGAGATAATATGGATAGTTTATGTGAATGTATGTTGTTGCATCTAAGATTACAGGTATCAATCTAAATTAAATGACACATGATGGCATGTTGCCTGTAAGTGTTAGAACACCAAATAAAGTACTAGCCACATGTGTGTCATCTGTTCCATTACTACTGCATATTGTCGACAGGTAGATTCCACTAACCATTTTGCAGGTTTTGGGAAGTTGTATTTGAAATGACTTAAATTACCATGAAGTCCTGCTTCTGAATATTGATATGTCATATTGCTCATCATCTCTTGTCTAACATATTTCTACTTATGGTAAAGTGCCTAGTACTTAACAATCCCTATTCAATACTTTCTTCTGAAAATGGTTTGTGTTGTTTTCTGAATGTTGTCTTGTTCTTCTCAACCGTTTTAATTGATGTCATGACTTCCACAAACCAAACTGTGTTGACACAAAAAATGTAAGGCATGACAATTACTATGCTGAATATAAACGATACTTGCAAAAATTGACTCTGCACTGTACATATGATGATTAATGCCAAACATCCATCCACATTGTGTAAATGTTTTGAAGTCTGCTACTCCTTTGAATTGTCAATTTAACATTTCACCTCTCCTTGGAGTTAGTTTAAATGTTTGGGAGATGTGAGCTATACTTGCTAATCACAGCATAAACATTTCAAGAAATCGTATTACCTGCTTATTTGAAGTTGTGTTGTTTCAAATTGCCAAAAGTTAGGGTAAAAGATATGTTCAATAGCACTGAAAGCTATAAACATAATAATCTCGACCTTTTGTTCTCAATTTCTCAATAGGTTCAACTGCAAAAATACATGGCCAGGAATCAGCCCCCGAAGAGACCTCCACTCCAGCCCAGGTTCAGGCCTTGAGTGAGGACAATACTCCACTAGTAATCTGGATGACAATGAGGTGCATGATCCATCTGGTCCTGCTGGGCAGATTGCTCCCATGTGTCTTTCTGGGCCCAGACCAACACCTTCTTCCACAGCTGTAACACCTCCGCCAGCCAAAGCCTCTTCTTCCTGTGTTCCTATCACTATACCACTGACCATGTGACCACCAGTCCTGGGTAATGCTGAAACCACCGCACCACTGGCTCCATCTTACCCAGGAACCAATTGGGCTCAGTTGGATCTTGCACACTGTGCCAAGAGAACGGGGAACTGGGGTTAGGGATCATGGGAGGGCTTTTGTGTGTCAGCATAGTGAGGCCACTGAGGCAACTCCCACCCAGGACAATAATTAACCATGTCTTGAGAGCCTATCACCAGTCCCAAGACATGATGGGCCAGGTACTCATCAAGCTTCAGAGGATGAGGCAGTTGCAGAAGATCTCAGTTATCAACTGGAGGCTTACAACTCCAATATGTGCTCCCTGACTAGGGGGCTGTAGGACATTTACACACATATGTGCAAAGCTTCCCCATCAACATCTACCTCTTCCTGTAGTCCTACATCATCTGGCCTATCTGCATCTGCCACAGAAAGTGAGGCCCTGCCACAGGTAGAACCACCTGCAGCCCCCCCAGGCAATGCAACTGTAGCTCCTTCTTCCTCACAGGAGGGGACGTTCATGAATAATACCTGGAGGTGAGGATAGCAAGACCTCTGCCACCACCAGCAAGAAACCAAGACACTAATTCCCTCCAGTGTGTGCCTACCATTCAATCTGTGGGCTGTTTCTGAACACATTTTCCTTTACCATGCCAGTCTCATTTGGATGTGGTAGTTCAAACAATGCAGGCTCTCCAAATATGTTTCCTTTCACCATGACTGACTTCTTCACTTTTTGAATAGTTTTTTCATTCTCGCTCTGTTTTATTTCTTCATGATTTGTTCAATAAATTCTCAACTCTAAAATTCATATACTGATGTTGTTTATCTCAACTCTATCAATGCATTTGTTTTCTTCCATCATGACTTTACAATGACAAAAATCAAATGAATGTGTAAACATAGATATTTTAATTGTAAGTATAGTTTTAACAAGTTTTAAACCATGTCTCCCAAAAGCAAACACCAGTAAAACATCTACTATTATGTTTATTCCATGTGACTGTTGGAGAGGACAATACATTAAAACTGAATTACAACATGTTCTGAGCAAAATTCATAAACAAGCACATTTTAGAAAACAAATGAAGACATGAAAATCTTAGTTGCTGCATCATAAACGCATGCAGAAAAAGGTAGTATAGATGATATTATTCATAAAAAGAATTTAGATTGTGATATATTAAGCAACAAAGTACTATATTTCATTACCATGTGGTAGAAATATGCAAAATGGTGATTTCTCATGTTATGGGATTAACCACTAATCATTCTCTATTATCATTTACGCGTGAATAACTAATGAGAATGTATCAAATATTAATGTTTAAATCTGATAATGATGATGAATTTACTAAAATCTATAATTTATGTGTGTAAACGTGTGCACAGAAAGGAGAAAAGAAAAGTAGGTGTTACACATTCCTAATTAATGATGCTCACATGAAACTTTCATAGATTGTATTTCGCATATGTACTAATGATATGCTGCTAGAATAACATCTAACAACTGTAAATTAAAATATATTTGCATGTTTGTACATTGGAAAAGCAGACATACATCATTTATCATTTGCAACCATAGTAATTGATTTCACGTGCATCAGAGTTATACTAGAATCATGACCTCTTTATATTTATTATGAATGCATGTTTAACCATTCCAAATACTTCATGTTATAATAGCGCAATTTAATGTAGGTTTAACTGCATATTTAAAGTTTCTTGCCTTGCTGAATCCACTGCTTGTGATAGAATTCCTCAGTATAGCTAATAATGCGAAACAGTGTTTTCTTTCCTGAGTTCATATGTCCTGTACATGACACTTTGTTACATTCTATGATAAAGTTTCTGATACAGTGAGGTACAGCTGTCTGGGAAACTGTCCTTTTGAACTTGCTTATGTGCTCTTGCTAAAGGAGCATTGTTCTAAGGTTTAATGTAGTGGTTTTCTTGAGGACTGGGTAATTGTACCACATATTTCTCTACAATGTATTTCTTCTTTATATCGCCTGACACCCATTCTATACGATCTGACCAATTGACTGAATGATCTGACCTGATGAAATGATTCAAGGAGGTCTTACACCCGGAACTTTAAGAACATAATATTGTCTAAAATTGATTGGCGAATGCCTTTTTCTGTTCTTCTTCTTGTTTGGCTCTTGATGGTGATGGATGAACTGTTGGGTAATTCCATATAGAAATCTTTGCAGAATTTTCTTTGGAAGTCCTAACTTGCCAAAATGAGGACTCACCTTGATATCCTTACAAACTGTTACATACGCTGTGTGTGTGTTGAGGGGTTTCTTCCTTCTTTGTAGACTGCTTGAACTTGCATATTTCATGTCTCTTCCTGAATTCTTGAGCTTTGGTATCTTACATTGATGACAATTAGAAACAAATTAAATTGTCTTATGATCTGATGTAAATTTATCGATACACTTGACTTACTTTAAAAGTTCTAAACTATACTAAAATTACTATATTGACTCAGCTATCATGATTTGTTTCCATCCAAGTGAATGGGCATTCTTAACTACTAATGTTTAGAGGAGATCATATTGAATGGACCCGACTTTGAAGCATGCTACCAAGCGGTAACCCTGGTGGGTGAGGGTTTACAAGAAAACTTTGTTTTCTCCTGTGGAGGGCTAGTTCCCTCAGTATAGCTGGGTTCTTGTTTTTTTGTTGTGAATCTGATTTGGAGGACATACCCAGTTTAACCTCTTATTCTGCCTTTTGTTTGTGATCCAGACTAGGTAGCATTTAGCTGCAGGAGTTTCTTTTTCCCTAAGTAAATAATTACTCACACATCTACTGACGTGACCTTGCACCACTTTTTTTTCAGACCTTGGACAAATCCCTAGACCAGCATGGCTGAGATTACATGTCTGCCTTTCTCGGATGAGGAAGTGGGGAGCATCCTAGCCACAATATCTCCATTTGAAGGGAAACATATCTCAGAAACAGTTACAGGCAACACTAACTGGGATGAATTAACTGAGTTTAAAAGAACCCAGATAAAATTCATAATACATAGTTTGATGAGGACTGAATAACTATGAGTGAATTCAGCCCCTCTGGGCCTCATAGTCTTTGAAGAACCTTTCATCTTCCAACATGACAAGGCTTTCAAAAAGGATTGGTCTCTGATTTCTTGTCATTGTATGAGGGATGGCTAGTCCTGATTATAAAACCAGCTGCCCGACTGTCACAAGAACTCAAGACTGAAGTCCATACAATTGAAGTTCATTTAAATATATACCAGTCCACATCCATCCTTAAGAAAAGGCCAGATGTACTCAAAACAGGCAATGAATGACTTTGAAGCAACACTAAAACAACCCAAATTTCAGACATTCAAAAAAGATGGCAGTAACTTTATACACATGTAGCTATACCCCTACATTTGGGACAAGTACATCAGGGGGGAACCCAGGATACAACACACATGACTCAGACATGGGATTTAACAGGTCATATTCAGTTTCAGGAATGACTGAGTATCACAGGGGCAGAAGGAACTATAGGAGGAATGCAGGTCAGGGATATGGACAAGGGAGAGCCTAGACATTATATAATGGCCCCCCAGCTTACCTTATGCCATATTATTATGGTTTCCCACCTCTGCTGATGCACCAACAACCATGGAACCACTGCAAGGCCAGTAGCAGAATTATAGACACAAATAACCCAGACCTTTTTTAGGGCAAGGCCAGGGACGCCAAAAGGGTAGAATGAAGATAGGAACCCAAGTCCAATGGGTGCCAACACTAGAACAGGCAAGAATGACTACTAGGAGCATGAAGAGATTGGAACAAGCAGGCAGGACTGAGGCACTGACCAGCCCAGTGATAAATCTCACTGCAAAAGTTCTCGCAGCCTCACAGATGGGGGTACTAGATAAAGGTTTAGGTTGTGTTCCCACAGCAAGTTTGGATCAGTTTAGACTCAGCTGTGAAGTAAATGAATTCATCAGGAAAATCCAACTGAAGGCCTTTTTCGAAGGAAAACCACAACAGGATGAACAGATGGGTGACACAGAGTTAATCTTCGTTTACCCCCTTATCCTCCTCCGAACTGGTAGAGATCCGAGTATTCGAAAAGGCAGTCTAGAAGGATACCGTGGACATAGACTGTAGGACCATATGAGTTTTTCATATTAACACAAGATAAGAACAGACAGCAAAATAAGAACTGTCCAGAAAAAATAGCATAGTCATCAAACCAGCCAATAAAGGGAGAAAAACAGTCATCCAATCCACCAAAGCCTACAGGAAGGAATGCCTAAGACTAATGGGAGATAGGAGTAATTGCACACCACTGACGGTGGACCCTACAGAGTGTCTCAGAATCCAAATCAGATGTATGACTGAACAGGCCCTGGCACATGGCTTGATCACATGGAAAGAAGGGGAAATTCTGAATATTGAGAACCCAGTCACCTCTTACTTTTATACCATCCCTAAAATCCACAAAGCATTGAATAATCCACCTGGGCGACCAATAGTGTTGGGGATTGGATCAATCCTGGAAGCACTTTCCAGATTTGCGAATCCCTTCCTAAGAACTATTGTCCAAAAGATGGATACATAACTGAATGACAAACACAGGGGGAACTTAACCTTCTAAGAACATACAATATATTCCAGATATACACATTCTTATGGGTTTAGATATTGAAATCCTTTACACAAGTCTCCCACATGTGGAAACCCTCAATATAATCAAATACGTTCTCTTTAAAGAAGAATGGACGTTTCAGATATCTAGGAACATGGTGATGGAATGTTGTAAGTGGGTACTAACCCAGAATTTCTTTAGATTTGAGATCACATTATATCTAAAACAACACAGACCAAGCATGGGAAGCACCTTCGCTCCAAGTGTTGCTGGTCTCTATGTGCACAATTTGGAAACACACAAAATCGTAAGACCTCTCAATCCTTTTTTGAAACATATAAAGCCATTTAAAAGATACATTGCTGATGTAGTGGTGATTTGGGGAGGAAACAATGTCACAGCAAAGAACGTTTTGACCTGGCTGAATGCTCAGAATGAATTCTTGAAATTCACAAATATCATAAGTACAAAGGAATAGGTGTTTCTGGATCTCAACATAATAATGGGCTGTGAGGGTCTGCAAACCACTACACATGAGAAGTCCACGGCAAAAATCTGCCTTCCACTGTACAATAGTTTCACCCTAGACATCTAAGATAGAATTGACCTTTTGGGCAGTTCTTATGGCTAAGGTCCAACTGCTTTGAACTAAGGGACTATACAATCTAAGCGGCCAGCTTGCCTGCAAACTGGAGGCTAGAAAGTACCAAGAAAGATGGTGTCATTAGCCTAGAAAATGGCACAAAATAACAGCAGGGAAGCCCTTCTGGAACCTCCGGTACAGAAGACAAGGAGGAAAGACCAATATGCATTACCACTTTCAGTATAGCATCCAATTTAGTGACAAAAACACTAACAAACATTAGCGCATTTTGAACAGTGGATCTTTATAAATACCACACCCCATGTTTTCACGTAAGATTCTTAAAGATATGTTAGTTCACACATGCCCTCTCAACAACCAGAAAACCAGACAGGGAGTTCAAGGAACTTTGGCACCAATCATGGGCCATTATCCCTGTGGTAAGTGCAGTGTCTGCCATTGAAACCAAATCAACAAAACAGTGGTGTTTTGTTAATCAAATTACCTGGGAACTAAGGAATTTCATGAATTGCAATATACAAAGAGTGGTGTACCTGATTACATGCCCCTGTAATCTACACTATTTACGGATGACAACAAGGAAGATCAAAACCAGGATCTGTGAACACCGCAGTAACTTGAGATGATATTGCGAAACTAAGAAAATATCAACCCACTACATAGAGAAAAAACATATAGCACATGATTACCAATGGGTAATCCTGGAGCAGATAAATGGAACAAGGAACTTTGGGACAAGACCTTTTCAAAGAGAACAATGTTAGGTTTACAAACTTAAAACATTTAGTGAGCCTGAACAACTACATTCCCTGGAGCCAATTGGTTAGATAATATCTAATTGGCAGTAGGCATCTATGCCCCATATATTTGGTATCACACCTACTGTCACTATGTAGTGACTGTATTATGAAACCTACAATGAATCCACACAGGGCATTACCTAACTGGCAACTTCAGCCAGTCAACGTTTTGACATAGTACACAGAAACATCTTCTGTCAGTTCCAGGATACTATACAACTGCTAAAAACCAACAGAGTGATTACCACATAACAACAATAGATCTAAACAGAGTACTACATGGGTTTCCTTTACCAACTTGCCTCTCTGGATGAGTAACTGTAGGCAATAGTGAATGACTACCAAATATATATACTGAGCATCACAAAGTCAACTTCGCAAAAATATGTCCTTTTTATATCAAGAATCCAATTTTCATGCATACAATGTCCATTTTTTATGAATTTCTTGGTTAACATCTCTCCATGTATTTATCATTATGGCTAGGCATTCAGGATAAGACGTATCCAACCCCCTAGTGGAACCGAGTGGTTGTTGTAATCTCCACCGCCATTTTAATCCGGGTGCGGTCTGGCGCACCTGAAAGTGTGAGGACACAACCTGCGAACATCCTCAACTTAGTTTACCCTGCCGGCAAACTCTGCACCAGCAATATGTCGTCTCCAGGGGTGAATCCTAATAGGTAAACTGGCACAGTCAAATCCTTGACGTGGTAAGGGCAATACACATTGCTATGCTTCTCCTATTGTACACTGAGCACAGCATTCACCGGAGATCTCTCTTGAATGTGCTAAATGCAGATTTAAAAGATAAGTCATTCACACCAATGCAAATACACTCTATTTGTGTTCACTGCAATCTCTCCCTACAGAATGTGACTACAGGCTTCACTCTCCCCTGGAGAAAACATGAAGCAATAGGCAAATATTATAAATGTATGTGGTGAGTTTTGTTTTTGTAATTGTGTCTTTGACTATATTTTTTCTCAGACATGTCTACTGGGATTACACTAGATGTGCCACCTTTAATATATGTTTTTTAGGGTCATATTTGTCCTCATTTGTAGGTGCTCACTAAGATGAAACTAGTGTGATTGAACGCATAGGAGCACACATACAGCCCCAAGGCTGTAAAGTTTAACTGTCCTTTTGTACCTCCACATAAATACAGTGATCGATCGCCAGATAGGTGGTGTTGCATATACACCTTTAAATAGCATGCATTAAGTATATGTCCAGTGTGATATAGCAGGAGTGGTATGATGGAGTTAATATCATAATATCAAAATATAATTAATTTTCTTAGGTCTGATGACAAGCCAATAGGGGTATGGCTAGAAACATGGTGACCTTTTAGGAATCAGGAACATTTAACTCTTCTTTCCTAAATCCCCCCTTCTTTTAATCATGCCAACTAGAGGTCAGAATAAATAGGATCAACCTACTAGCCAGGTATTTTAAAAATTCACTCCAGCACACAAATCCCCCTACTCCTATTTTTTATATCATCTTCTTTATCATTGTATAATCATTCAAGCTCTCCCACGTAACCCTTGGGTCACAGCACAGCCCACTCTGTAGCAGAACGAGATGGACTCCATGATGAAGCATGCCACCAAGGGGTAACTGGTTGGTGAGGGTTTTACAAGAAAATGTTGGTTTCTCTTGTTTGAGAGTTAGTCTTCTCAGTATAGCTGCGTGTTTGTTTATTGTTGTGAATCTGATTTGGAGGATGCACCCAGTGTATCCTCTCACTCTCCCCTTTGATTTTGAAACACATTTTGACAATTGGCATATACTTTAGTGACTTAAAGTAAGTATTATAATTGAGAAATGCTCAAACAAAGGTAACCTGCTTTTTTTCAGCACTAGTACAATCCATCTTTTTCTAGGGCTAAGGTAACATTTACAAAGCAACAGGATGTGTATAGAGGATTGTGCGGAAAGGTCGTCACATGGGCATTTACATAGGGTTCTCGACCAATCATTCAATTCTGGGAAGCTTAGTGTGACCTAAATCGCGCCAGGATACTCAAGAGTAGTTGTGCGCGTAATAAATACCCATATAACATATAACATAACATAACATAAATATGATGTTTAACCTAAAGCGCGTTAACAAAAATCTTTCATAGTCATTGGTAACCATCATAATGTATGGCTGAGTGAGCTCAAAGGCCAAAGTGAGATGATGCGCTTGAACAGTTGGTTTATCCATTTCGAGCAGTATTCTCTTTTCGCTCAAATATCTCATACTATCAGACTTTAGGTCCTTTCTAGAAACATTGCATAATGTATGGGGATCGTAGTAATATTCCAGGTGACCTAGATACCTTACGAATTATTTAACATATTCTAGCCATCTGATACTTTTCACCCTGTCGAGCCCCATAACATCTTTTCATATGTAACGATTAAAAAACAATTCTTCTGTAGTCCATACCCTATGCCACAGGAGGACAGGCTGGATTTTTATCACGTCCTCCAGATAGGGTAGACCAAGTTCGACATGACAGATGAAATTGGACGTGCTGTCAGGTTGAGAAAAGAGATATTTAAGGAACGTATTTTCTATAGTTTGCAATGAGTTAACATTTGTGAAACCCCAAATCCTGCTCCGTATGTAAATATTGCAACACATTTTGCCTTATATATGTGCAATAATTCCTCTAGGGGCCGTTTCCCCAATTTTCTGCTAAAATTGGCTAACGCCGTCAGTGACTTACGAAAAAGAAGTGAATGTCTTTGAGCAATTGATGGTAAGGCCTAATTTGGACATAACGTTTGTAAAAGAGGTAACTACCCTTTGAAGGCCAAGTGGGGTACGAGACATAAGAACTGCATCATCTGCGTAAAGGAGTGCAGGGATAGGGCGAGTTGCAGCTGATGGTAAGTCCCTGCACTCCTTTACCAGGATGGTCTCTAGATTATTTATGTACAAAGTGAATAAAAAGGGGGCAAGCACGCAACCTTGCCTCACAACTTTCCTAACTCTAAAACTATTAGTACATTCACCATCCCGCCCAAATCACACCTTTGCCCTAGCATCCATATAAAGCTGCCTTAAGAAGGAAATTAAAACATGGTCAGCCCCCTGATCCCCTAAAATTGACCATAACTTTTCATGGACAACGCAATCGAAAGCAGCTGTTAGGTCAACGAAAGTTTAAAACAACCTTTCTCCTTTAGCTTTGGTGTACTTTTCCAGTATAATGTATAGGTTTAGTCCCTGATCAGTGGTCCCCAAGCCCTTACGAAACCCATATTGTAGGCCACTAATGATACTGTGTTCATCTGCCCAGGCCTGCAACCTCTCTAAAATCACTCGTCCCAGGATCTTCACTGTGGAGTCCAGTAATGAGATTGGGCGATAGCAGGCTGGGCTCGACCTATCTCCCTTTTTAAAAATAGGTATGATTATTGGGTCTACCAGGTCATTAAAAATCCCTGTGTGCAACATTCATTTAAAACTTGTGTTAAAATCGGTCCCCACAAAGCCAGATTAGATTTAAATAGGTCCACCGGTATACCGTCCAGCCCTGGCACCTTACCCCCCAAACTTGCACTTATTAACCTCGCTAAGGCTAAAAACCAAGGTTAGCTTTAAGAATGGGAGGTAGAACTCGGGATCAGCCCCATTTCCCGGGATCACTTGTTCGTCTCTGGTTGCAGTATTATACAGACTGAAGTAATGCGAGATCCACTCCAGTTCTGTTATGGCGATTTCTATGCTTGCGTCATTACGCTCAACCACAAAAAAGGGGAATTTACTACTTTCCAGAAAGCTGTGGAATCTCGATCTGTGAAGCCTTGTGCAAAGCATTCCAGGTTTCCTCTTTCAAAGTTTTCTTCCTTACATTTAAAACCCTCCTATAATTCCTTGTAGCTTCTCTGATATGGTCCTGGTTTCTTACCCACGCATTCAGAGCATGTTTAAGTTTAGTATAAGCTTTTTTGCAATCGGAGTCAAACCATCCTTGATTGCGTACGTTATTCCCTCTTGTTTTACGCACCGTGTATCTTTAATATGTCCAGCAATATTTAAAAAACTCTTAATGATTTCCTAATGTGAAGACCTTTCATCTAGACAAGAATAAAACATAATTTTACATTTTGTGACAATATTTGTGACAAATGCCTCTGGGTCCAGGTTTTCCCATTTTAGTGCAAACCCATTTTGTCTACTTAATGTAATGTTCTTCACCAACTGATTAGAGTTGACTTTTGTATGGAAATCTTGTTTACACACTAAAATATCAATACTTTGGGGATAATGATCACTTAAAGTCATATCATAGGTGGTAAACATACTAACACGTGTAGACTGACCACATGATATCAATATAAAATCGATGGTGGAAAAAGAACCTCGTCCATTAAACGTGGGAGAAAAAAGGACCACCGGTAAAAACAAAGATTGTTTGCAAAGCCCATATCGTGTGAAAACATGATCTGAATTAGAAGCTCTCTAAGAGATGTATGTGGAAAATTATGCAAGTTGGTATCCTTATCGAGTGTTATTCCACATGCCGCCTTAACGTCCCTTTGACAAAGCGGAGAATTAAAGTCCCCACCCCATATAGCAATATCTTCATTAGTTGAATGGAGAAGTAATTTGTTCAGATCCGCGATTAGTTTGTACAGTTTTCCCTCAAGCATTTCTGTTTGAATATTGTTATAAACGATTATTAAAACTACACCCAGACCCAAATCAACTTGTAGGTTTATAAGTTAGTACTACTTGTTAGAGACTGTTAATTTTCAAATTTAGGTAATTTGAGATGTAGGTACATAGCCCCCCTTTGGCTCTACCATGATGCAATCTTGTTGAAGGGGTATGAAGCGTTTTGAATCCATTTATGTGCATTGGTTCCACTGCCCAAGTTTCTTGGAGACTAATAATCTCAGAATTACACACAAAGTCCAGCCATATGTTAATAGAAGTCTTACATTTTAGGCCTGCCACATTCCAAAATAGAAACTGGCATTTATCCCTCCTGTCTATAACCCTACTCCTTCCCAGACCATCCTTCTCCTCCATATTAATGGGCCCATTTTGTGGTAGGGAGGGCTGGGTCAGCACGGCGGGGGTCTCTGGAACTGTGCCTGTACTTACATGTGTATGCCCCATAGTGTCATTTCCTTGTGTGTCACCTGATTCAGATATTAGGGCAGTTATTAACGTACCCAACATAGCATCATTGACTATGGTTCTAGATAGAATTAGTTAAAAAGAATTTACCCTTGGGATTTCTTAGTTATATATACTCAATCATACCACACATCCACACATCAAGCTTATGGGACAACTCCAAAGGTCAACAATTATATTACAAATATATCAAAATTTATTTTTTGCACGACATATGCAATATTAAAAATGATCATACGATCGCAGTAAATCCAATTCAATAAACATTAAAAACACAATATTTTGTGTTGTAGACAATTATAAAACAATAAAAAAACAATAAAAAACATGCATGTAATGGCAGCAAATTCTACATAATACTACAATAGTCTGTTATGGAAGGAACCCACACCAGGCTACACGAATGTACCTTTATTGCGTTAATCTATGCATAACTAGGAACATAGCTCAAGACAAAGACTCTGTCATTATGCCAATTGTCCTGTTTACAGATTTAACTTGTGTATTTGCGTTGACGCGTTTCGGTAGAATTAACGGTTTGTTTCCACCTTCTTCAGGACAATAAAATAAAGAGTCCTTCCACCTTGTATTCCACAATTGGATCTAACAGGAAACACAATATATTTCAAAGATTACATTTTTACATTCATACTTCAATACACCATCCCCACCTGTTCTAGATCTCCCTTCTTTCATCTAGCAATATACATATATGCCTCACAATGTCTATCTATTTTAACATTTCCCCTATGGGACCCAAATCATTCTCATTTTATTTGCATATGAAGATTTCTTAAACAGGTCATATTGGCCCTTATCCTTTCACGCAGACACATATATCCAAAAAGAATCTCTTCTATACTGGATTCTCTTATTATTTGTATCTAAAAATTAGACGTGTCATATACAAAGTACATTCTCTATAATACCCTTATGTATCCTTCTATTTTCACATATACGGTATTGACACATGTCTTTACCCTGACTCTGTGTTTTATGGACAGATCCAGATATCCTGTCCTCGCAATTTCAAATTTATACAATATTCTGTGTATTTATTTTGTTCTTATGAATCCTATAAGGTAATAATAAATACATATTTGTATATAAATTCCTTCTTTGGCAGTGAGTATTCTCTTATTTATGAGATTCTGTGTTAAATAAACTACTAGCCAATGGGATTTCATCTCACCTTATCTTCAGTCTCGTATACATTATTCGTTAGTGTCTTTTTTAGTTAGAGTTCTCCTCTCTCTGATAATATTCTGTATTCATTGGGTAAGCTGATCCATGATAGTTGCTTTACCTAGAAGATACATATAAATACACAACCATGTATATGCTGATATATATATATTTACATTATGCACTCTATTAGGTTTCTTGTGGGGTCCATAATATTTATTTCTACTCCCTTCTGTGCTTACCTTGTATTTTGCTCGTTGAAAGAAGACGCTGTCTTAGATATTATTATTGATCTAGTCTGTATTTTCTCAATTATAGGGCTAATTGTAAAAAACAAACAGAAACAGGCATCTTTTTTAGTAGTCTACCTATTTTCTACATCATTATTTTTAAGACATAACAACCTGTTGTCTTACAAATATTAATGCGCGCTGATTTTGCAGCCGATTTTCTCACTATGATACTGCACTATAACAAGTTTTGTTTCCATTAAGGAACCGGGTCTTTGTTAGTCACTTGTAAACCAACTACGCGCCGTCATGTACTTTAGGGACTCCGCTTCCTCTAGTACCATGGGCCTCATTTTTGAGGCCGTGCGTCACTTTTATGCCGCAGGTGCGTCACTTTTTGTGACGCACCAGCAGCGTAAAAAATGTGCCTTGTTGCACCATATTTGCAAAGTGACGCATCTAGGTAGATGCTTCACTTTGTAAACCTGTGCGCTACTTTATACCTGCGCCAGGTATAATGTATGCAGGGGGGCGTTCTGACGCAAGAAAAGGTCCTAGAAGTGACGCAGTGAAATCTATAAGATTTCACTGCGCCACTTCTAGGACGCAAATGCGTCAATTTCTTACGCCTGCCTCACAGCAGACGTAAGACTGACGCAGGCCCTTTCACATGTGGCTTGCCCCATGTGAAAGGACACATTGCTGGAGTTGCATCACTTTTGTGGCACAATCCAGCAATGCGTCACTTTTGAGCCATACAGATACGTCAGAAATATCGACGTATCTGTAACTCCTTGCGCAATGATGAGTCTTACTGTAAATATGACGCATCATTGGTGTCGCAAGGAGGGCGTAATGAAAAGTGATGCATCACTGTTTTCACGCAGCGATGCGTCACTTTTCATAAATGAGGCCCTATGTATCTTGTAAATGCAATAGAGATTTATTTATTACGCAACCCCCATTTAGAAAAAGACCGCTTAAAAGGTATAACAATCTAAATAGGGGTGCACGAGATGTAACTAGCACATAAATGCTCCTCCGGTTTTCAGGTTTACACAATTCCGGTTTTATCGATCTATTAGTCTCTTTGTGTGGCTGACGATATTTTTACCCCTGCCACAACCCCGCAGTCTTTCCTTATAATGCGAGTGTTAAACCCCCCCAAAAGTAAAGGCCGAAACAAAATCAATGATGTGGTATGCCCTCTCTATAAGTTATTTCGTACGCGCTATGCCGATTAACCATACGTGACATACATGTCATTGCATGCCAATATTTAAGCAGAGTAAGAGTATTATAAATTATAGCGCATTCTGCTCGTGTGGCCTCTGCCCTGACTCTTAAGCAGATAGGGACCATTTTCCTATGTTCCCGCTCAACTCTATCGCTCCTCTCGATCCACATAGGTCTATATCACCAGCTGATCTCGTCTATGTATTGCCGCCATAAACGAGAGACGCCTGCATTTTTCTCGTGGGGAGGCGTGGATGACGTAATCGCGCTCTACTAAACCCGCCACTATCTTAAGGGCGACGGCTGTTCAGAAACGTAATTGCTATCTTGTTTCGATTACGAGGAAATAACACTCACTTTATATTGATCTATAAGACTACGCTACTATAATGTTTCATGCGACATTCCTGATGTTTCAACCAGCTATTAAGGTGCTTTAAAATTTAAAAGTTTAGTTTAGTTTAGTTTATGGCATTTGTTAAGCGCTTGGTTGCACAGAGAACAGTGCGTCCCCGCGCTGACAACCCTACCTACATCTACAAAAAAGTATATAAACTCGACTTCTATATTATATTATTGTTATCTTGGGAGTCTTTATCAAAGATAACTATCCACTAAGTACATCTTTGATCGTCACAGTATCATTATGTCTCAGTCAATCAACTGCTTTGAGATTATTAAGTGCATCGAAGCGGTTGTGTGTTTGGATGTTAAAATAATTACTATGAGCTGGAATATGGGGTTCCCAATTTGGCCTTGCACACCTACCGAATAAAGGTTGATAGAAATAGCCAAGAGGAAGTACGTTCACTCCTGGTACGATTGTAGTATGATTACCTGATCTATTCGTAATCAGATCTACTAGACAAGGAGTTCTAAATGTTAGAACTACACAGTCCTCTGGGAGTGTTTTCCGACCTCTACTAATCCACCCAATTCCCCTTGCCATTTTGAATTTGTCAAATAGTTCCCCTGCAAGGCCCGTCCTAATACTAAGCCAATGCAGCAACCTCTTTTTTTAGCGTTTCCAACAATTCTTCTGTCCCATGCTCTAATTTAGGAACATTAGCCAGCACCACAATATAGGGCGTGGCAGCTGGGGTAAGTCCAGGTATGACATGTCCAGACCCTTCTTCCTCTCATGTCAGATGTTATTATTGTTAACAGTGGCAGCACATGTAGGTGGAATAATAACTGGCGGTATAACAGGCGGAAGGGTCCGCCTGTTTGCAGTAGGAGGGTAAGATGATACATTTGGTGGGCTGTGTCCTGTATCATTGTGGGTTTGGTGGGGAAGAGATATTAATATTAGATCTTGACCTATTACCAAGTGAACTAACTTGGATGGAAACACGACCCTGTCCGATGGACTAAAGTTTGTCCAGGCATTTATTCAAGTTAGCTTCCATTTGGCCAAATCTCGTCGTCAGATTGCTTAAGCTATTTCTAAGGTATGTTGCTAGGAACTCCAGCTTACCTTTTAAATTACCCTCCTCGCTCTGTGTACGTGCATTTGAGCTGAGTAGTATTTTTTCCCAATTTTCGGGTTTCTGTGGATTAACTTTTACAGAGGCCTTTTTACATGATTTAGATGGAGGTTTAGTTGGCTTTGAACATGGTATATCAGGGATAAGAGGGCACATGTCCGGATTTCTGTGGCGCTTGGTCGGTGGTTGTGTTTATGCTCAAGTTCACTGTTATATTCACAACCGGATATATGGTTCGAAATGTTTACCACACAACCATTTGGAATCGTTTCTCTTCCATGAACGTCCACTGGATTAAAAGAACTGGCATCCCTTGATACACCCCCCCTCCATGACGGGGTTTAAAGCCTCTTCAACAGTTATAATCTGTCGTTCAATATCTCTCACAGCTCCTGTCCGATAATTTATTAAGGACTGATGAGAATGCTCTCCTTGCTTAACAGGTTTTTTCTTGGTCTGAGTGGCTACCAGTTTTCTCTTCCCAATCTTCAATCGTGCGAGTGACAAAATGAAACAGTAAAGAAAGGGGAGAAGTTAAGCAGGGAATAAATAGATAAATTGAATGCGCCCTCAGTATAAATGTTCTCAGTCCAAGGATCCAATGGCCATAAAATTACTAACAGTCAGTACACAGTGCCTTACTTCAAACTTTGTTCCTTCCTTCCGTCCTACTCTAGGAAGGATGGCTTGCGATGGCACAAATTCAGTAAAACAATAAGTAAATATCAGCACCACGATATGGGCCCGATGCCGGTGTCCCCCATCCAAACCCTGCACACAACACAGTACTTTGTGAGAGTTAGATGAAAGAGATGTGGGCCGGCCCGGCCTTGGTCAGGCTAGGACGGGCTTGTCTTGGCCCGGGCACCCCCGCATGCATCCGGCCCGGCGTTGCGGGACAGCCACCATTCTTTTCAGGCCCCCAGGGACTGTTCACAGGGTGAGGTGCATGCAGGCAGGGCAGGGACTCAGGTCAAAGTGCTCCATGCAAATTACTTGGATTGCGGTCTCCCGCAATGCGGGACCGCTGCCGTTCTTTTCAGTCCCCCAGGGACTGTCCACAAAGTGAGAGGTGCATGCAGGCAGGGCAGGGACTCAGGTCAAAGTGCTCCATGCAAATTCCTTGGATTGCGGTCTCCCGCGATGCGGGACCGCTGCCGTTCTTTTCAGTCCCCCAGGGACTGTCCACAAATTGCGAGGTGCATGCAGGCAGGGCAGGGACTCAGGTCAAAGTGATCCATGCAAATTACTTGGATTGCGGTCTTCCGCGATGTGGGACCGCCGCCATTCTTTTCAGGCCCCCAGGGACTGTCCACACAGTGCGAAGTGCATGCAGGTAGGGCAGGGACTCAGGTCAAAGTGCTCTATGCAAATTCATTGGATTGCGGTCTCCCACAATGCAGGACCGCCGCCGTTCTTTTCAGGCCTCCAGGGACTGTCCACAAAGTGCGAGGGGCATGCAGGCAGGGCAGGGACTCAGGTCAAAGTGCTCTGTAAAATTCCTTGGATTGCGGTCTACCGCGATGCAGGACCACCGCTGTTCTTTTTAGGCCCCCAGGGACTGTTCACAAAGAGCAAGGTGCATGCAGGCAGGGCAGGGACTCAGGTCAAAGTGCTGCATGCAAATTCCTTGAATTACGGTCTCACATTTATTCATGTTTTTCATTTTGGAAATGAACAGTACACAGATTTAAGGGGCCTTGTGAACACACTGTGCAAAGGTTTGTTTGGTTGATATCTTTTTTGGTGACATCAGTCCACTATCCTAAACTACAAATGACAACAATTCAGAGGTGTGAAACAGTTCCCGGACTTACATAATGATGGATAAGAGACAGGATCATACATGATATAGGAGCTATCATGGAGAATGACATAACTGTGACAAAAGGTTTTCTGAAAATGTTGCTCACATGCATGTGCTTAAGCTAATGTTGAGGCAAAGTTTGAGAGACTTGAAGGAGGTGAAATCTGACAACTTGGAAATTATTTTATCATCAAATGTCATGATCAATTCTGTTGGCACATAATTGATACAACTATTCTAAATGACATTTCAAAATCATCCGGGGCAGGCAAAGGAGAAGGTGTTAACATTGGTGTGGGAACAATTGGCTACAGTGGTTCCAGTGCTTAAACCACCGACACCGAGGGACCCAATGCCTGGTGGGTGAGGGGAGTGTAACAGAGGATGCCAGCTTCTCAACGTCTTCTTCAGAGGTGTCCTCCAGCGAACAATACCAATTGGTGGAGGACCCAAAAGGAAGTCTACCAACTGCATTCTTGTCTGCCACCCTAGTACCATCTCCAACCTCCCTGTTGCTCCCCATCCATTTGCCACACCCGCACCTCTAAAAGGGGTGGTGTATCCCTCATGCCAGACACCTCACCTCACCCCCTGCCCCTGTATTCCTGCTATGCTAAGTGAGGAGGGTATTGACCTTCTCCAGAATATCTTTGTAGGCCAGATTGAACTATGAATGCCTTCCGGAGGTGTGGTTGCGATATGCAACAAATAGCAGCCTACCTTGATGAAATTCACAGTGCTATGTCTAGTCTACAGAGGAATTTTCAGAGTCTGGCCACCACAATGACGCAGTCGCCCAACCATCCCAAACTTGTGATCCACCCATTCAACATCACTATTCCCTATTTCCAGACCTGTCCAAAGCACACTTGCACATTTGCACACACTCAGTCAAGCAGACACAAGCAGCACACCAACATAGAAACACAAACACCACAAAAAATGGAGGCACATATCCAAACAAACACGGATGCCAGACCTCCACCACAATCACATTTACTACACCCACCACCAGCACATCCACAGACACCACTGATACCACCACACCCACATTCACCCCCAAGCCTATCTGTAGACCCCACGAACACCACCACACTCACAATCACCTCTACCCCAAGCACATCCATGGACACCACAGAGACTATCACAACCACATTCACCACTACCCCCAATAACATCCACAGACACCACCACACCCATATTCAACACACCCAAGCACATCCGCAGACACCACCACACTCACTTGCACCGCATACACCCCAAGCACATCCACAGACACCACCACACCCACATGAACCACCACATACACTTGCACCACACCAGCACATCCACAGCATACCCATCCACAGACACATCTACCTTACTATACACACCCAAAAAACACAGACACACACAATCAAGCACCCAACAGACACCAGTGACACAGGACACATCCAGATGTGCCCATTATACACCAGACCAACAGGCACCTGAACCCTCAAAAGACACATGCACATCAGACACTGCCACTTCCTATTCCTTCCAAACCCTAATCCCTCCCAAACAGCCTACCACGTTTCCCATTGAAGATATACATTGTACCCTTGCCCTAACCCCTTTCAAACCACAATTCACCCCAGCAAATGCCACTCTACCATCCCACCACCCAACCCACCCCTTCTACATTCCAACCCACCCCTACCAAATGCAAATCCACCTTTTCCACTCCCAATCTAACCCTACCAAACACACAAATACCGCTCCCAAAACCCCCAAACCCAAGGGCACCTCTCTCAAACTCAAAGGCACCCCACTCCCATGTAAGGTCTGTGATGGCCTGCTTGGCCCATTAGATGCCCCTTCATGAGGAGGTTCTCCTTGGCAGTGCATTAGGAAGCAAGCTTTGTGCCACTGTATACAACTATTCAATTTTGGACTGCCGTGTGGTTTGCACATTATTTTGAGATCCATATCTCAATTTATTTTATAAATACATTATTGTGATATGACTAAATCAGTCGTGGCATTACTTTAGCTAATTGTTTTATTCCTAGCAATGGCAACAGTAAAGTGTAAGTACTTTTTTTTCTTTTCCATGATGTCAGGTAATACAACAGATATTTTAAATGTTTACTTTGTTATGTGCATACATTGGTTAACATAGTAAGTGATGGTCATTTGAATTTAGGTGCAGGCATTCATCATAGTAATGTCCACTTGCACCATCTAATTGATGTGACACATTTTATGTAGATGTGTTACTATAAGAGTGTTTGGTTCACCTTGATTACTGATAAGTAAGAAAATGTTTGTGTCTATTGAAATTGGATCCTGTACAGAACTTCTAATAGACAAGGGGAAATGTTACATTGATGGATATGTTGAAAGATTCAAATTTGGGGTGACGTTGATTTTACAGATAAATAATAAGGTAAAGGTTACAACTTGCCTATAACAATTTCTATATCATGGTCCGTTGCACATATCCCTATGATGTGTGTTGCATATGTTTTTAATGTTTGAAATTTAGACATGTCTTTAAGCACACCTGTAGGGTGATTTTTCTAATTTTATTTAGATATCCTTTTTTGTGCATGTGTCCACATTTTCAAAGTAGCTAATTCCAAATGTATACATACATTGTGATAATATAGGTGTTTTTCTTTATATTCCTTAAATGTCAACATTACCGAGATATGCATTGCATATGGATTATCAGAGAGATTTATAAATGCATGAGTCCTGAGCATATGTTTACAGACAAGTCAATAGATAACAGGTAAAGTGGACCTTACTGTCGATTGCATCCACAATGGTGTTGGTTTTGTACATCATCAAGTAACAACGCTAGACTTGGATGATCGGATCCATGTCAGAACAGGAAGTGTGAAGGTGAGAAAAGGTGAGTTTCTGCCTTATATCCTTTCCATTTGGCCAACTCAGGTGTGACGGGTTTAGCGCCACAGTCCCGCAGCAGGAAGGCACTTCCTGATTGTCCCAGCAGGGATACTGGTGGTCCTCCCTCCCACAGCCGCATTAGCCTATCCCACCTTCAATGTAGTTGAAATTTCCTGGCGGGCCCGTGGGCCCGCGGTGGTCTTTTATCTATGGACCTTCTAACATCTAAATAGGGAGGACGGACTGCCAAGCCGGCGGCTGGGGTACCACAGAAAAAGCCACAGCCGGACTCGACGTGCCAAGATACAAATCAGGTCCTATATTTTTATATTTGGTCTGTATAACAGAACAATACATTTAGCACAGATAAACCAGCAACACATTTTGGGTTTTTTCAAAACTTTTAAGTGGGTGCAAAATATAACAAGGGCTGTAAAAATGCACATTGAAATTTACATAAAAATGTAAAACATCATTCTCACGTACAACACTAAGAGAAAGAATCTAGTCAAGTGAATTAAGCGATGTATAACATGAGTTTTTTATTCCAATGCTTATGCACTCAGTGATGTAATAGTAAATACAGAAGCACCAGTAGCCATATGGAGGAAAAAATTAGCATTTTAAATTGAAAATGTGCAACTTCATCTCTATTGTTGCCACACAGAGGATTATGTATGTTACTATAAATGGGCAGAGTTGTGAAAGTGATGGATGCCAGAAATGTATTGTAAGCAAAAATGATGGGCCTCCTTCAATAAATATCCAAATGGTATCCGTAAGAGAATAACGTATTTAATGAATTGGAATACGGTGCTACCCTATAAGTTGCCTATATTGAGTTGGAATTAATTCTTACTTCATATAAAAGAGGCAGAGAGCAATGTATCAAAAAGAATCCATGAAAGTCAGTTTTATTTTTATAATTTACACATTTGATATATTGTAAACTGTAATAAAAATATATCCAGTAAGTATAACTGGTAAAGGAAAAAGTACCACTTTTTTTATATCTGTGAAATCTTAATATCTATTTTGCTTAGAGGGGATAATCATGTATATTGAACTAATTAGAAGAGCGCTGTATAAACACGTTATTGATGTAGATGATCTTTTATTGATCCAGTTAGTTATTCGAAGAAACCTGATAAGTCACTGAGAATTGTACTGGAACTAACGACCATGAGATGAGAAAGTTAGATTACTGTTCATATTCTGATTTTATAGGATGGTCTCCACAGAAAGAGACTGCTTCTTATACGTTATCTGGTGAAAGACTAATCGTGGTATACTTAATTAGAATGAAGCTATTATTGAGAAGATATAGTTAGTGAGACAGTATAGTGCACTTCATAATTAGCAGTTGTCAGGGTGGTATGGTATATATATATATATAGTAGGAAGGAGGGGTAAAATGTATGGATACTGCTCCGAAGTTACTGTAACTATAACCCAAAGTCATTGCTTAATTTGTAAAAAAGAATAAGTGCCAGGGCCCTCATCAGGAGCACACTGCTTCTTGCGCCATGCATTGCACCTGCCAGCGCTGCCGATGACAAATCAGACTATTTCCGGCCCCCAAAGCTAAAGGAATGGCTTGGGAAGCAGATATTAGTCATTTTATTTATATTATATTAATATTAAAGTGTTGTTCTGCTAATCTCTAAACTAGTCAGACAGCGCCACCATGTGACAGCTGTCACAAGTGCCGGTGTTTACAATTAAGTACCGGTACCGAGCACCAGAAACCACCGGCCCAAACTAAGCACTGCCCAAAATATTCCTGATGCTTTAGAGGTGAACTGACAAACATAAAAGACCTGCAGAGATAGCTAGTCTTCACAAGCTACCAAGTGAGACACAACAAATGTAGGGGGCATATTACCAAGGGGGGCGATAGGCAATTATCGCCGGTTTAGCGTCCGTTTTCGGCCGCTAAGCGGCGATAATTCTATCGCTATATTAGCAAGCTGCCGCTAACTGATGTTAGCGACAGCTTTTAGGCGATATTGAGCGTTTTGGGGCCCGCTTTGCATGTCAGTGATATTTATCGCTAATGACATGCAAAGTGGGCGTACCCAACCTGTTAGCGACTGAAAGCAGTCGCTAACGTCGCTATCGCCTATTAGCAAGGCGGGCGTAGCGATGGAAATATTCCCGCTATCGCCAAAACGCCTGCTCAGACCAGTTCTTAGCCATGTTATCCAATGGGAGGTGGATAACATTGCTAAGAGCATTTCGTCGCTAATGCGTGAATATCGCTGTATTCTCAGCAATATTCACGCTATCGCCGGAAAAAATTTCGCTTTGGAGATAAACGTTGCTAATAGCAAGTTATCTCAGCGATAATTTCCGGCGATGCTTAGCGATACAAAAATCGTTGCTAAGCCTAGTTAGCAATACATATCGCTACTCGTTGGTAATATGCCCCGTAATTTTAAGAATAAAATAACAATAGATAGACTTCAACCAATGTGTATCAAATCTGCAAAATATTGTAACTAAGATTCTAATGCTGGAAAGTCGTAACATAATACAGATTAGCACATTCAGATAAATAGGAGAAATTAAAGTAGGAAGAAGCCCCCACCTCCAATAGAAAACTAAGAGATGTGTTGTACGCTTTTTCAGTTGCAGATGCTCTGAATCGGAATTTGAACGCAGAAAAATGAATTCTCCAATATATGAATCCCATTTTTAGGAATCAGTGAAGTTTTCCAGAAACCTGAAATAGGATTTTGAATGAATGTTGATTATGTGTTTCGAAAAGGTATGTATGTTGTGGATGTCTCTTCCAAATACTAAATGAACTCCAATGCATCTCTTGTGCGCAATGGCCATTCCGATCGTGAACTATTTGAGATTTACCCACGCCTGTGACACATTTGCAGAGGAGAACGGGTTGCTTGGGGACCCTTCTCCTTTGAAAATTGTTGTGAACATATCAGTGGATGCAGGCTAGTGTCCAGGTGACCACTGGCAACTCTAATTGAAACTTTAACAAAATGTTAAGCAATTCTGTTACCAATAAGGAAAATGGGCTTTATTTACAAAACATGTTCTAGTCAGTCAGTCAGTCAAAATACACTTTATTCGATTTTTGTTAAAATCATAAAAGGCAAGAAAAATACATACATTTAAAAACATTTTTAAAAATACCCACAATACATGTATTTTACACAGCGTCCATAAAAAGAGTCACTTAATTAATCACCATAATATATAAAAGGAGTTACAATTAAAATACTGGTTTACTTTAAATTTAAAATGGTACAGTTCTAGGGATTCTTTTGTTTCTTCCTCTATATGCGGCTGTTAGAAAACTTGCAACACAAAAAGTGACGTGTGCATTCGGTAATCTTTGAAGAAAAAGCAAGGCTGGTCTCACTTGTATGAAGCCCAGAGTTTTCAGGAGGGGTATTAGGTATTTTGTCCTCTCCGTATTATAAAACCCACAGAAAAACAGGAAATGGAGAGTGTCCTGATTGGAAAACTGGTCACACTCACAGGGTGGTGCATGCTCCGGTTTACCCCACGTAGGGAAACAGCCTAGTGAATAGTGGATCAGATTCATTCTAAATCTGGTTAATAAAAATCTGTGCAAGGGTTTAGAAACAAATTGCAGGTATGGTTCCATCGAGGGGGAAGAGGACAAAACCAAATGTGCTCTTACTAGTGGTTTGTTGACTTTAAACTCCTCTCTCTCTAAACGTGTCCTCCCCTGGAATTCCTTCTTTATCCATGCAATGTCCATTTTCCTAATTATTGACGGTGTTGTATATAGGTCTGGTCTCCCGAGGGCAGTGAATGATGACTTTATGTATTTCAACCATGGTATTTTCATTGCCTCTCCCTTGCAATCACATCTTTAAGAATTATGTGGTTTAAAGACAATTCCGTATTTAACCAGGTATTGGCCCAAAAAAGTAGAGGGGCCAACTTCAGTCCATCTATAATATAGGGTAGGCCAACTTCTTCATGTATGGAGTAGGTAGGTGTAGAATTTGGAACCGATAGGATTCTTCTAATAAGCTTGTTTTCTACCCTCTGCATACTGTCCAGGATAGCATAACCCCACAAAGCTGCACCATATGAAGCTATGGAAATGCATTTACTTTTATAGACTTTTAACACAGCCTCCATTGGTTTAGCCCCTAGTCTTTTAGTGAAATCCATCAGGGCTGCTGTGGACCGGGCTAAAGAAATATTCTTGGCCTTAATTTGCGGAACCCAAGAGCCTTTCTCATCAAACAGGACCCCTAAATATGGAAAAACAGGGACCCTGGAGAGAACCTCGCCTTTACAGGTAAAGGTTTTTGTGTGTGATTTATTTTTCTGCGGGCCCACAATCATTGTGTGTGATTTAGTTACATTGATTTTTAAGTCTAATTTAGCCATAAAGGAACCAAAAAGCTCCAGAAGGGTCCGTAGACCAATGCCCGTGCGGGCGATGAGAACGGCATCGTCCGCATATAGGAGAGCCGGGATCTTCTTCCCACCTACCCGCGGGACATCTGCGTTGCCTGCTAACAAAGACTTCCCTAGATCATTAATATAAATAGTAAATAAAAGCGGGGCCAAGATGCAGCCTTGGCGAACACCTTTATTTGACCTGAAGCTATCTGAGCATCGCCCTTCCCTGGTTACCCGGACCTTCGCAAAGAGTCCCTGGTGCAAACTTGCTATGAGGGCCACCAAGGAATCCTCAATGCCAAGCTCACGGAGTATAGCCCAGAGCTTGGCCTTATTGACCAAGTCAAAGGCCGAGGAGAGGTCCATAAAGGCTAAGTATAGTGAACCCTCCCCGGCCACTGTATACTTGGATATTAGGAGATGTAAATTTGAGCACTGCTCTAGGGTACCCCGTTTCTCCCTAAAGCCGTATTGAATCTCTGCGAGGCCCCCACAAAGCTCCAGGTTTGTTCTCAATTTAGTCAATAGTACTCTGCCCAGAATCTTAAAGGCGGAGTCTATTAAAGAAATTGGGCGGTAGCATCCCGGATTCTCCCTATCTCCTTTTTTAAAAATGGGCACTATGACAGATGTATTCCAAGTTTCTGGAAAACATCCATCATTTGTTGCCCTAAAGACATTTGTGAGGACTTTAGACCAGGTGGTTGGGGCGTATCTAAAAAAGTCTACCGGGACTCCATCTGGGCCCGGAGCCTTATTCTTTGTGGAGTCCATTATAGCTTTGTAGACCTCATCCTCATTGAATTCTACTGCCGCTAGCCCCCTGGCTGGCCCCATATCATTTCCATCCACAGAGTCATTACTGCCATATATATTTTTAAAATGGTCAACCCATTTCTCATCACTGATAATGCAGTCGGAG
Organism: Lissotriton vulgaris; assembly: GCF_964263255.1. Lineage (NCBI taxonomy): Eukaryota > Metazoa > Chordata > Amphibia > Caudata > Salamandridae > Lissotriton > Lissotriton vulgaris. The sequence goes on along the minus strand of NC_141691.1, from coordinate 1,309,062,738 downwards.
ACTGTTTTAATCTCTCCAGAGAAGAATTGGTTATTTATAATGTCCCAGAATCTCTTACTGTTACGTAGTACATCCACATCAAGTAAATCATTCCAGGCATTGTTTTTAATTGTGTTTTTCCTATTTTTGATAACCAGCTTATACTCCCGTCTTAATTTGGAGATTAAAATTTTATCCCTCTGCTTTGTTTTAAGTGCATTTTTCAGGTCTCTATGGGCTCTAGAGCAATTACTGTCAAACCATTTATGAGGCTTGGATGGCAAACGGGATTGGGGAACTGTGAGTTCTTTAGCTGTTTGTGCGCAAATGAAGTTAAAAGCTAAAATAATCTCGCTGTTAGTGGCATTTTGGTCTAGACAAATACACTTGGGTTCCTCTATCTTTGGACACAGGGAAGCCATGAAGGTTTCCTGAACCACCTTTCCCCACTTGAGCCGTCTGCCCTGGTCACTGGGCACCGTCGATGTGCAAGCCCTAGGAAGGCCCAGGTGTTTGCTCCATAAGTCACTCCAGTGAATCTGAGCAGAAACTGGGTTGTGGTCACTATGTGGGGAGGCAATTACCTCATATTTTTTCATTTTAGAGGTTAAACCCTGGGAAACAAAAATAAAATCTATCACGGACCCACTTTCTGACCCTTTGTAAGTGGTCAATGATTCGTCACTACCAGTGCTGAGGGGTTCAAACATGTTGAGGCTAGCAAGAAAAAATTCAAGCGCCTCCCCCGCTTTGGTGTGAACGAAATGTAGATTGCCATTATCAGTCTGACCCTCCAGGTTGCCTAAGTCACATTTTAAAACACATTTTTGAGTGTTAAAATCTCCTAAAATTATAAGATCGAAATTAGTGCGTGATTTATGACTGTAGTCGTTAAGGACATTTTCCAGGTGATCCACATGGGCTGTGTCTGTTTGTCTAACCCAAGAGTTATAAAAATTTGTAACCACTAGGACCCGCCCTGATGAGATAGTCCACTCTATAATTAAAATGTTTGGGGAACCAGACTCTAGTTGTTTAAACGTCCCTACCAAATTAAGCGAAAAAAGGAGAACTAGCCCACCCTTGGCTCTTCCTGCACTACTTGGTATTGCCGGTATAGTAAAGCTTGTGAAGCCATCCATCCAGAAAGTTGGTGAGGTATCCCATGTTTCTTGGAGGGCGATTACATGGTTACTGGCTATAAAGTCTATCCATGTGGGATCTAGTCTTTTGGCTCTAGTGCCCGCCACGTTCCAACTAAGGAAGTGGCATGGAATAAGTTTCGCCTCCCCTGGTGAAACTAAAGGCGGTGTCTGAGTAGATGTTGGTTGTCAGTCATTGACGTCTAAGCCCACCAGGGGGGTAAAACTATTTGCCAGTACCAAGTTGGGATGAGGGCTTATAGTAACATGTCTTTCTGGTTGACAACTGAGGGGTATCGTTTGCCATGGGGTACCACCCCTACCGGGCTTAGGGAGTGAATGGGACTGCGTGCTTAATGGGAGGTTGCCTTTGTGGGGTGGGTAGAAGAAACCTAATGGGACTGGTCTAATAATGTCATCCTCAAGAATCTCTGATCCGTCCCAAAGGAGTCTATCTACACAATGTATGTTCTCAAAGTTTACCACCACACAGTCACCCCGCACAGATTTTCGTCGGCGCCCCGCCCATCCCACCCTTCTTGCAAAGATGACACTGTTAGAAATATTTGTACTCCCACAGCTATGGTTTATACACCAATCTTTTGCTTTCCCAATTAGATTATTGGTGGATTCTACTTCCCCCTCAAGTAGTGGTGGGACCCCTGCAAAAACCACTACAAAAGGTACAACAGCGGGGGGGAGATGTAGGTGTGCTTTAGAGTATACAACAGATTTTTTTCCTACTGCATTGCTTGATGCGACAGATGGAGGTTGTGCAGGTTGTGCAGGGGGTACTTGACAGATCTTTTCACCCGAACTCCTCTCTGTTCCCTGTAGGGTCATAGATCTATTCGTAGGGATGGGCAGCAAAGGTTTGGGGGCAGGTTGGGTACCACCCCTCGGGCCCATGGGAGTCGGGAGTTGTAAAGGAGCAGGTGTCTCAAGAGTCTTAACTAGGTTATCTATAAGTGCACATTTCTTTAATAACCCTTCCAAGCATGTGTTCATGGTATCAACAATATCCTTAGCAATCCCCACTAGGAGGGGTTCAATCCGTTCCTCAAAGAGGGCTTCAAGATGGTCTTTAAATGTATCCTCTATGATGAAATTATTGGTGGGAACCCCCTCTCCTTTCTTCCTCTTTCTAGATGTCAGTTTATTTTGGGTGACCGGGTTAGATGGCACAGTGGGTGGGGTGGGTAAGTTCGCTGGTGTACCACTAGCTTGTGATTCAATTTGGCCAGATGTTAATGATGGTTTTGTAATAGTTATAACAGGTTCCAAAGGGGGACCTCGGTATGGATTAGTTTCTATGGATGGTGGAACTTGTAGTCCCAGTTCCTGTTGTGCAGTTTCTATTTCTTTAGATAGGGCCCCCACTGCAGATGTCAAGTAGGAAATAATGTTTTCTGAGTGTCTGGGCACTTTCGGGTTTTTACCCCCAGCATCAGTACAGGTAGTGTTTTTGCGCTTACCCATGGTATGGCCGGAGTCAAAGGGGGTGGCCCCGCCCTGCCTCTTCCTGCCGATGACTGACGAAGACTGACCCGCCCTTGTCCCGGGCTTCTCCCGGCGCCGCCCGCGCGCGTCCCGCGTGGCGGGGGAAGCACCGTTGTTTAGTAGCGCCTCCGGGCGCTGTTGGGCGCGTCACAAGTGCGCCGCCGGGGCACCTGGGGGTTGAAGTCCGCTAGCCGTTGCCCTCACGGCGCGGTGGCGGACCCTCCTGGCGTGTTCTGCCTCGCGGTAATCCCAGCAGCAGCGTTGGAAGCCGCTGCCCTCACGGCTGTGTCCCCCGCAGAACCCAGCACGCCCCGCTGTTTAGTAGCGCCTCCGGGCGCTGTTGGGCGCGTCACAAGTGCACCGCCGGGGCACCTGGGGGTTGAAGTCCGCTAGCCGTTGCCCTCACGGCACGGTGGCGGACCCTCCTGGCGTGTTCTGCCTCGCGGTAATCCCAGCAGCAGCGTTGGAAGCCGTTGCCCTCACGGCTGTGTCCCCTGCAGAACCCAGCACGCCCCGCTGTTTAGTAGCGCCTCCGGGTGCTGTTGGGCGCGTCACAAGTGCGCCGCCGGGGCACCTGGGGGTTGAAGTCCGCTAGCCGTTGCCCTCACGGCGCGGTGGCGGACCCTCCTGGCGTGTTCTGCCTCGTGTAATCCCAGCAGCAGCGTTGGAAGCCGTTGCCCTCACGGCTGTGTCCCCCGCAGAAACCAGCAGCCCCGCTGTTTAGTAGCGCCTCCGGGAGCTGTTGGGCGCGTCACAAGTGCGCCGCCGGGGCACCTGGGGGTTGAAGTCCGCTAGCCGTTGCCCTCACGGCGCGGTGGCGGACCCTCCTGGCGTGTTCTGCCTCGCGGTAATCCCAGCAGCAGCGTTGGAAGCCGTTGCCCTCACGGCTGTGTCCCCCAAACATGTTCTTAATTTAAACACAATCCCGGACATGGTGGTCTGCCATCCCTTTATAGTGTCCATTGAAAGCGAGTCACAATAGGTGGCTTAACTCATGAATATTAATGAAGTGGCTCAGATTGCGACCCACTTTGATTCTGAGTTTTATGAGCCAACCTCTTAGTAAGTGGTTGTTTCACAAAATTCCAACCTGATCACTAAAATACTGGTCACAAATTGCGACCAGTTATTTAGATGCGTGTGATAGTACACCTGATCCAGTTTCTTAGTGGCACCCATGTTCAGAGGGTAACGAAACATACTGTTGCTGTTGGTGTGCATTTAGAGGTCAAGTTATGGCTCCAAGACTCGACATAGATGGAAACATCTGTATAAGATGATACTGTGAGTAAACTAAGTTGCTTTCAGCCTGAGTGAATATCTAAGGTAACCTCTTAACTTCGCCTAATTAACAATGGTTTGCTTCAGGACATCAGCGTGAAAATTGCGGATTAACACTCATAAATTGATTTGCTCAGAACTACTATTATCACTATGGTAAAAATTATTTGTATACATTTACTAGCTGAGATAGGGAATGGCAGTCGTGGTTTGGAGTGCGATTAACGTTTGCTGAGCACTGGCAAACGCATTTGTTTGTGAGTATTCACAAACATTGAATATGGCCTGTTCAAACTTTGGACAGGGTCCTACTTTTACTTCAGTCAAATGCAGGAGTAAAACTCTCTCCAGAGTGGTATGAGAGAGGAAAAATACATTCTTCTCCATTGTGATACCACAGAGGGAGCACACCAACAAATTGGTTGAGATGTGGAGGAAGCATTTGCTTCATTGGCAAACATGTTTCTCCAATCGACAAATAAAAATAAGCTTGTACAAATGGGCTTTTGGTAAGAATTTGCATAGGTCTAATTGTACACCCTGTACAATTACACATGCATACCTGCTTAAACATGGTGGTGCTCACAGAGTACTCGAATATAGCCTGCTAGTAGGAGGGTTTCTAGAATACTTTGAGAGCTAAATCTACATTCAAAATTTGGTGTAATTTAAAGTGCATAGGTAGCTCTTTTTTTGCCAATAGTGTCCTTAGTTTTCTTTGCCTTTACAATCCCATTGTACATAGAACGGACATCAACATATAAACCTGGGGAATAACTATGTATACAATTGGCAGAACAGAATTGTTATACATATACACAAGTCGCTTAACTCACTCTACATACTTGGCTAGTCTGGTCTCCATCACAGTGAAAATGATCTTTTGATGCAGAGAAAGCGAAAGAGAAAAAAAAGAGATGGTGAGATGCAAAAGTCCCCTACATGGTGATGGACGTATACCCCTGCCCTGAATGCCCCGGCTGCAGAGATATTTGGACCCAAGGTAGTGCTTTTTGGTCCTCGGTGACTGTGGACAATGCGTGTGCTCTATGACCTAGGCCTGTCTCACATTAATGCGGTCTGGTTTGATCAGGAGATGCGCACTAAGCACTAACCTTGAGATAGTGAAGGAATACTGCCCTTAGCTGTAGTCAAGAGACACAAGCATGGTGGTGGCAACATACCAATTTTGTGTTCAGTAGTAATCAGTACTGTGAACAGACTATTTTACTTGTGCCACTGGAGTTGTGCCTATTTGTCCACGCATGCAATGTCCTGTGGCTGTGCACTTAACTTACTCTTGACCTGCATGGATAGTGTGTAGCGATGGACAGCGCATTATACTTATGTGCAAATGCTGGAATGCATGGTGCATTACATGGATGCCTGTGGACTCCATTTTGGAAGCCCAGGGAGTGAAGAGGAGTGAGGGTGAGGATACCAACACCTAGACAGGAGATGTCGCTGTGCTGATATTCCTGAGTGCTGTGGCAGGAACACACAGTGGATGAAAGGGAGCAGAGCATCCTCTGTGCACATCAATGGTCTCTTTGATTCCATGAAGATCATGCTGTCTGTGAGGCCTATGCTCATTGTCAAGGAGAAGGTAAGACTGATAATGTTGCCACTGTGGACCAGGCTATCATGATAGAGAGAAAGACGTAGAACTTTGGACCTTTGGACCTTTATAAGGCATATTACATTGGAGGCTGACAGCAAGCGGTGATCCCTGATTACCCACATGGGCTGCGTTGTGACTCCGTCAGAATTGGAGTCACTCCATCTGTGGTGGACTTTCCATTTCACAAAGAGAGAGTGCTTTAAAGTGCTGAAACCCACACACACTGTTTCAAAGATGAAGACACTAAATCACATTAGTGTCTGGTTTGGGATTATAAATGTGGGAGCAAGAGTCCCACACTTTGTTTAACAGCACTGTTCGACATGAGAGAACATCTCCATGACTTCTAGAAGCTGGAACTAATACATGGACCAAGATCTGCTTGTCTTCCTGCTGGGCGAATGTACAACACCCAAATAGTCAACAACCACTTGCCCTGAGCTTGGAGCACCAGCTTTCTACCTGTCTGCAAAGGCCAGTGGACCCTGTGAGGAGGGGGAGAGTGCCTGGAGGGAGCAGGGTCTAGCAGGGATATTGCTGAATGGTTCCTGGTATATAACATGCAATCACCAAGTTTGATTGGGACTACTGCACAAATGAAGTCAGCAACCCCAGTGTGTCAATAAGGGGGCTACATTAAGTAAGGTTGTTGTCCTTGTGAATAACCAGTTAACAACCATCTATGTTAGGTGGGGGGCACTGAGAAGTAAGGGACTTTGCCCTTGTGAAGAACAAAGAAACATTCTCAGGGGTCTCACTGATACTTGATCCTTTTAAAACAACAAAGAAGAAATTGTCACAGAAGCTGAAATATAAAAAGAATGCATTTATTCACCTAAGATGAGGGAGACTACGTCACACAGAAGTCTTAGCAACTGAATGAGGCCGTCTAAGGAGTACAGAAAACAGAGGCCTTATATATGCTTAGGGTTACATAGTCAGCATAAGGCCAAGGGGCAGTCCTGGCACATGTAATCATTCAAAATGACTAATATTGGCATACAAGATCTACTTGCTCAACAAAGTGGGAGGTGCTAACAGTTACTAATTCTGGTGAACACATATTGACATTTACAGACTAGGAACAGCTGCAAGGACAGCTGCAAGCTCAACTGAGCATGTGTGAAGGTGGAAGATGCTAAATATAGTTTGTTTCTAGGCAGATTACAAGAGCAGTCATCACTGAAGGAGGACAGAGCACATGACGAGCACGTGGCAGCACATGTCAAACAAGATGGCTGCCAGAATGACAAAAATGGCTTTCAGCTCATGCTAACAAATCCCTCCAATCTTTAACAGATGGTCCTTTTAACATGTGCTAAAGACATTCCTATGATCCAGTAGGAACACAAAAAATATTTTCACATTAATTTTCATAATTTTATCAATATCCTAATTCATTGCTACGTGGGCATTTTCCATTCTAAACATTTCATTAAGCGGGTACATATGAGGTATAGGCAGGAATACAAAGAGAACGGAGCATCGGGCCATAATTAACATACAGATAGCAGGAGAGAGTAATGACCACTATTACAAACAGAATTATCATTTTTCTAGTCCTAAACAAAAGCAAATCTTAAAACCGTCTAGTAAAAAACATTTTCGGGGCTCCTATGCATTTCAGTTTCAGAATAACTAACAGGACATATCTAATAAAAAAATGTTTAGTAAACTTTTCCATTGTTCCCTTTTATGAGGGCTAGAACATTAATCATATTTGGGACCAAGAGGACCACAAAGTGCCATAAGAATTAGAAGGAAGAGCTGCAAAGGGCTGCTCCTAAACGGGACGACTAAAGGGGTACATTATTGGCAAAAAGGAAGAAGAAGTCCTTGGGGAAATTGAAGCCGCTGTAGAACCAACCAGAGGGGAGTCTTCTCCCTGTGTCCGTTTGAGCCTGACAGGCAGGCTCTTGTTGTTTTCACGGTGGAGCTGCACAACTCGCAACTCAAGAATCACACCCCAGTTTCAAGGGAAAAGTCTCTTCTTTCAGGATAGGGCAGTCACCCATATGGGCAAATGCTCTTAGCGATCCTGTCCAGTGTCTCAGGCAGTGCACCAGTTTTCTTCACTTCAATCTAACAGGCACCAGAGACACAGCACCTTTACTCTAAACTCAAGTCCTTCCCTAACTCCTGTATTGGTGTGCTGGCACACTGCTCATTCGTTGGGGCCACACATTGCATCCAGTGTGCTCAGGTACTTCTTGACCAACAAACAAAGGAGCAAACTTGCATTCACTTCGGGACCAGGATTCAGAGGCCTGATGCTAGGATCTCTGAAGAAACCCTTGTTTCAAAAGGGGTCACCTCAAGCAAAGCTTCCTCGCCATTCTGGTCGGTCTGTGACTCTCTGCTGGGCATCAACTGGTTTGTGACACCATCTTTCGCCCAAGACAGTGGCAGGGGTACACACTTGATCACAGGGCTTCCGCCTTCACTGAGGTACTAGTTGCCAGCAATGCCTGTGCTGGTTACCTTCAGTTTAGCTTTAAGCTGGACTAGTGCTGACGCTGACTCCCAAGGCTGAATCTGATGTCCGGCCCTCTGGCAATGGTTGTAAGGCAGCAAAAATCTATTGGTGCACAGAACAACTGGTCTTTTGACAAGGCACAGAAACAGTCTATCAACAGAGAGGACAGTCTCAGAATATTTCCTAGTCATGGGACAACCCATATATTAGCAAGACACCAAAGAACCACTTTCATCTATCTATGAGAGAGTAAAAAAAAACAACAGCCTGGACCTATTGGCAAGTATAGAAGGAATTCTTTGGAGAACTGACAAGAATAATACATCACCCAATCCCAAGCAGCCAAGGAAGTCTGTATTCATTTACTAAACTCAGAGAAAAAGAGAGAAACAACACAGACATACCCTAAATCCTTACATTGGTGTATTCCTGTGTACTAATCTGAAAACCCTCAAAATAAAAAAGGAAATATTCTATACTTTTACTCATAAACTTTACATTACTTGTATAGGACTGCAGACACTTCTAAAATGATTCTTCTTAATAAAAGCACCTTCGCTTAGGACCATGCTCTCATGATATAGGGGCAACAAGAAAATTTAAACCTGCTAATTTAACAGGGTTTCTTATTTATAAAACAACATTTCCTTCAAAACAATTGTTTGCTAAGGATCACATGGGCATCTTCCCTGTGTTCTACTTTTCATGATCCAAACAATGCAACATCAGCTCTAATAAGGACTGTCAGTTTATTTACACAGACTAGCTAATAAAAAAGTAGCAATGCTCTTGCAAAACTATGTAGCATGAGAATAACATACAATAATGGTGTTATCACCTTAAGACTTGTAGAACAAAAACTACCCACATCTAGTTCCCCTTAAAAGGCAAATAAGGGAACAACAATCTAGACGACTGATCCTGTCATAATTTCATCAAACCACAAACCACATAGACATTTAAACAAACGATTAACCCACAGATCAACCCTTAGGACAGAAACAAAGGACAACCCACAGACTGTGCTTAAACCAAACCATTTGTAAATACTAGTTGTAAGTCATATTTACAAGAAGAGCTTCTCAATAGTATTCCAAAAGACTGCAAAAAACAGCCCAACAGACTGTTTTATTTCCAAGAAGCCAAAATACACTCAATCCACTAGCTTTGTCTGGCAGAACACTAAAAAATCGCTCTGCATATCTCCATTCATAAAAGTGCAAAGAAAAAAATCCTTGTTTGTATTATTGTCATATTTTAATTCCATTGGGGTACAGAGTCACCAAGGAAGAAATATATTTTTATACCTAAACCTATTTAGGTATTCCCTGAGGGGAGCCGGCTAATTTAATTCACATCTCACTATTGTACCTCCAAAAAGCAACACATTCTTCGATGTGGGCTTGAAACAGGCATTGCAAAAATAGTGCAGAATTTGCAGTATTATAACCAAAGTAGCACTTAAGGTACTCTCGTAAAGTGTGTTGTTCAAATCAATTCAAAACAGAGAAAAATCTCCTCATTACCTGCCTACATAAATTGCAATTTACATGTACATACATACAAATACAAATCTTGGCCAATCATACAAATCAAAAGCAACAGTGAGTGTTACTTAACTACCTTACCAATCCAAGGCATCAAAAACCGACAGCAAGTGTTGCATCAAAACAACCTTTACCAATCACTTAGTGTCCAAATTCTAACTGCCAAGTTCTGAATGACCTAACTGTTGTTTTTAGGATACTCACGTAAAAAAGGTACTCAGTCAGGAGTGACATCATGTGGAGGATCAAAATCAGGAAAAGCAGAAATATACTAGGCTGCAGAGACAGAGAATCCCCAGAATCTCCGTGCACAGAGTTCCTCCTTAGTAGGGTCCTGTCCTGTCCTCCACAGTAGATTTCTGTCTCCTGGCAAGATCACTCCCTTGTATAGCCACTTCTCTGATGAGGTCCACGTTGGAGCGTCATTTGAAGAACATAGAAACCTTCTCAGGGGTCTCACTGATACTTGGTCCTTTTAAACCAACAAAGAAGAAATTGGCACAGAAGCTGAAATATAAAAAGAATGCATTTATACACCTCAGATGAGGGAGACTATGTCACACAGACGTCTTAGCAACTGAATGAGGCAGTCTAAGGAGTATAGAAAACAGAGTTCTTATATATGCTTAGGGTTACATAGTCAGCATAAGGCCAAGGGGCAGTCCTGGCGCTTGTAAGCATGCAAAATGACTAATATGGACATACAATATCTGCTTGCTTAACAAAGTGGGAGGAGCTAACAGTTGCTAATTCTGGTGAACACATCCTGACATTTACAGACTAGGAACAGCTGCAAGCTCAACTGAGCATGTGCGAAGGTGGAAGATGCTACATATAGTTTGTTTCTAGGCAGATTACAAGAGCAGTCAACACTGAGGGAGGACAGAGCACATGGCGAGCATGTGGCAGCGCATGGCAAACAAGATGGCTGCCAGAAATACAAAATGGCTTTCAGCTCATGCTAACAAATCCCTCCAATCTTTAACACTTGTACATAACCAGCCAGTGTCCCTGTATGCCAGCTTGGAACCACAGTAAAGTAAGGGACACTGCCTTCATCCCAAACCTTTGAGGTGGAGGCTACTGTGAAATAAGAGCAATCCCCAGAGCAGACCCAGCAGGCGACACTGCCCAAGACTGTTGTGCTGAGGCTGCTCTGAGGAACACTTACAAACTGTGAGGAGCCATGCACAAGGACATCCAACACTAATGTGGGCTGGCCAGACACTGAAGGAGGCCCAGCATGTTATGAGGAAAGACTAGGAGAGGTCCTGGACCCTCAGCACAAAGAAATATTAGCCTGCAAAGAAGCACTTCAATCCTCCCATACTTGCCAGCTGCCATTGGGTTGGGTGAGACTGTTCAAGGCCAGAAGGCCTGTTGAGGACTTGCACAAACCTAGCACATAGCACTGTTGAAGTCAACTCATAATACTAAACTTACGTTTTGTCACATGGGGAATAATGAGGCAAAATCTGGGGGGCACCTGTCAGTACAAAATGAGAAATAGCCAGCCTCACTAGGAGGGGACTGAGGAGGCTCAGGGATATCACCCAGTACAATGCTAGCCTGCTGACCTTAAGATAATGTGGTTATGTTTTATTGTGTTGCCTCTATGCTTTGGGTGCTCATATCAAAATACTACTTTTTTCATAAAAGTGAGTAATTGACTGGACAATTCCGTATTGCAGTTACTATTTATACTTTAGGTCTTGCATCTCTGTATGACTCACGCCTGCCTCCCTTTGAAGAGCACTGGGATGCTCGACGTGCACCCCCACTGAGCATCAAGGGCTGAAAGGAGTAGTACTTGGCCGAGTTACTCAGGATCCATAGTAGGTCAGGCCCGGGACATCAGGAGTAAAAGGCCCACCCCCCATGGTTAGGACAAGCAACTCTTTGAAAACATTTGCAGGCAGAATAAAACTTTACTCGCTCCTGTCTCTAAACTGTTTTCCATTTCTTGTGTCAGTCAGTGCTATATAATAAAGCAGCAACATGATCTTACAAGCAAATGTCACTACATTTCTCAATGAAGTAGTGATATCTTCAGAACATCAAAATATCCCTAAAATACCTCCTTGTGGGATGTCATATAGTGACATTCCACAAGTAGGTGCCAAAAGGAATACAAACCTTTTGCAGACGGATTTCATAGATATGACTTGTACCAAATTGTGGGGCTATGTTAAATAAACTATGGGCCAGTGTAAATAAGTAGAGCAAAAACATTTGCAAAATTGCTATAGTTCATATTGCAGTAAGATTTTTGCACACTTAAGGGTTTGAAATGTGTAACATGTTCAATCCTAATAGTGCTTCTAAATTATTTTAAATACAAAATAGAGATTTTAACAAAGTAACTTTAATTTATGAATGACTATTTCTAAAGAAGATTTAGAAACCTCATCTTTACATCTGTTTATATTTTTATGCCACACGTGCCATATTTAATTTTTTTTAAATGTTGAAAATGTATTTTGTCAACCCATTATAATGTAAAGAGGGTCACTCTATTGTTTGACCATGCTCAAATCTCTTTTCTTCATTCCATGTTACAAAGGCAGACAAAATGGCGCAAACCGATTTTCCCTTCTACCTATTCGCACCAGTTCAAATATACTCTGACTTCGAACAAAAAAGAAGTACCCTATGCACACACAAGAAAATACAATACGTTGTATAAGAGTCAATATACAATACACAATGCAACAAAGCAACAGAAAATTAGGGGATCTCCTGCGAGGTAATACTCTAAAGATATTCTTTATTGTGTCAAACAGCCAGCCGACACGTGTTTCATCGCTTACGCGAATTCTCAGGGCTTGACGTGGCTGTGTCGAGCATAGAGGTCGCTCCGCCGGTGATACTTCCGACCCAGCAGGGCCCGTGACCTTTATGTTGATTATCAGGGATGTACAATCCAAACAATGTGTCGAGGAATAGGCCTTCCCGATAAGGAATTCCAGTGAAAATAGCAAATGATGGTGTGGAGAAACGAATATTCTCCCGGGTCACCGTGTTCTCCAAACCAGGAACACGGTGACCCGGGAGGACGCGACTTGAATTTTGTTTGCTTCAGATTATCATTGAGATTTCGTCCTCATCATAGAGTTCAATTATACTCCCGGGCTCAGCACTTTTTCTCCAGACTCTGGGGAATCGCGAGAGACATATTTGTTTCTCCACACCATCGTTTGCTATTTTCACTGGAATTCCTTATCGGGAAGGCCTATTCCTCAACACAGGGTGTGGATTGTACATCCCTGATAATCAACATAAAGGTCACGGGCCCTGCTGGGTCGGAAGTATCACCGGCGGAGCGACCTCTTTGCTCGACACAGCCACGTCAAGCCCTGAGGATTCGCGTAAGCGATGAAACACGTGTCGGCTGGCTGTTTGACAAAATAAAGAATATCTTCGGAGTATTACCTCACAGGAGATCCCCTAATTTTCTGTTGCTTTGTTTCATTGTATATTGTATATTGACTCCTATACAACGTATTGTATTTTCTTGTGTGTGCATAGGGTACTTCTTTTTTGTTCTATTAGTTGGTAGACTTGTTTACTAACTGCAGAGTGGTTCCAAGTGTTTTCCACTCGCCCAGTTGCACCACCTCCATACAGCACGTCACTTATTCTATGCGCCTACTAATGGCTGAGCGCCCAATGCTTCTCTGACTCCTAAAACCTTTCAGGATATACTCTGACTTCGAAGCTGCATAGCTATGAAATAAACACAAGAGGCCATTTTACACAAAGAGCACTCTGCCCCAGTCTGCACCATGGGTGTTTTTAGGTCTCGCCTTGCGTTGCAGCGCATGCGCTGCTCGCTCTGTGAGCCCTCGTGAACAAGGAAATTTCAGAAGGGGACTTGAAGCCCCGCCCATCAATCCCATTGGCTGGAGTCATCCTTTATGCAAAATGCAGGTGTCCCATTGAAAGCGAGGCTTTCTTGTTACCGCCCTGTCTCCTTCTGCGACGGCCCATCCGGACTCGATAGTGTACTCACGGAGATTACACAGTGGGCTTTATCTGGTGGGTGAGCACTATTTTCTTTCACTCGTCTTTGTTAAAGGCAGCGGCATGTTTATTTTTGCATTGCGCTTTCACTTCAAGTGAAAGTGTGATGCAAATATAAACAAGAGGGTGCCTTTCTGCAATGGTGAGCGCTTGTTTTTCATGTGCTGGCGTTTCTGGTGAGTGAAAAGTTTTCTTTCGCCGTCTGATCTGGGTTTCTTTCATTTGTTTGACTTGCTGCAGCATCTGTGGCCTGCTGCTGGTATACTATGATCTAATTAGTGCCACTATTGTTTGGACAAGGGGGTCTCCCCAGGCTCTTTGAGGGGACCGGAGATTTGGTGAAGTGGGTGGAAATAAAAGAGGGTAAAAGTTCTGGCCTGGTTTCCCACGACTAATCTCACATTTTTTAACGCAATCATCATTAAAAAATGTGAGATTTGTCGTGGGATATTCCCTAAAGAAATGTGGACATTTGGTGTAGATTATAAATATAACTTTGTTATTGTGAATATTGATAAATTGACTATGCTAAGATGGCCGGCAATTATCCTCATGAATGTAAAGTTCCTTGCCGTTATGGGGTGTGTAACCTTAGTAACGGCAAAATAGTTAAACTGGAGTACTCGCGGCGCAAAACAATGACACTGACGAAGGAAACAAAACGCGTCTGTCTTGAACTGCTGCTGGCTGATTAAAACTCTTCTACACCTCCGACTGGAGTGCTCTTTTTTTACTTCTTTTATAAGGAAGGGAGTTCTTTGGACTGTGAAAAAAAAAATATATATACATATATATTCACTGAAAAAAGCATAGGTTTCAGACCTTATATAGTTAGGAATTAGCATTTAAAAAACCTATGTTTTTTTCAGTGATATATATATATATATATATATATATATATATATATATATATATATATATATATATATATATATATATATATATATATATATTTATATATATATATATATATATAAAATCTCTTCTCATTTTGCAATCTTAAATTGGCGTAAATCTGTTTTAAAACCTGAAGGTGTTTTTTCCTTCATTGCCTGTATTTCTTTGTACTTGTATTTCATTGGCTCCACTTTCTGTACTTTTTACATTGCTGCCTTTTCAATGAGGTACGGTTTGAGCAGTGTCTCTGGTTTTGTTTGCACAATTATAGAACCGTGTTTTCCTGTTTGAAAATCCTCAAACAAGATGCCAAAATAACTCTGGCTTTTAAAGCCAAAAAAGCGGAGATAAACCCCCTTGATAATATGCCCCTATATTAGCTAAACTACCTTACCATATTGCACATTAACACCAAAATCGGTATGCAAACCCACACATCTGAAAATGCAGTAGCCGGCTGTTAGGGCGACCAGCAGTATGCTTACTACATGCGTGTATTTACCAGGAAAAGAGCACCTGTACAACCTTTGGAATGCGTAAGCACTTTGGCATGGCTCTGTCGTTGGCCAGAAAAACCTAACTCATTAAAACTAACAAACACTGACTACTTCCTTCCACAAAACTGAGTCGGGCTCGGCAGTGGCGTAACGAAACTTGAGGGGGACGCAGTCATACTTTGCTTGACCAGGTTATTTTATACAATATCTTATATATATTTATATCTCAACAAGCATATGCAATGCAATAGGTCTCGCATTTACATGAGTTAAAGCTATTGCCATTGTAAATGACAATGCCTTTTATTTATGTTTTAAAAACCAAAATAAAAGGCATAGCCATTTAGAATGCCAATAGCTCAAACATGCGTAACTGCGAGACCTACTGCATTGCAAACGCTTATTTTACTGGGTACCTTGGACATAGACGAGTGCACCTATTTAGAGCACACTGATCTGACACAAACACATAACTGTGCTGCAAAGTCTTCATTATTGAATGGTGGACCAGCTGTCTAAAACCACCCATGCACCTTTCACGGCAGGTGCTGTACCCAGCCTCAGTTTCAAGAATAAGGCATGGATACCCCCCACTCTGGGTGCATTATTTGACATCACTTGCCTGTGCGGTGGGATGCCTGAGAGTTACAGAGAACGTCTGACCAGGCCCACAGGGCACCCACTGGGTATCAATGACTGTGCGACCCTCATAGATGCTTCCATGCTCGTGTGCCTGTGTTTGTAATAGAATATTGGATCAAAACACAATGGTTCTTTTGGACAATGTGCGGATAAATGATAAGTAACTCCACAGTAGCAATTTTAAACAGAGATTAGGATGTCAAAAGGAGAAAATTGTATATACAAACAAAAAGGGGTAAACATTTTTGTTTTGTGCAATATTCAGTTTTATACAAGTATTATCGGTATAAAAAATAGGTAGTGCTCGTTGTCTCATGTGAAAAAGATCCAAAGAAAAGGAATTGTGACATATTACAGTATCAAATACGGGGGCATAGTATCAAGCAGGGTGTTAAAAATGATCGCCGTTTTAGCGGCAGTTTTATGGGCTTGATAATATGGCGTTGTGAATTCCAATAGAAACCCATGTTCTTGTGCTTCTATTGGAATTCTCCAGGGCATATTATCAAGCCCATTATCGCGCTTTAGCTGCAGTTTTCTGCCGCTAAAACGGCGATAATTGTAACGCTCTGCTTGATAATATGCCCCAAAGCTTCTTGCTATATAAAAACGACCATTCATGAATAAGCAATATCCTAAAGGGGCTACTTTTGGACATCACAGGTGCCAGAAAAGGTTAATTTTGATATTAATTGTTGACGGATTGGGGGTCTCATTAGGTTCTTAAGATAAGGGACATCGGAAATAAAACAAATCAGATACTCAGCTAAAAGGCAAAATAGACCCCGAGCAATTTGAGTGGATAGGCGGAGGATGGAAGGTGTACCTGGTAATTCAATGGGCAATGTGTCCCAATATTTGAAGTGTTATCCATAAAAAGTGAGAAAGAACAAGGGGGTCTTACCCACAAAGGCCACAGCCGGTCGCTTGTTGGAAAAATGGGAAGAATGAAAACATAAACGTTAAAAATGTTGTAACTGAATTCTCAACACAGTTTATCAAAATAACGGCCAAAATATCTGTTAAAGCGTACCCTTGTGAGGGGGAAGGGCACGTGAACCAGCATAGAAATGGAGGATTGGACTGCAGAAGCTATTGACACATCAGATGTGTGTTGCAATTAAAGGGAGAAGGGGGTATGTGTCAGAAGCTTAGGTAACAATGCATGCATTACTAACATTATCAAAAGCATTAGCAATCATTATGCGAGTTATTAACGTTGCCACCCAAACAGCAGGGCACTTTTAGACGTGCGTTGGAGCCCTGAAACTGATTCGAGTCTCGAAGAGAGAGGGCGTGCAAGTTCAGCCTCACTCTAGCACCAGGACCGGGAAGGACAGCCGCGCCCACAGGGGATTGAAGCCGGGGGATTGCTGTAGACAGCTTCCCGCCGCCGATGCTGCTAGTGTGGGGCACCTGCACCAGGTGCAGCCAATTAAATAGCTTTGTGCGCTGCTCGGCTGGCAACGTGCATATTGTGCCAACTGCAAAGACGTGAAAGACAAAGTAGAGAGAGATAAGACGTCTTCAGTATCAAGAGAACACTTCATCACACATTCTTCCGGAGAAATCGATTGAGCATTTTGTGGGAATTTATAATCCCTCAGTTAGTCATGTCCATCATGAGCTCTCTTTGCTAACTACCCATCAGTGCAACTTGACATTCAATATAGAAGGAGACCATTAAGCCATAGAACACATGACAGGTCACAAGGTCCCTGGTCCCAATAGATTTCCTGATGATATGTTCAATGTGTCACCTGAACTTTGAGCCCCGATCATAACCCGCTTGTTTTTAAATTGGCTATATGTACAGGTCTCCCCAATTTGTGGTCTCAGTCCATTATCACCCCTCTATTAACAAGGAGCCAGGGCTGGCTTATCTGGGAGACCTCATTCATTGCTCTGTGTCCCTTGATTAGGTGGCTTACCACATGGGTGAGACCTGAGAATCACTTTAATAGGGAGATACTTATGGATTGTATGCAGCTTCAAGTGTGCAGGTCAATTAAATGTTGAGAATACATATGTAAATATTATTACAATTGTTATGCACAAGAAAATAATTGAACCATTAACAACAGAATAGAATTATAGTTATGATTTTGATATTTCGTTATGTATAAAACTTTTGTTTATGTCTATGATCATGTGACCTGAGAGAGAAAGGACGGGGAGGCGGGCTTGCACTGCATTATAAAAAAGAAAAAATAACGTTGAATTGTTGCATGTGAACAAGGGCTTTGTAAGCCCGAAACGCGCCTTGCCCTCGCTACCTTCAACCCTTGGATAATAAATTCATCTGTGTATCCAGTTCGTGGTCCGTCTCCTCATTGCCTGGAGGGTTCTGATCTTTGCTAGAACCAGCAGTGGCTGTTTTTGGAGTTTGCGCAGATTCAATTACGGAAGTCAGCTTGCTTCCGTTCACGGACCCCCTTCTCAACAAGCAGGCATCCGCGATCAAGCTACGTCTTTTTCAAGTTTCCTGATGGAATTATAATGCGGATGCCCCCTCTTGCGGCCTGATATCCAGGATTTCCCGGCGTGTAGAGGCGTTTCTCAGCGGCCGAGTCGGAAGGCACGGCTGCAGCGTTCTGCAGCTACAACGCGGGGAAAACTACCACACGGCGAAAGCGGCAAAGCAGAGGTGAGGAGGTCACGTCCCCGGCTGGGGAAAGGGACCACATCGCACGCCGAACCGAGCAAACAGAAATAAAGGTGCGTGCTATATCTAACAAGTACTGGGTTGAAAGCGAGGATAATGTCTGCGGAGGAGTTCCGTGTGAGGGAGGAAGAAGCGGAGCATTTGTTTAACCAGGTCTTAATGCCCAGCAGCAATGTTGAAAAAACTGCCAGCAATTTAACGACACAAGCTGAAACTGACATCAAAAGCCTGTACAAAGCTTTAGAAAAACAAAAACGGCTTGAGGCAACTAAATGGTGGGAACATTATTCCTTGTCCAAATATGCTGAAGTAAAACGTGTACCAAGAGGCTTGAGAATTATGTTGGCCCCAAGCTTCGAAAATCCCAACCCTCTAATGGTAAAGGAATGGAGTCAAAGCAATCTAGCTGCCTCTATGAACTTGGTCCACATTTTAATCAAATATGCTGCAATTGATAGAGAAGCCATCCTGTCAAATATCAGTAAACTAGAAGAACAAATAAGTGCAATTGAAGAAACTGAAATTATTAAAAAATTGAAAAATGAAATGCAAGAGAGACTGAAAAAACACACTGACAAAATCAAAGCCAGAAAAGTGAGCAAATTTGCGCGTGATGCGGCAGACTATGCCAATGGCCAGATATTTACATTTGCGCGCAAATGTAATGCTACTAAACGACAACAATTCAGAGGCAAAGGCACTGGGGCAACAAAAGAGCCAATTACATCCACAGTGACTGAAGACCAACAACCTGACATGGGGAGTTCCAATTCTGATATCGCTTCAATATCCAGCGAGTCAGTGAGCTCCAATGATGACACAACTACAACTGGCCTCCCATTACCCATTTTTGAAATAGATGAGGAGATGGGTTTTTTAGTGGAGGAAAGGTTGCGCACTTTGCGACCACGCCAAAAGAACATAACAACAACCGCAGAAACAAAAAAAGACGGGAAAGGAGAAGGAAATGCAAAGAAAGGAGGATGGAACAACAACAAGAAAACAAATCAGACATGGAAGAAGAAAAAACAGAATTAAATCTATCCATTGTCAATTTGTCGGATGTAACCTTAACAAAGGCGGAGCAGCAACTTCTACTTTTGGGTCTCAATTTCTGCCCTGAACAAAATTTTAAATATGCGCCCACTAGAGTAGATGTATATCGTTTCATCCGAAAACTTAAATTGAAAAAATTCTTTGCACTACAAAAATTAAAATCCTCTTCTAACAAAGACACAAATACTGGCATGAACAATATTGAAAGCGTGGCACAACTTACTGCCTCTGATATACCACTATTTCTTGACATAAATGATTTAGACAATGCTACCAACTCTCAACCCCTGATCAATGACGGCGAAACCAGCACACAAAAAAGATTAGAGAAAATCCATGTGGCTCAGAAAGGTGCTGGTATTACGCCATTCAAAGGTAAATCTGACTTTGTACCGATCATGGCAAAAGATGCAGTAGATGTTTTTCAAGATTGTATAATTGCTGACATCAAGGATTTGTACAAAAGAACCAATAATCAAAAGAAAAAGAAGTACAGTGTGCAACGGGCTAAATACTTTGAACTTATGAAAAAGTTAAAAGACAACCCCAATATTGTAATAAAAACTGCAGATAAGGGGGGTAATATTGTTATTTGGCCAAAATTTGAATACTCTACTGAGGCATTAAGACAATTGCAAGATGCGGCATGTTACATGAAGTCTAATAACAAAGAGTATTCGAAAGCTAATGAGGTTCTGCACAAACTGCTTCTGAAATATCGTAGGGAAGGCCTCATCTCTGCTGATGAATTTAAATTTATGTACAATGAGCATCCCGTTCTGCCGTCTCTGTACCTCATTCCCAAGGTCCACAAAGGAACAAAACCAATTCCTGGAAGGCCCATCATCTCCGCTATTAACAGCTGCGGAGAAAATGTGGGACAATATATAGACTTTTTTCTGCAGGATTGGGTCCAAAAACTCCCAAGTTTTGTTCGTGATACAACAGACTTTTTAGCCAAGATAGAGGATCTGGAATGGCAGACTGACATGTTACTCATCACCCTTGATGTTGAACAACTATACACTAGTATCTCTCACCAGGATGGTCTTAATGCTACTAGTTACTACCTTGGTCAACGACCTGCTGAAATGTATGAACACAACAAGGTGATTCTAAGTTTAATTAACTGGTGTTTAAATAACAACTATTTTACATTTGGCAAAGAAGTCTGGAAACAATAGAGGGGTGTGGCCATGGGGGCCTGTTTCTCCCCCAGCTACGCGTGTCTACACGTCGGCTGGTGGGAGGAGCAGGTCCTCCAGGTCCAACATCAAACTTGGGTGCGAGAGAAAATTGTCAAGTATCTTAGATATATCGATGACATTTTTATTGTGTGGCAAGGGGATGAAGAAGAAGCGCTAACTTTTATTGCTGAAATTAACAACAATCCCCTTAATCTAAGATTTACTTCTAACATAAGTGCCAGGCAAGCTGAATTTTTAGATGTCAAGATATATGTAGATGACAACAATCACATCCAGACTACTTTGCACAGAAAGGCCACGGCTGGCAATACCACACTCCATGCCTCAAGCCTACATCCAAAGCACACTATCCACAGCATACCGTACGGAGAAATCCTAAGGTTAAAAAGAATATGTAGTACTGCTGTGGATTTCCAACGATGCTCTGACGAATTAAAAGTCAGGATGAAAGCTCGTGGTTATTCTGACCACATTTTTAACCAGGCTCTAGCAAAAGCTGAAAAACTATCTAGAGCTAGTCTGCTGGTTAACAAAAATAGTATGCTCACCAACGAAAGTGAAACAGAAGATATAGAGTGTCCTAGATTTATTACAGACTATAGTAGCCAGGAAAATAAAATCAGACAAATCATAAATATACACTGGTCTACTATTCGAACTGACACTGTTTTGGGATGCATGCTACCTGACAAACCCTTAGTTACATTTAGACGAGCACAAAATATGGGCGCTATTCTTGATCAAAGTAGCCCTGAATTGCAACAAAAGCCCAACTGGCTAGTATCAGCAGGTTTCAGAAAGTGTACCTCTTGCAGAGCGTGCAAGTTCGGAATCAATAAAACCCACTGTAGAACACCGTTTTCTACTGCTGATATTCCGATTAAAGGTAGCCACACGTGCAAAACTGAATTTGCTGTGTACGTCCTGACATGCACTTGCGGCCTTAACTATATTGGCAGTACAAAACAGCAAGTGCACGTCAGGATTTTGCAACATATCAGGGCTATTCTTCATAGCGACCAGGCATACCCGGTGGCTCGCCATTTTGAGAGTACGCATAACAAAGATCTTAACTGTCTCTCATATTATGTGATAGCTTCTGTCCCAAAACTTAGAAGAGGAGGCAACAGGGAGCTGAAGTTAAGGAGATTAGAGTCAAGTTTGATCCTCGAATTCGATAGCAAATGGCCGAATGGCCTCAACAACACGGAGGATCTACGCCATTTTCTATAATAACTTACTCTAAATATCTGTAAATCATGAATATCTCAAATTATCCAGGCTTCCTGTTAGTACCCTCTTTTTCACCCTAGATATGTCAGGCTCCCTGTGATCTGGGGTGGTATTCTGTTTTTCCTGAATTCTCCTTGTAAATATCTCTGTCCATACATTGTAATTAAAGTGGCTGGTCAAGTTCCTTGTCAGCCACTTTTCTAATTATTGCTCCGCTTCCTCCTATCCAATATATATATATTTATATATATATTTTTTCACTGGGTTTTTAGGTATATATATATTTTTTGTACCTTAGATGTGAGAACTGATTTTAACACTTATTTATAAATGTGGTGTCCTTTTCTATAACTTTTAACTGATGATCTATTTATACTGGTATTAATAGGTTTTATGTATGTATTTATTCAGACCAACAATAAGGAAACAAATTTAGATTTCCTTTGTGTCTAGATCAACATACATGTACCATTTACACAGAATGTTATCATCATAAATTCTCAGCACTTTGTTTCCCTTTTCCTCATAATTAATTTTCCCTCCATTGGCACTTATGCACTTTATTAATCTCTACTGAATTGCAGATTGCGATTCAACAACACTGTTAATATTTGCACTTTTTCCACCACCCCGTCCCCCATTCTATTAAAGGTCGCGATAATTGGTACAATTTGTTAAATGTACCTTGCACTAATGAAATAATTGCGATTAACTTAATGGTTCTATACAAATTGCATAATTTTGTACTTTTTGCTATTTTGCACAGGCCTTTTGCTAGGATTTGCACAGGGATTTATCCCATAATACTCCTATTATAATTACGCAACTTTGCACATATGTCAGTGCTTATATAGCCGTCTGCTATAATTTGCACAGGGATTTGTCCCATACCAGTTTGGAAAGCGGAATATATCTGGTTTCTATGAATGGATGTTGATTGTGCAATACTGCACATAGGCTTATGCTTGTTTTTTGGATTTATCCAGTAAAATTTAAATATTATTACAATTGTTATGCACAAGAAAATAATTGAACCATTAACAACAGAATAGAATTATAGTTATGATTTTGATATTTCGTTATGTATAAAACTTTTGTTTATGTCTATGATCATGTGACCTGAGAGAGAAAGGGCGGGGAGGCGGGCTTGCACTGCATTATAAAAAAGAAAAAATAACGTTGAATTGTTGCATGTGAACAAGGGCTTTGTAAGCCCGAAACGCGTCTTGCCCTCGCTACCTTCAACCCTTGGATAATAAATTCATCTGTGTATCCAGTTCGTGGTCCGTCTCCTCATTGCCTGGAGGGTTCTGATCTTTGCTAGAACCAGCAGTGGCTGTTTTTGGAGTTTGCGCAGATACATATGTATGTATACATACAGCGCTGGGATGCCCATGGGTAGCCATGCACTTTATAAGGCCTACTTCCATTCCATATGTAATACCTTTGTAAAGCTAGGTAGAGCAGCTTTGTCTGATTCTCCATAAATCTTTTGAAGGCAGACATTCCTTGGACATGGAAGAACTTTCTGCCATGGCAGAAAGCTGAGAGCGAGAGTATAGAACTCAAGAAGCCCTTGGTGTGAGGAAATATGCAGATCTTAAAAGTGGCAATTATTGAACCCTATTTGCCTAATGTATCCAATGGACATCATCGGTTCCTTCTTGTTTTAATCAATTTCATCTGTTGCTGATCCTACCTAGGCCTATTACTGCAAAAGTGCAGCCGATACCCTGCTCATGTGATAGTCTTTCTGCTTAGTATCTAGTGCATTGTATGTGTTTGTGTGCTTATTATGATGTTTCCCATAGATTCTATGGGTACCTTTGCTGAAATCTTTTAATTTTGTCTGGGGTAAGCCTGCTGTTATCTAGCTTCAGTTACTCCCTGATGTTCACTTTACTTATGCTGTTGCCTGCTTCTTCACTCCATCACTCAGTCTGAGGAAAGGTGCTTGATGGTTTGGGCCCTGTTAGGCCATATGGACCCAAATATCATGCACTTTAATGTGACTTGCTGCCTCTATGATACTGTTTTAAGCGACTCTTAGTCAAGGATTTACTGAAATGGCCATGACTTTGCTGTATGGTTTGTACATCTGGTTAATTTTTACAATATGTATATGTCAGTTTTGATGTTAACTATGTATAGTCCAGAGATGCATTGTCTTAACCTATTATTTGATTGTACTGTCTTTTATTGTTTTTTTATACTTTGTTTTAAAAATTATGATGAATTTTGTTATTATTGTTTGATGAATTCAATGATGTTATCATGTCCTTTTATGGCCCAACCAAGACCAAATAAAGTTTTTTATGATGATAATGACAGACAGTTGGCATTTTTCTGCCCTATCCATTATCTGTTTAGTGCCTGTAACCTGTCTTTGGTCACATGACTGGACCCATCGCAAAGACCTGCATACACTCTGCAGCCTGCAACGACTTAGTAACCATCACTGAGTGACGCATCTCGGCACAGGCCCTTGCATCTCTTATCAATGGCAGCCTCAGCAACAATTCTGCATTGGAGCAGCGCAGCTCTGTGAAACCAATGCATCACCACAACCATGCGCCATATCCTTGATGCTGGATTTTGCATCACAAGCCCTGTCGATGGGATCCTTGATGATAATGGTGGCCTTCGCAACTGTCTAGCCAAATCTCAGAACCATCACATTGCTTCATCTGCGCAAGGCATCTTCGATGCAGATCCACGCAATGCTCCTCAAACTATGATTGAAGGTACTGTTCAGCTGGCCTAACTGGGTCACTGCAGCCAGCCTGCACATCATTGCATTCAGCCTGAACTCGTATCTTTGTCCCAGTTTGGCACAGCCAGATTACTACAGCTGGCGCTGTACGCCTTTTGGCACTATTTGTTTTTAAAAATTTTAAATGCAATAACTCATATTCTACTCTTTTGATTTATGTATTTTTGATCTTATTTTATACATTATAAATATAATTCGCTCTAGTCTTCTGATCCTGTTGTGTTTTGTTTTCACTGTGTTACTGTTTGAAGTGTTGAAGAAATACTTTCCACATTACCTCTGAATTAAGCCTGACTGCTCAATGTACACATAAAAGCCGTTTTAGGAAATGATTTTCACCCACCTATTGGGCCCGATTCACAGAACTAACTTACTACAAAATCCTAAACTTAATACCATTTGGGTATTCACAGAATGCACTTACTCATTTTGGTATTCACAGAACGCACTTACTCATTTTGGTATTCACAGAATGCACTTACTCATTTTGATATTCACAGAAGGCACTTACACATCAATGAGTAAGTGCGTTCTGTGAATGCCAAAATTAGTATGCCAAAATTAGTAAGTTACTCAAAATTTGTAAATTTCTTAAAATGAGTAAGTTACTCACGTTGGTATTCACAGAAGGCACTTACTCATCAATAAGTTAGTGCCTATTAGTTAGTGCAATTAGCTAATCGCAAATAAGATAGCGATTTCAAGGGTGCCAGGGGTGTCCAAAGGACACCCTGTAGCACCCCTGAAATGCAAATTTACACAGGTGTTCCGCACACACATGTCCAAAGGACATGTGTGTGTGTAACATGCAACTGAGAAAAATGCACTAAAGTGTTTTTTTCTATTTTTTCGCTATTTACCACGAAGTCAGACTTCGTGGTAAATAGCGGCCAAATATTGCGAATTCGCAATTTAAAATTGGTTAATGAATTGCATTTAAGGAATCTCAAATAGAGATTCCTTGAATGCAATTCCTCGCAAATATGCGATTTCGCAAAAGGCGATTTTTGCATTTGGGATGATGAATCCCAAATGCAAAAATTGCGCTCGCAAAGGGCCAGATTCTGAGAATCTGGCCCCCTGCGAGCCGATTTTTCGTTCATGAATCTGGCTGCATATCTTTTAGGGCCTTTTAGTGCTCAAAAATGTTTTTTATTAACTAGGTTTCACCTTTATCTCTTTCACCTTTTGATGGCTCAGCCACGTGGGTATAGCGGAGGTCAGAGTTTAGCGTCCTGTGGCTGCGATGGTATGACTCCACAGGACATGCTTCACTATTCTAATGGTTTGAAATTTTTATAGGATTCCTTGGAAAAAATGTATTATCCCCATCCTGAACTTTCTGGATTTTAGGCAGGTGTGAGCAGCTTTTATCTTTTATCTTTTTTTTATCTGGAAACACCATTTTTTATGCTCCTAATCTTTTTAAATCAGCAGTGAAGCTTAGAGCCTTTTGCGACTAATTGATGTTTTTTTTCCATGTGTTCCAGTATATAGGGCTGTGGGATTTTCTGTGGAGTTAGGTTTCCTGTGCTGATCTCCTTCCCTTTTAAAGAACTGGCACACAACTGTTTTTTAAAATACTGCGCTTTTATTTGTATGTATTGTATAAATGTTTTTTTAACTGTGAGCTGTCAATCATGTTACATTTTTGTATACCATACTGTTTTAGACTACTTGTATGTTTTTTTGTAAAAACTGAATAAAGAGTATTTGATTTGATTTCACTGCTCAATGCCAAGTTACCCGAGGTTTGAGCACAGGTTAATATAGTATTCGCTGGTGACTTCACCCTGAGAAGAATTGTGGTTGCTGACAAGAAAAGGTTCAATCCCTCAACTTAGTAATCCAATTTCCTACAGTGAGGTAATACCACTTGTGGTAAATACTTTCTATTCAAACTTTTCAACAGGAAAACACGTCAAAACTTGCGGGATGTGTTTTTAACATACATCATTTTGGATTTGTTGCCTTTTGTTCTGGGCCTTTTCCCTGTTTCACCTGCCAGAAACAATCAGGGGAAAACTGTGAGGAGGTGATAATTATCACACAACAAACAGAGATTGGAATCTAGCTCTGAACTCATTATGAGGACCTTTAAAGGTTAACTGGATGTGCTTCAGTACCTCCCCCACCCACTAGTTGCCAGACTCTACTGTAACAACACTGCGTAGGGGCTTCAGGTATGCAGAATTTGCTGGTCATCTCCAAAGCATCCACTACACAGTCAGTGAGCAGTCTCTCTGCAAACAAAAAGGTAGGCCTCTCTGTTACAGCCTATAAAATACCTCAAAAAATGTATGTAGGTTTTTCTCAATATTTCGTTTATTTCTTCACAGTACAAAGTTTTGGGCCCAATTCACAAAAGTAATCTGAGACAAAATCCTAACTTTACGACTTTCGGTATTCACAAAAGGCATTTAGGAGTAGTACAGTTAGAATTCCTAACTTTACTACTCCTAAACTGAGAAAAATCCTAACTTTACGATTTTTGGTATTGACAAAAGGCATTTAGGAGTAGTAAAGTTAGGAATTTGTCATAGATTACTTTTGCGAATCGGGCCCTAATATTTTCTGGATACATCACCAAAAAAACTAACATAACAAGCATCC
Organism: Lissotriton vulgaris; assembly: GCF_964263255.1. Taxonomy (NCBI): domain Eukaryota; kingdom Metazoa; phylum Chordata; class Amphibia; order Caudata; family Salamandridae; genus Lissotriton; species Lissotriton vulgaris. Next base: position 1,309,035,585 of record NC_141691.1, on the reverse strand, counting down.
CACTCACAATTTAAACAGTAAAATCATGTGTGAGAGAATAATAATTGATGAGCCACACGTCTACATGTAAATGAAAAAACACTTCAATATTCAATATTTTAACATTCTCCCCATGCAGCCATTTTAATCTACACAACATTGACTATAATCCACAGTTTTGGCCTTAACCTTCATCAGTATAAAACATTCTTTTTGGCTAAACATCATCTCAAATGACAGGTTCCTAGGCATCTATAATATACAAACCTTATGTTTAATATTATACACATTACAATAGTTCATTAAAATTCACACACATTCACACACATTCAAAAGGTAATCTTAATCTTCTAAGGACATAATCCAACCATACATTTCTTCTAATAGTTCCTTCTTAAGAATTATACCTTCTCCATATTGTTCATACATTGAAGTTAACTCGCAGTATGTTGGCTTTTTCCATTAGAGTATTCCTACAGTAAAAATACAGAAACATTATATATTATTTTATCAAAATTATCCATTTGCATGTGAGACCTTGCTTAGTTTTTTAGACCATTTATATCTGCACCTACTTTCCTGTAACAAACTGTTAGGGAGTTCTTCTCAAACTTCTCTGAAGAGAATTCATTCCTACTGCTTATGTTTATTGAGTGGTACAAAGAGACCTAATTAATCAATCTATAATTCCCCTTTACTATTTTATCAAAATCTGATAGGATTGTTCTCTGTTTATTGGTACTCTCAATAAGACAGATTCCTGCACAACCTGCCAGATATTTGTATCGCTTCACCTTTTCGATCCTAATTCAACCTCATTATCCAGGTCACCAGAAATTGCACAAGGATCATCCTTACTCTACCCAAGATCGTCAATCTGTTCAAGATCACTATATTGTTAATGAATGTTGTCGCAAACCAATGATTTTTATTCTCTAGTTGTCACCCATTGTTTACATCATTATGTCCTTTTATTCTCCTGATCCCAAAAAATCATCCATATATGTTATTTTTTGTAAAGCTAATTCAATCTGTATTGGAGCAACAATAAAATTACTTGCATCCACATGATCTAGAGGCTATTTATAACTTCTAGTCACAGAGACAAATTTACCTTCCAATTTTTCATTCTCCTCACCAAAATTACGTCACCTCCTCACAGTTATTATAGTTTCACCATTTTTCGGAATCTTTCATGCAAATGGATTATAGCAAAGCCAGAGGTGACTCCTCCGCTAAGGCTGGAGAAGTGTCGCCCCACTGCTCTTAATTAGTGTGATGAAAGGAAAAATAAAATGATAATAATTTGTTGTTATTATAATCTTATTGTTTCCGGCTCCTTTGTGGGCAGGGCTGCTCTGCTCTCAGAGCAGGGCAGGGGAGGAATGGTTTTCCCAGTCCAAGTACGCATGAATGCTTGTCTGGCCCTCTGGGGCCGGTCAAACATTCATGCACACTTTGCATGTTCTCCATGCATTACAGTCAGTGTGGAGAGGATGCCCAGGCCCCCAGTCTCTATCTGAGCACCGAACCATAGCTCTAAGACCACACATACTGCTGCATTGCAGCGCTGTGATTTGGTCAGTGGAGCCTGGGTGCGCTTCTTGGTTGTTGTTCCTGTCCAATGGAGGAGACACTGGGAAGAGACGCGGGACACAGCAATAAGATAAGTGGTTCTTTTTGTTAAACTTTTTTACATTCCCCTTCCTCCTCACCCCCACGTACCCAGCCTCACCACCCCGATCTGTGCCGGCTGCCACTGAGAAAAGTATTTGAGCGTACCTGACCTGAACTCTAAAATGTGGAGAACATACCATAGTTTAAAACCTGCTGTCTAATCAGTCTGTTTTGAGATATAAAAGTCATTATGTTTAGTGTGTTAAATTAACTCATCTTCTCAGTATGTGCCCGTCTTCACCATGAGAGTGTTTTCATTATTACATCTGTTGTCAAAAATGTTTGTGCTAAACCACCTAAACTTATACCTGGCACTCCAGAAGTCACTGATCCTTTCCTGTTTCTTCTCTTCCCATATGTGTAGATGTGCAAATCAGACACTATTCCTCTTTCTGTCTCAAAGTTGATGCATGTGTCTTAGTTCTGTATCGGACAAGTCAACTCCATTGTCTTTTTAACTCATTGCACATACTTTCAGACATTTTATTTAAAAACTCAAAAATGAGTCTCAATCTCTCTTCATACATTAATTCAAACAACTATTTTTTTGTGTAAGAATATCTTTACAAAATAAGCAAACGTATTAAATTACCTCGCCATGGCCATTCATCTCATTCAACCTACTATTTCTTGTGACACTTAGATCATTAATTTTTTTATTAATGTAATGGTCACTGATCACTTGAAATTTAGATGTAATCCAATTCACCACATATTTTAAGGAGATGTAAATTAACTCATAGTTATTAATGAATATCTATTCAAACTCATTATTTTATAGTACTGCTAAGCCCATCCAATCGATCTTCTTATTTAGAGCTTCATAATACAATGATCAGCCTGTTGAATTTATATGCAGGTGAACTTATCCTTCTCTACGTGGTCAAAGTTCTCCAATGGCCTGATGGAGTAAGGGTCATTTGAAAATTGACTATATGTCTGAACGCCCCATTAAGATGGATGGACACATAGACAATGTTTACATCCTGTCACTGCCAAGAAAACCTTGGTGGTAGGGGGCAGTAAAAACTAAAAATGCCCCCCTCATTATGGGGTATAAAACCCATAGCAAAAGCGGCATTGCTTTTTAAAAAAAAAATCAAAAACTCACTTTGGGGGTTTATGTTTAAAAATAAATAAAACTGTATTGATTTACGGTATCATGTTTGATGGAGCTGGACAGCAAAGTTCTAATACATTAATTACATTAATACAGTATTTATTGCAATCTGTCCACCAAATTGAAAATCAGCCATAGTTCCTCTTCAGATATTTTATTTTCAGAGTGGTTCATTTGGATAAAGTGTTTCCCAAATAGGCCCAATTCACTGTTCCGTCTTTTTGCATATATATGCTCTAAAAATCTACATCTCAATTTTATTGTATTCATCCCTACATATATTTTATCACAAGGGCAGTATATAGCATAATTCACATTTTGCGATCCTCAATTAATGTGATCATGTGTACACACATTTGGTTCTCCAAATCAATTGGCTTACAGAGCGCATGTACATATGCTAGCTACACAAGCCACATTTATGATTTCCTCTACTTTGTGGTAGTCCCCACATTTCTGTAACAGATGTTTGTTGATAATGTTGCACTGCATAACAGTGTATGGATTGAATATTGAGCCTGGATCCCCTTTTTTATGCAAACAAAGGTTTTGGAAGGTATTTAGTGATATCCCGTTCATTTGGACAGGATAAGTAGCAACACTCTGATGATCAAAGAGTGAAGAGTTAGAAGAAGCCACATTCACTCGCAATCCCACAACAGTTATCACAACTCAAAATACAAAAGGCAATTGTAACCACATACATCATCAGACAGATTAGATTGCATTACTGGTATCCCTGAGGTTGGCCTTATCTATGTTGAAGCTATCCCAGGAGGTGCAGGCAATCGCTCTACTGAATTCCACCCACCAGTGGGAATACGGCCCTATGGAACTTGAGCAAGGCATTGAAGTATCAGAGTATGAAGGATGCTCTGTAAGATGGTGTGGGCAGACAACGTCAATTTTAAAATATCCTGGAAAACTAAAGTACAAGTCAGAGTTTCTCTTTCGCTTTTGAGGCCTCTGATGGTGGAAAGAGAAACACATGGATGGATAGATGAGGAGGAGGAAAGCAACAGATTATGATTTCTAATGCAGCCACTTGCTGACTGGTTGACAAATAAAGGAGCATCCATTGGATCAGAGACAACATCTTATAAACTCCATTTGACTGAATCCAAAGTGGATGCTAATAGCATCTGTTGAGTAGATAGCTAATAATCAAGCAACGGCTCACATGAGATGAAAAGTTTTTTAATCAATTTTTTGGGCTTAAGTTGTGTTGCCAAAATGCTTGAAAGTACTTTGTGACATGAGCTCACTACCATGGCTCTCATAATGAGTGAACTCCTAATTGTATTGGAGCCTAGTTACCTGCCCCATCTTAATTACGACATCTGTGGAAACATTGCGAATCTCTTAATTTTCAACTGGAGATTTTGGCTGCTAAAAACAGCCAAATTCTTGTGGTTTGAAGTCCAACCCAAAATGGGGAACTACTGTGGGGATAAGACCCATAATTTCTGATACTCTGGTAATTTCCTATTTCTTAGTAAACCCTCAGGATCCAACTCAAAATGGGCTGGATTTTCACCACCCCAAGATATCGGTAGCCCTGGTATTGGTAAAACCAGGACAGATGAAAATTCTGTACATTTACCTTACCACTCAAAATTAGGACTGGACAGAGCTCGTGGAGTTATACTCCATGGAATTCTGAAGAGTTGCCAGAAAACGCAGCCAAATTCAGTGGATTTCTGCGAGCTGGAAGAGTAGGACAGTGCACACACACACACAGCACAATGATTCACCCCAGCTCTGCATTTGTACACCCAACACTTTAAACAATGCTCGCTCCCTAATCCTTTCTTGTGTACCAAAACTTGCTCCTTACATCATCACTCTCTTAGTACTTATCCGGTGAACAGGCTGGTTGCCAGCATACGCCTTACGAAATGGCAGCATCACCCCCGGCTCCTTAAGCGACCTCCTTTCTGCTCCTCAGCGTACACACCAAGCGCCAATATATATTATTGTGGACAGAAATTGACAAACCAAAGGCTTTTACAAATGCTATTTTTGCTAAAATCCAGTGTTGTCAAAGGGGCTCAATTCTTTGTTTTATAGCTTTGCTGGGAACACCTTAACATTACTATACCACTCTTTACATCCAACACCCATTCAGTTAGCCCTTGAATCTTCTTTTTATAAATTCTCAGGGTAATCTAACTGAAGGAACTGCAGACTATAACTTCCAGAATGCACCCATTGTTTAAATGAAATTCCATTTTATAGCTATCAAGTGTTAGGGGGAGATAGAGAAATGCATCAATTGTGCCAGGAGCAGTGTGAAACATCTGTACGCCTTGCTCGGCTATGTCAATGCAATTTAAAAATAATAGACTATTATAATTTCTCCAGTTATTTTTCATTGTCATCGAGACTAGCGCTATGAAGAGACGGTCATGCCTGAATAATTTCTTACCAGTTATACAGCTACTGGTGAAGGACACAGAGCCATCTCGGTTTATGACCCGGGTGTCCTATGGTGGGGGCCCATGGGACGACTGCTTAGATGAACCCCTGACTAGTAGCTACATTCTGCAGCATCACTTGTAGCACAGGGCTTAAACCTCCTTCTCTGTGATGGGCTTCTTGCAGGGTGCGAGAACACCATTGGCAAATTTCAAAATGATTCCCTTTTCCTTCATGAAATTCTTCAATTGTCTATGGGACAGACCATCAACTCACAGACTGAATGTCTCTAGAGCTCCTCCGGAAAGACTCTGTCCCTCTCTTGGATTAACACTGGTGAAGGTAATCCGGTGAAATTGCAGAGGCTGCTCCCGTAGGGGGCTTGAGAGCCGGCGCCATAACCAGCAACGTGCCCCCCCCCCCAAACAAACTAGTGGGGGGGGGGGCGTTTGGCGCGAAAAGGACAAAGGGGCCAGAAGAAGCCCCCCCTCCACTTCCCCCTGCTGCGGTTGCCGGGATAGCGCCGACACCCCCGGCCTATGGGAAGGCAGGGCGGGATACAAACCCCCCAATGGAAAGGGGGCCTCCCTGGAGGCAAAGGTGAGTCGGGGGGCATATAACCACTGCTCCCCCAGGCAAGCTCCTATCTCAAGGAGCGGGGGGGAGCAGCAACAATGGCAGAGCCCAATCTTGTCCCACCCACCCACACCTAAGGAACAACAATGTCGCAGGGCTGAGGAAGAAGCAAGGCGTGGCGAAGAACTACGCTGATAGCGGTTGGTACTGAGGCACACCAGAGGGCGGTGTGCCAGAATAGGTCCACTCACCTTCAGATGCCGCACGGCTGGGTGAGTTGGCCTAAGGACAGGTGTGTAGGACCACCCACTCTGGGATGCCTCTTGGCTGGGTAACGTAGCCTACCGAATGGGGGGGTAGCAAATGGAGGCGGTGCTCGCAGCCCAGCCCCTGCCGGATGGCAGGGCACAACAAAGTCGGACAAGGTAGCTACTCCCTACCCGCGCAAATGGGGTGCAAAAATCCAACCTACCAAAGGAAACGACCCAGAAGGGCCAAGAGACAATACCAAGGAAGTTTGTGATGACATAGCATAATGCAAAGTATATACATGTTTCCTTGTATTCCTAATAAACTGCGGCCAACAAATGACCACCACAAGACAAACGTTTGCGTTGGCTTTTTTGTCATGATAAGGAATACAGTATGGGGGTATATACAACATATAAGAGGGAGTGGGGCAGAGTGCGAGGGTTATGGGAACAAGGCTGGTGCTAATTACCATGAGTGACTGAATGTTCTCTGCCAGAGCCTTCCACTTTACTAAAGTTGGTACACGTCATGAACATGACTGGGTTTGTGAGGAAAGATCATCTTGGGTGTAACTTTCCCTTTCTGTCAATGCTGCTTCGCTAGAAGGTGACTGTTTAAAGAATAGTAATTACATTCACGATGAAGAATAATATTGGAAGTTGCATAAGGCAAGGGAATTCATGGCATGATTCACATCAGCTGAGCTCCTTACAAAAAGAGTTACCCCCATTCATAAACTCAGTTTGGTACTGCCTCTTCGAAAACATTTTCTCATTTTAGGTTTATTTCCTGCTGATGGCAAGCGCTTCTGCAGTCCAGAACAGCGCATGGAATAGGCGAGGAGGGAAGCCGAAAGCATCCACAGGAATGTGCAGCAGAAAATGCAGGCGGATGTTCTTCGTTTCTGAGGTGAGCAGCAGTGACTAAGACACAGAATTGCCAGGCTCGGTAGCAATCCTGCAGCTGCTATTAGGGGTAAGCGTGCTGGTAAACTCCGCTCTGCCAGTGGTTGGCAGAGTTTTTTGTCGAACATGATTATGCTCACCTGCATAATTCGGAGTAATGTGGGGGAAAAAATGATACTGCTGGAACACATTTACTGAGCATTTTTGCACTAAGAAAGTAGTGCTTAATGCTGGATTTTTGGGTAATGTTTTGTGGCTGTTCTACACAGAATTCCACCAGTTACACCCACCCTTTGTGGCAATGAATTAAAGGGATCAGGTACTTGTCTCTAGACCTAAACCTAGCTATTAGACCTAGAAAACCTAAGGTTAACTATTACCAGAGTTTGTCCTGCAATTCCATACACCCTACAGGGTGTTGTCTTACTACTTTAGTCTTGTTGCTATTGGCATATGTATTACAGTCTCTTACTGAATCCTCCACAGATCTATCCATCTTGGGCCACCAAAATGACTGCCTCACTCTCCTTTTAGTCATGTTACTACTTGGATGTCCTTCATGTGCTATCTGGATAATGTGCTTACAAAGATTTGCTGGCAGAACTGTCTGTCTTCTTCTTATCAAATTTCCGTCACATAAGCTCAATTCATCTTTCCCTTAAAAAATGTTTTTTTTTTACTTTGCCCCATTTCATTGCTCCAACCCTGCCTTGTGCCTTCTTTCAGTACCGTCTGAAAAGAATCCTTTTTCATGGCAACTTGCCATTCTTCTTTCCATTTCCAGGGTGCCACTTCTTTCTGACCATCTAAACTCCACCACATTCATTTCAAAGTCTGTTCAGTTTCATCTATAAGCAATATTAACAAGCAATCAACCAGAACATTCTTTGGTCCTTTCACTTACTTCATCTAAAAATAGTATTCCATAACAGATAACATCCATCTCGATATTTAGGTGTTACTGTGCCTTCCAAACTCTTTTCACCTTTGGACAAGTGCATCAACAGCTTTTGGTGAGTACTAGCTCTGAAGGGCATCCCCCACAGAATCACTTCATACCCCAACATCTACCAAGAGCTTATCTATCTATTACTGAGTATGAAGTATATGTATTTTGTAAGCGCCTTGATGCAAATCGTACTACCCACACCTGTCCCTCTTCACGTCTGTCAGTACTATTCAAGTCTTCACATTTATTACATCTGCTGTAATATTTGTTTTAGCTGATAAATCAAAGTGTCCTGAAATTGAAGTATGCAATGTGCCTTCCTTCACTCCTGCAAAAGCTTGCGCACACGCTCTCCCTTCCAAAGCCAGAATTATTTTTCACCAGTACACTGAGAGGCAACACTAGATTAGTGAAGTTAATGGCACATTTCAAAGTATATTACACTAGCCCCAACAATGATTATAGCTGATGTTTATTCTCAGGACTAGGTGCATCCTTTATCTTTGTGACAATGTTTTTCTTGGATCTGGTGCCATACTTTGATATCTCATGTCTCAAATAGGTGACTTGTTCTTTCCTCAACTGACACTTTCCATTGTTGTCATCAACGCACATTTCCTTAAGCGCTTCATCACCTTTTTAATTATATACTCATGTTCAGTTTCATTCTTACCAGCAATAAAAGCATCATTCTGGAAGCATATAACATTCACAAGCTACCAAATCGTGTTTCATTACCCTTTGAAACACCACTGAGGCTGATGCCAATATAAAAGGCATCCTTTGACATCGAAACACACCCAATGGTGTTACAAGTTGCATAAGGGGGCTTGAGTCTTCATGTAAATTGACCTGGTAATTGGTAATAGGTGACAGGCATTCAATTGCACTAAATACAGACTCTCCTCCCAAGACAGTTTATATTTCCTATATATGCAGAAGTGGTTGCTGTCCACCCATTACTAATCTTATGAACCACTAGCATTTCTCGTCAACAATATTTTGTGAGAAATACCTCTTCGCTTACCCAGCTCTTTCGCAAATGCCACCGGATATCTTTTCATTGTAGATTCCACATATTATTCTGTTCTTTTGTGGGTGTTTTGACATCTAACACTTGAACTGTCATTCTAGGCTCTTCGATATTTGCATTTGGACTATTCTTTAGTCTTTTTAATGATACAAACCCAATAATTTAGAACAATTGTCTGTTATATAAACTCGTCCATATACTGCTTCATATCCAAATATGATTGTCATCAACTTCATCTAAAATCTCAATCCTTTCACCTCCATAGCCCACAGCTCTTACATCTGGCTCATTCTACTAGTCATCTCTTTCCCCCATTTCTGATGTTAAGTGCATTTAGATAAAAAAAGTATAGGAGCAACCTGAATCTACTAAAATGTTTACTGATTGATGATTGAGACAAATATCTCAGTAGAATTTCTCTAGTTTATCTTTGCTTTCCTTTCCTATCTCCTTCATTGCAGAGGTAGAGGTTGCTGTTTGCATCTCTTTGTCACTTCCTCGACTCTCAACACTATTTCCTCTACGTTCACAATAAATCTCAATTTCTTTCACTTTTGTAATCTGGTTCTTGGCTCTACACATTTTTGAAAATGTCCTCTTTTCCCACAGTTGACATTTCTCGATGCACATTCATCAGAACAATGCTAGACACAATGTGACCAATAGCCACAAACTGATAATACTTTGTTTCCCTAGATACTTCCCCATTGGTTATCATTTTGTCATAACATTTAATGTTCCTTATGTCTTCCAGAGAAAGATTTCTTTCCAAAGCCTTACTTACCTTTTTCAAATTACAGATGCATTCATTTTTTAAAGCCACATTGCTGTCACCTTCATCCTTTTATCCATTTGGATAGCTTTTTCTAGTGTGAGATTCCTAGTTTGCAGTTTTGGTTTTCTTTCACTATCCTGTTCATGCACCTAACAAGCTGGTCTTTTATGAAAGATTCACATAAATCCCCAACTTAACTTGACAAAACAATCCTCTTAGAGCACCTACATATGATGCAATGCATTGATAGAGTTTTGCACACCAGAAAAAAACCTATGATGTTTTAAACTACAGACACTTCTGTAGTAACATCTATTTCTAACATTTGCAGTGACATTTCATAAGCATTACATGCTTGCCCATCACCCAGCTCCAAGGAATTCTCTGACAAATAGTCATACAATCTCCGGCCTTCTCCTCCTAAATGTAGTAATATTGGTTGTTTCTTATAGGCCATAGTTGTTCCCGCTAATTTTTTAATACATTTCTAAATCATTTTCATCCACTATTTCTGAGGTATTGCTGGGTCACCAGGCATTGTAAGGCACGTAAGATGAGAGGCCATGCTCCAGTCTGCCATGCTCTCAGGAATCAAGATTGAATGTAAAATGATGATATAGAATAATAAGTCAACTCAATATAGTGAAAAAGAAATTACCATAGTAAATTAACATTATAGATTCTTAGATATTTGCAAGTTCAGCCAGCTCTACAGTGTATTGAATTGGAAGTTCTTTTTTAGTACAGATGAACACGGTTGCTAAGGAGTTTTCCCCTAATCTTTATGTGTACTGGTTAAAGCATCATGATAAAATCAACACGCTAGCATGAGGTAGCTGAGGTAGCTACACAGCATAAGTTCAATCCTCCTCACTAATTCTTCACATCACTTATTTATTTTTCTGTTTATTGTGGATATTATGAGGCATTCTTCCTGTGAGCTTGTTTCAAGAATCTCACCCTCACAGAAGTGCTATAAATCTAGGTTTAGTGCTCGTGAGTTGTAGCGTCCTACCCAGCCTGAGCACTCAACAATGACTATACCACTCACGGAGAGTAGTTTTACGTGTCTTTGTTCTTCAGCGTGTAAGCAAGAACTCAACTTTCTAACGCTGCATTTGCGTCTTTAACCTCCAACCACTACGTCACAGGTCTACAGAGTCTATCAGGAATCAAAAGAGTTCTGTCATTCTTCATTTACACAACACAACATCTTCTCCTTCGTTAAATAAAAAGATACAATTTTTTTGTATAACTAAATATATGAATAAATACATAAATAATTACAAATACATATACACTTAGAACTCTTCAGTGAGCCTTCATGACACTTTAATCACACAACCTGATCAGGTTATCAGAAACCGGAAGCTGGCAGTCGAATTGTCAGTGAGGCAGGGATAACAGCAGTCGCAGGATCATCTACTGTCTGTCCAGACTAAGTTTATACAGTGTCATCAATGTTTGGTGAGTGATGAGCCACATGTCTGAAGGTGTAAACAATCTATCATAAGGGACTTCCCAGTACGTTGGGCAATCATTATGAGTTCTTTGGCAATTGTGACAGCTTAGGGCTCAGCCTCGGAAAGGGCATCAGATTTCCGCTTTCTGGATTGTCGAACTAGTAATCAATCTGCGTTCTTGAAAATGACATCTTTCATATAACATCACTTGTCAGCATAGATTTTTATTTTTCATTTTTGAACAGAATCCTCTGTGCAAATGTCTTTCTTAGTCTTTGATCTGAGATTGGTCCATTATGGTGAGTTTGTCGTCACCTGTAGTAGAGTGTAGGGTTGATTGGTAAGCTTGAAGAGTGGTATTCAAAACAACCTTGAGGTCCAGCTTCTCTAATGCAGCATGCTTGACAATTTTCTTTAGAGTACTGATGAATCATTCTACCAGATAATTGGTACGGGGTCAAAGAGGAGTACTTTTCTGATGCTTTACATTGAGTTTGCTGATAAAGTCTCTGAACTCTCAACCATTGAAGAGTGCCTCATTGTCAGATGTCAAGATCACAGGGACTCCCCATGTCGTAAAGATACCATCTAATCTATAAATAACGTTTTCATGAGTGAAGGATGAAAAATATTCTGCCAACAATTACCATTAGATGATGACCATTCTCAAGAGGACCAAAGAAATCAACAGCACATCTCTCCCAAGCATGGTAAGGAAATTCTGACAAGTTTAAAGGGTGGTGAGTAACGTGAGATGAGAGACAGTTGCATAAAGGACAGGCCTTTAACACTCTTTCAACCCTTTCAACAAGGTGAGAAAACTATACTCTGTCTCAAAGAGCTCTCTTTGCGGCACCTATTCCTCGATGTCCCTCAATGGGCCACTTCGATTATTTGCTGTCTAAATGATAATACGTGTCCACATTAGTTCTCCCTTGGTTTTCTGTTTTAGCCGTTTTATGCTGCCTCTGCTCGCTCTGCATAGTCACATGTACTACATTTGTTTTTGCAATAGTATTTTGAGAATGCGCTGTACATGTTGTTTGTTAGTCAGGGACTTTTCTTTGGATTTTGTCTACACATTTTTTACAAGGTTGCTAGGAATAGAAAACAAAATAGTGTACTGCTTTCTTTACTCATTCAGCAACAGGTACTATAGTTTAGACACAATACGGTCACACAGCTGTATCTCCAGCATAATAGTTTTGTCATATAAACTGTGTTCCATCCCCTTGGAGGCCAGAGCGGAGGATTTCAGCAGAAACAACTGTTCTGTAATGACAGCAGTAACCGATATGCAGTCCTCCGCAAATTAATTTTACACTCATGAAGCGGATCACCTAAGCATACAAAAGGTATAAGGTCCTTGGACAATCCTAGAGATTGCAAATATTTCCTTTTGCTCATATGGTAAGAGTAGACTTAGTCACATATATATAATTTGCAATGGTTAGGATATTTGTCATATGCAGTCTGTTAGTAATACTAATTAGTTTGTTTAGTTGCATCTGCCTAATAACCATAGTACATTTGCTTTATAATAGACTACAATAGTTTCAATAAAGTTACTGTAATCTTTATTTGTGTCTTTCCTATGTTTAATATGGGCATGCATGAGTGATTACGTGAATAACAAAAGGGGAGGATCTGCTTCCACGGTTCTCTTGCGGACTAGAGGGTCATGTTCTAGATTGCAGAAATCACCTGTTACTCTGGAAAGAAAAAGAGTTCAGGTGAGACACTGTGAACTAGCCTGAAATGGGCTGATAGGAACTAATGGTGTAGAGAGAATCAGTCCCTGTACTCTGAGGTCCAGTTGTCCTAACACACAGTGCCGGCATAACCAGTGGAATACATACAACAAGACCCTCCTGAGTTACAGACAGTTCATCTCTGACATTTCTGAATTTGAAGTACTCGCTGTCACTGGCTAGAGGTCAAGTGTGCTGGTTCCATTATTGGTGAACAGTAAAGTCTTTCAACTTCAGCATATCACTGTCTTGGCTTGAGTCAGTGACAATTTGTTCTAATGACATGGCAGCTGATGTATTCGATTTTGCAATTACATTTATGTATGCATTCGTTGTCGTGGAATGGGTACTAAAATGAGTACCAGGGCATTGTATGGGTACCTTAGAAAAATTATCAGCAGATCCTTCCCTGGTTGGTGAGCAATGTTGTAGTTGCATTCCTTTAATCTCAAACCCAATGTTTAATACGAGGAGGCATAATGGCTTTTGGATTGCCAAATATTGTCAATTTCGGTCAATACTGTGAAAGGTTTCCCATACAAGAATATACAGAAATATATTTAAAAGTCCACACCGCCGCCAAGCTTACTTTCTCAGGTTTTGAATAAGCATGTTCTGTTTGTGACAGGCTCCAACTGGCGTGTGCCACAATATGAGTTTGGATGTCCATTTTGCTGGGCAAGGATTGCACCTATCCCAACAGGGCTACCATCAACTATATGAATCAACAACAAGAGAGAAAGGGTTCAAAGGACACTCCTCTACCCCAATCTAGATATAACCAACAACAAAGGAGTGACTATAGATACAAAAAAGTGCCGACAGTGGAGTGAAACGTGAAAAAAATAAAAAAGAAATTTTTTGTATTACCCTCACTCACCCAACTATTGGGTGACATGCTTCATCATTGGGTATTTTTCACCAGGCAAGTAAAAGACAAACCTGGTGTGCTACGACACCTGCAATTGCAGTGGAGCTGGATACGAATAAAAAACAGTGAAAATAGTGATCGTGATAAAAAATAAAAAGGTGCGGACATTGATCCAAACCAAACTTTAATAAAGATCAATGTGAGCGCCTGTCTAAAAAGATAATGAAAGGACAGTATTGACTATAAGATTGAGTCAAATTATCCTAATCATAAGGTCAAATGGTCGACATGTTTCTGCTCTTTGAGCAATTTGGCCGAGCTTTCATCAGGACCAAACAAAAATCAAACACTGGGCGGTGTGAGCACTCTAAGGCGTACCCTAACTTCAGTGTTTCCTAAAGTTTTTCACAACTCACGGTTCTTAATACCGGTTCACTCTGGCATTTCCAGGTTTTTGCAATGTGAAACCAGTATCTGTCTCACGTCATGGGCAAAGTGGTGGGGGTTACTTCGCATCGGAGGAATTTTCACTCTGATGGCTCCCCGCGTTGTGACCTACAAAGTTCACGTCCACCGCCCGTTTAAGACTGTGGGCAAGTTGATGGAACACTCATTTTTATCCCTATCGCTAAGGTTGACTTCAACATTTAGAGCTCGATGCAAGATTCCGGGTAGGTTTCATATATGATTTTAACATGAAGCATCTGTTGTGGTGGAATTAAGAATTACTAATTCAAGATTGACTCCATAGTTTGCAGAAATCCGAGCATTTATTACAAAGCATAGTTCTAATGAAGAAAGTAATGATAACGAGCTCCATGAATCTCATTTGCTGCCTCACACCACATGAGCTCTAGTGCAGAGAACACAGCTGCCTGCTTCAGGCTCAAGGGACTCTGCATACCTTATAAGTGGGCAGGTTCTGTAAAGTGGGAGTCCCATCAGAGTTGTAAGAGTTGTTGCTCGAGATCATAATGGGGAAGATCTTTGTTAGAACGAGATTGATTATCCAATTCCGGTATGCCTCAAAAATATAGCAGTCCAGGACAACAGTAGGGCTAGAACAATCAAGGTGGCATGCAAACATGGGATGCATTACATTGAATTGTCTGACCTGTAGTTTTATCTTGGTTTTAGCAAGAAGCTAGGCCAATTAAGCTGACTTGATTTCATGGTCAGTTTCTTTGTGACTTTCTACAATTATTTCTGAGACATTTGAGAAACACCTTGAGAGATTCCAATAGGAAAAGTCTTTTCCTTCCTCAATCACACATGCAATGCAGTAAAATCTGGGTACCATGTATCTGTTCATAGGAATTCTCATCCCCTCTATGTGACAGTAGTTCTCCCTACTAGAACGAGTGGGACTGTCTGCGGGACTACACTGGGCCAAGCCTTGGTGAAGAATCTCCATAAGACCTAAAATGTGACACAATGAAAGGGGAGCTTGACTTATTTTGGTATTACCATTTTTCTACAACCTTTGTGTGGAAACCCTAATCCTCTCAGTAGACAAATAGTTTGGGGTTACAAATATGGACTTTTTTCCATCCTCCTAAGAATTCCCTCTTAATGAGATTCATGGTCAGGGGTAAAAAAAAGCATGTTTTCTTCTTTGCCAGTTGGCAGTAGCTCAGGAATTGAAACTGCAGTTGTGCTCCAGTTCTCTAAGAATGACTTAAAACTGGCTGAGATCTGCCAGGACCTCTGGAGAACCGCAGCCTTAAGGCCCGGCAGCGCAGGGTACGCCTAAAATCCCCGGGATTCACCAGCCTTGTCAAATACAGAGACACGGACCCTTCGTCTGGCGTAGAAGATGGTATTTATAGCTGCAGCTAGTACAGTGGTCTTAGAAGTCGTCAGTACAACGAGGTTCAAAAGAGACTGCCACTTAACTCTGTGGTGCACAGGTTTATTTACGATACAATACAATGCAAAAATGCAATCACACAAGAGCATGAGCTATAGGCAAATGTTATAGACAATGTTTTAAGACTGAGGCAACTCAAGGTCTCGGTTCCGTTTGTCACTCGACCCCTTAAGTAAATTACAAATGAATCCACACAATTTGATTTACAAGTAGAGAAAACACAGCTGCCTGTTGTAGAAGGACAGTCATGAAACAGGAGAATGCATGAGACATGTAGCGAAGGACAGCAGATAAGATAACTTAAAGGAAACAATGGTGTGAACCAACATGTAGTCCGGATGGGGATTAATCAGCTCAGACAGGAATTAGTGTACTCGGCCAGACCCTGACACTCATTAGTAAACATAAGCAAAGAAGCCTCCTTACACGCAAAGGCAGAAACGACAAAAACATCGCGTTCGCCGAGCTGCCTGAGTGAGGGCAACATAAAATGGCGGCGATCACAAAATGGAGGCTGAGCACGAACGAATTCGTAATTTACAGAACCTCAGTCCCTCCTTTTGCCATTACTCGGGCAAAAACAAACCAACTCCTGCTAATCTGAGTCGGAATCAACACTGATGTTCATAAAATCCTCAAGCTGTTGCTGCACCATCATTCTAACATTCTCTGTCTTCTGAGTAGCAGATTGTGGAACACATAAAGTAGCCAACAGGCCACAAACTGCAGGACCACATTGAACGCATAGGCAACAGGAGAATATGATGGCAAAGATTGCTCCAAGGAACGTTAAGAACTTCCATCCCCAAGCTGACAATATTCCCCAAAACCATCCCATAAAAGACCAATCTCCTTCGTCCTGATGAATTGACTCGGAGACCGTGTGCAATTTGGAAATGGCTTGGTATACTGCCGGAGCATCATCTGGAATATAAATGCAGCAACTAGATCCGATCAATCTACAGACACCTCCTCGGTCTGCTAAGATCACATCTAACGTAATTCGATTTTACAACGTCATAAGATGGTCAGCCTGAAGCTCTGCTGTAATGTTACCTATCGCACCTGCAGTAACATTAATAGTGGTCTCAACCATTTGAACCAGCTGCCTGATGTGTCTGCTGTTAATCATCGGGCCCCAAAAGGGAAGGAATCCTTTAAGGAAATCTCCTCCCTCTTATTCTGCTGTGTCTTTGGCATCAAATACACCTCTGCTATGCCTAACTCTGTGATGGTATGACGGAGCCGTATATGTAGGGGGAAGGAGGAAAGCTATGTAACAAGTTCCAGAAAAGTTGGAAGGGAGCCAAGTATAAGCTCGGTCATTACAGACAAAATATGTTCCTTGAGACGGGACCAACGGAGGGAAATCAGGGGACGAAAAATTGTATGTGTATAAACATTTCTGCTTGATGTCAGCTTTCTTGCGGTTGACTTGAAAATAAAAATTACCTTGATGGGGTACAGTCCATACTGGAGAAGACTCACCCTTCTTAGTTTTGTCACCAAGAATAGAGACATAGTGGGTAACAATCCATCCGTCATAAGCTCTTTTCTCATCTAATGGAATCTTATTCTTCTCTATAATCTTAGCCATTACCACTATACCTTTAATCAAAGAGCTGTGACTGAAATCTAGTCCATTCCCAGAAGTTCATACAGGGCTTCTAAACCTGTTGTGGTATGCGGCTGAAAACATTGTCAGATAAGCCCAAGCTGAACCTTCGTATGAGAAAGGAAGAACCAGATATGGCTTTCCCTTTTGCGTATTGTGTGGCATAAGTACGCACACCCAGCAGTCAGTCATATTAATAGCCAACTGATGTTGGTGCAACAACTGAATAAACGTATTATTCATATATTCGGCTCTCCTTATCTGTTCATGAGGGGGTAGAGTATGCATTTTGTGTGAAAAGACAGAAAGACGAGAAGGCAAAGAAGTTGTAGAATTAGCAACATTTCTTGATTGCAAAACATGTATGATCCAACCTGTGCAGGCTAATAAAATACACAAAAACATAAGAACACACAAAGTTACGCCAAATCGACTACGCAATAATTTAGAATACTTTGATCTAATTTCCTGCTTCCTATTTTCCCTACCTATGATTGTTGTACCATCCATCTTTATCTAAAAAAAATGTTGCTCACGGCAATCTTCCTATATCACTCAGCTACTCACTTCTGTATATCCTGAGGCACTAGCCACTTACTAAAAGAACAAAAATCAGGTTACAGTCTGAGTCTCCTACCGTGACCCTGCGACGGAGACAGATGGCACATCTAATACTAATATCATACCAAAAAGGAAGCAAAAAGGACCTAAAAATGGAACGTCTTTAGGTAATAAAAAGTGTTCAAAAAAAATGTTCAGTTCTCTTTATTAGCTCTTGGTCTTAAGTTGTAACGTGTTTTGCTCGGCACGGTCTGATCCTTGAATAAAGCTTCTGGATTGGTAGTGTCTATTCGACGATGCACAGGCACAGCGGCTTGAAGAATATCATCATATGCTTTTTCAGACTGAGTCCCATAAATTTGAGCATCACTGAAAGGAACAAAACAAGGAACTGCTGCAGTGTCCGATTCTCTTACACCACTAAGTATCCACTGGTCAAAGGGTAACGGCAGTGGCACATTTTTACAGTGCACGCCATGAACCCAGTTACGCTTGCCAACCACTTTCACGGCCGTGTGGTTAACGAGCAAAACTTGCGTAGGCGTAGACCAGCGAGGCTCCAGATTCTTAGTCCGTTGAAAGTTCTTCACACAGACCCAGTCACCGGGCAGGATGGTGTGACCTGGGTCTGTGGAGGCCTCCGGCAAAACACTTTGTACCTGTTGGCGAATGACACTTAATTTAGTAGTCAAATAATGCAAATAGTCAATCAACAAAGGATATGGTATGTCTGAATATCTTTAGGGGCGGGGGACGCCCCAAACATTAGCTGGGCGTCCAAATACCACTTCATATGGGCTAAGTCCCATACGAGAGTGTACAGTAGTTCTGGTTGACAAAAGAGCTAGGGGCAAAGCATCAGGCCAAGCAAGACCCGTACTGGCTTGAATCTTGGCTAGTTTAAGCTTGATTGTACCATTGTAACACTCAACCAAACCCGCTGACTGTGGATGGTTTGCCGCATGGAATTTCTGTTTAATACCAAGACCAGAACATACTTTCTGCATAATCTGGCCAACAAATTCACTTCCATTGTCACTCCAGACAATGCGCAGCAAACCGAATCTGGAGAAGAACTCCTTAATCAATACTTTAGCAGTTGACAGAGCAGTGTTATCCTTCAAGGGGTAGGCCTCTATCCAGCGGGAAAAGGCACATACCACCACCAGAACATACTTGAGGTTGTTGCAGCGATCCATATGAATGTAATCAATCTGCAACACTTCAAAAGGGTATGACGGGGGAGCAAAATGACCTGCCGGAGTTGGGGTGCATTAAACAAACAATACAATGCTTAACCACATTTTCTACACATTTCGGAATTCCTTCATTCTGCCATACCGGGGCCAAGAGCTTACATATGCCTTTTGCCTTTTGCCTTTTGCACTAATGTGAGCTGGACCATAAGCCATAGTCACGACCGGTAACACATAAGCGTCCGGTAACAACCATCGCTGATGTTCCGACAACTCTGTCCAACAACCCATCTAATCTAACATTCCCGTACTTTCTTTCCATGTACTCAATTCCTTCTCAGTAGCCTCTCCCTGAATCGTTTTCTCACTCTCAACCGTGTCTTCACACATTCCAATTTCCCTAACCCAATTTGCAGGACCTTCCACATACATTCGGCTAGTAGTATTTCTAGCTGTTGTTTTCGCTACCTCGTCTGCAAACGCTTTTCCACGACCCACATCATCTGTAACTTTCTTATGTGCGCTACACTTTATGATCGCAATTTGTGTAGGTAAGGTAAGTGACTCAAGAAGATCAGTCACTAACTGACCGTGCTGAATCTTTGTCCCATGGGAGGTAAAGAATCCTCTTTCCCTCCACAACTTACCAAAACTATGTGCAACACGAAAAGCGTACTGACTATCTGTGTACACATTCACTCTCTTTCCCTTCGACAACACACACGCTCTAGTCAAGGCTATCAATTCAGCTGCTTGGGCTGAATTATGTCCAATACGTGCTGTTTCAACAATTGTGCATAAGGTGGTGACAGCATAGGCAGAAGTAGTTTCTCCACTTGGAAGCTTAAAACAAGAACCGTCCACCCAAAGGATCCCATCCGGGTCCTTGAGCGGAGTGTCCTTTAGATCAATCCTACCCTTTGTTTCTTCTTCTGTTCGGCGAAAACAATCATGCTCTTCCTGATCGTCTTTCTCATCTGGGAGCGGCAACAGTGTAGCTGGATTTAACGTGTTACATCTTTTGATATGTACATGTCTCGCTAGAATTGTCAGCTCGTAACCAGACAAACAAGCACTCGTGAGATGCTGCGTCTTGGTTCTATTCAGCAAGGTATCCACTGCATGTGGAACCATAACAATAAGTGTGTTATCCAACACTAATCCGGCAGCCTGTC
The DNA here is from genome assembly GCF_964263255.1 of Lissotriton vulgaris. Classification (NCBI taxonomy): domain Eukaryota; kingdom Metazoa; phylum Chordata; class Amphibia; order Caudata; family Salamandridae; genus Lissotriton; species Lissotriton vulgaris. The sequence continues at coordinate 1,309,015,399 of NC_141691.1, read as the reverse complement.
TAATAGAAATTGCGGCATCTGCCGTAGCTCTGAGACAACTAGGCAAAGCTTTAGCTATTGGGTCTAATGTAGCGGAGAAATAGGCTTATGGCCTTTGCTTATCTCCGAATTGCTGTGTCAAAACTGACAACGCGCAACCTTCTCTCTCATGAACGTACAATGTAAAGGACTTACTATAATCTGGGGTACCCAACACGTAAGTCAACAAAACTTTTCTGACATTTATCGGTCCAAGGGAGGTGATGGGGCGTATCTTTCAACGTTAGTGCCACCAATGGTTTCGCCAAAAGTGAAAAATTGGGAATCTATTGTCTAAGGTAGGAAGTGATACCCAAAAAGGTGTGCACTTCTCTCTGTGGCGTAGGTACAGACATCTGTGAATTAGCATGAATGCGTTCTGGGGTCAATTGCCTTCCCTCCTTCGACAAGAGATGACCTAAATAGGTCATTTCTTGGCGGGCATATTGCAGCTTAGAGGGTGACACCTTATGATTTAAAGCAGACAAATGATGCAACAGCGCAACAGTCACACTCCTACACACATCTTCTGTATCATCAGCCACCAGTAAATCATCCACATACTGAATAAGCGTAGCACCTGGAGGCAAAGAAAAAGCATCAAGTTGAGACTTAAGAGCTTTACTATAAATAGTGGGACTCTCACAATTGCATTGAGGAGCTCTTTTAAATCGGAATCTTTGGCCACCCAAAGAGAAACCAAAAGATTTCCCTACTGTCTTCAGCAATAGAAATACTAAAGAAAGCATTTTTCAGATCAATCGCAGAAAACCAAACTGCCGAAGCAGGAATCATTGTTAACAAAGCTGTAATGTCCGGAACAACAGGGAACAGTGGCACCACTATTTTATTGACTTCTCTCAGGTCAATAACAAATCGACAGACAGGAGGCTGCAAAGGATCCGTTCTCTTAAGGATCGGAAGAACAGGACTGTTACAAACATTGCCTCTCGTTTCTTCGACCACACCTTTCTGAATAAAATCATCAACAATAGCAAATAGTGCTCTCTCTCCATCACTAGAAATGCGTGGCATTTTAACATTATCTTTAACTGTGACAACGTATGGTGGGATCGCAAGACGACCCACGTCATTTGGGCCTGTGGCCCAAAGACTTTCCGGGAGAGAAAGCAACTCGGGTGGAAACTGGTCTCAGGACAAATACATGGAAGACATCAATTTCTTTCCCAACGTAAGATGCACACCAGACGGGGAATAGTACAATGTTGCATAAAGTCTTTTCAACAAATCCAAACCTAGCAAGTTCTCACCACAACCAGTTGTCAGGATAAGTGAAGCTTCCAAATCATAAGGACCAATCGAGACAGGCAAGGGGCAAGAAACCGGATTACGGACTAGGGCACCAGAAAATCCCACAGAGGTATTCATTAAGCCAGACAAAGGTGCCCCAGGGAGTTTAAAATGAATGATAGAACTTCTCATCGCACCAGTATCCAAAAGAAACGGTTCTGAAACACCCATAGTATTGACAGTGACATACGGCCCATTTTGATCTACTGGAATCGACACAACTCCCTTACTTTGTCCATGGTTGTCCTATTCAATCTGAAAATCGTCAGCCCTATCTTCAACATGATAATCATCATTGTAATATTGTGTGGATGGAACTGTCTGTTGGTCAAAGTAATTCGAGGTAGATGAAGGAAAAGAACGCTGCTCCTGAGAGGACGCACCTCGTCCTCTACCTCTGGATCCTGTCTGAAAATTACCATGACCTCGGGGAGCGGACATCCCATTATTACGCTGTAATAAAACCGGGCAACTATTCTTGAAATGTCCTTCTTCCCTACAATATGCACATTGATTAGGACCTAACGAAGGTCGCAGCGTAAAATACTCGGGCTTTTGCAACAATCTCTGGAACTGTGGAGGCTGCTGAAACTGGGAAGGTTGCTGATGCTGATTCGAGTGAGGCGGATACGCCTGCTGTAAAAGAACCTTTGTTTTTAAATCTCTGTTTTTCTTCTCTTATTTCTCCTTCTCCTCCTTATCCCTATTCTCATAATACTGTGCAGTAGCTAATATTTTAGCAGGGGAAGAGACAGCCCATGCGCTTTCAGAACTCTGTAATTTATTCGATAACTCAGGAAGCAAATTATATACAAACTTGTCCACAAACAATCGCTGACCACCCTCTACACTCAAATACTGACCACTCTGGTCAATAGGAGGGTAATCAGAAGGGGGAGGAGGAATACATGTCCATTTATTTCCCCAGGTAAGTATCAAGGTTAATCAAATAGAAAAATGGACACTAGTGACAATTCTAGACCATTGGTTAGAAAAACTATGGTACCCTCAAAAGACCCAATGTGTACAGGTGTTGCGGTATATATCGTTCATCCGCCCCTACATTGTGGTTTGTCGGCAGTTATCATCGGATACCATAGAAAGTGTGGGTGCCTGCCTCATCCAGAGGCTCCTCTGGTCTAGGTTGCAGTGTCCAGAGATGAAAAAAGAAGAAACCAGTGCAAAGAAAGGTAAAAAACTGTTAAAAATAAGGTCAACACCAGTAATGATTTTAATGAAATGGTGGAGATCTTATATTAAAACAAGTGGGTACTTGTCCTAGATCGAGTTATTGGATCTAGAAGTGCAAATTTTCAAAAAATGTCGACATGTTTCAGCCCCCTTTGGCTCATCGGAGTCTATGGGGCTTTCGTCAGGACAGAAGGACAAACAAACATAGAGAATCTACTCACACTTTTTGTGTGGAGTTCAATGGAAGTAGTGAGGGTCAACTTTAGCCACTCAAGTCTTATCAACCTGAAAAAGACAATACACACAGATATGTTGTGCAGGGGTGATATACATTCTCACAATATTGCAGGAGTGGAGGTAGGCACAGTAGTAAGCATTCGTCTAGACTACTACATTGATGCATGTTAGCAAAAATAGCGCGTTAATTCTAAACAGTGGAGTGTCACCTGGTAGGGTAGAGGAGAGAGGGAGTTAAAAGTGAGCAAGAAGGTACTGTGTCGTGATTTCAGGCAGCAGGGTTTAATTCTAACATGGCTGTGGTATATCAGCATCATGTATGGAATAATCAAGCAAAGGACCTAGGTAGTTCCAGTCACTCGTTCAGAATCTCGATAATAAAACACAATAATGAGTACAAAATAGTCCCAATTTCTATTATTCAGGGAGGACGAGTAAAAGTATTTATATTGAGATTCATAAAAGCGGATTAGCGTTTGTGGAGGGGAACGCAGAGAAACTGGAGAAACTGACCCCTTCGCGATAATTAGATGCAGCGCAAAAAATGTTAACAGTCTAGTTGTGGATTTACCCCCGAATGTGGAGTCTTTTGTTATCCTCAGGGAGGCCCAGAGCTGTGAGGAAGAGGTAGACAAGGTCAGAATCACCTTACCTCACGGGAAGAGAAAGTTTCTCTGACTGATACGTTCCGCCATTACCCGCGTGTGAGGGATCCTACGCCGCTTGTGCTGACTCTGCCCCCGGATGCCGAGCTGGTGTCCGAGGGAGCGTTTTTGACGGGGTTTTTTTTGAAAGCCCAACTTTATTAGATGTAACACTGAAACCTAAGCAATAGGATACTATATTGTGTAGACACACGTAATGCTCGTTAGTGAAAATTCATTTGTGGAAGCAAAACGGCGAAATTATTATGTTAGTTGCAATCTGTTTAGCAATATTAAGAGTACTTTTCATGAGGTGCGAGGGCTACCAGACGTAATTGAATTTGAACAAATGCAGTTACCTCATTGTATCTGAATGATGGTAAAGAGTGTACATTCAATGGACCGCAAACTGGTGCCAGGGGACGTTGTCATTCATGCCTGTGATATTAGTTTTCAAACGGTCCACCCACCTTTGTTCTTTTTCATGCAGAATTCTCTCTGCGTTGGGGTTTTTTTCCGTCAGCATCTCGATGACAGTCCATCTGATGTCATCACACGAGTGTCCCTTCTCTAAAAAATGGGCACACAGTTTGGTTGTAGTCTTCTTCAAGCGAATATTGCTACGGTGTTCCCCTATTCTGATCTTTACTTTCCGGCACGTCATTCCTATGTATAATTTTTTGCATGGACAGTGGACCATGTAAATTACATAGGAAGAGTTACAGTTCGTGTGTTGCTTTTGGGTCCAGATCAGAGTCTCTGACAGTTGTAATTGTTTTGAATGGGTGGTAAATTGGCAGGCTGTACAATTTCCACAGGGGTAGTGACCACTGACCGGGGACATGGAAATGTTTCTGATAGTTTCTTGGTTATGTATTTGTCGTGGCCGTGTATGAACCAATGTGTCTCGCAGGTTTTTAGTTCTTCTATTGGCAAAACGTGGTTTTGGCCAATTAAATTTCCCAGTATTAAGGATTTTCCAATTCTTATTGACCAGTTTTTGGACCTCATAGGTAGATGGACAGAACGTAGTTACACAGGTCATAAGATCCGGTATGGGGTCTTTAGGGTAAGTTTGTAGGAGGCATTCCCTGGGTTGATGGTTCGCACGTTTCATGCATTTCTGGATGGTACTTTGCGTGTAGTCTCTTTGTTTTAATTTGGTGCATAGATCCTTAGCTTGGGCTTTATAGTCATCTGTCTTGGTACAGTTCCGTTTCAAACGTAAAAATTGACTATAGGGCAAATTGTCCCTCAGTGGTTTTGGATGATGACTCTTATAAGACAGTAGACTATTTTTAGAAGTGGGTTTGGTAAAAGTTTTAGTTTTGAGTTGATTGTCTTCCGCAAAAATTGTAAGATCAAGGAAGTCAATGGACGTGTTGTTGGCCATGTGTGTGAATTTAAGCCATGGGTCCCTTTCGTTTAGCCACCTCAAAAAAAGATCCAGGTCAAGTTTGATATCCCAAATGAGGAGGATGTCGTCAATATATCTCTTCCAGTATAGGATACTGGAAGAGTATGGGTTTGCCTCATTTAGTACATGTTGTTGTTCAAAATGGCTGACGTACAGTCCAGCCACCGAAGGGGCGAAGGCACTGCCCATCGAGGTTCCATGATTTTGCAAATACAACATTCCGTTGTATTCAAAAAAAATTTCTTTGAGTGCTAGTTGGCAACACTGTAAGACAAAATGTCTAGGAGTGTGGTAGTTCCAATCTTCACTGTAAAGGACATCTTCCAGCATTTGCAGGGTGTCGTCTTGAGGCAGGCTAGTGTACAGTGACTCCACGTCAAGACCTACCAGAAGCATGGTGTTTTGATCGAAAGGTATGTCCTTGATTTGTACTAGAAGGTCACGTGTGTCTTTAAGATAGGTTGGTGTCTTCTGCACTAATGGTTTAAGGAATTCGTCTGCGAATTTGGACAGAGGCTCAAGCAATGATCCTATGCCAGCTACAATAGGGCGTCCTGGTGGAGGTGATTTATTTTTATGAGTCTTGGGTAAGGAATAAAAGAAAGGGATTTTGGGTTCCTTAGTGCACAGGTAGTCAGCTTCCTTCCCTGTTATCCACCTGTTGGTTTCTGCTTCATGGACCATTATGTTAATAGTGTTCTGAAGTCTCTCTGTGGGATCCTCATCGATTTTCTTGTAATACTTTGTGTCTGATAAGAGGGAGAGGCATTGTAAGTTGTAACCCTCTTTGCTGAGGATCACAATACCTCCCCCCTTGTCCGCTGGTTTGAAGACAATATCCGCATTTGATTCAAGAGTTTTTAAAGCCTGTCGTTCTCTATTACTCAAGTTTTGAAAATGTTGTTTCTTTTTGGTTGTTATTTCATCTATGCCCTTTAGTAATGCTTGTTCAAAAGTGTGGATTTCTGATGGTATACTGCCTGCTGGAGGATTGAAGGTAGATTTCTTTCTAAGATTGGTGTCTCCTTCAGATGGCGGAGAAGGTTTGTCCGCAAAAAATGCCTTAAGTTTCAAGGTGCGACAAAATTCTGCTAATTCACTCTTTAGCTTGAAATTGTCTATTGGTGGTGTGGGGACAAATCCAAGCCCTTTTTCCAGGACATTCTTTTGGTCTTCTGTTAAGTCAATATTAGCAATGTTGATTATTAGCGAGTGTTTGTTTTGCTCGTGCTCGGTTGGGCAGACGACATGCTTCTCGTTTGGACGTTCCTCTGCTGATCTTGCCAGACTATGGTTTTCTTTCTTCCTCTGAATTGGTTTTGGCCCCTGCCTAAAAAAGGCGGCTGCTGTTGTTGTTGTTGTATTTGTTGTCCTGGGTGTTGTTCATTGCCCAGTTGAGGCATTTGTTGCATGCCATAATTATATGGTGTCATCCATCCCCCATATGGTGGCATGTAGGCTTGAGAATGAGGCATGTTTATGTTAGGGTAGAAGGGTCTTTGCCATCGGTTTCCCCTCCTAAATCTTTGAGATCGATTGTTAAACCCACCTCTTCTGGGGGTGTGTTCCTCAGAGCTGCTCACCGAGTTGTTTGAAGAGGCTCTCCCTAAGGATTCATTATCCGAGCCTTGGTCGTTGGAATTGTAGTCCTCTTTAGTATAGGGATGCATTTTTTCTTGACTGAACTTCTTCAGGTCTTTGCTCAGTTTCAGTAATTTGCTCTGCATAATTAATTCTTGTGTCTCTTCCATTTCTTTGGTGAGTTCATCTAATTTCTTTTTGTAGGTTAGTGGGTTTATTCCTTTTTTTAATTCATTTTCAAGAGTTTGGATTTCCACTAGTAATGCTTCTGAGAGTCTTTTTGCTGTCTTGATGATCAGCACCAGATAGTCAAGAGTACATTTCCAGGAGATGGAAGACCAGTCTTTACGAAAGGCCAAGTAGTGTAGGAAGATACGTGGGGCATTGCTAACCCAAAGGCCTCTCGGAGCTGTTTTTTGTCGGAGGTATTCGGTCATAATAATGCCGTGAATCGCAGTCCGTATTTGTTCTCTCTTCTTTTCGGAGAGTGTGTCCCAGTTGTCTGTTTGTTCCAATGCTTCAGTAAGATCTTTATTCTGACGAAGGGATTGACCTGCTAGGATTTCTTCTATATCACTCTCACCAAAGCTCAGTCCAACATTACCCTCCATGATTGTGCTCCACAGTGAAGAGTGAAACAATGTGATATTCACTGTTTTGAAAAAGTTCCCGCAGCTGTCCGCTGCTTAATACCAGGGTAATCAGAAGGGGGAGGAGGAATACATGTCCATTTATTTCCCCAGGTAAGTATCAAGGTAATTCAAATAGAAAAATGGACACTAGTGACAATTCTAGACCATTGGTTAGAAAAACTATGGTCCTTTGCTTGATTATTCCATACATGATGCTGATATACCACAGCCATGTTAGAATTACACCCTGCTGCCTGAAATCACAACACAGTACCTTCTTGCTCACTTTTAACTCCCTCTCTCCTCTACCCTACCAGGTGACACTCCACTGTTTAGAATTAACGCGCTATTTTTGCTAACATGCATCAATGTAGTAGTCTAGACGAATGCTTACTACTGTGCCTACCTCCACTCCTGCAATATTGTGAGAATGTATATCACCCCTGCACAACATATCTGTGTGTATTGTCTTTTTCAGGTTGATAAGACTTGAGTGGCTAAAGTTGACCCTCACTACTTCCATTGAACTCCACACAAAAAGTGTGAGTAGATTCTCTATGTTTGTTTGTCCTTCTGTCCTGACGAAAGCCCCATAGACTCCGATGAGCCAAAGGGGGCTGAAACATGTCGACATTTTTTGAAAATTTGCACTTCTAGATCCAATAACTCGATCTAGGACAAGTACCCACTTGTTTTAATATAAGATCTCCACCATTTCATTAAAATCATTACTGGTGTTGACCTTATTTGTAACAGTTTTTTACCTTTCTTTGCACTGGTTTCTTCTTTTTTCATCTCTGGACACTGCAACCTAGACCAGAGGAGCCTCTGGATGAGGCAGGCACCCACACTTTCTATGGTATCCGATGATAACTGCCGACAAACCACAATGTAGGGGCGGATGAACGATATATACCGCAACACCTGTACACATTGGGTCTTTTGAGGGTACCATAGTTTTTCTAACCAATGGTCTAGAATTGTCACTAGTGTCCATTTTTCTATTTGATTCACTCTGGTCAATAAACATCTCTTCAAAGCGAGTGAAGAAATCCGAGACGCTTTCATCTTTCTTTTGCTTGCATGTGGCCAGCTTATCCCAATTTACTCGCACCGCAGGCCTCATTGTCTTCATCAATTCAACTATTCTACCTGGAAGAGCCGTAATCAAATCCTCGGGTTTCGCACCACCCACCTGATTCGCATCCGCAGCTCTGATAGCAGCCCAATCACCACCTAATTCAGCCATATCATTTTCCTTACGAATCCGTGCCCAGATGCCTTGCGGAACAACATTTCCAAATAGCATATCAATGTAGGCCAAATTCATAATACTGTCGTCAACTGTTTGGGACAATTCTTTGTAATATTCAGCAGGATTTTTACGGGGGTCTGGAAGAGTGTGCTTAAGCGCCAATACTTCCGACCTTTTCCAGGGTTCGTGGACCCATATGCGCTGGAAATGAGAAGCGACAGGAGGTGGACCATTCACCGCTTCTCTCCATACGGGAGGAACTTCACGCATTGGATAATTCTTACTACCTTGTTTATTGGCGGGATTAGTCTCGGAAAAGGACAGGGACAAAAACATTGTTCGAAACGCAATGAGTCTATTCACTGCCTCTTCAAATCGATGTCCTACAATAAAACGTTTATCAAAATCAGCTTGTAATTTCAGTAGTTCCGAAGGAACCGTATCTGACTCCATATCTTCCCAACCTTTAATAAGAGTTTGACACATAACGTTGAAAACATATCTCTGCGTGGGCTCTGGCCATTGATAGAAGCAACTCATAATATCTTCAGTACTATATTCTAGTTCATGCTCAATCCATTTACGAGCGAGAGAACCCAAAACTACTTTCTCATCCGTAAGAGGAAGTTGACAACGAGATTGTCGTTTAGAGAAAGATGGAGACAGATTTAAAGACTCAAGAAGAGGAGAAAGGAAACTTGAAACAGCATCTGCTATCCTCCTCTGTGAAGTAGGAGAATCCCTCATGAGGATAGGAGGCATACAGATGTAGAAGGCAACGGAGACTGAAACGTAGCAGACTGAAGAGTAAGAGCAGGAGAAGGTGGGGGCTGAATTACAGACTGTGAGGATGGAGCAGAAGCAGGCAAAGAAGCATTAATAGGCTGAGCTTGTTGCTGGACAATCGGCAACTGAGCAACCACTTGTTGAGCAACAGGAGGGGGTAACGGAGGTGCATTAGCATTTTGGACATAAGGCGGAGGGGAATTCAATAAACAAGACATTAGGGCATCTTCTTCTAAGTCCTTATTTTTATCCGAAGAGGAAGTAGGCAGCATCAGGATAGCATCTATCTATCGCCATACGATGTTGTCTCTCTAGTACCTCCTTCGCACCATCTACTTCGTTATCTTTAAACTGCTGGGCCGCCTGTAAAATCAACATGTCTTGTGCTTTCTTATCCTTTTTTGCTTGTTTGATTTCTTTCTGTTTGGCTTCTTTACGCCAAAGGCGAAAGGAGTCAGACATGGCCGGCCGGGCTTTTTTTAAAAATAAAATCGTTTCTAAATTGTCTAGTATAGCGGGGTCAAAGCTACCATTCTGGGGCCATCTCAAAACTCCACTATTTTTCGTATATCGGACCCATGTCTTGTTAAAGGTAATGGGACCAATACCGTGTTTCGAATAGAGCTCATAAGTGGGAGTTCCAACTGGAGGGATCGGACATGATTCCTCCAACTGGGAATCCCTCGTGCAACCTAAACAACAAAATCTCTTAAACTTACTCAGCCGAGGCATCGTCACTTCTCTAGACTGATCACAAACAACAAGGGGTATAGATCAGTGAAACAGTACAATCATACTTACCCCTTGGCTACAGCTATTGCAATACCTGAATAAAAACCCCAAAACAAAACAAAACAAAACAAGGTCTGTAGGAGCGACCCACCAAATACTTAACTAAGGATGGTTCTATACCAGCGAAGGTCCGCCTATCGTCTTGCTTTACCAAACATCATCAGAAGGGTCCAAGGCAGGGCGACAGTCAGGGCAGCAGTCGTCAGCAGCCGTCGGAGAGGAGTAGCCGCACTGTCAAAGACCTTCAGTCCACTTCCGACATACAGGGGTCGATCATGTGGTGCGCTTCCTCCGGAATTTTCTTGCGGGGCTCCTCACGACCCTCGGGCTCAACCGCTACCGCTGAAGTCGCCCCACGTTGGGCGCCAGTTGGAGAACCGCAGCCTTAAGGCACGGCGGTGCAGGGTACACCTAAAATCCCCGGGATTCACCTGCCTTGTCAAATACAGAGACACAGACCCTTCGTCTGGCGTAGAAGATGGTATTTATTACTGCAGCTAGTACAGTGGTTTAGAAGTTGTCACAACGAGGTCCAAAAGAGACTGCCACTTAACTCCCTGGCACACAGGTTTATATATGATACAATACAATGGAAAAATGCAATCACACAAGAGCATGAGCTAAAGGCAAACGTTATAGACAATGTTTTAAGACTAAGGAAACTCAAGTTCCCGTTTCTGTTTGTCACTCGACCCCTTATGTAAATTACAAATCCACACAAATTGATTTACAAGTAGAGAAAGCACAGCTGCGTGTTGTAGAAGGACAGTCATGAAACAGAAGATTGCATGAGACATGTAGCGAAGGACAGCAGATAAGATAACTTAAAGGAAACAATGGTGTGAACCAACATGTAGTCCGGACGGGGATTAATCAGCACAGACAGGAATTAGTGTACTCGGCCAGACCCTGACACTCGTTAGTAAACCTGATTCTTTTCCTCCTACAAACAATAGAACCCCCAAATAACGGTAGGATACCATAAACTTCCTGAGGTGAGGACCCGTAACAATAAAGTAATAGGAATTGGGGGAAAGAGGAGTGAAAGGATATAACAATTATATATGTTTACCAATTATTTAGATTTATCCAGATACCTGCAGAATTTTATGGATACAAATGAGAAAGGCTCCAAATAATACAGGTACATATACCTATATCCAAAAAAGGCCACAATTGTATCCTGAGGCAATGGGAGGAAGAGACTGGTAGCCCCCCTAAAATTAACATCAAGATGGGCATAGTATACTCTCTTTTAAAGCCTCTTCTGATACCCTTCATAGGTCAGAAAATAGATGAATCAAGTCATATACAATGTTTATAATGTATGTAAAGAACAACATGGGGTCATATTGTACCTTACTGTACCTTTTTGTGCTTGAAATGTTTGGAAAATGAGACGCATTCCATAAAGTGAAGCTATAGGATAATTGAGATTGTTTTCTAATATTGTATATCCTTGTAGGGAATGACAGTACTATTTCCCCTGGAGACAGAATAAAGTGATTGTCTTGAAAAAGATTGTGTAACCAGAAAGAAAACCATCGAAACGCTTTGACGCATTATACAGTACAATCCTACAAACAACATTTATTTCCGGAATACAAATTGTTTGAATGTATCAGAAATAGTGTACCATATAGAAATCATACAGCTTGTTTTTTGTCTGTCCCAATTATGCGGGTCATAATGATGCCTCATGAATTAGTGTGATTTATTTAGATAAGTGGCACGATTTGTAATGTTTATTTGTATAATCTTATAAGCAAATATTGTGTTTTTTGCTATGTTTTTTATCAAATGATGAAATTTTAATTAATAAATATTTTGCCTTTGATATATTTAAATCATAGTTTGTGTTTAGTAGTTGTGTATTGTGGGTTTGGGGAAAACAACTCTTTTATCCTTGGTAGTTTACCTTATTTCCCTTGATCACTTAAAGGGGTACCTCTCTTTATCTTGAATTGAATATTTAAGAAGCCATTGCGGACTCCTTTGTCCTCCTGCCACCAAGATAGTGAGGTCAGTGAGTTAGCATTCTCCTGGACTTTCTTTATGTGTCTCGTACTGCCCCAAGCAATCTTGCAGGAATGGTTAGCAGGCATTTATGCATTGCAAAAAAGGGCGACTGAGTTAGCCCATCGAGGGGGGTGAGAAATGAGAATAGAATTAAAGATCATTCATTGTAATGTATTAGTCCCAAATGTAGTTTTTGTTTATGAAATTTGGAATAGGGATTAGGATTGGTATGACCAACTCGATATATTAGTATAGGAGACCTGATTTAGAAATATACAATGTTACTGTGTTTGCCTGTCAAAACATCTTTCGGGAGATTAACTTTACCACTAATCTATTTATTTACATTCTTTGTTTCTTGAATCAGCACCTAAGGACAGAAAGAAGGGGGAGAATAGTTCATCAGAGATGGGTCCGGGTGCAGGTGGGGATGTCACAACCAGCACTGCAGCCGATGGTTCTGCTCATCTCAGTAAGTCTGGTTATTATTATTTCCATAAATTTTACACCTGCCCACTCTTAGACTAATTTTAATTTTGCCATGTTCATTTTTTCTCATACTGTCTTATTTTCTTTTACCTCTCCTATCGAATTTCTTTTTAGTTCTTGTTATCCATGCGTTATCCTTTTTTCTATATTTCACGTTTTTGTAGCTGACTCTCCCCTGTCTGTACTAGTCTGTAGTTTTCTTCTGCTTTGTTAGTAAGCTTTCCCTCTCAGATATATATCTTGTGGTACTGCAAGACTAAGAACTGAATTTTGGTATGCTACTGTTAGAGTGGGAAGATTGCAGGACCAATTAAGGTAGTATTATTCACCATACATGTTTGTCAAGAAGGCTTTCTTTTCCTTGTTCATGCTTTAACAGTTAACGAGACAGTGGCCATGGTCATGGTGAACCCCCCACAATGTAGTGCTATAATTTATTTATACAGTATGCAAACACTTTTCATGACAGTGCAACATGGCAGAAAAGTATCAGGTCCCATTGCATTTGCCAACCAACACCATATGTCCTTCATTCACCATTATTCCACCCTTCATCATGCACTGTCACTCCATCACAAAAGGTTTTTGGTTGGCTTGACTACTTCACTTTTCAAACATTGTCAACCAACAAAATATTACGAACTGTAGCCGCTGCGGGTTATTTGCAGCTGATGAATTGCATATGTTTTTTTCTTGCCCTAAACTTTGTACGTTCTTTCAACATATCGAAAATTTTCTCTCCATTATTGTTAAATGTGAGATTAAAATAACTGCTGAACTGTTGTTATTGGGCATTGATCATACTTTTACTAGGCCACGACCAATTTCTAACTTTTTATTTTTATGTATGGCTGCAGCTAGGTCCTGTATTACTAAGGAATGGATTAGTCCGGACCCATCTTCATTCTTTATGTGGCGTGAAAAACTACTGTTTATGTACAATATTGAATCTGCTATATATAAGTTAAAGGGGGTTAAAAAAAGAGCTCTGGGGGAGAAAATTTGGGCACCAATTGCCGAATGGATTTAATTTATTACGCTGCTTGAAGTATACTTGTGTTATAAATTGTTTTGTATTTTATGAGGACATTGTGCTATTTTTGTAACTACATTCTGCTGTATTTCCTTGCAATAAAACAATAAAATTAATTTTAAAAAAAAGTCAACCAACAAAATGCCTGATATAATATTTTCAATAGGAGATACTGCTAATCAAAATGTAGTGATGTATTGCCGCTGTATTTTGTTAAAATAAAATAAGTGGAGGCGTATCTGACATCAAACATGTGTGATGGTTTTTCTAGCCAGCTCCAGCTCTGTTGCAGGTATGGCGGTGGTTGTAGGGGGAGACACAGGGGGGCAGGGATGGGTGGTGCTAAGTCACATTACTTGCTTATTGACAATTGCTAGCATACTCACTACAAGGGAGTCATGAATCGTGAACTCATGATTTAACAGCTACAGATTTGTTTGAGTTCCTATGGCCTCTTCTATCTACAACTCAGCAGGCAAAATCTCATACTAAACGTTAGAAACTATGGTTTGGCTAAAACAGGAGAGAACATAAGGGTAATAGATAGAATGGGTAAAATGGTATAAGAGTAAAAGGATGCGTGGGTGTGTTAAAGGAGACATGGGTGGTAAATGGATGGAGGGATGAAAGGATGGTTGAAAGGGTTGATACTGAACGGAGGGATATATGGATGGATATATGGGTGGATTCATTGGACTTTTGGTGAAAGACTTGATAATACACTGCAAACTGAACACAAGGTCTGTTTCCCTTCGCCCACTCTGTCATCTCCTAGTACTTTAGTCCTTCATTCTTTCCTATGTTCTGTTCTATCCTACCAAACAATTGAAAAAGATAGTCTTGGCATGTGCTACATTTTTAGAGCCATGTGAAGGGATTCATATATTTCATGGTTTCTGTTAGAAATGGGGATCTCTAGTTGGCAATGGTTTGCACCTTTGTCCAAATAGGGACCCTTCCTTTTAGTCAGGATAAGGGGAATACACTACTAACATAACCCCTGCTCTCCCCCTCGGTAGCTTGGCACAAGCAGTAAGGCGCACCGCAGAGGTTGTGTGTAAAGCATTTGCACATAATCAACAGTAATACAGTTAAAACACCACAAAAGGACACCACACCTGTTTTAGAAAAAGAACCAATATTTATCTGTGCAAACTAGACCAAAACGATAAAAAGCCAACATAGAGTAATTAAAAATAGGCACTATGCAAGTATGACTTAAAAATGCAGTTCCATGACGCCGGTAGTTCCTGCCTGGCTACCGCAGTGCTGATAGCAACAGAATCCAAAAGTTCCGGGTGAATGCATCGGTGTGGACCAGGGTACGGGTCAGCAGACTCGTAAACTGTACCTTTGGATCTGGCTGACCGCGTTGGTGCGGGACGGTCGTGACAACTGTCGCGGTTGTGATGTGAAGCGTAGTGGTGCAGCGTGCGGTGCCCTCAAATCACGGTGCAGGCAACGGCGTGGTGATGGTCATCCAACGGCGTCGATGAGACCAGGGCTGCGGTGCGGAGTAAGGCGTTGCTCGTGGCGGTACTGACAGGTCATGGTGCAAGCGACAGTGCCGGTTGATGGGAGCTGGCGTCATTCGGCCCAGACTGCAGTGTGGGAAGGGCGGTGCATCATGTGACTTATGAGAGATGCCGCCAAACCATGATTCGGTCACGGGTGTTGAGGTCAGTCGGTAGCGATGTCGTCAGTGAGACCAGGGCAGTGGAGTAAAGCGAGGCAGTTTGGTGCTCACAGATTGTGATGCAAGAAGCGGTCTTTGGTGAGACCAGGGTTGCAGCGAAGTGCAGCAGTGCCCTCTGTGGTGGCTTCAAGACACAGAGCCTGCAATGGTATTGGCTGCTTTCCCCCACTGTGACAACTGAAACCCACGGTTCCAGAGGCGGTACCAGAGGAAAGTGAAGTCTTTGCTGTTCCTGAGACTTTGTGAACAGGAGGCAAGGTCTATTTTAAGCCCTTGGAGATACTCAGCAACAAGTGAAGAAAGTTCAGTCCAGTCCTTTCACTGCCCAAGCATTATCAAACTACAGAAGGTAGCAAACAACAGTGTCTCAAGCAAGGGTATTGTTTAGCATACAAGTACAAAAGGCACAATTAATTAAAATGGATTAAATCCAGCGGAGGAGAAAGCCAGGGAGACATTTTCCTGTGAAAGTAACTTATATTTCAATTAAAGAACATGTTGGACATATTCATTTTTATATGTACAGGCACATGAGGCGCAAGTGACATGTGACTTGGTATATACAATGATTGTGTTGGGCGCAACAGGGTAGGTGAAGTAAAAACAGTTCCTTTGCATTTGGAATACCCAAACAGTAAGTGTTACAATTTTTTGCTGTTTGGAAGGGGTGTTCGTATTGTGAGGGCGCCAAGAGTTCCGCTATGGAAGTCAACGGTTTTTCGACCTGTGGAAGTATTAGGCCATCATCAGGACCAGGTTATGTGATATTTGATATGCAGTGTAATCAATTGAGGTTGAGCTCAGACCAGTGGGGCACTCGATGTCCTAATAAACAAATTAAAGCGAGCCTGGTGAGCAGAGATGAGTCAATCAGTAAGCGAGTTCCGAAGTGCTGCTGCGATGAATCTGCATACGAGGGTCGGAACACTATAGCCGGCATCAGTCAGGCTGACCAGGCTTGCTTTAATTGGTTTATTGGGACAATCAAGTGCCCCATCGGTCTGAGCCCAACCTCAAATATGGCGTAACCTGATCCTGATGATGGCCTAATACTTCTAGAGGTAACTTATTTTTTATTTTTCCACACAAAGTTTATGCTTAGCTTTTTACTTGGAAGGCCTTTGAAAGGAAAAATAAAATCACTGTTGATTTGGACATTTAATTTTCCTTTGGACATTGGCTAGAGATGGGGTGATATGTTTGGGGGGGTGGTGGGCCTATTGTTGGGAGAAAAGGTAGGTTTTATTGTTCAAATAATAATAAGATAATGTAAAAATTAAAAGATAATAAACAAATATTTAGCTTATTTATGCCTTAAATCCTTTTTTGGGTGCTTTACTAATGGTGTATACAAATTAGTTGTACGATACGCTTGTCCTACTACCCTCCTTGACCATAAGGGGGAATTGCCATTGCCTATATTGCCTACAACAATGCTATTTAGTACTCTTATCTGACTAGATAAAGCAAGGGCTGCTACATTTCTCAGTCTTTACTGAAGGGTTTCCCGAGGTGCCATCTTATGGTGGTGGTAGTAGTAGCAGGCTAGCGCATAGGGAAGGAATCTCAAGTGCAGTCCCACTACCACCTAGATAAAATCCAACTGTAGGATTAATCCAAGTATTATCCATCACAAGCAACTCGACTGAAGGAAAACAAAGAGTTAGTGTATTATATTATATATAGCATAACTTTAGAAAGACTGAGACTAAACTACCGCCATGACAAAGCAAAGAAGGCCTGATATGATAACACAAACTAGCAATAGTCACTTCTTCTGAGCAATGGGGAGCTAATATTTAATTAAAACTAAACTCACAAAATCCTCGAGTCAGGAGGAGTGGAGTCAGAGAATGATAATGCTGATGAATGATATTCTCCTATAACTAAAATATGGATCACTTTTATGTGTAGATGGGTAAATGGGATCAGTGTGGACCATTGCTCAGGTAATAGAAGATTCCACAGTGAGTTGGTGTTACTTTCACCACATCTGTCCCACCAAGTGTGTCATACATTTATGGTGTAAATTAACTCAAAACTAAATAAATACACAGCTTGTGGGAAGATAATTAGGTGTTTAATGAATGGATGGGAAAGGGGATTTGGGGAAAAGTGTCACAAAGACAAACACTACATAATAATAATATTCATCTAGGTGATGAGCAACACATCATCATCAATCTGTTGTGGAAGGAAACGAGGGAATGGGTATGACACAGTTCAATTAAATGGATTGCAAACAGTCCATCAGCCCCAGAGAATGTTCTGTCATCAGGGTTTGATTATTTTGGAGGAGTGAAGTGTACCCACACACTTCAAAAAAATGATTCTTAAAAGAAATATTATACTGTATTACCAAATTGGGTGGTGCATCTGCATTTTTATCGTAATGTCCATCAATCTTGGGTGCCATGCACAAGTAGTCTGGTACGATAAGCAGAAGTGTTATGGAGCTTTCACCTTTTGTGCAAGAGAAGAGAACACCTGAAAATTGTAAAACAGAAATTATATTGTAGCATCAAAGAAGAAGAAAAGAAGGTAAGCTGCATGAGGAGTGTACCAAGGAGACTCAGACTCAGAGCAAGAGCATAGTCTGGTGCAATCATTCTTTTTATGACTCATGTGTGATTGATTAACTGAAAAGTGAGTAAATTACAACCAATCATGGACAAGTGGCTGCATGTACCAGGCTGATTAGTCTCACAACTTTCATCATAACAATTAATCAAGTGCATGTGTAATGTGATGATGTGACTGAACATGTCTATCTCCAGTTGCTAGCAACAACAGTCCCTCCCAACCGACCATACAACCACATAATAGAGGAGCTTAAGGTTTAAGCTAGCACACACACTAAGTTAACACACCTCTAACCAGTCCACATAGCTGAGTAGGCCTCTTAGAGTCATAATCATGTTGGTTTCCCTGAAGTTGAAAATTTGATGATTTCCTTCTTCTGGCTGTTGTTGAGGTAGTCCAGTCGAGTACTTCCATCATTCTCCTGACTCCAAGTAATAAATCTGCCTAACTTCCTTCCGATTCAAATGAAAGAGATTGGCCTGTAGTGCCCTGATGCTGGATAATGAACAAGAAGAGAAACATTTAGTACTTTTTCTGTGGTTTTTAACTAAATGGACTGGCCTGGTCTTTGAGGATTGGGAACCAGAAAAAAGGAGTGGCCGTGGCAAGCAAATCTTGCGAAGTGTCAAAGGGGATGGACCAATTGCCTTCAGGTCATATCCAATCAAGCTTACAAATTATAGTTTAATACTCTCCATCACTGTCTGCCACCACATGAGTCATCACTCACAATCACTCAATAATATATCACTCATTGGTGCAATATAAGTATCTGTTCCAATCCAAGCACAGTGGTACAAATTTGTTGATCCTCTTTGATGATTGCAACACACATTGGATAGTCTTGTAAATCAAATGTTCTGGGGAAGTCCTGCTAGGGGGTAAAAAAAAGGATAGGCACAAGACGGAGTCAGGCATTGTCTCTCCAATGAAGGGAATAGGGGCGAGGCGTCTTCACTGCACACTGGATCAACCCAAATCCAGCCATAAATGTGCCTGAAATGACGGGGCTGCCTAAGTCAGTCAGACGCAAACAAACAAAGTATATATTGTTCCCTTAGCAATATCCATTTTTTCTTTGTTTTTGGAAACGCAGTAAGGCGATAAAGTTCTAGGGTGGCTTACTCAGTCAGGGAAGTAGAGTTTGCCCTCAAACTCAGGTGGTTAACCTAGATGTTTGTCAACTATCAAATTATGACCTGAGTCTGACCAATCATCCTCACACTCCTCTTGTGGTATTTCAGGTATGGTGTAATTCGGTGGTATAAAGTGTTAGTTCATTTTGATCAGGGTCAATATCTCCAGGTATAAAGTCAAGGCAATGATCCTTTTCACTGTGATAATTGCACCAGCTGCACTGAACAAATGCTCAGCAGTCATACTGGCTACCAAACAGGCCAAATGCTTTATTGCTGGCCTGCTGAGCTATGGCCATTGGAACATCTTTGTATATCAATACACCAAAGGGTTTTGATCCACATTGGCCTCTCTTGGGTCATCCAAATACTCATGGAAAATCCTCTTAGTGGTCATTGGTGCTGCCACATACCTGACCTCATTTGCCTTTGCCTCTGCACTGGACTTAAGACTTGCCCTTTGATACCTAGTCAATGCAGAGGTTGTGGACAGTTCTTGTGTTCCTGCTGCTGTTGCTGCCGATGTTCTTGTTGCAGCTACAGGCTTCTGTGGGACAACAAGTCTGCTCTCTCTGGAAGTTGAAATAGGCACTCCAAAACTTCTTCCCGTGAGTGCCACTCTATGTTCCAGCCGTTCTTCTTCCAGGACTCAGGCTCGCTCAACAATCCACATCTTGTATTCTGAAAATGTCCCTTTTGAAAAAGAAATTAAGGTGGCCAGTATCTTTTTTTTTAACGTGGATCCGATATTTTGGCACAGATGTACTCTTTGGATGACACAATATATCTTTGCAGCCTTGTATTCTCTGTCAAGCAAAGGATTAAACTCTGAACTAAGGTATGCACATCTTTGTTTTCATCGTCCACAGCTGCAAACCTGTCAAACATGCTTTCTAATTGGTCCGTTAGCGGATACCACAACGAGATAGCTTGGCCCATGGTACTGTCCTCCTTGCATACTTTCCATGTGAAAACCTAAAAAAAAAGTAGCATCTCTGTCAGGCATTTTACTAGTTTCCATTTGTCCATCCCAAAGGTCATGGTTTTAATTACATGCAGCATGTAATAGGTTGAGTTCCAAAATGTTGGTACCTATGGTATGGTGGCTTTAACTGGTACTCTATTGGCAAGCTGAAAGATCCTCAACTGCTTATGGGCTTTAAAATAATGGTTGAAATGAATGCAGATTATTCCCCAGATGGTCAGTACATTTCTGACTAGGTCTTTTGTTTCATAGAATCCTTCACAATGATGTTGATGCAATTCGTCAAACACAGGACCCTGAAATACTTTCCATCTGCCATGGCCTTAACTATATGATGAAGCAAAACCAAAGGGGATGATGGACGGAGTGTTGAATATTGCAAGCACTCACCCCCAGTCAACAAATCTGGGTTTAATCCATCATCATTCTTTAGCTCACTCCGCCACCCCTGTTCAGACATGGCCATATGCAAATCAGTCTGACCCTGTGCCTCATGGGAACAGTCTAGCCCGAACTGCCAAGCCATGTCTTCCCTGGACCGGAAACAAGCATCCTGGGACCGGTTTCTGGCTAATTAGCCGTCATTAGCCAGGATAGCTTGAATCCAGTGGCAAAGTGAGCAAGGGACCCACGTCTGGGCATATTCTGCTTACTTAGGGCGAACAAAGCAAAACCAAAGGGGATTTGGTTTTGCTTAACTATATTACTGTCATAGTTTGTGGCAACAACCCCAATTCTGAGATTTCGTAGTCTCAGCCATTCAAATACCTGGCTGTTAAAGTCTTCCACAATGTTTGCAGCTGTAAGTGGTTTCTCCATGGTGAACCTAGCTTCTGTTGCATTCCTCCAAATGCCTTAAAACTTTCTTCAGCACAGAGACCTAGAGATACCTGTTTCCTAACTTCCATAAAAGAGATCATGTGTGCAGTAATACACATGTAATTAGTAGCTTGACAACTGCTACACATGTCTGTCATCAGGTGGATAGTCTGAACAGTAGTCTGCTGCAAAGCTTTTCCAACCAATTCCAGCACATCATGATGGAGCACTGGAACCCGCTCTGGAAAAGTAGGTCCTGCTGGGAACCTTCCATTTTGTGCAGATGGACACCACAATCTCTTAAGAACCCATTCATTGCATACAAAAAAGGAAAAGTTCCAGTGCTAATATATTAGCCAGCTTAACATTTTACAAATGTGCCGTTGGGTGATTTTGTTTGTAGGGCCCCTCAACAGCCCCTCCCAGCGAAGTGTGTGTGATGTTTTTTCAAATGGTTCGCTTGGCCTCCAGTACCATAGTGTTCACCAAGTTTACCTCAACGAAATCTGGCGTTAGAAATGGAGCATATTGCAATGCTATTCTTCTGCTTGCTAACCATAAAGAAGTGCCAAACTGAGGAGTTGTACTTTTTCAGTGGGCCATGGGTGCTACTGCCAATGCCTGAAGAACTGGTGGTAGGTGGTTGTGTTGAGGATTGGCTGTCTGCAGCACATACGTCTAATGAGCTAGTTGTCTCAGCCTGGGACCTTACAAATATGGGAGCTGGTGCTGGTAGTGGTGCCAATTCCCTCAGAGCAGGTTGAATAAGGGTAATGTTGGTCTCCTCTAGGCCAGCTTCCACAATGACTGACATGTTACTATCATCCCCTCCCATGAATGTGAAGCTTTTAGGAACTTTCCTTTTCCTGAGCCTCTCATCATCATAAGGGGAACTTGGAGAAGCTGATGGAGTGTAGTTCATTACTTGCAATGAAGGCTAAGACCGATAGGGCTAGGACCTCAATATCAAATTTGATGAACTTAAAGACTGGGGTGCTTTTCAACACTAAAACAGAAATCTGGGGGGAGGCCTGGTGATACATGTGTAGTTTATATCAAGAGGATATACAACCAAGGAAAGATTCTATAGACGCCTGCTTAAGGGGGATAGAACTCCCACAATTAATAAGTGAGCAGAAGGGGTTCTTAGAGGCAGAGATTACGGAGCAGGAGATTAGGGCACAATGTAGGAAAATGACCATTGGGAAAGTGGCCGGGCCAGATGGCATTCCAGTAGAGCTATTTACCAAAATTATTGATAAAATAATTCCATCCCTGACAGGAAGGAAGTTTCAATCTGGTACTGGGCATTTCTGGAGGTAGAAGATAAGAGGTTATTATATTCAATTTAGGGGAAGAGGGATAAGGGGTGCGATATTTAATGCAAGAATGGCAATCTTCCTTCTCTATTCTATGAGCTGTGATGAAACCTGCTTCACTTAAGAGAAATCACCTGTTTACAACCCATAGGGTGTTTTGGTCTCTGGCTAGGCTCTCAAGAGTGACTTGGAACGATTATGCATGTCCGAAGTGTGTGCTTCCTTTGGCAGATGACCTGCATATGTTCATGCAGTGCCCAAAGATCGCCACCTTTTGGATGTCGGTGTGTAACTTCATAGAGGAAGTGACTAATTAACACACAGACATAAGCCCTTGGCTTATATTCTTTGGGCTATATTCAAAAGCATGCCTACGAGCAAATCCCGCCATAACAAAATGTGCTTTGTATATGATCTTGTTGGTGAGTTGGGGATATGCAGACTATGGAAATCCAAAAATTGCTGTTGACTATTTTAGAAGCATCAAGTTTACGAGTCAGACAGATATTGCTTATGATGCCAAAAGTTTGGAGAAAGTTTGGGCGATGTATGTAGCTTGGAGACAACAGCTAAGTGGGTCCAATGATAAAGATTTACATTCTGGAGATCCCGGCTCCCCTCAGTTTCTTCCTCTTTACAGGAGGGAGATGAATGTGAAAAAAGCAGCATTCCTTGCAGGGACATGCTTATTTAAGAACTATACCAGGAAGAAAGTTGGCGGAATGAGGACTAAAAATAAAAACTAGACACTGCCCTGGGAATGTCAAAGGAAGTTCCAGTACGGCATGGATTGAAAAGTCCACAACATGCTGGAACGTCTGTGCATTCGCACGGGGGCACATGTTGTGTTCCCCTGTGTGCATCCATAAGGCTTGAGGCACAAGGGGGCCCAGCAGGGTCCCTTTTCTTTCCTAACTACCAGTGTTTTTATGAAGGAAAGACATCCATGAAAACAGTGGCGGTGATGAAAGTTGTAATATGCTTGGCGGGAGCATAACTGTCCCTCCAAGAACATAGATGCCTCTGGACCGCTCCACCACTGCCAGGTAAAGGCGGTTAATTGAAGGAGTAGGCAGTCTCAAGGCAGCACGACCACTATGGTCATAACGGAGCAGTCGGAAGACTGCGACTGCTGCACCACCACAAGTCTGGTGTTCCTCGAACCGACAGACTCGTTATACATCCCTTTAGGGGCATATTAGCAAGAACCTCATTAAAATTATCGTTGTTTTAGCGGCAGTAAACTGCTGCTATAACGGAGATAATAGGCTTGCTAATATACGTTATAGAATTCCAATAGAAGCCCAGGTTAGATGTCCTGCACATCTAACCTGGGCTTCTATTGAAATTCTATAACGCATATTAGTAAGCCCATTACGGCCATTTCAGCTGCAGTTTTCTGCCGCTAAAACTGCAATAATTTTAACAAGGTTCTTGCTAATATGCCCCTTAGTGTTGCTGCAAAGCTGATGAGGCTCTGTGGAGAAAGGGTATTCTTCTGATGTGTGCCAGAAATATGGACGCTATTTGGATTATCTTATGTTAGCTGTAGGTGTGGAACTAAGTCCAACATCTCTCCAGCTTGCTTAAGTCACACCAAAGGGGTGCATGGTACTTTCCCTATCTAAGGATAGAAAGTGGCTACTAAATTAGATGCCTTAGTGACATTGAGATTGTGTGTTTAATGTAGTAGGTTAAGGAAGGGAGATAGAGAAAAATGAAAAGTATCTGCAAACAATTTTAACAATATTTTTGGAGCAGGAAGATCATCAGAAAAAACAGCTTTCCGAAAATGCAAAATTCATGTTGGACATTGCCCTTTTTGGCAGGTTCACCCCTAAACTTTTTGCCTTTTCTCAGACCTGGTATTGGTAGTTTTAGGCCTCTGGGCACTTTAGCACTGTGGTCCAGTGTAAAGTGCGTGCACTCTCTGTGTTACATTTGTAAGGTTGGCCTGCCCTCCCATAGGAATGCATTGGGGATTCCCTGATCAGTGTGTGTCAGTAGTATTTCCTGTTATGAAAGGAGCAGTGTGGTCAAGTCTGGTATGTATGAAATGGTGTGAATAAATGCTGCACAATAGTATGCGCAGATTTATTGTGGTTATTTTATAACTGCCACTTTTAGAAGTTGGCATTTCAATATGCTATATGTCGGCCTGCCTGATGTGAATTGCATGTCTGGCTTGTGAGTGACAGGGGCTGGGAGGTGTGTGTGGCTCCTGGAGGGGCAGGTTGAGTCAGCGCTAGGCTGAATGGGACACCTTGACTGGGAGTAGTGGGAGGTGTAATCTCCTGACCCTTAATAGACATGAGCCCAGCCTGCACAATGCTGGCTCCGCCCCCTGTGGTGTGTCTGATCACCTAGCCTCCACCTGACGAAAGGGCGCTTGGAAAATAAAGTGCTCCAATTCCCCCCTGAACTAGTTGCATTTGGTTCCCCCATGCCCTGCACTAACAGAAAAAGGAATTCTCTGTTTAAGTATAGGGGCTGTGACCCCATGATGTTGCTTCCCTGGGCCCTGTATTGCCCCTTGATCCCTAAAGGAACTTTTTTTGGGACATTCTGCTTTGCTTGTGGACCTTAAGGACCTTGTTCAGCCTTTAGAGCCCTGGGAGCACTGGGTTTAATTACTTGATTTTCCCCAGAAAAGGAGCACAAGGGCTCTGAAGCACTGAGCTGCCCTCCAGTGAGAAGGAATCCCCGGTGTAGGGATTCCCCCGTGCTCCGTGATCGAGCTGGAGCCCAGCCCGCTTATTTTTATATTTAAGTTGTGGGAGCCCACCCCACATGGCCGCTTTATATAAATTTTTAACTGCGGGAGCCCACCCTGTGCTCTCTGCGTTCGCGGGAGCCCACCCGTGTTCTACTTTCAGAAATCACCGCTGTGGCCCGAGCCACAGCAGGAAAGGAAGT
This sequence comes from Lissotriton vulgaris, assembly GCF_964263255.1. Classification (NCBI taxonomy): domain Eukaryota; kingdom Metazoa; phylum Chordata; class Amphibia; order Caudata; family Salamandridae; genus Lissotriton; species Lissotriton vulgaris. Next base: position 1,308,990,540 of record NC_141691.1, on the reverse strand, counting down.
CAGGCAGTGTGATGCCTGACGCAAGACGGGACTTTCCGTTTCCAGAGGGAAGCGACAAAGAAGTCCGGAACCTCGTGGTCTCAATGTTGCAGTCCTGGGTTCAAGCAGGGGGCCGGGAAAAAAGGAGAGGCGTTCCCTAAGGATGGCGCCTGCCTGCGCAGGGATCCTGTGAGTGAGGGAGAGCCCCGCAGGCACCAGCAAGCGAGAGGAGTCAGGAGCAAGGTGTCCGGTGAGTGGAGCTGGGTGGAGGAGGTATGTCGAGGAATGCCCCCATTGTTGCATCCGCAAGGCAGCGTGTTGGTGCCTAAGCGGCCCCGCCAGAGAGTACGCCGCTCCCACGTTGTTGAGAACGTTTTGTTTTAAGAGCCTGGACCACTCCAAAGCTGGGTTATTTGTTTTTAAGGGCCCCATTGGGGGTCCAGAGTGCCAGTGGTGCCCGTACTATTGTCCAGTCCTGGCCATTTTCTACTGCTGCCCCATTTTGCTAGAGGGCTGCTCCTAAGTAAGTTTTGGTTATAGAGCCCTGTGAAGGCTCCAAGGGCACAGTTGTGCCAGGGCTAATTGTTGATTCTCAGCTGCCACGCACCAGCGTGGACAGCTGCAACGTTTTAGACCATCATTCTTTTGGGGGCATTGTGAGAGACAGGAGTGAGATGCCCCTGCACAATTGCGCACATAGATTCTGCTGCAGTGGCAGCCACCCTGACACTTTGGACATAGGGCGTTTGAGCCCCTTTGAGAAGGCCAATTGGCCAGGGGGGACTGTTAGGTTTCTAAGGCTCCAGGCCCTAATGTGATTTATGTAGGTACGCAGGAAATGTAATTCATGTACACCGTTATTTATGCCTCTAATGTGATTTTATGAATTTGAGGTTTTACATACTGTGTTTGTGGTTGAGTTATTCTCTACTTTGGTTTATGCTAGTGAGATTATTTCCTAATGTGAGTTATGTTTAGGAGGTTATGGTCTAAAATGTTTAGGCTTATGAGGTTGGCCCAGAATATATTTCACGCCTAAATGTGATAGTGTGCATAATATGATTTATGTTACAGGATGAGGCTGAGTACAGTGTTTGCCAGTCATTACTGGTTGTGTTCTATGTTTATTCTATGTTCTACTTTTACTAGTTTTTACTAAGTGATGATTCTGACAGTGGTCTAAGTGGCCCTGTCATGTGTATATAATCCCTTGCAAATATTGCCCATTGCCAGTTGGCACAGTGTATATTGTGTGATTACTATTCTATTATGTTTTATGATAATACAAAGGCTATTTTTGATTTAACCTTGTGTGGAGTTCCTTTTGTGGTGTGCCTAGTATGTTGTTGCTGTGTGTGTTGTGCAAATGCTTTACACATTGCCTCTGGGATAAGCCTGACTGCTCGTTCCAAGCTACCAAGGGGGTGAGCAGGGGTTTTCTTTGACGAGTAACTCCCTTGCCCTGACTGGAGTGGTGGCCTCTGCCTGGCTTTGGTGCAAGTCTTAGCCAGCTAGAGATCCCATTTCCAACATTGGTTGGCAGCGGTGAGGATAGGACTTGTATTTGCTCAATACCGCAGCGACAACTGGTTGCATTACAAGCTCTGCATTTTAGATAGTCACATGTTTGGGGATTATTGTGTCTGTGTTTATTTTAAGTATCATTTCTTTTTTAAATGTTTTTCTTGTTGCACTATGAGTTGGGGGTCCTGCCAAGGACAGAAACCAGAGAATCTGGAGAAGTTTTGTACTCCCCTTGTACTCTCTGCTATTTCTAGGGTTGGCCTACAGTGGTAACTTAATTGGCATGGAGTAACTAGCTTGAGAGGGTAGATTATCCCCTAAATGCAGTGTTAGTTTTCTGGAATCCCCAGTATGGGTAGGATCCAGTGGTGGCAGCAATATGTAGTCCAGTGCAGGAAGTCACATTCACAGTTCCCAGAGTATGATACCTGGTTCCCGGTTAAGAGTGTGATAGGTTGTGTTTCAAGGGCAGTAAGATTCTGTCTCACCAGTCTTGTGGGGGGAGTGTGGATGAATGTTCTGGTGCACTGGACATTTGGGAGATTGACTAGCACAGTAAATGGTGTTAAAGGGCTGTTCAATATGTTCTGTCAGAGAGAACCTGCCCTGTAATTGTTTTCCGGAGTCGCGCCAACATCCATTGGAGTGTGTAAGTTCTTTGATTCTAGGGAGCTTGCATTGGGGAGTTATACCAGAAGAATGGTGTCTTCCATCCCAGAGTGGTAGAAGTGGTTCACATTAGCCCAGCGAGGTACCCAATAGTGCGGAGGTTGAAGGACTCACATCTTGTCTCACAGGCGAAGAAGTGAGATTGGGCTGTGTCCCAAAGTGCCCACACATCAGTCTCCAGTACTGGATGATTCTTAGAGGGAACACCAGTAGTTAGCCTAGTCTGTCCCGTTTGACCGTTCTTTGAGGAGGATCTCCCTTGTTAGGTGAGCTGGGAGTATCTGTAATCAGGCCTTCATCAGTTCTAGTGTCTGGCAGTGCCACTCCTAAATGGAAGTTGCAGAAGTCCAGATTGAGGGGTGCGAGGGGGAAAGAGTCCCCAGTGGAAGAACCATTGGGTCAGGGGCCAGCTAGAAGGGCTGAGCCATCAAAGAGGGACCATGGTGATGCCACTTCTGTCCTGGGGCATCTTCGCACACTGTCAGTGAGACAAGAGGTCGTGAGCTCTGCGCCAGGTGGACTGTCATACAACATATTGGTTATGTGTCACCCTCGGGGAGGGTATATGTACTCCCATGAAGTCCTGGTCCGCCTGGCAATTGTCTGACCAAAGGGTACCATCCCTGGGTTGGGGAGCCAGGTTCTGGTGTTTCCTGTCCTGGACGGAAGGGCAACTGTAATTAGTGCTCTGACCGGTTTTCCTTCTAGGGGTACCACTCCAGTTGGGAGGGTATAGGGCTCTGGAAGGGGTACACAGGGAGGGAGTCCTTGCCTCTGACCCCAGGGCAGCCGGTGAATTTGGATCCCAGGTGCTAGACCAGTTAGGGAGAGATGTCCTGAAATGGTGGGAGAGTTTTGTTCTGGGGGTGCTTCTCCAGGGAGAGTGCATTACCCCAAAAGAGAGATAGGGTAAGGAGATGCTTTGCCCATGTCCTCTGGTTAACCTGAGGGTGCGGACCCTAGGTTGGAGGATCAGTGGCAGTTTGGAACTATACTGAGAGGAAGAGTGGAGAATGGCTATTATGTGACAGGGGTTACTGCCCCCATTCTTTGGATTGGCAAGGGCCAGTGGCATTTGAATGGCCTAGGGCCTGGTCCTGGTCATGGACAACCAGGAAGTACCTCTAGGGTAGCCTAGTTGAGCCTGAGAGTTTTGTTTCAGAGGGAACCACGTGGGTTCAGGGTGAAGTAGAACTGGAGGGTGTCCCTGTGGTTGCGGGCCCGCATCTGTGTTTTCTCACCCGGAGCAGGAAATCCCATCAAGGGAATGATTGGTCTACCCTGCGTTTTGTCTGGAAGGGGGTTGTGTAGGACTTGGCCCTTTTTGGCAGGTACAACCCTAAACATTTTGCCTTTTCTCTGACCTGGTATTGGTGGTTTTTGGCCTCTGGGCACTTTAGCACTGTGGTCCAGTGTCAAGTGCATGCGCTCTCTGTGTTACATTTGTAAGGTTGGCCGGCCCTCCCATAGGAATGCATTGGGGATTCCCTGATCAGTGTGTGTCAGTAGTATTTCCTGTTATGAAAGGAGCAGTGTGGTCAAGTCTGGTATGTATGAAATGGTGTGAATAAATGCTGCACAATAGTATGCACAGATTTATTGTGGTTATTTTAGAACTGCCACTTTTAGAAGTTGGCATTTCAGTATGCTATATGTCGGCCTGCCTCATGTGAATTGCATGTCTGGCTTGTGAGTGACAGGGGCTTGGAGGTGTGAGTGGCTCCTGGAGGGGCAGGTTGAGTCAGCGCTAGGATTCAAGCAAGCCGGGCCGAAGACGGCTGTAATGCCAAAAAACGGTCCCCGGAAGCTTGTTTTCTTTCCAGTAAAAGAATTGGCTTGGTAGTTTGGTCTGCCCTGTTCCCATGATGCACTGGGCCAGGGACAGACTAATTTGCATGTAGCCAGGTTCTGAGCTGGGATGGTGCCGTGAGCTAAAAAACGGTGATGGATCAAGCCCTGATCTTTGGACTGGGTAGGAGTGGTCTGCTTAATTCAGATACTCTGTCCATCACCACCCCGTTTTTCTGAATCGTTTTGTCCACCATAAGCGTGGAAGGGTATGCTCAGATGTGAATCCCTTGCTCACTGCACCATCAGGATTCAAGCAAGCCGGGCCAAAGACGACTGTAATGCCAGAAACCGGTCCCCGGAAGCTTGTTTCCTTTCCAGTAAAAGAATTAGCTTGGTAGTTTGGTCTGCCCTGTTCCCATGATGCACTGGGCCAGGGACAGACTAATTTGCATGTAGCCAGGTTCTGAGCTGGGATGGTGCAGTGAGCTAAAAAACGGTGATGGATCAAGCCCAGATCTTTGGACTGGGTAGGAGTGGTCTGCTTAATTCAGATACTCTGTCCATCACCACCCCCTTTTTCTGAATCGTTTTGTCCACCATAAGCGTGGAAGGGTATGCTCAGATGTGAGTCCCTTGCTCACTGCACCATCAGGATTCAAGCAAGCCGGGCCGAAGACGGCTGTAATGCCAGAAACCGGTCCCCGGAAGCTTGTTTCCTTTCCAGTAAAAAAATTGGCTTGGTAGTTTGGTCTGCCCTGTTCCCATGATGCACTGGGCCAGGGACAGACTAATTTGCATGTAGCCAGGTTCTGAGCTGGGATGGTGCAGTGAGCTAAAAAACGGTGATGGATCAATCCCTGATCTTTGGACTGGGTAGGAGTGGTCTGCTTAATTGAGATACTCTGTCCATCACCACCCCCTTTTTCTGAATCGTTTTGTCCACCATAAGCGTGGAAGGGTATGCTCAGATGTGAGTCCCTTGCTCACTGCACCATCAGGATTCAAGCAAGCCGGGACGAAGACGGCTGTAATGCCAGAAACCGGTCCCCGGAAGCTTGTTTCCTTTCCAGTAAAAGAATTGGCTTGGTAGTTTGGTCTGCCCTGTTCCCATGATGCACTGGACCAGGGACAGACTAATTTGCATGTAGCCAGGTTCTGAGCTGGGATGGTGCAGTGAGCTAAAAAACGGTGATGGATCAAGCCCTGATCTTTGGACTGGGTAGGAGTGGTCTGCTTAATTCAGATACTCTGTCCATCACCACCCCCTTTTTCTGATTCGTTTTGTCCACCATAAGCGTGGAAGGGTATGCTCAGATGTGAGTCCCTTGCTCACTGCACCATCAGGATTCAAGCAAGCCGGGCCGAAGACGGCTGTAATGCCAGAAACCGGTCCCCAGAAGCTTGTTTCCTTTCCAGTAAAAGAATTGGCTTGGTAGTTTGGTCTGCCCTGTTCCCATGATGCACTGGGCCAGGGACAGACTAATTTGCATGTAGCCAGGTTCTGAGCTGGGATGGTGCAGTGAGCTAAAAAAATGGTGATGGATCAATCCCTGATCATTGGACTGGGTAGGAGTGGTCTGCTTAATTGAAATACTCTGTCCATCACCACCCCCTTTTTCTGAATCGTTTTGTCCACCATAAGCGTGGAAGGGTATGCTCAGATGTGAGTCCCTTGCTCACTGCACCATCAGGATTCAAGCAAGCTGGGCCGAAGACGGCTGTAATGCCAGAAACTGGTCCCCGGAAGCTTGTTTCCTTTCCAGTAAAAGAATTGGCTTGATAGTTTGGTCTGCCCTGTTCCCATGATGCACTGGGCCAGGGACAGACTAATTTGCATGTAGCCAGGTTCTGAGCTGGGATGGTGCAGTGAGCTAAAAAACGGTGATGGATCAAGCCCCGATCTTTGGACTGGGTAGGAGTGGTCTGCTTAATTCAGATACTCTGTCCATCACCACCCCCTTTTTCTGAATCGTTTTGTCCACCATAAGCGTGGAAGGGTATGCTCAGATGTGAGTCCCTTGCTCACTGCACCATCAGGATTCAAGCAAGACGGGCCGAAGACGGCTGTAATGCCAGAAACCGGTCCCCGGAAGCTTGTTTCCTTTCCAGTAAAAGAATTGGCTTGGTAGTTTGGTCTGCCCTGTTCCCATGATGCACTGGGCCAGGGACAGACTAATTTGCATTTAGCCAGGTTCTGAGCTGGGATGGTGCAGTGAGCTAAAAAAACGGTGATGGATCAAGCCCTGATCTTTGGACTGGGTAAGAGTGGTGTGCCTAATTCAGACACTCTGTTCATCACCACCCCCTTTTCTGAATCGTTTTGTCCACCATAAGCGTGGAAGGGTATACTCAGATGTGAGTCCCTTGTTCATTGCACCATCAGGATTCAAGCAAGCCGGGCCGAAGACGGCTGAAATGCCAGAAACCGGTCCCCGGAAGCTTGTTTCCTTCCCAGTATAAGAATTGGCTTGGTAGTTTGGTTTGCCCTGTTCCCATCATGCACTGGGACAGGAACAGACTAATTTGCATGTAGCCAGGTTCTGAGCTGGGATGGTGCAGTGAGCTAAAAAAACGGTGATGGATCAAGCCCTGATCTTTGAACTGGGTAAGAGTGGTCTGCTTAATTCAGACACTCTGTTCATCACCACCCCCTTTTCTGAATCATTTTGTCCACCATAAGCGTGGAAGGGTATACTCAGATGTGAGTCCCTTGTTCATTGCACCATCAGGATTCAAGCAAGCCGGGCCGAAGACGGCTGAAATGCCAGAAACCGGTCCCCGGAAGCTTGTTTCCTTCCCAGTATAAGAATTGGCTTGGTAGTTTGGTTTGCCCTGTTCCCATCATGCACTGGGACAGGAACAGGCTAATTTGCTTGTAGCCAGATTCTGAGCCGGGATGGTGCAGTGAGCTAAAAAAACGGTGATGGATCAAGCCCTGATCTTTGGACTGGGTAAGAGTGGTCTGCTTAATTCAGACACTCTGTTCATCACCACCCCCTTTTCTGAATCATTTTGTCCACCATAAGCGTGGAAGGGTATACTCAGATGTGAGTACCTTGTTCATTGCACCATCAGGATTCAAGCAAGCCGGGCAGAAGACGGCTGAAATGCCAGAAACCGGTCCCCGGAAGCTTGTTTCCTTCCCAGTATAAGAATTGGCTTGGTAGTTTGGTTTGCCCTGTTCCCATCATGCACTGGGACAGGAACAGACTAATTTGCATGTAGCCAGGTTCTGAGCTGGGATGGTGCAGTGAGCTAAAAAAACGGTGATGGATCAAGCCCTGATCTTTGGACTGGGTAAGAGTGGTCTGCTTAATTCAGACACTCTGCTCATCACCACCCCCTTTTCTGAATCACCATCAGGATTCAAGCAAGCCGGGCCGAAGACGGCTGTAATGCCAGAAACCGGTCCCCGGAAGCTTGTTTCCTTTCGAGTAAAAGAATTGGCTTGGTAGTTTGGTCTGCCCTGTTCCCATGATGCACTGGGCCAGGGACAGACTAATTTGCATGTAGCCAGGTTCTGAGCTGGGATGGTGCAGTGAGCTAAAAAACGGTGATGGATCAAGCCCTGATCTTTGGACTGGGTAGGAGTGGTCTGCTTAATTCAGATACTCTGTCCATCACCACCCCCTTTTTCTAAATTGTTTTGTCCACCATAAGCGTGGAAGGGTATGCTCAGATGTGAGTCCCTTGCTCACTGCACCATCAGGATTCAAGCAAGCCGGGCCGAAGACGGCGGTAATGCCAGAAACTGGTCCCCGGAAGCTTGTTTCCTTTCCAGTAAAAGAATTGGCTTGGTAGTTTGGTCTGCCCTGTTCCCATGATGCACTGGGCCAGGGACAGACTAATTTGCATGTAGCCTGGTTCTGAGCTGGGATGGTGCAGTGAGCTAAAAAACAGTGATGGATCAAGCCCTGATCTTTGGACTGGGTAGGAGTGGTCGCCTTAATTCAGATACTCTGTCCATCACCACCCCCTTTTTCTGAATCGTTTTGTCCACCATAAGTGTGGAAGGGTATGCTCAGATGTGAGTCCCTTGCTCACTGCACCATCAGGATTCAAGCAAGCCGGGCTGAAGACGGCTGTAATGCCAGAAACCGGTCCCCGGGAGCTTGTTTCCTTTCCAGAAAAAGAATTGGCTTGGTAGTTTGGTCTGCCCTGGTCCCATGATGCACTGGGCCAGGGACAGACTAATTTGCATGTAGCCAGGTTCTGAGCTGGGATGGTGCAGTGAGCTAAAAAACGGTGATGGATCAAGCCATGATCTTTGGACTGGGTAGGAGTGGTCTGCTTAATTCAGATACTCTGTCCATCACCACCCCCTTTTTCTGAATCGTTTTGTCCACCATAAGCGTGGAAGGGTATGGTCAGATGTGAGTCCCTTGCTCACTGCACCATCAGGATTCAAGCAAGCCGGGCCGAAGACGGCTGTAATGCCAGAAACCGGTCCCCGGAAGCTGGTTTCCTTTCCAGTAAAAGAATTGGCTTGGTAGTTTGGTCTGCCCTGTTCTCATGATGCACTGGGCCAGGGACAGACTAATTTGCATGTAGCCAGGTTCTGAGTTGGGATGGTGCAGTGAGCTAAAAAACAGTGATGGATCAAGCCCTGATCTTTGGACTGGGTAGGAGTGGTCTGCTTATTTCAGATACTCTGTCCATCACCACCCCCTTTTTCTGAATCGTTTTGTCCACCATAAGCGTGGAAGGGTATTCTCAGATGTGAGTCCCTTGCTCACTGCACCATCAGGATTCAAGCAAGCCGGGCCGAAGACGGCTGTAATGCCAGAAACTGGTCCCCGGAAGCTTGTTTCCTTTCCAGTAAAAGAATTGGCTTGGTAGTTTGGTCTGCTCTGTTCCCATGATGCACTGGGCCAGGGACAGACTAATTTGCATGTAGCCAGGTTCTGAGCTGGGATGGTGCAGTGAGCTAAAAAACGGTGATGGATCAAGCCCTGATATTTGGACTGGGTAGGAGTGGTCTGCTTAATTCAGATACTCTGTCCATCACCACCCCCTTTTTCTGAATCGTTTTGTCCACCATAAGTGTGGAAGGGTATGCTCTGATGTGAGTCCCTTGCTCACTGCACCATCAGGATTCAAGCAAGCCGGGCCGAAGACGGCTGTAATGCCAGAAACCGGTCCCCGGAAGCTTGTTTCCTTTCCAGTAAAAGAATTGGCTTGGTAGTTTGGTCTGCCCTGTTCCCATGATGCACTGGGCCAGGGACAGACTAATTTGCATGTAGCCTGGTTCTGAGCTGGGATGGTGCAGTGAGCTAAAAAACAGTGATGGATCAAGCCCTGATCTTTGGACTGGGTAGGAGTGGTCGCCTTAATTCAGATACTCTGTCCATCACCACCCCCTTTTTCTGAATCGTTTTGTCCACCATAAGTGTGGAAGGGTATGCTCAGATGTGAGTCCCTTGCTCACTGCACCATCAGGATTCAAGCAAGCCGGGCTGAAGACGGCTGTAATGCCAGAAACCGGTCCCCGGGAGCTTGTTTCCTTTCCAGAAAAAGAATTGGCTTGGTAGTTTGGTCTGCCCTGGTCCCATGATGCACTGGGCCAGGGACAGACTAATTTGCATGTAGCCAGGTTCTGAGCTGGGATGGTGCAGTGAGCTAAAAAACGGTGATGGATCAAGCCATGATCTTTGGACTGGGTAGGAGTGGTCTGCTTAATTCAGATACTCTGTCCATCACCACCCCCTTTTTCTGAATCGTTTTGTCCACCATAAGCGTGGAAGGGTATGGTCAGATGTGAGTCCCTTGCTCACTGCACCATCAGGATTCAAGCAAGCCGGGCCGAAGACGGCTGTAATGCCAGAAACCGGTCCCCGGAAGCTGGTTTCCTTTCCAGTAAAAGAATTGGCTTGGTAGTTTGGTCTGCCCTGTTCTCATGATGCACTGGGCCAGGGACAGACTAATTTGCATGTAGCCAGGTTCTGAGTTGGGATGGTGCAGTGAGCTAAAAAACAGTGATGGATCAAGCCCTGATCTTTGGACTGGGTAGGAGTGGTCTGCTTATTTCAGATACTCTGTCCATCACCTTTTTCTGAATCGTTTTGTCCACCATAAGCGTGGAAGGGTATTCTCAGATGTGAGTCCCTTGCTCACTGCACCATCAGGATTCAAGCAAGCCGGGCCGAAGACGGCTGTAATGCCAGAAACTGGTCCCCGGAAGCTTGTTTCCTTTCCAGTAAAAGAATTGGCTTGGTAGTTTGGTCTGCTCTGTTCCCATGATGCACTGGGCCAGGGACAGACTAATTTGCATGTAGCCAGGTTCTGAGCTGGGATGGTGCAGTGAGCTAAAAAACGGTGATGGATCAAGCCCTGATATTTGGACTGGGTAGGAGTGGTCTGCTTAATTCAGATACTCTGTCCATCACCACCCCCTTTTTCTGAATCGTTTTGTCCACCATAAGTGTGGAAGGGTATGCTCTGATGTGAGTCCCTTGCTCACTGCACCATCAGGATTCAAGCAAGCCGGGCCGAAGACGGCTGTAATGCCAGAAACCGGTCCCCGGAAGCTTGTTTCCTTTCCAGTAAAAGAATTGGCTTGGTAGTTTGGTCTGCCCTGTTCCCATGATGCACTGGGCCAGGGACAGACTAATTTGCATGTAGCCAGGTTCTGAGCTGGGATGGTGCAGTGAGCTAAAAAACGGTGATGGATCAAGCCCTGATCTTTGGACTGGGTAGGAGTGGTCGCCTTAATTCAGATACTCTGTCCATCACCACCCCCTTTTTCTGAATCGTTTTGTCCACCATAAGTGTGGAAGGGTATGCTCAGATGTGAGTCCCTTGCTCACTGCACCATCAGGATTCAAGCAAGCCGGGCTGAAGACGGCTGTAATGCCAGAAACCGGTCCCCGGGAGCTTGTTTCCTTTCCAGAAAAAGAATTGGCTTGGTAGTTTGGTCTGCCCTGGTCCCATGATGCACTGGGCCAGGGACAGACTAATTTGCATGTAGCCAGGTTCTGAGCTGGGATGGTGCAGTGAGCTAAAAAACGGTGATGGATCAAGCCATGATCTTTGGACTGGGTAGGAGTGGTCTGCTTAATTCAGATACTCTGTCCATCACCACCCCCTTTTTCTGAATCGTTTTGTCCACCATAAGCGTGGAAGGGTATGGTCAGATGTGAGTCCCTTGCTCACTGCACCATCAGGATTCAAGCAAGCCGGGCCGAAGACGGCTGTAATGCCAGAAACCGGTCCCCGGAAGCTTGTTTCCTTTCCAGTAAAAGAATTGGCTTGGTAGTTTGGTCTGCCCTGTTCTCATGATGCACTGGGCCAGGGACAGACTAATTTGCATGTAGCCAGGTTCTGAGCTGGGATGGTGCAGTGAGCTAAAAAACAGTGATGGATCAAGCCCTGATCTTTGGACTGGGTAGGAGTGGTCTGCTTATTTCAGATACTCTGTCCATCACCACCCCCTTTTTCTGAATCGTTTTGTCCACCATAAGCGTGGAAGGGTATTCTCAGATGTGAGTCCCTTGCTCACTGCACCATCAGGATTCAAGCAAGCCGGGCCGAAGACGGCTGTAATGCCAGAAACTGGTCCCCGGAAGCTTGTTTCCTTTCCAGTAAAAGAATTGGCTTGGTAGTTTGGTCTGCTCTGTTCCCATGATGCACTGGGCCAGGGACAGACTAATTTGCATGTAGCCAGGTTCTGAGCTGGGATGGTGCAGTGAGCTAAAAAACGGTGATGGATCAAGCCCTGATATTTGGACTGGGTAGGAGTGGTCTGCTTAATTCAGATACTCTGTCCATCACCACCCCCTTTTTCTGAATCGTTTTGTCCACCATAAGTGTGGAAGGGTATGCTCTGATGTGAGTCCCTTGCTCACTGCACCATCAGGATTCAAGCAAGCCGGGCCGAAGACGGCTGTAATGCCAGAAACCGGTCCCCGGAAGCTTGTTTCCTTTCCAGTAAAAGAATTGGCTTGGTAGTTTGGTCTGCCCTGTTCCCATGATGCACTGGGCCAGGGACAGCCTAATTTGCATGTAGCCAGGTTCTGAGCTGGGATGGTGCAGTGAGCTAAAAAACGGTGATGGATCAAGCCCTGATCTTTGGACTGGGTAGGAGTGGTCTGCTTAATTCAGATACTCTGTCCATCACCACCCCCTTTTTCTGAATCGTTTTGTCCACCATAAGCGTGGGAGGGTATGCTCAGATGTGAGTCCCTTGCTCACTGCACCATCAGGATTCAAGCAAGCCGGGCCGAAGACGGCTGTAATGCCAGAAACCGGTCCCCGGAAGCTTGTTTCCTTTCCAGTAAAAGAATTGGCTTGGTAGTTTGGTCTGCCCTGTTCCCATGAGGCACTGGGCCAGGGACAGACTAATTTGCATGTAGCCAGATTCTGAGCTGGGATGGTGCAGTGAGCTAAAAAACGGTGATGGATCAATCCCTGATCTTTGGACTGGGTAGGAGTGGTCTGCTTAATTCAGATACTCTGTCCATCACCACCCCCTTTTTCTGAATCGTTTTGTCCACCATAAACGTGGAAGGGTATGCTCAGATGCGAGTCCCATGCTTACTGCACCATCAGGATTCAAGCAAGCCGGGCCGAAGACGGCTGTAATGCCAGAAACCGGTCCCCGGAAGCTTGTTTCCTTTCCAGTAAAAGAATTGGCTTGGTAGTTTGGTCTGCCCTGTTCCCATGATGCACTGGGCCAGGGACAGACTAATTTGCATGTAGCCAGGTTCTGAGCTGGGATGGTGCAGTGAGCTAAAAAAAGGTGATGGATCAAGCCCTGATCTTTGGACTGGGTAGGAGTGGTCTGCTTAATTCAGATACTCTGTCCATCACCACCCCCTTTTTCTGAATCGTTTTGTCCACCATAAGCGTGGAAAGGTATGCTCAGATGTGAGTCCCTTGCTCACTGCACCATCAGGATTCAAGCAAGCCGGGCCGAAGACGGCTGTAATGCCAGAAACTGGTCCCCGGAAGCTTGTTTCCTTTCCAGTAAAAGAATTGGCTTGGTAGTTTGGTCTGCCCTGTTCCCATGATGCACTGGGCCAGGGACTGACTAATTTGCATGTAGCCAGGTTCTGAGCTGGGATGGTGCAGTGAGCTAAAAAACGGTGATGGATCAAGCCCTGATCTTTGGACTGGGTAGGAGTGGTCTGCTTAATTCAGATACTCTGTCCATCACCACCCCCTTTTTCTGAATTGTTTTGTCCACCATAAGCGTGGAAGGGTATGCTCAGATGTGAGTCCCTTGCTCACTGCACCATCAGGATTCAAGCAAGCCGGGCCGAAGACGGCTGTAATGCCAGAAACCGGTCCCCGGAAGCTTGTTTCCTTTCCAGTAAAAGAATTGGCTTGGTAGTTTGGTCTGCCCTGTTCCCATGATGCACTGGGCCAGGGACAGACTAATTTGCATGTAGCCAGGTTTTGAGCTGGGATGGTGCAGTGAGCTAAAAAAACGGTGATGGATCAAGCCCTGATCTTTGGACTGGGTAGGAGTGGTCTGCTTAATTCAGATGCTCTGTCCATCACCACCCCCTTTTTCTGAATCGTTTTGTCCACCGTAAGCGTGGAAGGGTATGCTCAGATGTGAGTCCCTTGCTCACTGCACCATCAGGTTTCAAGCAAGCCGGGCCGAAGACGGCTGTAATGCCAGAAACCGGTCCCCGGAAGCTTGTTTCCTTTCCAGTAAAAGAATTGGCTTGGTAGTTTGGTCTGCCCTGTTCCCATGATGCACTGTGCCAGGGACAGACTAATTTGCATGTAGCCAGGTTTTGAGCTGGGATGGTGCAGTGAGCTAAAAAACGGTGATGGATCACGGCCTGATCTTTGGACTGGGTAGGAGTGGTCTGCTTAATTCAGATACTCTGCTCATCACCACCCCCTTTTTCTGAAACATTTGTAAGGTTGGCCTGCCCTCCCATAGGAATGCATTGGGGATTCCCTGATCAGTGTGCGTCAGTAGTAATTCCTGTTATGAGAGGAGCAGTGTGGTCAAGTCTGGTATGTATGAAATAGTGTGCATAAATGTTGCGCAAAAGTGTGCACAGATTTATTGTTGTTATTTTAGATATGCCACTTTTAGAAGTTTGCATTTCTGTGTGCTATATGTCTGCCTGCCTGTTGTGAATTGCATGTCTGGCTTGTGAGTGACAGGGGCTGGGAGGTGTGTGCCTCCAGGTGGGGCAGGGTGAATCAGCGCTAGGATGAATGGGACACCCTGTCTGGGTGTAGTGGGAGGAGTAATCCCCTGACCCTGAATAGGCCTGTGCCCAGCCTGCACAATGCTGTCTCCGCCCCCTGTGGTGTGTATGATCACCTGGCCCCGACAAAGGAGAAGAAGAGCTTGGAAAACAAAGTGCTCCAATTCCCCCCTGAACCAGTTGCATTTGGTTCCCCCATGCCCTGCGCTAACAGACAAAGGAATTCTGGGTATAAGTATAGGGGCTGTGACCCCATAATGCTGTCCAATATTGGTTCCTGAATCCTTCTGGGGCGTGTTGCTGCTGGGGCCCAGTGCGGGCTGCCATGAAGGCTTGCCTCCCTGGGCCCTGCATTGTCCCTTGATCCCTAAAGGAACTTTTTGCTTGGGCCCTTCTGCTTTGCTTGTGGACCTTAAAGACCTTGTTCTGCCTTTAACGCCCTGGTAGCGCTGTGCTTTAATTACTTGATTTTCCCCAGAAAAGGAGCCCGAGGGCTCTGCAGCGCCGAGCTGCCCTTCATTGAGAGGGAATACCTAGTGTAGGGATTCCCCCGTGATCAAGCGGGAGCCGACCCCTCTTATTTTTATATTTAAATCATGGGTGACCACCCCACATGGCCGCTTTATATATATGTTTAACTGCGGGAGTCCACCCCGCGTTCTCTGCCTTTGTGGGAGCCCACCTCACGTTCTACTGTTAGAAATCACCTCTGCGACCCAAGCCACAGCAGGAAAGGAAGTCAGGCTGCGTGATGGCTGACGTGAGGCTGGACTTCCGGTTTCCCATTGGAAGGGCCGAAAAAGTCCGGAACCTCGCTGTCACTATGTTGCAGTCCCGGGTCCCAGGAGGGGGCCCGGGTGAAGAGGAGAGGCATTCCTTAAAGATGGCACCTGCCTGCCTGGGCTCCCGTGAGTGAGGGAGAGTCCCTGTGGGCACCAGCAAGAGAGAGGAGTCCGGAGCAAAGAGTCCGGTGAGTGGAGGTGGGGAAGGGGGTATGTCGAGGTACACTGTTGGTGCCTGGCCCAATGTTGCTTCCTTAAGGCACTGAGCTGGTGTCTGAGCTGCCCCGCCAGAGAGCGGGCCACTCCCACGTTGTTGGGCATGTTTTGTTTTTAAGAGCCTGGGCAGCTAAAACGATGGGCTATTTGTTTTTAAGGGCCCCAGTAGGGGTCGCGGGGGCCAGTGGTGCCTGTGCTTTTGTCCAGTTCTGGCCATTCTCTACAGCTGCCACGTTTTGCTAGAGGGCAGCTGCAATGTGAGGGGCATTTTGGTTATGGAGTCCCAGTCTCAGCTGCGCCGCACCAGCACGGGCAGCTGCAACTTTTTTGCATATATGTCCACCCAAAGGGCACTGTGAGTGTCCAGGCCTCATTTGATATTCACAGCTGCCCAGTAAGTAGTGGGCAGCTGCCAAGTTTAGGCGGCACTGTGAGAGATAGGAGTGAGATGTCCTTGTGCAATTGGGCACATGGATTCTGCTGCAATGGCAGCCGCCCTGACACTTTGGATATAGGGCATTTGAGCCCCTTTGAGAAGGCCAGTTGGCCAGGGGGGACTGTTAGGTTTGTAGGGCTCCAGGCCCTTATGTGAATTATGTAGGTACACAGGAAACGTAATTCATTTACACCATGATTTATGCCTCTAATGTGGTTTTATGATTATGAGGTTTTGCATACTGTGTTTGTGGTTGAGTTATTCTCTACTTTGGTTTATGCTAGTGAGATTATTTCCTAATGTGAGTTATGTTGAGGAGGTTAGGTCTAATATGTTAAGGCTTATGAGATTGGCCCAGAATGTATTTTACACCTAAATGTGATACTGTGCATAATATGATTTATGTTACAGGATGATGCTGAGTACAGTGTTTCTAGTCTTTACTGGTTGTGTTCTATGTTTATTCTATTACTTTTACTAGATTTTACTAAGTGATGATTCTGACAGTGGTCCAATTGGCCCTGTCATGTATATATAATCCCCTGTAAATATTGACCATTGCCAGTTGGCACAGTGTATATTGTGTGATTACTATTCTACTGTGTATCATGATAATACAAAGACTATTTTTGATATAACCTCGTGTGGAGTTCCTTTTGTGGTGTGCCTAGTATGTTGTTGCTGTGGGTGTTGTGCAAATGCTTTACGCATTGCCTCTGGGATAAGCCTGACTGCTCGTTCCAAGCTACCAAGGGGGTGAGCAGGTGTTATCTTTGACGTGTAACTCCCTTCCCCTGACTGGAGAGGTGGCCTCTGCCTGGCTTTGGTGCAAGTCCTCGAGTTACAGAACCCCAGATATACGGAGGCGCGCTACCCATAAGCAGACTGAAGGCGGTCTCGCATTTGTGAGGGAAAGCTGTATCGGAAAAGAATAGCCACTGCGTGCAAATATATATTAAGACCTCCGACAGGGGATCTACATTTATACTCCCGGCAAAGCCCTGAAAGACGACAACCATACCAAAGTCCCTAAGGGCGGCTGCAGGTGGAAGTGCATTTTCTCTTCTAACTCGAGATCAATTGTGAAAAGGACCTAAATAGGCCTGATACCATAATAACGAGATTTTCCTTATATTGTAGGAATGTTTATAATTTGATCCTGATGATGCGTTGATGCCCTTGTGTATTGGGTATTGGGATACGCTAAAATCATTGGACTATACAACGTCTCCAAACCAAAGATATTTATACTAGATTGGAGGATGATTTACATAAGTCAGCCTATAGTATCCCATTTTATTTTTTAACCAATGTGTTGTTTTGTTCCCACTCTATGATTATTATTTGCATGTACTATATTAGGATATATTATTTTTCCTTTTTATTGTGAATTTTTTACTAAATTGTGTACCTTTGTATGATTTTCTACTATTTTTACATCATTTTGATTGCTGCTCGAAATTGAAAGTGTGAACTGACTAATGTGTGTTAAAGTTGCAAGTTTTTTGTCTGCTTAGAATCTGTCCAAAGGGGACCTTATTTTGTGACACGCAAGTCTTAGCCAACCAGAGATCCCATTTCTAACATTGGTTGGCAGCGGTGAGGATAAGACTTGCATTTGCTCAATACCGCAGCGACAACTGATTGCACTACAAGCTCTGCATTTTAGGTAGTCACATGTTTGGGGATTATTGTGTCTGTGTTTATTTTAAGTGCCATTTCTTTTTTAAATGTTTTTTCTTGTTGCACTATGAGATCGGGGTCCTCCCAAGGACATAAACCAGAGAATCTCTAGGAGTTTTGTACTCCCCTTGTACTGTCTGCTATTTCTAGGGTTGGCCTACAGTAGTAACTTAATTGGCATAAAGTAACTACCTTGAGAGGGTAGATTATCCCCTAAGTGCAGTGTTAGTTTTCTGGAATCCCCAGTAAGGGTGGGATCCTGTGGTGGCAGCAATATGTAGTCCAGTGCAGGAAGTTACATTCCCAGTTCCCAGAGTATGGTACCTGGTTCCCGGTTAAGAGTGGGACAGGTTGTGTTTAAGGGGCAGTAAGATTTTGTCTCACCAGTCTTCTGGGGGGATTGTGGATGAATGTTCTGGTGCACTGGACGTTTGGGTATTTGGCTAGCACGGTATATGGTGTTAAAGGGCTGTTCAAGCTGTTCTGTCAGAGAAAACCTACCCTGTAATTGTTTTTCAGAGTCGCGCCAATATCCATTGGAGTGTGTACGTTCTTTGATTCTAGGGAGCTTGCATTGGGGAGTGATACTAGACGAATGGTGTCTTCCAACCCAGAGTGGTAGAAGTGGTTCACATTAGCCCAGCGAGGTACCCAATAGTGAAGAGGTTGTAGGGACTCATATCCTGTCTCACAGGAGAAGAAGTGAGATTGGACTGTGTCCCAAAGTGCCCACACCTCAGCCTCCAGTACTGGATGGTTCTTAGAGGGAACATCAGCAGTTAGCCTAGTCTGTACCGTTTGACCGTTCTTCAAGGGGGATCTCCCTTCTTAGGTGAGCTGGGAGTATCTGTAATCAGGCCTCCATCAGTTCTAGTGTCGGACTGTGCCATACCTAAATGGAAGGTGCCGAAGTCCAGATTGAAGGGTGAGAGGGGGAAAGAGTCCCCAGTGGAAGAACCATTGGGTCAGGGGCCAGGTAAAAGGGCTGAGTCATCAATAAGTGACCATGGTGATGCCCTTCTGTCCTGGGGCATCTTTGCACACTGTCAGTGGGACAAGAGGTCGTGAGCTCTGCACCAGGTGGACTGTCATACAACACATTGGTTTTGTGTCAACCTCAGGGAAGGTATATATACTCCCATGAAGTCCTGGTCCGCCGGGCAATTGTCTGACCAAAGGGTACCGTCCCTGGGTTGGGGAGCCAGGTTCTGGTCTTTCCTGGTCAGAGTGAGATGCCCCTGCGCAGCCGCCCTGACACTTTGGACATAGGGCATTTGAGCCCCTTTGAGAAGGCCAGTTGGCCAGGGGGGACTTTTAGGTTTGTATGACGCTAGGCCCTAATGTGATTTATGTAGGTGCGCAGGAAATGTAATTCAGGGACTGTTTCACGCACCGTGATTTATGCCTCTAATGTGGTTTTATGATTATGAGGTTTTGCATCCTGTGTTTATGGCTGAGTTCTTCTCTACTGTGGCTTATGCTAGTGAGATTATTTCCTAATGTGAGTTATGCTGAGGAGGTTATGATCTAATATGTTTAGGCTTATGAGGTTGGCGCAGAATATATTTCACGCCTAAATGTGATACTGTGCATAATTTGATATATACTACAGGATGATGCTGAGTGCAGTGTTTTCCAGAAATTACTGGTTGTGGTCTATGTTTATTCTATGTTCTACATTTACTATTTTTACTAAGTGATGATTCTGACAGTGGTCCAAGTGGCCCTGTCATGTGTATATAATCCCCTGTAAATATTGCCTAGTGCCAGTTGGCACAGTGTATATTGTGTGATTACTATTCTAATGTTTTTATGATAATATAAAGGCTATTTTAGATATAACTGTTGTGTCCTCTGAAGGTAGACACCAAGAGCCAGGATGTATTTTCAAATCTTCTTTATTCAGATGTATGTCCAAGTTACTTCAGTCTTGAGTCCAGCCTGCACTGGGGTGGTACAAGCCCCACCAGGAGCAGCCTGCCTAGCTGCTCAGCCCATCTCTAACTGTCACCACTCATCCACACAGGCATCCAGGCATGCCACGCATCACAATCACACCAACATTCCATAACCAGATCACACTCTGGTTGAGCAGCTAAAGGCAGCAGGGCTGGAGTACATGCACATACCACTTATTAGGGAATAACAATAACCTTGTGTGGAGTTCGTTTTGTGATTCCTTTTTTGGAATGTAATGGGGAAGCTAATCCACAACCATCCCTCGTGTATGGGAACATGTGATGACCACCCACAAGAAATCAAGGAAGACCCATCCTCAGAACAGTGTAACCTGTGGTATCACGACATCAAATGTGCTGTAGAAGAAAAACCTTTTAACTTAAACTCTAAGTAAAGAGAATACTATAGCTTTTTAACACAGTACTATAGGCAAAACATACTATCATGCCTCTAAAGAAACTAGAATGCCCACATTCGACACACCGGTGAACAACCTCTTACCCGAGTTGTGCTTGATGAGTGGACTTGCTGCAACACCATAAACATTAGCAAAAAGGAAGGCAGTCACAACCAAAAACGACAGTCACAACCAAAAACCTGAGGAAAGCGCTCCTTGACTCTTCATGAAACATGAGGCCAATAGATAGATTTCGGACGAAAACTGTCTAAAAAGAGCAAAAGGAGGTGAATAAAATAAAAAACAATGTGAAATCAGCTCCAACATCAATGAAACGGAAGATTCCACTCAGAGGATGTCCAGACGATGGTATAATGTCATGTCCAAACACAACAGCTTCTTGTAATCAACGGACACAATTAAGCCACAAAGTCAGTTATTTCAAAAAGACAGAAACATGTACCTTTACTTTTCTTCTATACTGGAACCAACCATAATAGTGGGCTTCCAATGAAGATGTGATCTTGAAAACTTGCCACAAAGTACTGGACCACCCTAAATGCTGCTTGAAGTCCCCCAACTCTGTGCATAGACGCACACCTCAGTGCGTGACATGACGTTGACAAATGATACATTTATTTGTAGAGACCCCAACAGCGTGAATGACAGCCAGAAGGAGCGTGGTTGACAACTTGGCAGAAAACAACGGAGAGCCTAACAGCAGCCAACCACAAGATGGTGGCACGTATGCAGATGTGCTGCCGGATGGCTCTCAGCACGACTGTTCAACCGGCTTCAGGAGGCAGTGAGACAGAGGGAACCAGATGGAACGTCACCCGGAATCCAAGTAGACATGAAGACACACAATGAGGAGGTAAGGTTGCGCACGGACAGAAGACAGCACGCACCAAGATTTCCAAACCACTAGGCAGCGGTTGAACTGTCAAAAGAAAAGCGCTGCCTGTAAAGATTAAAAATAAAACAAAAAATTAGGCTCACCACATAAGATCTCTAGATTCAGCATTTAATCCTGCCACATAACATGTAGATGAAAATAGAATGTCTGAATTCCAGATGGTCAGTAAAAAAGTACTGTATTACAACTAAAGACTGTCCAAAATGTGTGCATTTAAAATGTATCTGTGCCAAAACCACACAATATAAGCAAATAGTCTCCGTACATCTAAAGTGGACCGCAGGTAACACAATCACTGGTAAAACGGTTTTCACACACAGAATTTTTTTAATTCTAAACGGCGGTTGGGGCTGCAGACATGTGGTCTCAACCTAGCCCAACAATGTAAGATAAAATATGTCCTACTCATGCAAAGCAACATAAAACAATGGGAAAAGTTCACTTTCAGACTTGTCCTGAGTCTAGAGTGTCATGTTGAGCAAACATGTTCTGTCACCTGTAACCACTCCATCAAAATGGCTTGTTAAGTTTCAAGTACAAACATGACAAAGAAGAGCATCAAGAGTTGACGCAGTGTGTTGTGACAGCTGCACTCACATAGGTTCTGGACGAGTTATGACAAAGTTAAGCATAAATTGTCTATTAGTGCAGGAACAGCACGCAGGCTATTGTGACTTCTGTGACTTCTGGGGACGATGAGACAACAAGACAAAAGTAACCCTGAAGTCACTGTAGTATTAAAGTCACTTTTGATAGACCTCAAACTCACTGTAATTATGTAATTCCATTAGAGTATAATGTGGCTGGAACACCAGATGAGACTGTAGTTTAATTACTCCTCCAACTCAATGTAATCCTTTAGAGTATGATGTGGCTGGAACACCAGATGTGGCTGTAGTTTAACTCCTCCTCCAACTCACTGTAGTCCATTAGATTATGATGTGGCTGGAACACCAGATGTGGCTGTAGTTTAACTACTCCTCCAACTCACTGTAGTCCATTAGAGTATTCCCAGGCTGTGGTGTTAGTTGGTGATGACACTGGTTGGTGGGGCTTTCCATTGGTAAGGACACTGGTGGGGCTGGCGCTGGCTTGACTGGAAATACTTTCTTTATAGATGTAGTTACTTGTGGGTTCTCTTGGTTTCTCTTGAAATTTCTTTTTAGTCCCTTTGTTTCTGTGCTGTACCAAGAGTCTCTAGGGTCCAAGTCCGCTCATCATCAAAATATGTTGTGTCCTGTGAAGGTAGACACTAAGAGTCAGGATGTATTTTCAAGTCTTCTTTATTCCGACTTATGTCCAAGTTACCTCAGTCTTGAGTCCAGCCAACATTGGTGTGGTACCAGCCCCACCAGGAGCAGCCTGCCTAGATGCTCAGCCATCTCTAACTGTCACCACTAATTGACACAGGCACCCAGGCATGCCAGGCATCACAATCACACCAACATTCCGTAACCAGATTACACTCTGGCTGAGCAGCTAAAGGCAGCCGGGCTGGAGTACCTGCAAATACAACTTAGTAGGGTATAACAATAACCTTGTGTGGAGTTTCTTTTGTGGTGTGCCTAGTATGTTTTTGCTGTGTGTGTTGCGCAAATGCTTTACACATTGCC
Source organism: Lissotriton vulgaris (assembly GCF_964263255.1). NCBI lineage: Eukaryota > Metazoa > Chordata > Amphibia > Caudata > Salamandridae > Lissotriton > Lissotriton vulgaris. Next base: position 1,308,968,403 of record NC_141691.1, on the reverse strand, counting down.
CTCGGGATAAGCCTGACTGCTTGTGCCAAGCAACCAAGTGGGTGAGCTGGGATTATCTTTGGCCTGTAACTCCCTTGCCCTGACTGGAGTGGTGGTCTTTGCCTGGCTTTGGCGCAAGCCTTAGCCAACCAGAGATCCCATTTGTAACAGTTCAGATATCACCAAAGTCAGCTGATAGACATGAAATCAACAGAAAATTGCAGAAGAGGAGGCGGTCCCAGTGATAGATCTGCAGATATCCAAGAGAGAACACCATTAGGCTTCACCCAGGAGGCTTCCATTACCTTGGTATATTTCACCTGTCATTAAGTTGCGATCTCACCACACATATTTACCAATTCACCTAGGAATAAAAGCCCTTCAAATGACAGGCCTAAAATTCACAAAACAAGCCGTACCAATTTGAAATGAATATGAGGGGTAAATGTGAACTGAGTCAGACATATTCAAGGGTTGTAAAAGGTACTCTTCATTGGGACAAACAGGCAGAAAGAAAACTGTAAGGATTTTTTTAGTTCTGTTGAAAGGAGACTAGCATCTATTGATCTGCTTGAATACTCATCCTAAATAAAGTGCAGGTGAAGCCAAACAGTTCCTCACATAGACTACTATGTAGGAAAGAGGCCTATATGTCTCCAACCTGTGGGCTGCTTTAATGGCTACAAAAATGAAAAAATCTAAAGAAAAAAGCATATCCGACATCATTTAGACATATTGGCTTCTTGGAACTGAAGCCAGTGCCACCAAGATATTTCAATGTGGAATGTAAAGTTAAGACTTGAGTGAACATTTTGGAACATGCAACCAAAACATTTGTGACTGCGGTCCACTGAACTTTAATGTAAAAATTGAGAGACCCATGAAAAATCTCTCTTTTAAAATAAAATACCCCATTAAATCATATGAAGAGAGTCATCTGTTATTGTTATTTCTAGTGTATTTAATACTTTCAGCACACAACACAATTTGAAACAAAATTCAACACAGGGGTTACAAACAGATAAAACCATGCAAAGGAAAGAAACTTGCAGGGGAGACAAGAATTTATACATGGCATAGACTTTTATAAAGGAAATACAAGCACGCTAACACAGAAAGAGTCCATTTAAATAAGAAACCGCAACACGGATAAAATAAAACCAGCATTACATAGCACAAAAGCTAAATAATGTTTGAAAACAAGATGCTGAGCAGAATATTTTTAAAGTAAGGGGAATTTAACTCAAGTGTGGAAATATATAAGAAGATGTTATCATATTAAAGAAATAGTATACAAAGAAAAAATAGCAACAGAATAAAATTAGGCTCCATATTTACCTCTGCATGAGGTAACACTTTTGCATATAGAAAGAATTCTGGACAACTCCATGCTTCCCCATAGAGTCTCTGGTATGTTGGTCATTCCTGAATCAGGGAAAGTATATTCACCCATTTCTGACCATTCTTGGATTTGGATTCTCCTTATTATGTTGATGTCCAAAAACTTCATCTTGACCTGAGCCCCTTTACCCCTCAGGTCATTCATCCTGGATCCTAACTTTCATTGCCTCTTTGCAGTTCCCTTCCCTATATCCGATCTCACATGGTAGGTAAAGTCCTCTTCAGAGATCTCTCCTTCAATGCCCGCTCCAGAACCAACTCTTCCTATTAAGATTCAATTTGAAAGGGTCTCTGTTCACTCTTTGGATTTCATTGACAAGGTATATATCCGGCCTGTCTTGTAGTATTTCTTCTCTTAGTTGTTTTGAGATAAAACCCTTTATGTCTCTTTTTTCTGTACCTTCCAGAATATTGAGAACCCTCAAATTGTTATACCTAGCTTGATTTTTGAGGTTTTCCAGATCGTCTTGAAGAGTTTTATTTTGTGACTTCAAGTCTTGAGTATTGTGAGTGACTCCTGCTGATAGAACTATCACCTCACTTTTGAGGGTTGCAGTACAGTGTGTGATTCTGTCTAGCTTCTCTTCCAGAACAACAGACTTTTCCTCAATGCCTCTTTGGTTCACTGCTGAGATCTCTTATTTCTTGAGAATTTCTTGCCTCAGATTCAGTATGATGTTTTCCAACTGATTTTTTGACTTGTCCTCACCCTGGGTAGTAGCCTCCAGCTGATCCAGAGTACTCTCGGTGGGTATCTTAGTAGTATCCTGAGATTGTCTTGGGCTAGTGCCATCCTGGTGTTCATCTGCCAAGCTATCTAATGGAGTAAAACGATTGCTGAGGGGGTCTGCCGGTGAACCTTCAACCCCCCAGGCTAGCCTGTAGCAGGTCGCCCTCACCAGAGCAGGTGCTGTGGCCCTTGCCTGCTCCATGATTTTCTAAAAGGAATTGAGTGAGGGTTTTGGAAATGAGCGCACCTCTTTGGGCCAACACCACCTTGGTCTCCCCACAGCCTTCCCCGCTTTTCTGGTGGGTGCGATGGTAAGCGCCGCAGGGACTGCCTGCTCCCTTGCCCTCATCCTCTGGGTTTTTGTCTCCGGATCAGATCTCAGTTGATACCTATTCCTAACTTGCGGAGTTTGCTGTGTATTAGTTGGAATATCTCTTTTACCTGTGACTCTCCTTGCTCTAGTGTCTAAACTTGTATTATCAGCTCCTAACTCCTCTACAAGCCCCTTAGACGTAAAGAGTACCTGCGCAGGTGGGTCCGTTTCCATCAGCACCTGCTGTGTCTGCGGAGGTTATGTGCTGTTACAACTGCCCTTCTTCCTCACGTTCTTCTGGAATCACACACCAGAGTTCTCCACAAGCATGAAGCCATTGCTGAGCTCCTGCATCTCCTGTGTCTTGTGCTGCTGTTTGCAGATTTCCACACAGTGCTTACTCTGCCTGCCCCGACCGGGAAGCCAGCAAGTGTTGCCGCAGCCAGAGACCACTGCCAAAGGGCTGATGCCCAGCTCCTCACGACGAGATGATGTCTTGCATCGGTTCCCATCCACCACAGAACACATATGAGTAGTGGGAAGGAGGACTCCTAGACCGCCACCTTCAGATTTACAGGAAAGCGCCGTAAATTGCCATCACTGCTTCCGCATGCCGTCTGGTCCAGTCCAGGTAAGAATTACATTAGATCAGCCTCTGTCTCTCTCCCTTCGCTTCGGGAGGCCCCGCGACTAGAATCAGCCCACTGCCATGTAACCCCAGGGCTGTGTCTATTTTATTGGCACCGGCATGGGAACACCAAAGGAAAAAAATGCCAATGACTTCAAAATCATAATAGGGTGGGTTGGTGGTCTCCACAAGGGTTGGCGGTGCGGCGGCAGGGAGGTCCCTCTGCTGCACCGTCAAACTTGTGATAGGGCCCTAAGGGTCCGACGTACTAAGCTTTTTAACTGTACCAAATGTTCCAATTTGGCATTTGCTACAGTTTAAATGCTTTTTCTTCTTCCTTAAATCAATTTCAGGAGTCAGAGAATATTTTCCGACTCCTTCCCTAGGATTCTGAATGTATAAAGTTTTGGTATGTGGAAAAAGTGAGTTGTAGGTATTCCTTCTAAATTCTAAATACTGATTCAGTATATAATCATTGGAAATGTTACCTCAAGAGAAGTGGTAAAAACATTCACAAAAGAAAAGGGGTTTCTTATGCACACCTTCCCTTTTGTGAATGTGAAAAAAACTTTATTCAAGAGGAGACAATGCTACAGTTTCCGTTAAGGCAAACGGGCTGCATTAAAAAAATGCTTTATTAAAAAGCAGTCCCAGCCATGGTGGTCTGCTGACACCATCAGGTCATCCAACCCTATGATGGCCTAAAATCGTAGCGATTCCGTATTTACTAACTACCTCATTAATGTACATGTGGTAGGCCTGATTTTGACGGAATACAATTTGGAATTTTAAGAAGAGACCTATTAGTGCAAATTGCAATCAGTATTATGCGCCCTATAAATAGTGCATACTGCTCAATCTAATAATGGGGTGCTATAATGTGCAAAATATCTTTGGCCGTTCATTAAAAGACAAAGATTTGGGTTGGCCCAGTGCACAGACTGAATCTATGAACAGTCCATACTCAATCTTTTCTTGTCACTGGAATGCTTACTTTTCCAATAATTAAGAGATTTGCTTATTCAGTCTTGTGATATTAGTAGGGAGATTACTGAAAAAACACATTTGTTTCAAGTAAAAGCAAACACTTCACCCTGCTTGCCCTGTTACAGGAGGGCTGCATTAAATAATCTCTATAAAATTAAATCACCTCATTTGGAAATTTGACATTTAAGGTCAACAGATCAATGCTTCAAGCAGCATTGAAAACTTTAACAATTAAAAATACTTCACTTGCGTGCATTAAATATAAGCATGCCCTGCAAAGCAGCTCCCCAAAGATCCTGGACTCGCTGGCACGAGAATGACCTGAACCCACCATGTTTGAAGAAGGTTCTTTTGAGACTTCATTAGGCATTGGGCCGATTCCTCTTCGCCATGCTGCATTCAATTTACTGATATTTAATGGAGCACTATATCTAACTTATTAGACTTGTAGCTGCCTCTAGAGCTCTAATCAGTCCCCAGGTGAATTGGATTTTATTTCTGTCTTACCAGGCAGTAATTTTTCAAAGTAATTTGACAGTACATTATTATTTTACATGGCACATTAGGGACATATGCCACATCTTTTTTAGAGCGATGTTCAAAATAAATGCACTTGGACAATGCCAGTGAGCAATGTAGTGCTCTGGGAAAAGACAGAAGTAATAGCTTTTCATTCTTACATGGACCAAGGAGCAATATATAGAACACCAACATGCTTTCTGCAGCCTGTGGGAGAAAGTTTTCAGTGACAGAACTGCGTTTAGATGCAGTCCTGTCACTGGAAACTGACTCCCACATAAAATAAAATAAGGCAAGGCACGTCAACTGATGATATTACAACTGAAAGCCCTTCAAAATCGATTGAAGCAGCATATTAAAACTTTTTTTTTTCAGTTCTTACACATGTGCCTGAGCAAAAGGGTTTCTGTTTTTTTTTTAAAAAGAAACACATTTGTAAGTTTGAATAACATGTGAACTATTGAAATGTGGTTCGAAGTTTTCTTCCTAACATGGATACTCCATATGATTTAAATCTAAAAGTGAATTTAAATAATGTAGCAGACAATGAGAAAATACGAATCTGAGTGAATTCTGTTGACATAGTTCTAAATTTGTGACCTCTTTAGAATGGCCACTCCTAGGCCGGGGGGGGTAGCCCTTTCAATGTTGCTGGAATGAAGGACATACATATTTGTCTAAAGTTAATAATTAATTGAGGAACAAAGTGTTTTGTTTGAAATAATCTGGTGTTCAGTGGACTACTGCATTGCCCATCTGCACCGGAAGGACATCGCTGGATTTCCCATCATCTATTTGCACAGAAAGTGTCATCACTGGATTTCCCAATATTCATTTGCAGAGGAAGTGACATCACTAGTTTTCTGTCTACAGGATCCTGTGCTCCTCCCCCACCAACTTAGTGGCAGCTGCAGCATGGACACACAGCCGACATGAACGGTTGGCACACCACTGGTGTGTCAAACTCAAACCCATCTGTCCCTGTCTGCGCCTGGACGACACGTTAGTTCCAGGAACCCTGGTTCTCCCATTATCCACCACTGCCTTGCTGTGCTCCTCAGTGCTCTTAACCCAAGCCACTGCTTACTACAATGCTGCCTCATCACACAACATGTAAGGAGCTTTCATTCCGTAGGGCCATCAAGACTTTTTTATTTCCTTGAGCCTGTTTGCTTCCTAGTCTGTTGCCTTCCTTGGTGTGTTGTGTTAGCTACCTTGTCTTGCGCCAGGACGCTCCTTCGCTGGAGCAGCTGTGCGCATTATAAATTTTCATAACATAACATAACATAACATGCACCTCCAGCAAGATCTAGCACCCCTGTCCGTCACATTCACAGAAACCAGTCACCCGTTCATGTTTACACCGTCCAAACACTACCCAAACAACATGCCACACCTGCATGCATGCGACTCAGCAAGCACTCTCTCGCCACACATGCCATATGGAAATGTAGAGCCTCATTTATGGCATATTGGCACTGGGCAGCGCAGCAAGGCACCTTGCTGAGCTAACTATGCCAAAGTGAAAGGGCAAGAATGCACTTTATCTAAGCAATATGGTGCATTCCTGTCTTTTCTGCCTGCGCTAGTGCCATTCTGGAAGTCTAGCGCCAACCTAGGCACCCTTGCACCAATGTGCAAGGGTGCCTTTGTTGCATGCAGGGTTGTTTTTGTGCAGGAAAGGGAACCTTCCGGCACAAAATCGATTCTACGAGGCATTTTCTTTTTCCTATGCATGCTGCAGAATGCTGCACGTATAGAAAAAGTAAAAAATGAGGAGAAATAAACATATTTCTCCTCATTATGCCTCACCTAGGTAGGCGTACTGGATTTGACACTTCCCCTGGTTTACATCACTTTGTAAATCTGAGGCGAGGTCAAAGTCCTTGTGTGTTGTATGGGAAAAACCACTGCAATGCTCATGGAACACCTCCTGGGTGCAGCGTGAGTTGATGCAGCGATTTGCGCTGCATCACTTTACTCATGATTTACGAGGCCACTAAAAGTCACACAGGGTGGCTTGCATGGCTTCATAATTCTTTGTGAGAGCCCTTTATCATGCATGTACCACTTTATGTGGTGCAAAAGTGACACTGGGCTCTCATAACTAAGACCCCCTAGTATACGGTCCACCAGGACCTCGCACCAATTTCGTCAGCGACATCAGCAAATTTGTCACTCCTGTCATCAACAATGAGAGCACCATCATTCTTCTCGGAATCCTTAACTTGCACATACAAGACCACACAGACCAAAACTCTAGCGCCCATCTAGAAAACTTCAGAAACATTGGCCTGGACCCAGCAGGATACTGAACCCAACAACACAGCTGGGAATATCCTCCTTAGTCAGCAATAATCCTGTTGACAAGCCAGCAACTGTGACCTGAACAAACTACGCCATTGTCAGTTTCAGCATATCCATCCCTCACCACCATAGAACTACTACTACCATAACCACCTGCCACGGTTGCAAAAAGCATCTCAGGAGAGGAGTAGGCTTCTGCTCTCTTTGAGCATTGGTGCGAGCACACCTGAAACTTGCCAAAAGTCATGCAAGTGCAACCCAATGGCAAGAGCCCAACCACTGGAAAGTTGGTACATTAGGAGGGACTCAAACTGATGAAACACTACTGTAAGCAACTGGAGAACAAATGAAGAATCTAGCTCTAAGACGCTACCACCAGCTGATACGGAACACCAAGCATGCAGCTCTTATTGATTTCACTACATCTGCACTAACAGCAGCAAGGAAATCTTTGCCAACATTGGAGATTTTCACTTTATCTCCTGCCACCTCCAAGAACATCACCCCTTTACAAGACCTTTGCAACTAGCTCTCAGAATTCTTCTGTAACAAAATCACCTTCATAAACAGCAGCATTCTGATCTCAGGGGGACCCAGCCACTGTTGCATCTCAAATCTCCATCATGGATGACTAGCAAGCCCTGCCCTTGTAGCCTGCCATCACCACCGTCAAAATTGCTGCTACCATGAAGACTATCACCTCAGAGGCTCCATGTGACCTTGCCTGAGCATACCTTCACCAAAGGACTCCTACTGACCAGTGAAGCACTAACACCCATCCTTAACACCTGCTTCAACTCAGCCACATTCCTGGACACCTGAAAACAAACAACCTTTTGCCCCTGCTCAAGAAATCATCATTGTACTCAGTTTCCAACTAGAAACACATTTCCCTTACACAATACCCAACAACGGTCTTAGAGAAACTAATCAACCAAAGTCTCACCAACCACCTCAGCAACCACCAGCTCGTAGATGTCACATAGTCTGATTCTGGCCAAACCAAGGTACAGAAACATCACTCATGGCCTCCCCAGGTGACATCCACATGATTCTTGAGGGAGGAAACATAGCATCCCACACTCTTTTGTACCTCTGCGGCATTTGACACAGTCTCAAACCCCATCATCATCAGGTGCCTGCACAAGAATGGCAATCAAGGACCCACTCCTTGATAGATCTGCTCCTTCTTAATGGGTAGATCACAATCTGTAAGCCTGGCACCTTACTCTGTGGATGCCTGTAAAATCATGTACAGGGTGTTTCAGGTTTTGTCGCCCAGTCAACCCACTTCACCGACTACATGATTCCTCTGCCATTGCCATCCATGCACACAAATTCAACATCCTATCCTACGTTGATGGCACACAACTAATACTCTCTTTCTCAGACAATACCCCTAACACAAAAAACAAGTTCACCACCTGCATGATAGAAGTTGCTAACTGGATGAAAGTCAACTTTCTCAAGCTCAACGCTGACATGACAGAAGTTGTGATTTTCAGCAAGAACACTTCACCAAGGCCAAACTCTAACCCACACTGAGAAACCATGCCAGTAACCTCAGAAAAATCATCATCTGCAAACTGGACATGACCGTACAAGTTAAAGCCGTCACTGCATCCTATTTCCACACCCTGAAGAACCTGAGGAAATAGATCTCAAGCAACAGTAAAAAACTGTTGCTCACACCTTAGTCAGCAACACGTTGGACTATGGGAAAACCTTTACACATGGATCACTAAGCCACTCACTAGATCACAAACCATCCAGAACTCAGCAGCCAGACTCATCCTAAACCTCCCACATGGAACTTATATCAGACCATACCTTTGGGAGCTCCACTAGTTCCTTATACACAAATGCACTAAATTTAAGCTCCTCACATACACATTCAAGGCACTGCACAACTCAGGTCCCACCTATCTGAACAGTCACATCACCTTCAACCAATCACCCGCATACCTCCATTCTGTAGGACTCACACATGCCATGCACCCACAGAACCAGATAAGCAGAACAAGCATTCACATACATCGCTTCTAAAGTGTTGAATGGCCTCCCACTCCACATCAAAGCCTTTTCCTCTCTTCTTGAATTCCGCAAGTAGCTACAGACCTGGCTTTTGCATTAACCAACTTATGATAGGAAGGGCTGGGCACCCACATCTGCTCTGCTCAGGATATCATTGTGGGGGCGCTTTATAAATACACCTAACATAACATAACTTCAGGAGTCTGTGAACTACCTTGTCGTCATACTTTTGACTGGCAGCAGTTCAATTCAGATGTTCATCTTCCAGGAGTCTTTAAACCAAGTATGCTCGACATGGGTAACAGTAAACACCTTTAGTGCCAAGGTGCCCCCAAGAGAAAATGTGCTTATTACAAATACCCATCTTAGGCCACATTTATTATTGTTTCACCTAACGCAGCAACCAAATTTGCTGCGCAGCATTGTGAGAGGGGAAAAGCCACTCAGCCCACTATTATTAGCCTCCTGTTTTTGCCACTCCCTTCACTGGCACTCTAATACATCTGCATTGCCCAACGCACAGCTTTGCACAGTGGTGCAGAGATAAATACACTAGGGCAGATTTACAAGGGCTGGTGCATCCCTGCAAATTAGCAGGGATGTGCCAGTAAAGATGTGACACATAGGATCACCCTTGCGCCACCACTGATGTATTGCATTTACAATGCGACGCACCGTGGCGCAAGGATAGTCAGATGAATGTTAAATCTTATGTCATAAGGGCAGAGCATTGCTGGAGTCGTGTCACAAGAGCGATACAACTCCAGCAATACTGAGGGGCGGCCGATACCTATTGTGCTGCATCACCCCTTACGCCTGCTAAAAGCAGGTGTAAGGTTTTGTCGCAGCGGGGACATAAAAGTGACTCTGTGAAATCTTGTAGATTTCACAGCTTTACTTTTATGCGGCTTCCTTGCAACGGAACGCCCACCCTGCATACATTATACCTGACGCAGGTATAATGTAGCGCAGGGCTTTACAGCGTGATGCATCTCACTAGATAGATGTGTCACGTTGTTAATCTGTCCCATAGTGACGCACTGTTTATGAAGCTGCTGAATCACAGAAGTAACGCAATGGTGTTGTAAAGATGTCGCAAGGGGCTTGTAAATCTGCCCCACTCTGTTTAGCAAAGGATTTAAACTGAAAGCTTACCCTTCTATTACTAATTCCTCTGACTAGTCAAATACAAGGAACTGGCACTTCAGCACACATGCAAGGTGTGTTTATTTTGAGAAATGAATGTATTTCTACTTGTTAATGTTTGCTTCAAAAAGGCATTATTTTTTGAGGGGCTTTGCATCTAAACCTACCAGTATTTAGCACTTTTTTATGCAGATCTGTTGCAAGCCCTTTTTGAACTCAGATACTGACATCTTTCCAGTGTAAAATACCTTTTGTGGTGGAAAGCACATATCAACATGCCACTTTGTGCCATTTGGCAACTGGTCAAAGCCATAGTAAATCTGGGACCTTCATTGGTAAATGTCACATTTTTATTTAAAATACACAGGGGCATAGCTTGGTCAGTAATATTAGGGTGGTTGAGCTACAGGTTTTCCGACAACCATGCTGGCATACAATATTAAAATGTGTTATAAGGAAAGCAGTGCCAAAGGGCAGTTTAAGAGACAGTGGAAAAGGAGTGGAGTGCAGATTGTAAGAGGTACTTAAAACACTTTTTTTTTTTTTAAATGAGCAACATTTTTTAACATTTAAATATAAACGAGATACAGTGTGTGCGCCTGTGTTTTTGTCTGTATCTTTATGTAAGTATCCCATTTGAAATTCGCTAGGACTCCTTATCACACATGGCTGGAAACTCCTGTACCCAACTAATTACTAGAGAATAGATTTATTAGGGGGGTGTAGCACCCCCCGAAGCTACACCTCTCAAAATACATGTACAAATAGTTTCAGAATTCTCTGGGGAGTCAGCAAAGAGTAAAACTAGATGCTCATTCTGAGAAAACCAAAACACATTTGGTGAAATCCTGTTTACCCTCCCCGCATACAAACATTTTCAGGTCCAGTTGATTTAACTTGACTGCTATATTGTGAGATTTTCCAAAAATGTTTTATTATATGTATTTATTTATTTTGTAACTTGTAGAGCGCACGGCTACCCCCAGCGGAGTTGTCCTGGTGCTAGCAGCGTAGACAGAGAGGTGAGGGCACATTGTAGTGTGTGTCAGGATGCTAGGGAAGGCCAAAGAGCCAGGTCTTCAAGGATTTCCAGAAGGTCGAATCTGAGTTGGCCTTTCTGATGTGTTCGGGCATGGAGTTCCACAGTGTTGCAGTTCGGACGGGAAAAGACCGTCCTCCTAGCCTGGCCTTTGCGAAGCGGGGAGTTACTTTGAGTCCATGATGATTAGACCTCAAGTTCCTTGTCTGAAATGATTCAGGGAGTTACTTCCTTAGTATTGAGGGCCTATATCGCCAACTGCTCTGTAGGCAAGAATCAGTGCCTTGAATTCTGTTCTCCTTTTAACAGGCAGCCAGTGAAGACTACGTAGATGGGGGGTAATGTGATCCCGAAGTGGGATGTTTCTGATAAACCTAGCAGCTGTGTTCTGTATAGTTTGTCATTTCCTGATCAGGTAGGCTGGCAAATTCAGATACAAACTATTTGCGTTGTCCAGCTGCAATGTGATCAACACATGGACCAGGCCCGGACTGGCCGTTTAGGGCACCGGGCAATTCCCCGGTGGGCCGCATGGTTGGGGGCCGGTTTTGGGCCCCTGAGGCCGTTTTTGTTACAGGGCCGTTATGCTGCAAAAACGGCCCCGTAACAAAAACGGCCGAAAACGGCCCTGTCACTGAGCGCGTACACCTCTCCCCCCCTCCCCTCTCCTCCCGGAGGGGGGAGGGGGGCCGGCCGAGCACTTTGCCAGGGCCGGTTCCGGTTCCCAGTCCGGCCCTGACATGGACTATTGTTTTCCTGCAGTCCATAGGTAGGAGATGTAGGAATCCCCATGAAGCCTTCATTTTCCAGAAACATGACGACGAAATGTGGCCTATCTGGGTCTTGCATGAAAGGGTGTTGTCGAATTTAAACCTTAGGATCAAGACAGAAAGAGCGGGAAGATTAGCCTCAGATGGCCACCAAAGGAGGGATTGTGGAAGAGATGGCTGATTGAAAATACCTCAGTTTTATTGGTGTTCAGCCTTAGACAGTTGTCGGTCATCCAGGCTGATATGTCCATGAGCAATTGCTTGAAATTTGTAAATGCTGCCTCAGAGTGATCTCTGAAGGAGAACACAAGCTGTGTATCATCAGCGTATGAGATCACATTTACACCATGTTGCTCTACTAGAGGGGCAAGGTAGATATTTAAAAGAGTCAGGCTGAGTGCCGAGCCCTGAGGGACTCCAGATCAGAGTTCAAGAGAAGGATGTATGAGGATGCAGCTGTATTCTCTGGGACCGGCCCTCAAGAAAGGAGCTAGAGTGGTCCCCATCAATACCAGCTGCATGAGCCTGTCTAAGAGGATCCTAGGAGACACTGTTTCAAATGTCGCTAACAGGTCTAGCAGCACCAGCATTGCACAGTTACCCTTATCCAAGGTTTCCTTGACTGTTTTTGCTACTTCAAGCAGTGCTATGTCTGTGCTATATCCTGAACTATAGCCAGACTGGGAGTCATGGAGAAGTTTGTTGGATTTAGGATGTTGCTTAGCTGTTTCTGCACTTCATTCTCAATGATCTTGGCTGGTGCTGGCAGGAGGGAGATGGGTCTAAAATGCTTCAGTACTGTTGGATATGCATCTTCCTTCTTGAGGATAGGTTAAATGAGTGCAGTTTTCCAAATGGACAGGTAGGTGCCTGAATTTACATATGTGTTCCAAAACTGGTTTAGCAAAGGATTGAGCAGTGGGGCTAGTAATTTGAAAAACCTGGCCAGGGAGGGACTGTTTGGAGATCCGGATTTTGTTTTTTTCCAGCTGTGTGAGGGAAGTATCAGGGTTAAAAGGGCTGAATTCAGACCATGTGTTTGATGGGGAAGGGAAAGGCAATGGTATGCTTGGTTGTTCCCTCCCGGGAAATGAAGCGTAAATGTCTTGGATCTTCTCCTGAAAGAAGACCGAGAGGTCTTCACAGAGAGCGGCAGAGGGGCAATATTGCTTTTTCATCGACCCTGGTTTAATAAACCCTTTAACAATTTTAAAAAACTTCTTTAGCTGAGTTTTTTGACAATTTAATTTGATTGGCTATATGATCCCTTGTGGAGTTGCGCTTTAGCTTGTGATATTGTTTATTGCTGTTCTGTAAGTGTTTTTCGCTTCAATGTTATAGGTTTTTGGCCAGATCCGCTCAAGTTTCTTGCACCGGGCGCAAACGAAGTGGCAGAGGGTTTATTCCAGTTTCATAGCTTTCATAGGGGCTATTTTGTCCAAGGCAAAAGTGACCCAATGGTTAAAAGATACAACGTCACTATTGGGTTCTCCTGTGAATAACATGGGAGTGTTTAGTATTATTGGGCCTATTGCTTCGGGGTTGACTTTCCTCCAATTTCTTCAAACATCGTGGGCAGGTTTCCTGGAGCTGTAGCTTATGGTGGTAGTTAGATTGAAAGGAATGAGACTATGATTTGACCATGTGAGGGGAATGGGATCCTCAATTGTTAGGGTTGGGATATTAGTAAAGTTGAGATCCAGTATGTGACCAGCCCTGTGTGTAGGCATAAAAACTATTTGATTGAGGTTCAATCCTTTAAATGTTTCTGCCAGCTGGGAGGCCAAGGGACATTGATCTTTGTCCATGTGGACATCAAAGCCACCCAGCACCACAAAGTTCCCATGTTTCAGTGAGAGATCAGTGATCCGCTCGCATACCTCCCATAGCTCAAAAGTTTTGGATGCAGGCGGTCTATAGACCAGCATTCCCGCAACAGAGAAAGTATGGGAGATTGTCACATTGAAAGACATAGGTTCCAATAGGTCAGTGTGTTAAATTCTTTTGTGAGATGTCTCCCAATCATTTCTTACGATCACAGCAAATCCACCCCCTAGTCTATTGGCACATCGGTTTACCGTAACTATTTTATAGCCTTCAGGGATGGCCAACATTATATCGGGGTTAGAGCTCTCTCTCAGCCATGTTTCTGTAAGAAAAATGAGATCCAAAGAACGTGACTCAAGCAGTAGCCAGACATCATCTGTTTGCTTGGGAAGAGACCTGCAGTTTATTAAGCAGGCTTTGAGTTTAACAGTTGACCTGTTACTAGCGGTCTGTGGTCTCGAGTGTGTGGCCCCTTTAATGGCCATACACCTCTTTCCCAGAAGCTCTTTGTTGAATTCGAAGGAGCAGGATTCGCAGTGTGGCCCCTGACCAGGTGGTTCCTGTTCCCTTGGACAGGGGTCAAGGCAAGTTGGCCTAGGACAGCCTTTTGACTTTAACTCAAGTATTTGTTCTCTAGACAGCCATATTCTTGTTTCTGGTTAAAAACGGTCAGCGTGGCTGGCGCTGGACTTGGGCTGGACGTGGATGGGTGCGGACAGGCTTGCCTTTGGTGTGCCTTCGGCGTGCCAGTGGCTCGCCCGCTGCCCGTGCCCGCTGGCCCATCAGCTGATATGGGAGAGCGTGAGAGTAGCTCTGCTAGATTCAGCTCGAAATGGTGTCAGCTATGCGTTTAAGAGATGTTTGCCCCGCCCTCAACACAAACGACACCCACCGAGGTGGACCAGAGCTAGGAACAAAGTGTAAACAGTGCTGAGCAAATGCACGGAGTATGATTGAGGTAAGAGTTTAGTAAAAATGGTTTAAAACAACTTCAAACTGTCGCAATGTGAGCAGCTCAGGAATCGCTAGCTGTCACACGAGCTCCAGCAGTGGAACTAGTAGCCCCTCCTCACTCCGCTGTGCGTCTCCTGGCCCATCAGATGATATGGGAGAGCGTGAGAGTAGCTCTGCAAAGCCAAAGGGATGATGGACGGAGTGTTGAACATTGCAAGCTCCCATCCTCAGTCAACTGTTCTTAGTTTAAACCATCATCATTCTTTAGCTCACTCCGTATGACATTGTTCTGCATTCTGTCCATCAATTACTCTTTTTGCATTTGAGAGTAGATCTGCCCCTTTCAGCTCGAAATGTTGTCAGCTGTGCGTTTAAGCGATTTTTGCCCCGCCCTCCACACAAAACACATCCGTCGTGGTGGACCAGAGCCAGGAACAAATTTTAAACAGTGCTGTGCAAATGCGCGGAGTATGATTGAGGTAAGAGTTTAGTAAAAATGGATTAAAACAACTTCAAACTGGTCGCAATGGAAGCAGCTCAGGAATCGGTACGTTTCACACGAGTGGCAGCAGTGGCACTAGCAGCCCCTTATCGCTCCGTGTCCGCTGGCCCATCAGCTGATATGGGAGAGCATGAGAGTAGCTCCGCCCCTTTCAGCTTGAAATGGTGGCAGCTATGCGTTTAAGAGATTTTTGCCCCACCCTCCACACAAACAGCACCCGCCGCGATGGACCAGAACCGGGAACAAAGTGCAAACAGTGCTGTGCAAATGCGCGGAGTATGATTGAGGTAAGAATTTAGTAAAAATGGATTAAAACAACGTCAAACTTGTCGCAATGTGAGCATCTCAGGAAAAGCTGCATTTCACACGAGCAGCAGCAGTGGCACTAGCAGCCCCTCCTCGCTCGCTTGTTACTTAGCAGGAGTATGTTAACAAATTCCTAAAAACATGAACAGTGTCAAAGACAAAAGTTATTCAAACATCTGCATGTGTAATTGATGCATGATGTAAACAATATGAGTTAGTGACATGTATTTACTAACATTTCTCAGTTAGAAATGTGATTACGCTCAATATACTCCTTGCCTTCCCTATTAGATACAATACAGATGGCCTTTTAATTGCCTGCTGAAAGTGGTTGAGGGGAGCAAAACAATTCAAGATTATACTTACAATGTAGTCATGCTTAAAAGATCGCAGACTCCGAACTCTAGTTTTGTGGATTTATTATAGGGCCAAAAATAATTGAATATAAGTACACCTTAATATCAGAGTATATTTGTATATAAAAATCAGTACAGAGCTAAGTCTACAAATATAATTAATTAAGCATAATAGGCACAATGTGATGAACTCCAAAATCAAAATGCAACACAGAATAGAAGCTGGGTCAAATTTTCTTTTTATTGAGAAGAAAAACAAAAGTTATCTTTCCCTACACTGCTCTCAATGAGGGTACTGCCTGTCTCCCTTGTATCATACCCCAAAGGGGAAACAACACTTACAACGCAACTTTTACAATGCACTACCTTTACAACACAACGTTTACAACTCAACACCCATTACAACGCATGCTATTACAACGCAACCATTACAACGCATGTCACTACAACGCATACCACTACAATGCATACCTTTACAATGCAGTCATTACAACGCATACCATTACAACGCATACCTACACTATCCAACACTTACCCTACTGTTGCACCCCCTGGAGTTAGAATAGTAATTTTTACCCCTACACTATCCAATACTTACCCTACTGTTGCACCCCCTGGAGTTAGAGTAGTAATTTCAACCCCTACACTATCCAACACTTACCCTACTGTTGCACCCCCTGGAGTTAGAATAGTAATTTCCACCCCTACACTATCCAATACTTACAATACATGCAATGTAATGGTATGTGTTGTAATGGTATGCGTTGTAAGTGTAGTATGCGTTGTAGTGGAATGCGTTGTAAAGGTAGTTTTAAAGATTTTGTTGTAATGGAATGCGTTGTAATGGATGTTGCGGTGTAAAAAATGGTTGTAATGGTCTGCATTGTAAAAGTATGCGTTGTAACGACATACATCCACCCCAAAGGTGTCAGCACGTGTTGACTTCCTAAGAAGTACTCACGTAAAATGGGTCTGATAGCTTAAGGCTATGGAGCTCACTCTAAAATGCTCCTTCTCCTCTGAAAAATGCAGAAGTCCCCCGAATCTGTCCCTGCGCATCACACAAAAAGACAATGTTTAGCCCCCCTATACGTCACATGATAAACTTTTCAATTGCAACTTTCTGTACTTTTCCACAGGAGCCGTACTGTTCAGGTCCTTCTCAGTGGCCTTGGTTCCCAGATTAGCCAGACACAAAAGGCGTCCTCCCTTTTCACCTTCTAGTCTTCTTCAAAGACATTCCAGGTATCTCCTTAAATCTAAGAATAACGAGGTAAAATTCCTGCACCTGCAGTAGGATGAGAACATACTGTCTTCGCATACAAAAAGGATTCATTTAATTATTTCTTGCACAACCAAGGAGAGACGAATATTCAAAACAACCTGCAGTGTTGGGCCTACAGCTTAGGCAACTTAAACGATACACAGTTACATTATATGAGTATAATATCTTCCTGCACATTATGCATACAGGAATTATAGACTTTTTTAATACATATAAATCCTACTGAAATGTGCATACAACATTTTAATGCTTATCTGATTGGAATAAGCGCATCTTAATAGTCATGAAACACTGCAAATGATAAAATGTATGTGAGTGCATTTGAACCATGAGTATAATGCACCCATACAATTTAGAGTGCTGTAAGTGCTCTATCAAATGTTTCTCTTACCAATTAAACCGTCATGCACTGTCTATAGTAGTCATTCATCGAATTAGAAATTGTTTGGATGGCAAATAGGTGTTAGTGTTTGATAAGGCTCCAGTTCAGTATATCATATGGTTCACTACTGCTAAAACCATTTTTTAAATGTATTAATCCCATTTAACAATTCGAAAAGTTTTCCTGAATTGCAACAAGTGTTTAGGAACCCATTACAAATTGCTATTTGAGAGGGGCATGTTAAGGACACTTCTTCCAAATAACAATCCCTTATAGTATGCATTAATGTTTTGCAACTGAAACCTGTCACAAAACATTAATATTTTACCACCAACCCAAAGAAGATGGTAAGCCGTTCTTATACTAAAATGGGTACCAAAGGGACCCCTTTCTCCATGTAAATGTATCCAAAAAGTTTTTTAGGAGTAGGCAGTGGTTCAGGGGACTACTGCTTACTCATTATGAAGGTTTGTGTAAGGTTTATTGTTTTATAAACGCATCCGGTTTTCCTTTAAGGAAAACAGACTATATATTTTTGTAATTGCATTATTTAAATTTAAGCACAGCCATTTTGGTCTGCTGACTCCTGCAGGCTACCATCCCTGTGATGTTTTTTTTGCAGATTTACATAGCACGAACTCGACCTGAAAGTATTGGAGCACTTCACATGAGCACCAGTTACGTTACACAAAGGCACATTAATTTTTTGTTAAGCACAGGGAGATCAAGCGATTTGCCCAACACACAGGAAGCTGAGCAGAAGCCCGAACCGGGTTCCCCAGCTCCAACGTCACCAGCTCTGGCCGTAAGGCCACAACCTTGCTAATTATGGTGGTTAATCTTACTAGGTCGCTTTTTACAACCTACCGTGTGAATATTGAGGAAGTAGGTCGAATAGCGACCCATTGCAATCCTGTTTTTGTTAACTGGCCTATTAATACATAGTTCAGTTCTCAAAATACCAATGCATTCAATAAAAGTCAGTGCAAAAACTTCAAGCACTTTTACTGAAACCATTTTAGTACATTCCAAATAAGTAATCACAAATTGTGAATCATTCTTAGCTGTTATTTTATGATTTCTTAATTGGAATCTTTGTACATGAGGCCCAAAATATTTTGTTTGGAAATTGTATTTATATAGTGGTTTCTGTCCCGGATGAGGCATTGAAGTGTTTTGAGGCCATTAACACGCTACTCTGGAACCCAAGTTGAGTAAAAATCTATACAAAATATTTTTAATAAAATACAATAATTACCTTATATCAAACTGTAGGCATTAAGTACTATAAAATATACATAAACAATTAAGCTCTTTGCAGTACTAGGCATCCATAGTGCAGTGTTACACATTCCTACAGACAATTTTAGCCACAGAAACCCATTAGCTATTGAGGTGCAAACTGTTTGAGATTACCAACAAAGTCACAGCTGTGCAAATGTTCACGTTTTCCATATTGCTCATTATGAGTTTACCATTTCTCTGATGCTCTATTGAAAATGCCCTCTAGAATAAACTGGCAGCCTTTATCATGGTTTGCTGAACAGGGCACTCCATAAAAAACGGTATGTGTCCCTCCCGCCATTATCAGAATGGGATGAAGTAAACTCTTTGGAACATTCCAAGAACATTGCAAGTCACCAAGGAGTTCAACAACCAAATAGAGAAATGAGGCTGAAGGCCAGGTGCCTTTAAAAGGGAATGTAACTCCAAGGTGACTTGCAATATCCTTATCAGGTATTACAGGGGGTATAATATTTCCTATAATACTTGGTTATACATCACTTTTCCAACAAACCACTTAAATCCTTGGGCTGCAGCTCTTTCACATTAAAGAGGGAGCAGTTTTGCAATATGAAAGAAAATACAGAATCTACATTGCAAAATTAAACATTAAAAAAGTTAGATATTTGTTGTAAAAAGATATTAGAAACAGTTCAATACAAGTCAGGTGTGGTAGTGTGTGCAGTTGTGTGAACACTATTCATCCATAGTTTGCAGTGGTGTAGTAAGGTAGGTGGTTCTGGTGCAGAAAATGACAAAATCACAAACACATGAGTTTAAAACACATACTTTTGCCATTTTGTCACCCCCTTAAATGATGACACTTGTCACCCCCGGCTTGACAAAATGGCAAAAATATGTTTTTAAAACACATATTTTTGCCATTTTGTCACTCCCTTCAGTGATGACACCCGTGGCAGCCAACACCCCCCGGATCCCCCTTCCTACGCCACTGATAGTTTGACGTGCTAGCAACGGCATTATAAAAGCATTATAGTCCCAATAATAGGTCGAAGTCTGCAATCCCCATATAAAAACCTACCTCTAACTTCTTTTAAATAGGCGGCTTGTGACGCACCCAGTCACATATTATAAAGAAGTCATGTCAGAACTAAACTGTAATTATTTATTACTGCTGAGGTTTGAGGGCACAATGCCTGCTGCCAGAGACAGCAGCCAAGGGCAAAGGCAGGTCATGTCATGGAGCATTATTATTAGCAACACGGAATGCTGCTTTTATTTCTTCAGCTCTGCTTTTCTAGCTGTTTAGTGACAAGCAAAAAGGAGATATTATGTCAACATGTTTATTTATTGCATTCATTAGGTAATTATAGCAACATTTGGATCTGTATGCATGTTTCTACCACTAATGTGCCTTAAAAAACTGACTAGTGGCAGCTTTGAGTCCTCATAAAGCAGCAAAGAGGGTTAATGTACATGCAGCAAAGAATGTTTACCATGCAGATCACAGAACTAAAGAGACAGTAAACTATGAATAGCGCTATAAAACATTAAATGCATGACAGAGAGGGGATATGGAGAGATTAGGGCACTGTTGGAGGGTGGTAGTGACGGGATACATGGACAAGGAGGACACGGGGTGGGGGGCAAACAATGCTGTTGCACGGGGCCCAACCAGCGCTAAAGCCAGCCCTGGGCGGGCTTAGAAGTCAAGCAGCGAACGGGCAGAACCAATAGTGGCAAGATAAATGTTTCTTAAATTATTTTTTTAGAATATTTGTGGTGCTTTCCTATTGTGGTTCCGTCTGTCAAGCTGCGTCTGCACCTTTCTCTCGCTCTCTCACTGTGTCTCTCGCTCTCTCTCTTCCTATCTCACTCCTTATTTCCGTCATCTTTCCCCCTCTCGCTGCTCGCTCTTTCGCTTGTTATCTTTTCCCATCTATCATAGGTCACACACCGTGGCAAGATGACGGAGAGACATGACTGCAAGAGCAAAGTGACCCAGGGAAGGCATTCAAGAGAGAAAAGTCACTCTTGGGAAAACCTTGAAGAGCAGGTCAAGGAAAACAACAACCATTTTTTTCGGCGTGTTTATGAAACGAAACAGTGCAGGGAGCCTTCTTCGGGCTGGGACGCTCTGTTTAAACGAAAATTGTGAAACACTCGGGGGAATATTATCAAGCCTGGGCGATAAAATTATCGCCGCTTTATCGGCAGGAAACTGCCGATAAAGTGGCGATAATGGGCTTGATAATATGCTCTATGTAATTCCAATCGAAGCTCATGTTAGATGTCCTTCACATTTAACATGAGCTTCGATTGTGAATTCCATAGAGCATATTAGCAAGCCCCTTAACGCCACTTTATCGGCAGTTTCCTGCCGATAAAGCGGCGATAATTTTATCGCCCAGGCTCGATAATATGCCCCTCGATTTGTAAAAGGGCAACTGGAAATGTTTACCAAAGAATTTACGAAATAAAAATAGCAGGTTGGTGGCAGCTCTCAATTTTAAACATATACGTTTTCGAAAGTCTAAACTAAAGTTGAACCGAAAGAAACTGACAGTGTATTCACAGTAACGTTATGCATCTTTAAAAACGGCGAATAACAGTAAATGGAACGATGCATGGGAGAAATGTTAGTAAAGTATGCATTGTACAAGGACACATGGAGGGCTATTTACAAAGGTAAACTTATATGTGAGGAAATCTGCACATGAAATTTGAATCTTACTTAAAAAAAAAAATCTTTTTATTGATTTTTGCTTTCATTGTAAAGTCACAGGTATTGTAGCACATACTGTGTTACATGCTTTGCCGAATGGTAACGTAGCAACATTGAAGAGACGAGTCAAAATACAGAATCGAATAAACCAAAGTTAACATATCATATTACCTGTAAGAAAAGGCAATAGGTATACTACTTTGATTTACAAAACCGGAGAACTGAAGTAATCATAATGAAGGCTATCGAAAAACAAGGAAAGCAACAGAAATTCACCCAACTATAACAGTAGATACTGGTGTCTGAAAGGGGGAAAATTAGAGACTTTGGTAGGGTTACCCCAGTAAGCTAAGCACTGCCTCAGTTCTGAGATACTGAACAATGGAGCGGTGGGGTCTACCATCTGGATGGGGGTACAAAGCTTGCCTGGGGGCCAGGGTAGAATGGACTTAACCCCTTGGCTGCGGCGGTAATTCTGCTGCAGCGCTAGGAGGGAGGTGGGGGCCACGCGGAGCTGCCATGCTCGTGACGGAACCACTCTGTCACGAGCCTCAGGCCGCTGTGCTAGTGACGGGGTGGTTCCGTCACAGCCCCGCCCGTTCAATAAAACGCTCAGCGCAGGCACAAAATCGCTGCCGCGCAGGCGTGCCGGCCGGGCCGTGACAGAACTACTCCGTCATTAGCACAGCCCGTCTGTGGTTGGTGACAGGGTGGTTCCGTCACCAGCGCAGAAGGGGTTAATGGTTGGATGGGTCCATCAACTCTGAGAGCAGTCCATCCCATTCGTGGGAAATGGGACAGTGCCTGAGGTATTTGGCCTGTGCAACCTCATGGCATCAGACCAAGCCCATAAGAGTACAGCATGGAACCAGGCCTCATTTCAGGAGGGTAGTGGGTTCTTCCATGTTGTAATGATTGATCTTTTTGCTAGAATGTGACCAGGACTGGAAGCGCACTGTAGCTCTATATTTCTAAGGTTGTTTTTAAACTCCCAGAGCCCTGTCCCTTCCCAGAACTCCACTCTGGACAATCTAGTGATTGCTTTCAGTTGCGGTGTAACTTGGGCCCAGATTTGGCACAGCCGGTGACAGTCACAGATCATTAGTTTCTGTCCCACAACCTGGAATCCACACCTATCACACGTGCCCGAGGCTCCATGAAAAATATTCTAGTAAGCTACGGGGGACAGACAGATGACATATGGAATATTTAGAATTATATTAACTTTACGAGGGCATTCCTGGACATGTTTCATTGCATTCTAATGCTTTTGCCCCCTCTTAATCATGCAGGGCCCTTCCAAACTCCTCATCCAAATCTCGGACCACCCATATGTTTTGCAGAGTGGATTTAAGGGAATTATACAGAAGGAATTGACCTTCAGAGAGATCATACTCTTCCTCAAGGTCCAATACCGGAAGGAGCTGAGTATGCTGAAAAATGTTGCCCAGGGTAGTGAGTTCGACTTGATAGACTGGTAGTACTTGTCCCCTTGACAGACCGGGAAACCAACCAGCGGGACAACCATTGTAATTGGGCTGCTAAATAGAAAAATTCAAAGTTAGAAACACCTGGGCATCATTGGTCTTGTGGGAGATGTAATTTAAAGAGAGCCACCCTGCAGTGGGAGTTACACCACACAAGTTTGCCTAGTAGTTTGATGAGGTATCGAAAGAATTCTTGAGGGGAAATTGTTGGAAGTTTGTCAAAGTGGTAAAGGAAGGGAGATAGCATCACAATCTTTGAGTCAGCAATATGACCCTGAGAGCTGGAGGGTCTCTAGGAGGCCACCTTTGGGGGGAGAGATGTTACAGGAACTGACAGATTGCTGACCAGCAGAACCTGTATGGATTATCCGAATGCAGAGGTACTGGAAGTACGTGCCCTCCCACCTTACCTGGTGCTACCCAAAATCTAGGCGTAGCGGAAGGGTCTTAAGGGTCAACGGGAACAAGATAACATGTTCCAGTTCACCCAGAGGCCTGAAACAGCTCGAAAACTCTCCAGGTGGTGAGCAACATTGGAGTGGTCCCCATCAGATCTTAGAGATAGAACAAAATACCATCTAAGTGGAGCGAAATTAAGTGGGTGCTGTCCAATAAGGGGATTTCCCATTACCTCCACCTAGTCTAGAGTGAGTTACCAAAGACTCCAATGCCAGGGTGAATAAGAAGGGGAAGAGGAGGCAATGATGTCTGGCACCTCTCCCGGATGGTAATGCCCCATAGAATAGTCTCCAGAAGTAGTCTTGAACTGTTAGGCTTGTGTAGAGCAGGTGGGTCCGTATGATTATCCTGGTACCAAAGTCGAATCTAGAAGGCATTCAAAGCAGGTAGTCCCACATCAGAGTGTCAAATGATATCTGCAAATCCAGGACCAGGGCCACAGTAAATGGTTATGATGCTTTACAGGTCTCCATGATTCGGTAAAGTCGATGAATGTTCAGACAGGGGTTTCATCCCACTACCACCCTGTTTTGGTCAGTGTATAGGAGGGTCGTAAGCACCACCTAGATGTGGTTAGCCAGGATCTTACTAAGTATCCTATAATCCATATATAGGATGGCTATTGGGCAGTGCAAAGCCGGGTGAGGTTTAGTAAGGAGATGAGCGAGGCCTCCTGAGAGTAGCGGGTGATCAACTGGCTTTGAGTTGTATAATTTCACCAGTTTGAGGACTACCAAAATCTTTTACAGTTCTACTGGAAGGCCATCAGTTCTGGGGGGACTTCCTATCTTCTAGCTCCAGAATCACCACTTTAATTCTTGGGTCATGATAAGTATATCTATCTCCTCACAACCTCATGCTGATAGTCTGGGGAGAGGGGTGGACTATAAGGATGCCAGCACCTCATCTTGCAGGCACCCGGGGAAGGTGTAAAGGGCCAAACAAAATGCTACATGTACATTATGAGATCTTGTTTGGAATAGAGCAGGGTGTCTTCCACATTCCAAAGTGTATCCACTGGGGATTGTTTGGAATAACAAATCCATGTCAAGAGGCATCCCAATATATTGCCTGCGGAATGTGTGCTGGCTGTGTAGGCTACATAGACTAGACTTCACAGCTGGCCCAACAAAGAATCCTCCTCCTTGTGTCATTGAGCGTTGAAGCTATGAGTTCTCAACAGACTGTCTTTCCAAATCACTATAAGATGTTAAATGATATGGTTCTGACCCTGATCCCGCAAAGAATGCTGAATGAGGGTGGGATGGAAAAGCTTAAAGATGGGACCACTTTGTACTTTCTACCCAATTCAGAGGGTAGGGGGAAGAGCAATCTGGGTGCACTGCAGTCAATGAGAAATTAATTGGCCTGGCATTTTATTATTGGATAATTTGTTCCAACCACTATGCACCACACCTATGCAACGCCTATAGCACAGCTTTCATCCCTGTGGGGGTCATAATACCCCATAGCTTTCAGTAAGAAAATTACCACTTTTTGCAGCACTTTATGAGTAACAAGTTCAGGGTGATGTGTGCAGTGTTTCACTGTGTGTAATGTGAAAATGAGTTTAGGCAAATAATGAAGAAAAAAAAATTAACACGTCTGTGCTCCAATGATGACAGGTAACTCAATGTACGCCCAACTGGACAGCAACACAAGTAGCATGAGTGATGCATGTTGTTTGTTACATGCAAACACATTTGTCTGTTTCACACCCCCAATGCTAAAGAAAAACTGTTGCACTCATAGGTCTCATTTATTAAACCCAACCTAGTCCCTGTGTATACACGTGTCCCTAATGGAGAATGTAAAAGCCTTCCACTTCACTCTAGGGGAAGAGGCGGACTCATTATTGTAATCAAAGTCATCTTGTTTTTTGTCTAACAGCATTTCTCCAAGGGGGGGCCATTCAGTGTGGATAGTTTCAAGTGCCAGTTAGGGACTGGAGCAGGGATTTTACCTAAAGTTATATCCAGTATCAGAGATAGCCAAGGGAGGAGATGTATGGCAAAGTGTAGAAGTGCAACTTATTCTATCAAGGCAGGCACGTAAGTCCTTCACTGGAGAGTAGAGCAGTAAAGTTTGATCCCAGGATTATGGTGGCACCAAACATCCTGAATTGACCTTGCAAATGCAGTGAGATCAGGCTCTGGCATTTGAAACAGTGAGAGCACAGAGGAGCCGGGGGATGTGAGTGCTCTAGTGAGCTATCCATAACACAGTTAAAGTCACTGCCAACAACCAGAAGAACTTTTGGTTGGTTTGAATTAGGAGCATAAATACACTAATAATGATTGGTGGTCCTCTACACATGCCTCAAGGAGAACAAACCTCCCTTCAAGGTCTATTTATTTGGCCAAGGCACTGAATGAGGTTCCTTCTGTAACCCAAATTAGAGTTCCCTTGGCAATGGCAAAGATGATTTTAGTCTAAACCTGTCCTCTCCATTTCTTTGGAGCTTTTCTTCTTCCAAATGAATGGTATGAAACTCTTGATTCAGTACTGAATGGACTCCTTTTTGTTTGAGATATATGTGAATTGTGTAACTCACAGTTGGTGTCCATTTCCATTGGATGTTCAAGAACATTATTTTTTAAGTCTGAACATTAAGCATTATGTGGGGTGTGAGGCACCCTTAGATTGCCATGAGGGTGTGTGCTCTCGTTTCCCAGCCGCTATTAGGAGGAGCCGGGAGGAATCAAGGCTGGACATGGGTATGGGTACCAGCATATATGTATTAACCTTTACCAAACACAATAGCATAACCAAACAGAATAGAATACAACAGGCAGACAGCTAGGTGCCAACTGCCGAAACCAGGTGAATGACCATTAAATACCCCGGGAACGGGATCTGAGTTTGGCTTCAGAGTTGGAGAATAGCGGTCTCATTTCTACTGGACTCCTCCCAGTGAGCAACAAATAAGGGACATGGACACCCCAGGACAGGTGATTTAGGGGAACCAGCAAGATAGACGACTTGCCAGATTAGGTCATCTGCCGTCCACTGGGTTACTAGGGCTAGAGGAGCCATACACTGCAATAAGAGATAAGTGAATTCCCCCTCTTCAGAGTCCTTTGATTTAGTGTTGGCAGGATATGTATTTGGGTCATGGAAGGTAGCTGCAGTAGCAAGGGTGGATCATCAACTCTTTCGGTCTTCCTATTGGGACAGGGCCACCATCGAGGTGGGTGCTCATCCTGATCTACTCTTTGAGCAGTGGCCGGTTGTGCTCTGTGTCTAGACATTGGGCGCCAATACCTGTGATGAAGAACCCCTCCTGCCACCCAGTTCCAGAGCTTGGCAGAAACAGGAAAAAGTTTGTCTTTTGGTCCATGACATGTTTAAGCTTAGCTTGGAAAAGGAGAGCTTATTTAAAACCCATTTCCAGCATCCTCTTCTTAATTCCAAAGACAGGACGGTCTATGTCGTTGGACCATCACCATCTAGTCTAGGTAGATAAATGCATGGGAATGTCTTTAGGAGTGGGTCAGATTGTCTTGCCGTTGTCAGGATGGTGTCAGAATCCTTGAAGTGGAAGATTTTGGCCATGATTGGCCTCAGAGAGGTCACTGCTGGGGGTCGCTAGGTGGGCATCCACTGGGCCTTCTCAATGGAAAAAAGCCATGTAGTTTCTTGGGGCAACTAGGTATTTGAGCCATGTCTCCAGGTAGTCCACCATATTGCAGCCCTTGCTGCCCTCTTGAAAGCCCACAATTCTTATGTAGCTGCAGCCAGGGCAGCCCTCCAAATCCTCGAACCGGCACTTGAGGCAACAAACTCTCGTTGTTAAGGCCTGGTGCTGCTGCTGGAGCTCTGTTGGGTGTAGTGTGTAGTGTCTGTTATGTTGTGTGTGCATGCATCTGTGATGTGTGATGTGATGGGATGTGAGAAAGATTTATATAGTACACAAATGCCCAAGGGTGCCTAGGCGCTCATAGCGGCAGAAGAAAGGCCTGGTTTCCTGGAGTGGGTCAATTAGATTGAGTAAGTTAGTTTAAGAAAAGCCATGTCTTTAACAGCTTTCTGAAACCATGTAATGTTGGACAGCTCTTGATATGTATTGGAAGTGAGTTCCATAGTTTTGCTGTCCCAAAGACAAAGCTTCTTCCACCCCAGTTGGCTTTCCTGTATGTTGGAGTCTGAAGAAGTTTGCTCTTTTCTGAGCAAAGATGTCTTGTGGGGTGGTACCAGGTAAGATGTTGTTTCAGAAAGGCTGGACCCAAACAATGTAATGCCTTATATGCCAGGCAGAGAGATTTAAAATCTATTCTCTTTTTCATGGGGAGCCAATGGAGTTTTTTTAGGCCTTCTGAGATAGGCTGAAATTTAGCGATGTTCAGTATTACTCCGGCAGCTGCATTTTGAGCCCGCTGGAGCTTGGCCAGATGTTGTTTTTAGATGCCTAGGTATAGGGCATTTCCGTAGTCCAGTTTAGCCAGTGCTAGAACTGTTACTAGTGTTTCTACTGCCTCTGGAGGAATGATTGTGCGTATTTTTCATATGGATTTTAACGTCAGGTATGTCATTGATACAACGGATGTTGAAAGGACATACATCTCAGCTAGTGTTTTTTTTTGGACTGGGTAACCCTTTCAGTTTTTTATGATCATCCCATAGCAAATTTGCATCATTAGCCATGGCATCCACCTTTGCCTCCAGATGGAAACTTCAATCACCTGGAGTATGGAATTAAGTTTGTCATGGTTCATCGAAGAGGTGCTGGCTGGGACGACTGAATGAGAAGGTGATGGGGACTATGTGCCCATCCTGAGAGTCTCTGAAATCCCTGTGGGGGCAGGCGGCTTAACACGCCATCTGTTACAGAAATAGCCCTCTTGATAGTGCAGCACTAGCAGCCTCCCCTCCCAACTCGCTGATTCAGTCCCACTGGTCTACAAAGGCCTGGAGCAAAGGCAGATCAAGTTCTAGCTAAATTGGCCATGGGAGTTTGTAGTGGACCTATCTCCTCTGACTGCAGGTTCTGGTTCTGTCCCAAAGGAGAATGGGCACTGCTTGTCAAGACAGAGGCTCTAAAGCAGGCAGCTCAGACTAGGGCCTCCCAGAACTATAGGTTGCACCCCCAATGGTGCTACTATAGAAAGTCAGGAAATAGCCCAGCACCTGGGGTGGAGGGATGTTGCATTTGGAGGTTAAATCAAAGCAGCACTATACAAGAAGGTCCGGGCCAAAGGCAATTCTTGTCTGCTGCAATGTCCTGTGGATCGGCTGTTTCACAAGGTCACACGCAGTTCTCATGGCTCAGATCCTCACAGGTGCTTGGGTAGCTCTTAAAAGGGTCTGGGAACAGCAGGATGCCAATCCACAAATGTATAAGGGACTGGTGATAGCAAGGCCTCAGATTCCTCCCCCCTCGGTGTGATAGGAAGAACAGGTGAAGGGAATCCCCTTCCAAGGCCTTCATTACCTACGGTCTCACAAAGTGAGGGGCCCACCCAGCAACATTGCTCCAGACCACAACATTTTGGGATCACGCTCCTCTGGGCCTCATCTCGCAATCAGACCAGGTCCACTGATCTTCATAGGGGGGGAGAGGATGATCCCTGAAGCTCAGGGCTCTGATTCTGAGGCCATGCAGGCCCGTTCGGGGATACATCTCCGCCACCACAGAGCAGCTTCTCTTGTCTTCTGCCGGGCCTCCAGACTATCATCATACCTTGCTCACCTGTCCGCATGGGTCCAGTGAGATTACTCATCTGAGCCAGTGAAGGGCTCGAGGGACAACACACGCCCAATCCTGGCACCAAGGGTGCACCACAGGCCAGTCACCTAAATGGTGTCCTTTTGGCTCAATGTCATGTTTCTATGGGTCTCTTTGTTGCTTCCCCTCATTGGTAAATATGGGCGCCCAAGGATGAAGCAGTAAATTGGCAGATTAGAGAACTTGGAGCCTGGGGAGTTTTGCTCAGACGTCCTTCATGATGGCATTCGAGGTCATGCCCAATCTTAATCTTACTCTTAGACTTTGTATTAATGTGCCAACATGCTTCAGCTTTCTCATATGCCCATCAGGGTCATAGACGTCAAGGCAGTGGGTCAAAACATCCATTGGCGGTGCGATCTTATAAAGCAACAAGAGAAACCCAGAAACCTACAAGGCCAGGGTATAATTTAAAGAAAAACTGCTGCACACATATTTTTTATTTTGTAAAATCAATAAGAATTCAAGGAATGGATGACCAGGTCACTTCAGGAGGACCTAAAATGATATGGGGACGCTTTGGAACTATGAACGAGAAACTCAGATTAGTGAAAGATAAAAATAGTTGAGTGTGACTGAAAGGAGAATGAAGCATGCAGGAGTAGCTTCGGATAATATGGATGAAATTGTCAAACATAAAATACCCTTGTGAAATGGATGCATTTACTTTCTCAGGGTTGAGAACGTCTAAAGAAATATTTAGTTAATAATGACATTCCGGGCACTGATTCTTGAATAAAATGTCTAGTAACCCAAAGCTTTCATACACCCACTCACTCTGAGTGTAGACGAAGGTGCCGATGTGGACTAAAAGGTTCATTACCCCCAGGTCCCTTATGTCCTCGTCCCATTTATTACAAAGTGGAGATGATCATCTCGCGCCTGAAAAAAAACCAAGAGGAATGCTGGGACACTAATACTGCCCCTCCCCCCGGGAGCACATAATCAGTACTTACCCAGAATCCCTCCTGTTGTTTTTTTTCTGTTCGTTGACAGATTGGATGTTGTGCTGGTGCTGCTCCTGCTGGGCTCGAGTGGTGGTGCTTCTCTTCTTCCCCCCGCCCGACTGCCTGGCTGTGCGGGCGCAGGGTTCCCTGGACTGCCTCCTGGCCTTCCGGGCTTGCTGGGAGTCAGTTTGTCTTGGAACCGGTGTTCTGCTGTGCACTTTGTACACCTACCGGTCCTTTGCGGCTGGGGCTGGAGTTTCTGGGAAGTTGCTTCCGGGTCGCGGGCTCGTCTTCCCGAGCTTGACCGGGGAGTCATGCCTCGCTGGATGGACTCTTGCTGTTCCTGGCTGTGGTGGCAGTGGAGTGGGGGCCTTGTGCCTGGGGTTGGCCCCCGCTCTGGGTGAGTCCCACTTTCGGGGTTTTTTCTTTCTATGAGCATGCGTTTAAATTAGACAACCAGCCGACTTTGATTGGGGAGCAGTGTTCGAGTCTCTGCGATGGCGCTGTTCATGTTGTTGCTCCCCGTGCCTGGCATTTGATTTCTGTGTAGCACTCTGTTGCCACGCACTGTGATTGCAGAATGTTCAATGTCCTGTCGGCGGCCCGGCTCTGTGCCTCTGCAGCCCCTCCCTGCTCCCGGGCTGCCTCGGTACCGGGAACGAGGAAGCAGTTGTTGCTGTGTTTCTAAGCCCTGTAGGGGGATACCAGACCGATGGGGGAGCTGAGCTAGTTTGCTTATTGCTGTATTTGCAAGCTCCACTCTGATGTAGGGGGAGCCCAGACCTACGGGGGAGTTCCTCTGACTCGTCCTGGGGCTCAGGTTTGCCCCTCTGTTTATGGCACGCCTGGGATTTGGGTTACATCGGCTCTGTGGATGTATTGTCCCGTTCTTGCTTGGGCTGCAGGTTTGGGGACCGGGCTTCAGGCTCGGGAACTGTGGATGTTTTCGGGTTCCTGCCAGTCCACTCAGCCTCTTCTCCTTCTCAGTTTGATTCATTGAATGCCATTGAGTTGGGTAACAATACACTTCTGTTATTCAGCTCTGAGATGCCCTTCATGGTAAACGTTTCCTTTACTGCCTGTGCTGCTTTTCCGTGTGGATGTGTCCCGTACGATTCGTTTCCTGTGGACCCTCTGCCCTCCGGGCAGGCCCCCAGCTCCTTCCTGGGCATGGTAGCTGTGTTGGTGGGGGCTTCGGTGATGGTTCTGCTGGTCGCACGCGTGGCTGGAGCCCATGCGGTATTTTCTTCTGGGGTCCCTGTGTGACTTGTCCATTCGGCCCTGGCCTTTCCATGCTGGGCCTGTTGGGTTTTGAGGGGTTGGCGTCCCTGGGATGCCTTTTCTATTTGCCGTGCTGCTGGGAGGACTTATGGCTGGTGGTCTCGGGCGCTGGGGTGCTGTGTTCCTTTCCCTATCCCTTGCCTGACTGTCGGTGTTCTGGGATGTCTATGGATGCTCAAGCTTGTCTGTGGCTTCGCCTGCGCCCTTCTCTGGGTCTGTGTTGTTTTTTTTCCCCGGGCCGGTGGGGGCCTTGTTGTGCTGTTAGCCCCCGCTATGGCTGTTTCGCCCCCTTTTCTTTTTCTAGGTGTCTCGTGGGCTGGTCCTGGAAGTGCTGGCTGGCTGTCCTTCTGGATGTGCCGTGTTCCGGCGTCATTGTCTCCTGGGGGTGCCGTGGTTTGTGCCGGGGCCTCCTTCTTGGGGTGTATGCGTTTGGCGCTATGCTTCGTCCCCTCTTCTTTTTTGGGTTGTCCTGCTGCTGCCACCGGTGCCCGCGCTGCCTGCTTGCTGTGTGTGCTCAGTGGCGGGTGCTTCTGTGTGCTTGTGTTGCTCGGACGCACTGGTGTTCTCTGGTGCTTCCCCCCCCGCGGTGCGTGGGTGTCTGAAGGGTGCTGGTCGGTCGGGTGCTGTGGTTCCTGTGCTCCTCTGTTTGGTCTGCGGGGTAACGTTTCTGTTCCTGGCCTGCTGCCTTGCTGCCTACCCACCCCGGCTCTTGCCTGTTCTCTTGGGGTGGGCGTGTTGGGGGGCTTCTCGCTTTGGTTCCCTTCTTCGGGTGGTGCCCCTGCTCCTGGCCGCTCAAGCTTGGGGGTTTTCCCTCCGGGGTTGGTGTGGGTTCCTGTCGCCTCTTTGGGGGCTGGTTCCTTTTTTTCACTGGCTCTGCCTTTTTTTGCTTGCTCCCGGGGTTTTCTCTGTGTTGTTGGGATCTCCCTGCCTGCTTATGCCTTGCCCTCTGCTACTCTTCTGTTTGGTTCGCTTCTCGCTTCTTCCGTGGCTGTCTTCTCCATGGGTGGCCTTGCCTCCACTGCGGGCTGGCTGTTGTGGCCTTGCTCCGGTTGTGTGCCCTGGTTCGTCGCCTCAGCTTCCTTGCTTCTGTGGGGTTGGTTGTAATTTGGGGCTCCGGGTTCCTGGCTCTGTTCATCCAGTCCTTTGGGCTGCACCTGGTTCCTGTCCTTGGCTGCTTGCCGGTGTCGTACCGGGGGCTCTCTGGGGTGCTCTGTCCCCTCTGCCTGCGCTTGGGTGGCTTGTGCTGCCTTGGGTATGGCTGTTGTTTTCTGTTCTGCCCTGCCTGCAACTGTTCTCGTCTGTTCCCTGCGTTTTTGCTGGGTCTGGCATGGGTGGGGCCTGGTTGGGTGCCCGTCTGGGACTGCCTGGTACTCTGGGCTTCCCTTTGCTCCGGCCTGGGGCTTCTGGTGTTGTCCGGAGGTCTTCTGTGTGCTTGGCCTGGATGCTTCTGCTCTGGCTCTCCCCATGCTTGCCTTTGGCTTGCTTCTGGTGTTTCCTGGCAACCCCTCCTGTTTCTGCCATGGTGCCTGCCTGGTTTGTTCCTGGCTGGGGCCTCCTGGCTGCTGCCTTGTCCTGTCATGCCTCCTGTTCTCCGGAGTGGTGTGTTGTCCCCTTGCTCCTCTGTCTGCTCGGTGGTTGTGCCTGGTTCGGCCGGGTTGGTGCCTACCTGGCCTCCTGGGGCTGCTGGGTGCTGTTGGCTTCTTGGTCCTTCTGCTCCTGGGGGTGTTTGCTCCCTGGGTTGTTCTGGTCTCGTCTGGTTCCCTTGTTGGGTGCCTGGCTGGCGTTTCGACTGGGGCATGCTGCTCCTGCATGTTAGGCTCCTTTTTGGGCTAGGCTTCCGTGCTGGTCTTCCTTTGGGTCCTGGTGGGGTGTTCTGCTGTTGGGGCCGCTTCCTGGTGGTTCCTTCTGGGCCTTCTCCTGCTGATGGTTCTCTTCCCGGGCTTGTTTCCCCGGTGTTGTGGGCCTGTGTGGGGTTCTGTGGCTCCGGTTCTGCCGGCTTCTTGCTGGTTATGTGTGGCCTCGGTCTGTGCCTCCTGGGTTTTCGGGCTGTGCTGTCCTTTTTCAGCCTGCTCTGGGGGTTTGTTGCCAGACGTTTCCTGGTTCTTTCCTGGTTCTGAGGTTCTGGCTCGCTTCTTCCTACCTTGATTCCCCGGGCTTTGTTCCCGGTGTGGGTCTCTTTGGGTGTCCCACCCCTCTCTGGTTGGGGTGCGTTTTTGTGGTGCTCTTGCCTCTGCGGGTCCCTCCCTCCTGGCTGCGGGTTGTCTGTGGTTTTCCTGCTGCTTGGTCCTCAGCTTTCCTTCTGGGGTTTGTTTGGGTCTGCTGTTCCTCCTGCGTGGTCGGGTTGCTTGGCTCTGGTCCTGGCTTCCTGGTTCTATAGGGGTTAGTTGCCCTGTTTTTTTGCTGTTTGCTTCGCTCCTCTCTGGTGTTGCTGGGTTCGGGCATTGTGGTTGTGGTCTGGGTGCTGTGTTCCCTGGGGCTTTCTTTTTTTGCTGCTCCAGCCCTTGCTGATTGCCTAACCTGGGTGTGGGGTTCCTGGGCGGTCCTGTGCCGTGTGGGCACCTTCTTTTTGTGCTGCCCTCTGTGCCTCGTTGCGCGGCTGCTGGGGTTTCCCAGTTGCTCTGAGGTTCTGTAAATTACAAATTCGTTCGTGCTCAGCCTCCATTTTGTGATCGCCGCCATTTTATGTTGCCCTCACTCAGGCAGCTCGGCGAACGCGATGTTTTTGTCGTTTCTGCCTTCGCGTGTCATGTGGATTCTTTGCTTCTGTTTACCAAAGAGTGTCAGGGTCAGGCCAAGTACACTAATTCCTGTCTGAGCTGATTAAATTCCCGTCCAGACTACATGTTGGTTCACACCATTGTTTCCTTTTAGTTATCTTATCTGCTGTCCTTCGCTACATGTCTCATGCATTCTCCAGTTTCACGACTGTCCTTCTACAACACGCAGCTGTGTTTTCTCTACTTGTAAATCGAATTGTGTGAATTCATTTGTGATTTACTTAAGGGGTCGAGTGACAAACAGAACCGGGCACTTGAGTTGCTTTGGTCTTAAAACATTGTCTATAACGTTTGCCTATAGCTCATGCTCATGTGTGATTGCATTTTGCATTGTATTGTATCGTATATAAACCTGTGCGCCACGGAGTTAAGTGGCCGTCTCTTTTGAACCTTGTTGTACTGACGACTTCTAAAACAACTGTACTAGCTGCAGCTAATAAATACCATCTTCTACGACTGACGAAGAGTCCGTGTCTTTGTGTTGACAAGGCAGGTGAATCCCGGGGATTTCAGGCGTACCCTGTACCGCCGGGCCTTAAGGCTGCGGTTCTCCAACTGGCGCCCAACGTCGGGCGACTTCAGCGGTAGCGGTTGAGCCCGAGGGGTGAGGAGCCCCGCAAGAAAATTCCGGAGGAAGCGCACCACATGATCGACCCCTGTATGTCGGAAGTGGACCGAAGGTCTTTGACAGCGCGGCTACTCCTCTCCGACGGCTGCTGACGACTGCTGCCCTGACTGTCGCCCTGCCTTGGACCCTTCTGATGATGTTTGGTAAAGCAAGATGATAGACGGACCTTCGCTGGAGTAGAACGATACTTAGTTAGGTATTTGGTGGGTCGCTCCCACAGACCTTTGTTTTATTTTATTTTTGGGTTTTTTATTCAGGTATTGCAATAGCTGAAGCCAAGGGGTAGGTACGATTGTACTGTTTTACTGATCTATACCCCTTGTTGTTTGTGATCAGTCTAGAGAAGTGACGATGCCTGGGCTGAGTAAGTTTAAAAGATTTTGTTGTTTAGGTTGTACGAGGGAATCCCAGTTGGAGGAATCATGTCCGATCCCTCCAGTTGGAACTCCCACTTATGAGCTCTATTCGAAACACGGTATTGGTCCCATTACCTTTAACGAGACATGGGTCCGATATACGAAAAATAGTGGAGTTTTGAGATGGCCCCAGAATGGTAGCTTTGACCCGCTATACTAGATAATTTGGAATCGATTCTGTTTAGAAGAAAAGCCCGGCCGGCTATGTTTGACTCCTTTCGCCTTTGGTGTAAAGACGGTAAACAGAAAGAAATTAAACAAGGGAAAAAGGATAAGAAAGCACAAGACATGTCGATTTTACAGGCAGCCCAACAGTTTAAAGACAATGAAGTAGATGGTGCGAAGGAGGTATTAGAGAGACAACATTGTATGGCGATAGATAGATGCTATCCGATGTTGCCTACTTCCTACTCAGATAAAAATAAGGAATTAGAAGAAGATTCCCTAATGTCTTGTTTATTGAATTCACCTCCGCCCTATGTCCCGAATGCTAATGCACCTCTGTTACCCCGTCCCGTTGCCCAACAAATGGTTGCTCAAGTGCCGATTGTCCAAAAACAGCTCAGCCTCTTAGAGCTCCTTTGCCTGCTTCTGCTCCATCCTCACAGTCTGTAATTCAGCCCCCACCTTCTCCCACTCCTACTCTTCAGTCTGCTATGCTTCAGTCTCTGTTGCCTTCTACATCTGAAATGTCTTTTATCCTCGCGAGGGATTCTCCTACTTCACAGAGGAGGATAGCAGATGCTGTTTCAAGTTTCTTTTCTACTTTTGTTAGGTCTTTAAATCTGACCCCAGCTTTTTCTAAACGACAATCTCGGTGCCAACTTCCCCTCACGGACGAGAAAGTAGTTTTGGGTTCTCTCGTTCGTAAATTAATTGAGCATGGACTAGAATATAGTACCGAAGATATCATGAGTTGCTTCTATCAATGGGGAGAGCCCACGCAGAGATATGTTTTTAATGTTATGTGTCAAACCCTTATTAGAGGTTGGGAAGATATGGAGTCAGATACAGTTCCTTCGGAACTACTGAAATTACAAGCTGATTTTGATAGAGGTTTTATTGTAGGACATCGAGTTGAAGAGGCAGTGAATAGACTCATTGCGTTTCGAACAATGTTTTTGTCCCTGTCCTTTTCCGAGGGAAACAACAGTTACAACGCAACTTTTACAACGCATTCTGTTACAACGCACACCATTACAACGCAGGATCCTTTACAACGCATGCCTTTACAACGCCTGACATTACATAGCAGATGCTATTACAACGCATGCCATTACAACGTAAGTATTGGTAAGTATGTCATTTTATTTAATCATTTATTTTTAAATTTACATTAAATAAATTTATTTAAGTAATAGTATATATTTAGTTTTGGGTTATGGGGTACAGGGGTATTTTTAGGTTTCAGGGCTAGGTATGGGTTTTAGGGTACAGGGGTATTTTTAGGTTTCAGGGCTAGGTTTGGGTTTTGGGGTACAGGGGTATTTTTAGGGTTCAGGGTTAGGTTTGGGATATGGGGTACAGGGGTATTTTTAGGTTTCAGGGCTATGTATGGGTTTTAGGGTACAGGGGTATTTTTAGGGTTCAGGGTTAGGTTTGGGTTATGGGGTACAGGGGTATTTTTAGGTTTCAGGGCTAGGTATGGGTTATGGGGTACAGGGGTATTTTTAGGTTTCAGGGCTAGGTTTGGGTTATGGGGTATAGGGGTATTTTTAGGTTTCAGGGCTAGGTTTGGGTTTTGGGGTACAGGGGTATTTTTAGGTTTCAGGGCTAGGTATGGGTTTAGGGGTACAGGGGTATTTTTAGGTTTCAGGGCTAGGTATGGGGTTTGGGGTACAGGGGTATTTTTATGTTTCAGGGCTAGGTATGGGTTTTGGGGTACAGGGGTATTTTTAGGGTTCAGTGCTAGGTATGGGTTTTGGGGTACAAGGGTATTTTTAGGGTTCAGGGTTAGGTTTGGGATATGGGGTACAGGGGTATTTTTAGGTTTCAGGGCTAGGTATGGGTTTTGGGGTACAGGGGTATTTTTAGGGTTCAGGGTTAGGTTTGGGATATGGGGTACAGGGGTATTTTTAGGTTTCAGGGCTAGGTATGGGTTTTGGGGTACAGGGGTATTTTTAGGGTTCAGGGCTGAGTTTGGGTTTTACACTAACTGGATTTTAAATATTATTTGTATACACCTACACTATTTAAAAAAATATTTAAATATATTTACAAATATATTAATAAAAAATGTGTTTAATAAATAAAATTAAGTCAATATTTATTAATTACATTTGTTAAAAAATAATATACTTACCTAGACTTACGTTGTAATGGTATGCGTTGTAATAGCACCTGCTATGTAATGTCATGCGTTGTAAAGGCTTCCGTTGTAAAGTATCCTGCGTTGTAATTGCATGGTAATGGTGTGCGTTGTAAAAGTTTGCGATGTAACCTCATACATCCCTTTTCCGAAGCTGATCTTGCTAATAAACAAAGAAGTAAGAATTATCCAATGCGTGAAGTTCCTCCCGTATGGAGAGAAGAGGTGATTGGTCCACCTCAAGTCCCTGCTCATTTCCAGCGTATATGGCTCCACAAACCCTGGAAAAGGTCTGAAGTGTTGGCACTTAAGCAAACTCTTCCAGACCCCCGTAAAAATCCTGCTGGATATTACAAAGAATTGTCCCAAACAGTTGACGCCTGTATTATGAATTTGGTTGACATTGATATGTTATTTGGAAATGTTGTTCCGCAAGGTATATGGGCACGGATTCGTAGGGAAAATCATGTGGCTGAACTAGGTGGTGATTGGGCTGCTATCAGAGCTGCGGATGCGAATCAGGTGGGTGGTGCGAAACCAGAGGATTTGATTACAGCTTTTCCAGGAAGAATAATTGAATTGATGAAGACCATGATGCCTGCGGTGCGATTAAATTGGGATAAGCTGGCCGCATGCAAGCAGAAGAAAGATGAAAGCGTCTCGGATTTCTTCACTCGCTTCGAAGAGACATTGATTGACCACAGTGGTCAGGATTTGAGTGTACAGGGTGGTCAGCGATTGTTTGTGGACAAGTTCGTATATAATTTGCTTCCCGAGTTATCGAACAAATTAAAGAGTTCCGAAAGTGCATGGGCTGTCTCTTCTCCTGCTAAAATATTGGCTACTGCACAGTATTACGAGAATAGAGATACGGAGGAGAAGGAGAAACAAGAAAAGAAAAACAAAGATTTGAAAACAAAGGTTCTTTTGCAGCAGGCGTATCCGCCTCGCTCGAATCAGCATCAGCAAAATTCCCAGTTTCAGCAACCTTCACAGTTTCAGAGATTGTTGCAGAAGCCCGAGTATTTTACGCCGCGACCTTCGTTAGGTCCTAATCAATGTGCATATTGTAGGGAAGAAGGACATTTCAAGAATAGTTGCCCGGTTTTATTACAGCGTAATAATGGGATGTCCGCTCCCCGAGGTCGTGGTCATTTTCAGACAGGATCTAGAGGTAGAGGACGAGGTGCGTCCTCTCAGGACCAGCGTCCTTTCCCTTCATCTACTTTGAATTACTTTGACCAACAGACAGTTCCGTCCACGTAATATTATAATAATGATTATCATGTTGAAGATAGGGCTGACGATTTTCAGATTGAATAGGACAGCCATGGACAAAGTAAGGGAGTTGTGTCGATTCCAGTAGATCAAAATGCGCCATATGTCCTCTTCAATACTATGGGTGTTTCAGAACCGTTTCTTTTGGATACTGGTGCGATGAGAAGTTCTATCATTCATTCTAAACTCCCTGGGGCACCTTTGTCTGGCTTAATGAATACCTCTGTGGGTTTTTCTGGCGCTCCAGTCCGTAATTCGGTTTCTTGCCTGTTTCGATTGGTCCTTATGATTTGGAAGCTCCACTTATACGGACAACTCGTTGTGGTGAGAATTTGCTGGGTCTGGATCTGTTGAAAAGGCTATATGCAACATTGTATTGTTCCCCTTCTGGTGTGCATCTTACGTTGGGAAAGAGATTGATGTCCCCCATGTATTTGTCCCGGGACCAGTTTCCACCTGAGTTGCTTTCTCTCCCAGAAAGTCTTTGGGCCACGGGCCCGAATGACGTGGGTCGTCTTGCGATCCCACCGTATGTTGTCACAGATAAAGATAATGTTAGAATGCCACGCATTCCACAATATCGTATTTCTAGTGATGGAGAGAGAGCACTGTTGGCCATTGTTGATGATTTTATTCAGAAAGGTGTGGTCGATGAGACCAGAGGCAATGTTTGTAATAGCCCTGTTCTTCTGATCCTTAAGAGGACGGATCCTTCACAGCCTCATGTCTATCAATTTGTTATTGACCCGAGGGAAGTCAATAAAATAGTGGTACCACAGTTCCCTGTTGTTCCGGATATTACAGCTTTATTGACAATGATTCCTGCTTCGGCAGCTTGGTTTTTGGTGATAGACCTTAAGAACGCTTTCTTTAGTATTCCTATTGCTGAAGAAAGTAGGGATATCTTTGGTTTCTCTCTGGGTGGCCGAAGTTTTCGATTTAAAAGAGCTCCTCAAGGCTATTGTGAAAGTCCCTCCATCTATAGCAAAGCTCTTAAGTCTCAACTTGATACTTTCTCTTTGCCTCCAGGAGGTACGCTAGTTCAGTATGTTGATGATTTGCTGGTGGGTGGCTGCTGATACGGAAGATGTGTGTAGGAGTGTGACTGTTGCGTTGTTGCATCATTTGGCTGCTTTAAATCATAAAGTATCGCCCTCCAAGTTGCAGTATGTCTGACAAGAAGTGACCTATTTAGGTCATCTCTTATCGAAGGAGGGAAGGCGATTAACCCCAGAACGTATTCATGCTATTTCACAGATGTCTGTACCTACCACACAGAGGGAAGTGCGTGCCTTTTTGCGTATCACTTCCTATTGTAGACAATGGATTCCCAATTTTTCACTTCTGGTGAAACCATTGGTGGCACTAACATTGAAAGATACGCCCCATCCGCTCCCTTGGATGGATGAATGTCAGAAAAGTTTTTTTGACTTACGTACTGTCTTGTGTTCTGCTCCAGTGTTGGGTACTCCAGATTATAGTAAGTCCTTTGCATTGTATGTTCACGAGAGAGAAGGTTGCAGGTTGTCACTTTTGACACAGCAATTCGGAGATAAGCAGAGGCCATGTGCCTATTGTTCCGCTACATTAGACCCAGTAGCTAAAGCTTTGCCCAGTTGTCTCAGAGCTACGGCAGCTGCCGCAATTTCTATTAGACAGTCTGCCGGATTAGTGTTGGATAACACACTTATTGTTATGGTTCAACATGCAGTGGATACTTTGTTGAATAGAACTAAGACGCAGCATCTTACGAGTGCTCGTTTGTCTGGTTACGAGCTGACCCTTCTAGCGAGCCATGTACATATCCAAAGATGTAACACGTTAAATCCAGCTACACTGTTGCCGCTCCCAGATGAGAAAGACGATCAGGAAAAGCATGATTGTTTTCTCCGAACAGAAGAAGAAACAAAGGGTAAGATTGATTTAAAGGACACTCCGCTCAAGAACCCAGACGGGATCCTATGGGTGGACGGTTCTTGTCTTAAGCTTCCAAATGGAGAAACTACTTCTGCCTATGCTGTCACTACCCTATGTACAATTGTTGAGACAGCACGTATTGGACATAATTCAGCCCAAGCAGCTAAGTTGATAGCCTTGACTAGAGCGTGTGTGCTGTCGAAGGGAAAGAGAGTGAATGTGTACACAGATAGTCAGTATGCCTTTGGTGTTGCGCATAGTTTTGGAAAGTTGTGGAGGGAGAGAGGATTCTTTACCTCCCACGGGACAAAGATTCAGCATGGTCAATTAGTGACTGATCTTCTTGAGTCACTTATCTTGCCTGCACAAATAGCGATTATAAAGTGCAGCGCACACAAGAAAGTTACAGATGATGTGGGTCGTGGAAATGCGTTTGCAGACGAGGTAGCGAAAAATACAGCTTGAAACACCACTAGTCGAATGTATGTGGCTGGTCCTGCAAACCGAGTGAAGGAAATTGGAATGTGTGAAGACACGATTGAGAGTGTGAAAAAGATTCAGGGAGAGGCTACTGAGAAGGAATTGAGTACGTGGAAAGAAAGTACGGGAATGTTAGATTCGACGGGTTGTTGGACAGAGTTGTCGGAACATCAGCGATGGTTGTTACCGGAAGCTTATGTGTTACCGGTCGTGACTATGGCTCATGGTCCAGCTCACATTAGTACAAAAGGCATATGTAAGCTCTTGACTCCGGTATGGCAGAATGAAGGAATCCCGAAATGTGCAGAAAATGTGGTTAAGCATTGTATTGTTTGTCTAACGCATAACCCAGGAAAAGGTACCCCAACTCCGGCAGGTCAATTTGCTCCCCCGTCATACCCTTTTGAAGTGTTGCAGATTGATTACATTCACATGGATCGCTGCAACAACCTCAAGTATGTTCTGGTGGTGGTATGTGCCTTTTCCCGCTGGATAGAGGCCTACCCCTTGAAAGATAGCACTGCTCTGTCAACTGCTAATGTATTGATTAAGGAATTCTTCCCTAGATTTGGTTTGCCGCGCATTGTCTGGAGTGACAATGGAAGTGACTTTGTGGGCCAGATTATGCAGAAAGTATGTTCTGGTCTTGGTATTGGACAGAAATTCCATGCGGCAAACCATCCACAGTTATCGGGTTTGGTTGAGTGTTACAATGGTACACTCAAGCTTAAGCTGGCCAAGATTCAAGCCAGTACAGGTCTTGCTTGGCCTGATGCATTGTCCCTAGCTCTTTTGTCAACCAGAACTACTGTGCACTCGCGTATGAGACTTAGCCCATATGAAGTGGTATTTGGACGCCCAGTTAATATTTGGGGCATCCCCCGCCCCAAAAGATACTCAGACATACCATATCCTCTGTTAATTGATTATTTGCGTGATTTGACTACTAAATTAAGTGTTAATTGCCAACAGGTGCAAAGTGCTTTGCCGGAGGCCTCTACAGACCCAGGTCACACCATCTTGCCCGGTGACTGGGTCTGTATGAAGAACTTTCAACGGACTAAGAATTTGGAGCCTCGCTGGTCTATGCCTACGCAAGTTTTGCTCGTTACCCACACAGCTGTGAAAGTGGTCGGCAAGCGTAACTGGGTGCATGGAGTGCACTGTAAAAAGGTGCCACTACCATTACCCTTCGACTAGTGGATTCGCAGTGGTATAAGGGAATCGGACACTGCAGCGGTTCCTTGTTTTGTTCCTTTCAGTGATGCTCAAA
The DNA here is from genome assembly GCF_964263255.1 of Lissotriton vulgaris. NCBI lineage: Eukaryota > Metazoa > Chordata > Amphibia > Caudata > Salamandridae > Lissotriton > Lissotriton vulgaris. The sequence continues at coordinate 1,308,925,992 of NC_141691.1, read as the reverse complement.
TTTATGGGACTCAGTCTGAAAAAGCAGATGATGATATTCTTCAAGCCGCTGTGCCTGTGCATCGTCGAATAGACACTACCAATCCAGAAACATTGTTCAAGGATCAGACCGTGCCGAGAAAAACATGTTACAACTTAAGACCAAGAGCCAACAAAGAGAACTGAATATTTTTCTCGAACATTTCTTTTTATTATTTAAAGATATTCCTTTTTGGGTCCTTTTTGCTTCTTTTTGGTGTGATATTAGTATTAGATGTGCCATATGTCTCCATCGCAGGGTCACGGTAGGAGACTCAGACTTTAACCTGATCTTGTTCTTTTAGTAAATGGCTAGTGCCTCAGGATATACAGAAGTGACTAGCTGAGTGATTAAGGAAGAGTGCCATGAGCGACCTTTTTTTTAGATAAAGATGGACGGTACAACAATCATAGGTAGGGAAAATAGGAAGCAGGAAATGAGGTCAAAATATTGTAAATTATTGCGTAGTCGATTTGGCGTAACTTTGTGTGTTCTTATGTTTTTGTGTATTTTATTAGCTTGCACAGGTTGGATCATACATGTTTTGCAATTAAGAAATGTTGTTAATTCTACAACTTCTTTCCCTTCTCGTCTTGCTGTCTTTTCACACAAAATGCATACTCTACCCCCTCATGAGCAGATAAGGAGAGTCGAGTGTATGAATAATATGTTTATTCAGTTGTTGCACCAACATCAGTTGGCCATTAATATGACTGATTGTTGGGTGTGCGGACTCATGCCACACAATACACAAAAGGGAATGCCATATTTGGTTCTTCCTTTCTCATACGAAGATTCAGCTTGGGCCTATTTGACAATGTTTTCAGCCGCATACCACTACAGACTTAGAAGCCCTGTGAGAACTTCTGGGAATGGACTAGATTGTAGTCATAGCTCCTTGATTAAAGGTATAGTGGTAATGGCCAAGATTATAGAGAAGAGTAAGATTCCATTAGATGAGAAGAGAGCTTATGATGGATGGAATGTTACCCAATATGCCTCTATTCTTGGTGACAAAACTAGAAAGGGTGAGTCTTCTCCAGTGTGGACTGTGCCCCATCAAGGTAATTTGTGTCTCCAAGTAAACAGCAGGAAAACTGATGTCTATCAGAAATGTTTGTACACATATATTTTCTCGTCCCCTGATTTCCCTCTGTTAGTTCCGTCTCAAGGAACATATTTTGTCTGTAACGACCGAGCTTATACTTGGCTACCTTCCAACTTTTCTGGAACCTGTTACATAGCTTTCCTCCTTCCCTCTACATACACGGCTCCGTCAGACCATCACAGAGTTAGACATACCAGAGGTGTATTTGATGCCAAAGACACGGCAGAACAAGAGGGAGGAGATTTCCTTAAAGGATTCCTTCCCTTTTTGGGGCCCGATGGTCAACAGCAGACACATCAGGCAACTGGTTTGAGTTGTTGAGACCACTATTAATGTTACTGCAGGTGAGATAGGTAACATTACAGCAGAGCTTGAGGCTGACCGTCTTATGACGTTACAAAATTGAATTGCGTTAGATGTGATCTTAGCAGACCGAGGAGGTGTCTGTAGATTGATCGGATCTAGTTGCTGCATTTATATTCCAGATGACGCCCCGGCAGTATACCAAGCCATTTCCAAATTGCACACGGTCTCCGAGTCGATTCATCAGGACGAAGGAGTTTGGTCTTTTATGGGATGGTTTTGGGGAATATTGTCAACTTGGGGATGGAAGATCTTAACGTTCCTTTGAGCAATTTTGGCCATCATATTCTCCTGTTGCTTATGTGTCCAATGTGGTCCTGCAGTCTGTGGCCTGTTGGCTACTTTATGTATTCCACAATCCGCTACAAAGAAGACAGAGAATATTAGAATGATGGTGCAGCAACAGCTTGAGGATCTTATGAACATCAGTGTTGATTCCGACTCAGATTAACATGAGTTGGTTTGTTGTTGCCTGAGTAATGGCAAAAGGAGGGTCTGAGGTTCTGTAAATTACGAATTTGTTCGTGCTCAGCCTCCATTTTGTGATAGCCGCCATTTTATGTTGCCCTCACTCAGGCAGCTCGGCGAACGCAATGTTTTTGTCGTTTCTGCATTCGCGTGTCAGGTGGCTTCTTTGCTTCTGTTTACCAACAAGTGTCAGGGTCTGGCCGAGTATACTAATTCCTGTCTGAGCTGGTTAAATCCCCGTCCGGACTGCATGTTGGTTCACACCATTGTTTCCTTTTAGTTATCTTATCTGCTGTCCTTCGCTACATGTCTCATGCATTCTCCTGTTTCACGACTGTCCTTCTACAACACGCAGCTGTGTTTTCTCTACTTGTAAATCGAATTGTGTGGATTCATTTGTGATTTACTTAAGGGGTCGAGTGACAAACAGAACCGGGAATTTGAGTTGCTTTGGTCTTAAAACATTGTCTATAACGTTTGCCTATAGCTCATGCTCATTTGTGATTGCATTTTGCATTGTATTGTATCGTATATAAACCTGTGCACCACGGAGTTAAGTGGCAGTCTCTTTTGAACCTTGTTGTACTGACAACTTCTAAGACCACTGTACTAGCTGCAGCTAATAAATACCATCTTCTACGCCAGACGAAGAGTCCGTGTCTCTGTTTTGACAAGGCAGGTGAATCCCGGGGATTTCAGGCGTACCCTGCGCCGCCGGGCCTTAAGGCTGCGGTTCTCCAGCTCTGTGCTCCCCTCCTGCCTTGTATTCCCTCCCTTTGGGGTTGGGGTTTTCTGGGGTTGTGGTCGATGTCTCTGTACCCGCCCTTGTTGGGTTTTCTTTGTTTTTTGTTTCCGGTCTTGTTGGCCTCTCCTTGCTTGGTGGGCTTTCGGCTGGGTTCTGAGGTTTTGGGGTTCTTTCCCCCTCCCTGTCTTTCGGGACGGGATCTCGGTCCTGTTCTGCTCCTGGGTTCTTGTTGCTTCCTGGGCCTCCTCGGCCGGGTTTCCGCCTCTGGTCTCTTGGGGTCGAGTCCTTTGGTTTTGGGAGGATGGCCGGTTTTCTGGCCTGTGCTGTCTCCTTCCTTTTTGGTCTGGGTGCTTGTGCCTGCGCTCTGCTGGCCGTTTCTTTCTTTGGCTTTCTTCCGGGATGTCTTGGTTTCCTTGTGGGTCTACCGGGTCCTGTGTGCCTTCCTGCTCGTTCTGGGCTTGGCGGCCTTCTCCTGTTGGTTGTTTTGCCGGGTCCTTTGTGTCCTGGTCCCAGTTCCGGTTGCTAGTTTCTCGGGTTGGTGGCCTCCTTTCTTTTGGAGCCCTGGCTTTTTCTTTGTCTCCAGTCCTTGTCCCTGCTGTCTTGTTCTGGGTTCCGGGCCGGTTGTTTCCTGAAGTCTTCTATTCCTCCTTCTCGGTGCTCCCTTGGGTTGCTTCTTTGTTGTGGTTTCCTGGGTGTGCTTGTGCATGCGGAAGGCCAGTTTTTCTGCTTTGGTATTCTCCACTTTGTAATGAATGGGACGAGGACATAAGGGACCTGGGGGTAATGCTCTATTACTTACCGGTAATCTTCATTACTCTGTGTCCCGTTGTCTTCGTCCCATTCATACGCCCCTCCCTCCCTCCTGGACGGCCGGCCTTCCTGTCTGGGCTTGATAGTACAGGAGGGCAGCTAGGTAAGTACTGCTTATGTACTCCCGGGGGGAGGGGCAGTATTAGTGTCCCAGCATTTCTCTTGTTTTTTTTCTGTCGGGAGATGATCATCTCCACTTTGTAATGAATGGGACGAGAACAACGGGACCCGGCGTAATGAAGATTACTGGTAAGTAATAGAGCATTAAATGCCATGGAGCATGTGCCAGAAATAGAGAGAGGTTTGGAAATGTCAACCTATCAGCTACTGGTATTTATTTATTCGCTATACGTTTCTTTAGGTACCCTCAACCCAAAGTAAGTAAACAGATTCTTTTTACTAGGGTATTTTATGTTTGACAATTTCCTCCATATTATCTGATGGAAGGTACTCCTGTATGCTTCATTCTCCTTTCTGTCATGCTCAACCATTTTGATTTATTGCTAATCTGGGTTTATCGTGTGGTCGAGCTACCAAAGTACTGTGACCAAAATATCCAGGACCAAACTCAAGAGGGTAGTTATATATAGGGCATTTTAGATTTAATTTACTTAATTCCACATATGTATCGCATGAAGATAAGAATGTCCACGGTATGTAGATGCGGAGTAAAGAATAGTACATCTATACTTCCCTAGATCGAGTTACCTTCTCAATATTTTGGCCATGATATTTTGGTAACATAATGTTTCTGTAGACAATATTTTGATATTCTACCAATGCTTCCATCCCAGACGTTCATAACTCACCCCGTGCATACATTTATTCACACATTATTAGATTTTATATAGTATGTAAGTAATATACATAGTGTGTTTATATATAGTTTCCCTGCAATGCAAAGGATGATATATGCCGCCAAGGTGCTATTTTGTTTACTTTGGTTTGAAAAAATCTGCCTGTACTGGATCAGTGAAGCACCATTGTGAAAAGCTGAAGATTGTTGTTAGAGCCTCCATCCTTTAAAAAGGAATGACTTGTGGTACAATCTTTCTCGGGAAGCGCAACCAAAATATTAGATCCCTTAGCACTGAATCTACGCACCACCATGTCATTGGTGATCTTTAAAACAAAGCTGAACTCCCTTCTACTACAAAAACCTGCTGGCCAGTTTTCCCCTTAGCCATCCTTCCCCATGATAATGTACCCTCCCAGAGACTGGACTAACTGAACTACCTCTGTCTCGATTGACCTAACGTTCCTCCTACTAGCTATACCACCTGCATCCTCAAAAAAGTATGTTTGTGCCTTTGTAATGATCAAAACAAGCAGCTGTCCCTATATATCTACCCACTGCTTTGTGCCTTTTATAATGATAATATCTAGCAACTGTTTCTAACTTTGTATCTCATGTAATGACACCTGTTTTATGGTTAAGCACTCTTATGTATGTGTGTAATGTCTGTGTACAATATTATTATGCATAAATAAATGAAGAAATAAATAGGTAAAAAAATAAGGTTTAGTGCCAGTGGTTAGACCATTAAATGTCCACTCATCATAACAGCTTCAGACGTCGAAGGCACATAGCAACACCTACATCAGTTTAAACATGTTCAGGACAAGTTGCATCTGTCTGCAGGAAGCTGATGCAAAATATCACCTATTAGAACTGGCCCGAAAAGTCTGAAAATTTAGATTTTTGTTGCTGTGACGTAGATAATAAATTTCAGAAACTGGATGTTCTGGCACAAAATGAGTTATTTAATGGATGCAGATGCTGTAAATATTCGATGTTGATAGGATTCCTTGTGACCCAGTGTTAAAAAGGGGGTCTCTAGTTTTATTTATTTATTTATTTTGAAACTTTTACAGAACGCGAACAAGATCCTTACAGATATCAGAGCGCTTTACACACAAATGGGATAAAAAAACAAAGAAGTAATAATTAAACAAGTCATTTTGTGCAAATATGAGCAAATGGATAACAATAGAGTCAAGGTAAGGTAGCAACGGTGCATAGGTGGTCTGGCTGGACAAAGTAATAAGAGGAAAAATAATGAGTTACGAGATTTCTTTAATCTATATGCATGTGAATTTAGCTAAGAGGAGTGACTTTACTTCTTTTTTGAAGGATGCCATGGATGAGATAAGTCTGATTTCTGGAGGGAGGGCATTCCAGATCCTGGGCACCATCCCTGAGAAGGAGCGTTTATATGTTTTTTTCTTGTGGAATCTTTGAGGTTTCAAAAGAAGATTTTCTGCGCTTCTGGTGGCTCTTGAGCCACCCGAGATTGTCAGTTTCTGAGCGAGGTAACTGGGCGAGTTGTGGTGTATAGCCTTGTGTGTCATGCATGCGATTTTCAGGTGTATTCTTGCTTCGTATTGCAGCCAGTTCAAGGATTTTAAGTCGGGAGAGATGTGTGAGCGTTTTTTTGAGCCCGTGATTATTCTCACTGCTGCATTAATAGAGGCTCTTAGGGATGCGGTTGTCGATATGGGGAGGCCACAGAGGGCAACACTTCCATAATCTACTCGAGGGATAACTAGGGCTTGGACTTCAGTCCTGAAGTCATTGGCTGGGAGGAAGAGTTTCAGCTTCCTCAATGTGTTGAATTGGAAATTAGCTCCCTTTGTTGCATTGCTGATATGATGCTGCGTATTGAGATTGCAGTTGAGGGTTATGCCTAAAGATTTCGCTGAGTCCACGATGGCCGGTTGAACGTTGAGTGCAGTGAGATGATTAAGCCAAGCCTGAGTGATCGAGACTTTGGTGGGAGGTGCTATTAGGAGGAATTCCATTTTTAGAGCGTCAAGTTTGAGATGATTCTCTGCCAGCCAAGTCTGTGTGTACCTTAGCATTGTGTTGAGTTGTTTGATGTCTTCAGGGGTGTGTATTTTAAGGTAGAGTTGGGTATCGTCAGCGTACATGTGAAATTGCACATTAGATGCTTGAAGCAGTGTGGTAAGTGGTTCCATGACTAGATTGAACAATGTTGGGGATAGGGAGGATCCTTGTGGGACACCTAGTGTTACAGGAACGGGTGTGGACATAGTATTGTTAATCTTGAATTTCTGAGTCCGGTTATGCAAAAAGGAGGTAAACCACTGTCCCTGATAGACCCAATCTGAGATTCAGCAGATAGAGTAAGTTCTCGTGTTTGACCGTATCAAAGGCTGATGAGAGGTCGAGTAGGATGAGAAGGCAAGTACCGTTCTGATCAAGAATTTGAAGCGCGTCATCAATTATGTGTGTCATGGCTGATTCCGTACTGTGGTCTGCTCGGAAGTCTGATTGCTGTGAGTTGAGGAGGTCAAAGTGCTCGATGTGTTTTGTCAGTTGGAGGTGTACACATTTTTCTAACAATTTGGCCAAGGTAGGGATATTAGTGATAGAGCGATAGTTGTTCAGATCGGTGGGGTCTGCTGTGGGTTTCTTTAGTATGGGCGATACTTGTCCCACTTTGAGGGAGTCTGGGATGCATCCTTGTTGAAGTGAGCTATCATGATTTTGGTCCATAGCGGGAGAAGCAATAGGATAAAGTTCTTTACAGTTTTTGCTGGTAGAGGATCAGTGAGGTGATTAGAGGGCTTCAGTGTGCTGAGAATCTTGCCTATATTTTCTTCCGAGTAAGTTTCGAAGGATGACCACAAAGCATTATTTTTTAGATCAAGGGGTGTTTTGTTGTGGGGGCTAGAGTATAGGCTTAGATCAGTGAGGAGATCTTATCTGATGTTGTCTGCCTTTAGATTAAAGAAAGTAGAGAATTCTTCACAGGTCGGTAGAGTACCAGATGTGTTTTGTAGTCGTTGAGGTTCATCCTTGGATTGAGTTTTGATTAACTCAAACAGTTTTTTTGGCCGGTTTCTTGCTTGGTCAAGCTGGTGGTTAAAGAAATCTGCTTTTGAGTGTTTGATGTTTCTAAAGTAAGCGTTTCTTTTTTTCATTAGTGTTTTGAGGTGCATAGCAGAAGGGACTGATAGCTCGCCTGTCTTCGTTAGGCAGCCCGTCATACCATGGTTTAGAGTTTTTAGAAGAAACTCTCTTTAACTGTAGGGGGGCAACCTCGTTGATAATAGAGGTCATCAACTTGAGGTAGTGGTCAGTGAGAACCTGTATGTCAGAGGCGCCGGTATGGGGTATAAGAAGATTGTAGGTGGGTGAAGGTAATGAGTTGGGATTGAGTTTCTTCAAGTCTCTCTTCCAGACCTTTGGTCTGGAGGATTGAACCGGGTTACATTTCACGTTTTCATTGATGAAGAATGTGATTATGTGGTAGTCAGACCAGTCACAGGGTTGGATTGACTCGAGTTGGATGGAGTCGTCTTTGGAAATGATTAGATCCAGGATAGAGCCTTTATCGTGAGTAGGGCTGTTGCAAATTTGGGTGAGGTCTAGAGCGCTGAGGACGTTTTCGAGACTATTGACCACAGAGTGGTTGTGATCATTCCAGTGGAGGTTGAAATCACCCAGGAATATTTGTGTGTGTTGTCGTCCAGAGTTCGTTGTGATCATGTCCATGAGGTGTTCAGTAAAGGTAAGGTTGTCCCCTGGTGGGTGGTAGATAATATGTAGGGAGCACACAGGATTGCCTTCGCTGTTGATGTCGAGTCAGAGGTGTACACAGGAGGAGAATATAGGGGATATGGCTCTGATTACTGAGTGGTTGCTCCGGTGAATAATTGCGATTTCACCCCCTATCTTGCCATTCCTATCCAGACAGATGATGTGGTAATTAGGGGGAACTACAATGTCAATGAGTGGCGAGGAAGATTCTGTTAACCAGGTTTTCATGAGTATGGTCAGGGATAGGTCATGTGCGATAATGAGGTTGGCAATGTCTGATGCGTGTTTAGGGGCCTATCTACAGTTCAGGAGTGTGCACTTAAGCCGGTGAGTGATATTGGAGGAGAAGGGGTCTGGAGTGAGTGTGACATTTTTGAGATTATTGGCAACGAATACGAAACCTCACCCAATTTTATTTTCACTATCACTCACTTTTCTTTTTTATAAGCACTGCAAATCAGTCACCCCTTTACCTACCAACTGGCACTATTGACATTTTAACCACACTGGTCACTGCTAGGTTTTTAGGAGGTTATGAGATCTGACCTTCTACACTTACCGGCAGTGGTCCAAGTAGATGGTTTACAGGAATCCCAAATGATGAAGGGCGGTTCCGAGTGGTGACTGATGGGCATCCTGATAGGTCTTATAGGGATCACAGGACACTTTTCTATGTCTTTTCTTTTAAGTGGGTTGTTACAGACAGACAGTTGTTACAGACAGTACCAGTTTAATGTGTCACACATAGATTACTAATTTAGACCCGTTGACACTTTTGTGTTTCACAGGATAAGTGAGTTACACTCCCAAAATAACCCCTGCTCACCCCCTTGGTAGCTTGGCACAAGCAGTCAGGTTATCTTAGAGGCAGTGTGTAAAGCATTTGCACACAACTGGCAGTAATACAGTGTAAGCACTACAAAAGGACAACACAACAGTTTAGAAAAATATCCAATATTTTTATATACAAGATCAAAAACAATAGGAAACCACAATACAGTACCTAAAAATCTACAGTTATCAAAATACGCTTTACAAACAGTTTCTTGATGTCGATAGCTCTGTCCGGGGCTATCACAGCGTCGTGAGAAAACAAATCCAAACAGTTCAGGCTGGTTGCGGCGTCGCGGACCAGCTATGGTGTCGGGAAGACCCGCAAACACTACCTGTTAGAGATGCAGGGCGTCGAGGCCCTCAAAATCACTTGTGCTGCAGGTCAAGCTCCTCTCTGTTGGGATCAGGAGCACTGGCGTCAGAAGGCGTTGCATGCTGCGGTGCAAAGTTCAGTGGTGCGGCGTGCAGGTCCCTCAGTTCGCGGTGCGAGCAGTGGCTCGGTGGTGGCGTGAGATGACATCGGTAAGATCAGGGTCACGCGAGGTGAAGGCGGTGCTCGTCACGGTGCTGGCAGGTAACGGTGCAAGCAGCGTTGTCGTCTTTGCTGAAGTGCTGTCATCGGCTGACGAACGGGAGTCGATAGTGCCGGCATTGGTAGGCCAAGGCTGTGGTGCGGGATGGGGCGGTGCATTGTGTAACTTTATGAGCAGTGCCCTCGAACCACGGTGCAAACGGCGGCATCAATTTCAGCATGGAGCAGCGTCATCGGAGAGGCCAAGGCATTGTCGTGAAGCAAGGTGGTGCGGAGTGCAGTGTTCACAGGTCACGGTGCATGCAATGGCTTGGAGTGGCGTCAGCAGGCATCGCCAGTGAGACCAGGGTCACGGCGCGGGGTTGTGGCAGTGCTCGCTGCATTGCCCAGGCTTCGGCGTGAAGTGAGGCGGTGCAGAGTGCGGTGCCCACAGGTCGCGGTGTAAGCAGCTGCTCGGTGGTGGCGTCAGCAGGCATCTTGGGTGGAACCAGGGTCGTGGTGCGGCGGTGCCCTCTGTGGTGCCGTCAGGACACAGAGTTGGCAGCGGCATCGTAGACGTCGTCGAAATACTTTTCCTCTGTTGTGGCACAAAACTCACAGTCCCCAGTGCTGTGGGCAGAAGAGCTTGAAGTCTTTGCAGTTTCTGAGACTTTGTGAACAGGGGGCAAGCTCTACCTCAAGCCCTTGGAGAGACTCACAAATTAGGTTACATAAAGTCCACTTCATGCCTTTCGCTGCCCAAGACAGAGGCAGCCACTGCAGGTCAGCCCAGCAAAGCACTCAGCAAAGCTGTTGTTCCTCCTTACAGCTTCTCCGGCTCTTCTTCTTGGCAGTCTTCTTGATCCAGATGAGTTCTTAAGTTCAGGGGTCGGGCCCCAGTATTTGTATCCAAAATCATTTGATCCTCTAGGCAGTACTGCCTTCTCTGGTGCGATTTCCTGTCAGGGGGTGGAGACGGCATTGTCAGAGGAAGACCAGGCCCTTTGAAGTGCAAGGAAATCTCCTCCCTCTTCCCCATCACATCCCAGGTCTATTCAGCCCCTTTCTGACCTACCTAGATTATCAGGAGCCCCCCTTGCTTCCAAGCCATTTGTTGTCCAAAACCCAGACAAGCAATCCACATTCCAGCAGAGGCACACAGGATGACTGAGCAAGAAAATACCTACTTCCTAAAAGTGGTATTTACAAACACAGAATGTAAAATATGCATCGTTAGATTCAGAGTTCAGGCATACTAAATTTTATTTTCCCACCTTGTTGCCAGGGCCAGTTATGTTTATAAAATGTTATAAACAAACTTTCTATTCTGTCCTATGGGGAACAGGTAGCCTTGCAATAGTGAAAAATGAAATGGGCTGTAATTCACTATTAGAACATGCCACACACACCAGGGCATGTCCTACCTTTCACATACACTGCACCTGCCCACCGGAGTACTTTGGGCCTACCTTAGGGGTGCCTGACATGTAGGAAAATGGAAGGTTACGGAATGGCTAGGGTGTGCACGGGCGAAGTCAACATGTCAGTTACAAACTGCGTGCAGACTCTGTGATGGCAGGTCTCAGGTACCTTTTCCAGGCTACTCACGTGGGTGGCACAACCCGTGCTGCAGGCCGACTCGTAGCATTTGATTCCCAAGCCCTGGCACACTCAGTGCACTTTACTAGGGGCTGAAAAGAAACCCAAACAGCCAATCTTGGAAACACCAATCCATAACAAACTTTACCACAGGAGCACTTGCACTTTACCACTGATCACCAGTGCTAAAAGGGCGCAGAAACACTACGCCAGCAAAAACAGAGTCAAAACCGGGAGGGCAGAAAGCAAAAACTCAGGGGAAACACACCAAAAGATGCCAAGTCGAACACCCAGGTGCTGTTAACTTGTATCAAAAGACTAGAGACTGACACCAAACATGAGCATTTGACTTCCTTCTGAAAAAGGCAGACAGCAGAGGCTCAAGTCTAGCACCTGTGGATACTCAATACTCACTGAAAACGCACACTTGACTGAGATCCCGCAGCAAGGATACTGCAGGGCAAAGCACTTTTAATTTGACCATGCCATACTTTGGTAATTTTTGTGAAAAATCTGAAAATATGCATTTTTAGCGTAGTCTCTCGTCCAGTAAATCAAAAGAAACATCTATTTTTTTGTGTAAAAATATGTTTTTAAAAGCCCGGGATCTGATATTTGGGAAAACGGATCAGTGCCCCATACCACTGTTGCCTCAGTACTAGTCAAAAGTAAGCAAATGCGAAACAACACAATTTAATTCCCTCACAATAAACTACACATCAGAAAAATTATGCATTTTGTGTAAGCTGAAGTGAATATTGACCACATGGGCATAGCTTGCATTCATAAATCACTAGTGATACCAGCTGGGGGACTTGTTGAAGGAAAAAATGTCTCTCAGGACATATTTCTTCTCAAACCTCTCTCCTAACATTCATTTTCTGCTCGAAACCAGTCCCCTACAGCAAAATGTAGTGTTCTACAGTGTAGAATTGGTTTAAAGTGGCTATTTTAGTTTACAATCGAGCCCTGTTGGAGAAACAGGGGAAGACTGCCCTGTGCCCTATGCGAGCACATTGTGCTTTTACTGAAAGACCTTGCACACTATGGGCAGATTTATCAAAGGTTTTGCTTCAGTCTTGCGTCATGCATAGGGGGGTAGGGTGATGCACAACCTAGAATGAGATTTACTGAGCCATTCAGGGCCGCTTTGCTGGTCCTGAGTGGATTGGTAAATCTGGAGTCACGCAAGGCACAGCAAGTCGAAGCCTTCATTTACTCTGGGTGGACCGTGAGCGTTCACGGGAAACAACCTTTACAGCGCAACTTTTACAACGCACTACCATTACAACAAAACTTTTACAACTCAAGATCCATTACTTCGCATGCCATTACAACGCATACCATTACAACGCATACCATCACAACGCATGTCATTACAACGCAGTCATTACAACGCATACCATTACAACGCATACCATCACAACGCATAGTACCCTTACACTATCCAAAACGTACCCTACTGTTGCACCCCTGGAGTTAGAATAGTAATTTTTACCCCCACACTATCCAACACTTACCCTACTGTTGCACCCCCTGGAGTTAGAATAGTAAATTTTACCCCTATACTATCCAATACTTACCATACATGCAATGTAATGGTATGCGTTGTAAAGGTAGTATGCATTGTAATGGAATGCGTTGTAATGGTAGTTTATAGAAAATTCGTTGTAATGGCATGCATTGTAATGGAATGCATTGTAAAGGATTTTGCGTTGTAAAAAATGTGTTGTAAAGGCATGCGTTGTAAAAGTATGAGTTGTAACGTCATACATCCGTGTTCACACACATCCACCCATGGATTTTGGCTCATTTACAGCTGTAAACACAAAGAGATTCCAGCTGTACCCTGAGTGGTAGAACTGGGAATGTATCAAAATGGTATGACTTCCTAGAGGAGGAATACTAATAAGAAATATGTTTATTTCTCCGCGTTTTTCCTCTTTCTACATGTGTGGCATTTCTGCAGCACACATGGAAAGAGGAAAAAGCATCAGAGAATTGTTTCTGTGCAGGGAGGTATTCCATCTGCACAAAAATAATCCTGTCTGCAATGCAGGCACCCTTGGTGCAAGGATGCCTGCATTGGCGCTAAGACGCACATAATGGCCAGCACAAGTAGAGAATTAGAATATGCCATATAATGTTAAATATGACACATTGCTTCCCTCTCCCTCTCAAGTAATGCAGTGCAGCAAGGTGTCCTGCTGTGCTGCGTTGCGTTGCCTGACATTTTGATAAATCTCCACTATGTGCATTAGTATCTGCAGTTTGCTCATTTTGCCTCTCCCGGAATAGGTTCTTCATGTCATGCTCACCAATATTGCATTTATTCTAAGGGTGGTCATTGCTTTCAGTGCATGGATGTAGTATATGTTGAAGCATGTGAAGTATTTATTTCTTCATTTGCTCACATCTTCTGGAATATACAGGCACCACCAAATTCACTCTACACCTGCTCAGTAAACAATTTCCATTCTGAAGATGACCATGTAAATTCTGTGTAGGTGTGAAATGTCGACACTTATACCATTAGAGCAGAGGTCTTCAAACTTTTGGGTGCCGAGACCCCCCTGTCAACATTTTCAGTCATAAGGAGCCCCTCCTGACAAACATTTCTAAACCTGTAGGTAGGGCTTCTGGAATTACAAGGCAGGTGAGGACCAAATTACACGGAAGGCTTGACTAAATTGTGTGAGAGGAAAATGTAAATGTTATGTGATGCCACAATATTTTGGGATAGAATTGCTTCATTATTTTGACATTTTTTTGCTCACAATAAAACAGTACCAGTTTACAACCAAAATACAGCAATTGACATCAGAAAGATGTCTAGTCAACCTTTGTGATGGGCCTTCCACTCCGCAGGAATACGTGCTGCCACATTAGAAGCTCACCTGGCCCTGTCCGGGAAGAGCAGGGGTCCTTAAAACCCTGCCCTCTGTGGATGAGAAGAGTGCCCATGTGAGTGCACGGTGAGCGATGCAACAGTATGAGAGTAGGGAAAGAGGAGTGACTGCAGGGTGAGTGAGGTGGCCATATGAATTTGAGTGTGGATATAAGTGCAGAGTGGGATGAAAGAATGCATGGTTAATGATGGGCTTGTTTGAGCGAGTTGCAAATTGAGCAGTGAGGGGGCAGGTGAATGAGGTGTCATATGAGTGCAGGATGAGTGCAGATGAGTAGCGTGACTGCAGGTTGAGGTACAGGGAGAACAACGCAAGTGCATTGTGATTGCAGAGTGATCACTGCGAGTGCAGGGTGAGAGGGTGAATGATGTGAGTGCATGGTGATCAGTGTGAGTGCATTGTGATCGCTGTGAATGCAGGGTGAGCATGAAAGTGAAGTGCTAGAATGAGGAGTGAGTTCTCTGAATGCAGGGTGCATTTCCAGACACTTGAAGTAACTCAACATATTATTGACTGCGGCGTAGGGTTTAAGATATAGGTTAAACTATTGCTATTATGACATTAATCAGGGATCGAGGGTGGAGGAAATAAATATTCTGATCTTGCAACATATTTCCAGTCCTATGATTAGGGTTGCCTGCTCAATATTTTGATGTCCCAGACGGTACAAAAATAGGCAGTCACGTAAAGCTGTATATTTCAGCACTCATCTGTGCATACTTGGAACAGCAAATATAAATAGAAAGCACTTTTAATTGTGTTCTAGGGCTGCCTCAATGATCCATGACTGATAAAGGGAACAAAGACCAAAAAGTCACATTACGAATGTATTTATTTATGCGTTTTTATATAGCGCGGACTTTACCCGAAGGTGTCAGAGCGCTTCACAATAGGAACAGTAATGTTACATGAGGAGAAAAGATGGCCGCCGGACTGATGTGCTGAGAGGTCGCACTTTTCCTTTCTCCCAGAATGAGCTGACACATTGAAAAGGAATAACGTGTCACCCACGAAGGAGAGGTATTGATGGAGGCTGGTCTCCACTGGATCAAAAGAGTATCCCCTAAGAGTCAAATATTGTGGATTGGGCTGGCCTGGATCCGTTTAAAGGAATTCTGAACTTGATAACTAAGTATCAGTACATGCCTCCTAAACCGCTCACCCGTATGGCTAACCAGGAGAAAGTAAAGGAGGGAGCCAAGAAACCCCCCGATACCCCGGTGATAGCGAAGACGGGGGTAGCTGGCAGCTTGAGGGGAGACTCCTTGATAGGGAAGAACACCGGCGCGATTAGGAAGATAATCCCCCCCCCGGTGGAAAAAAACAAGAAGGCTGAAACACGGAAGCAAAATGTTAATTCTAAACTGAACAACACAGCAAGCAAAACCATTATACTGAAGGGAGACGAGCAGAAGGCTCGAGAAACAAATATGCGCCAGCCTACCATGACGGAGATTCTAGCTGGGAAGCCTACCGAAGCAGTAGCGGCAGAAACGGCAGGTTCTTTCCGCGAGTCAGGCGCTGTCACTGTGACGGATGGAAACGTCCTCGAGGACGCAATCGGCAAGGAAGACGCTGTGGTTGCCAGGCAACGGGCCGAGTCGGTGCGGAGAGAGAGTCAGAACGCTGCAGCACTGCAGGTAGACGGAGCACACGCTGGAGCTCGCGCTGACGAGGAAGATCCAGCTGAGGAAAGAGGTAAAGGGGAGCCCGTTACCGGGGACATGGGAATGGGGAGCACAGGCGCCATGGGAGGCACCACAGCGGACATGCTTGGAGCATTAATGCAAGTTGAAAAGGAGATCAATGACTCCAGGAAAAATGCTGGTTCATGGGGCAGCCGAGAAAGCTTAGTAAGCTTAGGAAAACAAACCCCTGTAGAGGAAACGAATATAATCAAACAACTTCACGGGGGGGGGGAGACGGTACTTCTCTAGAGGGGGAGGGCGAGTTTTACTCTGTGAATGAAGACTCTGAGTCATTATCATCAGAGGAGTCTAACTCTGAGGAGGACGAGGGTACCGAGTCAGGCATAAGCACATCTGGTAAAGAATCTACAATGAAAAAGAGGAAGCATACCAAAGTGGAGAAGCGTCTCCTATGGGACTACTCAGCTACTTCTCAAGTATACCAGGAGGAGGATACGCATGCAAACATGGGGGAGAGAGCATCGAGTGGCAATATCCCTTCCCAACAAGACCCCTTCCAGACTCTGTTCTTGACCCTGAAACAGATGCAGAATGAAGCTAGAGCAGAGAGCCGGAGAGCAAGGCAGGCGTCAAAGAAAATACAGAACAGCCTAAGGAAGGTCAATAAACTATATGATGAGCTGGTGGACAGAGTTACAGAGGTTGAGGAACGGACAGGCAAGCTCGAAGACGACGTTGGGAGGTGGCAGTCATTTAAGACAGAACACGAGAAAATGGCAGAGGACATGCGCTGGAAGATGGAGGACTTTGAAAATAGACAGAGGAGGAACAATGTCCGCCTCCTGGGTGTGGCGGAAGGGGCAGAAGGGCAAGATGCCAGGCAATTTGTGATAAAACTCTTGAGGGGTGCATTTCCAGAATCCCAGTGGCAGTGGGAAACAGAAATACAGAGGGCGCATAGGTTCCCATTCACAGTAAGGAAGAGGGGCGATGCAGGAGGAGCAGGGAGAGATGGGCAGAAAAACCATCCAAGGGCAATACTAGTATATATTGGAAACTTTTTGCTCAGGGAGGAGATTTTGGGTAAGGCAAGGCCAGAGAATAGGAGGTCTTTTGAGGATAACACTTTTTTCGCCAGGCCTGACTTCTGCCATTTTACTGTAGAGAGGAGGTGGAAGATGAGGCAGCTGATTGCACCATTTCAGGCTCTTGGTATGGAGGCATATCTACTTTACCCTGCCAGACTGAAGGTAATTGTTAGAGGGAGAACTTGGATGTTTAACTCTGAAATCAAAGCAGAGCTCTTTCTAGAAGAGATGAAGAAACAGAATAGAGGGTGAGAGGCCGAATAAGATATAGTGGGATCCATGGGTGACACGGTAAAGTATATGATTGGGAGAGGGAAGCGACTTGCACAACACAAGGCGGGCACACATAGGTCGGCTGACCTATTTGCCTGTAGGGGGGGGAGAGGGGGAGGGGAGAGCAGAGCAGGGGTGGAGAGGGTGTGGGGGGGTGGAATGACAAAGGTTTGGTTATGATTTTGCACATCGATACGTTTCTGACTTACAGTGAAAGTACACAGACTGGTTTGTTGGCAATAGACAATGCTTATCGTGGTCGGTACTTACGCATGATTATACAATGGCATGTAGGATAGCGTCAATTAATGTGTGTGGTTTAAATGACCCAAATAAGAGGATGAGGGTGGCTGCATATTTAAAAACCTTACGATTGGATCTGATATGTTTGCAAGAAACCCACATAGAGCTAAGTAATATGAACATTATGGAGCAACTGGGATACAGGTTATTGGCTAGCTCTAAACAAGAAACTAGGACCAGAGGTGTAGCAATTCTGGGTAGACACAGGGATGTGGTAGTAGGGAAGAAGAAGGAAGATAAATGGGGAAGATGGGCTATAGCAGAAATATGCTTCAGGGGACAGAAAATAACATTAGCTACAATCTATGGATCTACTGAAGATGACCCAGAGGTATTTCAGTTTCTTGATGCGGAGCTAGCCCAATGGCCTGAACCCATAGTTTGCTGTGGTGATTTCAATATTCATGACTTGGAGAGCTCATTTACACGAATTAGTGCAGTTTATAGAGGGAGGAAAAGAAAAGTGTTCAAGGCTTTGGCAGACATGGTTCTGCATAATTCACTGGTTGATCCCTGGGTAAAATTACATCCTCATCTAGATGGAAGCACTTTTTTCTCTGCCCCACATAAAGTATTGGTCAGGCTTGACTACTTTCTAATAACTAGTTGTATATTATCTGAGACACAGGTTGAGAAACTTCCTAGGGTGATTTCAGACCATAGTCCAGTAATACTTACTATTAAAAATAACCATATACCAAGAGTGCCCACACAGTGGACTTTTGAGAGAGGCCTCCTAAAGGATCCTATATATAAGGAGCACATGACGGAGTGGATTAAATGGTTCTGGGATATCAACAGGGGGACAGCAGATATAGGAATAGTCTGGGATACATTTAAGGCGGGAATAAGGGGAGAAACAATTAGCTTCGTCCTGGGAAGACAAAAAAGAGAAAGGGACAGGAGAGTGATGGTAGAACATAAACTATTAAGGGAGGAGGAGAACTTAAGCAGGGCAATAAGAGCTAATCTACCTCTAGAGGATTGTCTGCTTAGAATAATAGCCCTAAAAGCTGAGGCAGTGGAAGGTTTGGCCAGGCAGGCGGCAGATAGCTTCTTGACTAAAAAGGAAAAAACATATGAGCTTAGCGAGAAGGTGGGGCGGGTGTTGGCAATTAGAACCAGGCAGAGAGCAGCTGAAGCGGGAGTAAAAGAAATACGGGATGAACAGGGAAATTTGGTCACGGAGACTAGTTTAATAAGAGATGTCTTTAGGAGATTTTACGCAGATCTATATACCCCAGAAGATTTACCGAACCTAGGGGAGATTGATGAGTACCTGGGAGATATATCCCCACCGACGATATCAGAAGAGGATAAAGAAATATTAGATAGTCCCATATTGTTAGAAGAATTGGAGGAAGCTCTTGGCAGTTTGCCGGTAGGTAAAGCGACAGGGCCAGACCAAATCCCGCTCGAATTTTATCAAATATTTAAAAATGTACTCCTGGCAGATATGTTTATAACTATGCAACAAGCACAAGCAGGGGAACCTAGCCCGGAGTCATGGGGGGGGGGCTGACATAATAGTTATTCTAAAAAAAGGAAAGCCACCAGAAATGCCAGGGTCGTATAGACCAATCACATTAATGAATTCGGATATTAAAATATATTCTAAAATTTTAGCAAAAAGGTTGGCTGGAATCATTGAGCAGTTAGTAACCCCTATCCAACATGGTTTCATACCTGGGAAAGGGACTACGCAGCATGTAAGGACTGCGATCACGGTTTTTGACTCTGCAGATATACTAGGGGGCCCTGTCGCAGCACTTCTCCTTGATGCTGAGAAGGCATTTGATAGGGTCGCCTGGGAATATCTTTGGTATGTAATGAGGTGGTCTGGGCTGGGGGAACCCTTTATAAAAGCTATACAGGTTCTGTACAGGAATCCAGCAGCAAGAATAAGAGTGAACGGGGGGCTTTCAGATAAAGTAAAAATTGCTAGGGGAACTAGACAGGGATGTCCCTCCTCTCCGCTGCTGTTTGCACTATACTTGGAACCACTACTGCGCAGGATTGAAGAGAATGAAAGGATACCACCAATGAGGATAAACGAATGTACAGTGAAGTCCCTAGCCTACGCAGATGATGTAGCAATTTTAACTCCTAATCCCACTGTAGCTATAAAGGAGGTGGAGATAGAGGCTCTGAAATTTGGGAAAATATCAGGGTATAGTTTAAATAGATCAAAGACTCAGATTATCAAGAATAGATATACTCCTTGTGCGGATGATAGGGTGGTTAACTCAGCGGTATATCTAGGGGTAGTATTAACGGCGAGTGTGGAGAGGATAGTAGAGATGAATCTGGACCCTCTAATCGGTAAAGTAAAAAAAGATCTAGAAAGGATGAACAACCTACACCTCTCCCTTATGGGATGCACAAATGTTGTCAAGATGTTAATCTTACCTAAGTTTTTATATTTTTTTCGTACTATCCCTCTAGTTTTTGAGGCTAGATGGTTTAATTTGTTAGAAAGGGTGCTCAATAGATTTATCTGGGCACATGGAAAAACCCGAAGAGCTTACAGGTACATGACCCTACCAAGAGAGAGAGAGGGGGTTGGGGGGCCCCCGATTTTAGGCTGTATCAGATGGCTGCGGCACTACAGTATATGCAGGGCCTAATCGGGGGTGGAGGAAGTGATATAGGGGTTACGACTATGTCTACAGAAGTCTATGCTATTATACTTGGGGCAGAGGCGGAAAATAATTTTTTAAATAGAGTGGAGTTTGGTTATTATAAAAGAACTAGGTTCAAGACCCTGACGGCAGCATATAGGATATGGAATGCATTTCTTAAAAAAATGGGAATGGGGAAATATAATAGATATGTCAGGCTATATAAAAATAGATCTTTCCCGGCAGAAATATTTGCAGATTCAACGATGTTGGGTTGGACACAGAAAGGGATAGAACAGATTGGGGATGTAATGAATGGGGACGGGGTAATTCAGTTTTCAGACCTTAGCGCAAAATACGGGATTGAGAGGAAGGACTTCTTCAAATACTTGCAGGTAAGGAGCTTCCTATCGCACAAGCAAGCTGGTAGGGAGGGGTTTAACAGGAATGTAATAATGGAAAAGATAAAAAAAGGAGGGGACTGCACAATTAGATCTTTTTATGCAACTATAATGGAAGGGAAGGCGGATGATGTGGAGAAAGTTAGCAACAAATGGGTTGTAAAATTGGGAGCGGACCCCGGAAGTCTGCAAGAGTCTTTGAAGTTGGGATGTACTATCCTATGCTCTGGACCCCTGCAATCACAGCATTATAAGACGTTATTTTCATTATATTACACCCCAGCTAGAATAGCCAAGTGGGGAGGGATTACTGGTATTACCTGTCCTCGCTGTAATGCAGGAGATGCAGATATCATTCATATGTTTGGCACTTGTCCTCAGCTATATACCTTGATTAGAAACATAGAAGATTTTATTAATAATACTCTTGATATAAGAATCAAATTAACACCTAGGATGATATTGCTTGGAATAGATAATCAAGATGGAATGGACCAAAAAGAATTTATGTTTATAGCAACTGCAGTATTGAGACTGTCAATAGCAAGGGTATGGTTGGACAAGGTACCCCCGGATATGCAAGTTTGGCTGGCAAACTTACTAGCTAGTTACAATCTCGAGAAAGCTATATATGCACGGAAAGGAAAAAAGGGAAGGAGACTTGGGCTGAAAATTTGGGAAGCAATAATCAAATGGAAGGAGAGGATGGCATTGTAAGATATTGTAAATCTAAATGTATAGCAAAGGTTTGAATTATGATTTATATAATTATACTAATTATACTGGTTATATTGTTTTGGAAACGTCAAACCAGAGACACATAATGGATGTAATTTGTAAAATGTATAAAAGTATGATATGTAAGTCAATGTGCAATTTAACAAGAAAAAGGGAAAAATAAAAAGATAATAAAAAAAAAAAAAAATGAGGAGAAAATTACAAGTGAACAAAGTACAAAAGCAAACGTTAAGTTACGTGAGGCAAAAGTGACAATAGCGAGCAACCAAAATACAAGAGGTAGCAAACGGTACATTACAGGAGGAAAAAGTGATGTGTGCAGGTTACAAAAGCATACAAAGTAAAAGTAGAGGTATAATACTGCAATAAATGGCACACTCAAACACAAGAACAAACGTTACGTAGGCAATGGTGGCACTTGTGCAAGTATATAAAGCAAACAAAATGTGAGAGGTAGCAAACAGTGTGTTGAAAAATGGCTGGTATTTTTTTCTCCTGGCAACTCTGCTTTTTATTTCTTTTCATGGAATGCATTCTCACTCTGTTTCAGTAAATGTAAAATACAAATGTAAGGAAAAGGCTGAGTTGGGGCCCAGGGGGTACTGGAACTATAAAAAAAAAACTAAGCCTCAGTGACCAGTTTTCAAAAGGTATGTAAATATGCAAATGGCCGTTAACGACCTGTGAAACTCGGGGGTGCCGGGCTGTGCTGGAGATAAGACTGCAGACACAGCCCAGCGCAGCTGACAGCAGGTCGAGCTGAGACACACTACGGGGGAGGAGGGGGGCTGAATCCCTGTAGTCAGATGGCCCCGGGCAGAAGTGTGATCGGGAATGCGCGACCCCCTTTCAATCACTCCGTGGCCCCCCTGGGGGTCGCGCCCCACACTTTGAAGACCCCTGCATTAGAGGAACAGATTAATTTGTTTAGAGCTAGGGCTACTTTATGCAGGTCATGCTGTGGCATATTTGCTTCACTTCAAATATCATGCATTTGATTGAATTCATTGCAGATTGCTCTATTGTATGCTTACACTAGCACCGAAAATGTGACCAGGTCGTCACGTTTTCTGTATTTTTTAAAATAATTTACAAAGCTTATGAATACATTTTTTATCTCTCTGTATGGTTTGGACTTCCTTATCAGTTCATTTACATTCCGTAATGTAGGAGATACTACCTTTTTTACAAATACCTCAGAATACTTCTGTAGCTCTGTGCACATATAGAGCAGATTGCTTTCAGTTCCTCCAATGTTTTATCATCTTAAGGCTCCTATGACAAGTGTTGTTTTCTTTTTTTGCTGAATATTGGCGTCACTCCAAATACTGAAAACCGTGACTGTTGGATGTGGTGCTGGTGTTGAACCTGCTAGTGACAATAGCACTAAGCACCTCATTTACAATATTTTGCCGAAGGGCAGCACCCCAAGCCTTCCTACTGCACTGCCCTACGGAAAAAGAAAGCGCAAGAATATGCCGTATCAATCGGATACTGCGCATTACTGTCCAACTTCCCCTGTGCTAGCACTCAATAGGCTGCCACGCGCCATTGCAGGCCCTTTTGTACCATGGTGCAAGGGTGTTTTTGCTGTGGGAATGAATGTTTTTCTGCAGGAAGGCACCTTCCTGCCCAAAAACAATAAATGAAGGTGATTTCCTCCTATGTGTGTGGCTGAATGTAGCACACCTAGAAAGAGGAAAATATAAGGAGAAATAACGTTATTTCTCCTTATTGCGCTTCCCCTACACCTCACTGGGGCGACATAGACTTTTGAAGCATTCCTAGGTTTACAGAACATTGTAAATCTGGGTATGTGTCAAATGCCATGGGTGTTACGTGGGAACACCCACCATAATGTCCATGGCAGGACTCCCCATTACAGTGTGAGGCAACAAAGCGACATGCGCTGCGTTACCTCAGACCATATCCTCAAGGCAATGAGAAGCCACGCAGGGTGGCTTTACGTGGCCTTGTAGATATGGCACTGCAATGTGTGCCACGGAGCGTCATTAAAAATAATGGGGCATATTAACAAGATGTGCGATAATAAAAGCACATCACACATTTCCATATCGCCGGATTTAATCGCCGTGATAGCACTTAATTATCAACGCGCAACACGTAGGCGAAATTAAATCCGGCGATAGTCGGCAATAGGGAACATTAGCGCATGAAAACAAGCGTTGTTTTCACACGCTAATGTGTGCCTTGATAATATGGGGGGGTGGATTCAGCTTTATGATGCACACCCCCATGTTCCCATGTATCAATGCCTATCACCTGATCAAAGCAGGCGTTGGGAGACCTCCGATAAACAAGATTATCGCAGGTCTCCTTCTCCCAACGCCTGCCTTGATAATAGGGTGTTAACACCTCCAACCACATTTTACATGTAGTTGGACGTGGGAACGCCCACCCTGCATACCATTAGCGTTATCTATCGCCCCAGCTCGGGGCGATAGATAACGGCAAGAATACGTCTCTAACTCAGGTTAGAGTCGTATTGGGAATAGTGCGATAAAGAAAAATGTGTTAGCGACTTTAAAAAGTCGCTAATGCATTTATCGTGGGCTTGGTAATATGCCCCAACGTTTCTGAGACACAGACATCTTGTAAATGAGGCCGAAAGTCTGACTCTAGCCTGAAGTCTCATTTTGACACTCATCACAAACCTGTATCTACAGTGCAATCCAGTTTTTGATTTTGTATTTCTACTACTCTAGCACTATTTGTAGGATTTCTGAATTTCATTCACATTCATGGCATAATTTATAAAATTGGTGTCAAATATTTTTTTCCTTTTTTGCTATGTTGTTGTTATAATCAAGTACCTCTACAAACTGCAGAACATGTGACTTCTTACTGGTACTAAATCCTTACATTGTAATTCTTCCGTTATAAAACAGAATACTGAAAAAGCAGGTAATATAGAGAAAAATATTGAAAAAAACACATCTTAAATTTTTGCTGGATTTAACTGTGTTTGTTGCTTTAATATTTTGTCTTGAAGCGGCTGGAGTAAAATTTGTTTCAACTTGTGCTATACTTCGTTCACGCAACCATTCACATTTTCATTCTCCTTTGGACATAATTTGATATTTTGATGCTCCCAGCATTTTCAGTAAGAAAAACCAGAGCAGGTTTATTTTCAACAGAACATGTAGACTGAATAAAACATAAATAGGTTCATCTTGATGCAAGTAAAAGGGATTGATGAAAATAATGAGATTTCTTAAGCATGTAGACCTAAAAAGTTTTAGTATCTGCCAGAAGTGCTGGTTAAATTTTCAATCGAGGGCATTAATCTGGATAACATCATCTGTAAGTGGCTTAATATATCTCACTGAAAAGTGTTTTCCTATAGCGAAGACGCATTTTATGATAAAATTGTACATTGCATTTTTTATTTCTCTTTATTAATAAAAGTATATCAAAATAGCTGCCGAAAACTTAAGCAAGATCCCAATATGAAGTATTTGCAGCATTCCTCAATTTGCATATATATTGTTGCACTGATTATAATCGTAACGTGTTGAAAGCAATTAGTCGATGGCAAAAAAAGAAATATGTGATATATTTATTTCCACTTAATACATTTTATTGCACATATTAGGAAGTCATCAAATCAACAAGACTTTCAAGACTTAAAGTTCAAAACATGTAACAGTAGCGTTTAATATTGAAATATTTTTAAATATATTTTCTATTTAATGATTTTATGTTTGCATGAATTCTTAAACAGCAAATCAAGAGAATAAATAACATGGCAAGTAAAGTTGGTAATAGCAGCAAAATGGGAGGAGGCAAGCAGATCATATGTGTTTATGTCTGCACAGCATACATGTGAATGTCTGAGCATGTAAATATGATTACGTGTGTATACATATGTGTGTGTATATAGTGACATTTGTGCCTTGTCAACAAAATTGCATAATTATGGTTTGTGTGTGTAAATATGAATTCATATGACTAAATACGAATATGTGGGGGTATGTCTTCAAGTATTTATATATTAATGTTTAATTATTGGGGAAATAAAATTGTAACAGTGAGACTACTACTACTACTAATAATAATATTAATAATAATGTATTTTTTAAAAATCATACCAACAACAACAGGAACAATAATAATAATAATAATAATAATAATAATAATAATAATAATAATAATAATAATAATAATAATGATTTGCACATACCACAAGGAAAAACCAACAACCAAATAATGTACTACATTATTACTTCAAACTTTGGGTTCAGGAGTACTGTGCCCCTGACTGCAGACTGCTTCAATGTCTTGCCAGAGGTATTAAGCGCTATATAAATATAATTTATCATAACAATTACATACAGACATCATGCAGAGTATGTACAGTAAAATGACATTGTGCCTATGGGTTGCTGTAGCTACAGATTCCTACTGGCGGAACAGCCGGAGTAAGCACTGAAGAGGCCAAACATCACTGAGGCAGACTGAAAGGGGGCATGAGATGGACAGAGCTGGTCTTTGGCAACCAAAGCAATAGTGCTTGTGATAGCTTTTTGAGGCAGTATTTTTCAAATTGCTATTTTTACAAATAATATGAAATATTTAAAGCAATATTAAAATTGTTCATCACAAAAATTGATGTACGGAATGCTTGAATTAATTTCGTCCATTGGAGCAGAGTCAAGACTGGTCAGTATATGGCTGGGTCCAAACTGAGCTGGCATGGAGTGCAAAAAAACATGAACTTAGGTGTGTCCCTGAGTAAATACCAGTGGCTGAAATGAATTCAAACATTGGTATACTTTAGTGTTTTGCCCTAGGTGGGGCAGGTATGCTCAGATGTGGGCCCTTTGCACACTGTGTTATTTGAACCAATCTATACCTGGTTGATCAGCCCTAATAGAGGAAACCACTCCTTGGTTGCTTGTTACCCAGGTCAGGGAGGGCCTCGACTGGCCTTTTCCATGGGAACAGGGTGATGACTGATTTGCATTTGACAGAGTCCAAATTGAGATGGTATGGTGTGCAAAATAATGATGGACTGGGATGGGGCTCCAAGTAATTGCCAGTGGCTGAGACTAATTCAAGCATTCCAATCATAAACTTTTTGTACTATTTAAATGTGATCAGAGTCATGGTGGTCTGCTGACCCCAGACAGTAACCCTCCCCGAAGTAGACTTCAATCATAGTAAGTCAGAATCTGTGACATATCTCATTACTATTCATTAGGTAGGTCAGATTATGACCCACTAAGATTCATATTATTTAAAATGGACACTGACGTATTAGAACATAAGTTGGTTCTTAAGTCTGTTTCCTGAACTCAGAAATACTGGTACTGGTCCCAATTTGAGACTATCACTTTACCACCAGATTTTCATACACCTGGCCCGAGGTTCCTCTTGCTAGTCATTAACTAAACTACTCTAAAGAGTTGCCAATCCACATTGTTGAATTCGAACTGCATGGCCATAATAAGTCATAGTTGGATTTCTTCAGTTTACTGTACCCACTAATTCATTATGATTAAATCCAGCTTAAGACATTAGGAAAAACATGAGATTTGCCTATTTCCTTTAATTGGCGACAAAACCTGGTTGCAGCTGGTGATCAGTGTGGAAAATGTGTGAACTGACGTGCATACCAATAGACCTGTTGACAATATTCTGAATCTGAGTAGGCTGTAATTCCGACCAATCCGACCTACAGCATTAACATTAATATTGTCATATTTATGAGGTAGATCACAAATTGGGACTCACTCTGGTTGGATGCAGTCATGGGGAGGGGTCAGCAGATGGTGATGTGTTTAAATAAAGTAAACTTTTGTAAATGCAGCCTTTAAAGAAAATGCAACTGCATTTTTTCTCTCTTTAACAAGTTTCACTGAGAGTTGGCAGTAACCACGTTATGTTGATATGCATGAGTAATAAATGTCTGTCCTGTCTATTACGTTATTGTTTATCATCAATTGTCCCTCATATCACACCCTCAACACTATAATGCCAACCAGTATTGGTAACATGTCCTATGTACTGAGATTATATTGCAATGTACATCATGTCTTGGTAAAACACTTTGCTGGTCGAAAACATATACATCTCAGTTTAATAATTACACAGTAGTGCTAATCTTTGCAGGCTTTGTGTTTTAACTTACTGTGGGCCCGATTCACAGAACAAACTTAAGACAAAATCCTAAATTTACTACCATTTTGCTATTCACAGAAGGCTCTTACTCATTTTGGTATTCACAGAAGGTACTTACTCATTTTGGTATTCACAGGAGTTAGAGTCCTAATGTTAGGACTCCTAAATGCCTACTGTGAATACAGAACGTCTTCAAGTTAGGATTTTTCTCTGTTAAGGAGTAGTAAAGGTAGGACTCCTAACTTTTGGACTCCTAAATGCCTTCTGTGAATACAGAAAGTCAGAAAGTCATAAAGTTAGGATTGTTCTCAGTTTACGAGTAGTAAAGTTAGGACTCCTAACTTTAGGACTCCTAAATGCCTTCTGTGAATACCTAAAGTCTTAAAGTTAGGATTTTTCTCTGTTTAGGAGCAGTAAAGTTAGGACTCCTAACTTTAGGATTCCTAAATGCCTTCTGTGAATACCGAAAGTCTTAAAGTTAGGCTTTTTCCCAGTTTAGGAGTCCTAAAGTTAGGAGTCCTAACTTTACTACTCCTAAACTGAGAAAATCCTAACTTTAAGACTAACTTTAATCCTAACTTTAAGTGCCTTCTGTGAATACCAAAATGAGTAAGTGCCTTCTGTGAATACCAAAATGGTAGTAAATATAGGATTTTCTCTTAAGTTAGTTCTGTTAATCGAGCCCGCTATGCTTTGTGAGATGCACAAATGAGGAAATTATGCGTTGGTAAAAATCTTTCCAGTTTGCACCATCCATAATTTCTAGATCAAGGTACGCTCTATCCATGAATTTTCACTATTTCAGTTCTGCAGATATGCTAGACCCCTAACCAGATAGCAACCATTTGTTACTCTGACAGTAGGCTGTGAGCTAATATAAAACATACTATTGTGTGTGTGTGGTGGGGTATTTGTGTTTGTGTGTGTGCATGATAGGTGTGGTTTCTGCCTGAAAGTCCTGATAAACAAAGCAAATAGCAGACAATCATCATCTTTGTTGCAAATCATTTTTTAATAAAGACACCCTAATAAATATCTTTGAAAAACATACACTTAGGTGCTTAGTGCACAACTCTTCAAAAGATGTATTCTCATTGGTAGGTCAAACTCCAGAAGACAAGGTCAAGTTAATCATGTGTTGCACTACTACAGATGCTCTTGCTGCGTAATGCCAATAACAGGATATTTACAGACAAGAAACAGTAAACATATTGTAATGCCACATGTATAGTTCTATGAACAGCACCAATTAAATCTTTCATTGATTCTAGCAGATCATTAGGTCCTATCGATTTGCACCATGGGTAGGTTTGGTCATGCCACACTTCCCCCATAGCTGATGTGTTTGTAACTTTACCCTCCATTGTGTGACACGTTACAAGGTTTAGCCTTCTGTGCTCATATTCTAATTTCATTGTTGACTTTCTTGGAGACTCTAGGTTCATATGGATAGGAATGCGTGAAAGCGATTGTCTCTAACATTGCCTTTTTGTCTGCCGTACATATGCTTCACCCAGCTGACGATTCTGGTGAGGTTTGGGTTTTGTTACCACATTAACTGAGTATGTTTGTGTCATAAGTGCATGTTTAATGATGGGAGTGCATTTAGGTATTTCATGATTAGTCAAATAGTAGGTAAGCAAGTCATTTTCAACTTGACACCAAAGGAGAAGAATATATCTTGATTATCATTAGTTAAATTGTTATCCTGGTCTTTTTGAACTCTGGGAAGCTTATCTTCTGTGATGCCAAGCAACACAGTGTGTTTTATCTTAGTTCTCAGATGTTTGTAAGTACAGGTAAGTGAATGTTCTTTTTTAAAACTGCAGCATTAGCTAGTGGAGTGGAACCCCAACTCAATTATTAATCGCAATACTTTTCAGGGTGAACCACTGAATTAACTAAATCAACCTGTGCCCAACTCTCTGATAGGTTGGCACAGAGCTGTTAGGCTTAACTTAGAGGCAATGTGTAAAGAATTTATGCAGCACTCATGCAGTAAAATAGTGACAACATAACACAAGAAAAATCCCAAATCAATTTAGAAAGATATGGAAAATGTTATCAAACAAAATAACATCAAAATGCTAGAAACCTAATAAGTAGAATCAGAGATATGATTTGTTAAAGTTTGGATTACAAATCACACCAAAAAAACAAGGCACTAACTGAGGTCCAGCTTTCCTTGTGGTTTTTCAAACAGTCCTGTTTTTGTTTCTTTACACGTCCAGGAGTGTTTGTAGGGTGATCTATGGGATCCACCTTTATACCCAGTGCCAGCCTCTGGATGGAAAGCCAAACTGTATCCACCCCTTAAACCAGTTCTAGTCAGTTAATCTCCTCCCATTGAGTATGAAGTCAGCCTGACCTAGGTCTGAACTTCATATGCCACTGACAAGGTAGGCATCCCTTGAAGCTCAGTAAGGGGCTGGGCACAGCTCTAAGGTCATCCTGTCAAGAAAGAAGATCCATTTCCAATATCCTGAGCCTTTTTCCCACTGTCTGGCAGCAATGCACATCTTACAACAAAGAAAGCCATTGGGGGTCACATGACAGCTGGACACTGGCAGGAAACACTTTTGGTTTTAGGTATTAAAATTACAACTCACAAAATAGTACAATGAAATCCAACTTAACCATTAGGATGAAATTTAAAATAATATCAAAATGAGTCCCTGAAATATTTTTATACCTATTCTCAAGCTGAATTTAGAACTTGTCATGTAGTAGTGTAAACCAGTGCCAACCTATGGGAGAGCCAGCCTGCCACAATGAAACACGACCTTGAAGGTTTTTCACTGGCAGGACATGGGATAAAATAAATATATATGTCCTACTTTTAAACACTGTGCACTTTGCTCTATGCTCATCGTAGAGGTGACTTATAAGTTTTGTAAAGAAAGGTTTAAGCCGGGCAAAAGATTTAAGTTCAAAGGTGGTCAAAATTGGCAGTTTAAAACTGCCAACCCAGGCTCCCGCGGCCAGTCTGGAGACATGTTTTACTGTGCAACATTAGTGTGTGGCTCAATGAGTGCTAGAGCCCACTATTAGCATTTAATTTGCAGATCCTGGGTACATGTGGTATGAGATACTAAGGGCTTTGAAGCAAATTAAAGGTGCCAATCAGGTGTCTACCAATTTTAACATGTTTGAAACGTAGGGCACAACAACTTTACCCCTGGTTAGCAGGAGTAAAAACCACAGAGTCTTATGGCAAACAAAAATGGGCTCAGCAACAGAAGGGAACACTCTGGGTGAATGCTACACAAAAATTGGCTAAAGAAGAAACACACATGCTTGTGCCAATTTTCAAATCCTTGTACCTTAAAAAAATAAATGGTGATGGTATTGCACTTATAACAGAGAAGATAATATTAAACAGCATAATTTATAATTACAATTATTTGCTATTGGGTACTGAGACTTGGCCAGTGCTATTGGTGCACTCCTGGGGCCATATTACTCACAGGGTGCACTTTCCCTATTTACATCACAGCACACCATTCAATGATGCGCCGAGTGCAAACAGGGAAAGGGCATCCTATTATGGTGAGTGCACTACAATCAGGGCAGGTGCAAACTTGAGCTGCCCTAGGAGGAACATATTGAAGTGAAATACTAAGCGGCTGTTTACTAGGGGTGGGTGATAACCTCCACTCCACCAGCAGAGTTCGCAGAGTTTTGCCCACTCTTTTACACTTGTAACACAGAGTTTCAGCGAAACTCTGCCAACTGCGGCGTGGCAGAATTTTTTTCTCATGCACAGCTTGCCAACATTAAGTTGCTGAGCATGAGTGGGAGTTTCAACCCTGTAGCGCATTTTGCAGGTGCTAGAATGCCACCCGGCAAGATTTTCTCAATGGGCGGTTGCTGCAAGTCGTGACTGTTCGCTTTGAGAATGCTGTCACTTAGGTAGAAAATCTACTCAAGTGGCAGAAAGGAACAGCATCCGTTGGTGCATCATGTGGTGCAGTTCATGCTGCGTTTTCAGCACAGAACAAGCGTGCAGTTCTAAGAATCAGATCGATGTGCCAAATTCTGCTGGCTTGCAGGAATCTCGCGTAGTTTTTATGTATCTCAGCAAATTTCCATTGAGTGAGTTTTACTGTGCAGGTGGCTACTCCCTGCACTTACAAGAAGAGAGAAAGATCCTCTTGCAGGCGGGTGCCATTAGTGACTGCATCAGCCAGTATGGGGGTGTCTGAACGGTCCATGGGACCCACTTCCCTCCCTTCTGAAGGCTTCCCTCTGTAGGCATAGTGGTAGTGTGCCACCTTTTTGTGGCGCAGCTTCAGTGTACTTCCTGATTGCTTCTTTGTCTTTGGGCCCACATCCATAATAATGAACGGGTGCAAAGGTGCTCCCATTCAAATGAGGGAATGAGTCAAATGAGGGAAAGCACTCTCAGAATAGTGTTGTCTGCACATGTGTGCCAGCACTATCAGTGTTACATAAGGGGTCGCACAAGTATCTGTGGCCCGTTCTGAGGAAATATAAATTTTATGGTCAAGAAATGTTCCCTAACGTGTACCCCACCGTCTCCATGTACGAGCTTAAAGTGCATGTAACTTCCCTCCTGTGCCAGCTATAAAGACGCAAATACATTTGCGTCCAACGTTAACATGTCCTCTTTCAGATCCACCCTGAATGGGTTGAATATTCCGTTCCTAAGTATGCCTTGCCAACGTCTTTATGTAGTGTACTTTACACGTTTTTCAGCTCTGGCGAAGTAGGCTCCGAATTCTGCCATCAAGCCTTTTCCTGCCTTCTGACTCTGAACGCCTCAGCCTGAGCTGCCTCTGTACCCGTGACCCCTGCCTTACTTCCTGTGCGGCTAACGGCGCTTAGCCCAGCCTGCTGCCTGCCAAGACTGTATTCAACCTTCGAATTATCTGTTCCGCTCCTCAGAAATACATTCCTGCCTACTAGTTCAAGTAAACATCTTTCCAGCTGCAGAGCAAAGGGCCCGGCCTCACTGTCTCCGTGCAAGTAATTCATAGCTCCTGTTACCATGGTAGGCCCATGCCCCTCGCATCTCATGCAGACACGTAGACGCTTATACACGCACTCACAGTCAGTATAGAATAGCCTCTGCCCAAGAGACCTTTCCCTCTAGATAATATGGTTCCCAAACATCAGATATCAGATATGATATAGGTACGAGTTGATCTGACACCCCAGACTTCTGTCTCTTTCCGCTAGTGTAAATGTCAAGTCCCCTGCACCCTCCAGCTCCACGTCAATCGCACGTCATGCAGCTGCGCGCGCATCCAGATCTCAGATTTCTGCTGACATTGCAAGATTCTGCTATGCACCCACCTACTTGTGACACCTTCATGTGACGTTTCTAGCACACACGCCTAGTTCACGCCTTTTTGATTACGTATTGCTAACACGTGTATGCTTTTATCTTGTCTCACTCAGCTGTTACGCCTTCTGTATTGATATCTATTGTATGACTTAAGTATAAAAGTTATGTCTTGTCAATAAAGTATGCTCTATCCCTTCCTGAACCCCAGTGGTGTCAGGAATCCGATATCCGGTTCTAGAACCATTCCTTTTTAAGGAATAAAACCCCTAAGAACTCTAACACCACGGACTCTGCGTCTTTCTTTCCGATTGAGTTATTTTTGTTTAAGTACTTACCTGCATAGAAATTAGGACGGTAAATCAAATATTTACCACATTATTTTGGCGCCCGAATAGGGACCCCTCCCCCACCTCACGCGCCGGTTGGTGCGTTGCAACCTTTGCCCCCTGCCATAAGTCAAGACGGACAATTACGCGTACCCGCAGGATTTCCTGTATCTCCCTCTGGCCCACGGAGGTGACGGAGACTGCGATCAGCACCCAGACGAGGCGGTGAGGAGTGCGGAGGATCCCGACCAGAGCCTAGCCGAAAGAAGCAAGGTCCGAGGTGTCAAGAGGCCCACCAGTTTCCGAAGTATCCACGTGTCGAGTCGAGTCGAGCCGAGTCCGGTCCAGTCCAGTCGAGTTTTCCGAGGCCTTCTGTTCCGTGCTTCCCGGTGAGTACCATTGCTGGGACGTATCTAGACGGGTGCATTGTTATGTATCCGGTAAAGACGGGTTTGGGTACACAAACGCGGTCTGCACTGTTTTAGACAGTGTATCTGTGCTGTTTAGCAGTACATCAGTTATTCAAGTTCTTGCACTGTTCTCCAACAGTGTATCTGTGCTGTTTAGCAGTACATCTAGTATCATGGGTAGTCATATGTGTTCAAAATGTTTTCATGAAATTAATGTTGTGGTATGAGTGATTGTTTGATGTACATTACTGTGTTTTTGTGTAACTAGCTGTGTTCAGAGTAAGTAACAAGTGTTGAGTATCCAGTACCAAGTAACAAGATGCTGTTTTTCAATAAATTAAGACAGATAGGAACTAGGAAAGGGATACTAGAGGAAGAGATTCCTATCCCACCTAGGGACACTCCTCGAAATTTTATGTACCATAAGCATGGCTTAGATGCCATACTGTACCTAGATTTATGGGCCGATTATACCAAGCACCTAGACGAGAGACACAGATGTCCCGTTACAGGAACATGGGATGCCGAGTGCATCATGAAGGTAGAAGAAGCGCTATGGAAAAAGAAAGCCAGACAATCTTAGAAAGACGCCATAGAATTTTGGCGAAAAGAATCACATAAACGTGCCGAAAAAGCACTCCGAAAAGAAGACAGACATAGAGAAGAGTCGGATAAAGTCCGAGAAAACGAATTAGTTAATGAAGGGATCCGAGTAAAAGCAGAACAAGTAGATCGCATGCGAAACACTCTTGCAAATGGTATGTATTTTGTGGCCGAGGGTCTGCCTAAAGCCACTTCAGAAATACCGAAAGATCTGCCGCCACCATTGGTTCCGACTAAAGTAAGTCACAGGACCACTAAAGATGTATTCCTCGCTTCCTATCTAGACGATGTAACTCCCGCTTACACCAATTCACGTGCCCACGTACCGCCTACTGACGGTGACGGAGGTGGCAACATACTCCAAGACAATGTCCAGTCATCACCGCAACAAAGTTCACCCGTTCGACAGTCTGCTCCACCTGCTCCTCCACCTCCACCACTTCCCACATCTAAGATTAATATTCTAAATCCGTTTGCGCCTGATCCTGGTAGGAGTCAAGTTCAGGTACAGATACCGACTTCACAGACACACGATCTTCAAGTCTCCGCCTCAGGAGGTGCGACAGGAGGTCTCCAGACTCCGCCGCCAACACATAGATTGAACCTAAGGGACATAATAAGGCAACGTACACCCCAAACTCCACGTTTCGACATGCTTAAAGATCCCCTTCCAATTTGCAGATATGATCCAGTACCCGGTAAAGACGATAGAATGTTGTTAGCATCGCTACGCTTACGAAAAGTTGCAGATTACCTAGTGTTATTTCCAGGAATGACTGAACACCTAGATAGAATATATCATTTTGTCCAGACTGGGGAAAATCCTGAAAGTATTAAAGAGGCCCTGGCTCACCAGAAAGTTGACACTCAAGGTTGTATATTACGTTTCTTTATAAATTGCTTAATAAGAGAACGAGACAGGCCTGGAGTAGACCAGGAAGAGATGGAAGCACTAAACAAGTGGGGTCAAAATATAGCCGAGGGAAAACATGATAAACTGAATTGTATAGCAAGCATGTACAAGAAAATCAGAAAAGCAGTAATAGAAATACACGAAAAAGAACAAGAAAAAGAAAGGGACAGGAATGACTCCCCCGAGGAGGACGGACCTGAAGAACCAGACACGACTAAAGAAATGATAGCGTATGTAGGTAAGGGAAATTACCTTAGGAAAGGCATTCGCCCAGAAAGAAAGAGAGTTTTTCTCTCTGGCATATCAAAACCGAGTTCTCCTGAATATCTGTTTCAAGGCACCGATAAAATTCTTCAAGAACGAATGGGGTACCATGTACTCGATTCTATGGATGAACAAGAACTAGCCCGGTCAGCAGTACTATGGGCTGACAATACTAGCATATATAATGATGATACAGTAGCACAGACATTTCTGAACCTTTCCCCAGACGAGCAGAAATTAGCCGGTGTATACATGATTCAGCATCTCATCACGTTATACAGACAACAACATTCTGATCCAGGTCCCTTACCGGATACATTAGAAGCGCTACTTACGAATAGATGGAGAGGCCTAAGTACCAGATTAATTCAAATAATTCTAGAACAACGACGTAAATATAACGCTTTCTTAGGCCCACAATATGTTTCAGCTCCACCCCCAGAAAGAAAAATGTTTCATTTTGACAGGCAGAATCCTTTACGAGAAGTACACCCAGTTATGAATGCCAATAACGCCTTGGAACGTGTGTTTGTGTACACACCTTTAACAAAGTTAGAATTGTTAGAAATGAAGAAACTAGTACCCTGTCACGATAAAGACCCTGCAGGTTTTCACCGAGAACTTAAAGACATGTTACTCATGGGAGATTACACGTATACGGATATTATGAAATTATTAAAAGTACTGCTGCCCACCGGCATTTACGAGAAACTCAAGGAAAAAGAATGGGAGGTGGGAGATAAAAAGATTATATGGACTGAAATAGAAGACGAGGAAAAGGTCGTACCCCAGGGCTAGGCCTTGGGGATAAAGCTAAAGCGTTACCAGGTTTAATAGTACAGGTCTTGCCAAGATTATTGACAACTAAAAAGGAAGACTGGGACGCAATCTCAGCCTGTAAACAGAAACACGATGAAGATACTAGTGACTTCTATTCAAGATTCGAGAAATGTTTCATTATTAATAGTGGCCTGAAACCAGGTAGCGAGTCATACCCACATCTTTTTGTAACAAAACTAGTCGAGAACTCCCTGACACAAGTTAAGAACCGTGTATATAAAGTTGAAAGTACATGGCAAGCAAATACGCCATCCCAGATGTTACAAATGTTACAATACCACCAGAACAGAATTAGAGAAGAACAGGATCACGAACAGAGACGTATGAAAGACACGAAAATGAAAATGTTAGTGGCACAGTCGGTTCCAGCCGACGGTCAGAGGAAGGGTACGACCCAGACAGGTAATTCAGCAGCTCCCGTTAAAGGGACATGCAACTATTGCAAACAGCCAGGTCACTACGTACATGAATGTCCGGTTCTGAAACACAATATAGCAACAGGTAAAACTAAAGAAAGACCGCATCCGCCTAGACAAGACCAGGTCCAGCAACAGACTTCACAGAATTCACAGCCTATGCATGCTCTACCACATACAGCACAGACTGCAGCGGTATCACAGCCGCAGCCGCAGCCCATTGCCGCGACTCAACAAGTTTCACGACAGATGAACCAGTATGCCCAATCTGATTATCCCAATTATCAGCGATACACATGAAACAGCCTAGAGAGGGAGGTTGGCTTGCCTCTTATTGAGATTCCTGTAGATCAAGAGGGTCCTTATGTACACAGTCAAGTATTGGGAAAAGACAGAAAGTTTTTAATTGACACAGGGGCAAGCCGCACAACAATCAGCCATGATGAAGTCCCAGGGGCACCCCTCTCAGGCTCACAGAATGTTTCCCTTGGTTTTTCAGGACAGCCTATTGTAAATGAAGTATCGAAGCCAGTCCCCCTAGCAGTAGGTCCATTATCACGCGTTACAGACCTGTTACTCACGAGATCATGTCCAGAAAACTTGCTAGGTATCAAAACGTTGAAGGCTCTAGGAGCAGTGATATGTTGTTCTCCGGAAGGAGTTAGACTTTTCCTGCGTGACTTTAAGGGTCACTATGTATTACGAGAGTTAGATGTCAGATTGAAAAATGTACCGAAACACCTGTGGGCACAAGGCCCAACCGATGTAGGTTGTATGCACATTACACCATACCGTGTTACACTCAAACCAGGAATTGTTTTACCACGAATCAGACAATACAAATTACCACCCGATGCTGTAGTGGCTTTACTGGAAATCATTGAAGAGCTCATTGCCAAAGGAGTGGTCGTAGAAACCGACTCCAATATCTGTAATTCCCCTGTCATTCCGATTCTTAAACGTACTGATCCCAATGCACCGCCAGTATATCGGCTGGTGATTGATTTACGAGAACTCAATAAATGCATTGTCCCACAGTATCCTGTGGTTCCCGACATCTCATCCTTATTGACTGCTATTGATTCAGAAGCGGCGTTCTTTACTGTAATTGACCTCAAGAACGCCTTCTTCAGTGTCCCCATTGATCCAGAGAGCCAATACCTCTTCGGATTCAGTTTAAATGGACGAAGTTTCAAATTTTCACGCGCACCTCAAGGATTCACAGAAAGCCCCAGCATCTATAGCCAAGCACTGAAAAGACAACTTGATTGTATCCAAATGCCAGTTAACACTGCCTTACTACAGTACGTCGATGATCTGCTGATCACCGCACGAAGTGAACCCGAATGTGAACAAGCATCACTGACAGTTTTACATTTTCTGGCCGACAAGGGACACAAGGTGTCCCCTTCGAAGCTACAATTCTGTGTTCAGCAAGTTGTGTACTTGGGTCACTTGCTGTCCAAAGTGGGGAGACAGCTCACTCCTGACCGCATCCAGTTAATTGTAAACATGCCACAACCCCAGACACAAAAGGAAGTGCGGGCCTTTATAGGCCTCACCTCGTATTGCAGACAATGGATTCCTCAATATGCATTTCTAGCTAAACCACTCATTCAGTTGACAACACAGGAGGCAGCAACTTCGATTGCCCTCCCTTGGACTCAGGAACATACACAGGCCTTTGAGGAATTAAAGAAAGCTTTATGTCAAGCACCAGTTTTAGCAACACCATGTTACAGCAAACCTTTTACACTTTTTGTTACA
Organism: Lissotriton vulgaris; assembly: GCF_964263255.1. Classification (NCBI taxonomy): domain Eukaryota; kingdom Metazoa; phylum Chordata; class Amphibia; order Caudata; family Salamandridae; genus Lissotriton; species Lissotriton vulgaris. The sequence goes on along the minus strand of NC_141691.1, from coordinate 1,308,887,993 downwards.
GAACGTGATGGTACAGCATTGTCTGTCCTCACTCAAGATCAAGCAGGTTCACATAAGCCTTGTGCTTATTTTTCAAGTACATTGGATTCAGTAGCCCAGGCACTCCCTGCGTGCTTAAAATCAGTTGCAGCAACAGCCCTAGCAATCAGACAGAGCGACTCAATAGTATTAGGACATCCATTGACAGTACAAGTTCCACATTCTGTAGAGGTCCTTCTAAACCGAACACAGACTCAACACCTGACTATAGCACGACTGACAGGTTATGAATTAACGTTATTCCAGCCACACATAGAAATCAGACGCTGTAACCTTCTAAATCCTGCAACATTGTTACCTTCGATTACGACAGATTCAGCCCAGCATGATTGTATAGAGATCATTAATGCAGTAACAAAGCCCCGACGAGACCTAACAGATGTTCCATTGAGTAATCCGGACCTGACACTTTACGTGGACGGTTCATGTATGAGAACAAGCACAGGAGAATTAGTAGCCGCATATGCAGTGACCACTGAAACTGAAGTCAAAGAAACACATCGTATTGATACACTGTCCGCTCAAGCAGCAGAGCTTATCGCTCTGACCCGAGCCTGTATACTAGCCAAGAACAGAAATGTTAACATATACACCGATTCACGTTATGCTTTCGGAGTCGTACACGACTTCGGAGTGTTATGGCAAGAACGAGGTTTCTTGACCTCTCACGGTGCCAAGATTCAACACGGTCCCCTTATTCAAGCACTGTTAGAAGCAATACATTTGCCTTCAGGCATATCCATCATGAAGTGTAAAGCACATACTAAAGTTACAGACTCCATTTCCCAGGGTAACGACCTGGCAGACCAAACAGCAAAACATACAGCATTGACTCACATTCAGACAACTGATGTAACAAAGATCATAGTGCCGACACATTGTATGACAGTTAGGGATCCCACACTAGATGTAATCGATATTCAGACACATGCTACTCCAGATGAAATCAAGAAATGGACTGAACTAGGAGGGATCCAGACAGATCAGGGATGGATGACGAAGGGAAAATCTACATGGTTTCTCCCTGATTCTATGGTTCAAGTCATAATAAATACAGCACATAGTCCAGCACACCTAGGAGAAAAAGCTATGTTAGACAGTTTACAGAATCTCTGGTACAACAAACATTTACGAGCAGCAGCAAAACAGAAAGTGCGTACTTGCATGATCTGTTGTCAGTTCAATCCAGGTAAAAGCGTCCCTGTAGAACAAGGTGGATTTCATCCTCCCGATCACCCTTTTGAAGTTCTCCAGATGGATTATATCCAGATGGACCGTTGTCGAGGATTCAAGTATGTCCTTGTAGTTGTTTGTGCACTTTCCCGTTGGACCGAAGCATATCCAGTCCCAGATTACACTGCCCCGACCACTGCCAAGCAGCTGGTTCGTGAATTTTTCCCACGGTACGGCTTGCCTCGTATCGTGTACTCAGATAACGGACAGCCATTCTCATCCGAGCTCATGAAGCAGGTTTCACTTCTGTTAGGATACCAGTGGAAATTCCATTGCGTCCGACATCCCGAGGCAGCTGGCCTTGTAGAGAGACACAACCAGACACTGAAAACACGCCTTGCGAAAATATGTAAAGAGAAAGGGGTCGACTGGATAGTCGCCCTGCCAGTTGCACTATTCTATATGAGAATGGTCCCCCATTCGAGATCAGGACTATCCCCTTATGAGGTGGTCTTTGGCCGACCACCAAATATGTGGGGGACGCCCATGCCTAAGAAAATAACCGATGTTGATTGTAATATGCTGACAGATTACCTTGCCTCCTTGATGTCTGCACTCCAATCATGTCGTTCACAGGTTGCCGCAGCCTTTCCCGACAACACTGATGTAAAGCCACACGATGTCCGTCCCGGTGATACTGTACTGATCCGCAACTTCGACAGGAGAAGCCCGCTGGAGCCCCGCTGGAAGGAGCCGAAGATCGTCCTTCTGACCACGAGGACGGCAATCAAAGTGGAGGGCCGAAAGGGGTGGATCCACACGAGTCATATTAAGAAATGTAATGAACTGTTGCCAGAAACTGACTCTTCCACCCCCTCAAAGGACTGCCTCGATTTTAGTAACTTTAAAGTTCCCAAGAGAGAGAAAACTCCCCAAGAGGAGTATAAAACGAAATTACGGTCTAGCAAGTCAGACAGTTTAATTGTTTAAGTCCTCCCCTAGGTGAATCGGTTAAATTAGTTTCTGACATGTATCCCCTAGACCGAGATAGAGAGAGAGAGAGACAATTCAAGAAACGTGCATATTGTAAATCACTTCGTAGTCACTGTATAGTGACATTATTGGTTATGTTTTTTCTAAGCCTTTTGATTATTACGGTCAGTATATTGCTGTCTATATATTACCCTATCTTCAAGCGTGAACAATCTGCTTACAATGTCACTGCCGAACATTCTTTTAGTGAATTACCCCCTCACGAGCTATCTTACAGACTTGCGCTGCGCAACAACACATTCATTAGTATGTTACATCACTCCCATCAGACTAATAATGCTACAAACTGTTGGATATGTGGCCGACTCCCTCCCTATCAGAAATACAAGGGAGTTCTGCCTCTTTTCCCATACCCGTTCACTCACAATGGCTCATGTGGAGCATGGTTTGGAATAATTAATTCTTTAGATCCTGATATTGCTGTTTTCGAAGGAAATTGGGTTTGGGGAAATCTGAACTTAGTTCTGCTTAACGCCTGTTATCCCGACAAGAAGGGACTTCCCATTAGAATAGGAACTGATCTAGAAAATGAAGTATATGGATTAGGTAATTATACAATTAACCTCATGATTCTTACTGTTGAATCCGAAGCTGCACCAGTTCTCCCTGCTATGTCAGTATTACCAGTCACAGGTGATTTATGTGTCAGAAAGAAGGGTTCAGTACATTTAGGTCATAGTAAATGCACTACTGTGGTCGAATTCAGTGATCAAGGCAAGTCTACATTTAGAGCTACTCGCCATTCCTACTTTGTTTGCGGCCATACCGCATACATACGCTTACCTCTAGATTGGGATGGCACCTGTTACATTGCATTCCTTCTGCCACCTGTTTTCCTAGCCCCTCCTGATTATCACAGAAATACAAATCTAGTAACTACTAGACTCCGAAGAGATCTCCCGATTGTCGACTATACTGAAACGGCATGGGAGCAATACACAGACTTCAATAAAGGTTTCTTCCCCTACTTAGGTACTGTTTTTAATAGTAAACTGATACGAAAATTAACTAGAACCCTCGAAGCAGTAGTGAATGAAACTACTTCCGCTCTAGGCAACTTAACAGAGGAGCAATCTGCCATGCGGGTTGTTGTTCTTCAAAATCGTCTTGTTATTGACGTCATCCTAGCAGATAGGGGCGGAGCCTGTAAGGTCATCGGGTCAAGTTGCTGTGTTTTCATTCCAGAAAACGCGCCAACAGTATATAAAGCCATCACACGTCTTCATAGAATTGCAAGTTTGATACATCAGAATCCAGGCACCTGGACTTGGTCTGGTTGGTTCTGGACAACGTTGACCGCTTGGGGATGGAAGATCCTATCCTTCCTAGGCATTGTCCTTCTCATAGTATTCAGCTGCTGCCTGTGCCTACAATGTGGGCCAGCGATTTGTGGTCTATGTGCTACATCATGTATTCCGCATCCAAGTTCCCACTCAAAACGCGAAAAGAAGAAAGAAGAGCAAATGATGTTACATGAACAGATTGATCGATTCATGAGGATCGATATATCATGAAGGGTCCGTAGGGAACAAGGAGGGAATGAGGAAATATAAATTTTATGGTCAAGAAATGTTCCCTAACGTGTACCCCACCGTCTCCATGTACGAGCTTAAAGTGCATGTAACTTCCCTCCTGTGCCAGCTATAAAGACGCAAATACATTTGCGTCCAACGTTAACATGTCCTCTTTCAGATCCACCCTGAATGGGTTGAATATTCCGTTCCTAAGTATGCCTTGCCAACGTCTTTATGTAGTGTACTTTACACGTTTTTCAGCTCTGGCGAAGTAGGCTCCGAATTCTGCCATCAAGCCTTTTCCTGCCTTCTGACTCTGAACGCCTCAGCCTGAGCTGCCTCTGTATCCGTGACCCCTGCCTTACTTCCTGTGCGGCTAACGGCGCTTAGCCCAGCCTGCTGCCTGCCAAGACTGTATTCAACCTTCGAATTATCTGTTCCGCTCCTCAAAATACATTCCTGCCTACTAGTTCAAGTAAACATCTTTCCAGCTGCAGAGCAAAGGGCCCGGCCTCACTGTCTCCGTGCAAGTAATTCATAGCTCCTGTTACCATGGTAGGCCCATGCCCCTCGCATCTCATGCAGACACGTAGACGCTTATACACGCACTCACAGTCAGTATAGAATAGCCTCTGCCCAAGAGACCTTTCCCTCTAGATAATATGGTTCCCAAACATCAGATATCAGATATGATATAGGTACGAGTTGATCTGACACCCCAGACTTCTGTCTCTTTCCGCTAGTGTAAATGTCAAGTCCCCTGCACCCTCCAGCTCCACGTCAATCGCACGTCATGCAGCTGCGCGCGCATCCAGATCTCAGATTTCTGCTGACATTGCAAGATTCTGCTATGCACCCACCTACTTGTGACACCTTCATGTGACGTTTCTAGCACACACGCCTAGTTCACGCCTTTTTGATTATGTATTGCTAACACGTGTATGCTTTTATCTTGTCTCACTCAGCTGTTACGCCTTCTGTATTGATATCTATTGTATGACTTAAGTATAAAAGTTATGTCTTGTCAATAAAGTATGCTCTATCCCTTCCTGAACCCCAGTGGTGTCAGGAATCCGATATCCGGTTCTAGAACCATTCCTTTTTAAGGAATAAAACCCCTAAGAACTCTAACACCACGGACTCTGCGTCTTTCTTTCCGATTGAGTTATTTTTGTTTAAGTACTTACCTGCATAGAAATTAGGACGGTAAATCAAATATTTACCACAGTTCTGTAATACTAAAACTCCCTGGAGTGCACAAAATGGGTGAACACAACTGTTGCGTCCCGGGGCACTTTGTGTAATACAGCTCCTGGTATAAACAGTTCTCACCATCGATGTAAGTAATTATAAATCCAAACATATACCTAACGAAGATACCAAGTGACCAATTCTATAAGATTGTATTTTGAACAGATTATTAAATCATTCCAAACATTAATATGAACCTAGCTGTAAGGCAAATTGCAATTGTGTGATCAACACATTTTTATGACCTATTCTGCTTCGCAGGACTGAAAAATAAAAAATAAACACAATAGCTGATAATGTTATTACACCAATTGTGGAAATAGTATGACAGTCTTTCAAAAAAAATACAGGTGTTATAGATTATGTTTAGTAAAGACTAGTGCAGGTATATAAAATGAAGCAAAACATCAATTTAAAAAATCTCAAAAATAGTTACCCATTACACCTGAAGGTGAAAACATTTAAGTTTCAATTGATCATTTTCATTATTATTATTGTGCTTTCATTGTGAGTTGCCTGATTACAAAATTAGTCATGTTTTACTAAACCCTTTCCAGAATACAACAGAAAGTTCATAATAACTCTAATTAGTAACACGGTTGATTATCATTGTCATTAAAAAAGAAGGAGAAGAAAAAAGAATCCAACATACCTTCTAAATATAGAAATTTGTGTTGTGCCTCATTTGTATTTTCAAATTTGCTGAGTGATTAAAAATGTTATTCATCATTTTAAATATGTTTATTTTATTGGGATGGTTTCTTAGCTGAGACAAATCAAATAACTTTGCAGGGGTATCCGTCAAAGAAATGAAACATTAGCCACCTTGCATCCAAGTTGTTGTCAGTCGAATGCAGGGTGGTCATTCATGAATGTCAATTTATCAAAATGCCAGGGGTAGTGGAAGTAATATCACATGCCATTTGACCCTCACCTAATGTCACAGGAAGTGACATCACAAGAACTTTGCCCTGGCGACATCACAGCAAGTGACATCACCTGCCCTTAGAGCCACCCCAATGATGTCACCAGAAATTTCATTGCAAGGCATTTGATCTGATGACATCACAGGAAGTGACGTCACTTGAAAATCAGACCCCATGAAATCACGGAAAGCAACAATACATGACCGTTGGCTTGGTGCTATCACAGGAAGTGATGCAACTAGCATTTGATTACATCACACAGAGAGGGTGGAAAAGCTCTAGAGATACAAAAGAAGTATCCTATAAACAGATATACTTTATTAAAATCCTATTATAAATGCTGCTAAATGCATTGCTTCAGGTAGTATCTTCAAATACACAATTAAGATAATATAGCATTGATTATGAACTTATCAAATAATGTACAACAATGGAAAAGTATGTTAGTCAAGTTGAAATTAGCCATTATCAATATCAAATCCTTATAAAATGGGAAGGTTGATGAGCCTATTATGTTCAAACCAAGTTTACTTTATCATTTGTTTTAAAAGCTAAGAGTGCCATGTAATTAAATATCAGCCTTGGAATGTAGATAGCAGTGCCATTAAATGTAGGCCAAGTTCTACCAGCAACCTTCCTTTCCATGACATGATATACATACTTCCTTACCTCGGAGCCATTGTACCTATTCAGGGTTTACTATCATTAATGCCTTTTATAGAAAACATGCACATTGCTAGTACTGTACTTGTGTTGATTAATAATATGCATGTTCTGCCTTAGCATGTTTAGAGAGTGTTAAGAACATTCAGGCAGATGTTACTCACATGGACAGAGATACTGGCTGGCCTGTTGACACTGCATTACTGATAACAAGAGACTACTGTGTATCCAGTAGTACTTTGATGGCTGAGAATCCAGAGGCTGGCAGACATAGCATATATTATGATACTGCTGCTCAGCTTTATTGAAAAGAAGAAAGCACTGACTAGGAAGATAGAAAGAGGCCAACAGTTCACATGTCCCCATCTAGAGTTCTATCTGCTGGTATGAGCAGCAGCTGGTTCTAGTGATGACTGGGAGCCTCGTCCATTGTAGAGACATCCTTGTGGGTAAGTTGATGCTCAGCGAATATGAAATCAAGAATACGCTTACAGTGCCACAGATACGGTACACAGATCTCTGAATAGGATACTGGCTAGTACCAAGAATAGTTGCAGTACTGATAATTGCCGGTCTTGATGAGAGAACAAATAGGTGGACAAGTGCTTGGCTGCAGGAAATCAAGGTGGCTAACTGTGCCTTGTAATACTGTTTTCATATTTCTACGCATGACAAGCTAATAAGGCTGCATATCCGCTGTCACAGAATGAAACTAAATGGACAGCAAATTGGTGCTTTGCCATTAGTCCTTAGAAGTGTGGTGGCTGCTCTCTAATGTCCCCTATATAGGGTTCTGGCTTTTGCGATCAATGACAGATAGGTTCAGGCCGCAGATAGTGCAAGGTAAGGAGAAACTGACTGGAGAGCAACTGTTTTGTCTGGCCATCAAGAGGAAGCTGACACGTCTTGATAATGTAGTAGCTGCTGTCTTCTTGACCCTGCAGAAGGTACTAGCTTCTCTAATCACTAGAGAATGTCACCATGAAGCATATACTTCAATGTGAGATGAGACAACTGGAGAGCAGCCGTTGCAGGCCGATACTACCTGACAGCGTGGTAGCTGCTGTCTCCTTAGCCTGCATAGGGTACTGGATTCTGATATTTTACTGGCACATTTCTTCAAGGTGAGAAGAGGCTGAATGGAGAGCAACTGTTGCTTGCTTGGTAATCAAGATGAGGACAATGCCCCTTGGCAGTGTGGTAGATGCTGTCTCCTTGCCCTGCAAAGTGTACAGTCTTCTACAATCACTTCGGACAGCAAATGCTTCAAGGTAAAAACAGACAGACTGGAGAGCAGCAGTTTCTTGCCTGGAAAAATTAGGAGGGTAATACTGCTTGGCGGCATGGTAGCTGATGTCCTTGTGCCCCCCCATGGGTTACTGACTTCGGGAGTTCTGGCAATATCTTCAAAGAGCATATGACTCAAGGTGAGAAGAGACTGACTGGGAAATAGTTGTTGCATGCATAGCCTGTCAGAAGAAGGCCAATACTACTTGGAATGGTGGTAGCTTTTGTTTCTGTTACTCTGCTTAGGATACTAGCTTCCGCAATCATTGGAGAATGCCATCATTTAGCATACTCTTGAAGGTGGGAAGAAACTGACGGTAATGTAACTATTGCTTGCCTGACCATCAAGAGAAGTCCAATACTGCTTGGCAGCATGACAGATGCTGCCTACATATCCCTGCAGAGTATACTGCCTTCTGACATCACTTATAGATATCTCCAGGTGGCATACGCTTAACGGGAGTAGAGACTGACTAAGGAGGAACTCTTGTTTGCTTGGCAATCAACAGAAGACTGATACTGCTTGGCATCATGGTAGCTGTGGTTTTGTTGCCCTTGCATAGTGTACTGGCTTCTGCGATCACTGGCAGATGTCTGGTAGATGTCTTCAGACAGCATGCGCTTCACAGTGAGAAGAGACTGATTAACGAGCAACAGTTGTTTGTCTAGCCATCAAGAGTCGGCAAATACTGCTTGGCAGGGTAGCAGCTGCTGCCTTCTTACTCCAGGCATAGGCTACTGGCTTTTGCAATAACTGGCAAATATCTTCAGGTGGCATAGGCCTCATGGTGAGATGAGGCTGACTGAAGAGCAATGGTTGTTTTCCTGGCCGTCAAGAGGAGCAGGATACTTCTTGCCAGCATAATACCTGTTGTCTTCATGTCCCTGAATAGGGTGCTGGCATCTGTGATCACTGGCAGATAACTTCAAGAAGCATTTGCTTCAAGGTGAGAAGCCCTGCATCCCTGAACTGCATTCCTTTGATCCTGTGTTTTAAACATTTTGGTCATGCCACAAAGTAATCCCCTGTAAACACATTGACCTAGGAAGGGTCTTCGACAATGATAGGTTCTGGAGATAGTCATGTACCTGGAGGGGCACACCAAGTGAACACTTATAATGCCAGGGCACTTCTGTGACTGTTATTGGTTTTGTGTGTGGAACACGGTGGTGCCTGCATACCACGGCTTGTGAATTAGTGACAGGCTTGAAACATGGAGGCACACTTACAGTCCTATTTATCTTAAGTTCCACTGCTCATGATGAACCTGGGATCCTGAAGATGACCTCCTGCACATTGTACGTGTGAGCTAGACGTAATAGTGTGCAATGCTCAAATGATATTGGCCTTATGCATTCATCTGTATTTTAATCCGGTGTCTGATTTCGAGTTTGGTGGATAGGTTACTCCGTAACAAATGTGACAGATATCCAGCTCACCTTATTACAAGTGCCATAGGTTATAATGCACTTGACAGGATATCTGCCACGTTTGTGATGGAGTAACCAATATGCCACACTATAAATCAGGCCTCTGACTGCAGTTGCCATTAGGTAGATAGCATGATTTAATTTGCAGGGTAATGCCTGCAGTATCTGTTCTTAGGGAAAGGAGCACTTTGAATGGCCACAAGGACCATCTAATCTCTCTTCCTGATCTCTGTGAAGAGTTGTTGAAAATAACTGGGTTCAGCCTGCTTTCCTCTTTCTGTGGTGGGCACTCCACCTTGAGACTGCACTGCTGGGCAGGGTATGCTTGAAGGCAGTGGCACGGCTTGAGGGTGGCCTTGCCAGGACAAATGAAAGGGAAACTGACCCAGACTTGTTTCAAGGAAACAGACCTTAAATATGGATCCTCCATCTGGGAATTTGGTTTAACAATGAGAGCTGAAGACCCATCAATGTTCATTATTATGGTCTCTTCTTCAGAGGATGGTGGACTAAGGCAGTACTAAGCAGCGAACATTGGTGTTGAGCTGGCAGCCAACTCCCAGAGTTGAGGGAACATCTCCAGGAGTCAGATTTGATGGAAGAACTACTGCACTGTGAGCGAAGGAAGGAAGTGCCAACCATGTTGGTGAAGAAGATGATGAACTGCATTGCTGTAATTGACCCTGGCATAGGGTCCGTCTGACAGGACTTGCTAAGCAAGCATGCCAAACAACTTGCTGTACTTTTGGATCGAGCAGTGCGATCTTCTTCATTTATCCCCATCGTAGCCACCAGGCATCTCTAGAGGTTTGTCCATGCAGTAGGCCCTACTGAAGCTCGGTAAGCACCTGCTTGTGACCTCTTGGCCCTATAAGTGAACTGCACGTGCTATTGGGTCATAACGAGTCCTAAAGATTATGTGACACCAGAATCCTTTTAAAAGTGCCCAATAGCGAATTACCATCGACTCTCAGGGGACTCACCTACACCCAATGTGACTCCTGCAGATCTTGAGCTAGCCATGTGTAATTTACAGCGTAGTGCAGATCTCCATGGCTGGGTGAAGTGACACTTTCTGCAATCGACCTGCCAGGCTAAGACATATGACGCCACTCTACCAGGGGTATGTTCGAGTTCCACAGTTGACGGGCTGTAATCTCGCCAGTCAAAGACACTGGCCTAAGGGGTGCTCCACTCTCACTTGAATGCAGATCTAAACATGCTCCCAAAGCGGCCAAGCGCTCTAGAACGCACATGCGCTGAAGTCAAGTGCATGTTGAAAGTACGAGCCACGGTCTGCTATGATATCACCAGTGCTATGTTGTGCATTAAATATTTCCATTCCAAATGCCTAAAGTAAACAGAATCTATTGGATTTTATGTAACGGCCTCTCATATTGTAAATGTGTGTCCTGACAAACCATAGCTGTCAAGTTTAGTTTTCAGGTTGCTCCTGTGTGACATTTCCATACTTTCAGTGTGGCTATGTGTGACATTTCAATGCTTCTTGTGTGATACTTTGTGTGAAATGTTATTGCGGGTTAACGAAAGTAGTCACGTTCACATAATGTGATCAATTTAGGATAATACCTCTTCATGTACAATATTAAGGTCTAGAAAAGACATGAAATCATAGGCAATGTGCCAGAAGTTCTTATGAAAACTATGTCTCTTTTATTGTCAGCACGAGATGAACATTTAAGATTCTCTTGTTCTGTAAAGAGTGGAAATTATCTGTAACAATTGCTGGAGCACGTCCAGCACCATTAAGTCATGACAGGTTAGTTATTGTTCTGCGCACATCAGAAAAGTAAGCCTATCATATATGACACCTTCAGTCAGTCACAGCTTTTTTAGTCAAAGCATGCTCCATTTTAGAACATTCAGTTTTACTTTTATAAGGGCTGTTGATTAAAAACCCAGAACTTGTCAAAGCTATTATACCTGAAAGGTTAGGCTCTTAAATGCTTGTGAACATTACTTTAAGGACATGCCGTAGCTGGGAAAGAAGGGGGGTTTGAAGCACAACATTTTATTCAGAGGCCTTTCTTAAAAATTAGCAATCTGAAAATGCTATTTTTTAGACTTGGCATCTTTGGCGTGGTTTCCCATGACTTTTTGCCTCTACCTCCTGTATTTTTGAATCTGTGCTGGATTTACTGGCTTAGATGCATTTGGAACCTTGCCACTGATGATCAGTGTCAAAGTGCAAGTGCTCCGTGTGAAAATTGTTGTTAGAATTGGTTCACCCTGATTGGCACATTTGATTCACTGGGAAGTCCCTAGTAAAGTGCGCTGAAGTGTGTCAGGGCCTGTAAATCAAATGCTACTAGTGGGCCTGCAGCACTGATTGTGCCACCCACAAGAGTAGCCCTGAAAAGGTATCTAAGACCTGCCACTGCAGTGTCTGTGCGCAGTTGTTTACTGCCATGTCGACTTGGCAAGTGCACCCACTTGCCAGACCCTAACCATCCCTTTTCTTACATGTAAGGCCCCCTATGGCAGGCCCAAGGTACCCCCCTGGGCACGATGCAGTGTATGTGAGAGGTAGGACATGTACTGGTGTGTGTGACATGTCCTGATAGTGAAATACTGCCAATTTCGCTTTTCACTATTAAACGTCTCTCTTGCCATATTGGATACAATGGGCAAGGCTTTGTAACATCTTACAAGTATAGCCTCCCATTGGGACAAGACAGAGAATTAAAGTTTAGGCTCCCTGAACTCAGAATTTAATAACACAACTTTTAGTAAAGGTGGTTTTTAAATTGTGTGTTTGAAAATGCCACTTTTTAAAAGTAGCCATTTTCTTGTTTAAACATTCTGTGAGCCTCTGCCTGTTTGTGTATTTACTGTCTGGTTTTGGAGTGACAGGGGCTGGGGATGTGCATTCACTGTAGACAGCCACTGGGGGGGTTGAGGTGTGCATGTCCATTTCTGGATGACTCAGAGCTGAGCTGAATAGACCGTAGCTGAATTTAGAGTTGTGGGAGGAGATTTCCTTACACCTGAATAGAGCATGTCTCCCTTCCAAAATGCTGTCTTCACCCCCCTGTGATCATACTGCACCAGTGAGGACAGAACAGGTTTGGACGGGGCATGAGACCCTATCACAAAGAGAACAAAGATATTTTCGGGTATAAGTATTAGAACTAAAAACCCAGAGAGTTAGATTACTTCTGTACTCAAGAGGAACCTTTGCCAAGGGAAAAGCTGAAGAGCTGTAAGGAGAAGTACTGCCACTTAGCTGTGTACTGTGCGCGGTTGGCCTGCAGTTGCTGTTTCTGCCAAGGAGAGGAAAAAGACTAGAACTTCGCTTTGAACCTGCTTGAAGAAGATCTCCAAGGCCCTGAAGTGTGTTGTTCTCCTGTTCTGAAGTTTCTGGGACACAACAACTTCACCCCCAGCTCCCCTGAACCCTCTTGCTGAGATTTCTGACCTGCCAGGAGGTGCCATTTCCAGTTTGTGGGCCTCTGGAAGTTGTTTCTGCTTCTTGGAGCTGGAAGAAACATAAAAGAATTAGGAAAACCAGGTTCTGACACCATCAGTGACACCTGTGTGATGCTGTGACCTGCACCGAGTCCCAGGGCACCGCTTGTGAACTGAATGATGCACAGCCCGGCCTGCACAGCAGCTCTGATACCTTTTGATGCCCGCCAACACCTGCAGTTATCTGCCATGCCCGTCCTCGAGCACTCACACCCACTACATCATCCCCAGTGCCAGCATCCTGTTATCGCAGCGCTGATCACCGGCAAAGGTTACTTTACAAACTCGCTGACTTTGGATCATCACCGGAACCGACGCTTCACCTCAGACGCAACCACCTTCCCCTGTCATGGACTTGACACATCACCTCCACATGGACATGACGCATCGCCTCCCCGTGGCAGTCAGGAAGTCGTCCTCGGCACCAACTCCTCAACTCCATGACACTGTGCATCATCGTAGACTCCATTTTCAAGGTAGTGTTTGTTTGGGGGTCCGTGTGACTCCATGCCCGACGCCTCGTTCTTCACGGTCGGTCCCGAACTTTGGATTTATTACTGTCATGCCATCTCAATAGCCATAGGTGGAGCTATTTGTTTTCTACAAGTCTTATTTTTGCAATAACTGTTTTAAAGTCGTACTTCTTTACCTGTTGGACTTTTGTTGTTTTTGTTCCTGTTGAGTTTAGATAAAGATACTTTTTTTTCTAAACTGGTGTGGTGCTATTTGTGGTGTTATCACTGTATTACTGTGTGTTTTGAGTACAAATACTTTACACATTGCCTTTGTGATAACTCTGGCTACCCCTGCCAAGCTACCCAAGGGGTGAGCAGGGGTTATCTAAAGTGTGTAGCCCCCTTACCCTGACTAGAAGCAAGGGTCCCTATTTCGACAAGGGTACCTACCTCTACCAACTAGAGACCCCCATTTCTAACACTATTGATAGGTTTTGTTGTGAAAGTTGTAAATCGCTATGAAATGCTGCTCCAAGCCCATAAACAGTTTCCAACAAGTTCATGACATCACCGTAGCTCTAGGAATTCATAAAGATACATCCTGACCATGCCAGCCATCTACCATACCCTAGCAAAGGCCTACTCTAATATATCGTAAAAATAATGAGTACAATCTGATGAACACTGCATAGTTATGCATGTAAGATAAATACTTCAGTTATAGTAAATAAAAAAAAAGAAAGTATGTCGAGTGATGTCTGGTTTCTATATATTTGTGTAGATATGGAAATGACTGAACACCCAGAACTGCTCTAATATTGCCAGCTGCAGGCTTCTATGCCATATGAGGAACTTTTATCTATCCCTCTGTCTGCAGACGTCTCAGCGGTGGCTCTGGGCAAAAGGAGGGATGTGGCAAAGCACAGCACCAGCTAAGAAGTGCGTTTACGCTATGATGTGGATGCCAAGGTGGTTACCTGATCTGAGGAGTGTATGAGAGCTGTCAGTCACGTGCCTGGACAGACGTTAGAACTGAGCACCAGGTAGAAGTGGGCTTTTGTCAGCTTGTTAGATTTTCTCCAAGAATACTTCTGCACAATGTGAAATACTTGAGTCCTCCTTATGAAAGGCATCAAGTGAAATTATTGGATTGCGCTGTAATTAAATCCCAGCCTAAATGGACTTTCATTGCACTGCCACTGCAATCCTGCTGAGATTTGACTCGAACCATTCTTTGGTCAATAGCAATCACACAATCCCCTTGAATCTATTCTATTTCAAGTCCTTCTGTCCTTTCATTTATTTCGGTCCCCTTTTTTTACTGCCGCTCGTAGTTGCAACTTAGACTCTGTCCTTCCAGCCGTATTGTTTTGTGACCTGCGAAGAACTGCCCCTGCTGCTACAACTTCGTGCATGCCTGTGACTTTTGGGGTGTTGAGACAACCGCCACTGGATTCTCTGGGCTACCCCTCTAACCTCCTTAGTAATATACTGTCATTCTACAGGAGCCATGGTGCTAACCAGAGGAAATAAAACCAAGGTCCCTGCCAGTGTGGGTAAACTGTTAGGGCCCATGGATGAATTTATCACCAAGGCCAATACATTCATAGATCAAAGTATCTCTGTGATGGAGGAAAGAGTTTCTCTGGATCTAGCGCTTGCCAAAAGATCCTCCTTGGGTAATTTGGCGGATGCTAGAACCCCCGCACCTGGTAATAACAATGAAGGTCAGGGGGTCCTCTCTGAGGGCAGGCGTAGTTTGCCTAATAATGTGGACCTGTCAGCCTCTCAGCTTTCAGATTCACAGATAAGCTCAGATCTCGAAAGTACACCTGAGCTACTACCCCAAACCCTTCCACAAATGACATCTGATGAAAGAATGCAAGCAAGGGGAAGGAGGGAGGGTGCAATAAGGAAAAGAAAGACAGATCTGAAAAATCCTATACCTAAAGAGACCGATAATACCCCCAGTTTTCCACAGAATTCACCCCCTAGAGTAGAACAGTTAGTAGTTCCCGTGATGGTTCATCATGCTGACCACGACACTACCACCCCCATTATTTTGGAATCCCCCATTCTCCTATCCTGTAGCAAGGGATCAATAGATAATAATCACTCCCAGCTGCTAGATAAGATCGCAGAGCTTCTAAAACTTTTTTTTCAACCAGTGGAAGCAAAGCTACTGCAGCTGGAAACACAAATATCCAAGCTGGTTAATCCTCCACAGCAAAACCAACTGTTAGGGGCCCAAAAAACGGGGGGAAATAATCACAACAAACAATCCTCCCTTAAGACTGGAAATACCCTCTCAAAATCTGCAACTACACAAAAGAATGTATCTTTAGCTGTAACTCCCATATCAACGATCAGAAAGAGCATAGTGAACTTGTCTACCAACGTAGCCACGACTTTGCCACAGGGAAATCCCATGCCAACAACAACACCTGTGGTGAAGACAGTGACTTCAAACAAAGGAACATCTAAAACTCCGGCAACCCAAACTCCCACTTCAAGCAAAGTAACATCTAAAACCCCGGCAATTCAAACTCCCGCCTCCAATCCCCTGGCCCCAGCTCCCAACAGAGATGTCCCTAGAGGACCCGCTGAACTTAGATTCCCAGTAGAATTGCCACCGGATGCATCACCTTACGTAGTGGTAATGACTGGAGTGCCAGAGCTAGAGGACCACAACGCCGAACCCATGTGGTCCCTGAAAAATAAGGCCCAACATTGGCTCCATACTAATTGTCCCATGCCGCCAACTTGGCATGGAAGGATTCTGACAGTACGCAGGACCCCATGGGTGGGAAAAGGAAGAAAAACGATTCCAGGAGATTGTATCGTGATTACCTTTGAAGATCCCCGAGTAGTAGACTATATCTGCTCTTGGGACCACCCGAGGGCAAGTGGAGGTATAGGTATTAAACCACTATCCTTTTTTTATCCCTTAAGACAACCCAATGGCCCTTATCATAGTCACGATTCTTCCTGGGTTGCACACCCTCCCCGACAGTTTGTTTTCTCCAACACAAGACAATTCGGGGGCCCTCGTTATCGTGATTATGATAATTCTTGGCATTTAGTGGGGTCGCGTTACCAGGGAGGAGGTTGGGAAGAATGGGGTCCACATATGATGAGGACGACCCATAGAGAACCTCCCCGCTGGGACCCTTGGTTTACTATCCCGTTGACCAATAGATTCAGCGGCCTTGAAATGGTTGACTGACCACCAATGGAAACTGAATCTGTTAACTCTAATTTACTCCACTCTTCCCCTAAAATAAGAACACCTCCGGGAACTATTGAAGTTGCAGGAATAAAATCTGTTATATTGACCATACCTATCCTATTTTGGAATGTGGCGGGTTTACGTCCAAAGATAGAGGACGGTACAGTCTCGCTTTTTTTGAAGTCATGTAAAATAATTTGCTTACAAGAGACATGGTCCACAACAGAGCTTCATCTTATGGGCTATAAAACATATTTTGTCCCAGCTGTTCTCAGCTCAATTGGTAGACCCAAAGGAGGACTAACAACGTATATCATAAATACTTTGAGTCATTTAAAAGTACTTAACATCTACTCCGACCCAAATTTTCAAATTCTCTCTCTGTCCTTCATGAATAAGGAGACTATTCTTCTGGTGAACTCTTATAACAACTTAGAGGACTATCTATTTTTGATCCTTCTACGTAACGCTCAGGAGAGATTAACGCAACTTTACCGCCTGAAGGATGGACAGGGGGTAACTCATCTTATATGGGGAGGGGACTTCAAACTTCATTCATGCCCACAGGCTAATCCACGTTGCTGCGGGATTGTGGATGAACTTGATGCCCCATTAGTGCACTTTGCTCATACTAAGGCAGGGATTGCCATGAACAACCTACTTTCTGACTTGGACCTTGAAATAGTCAATAGTCCAAATTCGGCCCAAAACTCCCTCCAACCGACCTATGTAGGCAGGGGACATCAAACGACAGTTGACTACATCTTCCTGTCTCCTGGATTGCAACATACAGCTAGCACTTTTCAGGTCATTCCCAATTCACTGAGCGACCATTCCGCTTTGAGGATGGACATCAACTTAACTGAGTACAAGCCCCAAAACACAGTAATAGCAAAAACTCTTGCTCAGAATAAGTTAGATCTAGGCAAATGCAATGGCTACACATTAAAATGGGGGAAAATTAATCCAAATGAAATTACAAAAAAATTGGTTGACGTGGCATATCCCAATATAATTAAATGTCTGGATTTATCGGTAAACCACGAAGAAGTCCTAAATAATTTTGGACTAATATTAGAGAAGATTGAGGGTCTACTCACGGTAAAACCGACGTCCAAGCCCCCCATTAAGAAAGGGTGGTTCAACCATAGTTGCACTACAGCTCTTACTAAACTAAAACTTGCCCTACATAACAAACCTAGAGACGCGGGTCAGATCAAACTCCTCAGGTCCCAATACGGAAGGGAACGTAAACTAGAATCCAGGAACTGAAACAGAAACTCTGGGAAGATCTCCTCATGAGTGCTGTCTCCAAAAATAGTGAGGCCTTTTGGCGAACTGTTCGATCCCCTTATCTCACTGATAATAATAGCCCAAAGATTGAAGTAGCCATCGACGAAGAAACATGGGTGGCCCACTTCACTAACATTTTTAAAAATAATTCTGGTATAGCTGGGTCCCCTAACACACTCCCACCAGTAGAATATCCAATCCCGCTGCACTTTGACATTCCCGATTTATTAGTGGCTTTAGAAACAAGTAAGAACGGCAAAGCCCCAGGCCCAGATGGGGTCCCAGTGGACCTATTTAAATACAACTTGGATCTCTGGGCCCCTATCCTTACTAGAGTGTGCTTAGCAGCAACAAACGTGGGATTGGTAAACTCCTGGACTAAGTCCATCATGGTCCCCATCTTTAAGAAAGGGGACCGCCAGGATGTGAAGTGCTATCGCCCCATCTCATTGCTTGACTCACTTGGCAAGGTCGTCGGGAGAGTAATTCTCGAGCGACTTCAGCAAAGGGCGGATGCGAATGGCACCATCTCCAATCTCCAGTTCGGGTTTCGAGAGGGATTCGGAACGGTAGAGCAGGCCCTTAATCTCAGTTTGATTTTGGGGAAATATACACAGGCAAAGTAGAACATGGTGTACATGGTCTACGTAGACCTGTCCGCTGCGTTTGATTGCGTCTCACACGCAAAACTGTGGACGGTCTTAAGGCATATGGGAGTGGATTCCCCTCTCTTAGATTTCCTGAGGGAGCTTTACTCTAGAGCTTCGGCAAGAGTGCGCTTTGGCCTGAATGGAGAACTGACGGCATCCTTTGGAGTAGAGCGTGGAGTCAGGCAGGGCTGTGTCCTGGCCCCCTTCCTCTTCTCATTGTATACCAACGGCTTGGAGCCAGAGATGTTGAGGGGGGCCAAGGACCTCCCACGTGTAAAACAGCGCCTGATTCCCACCCTGCTCTATGCGGATGATGCCGTCATTCTCGCGCGCACACCGCGAGAATTACAGAACTCTCTGAATAGATACACAGCTTTTATGGGCGCTCTCGATCTACAAGTAAATGTTAAAAAAAACGTTTGTCATGATAACTGGTAACAGGAAAAAACGAGTAAAAGACATCTATCTCGACAATCAAAAACTCGAGGTCACTGCCCAGTACCCATACCTTGGGATCATGATACATGAAAGACTGTCATGGAGGCCAGCAGTAGAGGCAAGATGCTATCTGTTCAGAAGATCCATAGCGGCCCTGATGAGCTTCTCCCAGAGACTGGGGAGGAGGGCACCAGTGGAGCTAATGAAAATTTACAGTGCCAAATGTCAGGCAATTGCCTTATATGGTTCGGGAGTTTGGGGACACATAGACACTAGTGCACTACAGGTAGTAGAAAATACTTTTTTAAGATTTCTTTTAGCCACTCCGAGAGGCACGTCGATCTATGCTTCTCATTTAGAATTAGGAATTCCTTACCTAGAGGATTTGCTCAAGATCCAGCCCTTGATGCTGTGGCGGCGTGTCTGGACCTCGGACAAAAACACGCTGACACAGTCTATTGTAGCTGACACAATGGCGCTTGATCAGTCCTCAAAAGTAAAGTGGCTTTGCTACATTAGAAATTTTCTCAAAGACCTTGGTCTTGAGAATTACTACCTCCAACCAGAGTCCATGGCTGACCTCCCAAAGAAAGCACTAAAGAAACTAGCTCTCAGTAATTTAGAGACATTGAGACTGACTTCTGAGTTGTCAAATCCTTCGGTTCTGCATGCGAACTTGGTTCAGACAACATATTGCATTCAGCCGTACCTAACACTCCAGATCACTACAAATGAGAGAATGTTAATGACAAGATTCAGACTGGATAATTTCTTTAGACTGGTGGCATTCCCCGTGAGTAACAGTTGGGATCCAAATCTTCCCTCATGCCCCTGTGATGGGGAATCTAAACAGTCTAACATACATGTTATCTTGTTTTGTAAATTCTATCACCCACATAGGAGAACATGGATACTACCAACACTGAGGCGTTGGGGATACAGACAATGCCGTCTGGCAATGCTACGCCTCCAAATGTTAGAATCCGAATCTGTTTGTTACATTTTTCTTAATTTTCTGAAATGCATCAGGAAACACAGGAGAAACCTGTAAAAAATGCCTCGCCATTAGTTTCAGACTGCTTAACCGAAATGTTACGACATTCCTTTTTAAAAAAAGTTATATAATTGTTTCTGTATGAATTTCTTTGGAACAAATTATCGTAATCTGTAATTTTGTGTGAATATTTAAATTGTACTTTTTTCTTTTAAATGTTCCTTTTATGGTTTTCCTCTGTGAAAAGCCGAATAAAGAAATTTATATATATTCTATTTCAGACAAGCCTTAGCCCAGGCCATGATCATTTTGCTTTTCTACTTATCTGCTTGTTGGTGTTGTTACATAGGATGGAGGCATTTGAATGTATTACACAATATTTACATAGTATTTTAGATTTAGAATTTTGATACAGTACAAACCTATATGGAAAATAGCAGGGCACTATGCAAAACATATTTTTATTTCAGATACATCATCTTAAATAAACTCAAGCTCTTGTACAGAGAACAGAAACGAGTTTTTGGGTGGTCTCTTGAAATCAGATCAAAGACACTAGTGGGAGGGGCAGAGGTGTAACTAGGCTCAAAAATGGGGGCGGGGGCTAACACTTTGAAAAGTTGGAGCATAATCATTGAGTCATACAAAGGAAAACGAATCTGTGGGTCTCCTGTCACTGTTCTGGTGCAATGCATAACATTGTTCTCACCATATTCAGCCTTCGTATCATTTACAGGGGGTTTGCTTTGTACCTTAGGGTATTTTAACATTTTGTATGCAAAAGTTCTTTTTTAATGTACATTGGACCAGTAGACCTTGTACGGTGTGGAATCTTCAGCTTTGGTTTATGGAAAAATCTGTGGCACATATTACCTTTACATTTTCGTACTGCATTGACCAAAACATAAATACTTTTATGTTATTTGTACAATAGGATGTTGGCAGTAGACAACACTTGGTGTGAGGATGGCTAATGTCCCAGCGCTATGAGGCATAGAATGTTGAACCTGTATTCTGTGATAGATCATGGTTTAACTCCCATCAAATATTCTTTGTTTTGAAGTGCTTGGATACTTATAGCGACTCAAATGCAACACATGGGGCCATATTATCAAGAACGACGATAACATTATTGCCACTCTAGCGGCTGGAAACTGCCGCTAAAGCGGCAATACGGGGCTTGATAATTTGCCCTAGTGAATTCCCATAGAAGCCCAGGTTTGATGTCATGCACACAAGAACCTGGGCTTTTATGGGAATTCAAAAGGGCATATTATCAAGCTCCTTATCGCCGCTTTAGCGGCCGTTTCCTGCCGCTAAAGCAGCAATAATGTTATCGCCGTTCTTGATAATATGGCCCATGGTTTTAAAGATTTGCATTAACAATATGCATGAAGGCCAGATACGGGTAACTCCACATGACACATGGAAATCAATTCAGGGTTACTAAAGGTAGCAGCTGTTACCTCCAGGTGGATTGTTATTCGGAATTTCTTACACATCCATTGCCATCTCTTTTTTAAAAGTTTAGGAAGGTATTGGAAGGATCAGAAAGGGAATGCAACTCTAAAAGTCCAGCTTTATTTTCTTTATAGACGCAGGGCGGCTAATAAGAGGCAGTTGAAGAGCTAGGCAAGAGATAAGAGGTCAGTTACATTATGATGCCACTGGAGGTCAAAGGTGTCTGATTTCATTTCAACTTATATGACCCTTTAGTGGATAAGTATCATTGGAAGCACTGAACGGACACTCAAATCCATTAACACTAGTAGAAACGGAAAATTAACTAGCAACTCCATTCCATTGTGTTTTTAAATTCCCTTTTAGCTCGGATACAATTGATTGTTTTGAGGAAGACATTTCTATAATTCACATCAAATTTCACCAAACTTTACATGAACATATGATCTTCTTAGCCCACTTTTAACTAAAATGGATAAAATTGCTCTACTCATTTGATATAAAAAGTACTTTAAATGGACCTCTGACTTGTGCATTGTTGTTTTGTGTACTTAAAAGAACAATCACACTCAATGAGTAGCTCAAAAACATGATTTACACAGAATTCCAAAGCCATTGCCAAGCTCTGCAATACTGCTTCCTGTCGAGTGAACATTACATTTTAAATTACAAGAATCTGTATAGTGCTGTCTGCCATCACTCTGGCAACAAAGTGCTTCTTAAATTTAGATAACCTGTTGTATGTTTTCAAAGCGGTTGCTCCAACTGTATGTATATGACTTCTCATCTTCTCCTCATACACCCTCCTCTTCTCTTGCCCATTCCTACTGGTATACAGGCACTGATCAAACAAATCATCATTCATAGGCAACTTCTTTAACATGACTAAATGCCGCAAAAACCTAATATTTTGTGTGCCCCATCAACCCCTACTAGTTTCCTCCTGTTAAACAAAGAGACTCACAACTTCCGAGCTTTCTTCCAGCCAACACTCCGGGTCTTATCACAGTGACTGTGACTCTCCCTGTTGTATTGAGGGACCACCAATACCTGATCTCCTTCGGTGTTATTCAGCCCAGAAATTCCACATTACCACCAAGACCTTCAACAGACATTGACACAATCTCAACCTCATCTTGTTGCATCTTTTCCACACCAATTTCAGAGCAGATGCGAAGGCTAGCTGATAGATTGAAAAGAATTATACCACTCAATGCCTTTACATGCTCAAACCATGGATGAAAGACACTCTGGCTCAACAAAAATATGAGGTATTCACACAGGCACACCTTACTAACTAGTTTAAAACAATTTAATCATTCCCTACTCAGCTCTGACAACTTACTTCTGGACACATCCTAAGCCATGTGTCATGAGAACTGATATCCTGGAAAACTACTTGAGAAGCAAGTCAACCAGAAACCTTAAGTCACAGACCACAGAATCACAAAATAGTGCCACATGTAAATGTTAGATTGCAGCAACTTTCGTACAACGTTTTACCACCCAATCATGCAATCTGATCAAAGTTAGCATCTAAGATGGATCTCCATTGGACACTTGTCCATCTCAAGCTTTAAAAGGCACCCAACTTTCCATTAACGCTGGCATCCAGATCAGAACAATACTACTGCAGAATTCATCTCCACAATTGCAGAGAACCTGCAGTAGCAAATCCCATGCAAAGGGGTGGAAAGTGTGTGGAATAAGGGAGTTAGTCTTGTCAGTTTGAGAACACCCAAAACCAACTGGTTCTTTTTTCAGGGTTTTCAAACGCTGAAATCTTATAACTTTTTCTCACTGTGTTTATGGTTGGAGATTTATTGTGGCCGAGAGCCGGAGTAACTCCCCTTACGAACACCCTTATATTCGGTGGAGGTGTAGGTGAACAGCTTTCTCCTTTGGGAAACATGCTCTCCACCAGTCCTCTTGACCCTGGTGTAGAAAAGAATGTGCATTTTCACAGTAGGCTCCCTTTTCCCTTTGCGTATTTCTTCGCCATGTAGAATTATCGCACGGGGGAATATGTCAAAAAGTAGAATATCATGGCATATATATAGACATACTTTTACCAGTGCAGAGTCAATCCTTTTTTGTGAATTGGCACCAGTATGCTTGTACATGATCTCTACTAAGCAGACATAGACAAGACCACATGATCAGACAGGATAGCTCTGTGCTGTGCACTACATATGTCTATTGTGTCACTAATATTTACTTAAAGGACATTTTTTAAATAGAAATTAATGGTGAAATGGTAAGGACTTGAACACATAAAAGATATCCATAACTATGGTTTTAAAAAAGCAAGAACTGATGCAGTTCAGTATTTTTAAGACTTCTTTTTGCAGGTGTTGAAGTATGTTGGTGTTGCAAATTTAACTGATCTTGAAACCTGTTTATTATTTAAAAAATATACAGGGCCATTGGAAATATGTGGCGTGGAAGCACCAAATTATGGGGCAAGGTTGACTAAATTATGTGGCAACAAAAGCCAAATTATGTGGCACATCTTTTGATTATATTTCTTTATTATTTTGTAATTTGCACACATTGTAATACTGTCTGGGCAAAGAAGTCATCTCATTAGTGCCAGTTTAACAACCAAACACAGAAATAGGCAACCAAAAGATGAGTAATTTACTTTTGTGAAGGGACTTTCAATGGGAGCAGACACATTTTGTCACATTTTTTGTAACTTTTAATCCATTTGAGCAAGAAACAAATCTTGTTTTGCTACAATCTGCAGATTATGCAGCAGATGCCGGATGTTGCAGTAAATGCGCACAAATCCATTATTATCCAAAAAACACTGCAACCGCTGAATCTCATAACTGCAGGGGCCTTATATATACACAATCAGGCTTCTATGTAGTTGTTGTTACAACATATTAAACGGTTTAGCTGCCCTGTAAATGCTGAAAATCTTCCATAGTAATGTTCAACTGGAATGTTGCCTTGCCTTCGGGTTATGCACTTTCTAAGCAAGATAGATTAGGCAGTAGAGGGGGCGGCATTGCCATTATCTACAAAGTTGGCCTTAAGGTGCAGTCTGAAGCAGTGGTTGACCTCCAGGCCGAAGCAATGCAATGTTGTGTTAGGCTCAGGGATGAGACCGCACTTCGTGGCCTACTGGTTTATTAGCCGCCGGGCTCTAGAGCTGCTTTTCCAACATCTCTTATGTCCTACATGGAATCCTGTATTAACTACGATTTTTTTTAACAATTCTAGGTGATTTCAATCATCACTTGGAGTTGGTCACTAACTCAGATACGGGTAGACTTCTGGATCTTATGGAAGCACACGGCTTGCATCAGTTAGTGTCTGAACCAACACATCAAGTGGGCCATATTTTAGATTGGCTTTTTTTCTAACCACCTGGCTTTCTTACTGGGTGGTGTAGAGGCACTCCTTTGGGCGGACCACAAAGCAGTACTCTTTGAGGTTAGAGCCAGGGAACCGGGGAGGTGCTCTTCTCATAAAGCTACTAATGTGACTTTCCGTCGCTGGAGTAAGATAACAAGTAATGGCCTAGAAGCTGCTCTTGACCATTCCCCTCCAATTCTAGATAAGGATAATGAAGTCGCTGCTATTCAGTTTAATGATTGGATTCGAAGAGCGGTAAATTGTGTTGCCCCTGAGCAGACCGCTATAGCAAATAGGTGCCCTTCAGGGACACCGTGGTATGGCCCTCATCATAAACAACTAAAAGTTGAATGCAGAAGGTTCGAGCGTCTTCGGAGAGTGGATTATAGTAGGATTAGTAAAGATGCGTATAATCAGGCCTTGAATAGATATAAGGAGGCCATTCTGGCTGCTAAGAGTGTGTATTTTACCTCAAAAATCCAGGAAGCTGGAAACTCTGCAAAAGAGCTGTTTAAATCTGTGTCTCTCTTGACTAAACCTCAGCAGGGTAACGTGTTTAAACCTGACCAGTCGTTCTGCAATCAGCTGGCAGTTTTCTTCCAGAATAAGGTGCAAACAATATATGATGATTTGGCTTACTCATCAAGTTCTCTGTTGGGTACATATCAACCAACCCCGGAGGAGGAGATAGTGCCATGTAAATTGCTATGTTTTAACCCTCTATCAGAAGATGTGGTAACAAATATTTTAAAATCTATTAAATCAGGTTCGTCCTGCGACCCTTGCCCACCGGCCATTATGCACCTGGCGGCGGACAGGATTAGCAAGACCCTTACCTCTTTTAATAATCAAGTTCAGACATCCAGCATATACCCTGTAGCTTGGAAGACAGCTAGTATAAGGCCGATCCTGAAGAAACCCACCTTGGAGCCTACTGAATGTAGAAATTATCGGCCAATCTCGGGTCTGCCATTAATAGCCTGATCCTGTAAAAATCGATTAATAAAACGTTAACTGAATACATGGACAGTAATAAGCTACTGGATCCATCCCAGCACAGTTTTCGCCCTAGACACTCCACTGAATCTGCCCTGATTGCTGCAGCTGAGGGGATACAGACAGTAGTCGATGGGGGGAGGGCTATTCTTGTTCTCCTGGATTTGTCGGCCGCATTCGACACCGTGAATCACGTGGTGTTGGTGCGGCGACAACAGGAGATTGGAATCAATGGGCGGGCTCTTGCCCTCCTCTCCTCGTTTATAGAAATAGTAAACAAAGTCGGAACTGAAAGGGTCTACAATCGAATAGTTTTAATCTGCCTTGCGGGGTTCCGCAAGGTTCAGCTTTGTCCCCAACATTGTTTAATGTTTATGTGAAGCCGCTGGCCAGGCTTGTAAGGAAGCATGGCTTTACCCTTGTGTCGTATGCGGGCGACTCTCAGCTGGTGGTATCCATCTCAGACAAGCCGGAGCTAACAGCGGAAGGTTTCCACGCTTGTCTGAAGGACGTCATGGAATGGATAAGCTAGAGTTTTCTGAAAATTAATACTGAGAAAACAGAAGTGATTGAATTTGGGAATGGATCACCGATCTGGAGCAATCGGGGGTGGCCGTTGGAGGCCGGGGAATGCCCTTTACCAGTAAAGAAAGTTAGGAATCTTGGGGTCATCTTTGATGACAAACTGAATATGTCAGCTCAGATGAATAGCCTATCAGCTAGTTTTTTTCTTACTCAAGACCCTGCGTAAAATCTTCCCTTTCATTCCCCTGGCACTTCAAAAAACAGTTATGGCCGCCCTTTTTATGTCCAGACTGGACTATTGCAATGCAATGTTTTTGGGCATCGATAAGCATCAGATTAGCAAACTTTAATCACTGCAGAATACTGCTGTTCGAGAGATTTTAAAGCTTCCGAAGGGCCATCCCACTACTCAGGGTAGACGGGCACTACACTGGCACCCCGTTCAGCAGAGAATTGAGTTCAAGGCACTCTGCTTGGTGCACAAATCATGGTATGGGGGCGGTTCAGAGGACTGTCAGAACATGTTCAGGCTTTACACCCCCTCGCGAGACCTATGGTCGGCCAATCTCGGCTTGATTTGTATTCCTAGGTACAGACGTGCTAGATGGGGGGCCGTCTACTTTCTAGCTGTGCGGCCCAAATGTGGAACAAGCTGCAGTTGGCCCTGAGACTTCAGTCGAACATTTAATTGTTTAGGAAACTCTAAAAATCCCGGCTGTTCAATGCTGGGTAGGCATCAGCCTATCTCTTTGCTTTGCTCCACTTACGCACTTCAGCGCAAAGACGCCTCAGCATTCGAGCGCTTTGTAAGCATTTTTATAACATAACATAACATATTTTATCAAGGTCAGAAGGGTGAAAGGCTGACAAGACTTCCCCGGAAGTCATACTCATGTAGATCTCTTGAGAAGACACTGTGCCTATGCGAATGCAGATGTAAATTTGTTACACATTTTCTAATTGCATTTATATCGAATTGCATAGCCATGACAATGGATAAAGTAGAATGAAAATAGAACATTCTTAACCAATTTTAGAAGTTTATGTTTCTTTTACACTTCTGGAGCACTACACATTATGAGTCGCCTTTTTGCACAAAGAAATACAAATACTAATAATAATTGTTTTGTGATGTAATGAGGAACTAATTTCATATTCATTTTCTCATGAACCAAAAATCCTTCTAGCAAGCCACTCTCTTTGACTTTTGTATTCTTAGCTGTATTGTATACCTTTAGTTTTTCTCGCTGATGTAGTGTTGCAGAGTTTCCCTGTGCACATTTGTGAATGAGGCAGGATCTGATAATAGCAGCTTTTGTCTCATCTGCTGCTTCCACTCCTGTAACCATAGAGATATTAAGAACTCATGTTTATTCTCCCTATTTTCCATGAAAGGGAAACACTTAGACACAAGGGTGCACAACAGGGATCACCTGGGGCTGTGAAAGAAAAACACAAAAAAAGACTGGTCCAGCCTAAATGTCTGAGGTAGAGCAAGATAAATACTTTATTGTGATTGTCATTACATGTTAGTCCAACAGCCCCAGCCCTACCAGCTCAGTGCACGGGGGCTAGCGGAGGGAGTGCTAAAGGAACATATAACTCTGCAGATGCTAGAGTTTGCAATGCACATCTGCAGTAATCTAGTGAGCACTATTACAGCTCTGTGCTCTGTTGTCTTTCCTCAACTGTCACTGAAGGCTGGTGCTGCCACGCCTTCCAAATCACTTCCCTGTAAAGTCACACGCCCTCTCTTTACCACTCCCTGCTGCTGGAGGACTCAGACTGACACTAAACACCTGGGGGCAGATTTACAAGCCACCTGCTTTACCAGCACGTCACTTTTCATGATGTACTGGTGGCACAGATGGCTCCTCCATATTTACAAGGACAGGAAAAGCCACCCTGCGTGACTTTTCCTCTCCTTTTAAATACGGCCCCTTCACACGCAGCACTTTGAGATGAAGGGGCCTTCCATGGGTGTTGTTGTGGGTGTTACCACGCAACATCCATGGAACAAGACTCATCTCCAGATTTACGAGAAATCGTAAATCTGGCGATGCGGCTGAATCCAACGCCACCCTAGAGGTGGCATATCGAGGCGCAAAGAGGAGAAATTTTTTCATTTCTCCTACTTTTTTCCTCTTTGAAATTAAAAGACATTTCTAGAGCGCATGGTTACCCAGCGGCATCCCAGCGCTAACTGCAAGGCAGCTTTGAGTTCGAGAGGAGTTAAGGAATCAAAAATATCTTTAGAAGCTTGCGGAAGGTCAGATAGTTCGGTTTAAGGCAAATCCATGGGGGTAAATTGTTCCACAGTTTAGCTGCATTATATGAGAAGCGACACCCTCCTCGTTGTGATTTCCTTATTTTAGGAACTGTTGCCAGCTGCTTGTTGTCAGATCTTAAAGCCCTAAAGGGGCGATAGGGCTGAATGATAGATCTGGTAATCAATGGGCCTTTGCTTAGTAAGGATGTGTGAGTGAAACACATCGCCTTCAATTGGATTCTTTCTTGAATCGGTAGCCAATGGAGCGAAGTAAGTGCAGGTTTGACTGATGTGCGTTTGGAAGAATTAGTAAGCAGTAGTGCTGCACAATTTTGCACAATCTGCCGCTTTATGATAGTAGGAAGAGGAGCTCCTACGTATAGAGCATTAGCGTAGTCCAGGCGAGACAGAATTAGTGCTTGGACCAGCACTCTTCTGGCAGAGAAAGGAAGCAGGGGGAGGATCTGTCTTAGCATTCTTAAGATCCCGTAACACAAAGCTGCCAACTTGCGTGCTTGCTCCTTAAAATCTAAATTGTGATCCACCCACACTCCGAGACTCTTATTTTGAGCTTTAGGGGAGGGAGGTGGGCCAAGACAACTAGGCCAAGAAGGTGTGTATTCTCTGTGTGGTATGATTACCCAGGAGCATCAGCTCTGTCTTAGCTCCAATAAATTTCAGACATGAGCTGTCCTTCAAGCTAGAGACCTTTTCCAAGCATGATGCCAGGCCTGAGGCTGAGTTGTCCGCTTTACTAAGCGACACCACTAACTGAGTGTCATCAGCATAAGTGATGATCTGGATACCAAAGGGTGTTACTATTTCCGCCAAGGAACTCATATATACGTTAAATAGAGTGGGGCTCAGGGACGAGCCCTGAGGAACCCCACATCTAAGATGCATTGGCTTCAAGGTAAATTCCTCTTCAAAGACTACAAAGGATCGATCCTCTATAAAGGATTGTAGCCACTTTAGTGCTGGGCCAGCATTTCCAACAATCTTGAGTCTTTGGATTAGCAGCTGGTGGTTAACCGTGTCAAAGGCTGCGCTGAGATTAAGCAGAATGAGTGCAGTGCAGCCTCCTCCATTCTGAATTTCTCTTAGTTCTTCCACCACTGTCACAAGTACAGTTTCAGTGCCTTGCTGAGGTCTGAATCCTGTCTGTCTGGGGTTAAGACAGTTATTGTTTTCTAGGAAGGTTGAGGTTATGGTTTAAGTAATTCTCAGCCATTTTTCCTATTCTTGGAAGCAAAGAGATCGGGCGGTAATTTGCTAGTACCTCGGGTTCAAGGTAAGGTTTTTGTAAAAGAGCTATGACCATAGCCTGTTCCAAAGGGGAGGTACTAGTCCCTTTTCTAAAGAATTATTGATCACTTCTAGGATTACAGGTGCTACAGTCTCAGAGACTAAATTTAAAATACTTGGGGGGGGTGGCATCAGAGGATGCTCCAGATTTCAGTTGGCTCAAAATCCCCTGAAGTGTGGTCAAATTCAGTGAGGGGATTGCCTCCAGCAGATGGATGGAATAGTTAGATGGAGGTAACGTCTGCGGAGCAGTTGCTACAGAAAAAAGACTTATAAAACATTTGTATTTTATTATTAAAAAATGTGGCAATGGAATTGCAGCATAAAGGAATATCAGCAAAACTAATGGGGGCGCAGGGGGGGTTAAAAGTGATTTAGCAATCTTAGAAATTTCACGAGGGTAATTTGCTGCTGAAGTAATTTTTTTTTCATAATAAAGGGATTTAGCAGCTTGTATTTCAAGTTTATAGGTCCTTATTCCAAGTCTGTATTTCATTGTATTAGCATCTGTAGGATCTTTCCTCCAATTACTCTCTAGCCTCTTACTAGACTGCCTAAGTTCGCGCAGTTTAGGCGTATACCAGAGATTGTTATTGGCTCCCAACTTATTATGAATGTGTTTCTTTGGCAGAGTAATATCAAGTAATGACTCTAGCCATCTATTAAGTGTATCATTGGCAGTTACTTGGTTTGAATCTATAGTGGGAGTAGTGTCTTCCAAAATAGTCGTCCACAATTTGCTTGATAATTTCGCCCAAGCATATGTCCAACGCTTTTTTCTGCTAGAATGGGAGCGTCTTGCTCTGTCCATATAATTGGGATATAGAGAATGATCAGACCAAGGTATTTGGGTGGGATCCTTGACCAGTAGATTGGAAATGTGACCAGTAGATTGGAAATATTAGAAAAAATAGGGTCAAGTAGGTTATGTTATTTGCGATTTATATAGCGCCAAATCACCGACAGGTCTCTTAGTGCTTGGAACCAGGGGAGAAGAACTGCTGACTGAAAGGATGGTGGAGGGTACAGATCATCAAAGAGCTTAGCCTGTGTTTAATGCTTCTTTAAACAGGAGAGTTTTGAGTGATTTCCGAAAGTGAAACAAGTTGGGTTATTTACGGAGATGCTCAGGTAGCTTGTTCCAAAGCTGCGGAACCAGCCCTGAGAAAGATCTCCCACCTTTTGATGAGAGTTTGTACCGAGGGCATGACAGCAGTTGTGCCTCGGAAGAGCGTGATGAGCGCGCAGGGGTATAAACCTCAAGGCGTTCTTTTATGTAGCCCGGTGCTAGGCCGTGTATAGCTTTATGAGCTATGCAGAGGCTCTTAAATTTCACTCTCTGTTTTATAGGAAGCCTTAGCCAATGCAGTTTGTACAACAACAGCGTGGCATGGGCCCGTCTAGGTAATCTGAAGATCAACCTGGCTGCGTCGTTTAGGACTACTTGTAGTCTACTTACCAATGTCTGTGGAAGACCCAGGTAAAGGCCATTCCCGTAATCCAACCTGGAGATTATGATGGCTGAAGCAATCATACGGAGTGTGGAGATAGAAAGAAGGGGGACCAGTTTCCGAAGCTGTCTAATTAGTCCCGTGCACGTACCCACCACAGATGAAATTTGGTTGGCCATTGAGAGTTCGTGATCAATTTTTATGCCAAGATTTTTAACGGTTTAGCTTGGTCTAGGGGTAGGACCTAGGTACGGGGGCCAGAACAGATCACTCCAGGGAGATTCAGTTGCAGGGATGACCAGGACCTCTGTTTTGTCTGGGTTAATTTTTAGTGAGTTGGTAGTCATCCAACTCACGATAAAATTGAGGATGTTTTGGGCTTGGGTCTGTACAGATACTGTGTTGTCGATGCTGAGTAACAGCTGGGTATCGTCCGCATAATTAAAGATTTTGCAGCCCATATTTGCAAGAGCTGTTATTAATGGTTGCAAGTAGACATTAAAGAGGAGTGGGGACAGCGTGGATCCCTGAGGGACTCCGCAGTCGAGCGGACCTAGGTCAGATGTTGCATCACCCAGTTGGATCCTTTGCGACCTACCAGACAGAAAGGATTCAAGCCATTGGTGGGCTAGGTCTTGAATGCCTAAGGTAGTAAGTCTCTCCCGTAGAAGAGTATGGCTGACAGTATCAAATGCCGCTGATAGATCTAATAATATCAGGGCGCAGGGTCTTTTACTGGCAGCCATAACTTTAAGCTCATCAAGCACTGCGAGCATGACCTGCTCAGTGTTATGATGTGCTCGGAACTCAGCTTGGCGTCCCTGGAGAAGGTGGTTAACCTCCAGGAACGATGAAAGTGTTTTCAGGACATGCTGTTCTAGGACTTTGGCCAGAAAAGGTAACTGGGAGATTGGCCTGTAGTTGTTTAAATTGGTCATATCTGCCCCTGGCTTTTTTAGTAGGGGCTTAACTCTCGCGTCTTTGAGGCTGGATGGCAGGTATCCGTCTCTAGAGAGTTGTTTAGCAGGGAGATCACGTGCCCCTCTAGACCCGGGAGGGCCATTTGGAAGATTCCGGGGGGCATGGATCTGATGGGGAACCTGTTTTAATTCGGTTCATGAGCATCCTAAGGGAAGCTATGTCCAGTTTTGGGAAACTAGAGAGTGGACGGTCAGAAAGGGAAATTTGAGGACACAGCGGTTGAGAATACCTAGTAGGGGTGTTATTGATGTCTGAAAGAATAATCCTAAAGTTTTTTAAGGAAGAAAGATTGAAAAGTATTACAGTCAATAAGGGTTTCTACTGATGTATCATCTATTTTTTTGCTGAGCTCAGTCAGAATTTTAAAAGTTTCTTTCTGTTTATTTCCAGCATTATTTATTCAGGCTTCATAATATTCAGCTTTAGTTGTCAAGATTCATTTTTTGTAGGAATTGAGCGATGACTTATAATTTTCTTGATCTGCGGGGATGTATGTCGTTACAACGCATACTTTTACAACGCATACCTTTACAAAGCATTTTTTACATTGCAACATCCATTACAATGCATTCCATTACAACGCATGCCATTACAACGAATTCTTTGAAACTACATTTACAACGCATTCCACTACAACGCATACTACATTTACAACCCATACCATTACAACGCATACCATTACAATGCATGTATGGTAAGTATTGGATAGTGTAGGGGTAAACATTACTATTCTAACTCCAGGGGGTGCAGCAGTAGGGTAAGTGTTGGATAGTGTAGGGGTAAAAATTACTATTCTAACTCCAGGGGGTGCAACAGTAGGGTAAGTATTGAATAGTGTAGGGGTAAAAATTACTATTCTATCTCCAGGGGGTGCAACAGTAGGGTAAGTGTTGGATAGTGTAGGTATGCGTTGTAATGGTATGCATTGTAATGACTGCATTGTAATGACATGCGTTGTAGTGGTATGCGTTGTAGTGACATGCGTTGTAATGGTTGCGTTGTAATGGTATGCGTTGTAATGGATGTTGCGTTGTAAAAGTTTTGTTGTAAAGGTAGTGCGTTGTAAAAGTTGCGTTGTAAGTGTTGTTTCCCATCTGCGGGGTAATTGGTTTTGCGCCACCGTCTTTCTGTATGGTGAAGCTTTCTTTTGGATTCTCTCAGTGAGGAGTTAAATCAGGGGGCCCCTTTTGCTTCTTCTTTGATCTTATGTTTCCATTCGGGTGATAACTGGTCGATAACCGAGCATAGATTTTTAGTGAATGCTTCACATTCTTGATCTAAATTCCTTAGTTTACTAGTAGGCGGGGTATAAGTAAGGAGAAGGCCTGTCAAGGTTACTGGATCACTTTTTTTCCATTGGAGTACCATTTTCCATATTTGGGGTGAGTGAGTCAGGTGGCCTTTTATTGGAATACAACAATTTATTAAGGAATGATCAGACCATAGGCACGGTACAATATCTGTGAGAGTAACCTCCGGGTGGGTGTTCCAAACAAGGTCCAGGGTGTGACCTTTAATATGTGTGGGAACCTCTACTAGTTGTTGAAAACCTTATGTGGTCATAAGAATCTCCAGCTGTACAGCTGCCGTATCTTTAGTTTTTTTTATCCCAGTGTACGTTAAAATCCCCCACTACTGAAACTCCCTGATAGCGTGTACGAATGTCAGAGATGATGGTTGTGAAAAGATCGTTGAACTGCGGGGTTGATTTTGGGGGGTGATATACCGTCAAAAGAGTGAGACAGGAATTGTTAAAGGTAATTTTTACCCCCAGTATGTCAGCTGAATCAACGTCTCTCTGCCATTATTTTAGCGAGTCAGTTGTTTTTTAAAGAGAATTGCCACACCCCTCCTCTGATGTTGTCACTACGATTATGCCACATGGCGTCATATTCTTGTGGAAGGGAAGCAATGATATCTGGTATTGAGCTTTCTCCTAGCCAAGTTTTTGTAAGCGCCAGTATGTCTATGTCCTCATCCTGGAGAAGAGAGAAGATGTCCAGGTGGTGTTTTTGTAGGGATCGTGTATTCAAGGTTGTGACTTTTAGTTCAGTCTGAGTTTTGGTAGCTGAGCTGGTTTTATGTTCGGTGGATTTTTGGGAGGATGGATGGAGGCAGTTTTGTTGAGTATTTAATTCCTTTATTTTACTGAGTCTAGCCTTACTGATGGTATAGGTTATGGAATCGAGTGAGTGTAACTCTTTAGCTGAATACTCCAATCGTTGAACAGGGAACCTGGCCACTGGGCCCGGTCGTGCGCGGACAGGCGCAGACGGGCGCAGACGGGCTTGCCTTTGGTGCACCTTCGGTGAGCCTTCGGTGCGCCCGCTTCGCGTGTCCGCTGAGCGTCCACTGGTGTATCGATCTAAATAGGGATCGAAGCGGAAACTCGGCTCCGCCTCCTTTGGCCGGAAGTGCAGAGCTGGGTCAGTCTGCTGCTAACAAGCACTACACTCAAACAGCTAGTGCTGCGGGGACCGAGGCGGTTAGCAGGCAGAGTGCATATGCAATTGCAGGTAGGATTACAGTTTAAAAAGCCTTAATCGCTAAAAATACACTTTAAAATTAGTGCAGAGATGCGCTTTCCAATGTCAAATGTTAGCCCAATTAACTCAGTGTGACCGCGCTTGAGGTCAGGCAGCCGCCTACTCACCACAGTCCCTTCAGCGCCCACTGGCCCAGCGATCTAAATAGGGATCGAAGCAGAAACGCGGCTCTGCCCCCTTTGGCCAGAAGTGCAGCACGGGGTCAGTCTGCATGCTAAGACCCCCTCCACTCAAACAGCTAGTACTGCGGGGACCGAGGCGGTTAGCAGGCAGAGTGCATATGCAACTGCAGGTAGGATTACAGTTTAAAAAGCCTTAATAGCTAAAAATAAACTTTAAAATCAGTGCAAGGACGCGCTTTCCAATGTCAAGCGTTAGCCCAATTAACTCAGTGTGACGGCGCGTGAGGTCAGGCCGCCTCCTCACTGCAGTCCCTTTAGGTGGCCTTTACTGTGGGTGAATCTCCTAACTAATTGTATGAGTTGGAGCATCTCCAACCCTTTAATTACGTCCAGAGCAGATGAAAGTGAGGCATCATCAAAATGTAAATACAAATGATCAAGAAGAGTAAAATTGGGGAGAGAGCTAGCCAATTCAGCTACAGCATCAGGAAGCTCTTTGCAAAAATTGCCCAAAGGGCCTGGGGGGCAGTCCACCAAAATACCTGAAAGGGTACTGACATGGGATGTACTGATGGTGAAAAAAGAACTTTCACAATGCTGCAGAGGATTCGAGGTAGTGCGGCAACTGAATTTATTTTTGTAGATAATGGCTATTCTGCCTCCTCTCCCTGTTTCCCTATCCAGCCTCTGTATTGCGTAACCCTGGGGAAGGGCTTGAACAATAGCTGGGCCAGCATCTGCATTCAACCATGTCTCTGTCAGAAATAATATGTCAGGGCTTTCTTTTTCTAACAGTAGATGGATTTCTACTGCATTCTGCAGCATGCATTGAAAGAGGAAAATGTCTGTAGTGATTGTTTTTGTGCAGGAAGGCACACCTTCTTACACAAAAACAATCTCCCCATGATGCAGGCATCCTTGCACAATGGTGCAAGGGTGCCTGCGCAAGCGCATGGCTGCAGTTTGTGCGCCAGCGCAGGGGGAAGCAAAGAGATGTAACATATTCTTGTAAATATGTTGCATCCTTGTGCTTCAGAAGTGCTACAGCATGCTGCAGCCAAAGGGCTTACGGTGAAATGCTGCAGCACTTCCTTGTAGATCTGCCCCCTGGTATCCACAGGGCCATGCTAGTCACGGCGCTGCTTGTGTGAGAGTTTGCCACATGGAAATAAAACAATCACAAGGCATTTCTGGACTGTGAAATACCCAAGGATCAAGAGCCACATGATGTCAAGGGACTGAGAGGCCCAAGCCTGCTGCAGATACAATGTATCTAACCAGAAATAAAGGACTGTGCCTGTTGAACCAGGGTCACCCTAGAAACAAGTGAGCTCTTTTCTCCTTGCCCAGCTTGCAGGCCATCATGATGTGAATTGTATCGCAGGCACAACCTCAGCAGTGCAATCAATTGCTGCGCACACTGGCTGCTTTTATGCCACCAGAGCTCTTGGCAAGGCTGAGAAACAGTAAGGGAAGCCAGGGGTCACAAAGGGTGGTGTAGGGGTCACAGTTGCGACCCCTGGAGACCCCTAATTGACATCCATGTAGCCATTTCAAGTGAACACTGTTTAAATTAATGAATAATAAATGTAAATTGAGATGACACAAGTTACCTCTTGAACCACAATGGCTTAAAAAGCGTCTGAAAATTGCACTCGGTCTCAATAAGAGAATATTTCCAGTTATGATAAGACACTAATGAAATTGCTCTTGCAAACATTTTAATACACCAAACAAAGGTAAATAGAAAACCCCATAGTGACGTTTTTAGAATGAATAATAGGCACGAAAAAATCTAAAGTTCTGCACTCTTCATTTTAAAATTATCTTATATTGTTCATTGGAGCTTGGTGGCATGGTGTGTGTTGATGCTTGTTAGGCTTAACGATACAATAGTCTTGCAACACCTCAAAGATAGTTTTTGGATTCACAATAATAAATCCATAGCTCAGTTCTCGTAGAGTGACAAAGAGCAGTCAGGCTTTACTAGAGGAACATCGTAAAGCATTTCAGAGTACCAACATGGACAATAAGCAATTGACACAACTCAATAGAAATCCAACACCAATTTAAAAAAATAATAAAGCAGCCGATTTTTATAATAATTTAGACACCAAAATGAACAAGATCAGATACCTATAATGGTAGTTCTGGATTTTAGATAAAAACATAAATCGCAGCAATTCATTACTATACAAATTCCCTTCTAATCATGTTTGGGTTCCGGAGTAGCGTGCTACCAGCTGAAAAGCACTTCAACACCTCATCAGGGGTAGCAAGTGCTATATAAATCCAAACTCTTCCCTTTTCTTTCCATCCACTACCCTTTTGCAATCCAAATAACACACTCACATGTCCACAACTCAAACTAATGTCATATCTCCCTATACTAATTCACCACTAATCCTCTTTCGGTTCTGGAGTGATGTGCTACTCACCGAAAAGTGCTATTACGCCTTGTCAGGGAAAGTAAGCACTATATAAATGCAACTTTAATTACAATTACTGCAGAACTTTTGCATTGGGGTCAATGGAAAATAATGATAGTGATAATCGGTCACTTGAAGGTCGAGTTTCGTGGAAGCCAAGGAGGATAAAGGTGAGGTGGGTACAAGGACCAAGCAACAACTGTCAGTTTGATTTTACGTGGCTCGAGCAGCCCAGGAGAAAAGTTGTCCTGGCTGCCCATGGTGCTGAAGTGGGAGCCACTGAAAAGCTGCTTTTACGCTGTGCTGGTCGGGACAGAGTGCAAAAGGCTGACAAAGAAGCCACTGCTGAAATCCAATGAAGGCTTTGCGGAGTTCCCCTGAGGTGCAGAATTCGTTAGAGTTTTTTTTTTGCTGAACTGATGACCAACAAGCCTTAGCAGTTGTAAACACAGCAAAAAAAACATTTCGACAACCTGAGGTCCGGCGGAACACTGTGGTTGCTTAAAATTTTTTAGAGGGCAGGATTATTGTTTCCACAATACACGGGTCCATCTACTTCTGGCTAATCCCTCAGAGGGCCCGATGGCCAGCAGTTATTTGGTTCTGGCACATTGTCATTTGCTGCGTTTGCAGAAGACTTGTGCCACTAGTACAGGAGAGCATGGTGATGACTTTGGCGCTCAAAGGGATCCCTCTTCCTGTGGGAACTGAGCATTGGTCCAGAGAGAGCTGCGTCCGTGCAGTTCCATGAAGGTTGCCAAAGGTGCATAGTGTCATGCCTTTTGCTTGTGCAGCTCCTTTCGTCACAGACACAGTCTCTTCTTTTGTCTTTTTGTCTTTATTTCAAGTCAGATCAGAGATGAAGTTCTGGTGTCAGGGATAGCCCTTAAACCCTGGATTTTTTATAATGCGGGACTTTTACTCCGCAAAGACATAATTTTTAAAACTTTTACAACGCATATGACTTTATCACGCATGCAATTATAACCCAAATGCATGTGTGGTAAAGTCATATACATTGTAAAAGTACATTATTAGAACATCAAATATATGTTTGTATATTTCTGTATTTATATTGAACAAGGCTCAGGGTTGAGCCGAAACGTTATGGCGACTAGCACGCAAATGTAGGAATAAAGAATTGCACTGGAACTAAGGTCTGTGTCTGGGCTGTTTGGGGCAGGCGCTAGCAGTGGGCAGCCTCGACGGCGAAAACAGAAACTGTGGATATATATAATTATATACACATTTTTTAAATTTAATTAAAACATTTATTCTTTTAAATTGCATTATTTATATTTATTATTTTATTTTATAACCCTTTACACCCTAAAAACGAACCCCACCCTGCTCTCTTTAAATACCCCTGCACCCCAAAATCATAAACCACCCTTACTCCTTAAAATACCCCAACACCCTTAAACACTAACCCATCTTAACCCTATAAATATGCCCTGTACCCCAAAACCCAAACCTATCCATAAACCCTAAAAATACCCCTGTACCTCAAAACCCAAACCTAGCCCTGAACCCATACCCCTGTACCCCAAAACCCAAACCTAGCCCTGAACCCTAACAATACCCCTTTACCCCAAAACCCAAACCTACCCCTGAACCCTAAAATACCCCTGTACCCCAAAACCCAAACCTAGCCCTGAACCCTTAAACTACCCCTGTACCCCAAAACCCAAACCTACCCCTCAACCCTAAAAATACCCCTGTACCCCAAAACCCAAACCTAGCCCTGAACCCTAAAAATAACCCTGTACCCCAAAACCCAAACCTACCCCTGAACCCTAAATTACCCATGTACCCCAAAACACAAACCTAGCCCATAACCCTAAATGTACTCCTGTATCCCAAAACCAAAAGCTAGCCCTGAACCCTTAAAATACCCCTGTACCCCAAAACCCAAACCTACCCCTGAACCCTAAATTACCCCTGTACCCCAAAACCCAAACCTAGCCCATAACCCATACCCCTGTACCCCAAAACCCAAACCTAGCCCTGAACCCTAACAATACCCCTGTACCCCAAAACCCAAACCTACCCCTGAACGCTAAAATACCCCTGCACCCCAAAACCCAAACCTAGCCCTGAACCCTTAAACTACCCCTGTACCCCAAAACCCAAACCTACCCCTCAACCCTAAAAATACCCCTGTACCCCAAAACCCAAACCTAGTCCTGAACCCTAAAAATAACCCTGTACCCCAAAACCCAAACCTACCCCTGAACCCTAAATTACCCCTGTACCCCAAAACACAAACCTAGCCCATAACCCTAAATGTACTCCTGTACCCCAAAACCAAAAGCTAGCCCTGAACCCTTAAAATACCCCTATACCCCAAAACCCAAACCTACCCCTGAACCCTAAAAATACCCCTATACCCCAAAACCCAAACCTACCCCTGAACCCTAAAAATACCCCTTCCACCCCAAAACCCATACCTATCCCTAAACCCTAAAACTACCCCTGTACCCCATAACCCAAAACTATATCTGAACCCTTAAATACCCAAACACCACAAAACAGGTACCTCAGTACCCCAAAACATATACCCTATACCCATACTTACCTTATCCAAACATAAAAAACATGCTTTTACCATTCAATCATAAATGTATGCGTGGTAAAAGCCTATCAAATGTAATGCCATGCGTTATAATGGCATTGGGGAGTCATGGTACTTTCGTAATGAAAGTATGTGGAGTGATGGTATGCGGAAAGAAAGTTGCGGAATAATGGGTGTTTACCCTTCCCCGGTAAGTACATTGGTGGCACGGCGGCCCACATCTCCAGCAACATACTCATATTTTTTCACCACCCATTTGAAAAATGCACAGGTCTCTCTCATTGATGGCCAGCACCAACATACACTTTTAGACACACCTCCGGCAATAAGTTCTAGAATTGCGAACTTTAGAGCTGGTGAGCTACCTTCAAATCTCGGCATCAGCTCAACATCCTGTGATTCCAGGCAAATCGCTTTGTATCCCCGTGCCTACCACAAATGAATGTGTTCTTCTGTAATGTAAATTGTGCTCATGCCATGTTGTTGAGTTCGCGTTATATAATTTTGCAAGGAAAAATAAAGTAGGGAAACTCGAGTTCACACACCACTGAACAAGCACTCTTAAGTGCATCAGCAGTGCACTGTGAATCGGAGTTTCACAGGCCTGTCACAGATAAGAAATGCTATCAAAACGAAATCCTACAAACTAATATACTACTGGCCGGCAGCAATTCATACCCGGACAACGTCGGGACGGGCTGCTAGTAAAAATAATAAAGCTGCAGGGTCCACCGATCTCTACAGCGCAGTGGCATAGCTGGGCCTTTGGCTGTCCATGGCAGTCCCTGCATTTGCCATTTGCTGTCCAGGGGCGGCCACATGTTATAGCTGGGGGTTCTGGCAATTCCTGCGTTTGCCACCCAGCGATGGCCACAGGTAAAAGGGGAAGAGGCCACCGCCCCCAAATCTCATGCCACCTAGGGCAGACTGCCCGCCCATCACCTCCCTCTTGCTAAGCCAATTCTACAGCATGAGGTGACCTGGAAATACATCGGATCTGGCACATATTTTTACAAATAAAACACTAGTCTACAGCTGTAAGTGAATATAGTGAGGTGAGGTCCCGAGGAAGTGGAAGCAAGCTTTTGCCCTTCCGCTTTAGAAGAAGCCATCAGCAGATCCGGGATCATTGGACAACCTGCTTCCCATTTCAGTCCTGTCTTATTTTTTCAAAATAGCAGAGAAGAGGGCGAATGCTCAATTGGTTGCGCATATAAAAAAGCACAACCTATTCCATCCAAAGCAATCAGGCTTTATAGCCATGTATTCCACTGAGTTGGCATTACTCCTTGCCACAGAGACATTACGCAGGCAGGCTGATGAGGAGCAGACTGTACCTTTGGTCCTGCTGGACCTCTGCACAGCCTTTGACATGTTATCCCACAAGCTGCTTTTGCAGCGACTCAGGTCAGGTGGGCTCGGGGAAGCTGCCCTTAAATGGATGACCTCCTTTTTACAGAAGCACAGCTTTCAGGTCACACAACGCCCACACATGTCAAAAACGCATTCCACTCTCACAAGGAGTTCTCCAGGGCTCAATTCTGAGCCTGACTCTTTTTAATCTTTACATTGAACCCCTTGCGGGGATCGTGGAAAAACACAAGGTCACCATAGTGTCATATGCTGATGAAACACACCACATTGTATCTCTATCTCACAACTCAGAGCACACGTTGACCCAGTTTTCCTCCTGCCTGAAGGACCTCGCTTCTTGGATGTTTAACAACTGCCTGAAGCTGAATGGCAGTACAACTGAGCTCATAGTGGTTGGGAAACACCCTCCATCTGGAGCTCAGCATGGTGGCCTCAGATGATAGGTCCTACACCTACTCCCAAAGAGGAAGTTAATAATCTAGGAATCTGGCTTGACCCCAAA
The DNA here is from genome assembly GCF_964263255.1 of Lissotriton vulgaris. Lineage (NCBI taxonomy): Eukaryota > Metazoa > Chordata > Amphibia > Caudata > Salamandridae > Lissotriton > Lissotriton vulgaris. The sequence goes on along the minus strand of NC_141691.1, from coordinate 1,308,846,206 downwards.
CTTTCATTCGAAACCCATACTAGGAAGGTCACAGGGAAATGTTTTGGGAATCTCAAAATGCTAAGAAAAACTCTGGATGTTCTACCAATCTCAGCCAGGAAAACCTTGGTCCACACTCTTGTTACAGAGTAGTTAGACTACGGTAACCTCGTATACCTCGGAGCAATGAAAAAAAGCCTACACAGGCTGCAACAAATTCTGAATGCAGTAGCCAGGCTAGTTCTTAATCTGCCAAAAAGAGATTTCTCTGAGAAATCCATTAATGCCTTACACTGGCTGCCCGTTAATAAAATAATTATTTTTAAAGACCTATACTTTTGCCACAGGATACTGCAAGGTAAGGGACCTTGTTACCTAAATGATCATCTCACCCCTTACAACCTGACTAGTCACCTGGGATCAACGGGGTAAACCAGCTCAAAGTCCCAAAAATTTAAAGAGCAAGAATGGGTGCATGCTCTTTTGGCTATCTGGCAGCCAAGAACTGGAACATATTACCTTCAACACTCCGAGCTGAGCCATCTGAAACAGCCTTCAGGAAAGGATTGAAAACTTGGCTCTTTCATCTGTGAGCTCCTGGGTGCTCAACCGCCCTACGGTTCAGTTTTGTCACCCTGTCTCCAACCTTCATTACTGATCTCACTGTAGCAGTTCCAAGCGCTTTATAAATGTTTTTATCATCATTAATATTAATATCGGATCTATCCAAAGATAGTATTGAAAACGAATGTCTGACAAAATATCGAAAGACATAATATCAAGGTACAAAATTATCGGAGCATTAATATCGTTGTCAAGAATATCGACATCCTATCTACAACAAGGTAAGTACAAACATATCGAGAAAAAAATATCATTTTTTTAAAAAGATAGTTTTTTTATGGAAAAAAAAGTAAAATAAATTAAATAATACTTAAAAATATAATAAACATAGTTAAAAATATTTTATAATATTTACATTTAATAAGTAATATACATAATTTAATAAATATTAATTAAACATATACATATAATATATGATGTATATACTTACCTAATAATCTTTTTTAATAATTATTTTAATAAGTTATAAATAATTAAAAATATCATAAATTACAAATTCATCTATAAACATAAAATGGTAACATAAATAAAAATTAAATAATTATGCAAAACAAATTAAAAAAATTAAATTTACTTTTAATATTTTTTACATTCATTATATACTACATTAGCTAAAGCTATATAAAGTATATTAAATAACAGAGGGACTAACAGTGACGGCTGGTGACATTTGAAATTGGCGGGGCGTAAAACTGGCGGTGGAGAAAAATCCATATCTTATTGTCCTGTATTCGCACCCGCTCTCCACTCAAGGCTGACATAACAAAAGCTGTATAATGTCCCCGCGTTATGCGCGACACCTTCAACCAGTCTATTTCAGTCAACAGCACAGCATGCTTGATTTTTTTATTTTATATTTTGTGTCTTAACAATAAATGACACCGGTGAAAAGGCAGAACCCTGCAGCCAGGGGCGACGCATATCACTGCTGTGGGCATGAGTTTTAATTCCGGATGCAGGCTGGCTGCGCCCAGCACAGGGTATTAGTCTAGAGGAATGTGTAATCTGGATAAACAGCCTTTTCGTGCTCCTCACCGTTAAGGTGCCCGTGGTAATTGTGGTATGTCATCTTGCGGTTCATAAAGTGGTTTTTATTCAATGAATAATAATGTCTTTGAAAGGATGGGGCTATATGTTCCGCTGCAACATTAAATCACGTCGAAGAGCTCGCAGTACACTTATTTGTTTACAGAATTAGCCGGTAGCGCTGCAGTGACACAGACGTCTGCCAAGTTACTTCCCCTCAGTTTCCCCACCCACGCCACCCCGCCATGGAGCCGAATAGAGAGCGGTCCTGTAATGTTAGCCCGCACTGTTCAGACTTCTTTGTAATCAGGTGCACTGATCTGCATAATTACTTTTCTCAGGGTACTTGTTAAGGAGTGGTCGAACTACATTAAAAATACAGTATGCCAAAGCCACTCAGTCTCAGTTGCCAATCGGACCAAACATTGCAACTAAATCTCCAAAACCGACCCCAGTCCCCCGCTGTGGCACAAAACAATCAATCGACCTCCCCCAATGAGGACCAGCAACACCATGAGTAGGGTCTGCAGATGCACTGGTCCCGCGGGACCCACCTTGGCTTCATCAAACACACCAACAGGTTCCGTTGTGCCCTCTCAGTCAAAGGGCGCACTTGGTCAGCCAAGGCAGCGACCTAATGTCCCCGTGGTACTTCGGTGTCCTACCTCACCCCTCTCCATGGGAGACATGAGCTCCCAGGCAAATTCCAAACGGTCCGGAACAAGCGCTGAGAGGCCGAGCTCAAAGCATCCAAGGCTCAGGTAGGACTTGCCAGAGGGAGGATTGCAAACGTGTGGCAAATATTAACACAGTAAATGGCGACATGGTAGGCACACTGGCACATTTTGGATTTCATTTTCAATGAGAGTTGGTGTAATAAACCGGGGCTCAAAGTAAAGACTGCAAAATGCCCTTGCCTGTTGTAATACTCTGCCCGAGCAGGACGCAGCCCCCACATCGGAACAGGCAGACAGCGCGCCGACCAACCACACTCCGCTGACTAAGTCAACGTTCATGACCTGTATAGATATCCCAGGCCACCGAAAATCAACACACCAAATAGTTACCCGCTCTTCAGCAACAGGCCGCTCCTTGCCTGTAAAACACCACCACAACCGGATGGACGCAGCCCCACGCTCGGTCCTAAATCCATCCAGCCATAATAGAGCATTTGCTCCTTTTCACTGGTAGCCTGGCAGGCACAGCCCTAATCACTCGTCTTGAACTGACTACACGCTGCGCTGCTTTCTGTCATTGCCGCTTTGATTAGATTATCGCTGCATGACTCGTTGAATATCTGCCCTGAAATTTATTTTCCACATGTGGCAAGATTAACTCCGACTTCGCTCTGTATCCACATTGTATCCTAAGGAAAGTGCACTGCATTCTGCCACTGCCGCCTTGATTAGATTATCGCCCCATGGCTGTTTGAATATCTGCCCTGAAACTACTTTTCCACGTGTGGAAAGACTAGATACGACTTCACTCTGTATCCATAGTAGATTGGTTTCTGATTTGGAGTCGAGATTTAATTCATTATATTAATGATTCACAGTCTATCAGGCGAGGCTATACTTCAAAAAGCTACCTTTAACACAGTGAAACCTACAATTCGTATTTAACGCTAAGAAGGTGCAGAATACATCGAATAGATTACAATATCTCTATACAGATTACAATTGACAGCAGTCCTGAGGATGGTTTCTACAATTAACTCTTAGGAAACCGAAACGTCGACCGTACATCTTATCCCTGTCTTGTTTTATTCAATGTGATTGGGGATAGGTGTTTTCTAGGTTCTGTTGAGTCACGTATTAATTTACTTATGTGTGTACCCACAGGCCTAATTTTTGTTTGGTCACTTATCTGTATATGAAGTTATTCATCCAAATGATCTTTTGATAAAACTATATTTTTCTAATACACCATGTGTTTTTGTTTGTATGTTGTGTCTTGATAAAATAGAGTTTCTATATGGAATTAGAATTCTACAGTATTCGATTGGTTCCTAATAAGGATGATTAATTCATCCTTCTAAAGTCAATTTAAGTTACTAAATACGTACAAAATAAATCCCCTTAAAGGCATCTTTACCTTTTCACTCTAATCAAATCAGGACCAGTTCCTGTGGCCTGTGACATTATGAAACATTTCCATCCAGCATAAAAGTACATGTGATCCTTATCTATGACAGCATTGGCAGACACAACCGAATCTACTTCAAAGGTCCGGGCTCCGGACCAAGTGCTGCCCTTCATACTGCATAAATATAAAAAACTTACCTTGGCTTCCCCCGCTGACTCCCGACTCGAGTCCCGAGACTGCAGACTCCGGCCGTCCTGGATTTTGAATGCCGCCGAGCGCCGCTGCATCTGACGTGGTGTGGGGTCTCATCACTGAAGGCTGCAGGCAGCCTACCTCCCCTCCATGGCAGCCGGCGCTGATTGGTTCGGCCGGCTGCCCTAACCGCGTCATTTCTCCTAGTCTGCATCCTGCAGAACAGAGAGTGGGAGGAGGCTTGGGGGAGCAGCTTGCCCACTGTTGCTAATACTGTCTGTTTGGACAGCCTCTCAGGCTGTCCAAACAGTCAGTATTACCAATAGTGGGCAATCCACTCCCCCAAGCCACTCCCCCCTGCCCTGAGGCTCGAGTAACCAGGAAGTTCTGCTGACTGCTTTCTCGCCGTGCGAGAAGGGCAGGCAGAACAAATGGTAGTTATAAATAAATAACTACCATTTGTTTCTGCCTTCTTCTCGCACGGCGAGAAAGCAGGGGGGGCGGCGCCCAAACGCCCCATGGAAGAACCACCACTGGGGACTAAAATACTAATTTAACTCCCAAAAAAACAACAGTAAGTAAAATGTTGGGGAAAGTGTTGGATAGCGTTGGGTGTAAAAATTACTATTCCGACTCCGGTGAGTGCAACAATAGGGAAAATGTTGGAAGGCGTATGGGTAAAAATTACTATTCCCACTCCAAAGAGTGCAACGGTAGGGAAAGTGTTGGATAGCACAGGGGTAAAAATGAGTATTCCCACTCCTGAGAGTGCAACAGTAGGGAAAGTGTTGGATAGCATTGGGTGTGAAAATTACTATTCCCACACCAGAGAGTGCAACAGTAGGGAAAGTGTTGGATAGCGTAGGGATAAAAATTATCATTCCCACTCCAGTGAGTGCAACAGTAGGGAAAGTGTTGGATAGCGTAGGGGTAAAAATTATCATTCCCACTCCAGAGAGTGCAACATTAGGGAAAGTGTTGGATAGCGTAGGGGTAAAAATTACTATTTCCACTCCAGAGAGTGCAACAGTAGGTAAAGTGTTGGATAGCGTAGGGGTAAAAATTACTATTCCCACTCCAGAGAGTGCAACAGTAGGGAAAGTGTTGGATAGCGTTGGGGTAAAAATTACCATCCCCACTCCAGTGAGTGCAACAGTAGGGAAAGTGTTGGATAGCGTAGGGGTAAAAATTACTATTCCCACTCCAGAGAGTGCAACAGTAGGGAAAGTGTTGGACAGCGTAGGGGTAAAAATTACCATTCCCACTCCAGAGAGTGCAAGAGTAGGGAAAATGTTGGATAGCCTAGAAGTTAAAAATAACATACTTATAAATACATTATTATTTTAAAATATTTAAAAAAGTAATTATTAAATAAATCTAAACTATTTACAAATACCAAGGGAGATCCTATGGCAAAAGATGGCCAATTGGGGCATACCATCGAAGTTGCTACAGGCCATTATAAACCTATATACCTGGGTTAAGATAAAAATAGGCAATGGTGACAGAACAACAGCAAAAATCCACACCCACGTTGGTCTTAAGCAGGGATGCGTATTGGCCCTTACCCTCCTCAACATCTGCATCACAGACCTTGATAAGTGTGTCTCGGAGATACAAAGTGACCCTCCAAAGCTAGCTCACCATAAAATAAGGACCATACTGTACGCAGATGATATCGTAATTTGCAGCCAGACCCCTTTGTGTCTACAACGTTCCATCACAAGGTTGCACGAATACATCAGCGCACATGGGTTGCAATTTAACTATAACAAAATGAAGATCGTCTGCTTCGCATCTCGGCCAGGGTGGCAATCATTCAAATGGCACATTGCAGGCAACACCATAGAGCAAAGCCTCTCTTACAAGTACCTGGGAGTACTCCTCGACTCAAGGTGGGCATTAAAAGACCATCTACAGTACAGAAAAGCCCAGTATAATAAACTACAGTTTGTTCTAAATTTACTAAAAACAAAACTGAAATGTCCATCCAACGCATACCTACTGAAGGTGATTGCGGCAAAGTTTCTACAATCCCTTACATATGGTTCTGAGTTATATAGAGGCAAATACACTAACTTTCTGAACCAACAACAGTCAGAGCTGTTCAAATACATCTTTCGGATTCCGAGGTTTGCATCACAAGCGCAAGTACGCCTTGAATTTGGGTTACTAAATCAGCACCCAGTTAGACAAGCTGCCATACTGAAAATGTGTTGGAAATTAAGAGCAGCTCAAGAGGACACACTGATGGGTTTTGTTGGACTGAAATTAACAACCAAACAAATGCAATTAATGCATGGAAATCAGCATTTGAAGAAGCACTGACAAACCTTAACATGCAAGAGGCATGGAACATCAACTACACCTTCGCGGCTTTTAAAAAAGTAGCAAACGGCACAGCAAAACAAAAATCCTGGATGACAGACAAAGCAGCGCTAGCAAAGAAAAAACACGGCTGGATGGTGCTCGCCACGTACGCGAGATGTGCCCCGCAACCTTATTTAGTCACCCACATAACTGCTTCCACCCAACAAAAGCTTCTAAGAATACGGCTGGGAACTTACGTTTCAAAATATCAGATCCATGCATGGAAGCAAACATGGCAAACATCACTCTGCAGACTCAGTGGCCAATCAGATGAAACGTTGATTCACATTTTGTGCATTTGTCCATCTTTGACCAATTTGAGACGCTACTATCTATTGTACATATTTCGTTTATTTCAAATCAGATCATGTCGGCCCGCTGTCATGTTAGCACTGAACAGTCACCAGCTGCAGACAGCTTGTAGGGCCACCAGATTCTTACAGAAGGCGAGCACCTTAATATTGAAACTGAAAAAATGGAGACAATCAGCACCAAATTAAAGGTCTGAAGTGTAATGAATGGCTCAGAACAGCAATATTGCTTTATTTTAAAATAATAAGGTCATTATAGAATGTAAATGTACTTTTACTCCACGCCAGTTCGAACATTTTTTTAATTGTATCAATATTGTAAAGGTTTTGATTAATCATACACAATAAATTTACTTGCTTACAAATACCAATACATAATTATTAAAAACATAATTACCAATGAATAAATAAATAAAAATAAATTAATAAATACCAATTAATAATAATTAACACAAACAATTAATTAAAATAAATTATTACTTAATTACATTTAAATTACTTCCCACCCTAATCCCCTATAAACTCATAACCCGCTACAGAACATAAGTATTAATTAATCAATTATTAAAAGTTAATTACCAAATTAATAATCAATTAACAATAAAATAGTTAACAAAAACAATTAATTTAAATAAATTATTAATTAATTACATTTAAATTACTTTCCACCCTATTTCCCTATAAACCCATAACCCACCACACAACATAATTATCAATTAGTCAATTATTAAAAATTAATTACCGTTTAATATTAATTAACAATAATATAATTTAAAAAACAATTAATTAAAATACATTATTACTTAATTACATTCAAATTACTTCCTACCCTATTACCCTATAAACCCATAACCCACTACAGAACATAATTATCAATTAATCAATTAATAAACTTTAATTTCCAATTAATAATTATTTACATTAATATAATTAACATAAACTATTAATTAAAATAAATTATTACTTAATTTCATTTAAACTACTTCCCACCCTATTCTCCTATAAACCCAGAATCCGCTACAGAACATAATTATCAATTAATCAATTAATTTAAATTAATTAAAATAATTTAGAATTCCTAAAAATTCATACTTAATTTATTATATTTAAATTACTTCCCACCCTATTCCCCTATAAACCCACAATCCGCTACGGAACTAAAATACATTTACTTAAATTACATTTAAAACAATACATATTAAATACATAATAATATACATAAAAATCATAAAAAAATCGATATTAGTAACATCGATATTATTACCATCGATATTAACAAAATCGATACTACTTACCTTCGAAATTCTGCCCCATCGATATTAAAAATATCGATATTACTTACCTTTTATATTCTGTCCCTCTGATATTTAAACATCGACATTATTGTATGTCGATATTTAAAAATCGACATTTTGTCTGCCTACCATTGAAAATATTCAGGGGCTGATTCTGATATCTGCACCGAAAGCTTTCTGACCCCGGTTGGAGGTCGAGTCTTCTGGCCGGTCAGAACTGCACCGTAATCCCCTATGGGCAGCATTTTGGCCATCAGAATTATTCAGTTTCCCACAGCCTTTCTGTGCCGGCCTTTAAGACAAGGAAAGGTTGTCAGAAAGTGACTTTGGGGGCTCCTAGCAGGGCCCCCTTCACCCTGTGGCCTACAGTTGGTGGTCGAGGGGGTACCTTAGGTACGCCCCTGTAAAACCTTGCTCTATGTAGCAGGCAATAAGCGGTGCCTGCTGCAGGGTGTAAGGTTTTACACCACCCCATTTTTCTATAGAAGTCTGTTTACAGCTGGTTTACGGCTGTGATGCACATGTTTCAATATGCGCGTGCAAATGGATGCAGGATTCCTCACACGTTGTGCACAGTTTCCTCCCTTATTACTTTGCATGTGCTTTGTACAGATAAATGTGATAAATGCCGGGCCTCTTACTGAGTGTTTGTCATGGAAGTGAACTTCCATAGGCTATTTAGAATCTCCTGTTCTTCAACCTTGTTCCTTTGAAGTTTCGAGCTAAGTTAAAAACCTACCTCTACACTAGATAATTTTTGACCTGCTAGCACTGTTTTCCTTGTCTTATGCTTTTCTCACTGTCAGCGCGGGGACACGCCGGTGCGCGTAACTCAGCGCTCTACAAATGCCCCTATTATTATTATTATTATTATTTCTGCTATCTCTCTTTGGTCTGATGACAGGTGTTGGGACAAAATATTGAGGGTTTTAAAGTTCCATTAAGGGTAGTGCTGGGGTGATGAAGAGTTTTTAGGGCTCAGGATGGGGTGGAGGTTAGGATGGGGAGGGGTTTTAAGTATTTGAGGGTGGGTGAGAACTAGGTTAGGGTGATGAAGAGTTCTTACGTGTCATGAATGGCTGGTGCAGTGGGCAGTGAAGTTTTTTAGGGTTTAGGTATGGAGTGAGCTTGGGTGTGCTGGGGTGTTTTAATGGGTATGGGAAGGGTGTGGTGTAGGCACTGAAAGGGGGTTTTAGGGTTCAGGAATGCATGGAATTAGGGGTAGTGAGTGGTTTTAAAGTACAGGAATGGTGGGCATTTAAGGTAAAAAGAGCTTTTAGGCTTTAGGGATAAGTGTATTTAGGTGTAGTGAGGAGTTTTAGGGGAGAGGGATTGATGGTATTTAGTGGTTGTTAGGGGTTAGCAACGGATGGTATTTTATAGGTTGTGAAGGGTCAGTGAATTTAAAGCATCCAAAGTAATTATTTGACAATGTAAAAAACTATAAATATGAAATAATGTCCACTGAAGTAAAGCTCTGAAATAAATATCTTCGACAAAACTGCTTCTGAAACTAAGACCTGCAACCTTTCAATTTACACTTACAAAATAAGCATTCAAAAGATATTCATTCCATTAAACAACTTACATTAGGGGGCCGATTTCGGTGTAAGGCAGAATTGCTTCCACCTGACACAGTCTCAAGGGACCAACCAACATCCGGTTGGCGTACCCGCCTGCTTGATTTGGACGCTTTCCAACATAGTTTCCATGTTGGACAGGCAGGCATGGAAACCATGCTGGAAACCCTGCATCGTAATTCCAAGAGCGGAAAGGCCCACCCTTTGGCATTACAAGCCGGTTCTGAGTGGCTGACAGGCTCCTTGAGCCAACCGGAAGCCAGCTAGAATAACCAGACGGTTTCAATTCCGGCCGGCTGATACATATTCAGCGGGTCGTAATTGAAACCGACGATGGAGGTCAGAAAGCCTCCGACCGAAGTTCGTAGGCTTTCCGAGCTCCATCGTAATAGGTCCCTAAATGTTCTCTCAGTAATGGTATTCAATGAAATTATTTTTCTATGAAATCACAAACAATCATTTAGAATACATCTAAATCATCATGTATTGCCCATGTTCAGTAACCATAGAACAATCTTACTACTTTAATATGTTATCTTACCATTCATGCATGCAGTCCGTTATACCAGCCTATAGGTAGGCAACCATAAGAGAGAGCCCATTGCTGCTCCTTCATCCTGGTGGTAGATGCCATTCTGATACAGAAAGTAATATTTAAAGTGAACAGAGGATCTTACAAAGAGATAATGTTAAAGGTTTTCCAAACATTTACAGTAGTCAGTGTACTGGTACCAGTATTCAGCATCCTTTCTAACTAATTAGTAGCCATCCCATATAATGGGTTGACAGGGGAGAAACACACCCTTTATGTATTTTAGAAAAAATTGCTTCTTGGCATTTTATCACTTTTAGGAACTTATTCACAAACTGCTTGCTGTAGTACATTTATTAGTACTCCAATTGAACTACTAATGTTCTACAAAATGCTATTTATATCCATGACTACGTGCAAAGGTCTATGCCTCTACCTTCCCCTTGGCTGTCTTTATGTGTAGAGATCTCCGCCCCAACTCCAGAGATTTCTGCACACGTAAGTATACTTTTCAGCGTGGGAGGGACAGAGAGGAGTAGCTAGAAAATGGGCAATACCTACTAGTAAAGGGGAAGGATTATGGGAGGAGTAAGGAGAGGTTTGGGGAGTGTTAGTGAAGGGTTTAGGGAGCAACATGCACTCACTCACAAAAGTGTAAACCCATTGTTGTTCACAGACGCCCTTCAACTTGCAGTTACTACAGCAAAAATTACCTATAATAGTTGAAGGTGTACATAAGGTCACATCCGAAGTAAATTTAGCACCTCACATTGCCAGTAACTTGTACTACAACACCATCCAACAGAAATTAATTTATATATAAGAACTTAAAATCAAACCCCTTAGTAACCAATGTTAAATATATTAATAACCTTTTCTTTGTAAGGGTAACAAAAAATGTATCATTAATTTATGTTAAAAATAATTACATTACTTTTAATAATTTGCGTATATTACATGTTATCATCTCTAATATATCATAAATATAATTTGTTTTCTTTAGGTTGAATTTTTTTATTCATTTGAAATTTTGAAAAATAATTTGATGTTGTTAATAATTTCAAAATATTTTAACTTTAATGGAAAATTAAGTTATTCATGTGGTAGATTTGTATTAATATATTATACATTAAAAAATTAATATATACAATCAACAATAATATTCAGGAAAAAATATGTTTATATTTTTTCAACAGTGTAAGACATTTTGAAATGTTATCATACGGAGATCTCTGCGCCAATTGTCAAGGTTCCTCCTAGTGTGCAGTTGTAAAATCACTAGAATTTAACTTTACAGTCATATTTGATGTTTTTACTGACTCAAACCCAAAATGCAGGGGGTTTGGACATGGAAGTGTAAACCTTTGAGTAAGCTCACACTTGTATATGATTACCAGCCAAAGTAGTAACGTTATTTAAAAGTGTAAGAGTGAAGGTACTTGTTGTAAATCTTCTTTGTGTAGATTTAGCTTTGTGAATAGGCCCCTTGATGTTTAAATATCTATAGTCTTCATCAAACTGTAAATCAAGTTTAAAATATTTATTTAGCATTATTGGCAAAAGAAGCATTTTAACAGCTGATATTTTACTAATAATATAACATTTTCTAATACCCATTTGATCAAGGAATTACTACTAATGATCTATAATATAACTATTTGCTATGGGTCCTATTTTCAACAAAAAATGTGGAAGTATGGCCAGAGATTTAGATCTTTGCATGAATGTAGTTTCATTTTTATGGGGGATTCGCACCCATTCTCAGAATTATGCCTAGAAATCTGCACCAGGCAAAGGTTTTCGCCCAAACTGAATGAATAAATGAATGTCATGTTACATTTCCCTAAGGCTCTTATTCCACCTCTGCACAGTTTTAGATAAAAGATAACTCTTCACAGAGGAATAGAAGCTTCCTGTGCAAATGCACCTTTTTCCTCTGCAGGGAACATGCATACCTATTGAGAACGCCCTCCTCCTGCTCTGCCAGTAAGTCTGAGGTGATCAATTCCCCTTTTCATCCAGGAATGTGAGTTAAACCAACCCTTAGTTGAAGTAAATGTCTAACCATTTGCAGGGCAGAAAATGGTCAGAGAGGATTTTGAGAAATTTCCACAAATCTACCTATTTGTGTGTGCCCCCAAATTTCAAAGGCAAACCACTCTTTAGAATATACTGTTCCCACCATTTGAGTGGGATTCCATATTATAAATGTATAAAGTACAAACCACACACAAGGACCAGTGGGGTACATGTCAAATAAGTACAGCTACTCGTGGATACCTGGTCTCACCCTTAGAGCAGCATGTAGAAGAAAATGTATATATTTAGGAGATTTCTTTTTACCGAGGACTGGGTCTTGGGGTGAGTTGTAAAGTAGGACAAGGGATGTGTGAAGGTAGCGTTAGAGGGGAGTAGGTAGTTACAATCCTCAGGGAATAGTTTTCATGTTTTCCTGTTTATATTAAGCATATAAAAGCCTATACTCACCACTGTCCAAGATAATAATATGTGTGGCTCCATAGTGAGTATGATAACTTTTTTAATTGGAGCAAAAAACAAATGTGCTTAAGTACAAACAACTATTTTATTATACCATAATTTATGTTGAACTCGCAGCATTATCTATCAGATCTAAATATGTTATATGATTGTGTTTAAGGTTTTACTTATCTTTAGGAAGCAAACGAAAACGATGAAACAAAAGTGTTTCACTATTATAAACAATATTTGTTCATCTCTGTGTATGAGACACAGATAAAGAGAGAGAGAAGCGAACCTCATAGTGATGGCTGAAACAGACAGGCACCCTCTGTGTGATGTCCCTGTGTACTAAAGTGAGCGGTTCTCATAACACGTTTTTGTGTTTGTAAATATTTTAAAGTGTGAATTTTTAAAACGTTGTAATGCAGAAATATTTGCTTGGGTCTTCTGTACAGCACATCTCAGTATTTGGAATTAAACTAGTAAACATACACGTTGCAGAAGACAATGACTGGCTCTCTCAAAAATCGATGTAACGTGGATTTATGTGGGGATTTGTGAACCTCTGTGTGTGTATGCATGTGTGTGTGGGTGTGTGCTTATGTGTGTTTATATTACTGATTGTGTGTTCTTTGCTATTTCATGTCGCTAGGCATCCTTCTCAGTGTAGGTCCAATCCTACTCCTGTTTTGATACTGTTCATCACAATCCAGGTGTGACCGATTCTGAGGTACAAGAGGTCACCTTGGTAACCCAATCCCATCACTTAATTTGCCCATACATATTTCAACATGTTCAAAAAGCACAAGGAAAGCCAATAGATCTGGCATTGGCCAGCTGCTCTGTTTTTTTATATCAAGTTAATATTGAGCAATACATGCCCCTTCCTTATTAAGGTTCAAGAAGGCTTTGAGGAATCTAGCTTTTCATTAACCAGGACCTGTTGAGCTGATTTCCAACCCCAGTTGTGTGACTGCACTGTCTGTGTGCTTTGATTTGGACACTTCATTCACTGTATTTATTTAGTGCCAGGACACCTTTTGAGGAATTTATTGTGCTTTGCAACTCTGGTAACATTGGATAACATAAGATAACATAACCTAATATATCGTAACATAACGTAACATAACATGCCAGCTGTAAAAATACACACCATGCAGTTAGGTTTTCCGGTTGGACGTTCCTCTAGTGTGCCTAAAGATGAAGGCCCAGATTCTCAAAGGTTTAGCAAATGGATTTAGGATTAACAAACCAATGCAAATTTGTATTTGCGTTGGTTTGTATGGAAATGTATGCATCATGGGAGCGTTACATGGGTGATACATGCGCGTCTCCAATCAAAGACCCACGCATTTTGACACTAAACTCCATCTACTAACATTGGCAGACAGGCCGGCTTAGTGCCAAAAATTAACCTAGCTGGAAAACAGGTGTAAAAAGGGGAAATATTGTAATTTCTTCTTGTTTTTCTCACTATGCATGCGTGCTGCACTGTGTAGCACACATGCAAAGAGGCAGATTTACGGGCCCCTTCTGTGACTTTTTCGGAGCTGTTGCGTCACTTTTGTGTTGCAGCCTCGGCGTAAATGTAGCGGCCCATTTACAACGGGACGCATCTAAGGAGATGCGTCACATTGTAAAGCCCTGCGTCACATTATACCTGCATCAGGTATAATGTATGCAGGGTGGGCGTGCCCACGCAATAAGCCATGTAGAACTGACGCAGTGAAATTCCTCTCCCGGGTCTGACCAGGCGTAAGGAATTTCACAGGGTTTTTTGAATGGGACTCGCCCATCTGTTGTGGCGCATTGATGGATTTGCGTCACTTTCATGACCAACTCCAGCAATGCATCACTTTTGCGACTACAGATGCATCAGAGTTTCTGACGCATCTGATAATCCTTGCTCCATGGAGCACTGTATTGTAAATACAGCATATCCATAGTGGTGCAAGTACATTCGGCGCTGATGTGTCAGTTCCTTTTAAATCTGCCCCATAGTATTTTGTTCAGGATGGGTACCCTTTCAGTACAAAACCTATGGCAGACTCAGGAACACAGCCTAGCCCTATGGCGCAAAGGTATGCGCCTCGCGCATGGCAGCTGACATCAGCGCCGGCGCTAGGGAAGGAGACTGCCATATCTCTGTGAAAATGTCACGCAAAGCAGCGCAGCCTCTTTGGGTACTCAGCGGAACGGATCTGAAATTCAAAGGGGCATATTACCAAGCAATAGCGATAATTATCGCTATTGCTTTGTTAGAGACAAACATTTATCGCCGACCTGCGGCGATTTTTATCGCAGATAAACCTTAGTATTACCTAGGTTTATCGCAAATGCGATAAAAATCGGCCGCAATGCATGAATATCGCTGAAAAGTCAGAGATATTCATGCATTACCGAGCTAATGCTCTTAGCCATGTTATCCACCTCCCATTGGATAACATGGCTAAGAACTGCTCAGGGCAGGTGTTAGCTTTTGGAGATATTCGCGCATAGCGCGAATATCTCCAACAGTTGGTAATAGGAGATAGCGATGTTAGTGACTGTTTCCAGTCGCTAACATCTTGGCACGCCCACTTTGCATGTCATTGGTGATAAATTTCTCTGACATGCAAAGTGGGGCTCAAGATGGTCGCTATCTCCTACTAGCTGTCGCTAACTGGTGTTAGCGATAGCTAGGTAATAGGGAGATACGTTTATCTCCGCTTTCTTGGCTTTTAAAGCCAAAAAAGCGGAGATAAACCCCCTTGATAATATGCCCCAAAGTTCTCATAAAAGTCATTGAAAACACTATAAAATTATAGATACATCATTGTGGTTTCTTACACCATTGTGAAACAACTGTTAATTGTACTTAAGAATAAATTGCGGTGTACTGGAAAAGCACTTCAACTCGAATTTAGACAAGGAGGGCGACTGTATGAGGTGTTGGAAAATTCCAATATTGAGGCGAATCATGCATCCCTGCAGAATTGTATATATCCCCTTTCAGAAATGCGCATGCGCACACTTGATACGCTCCCATTCCCCTTTATGCCTCAAACAAGACTGAAGCCATCACCTCAGTCATATGGAAAATGTTATAATATTTTTCACTTCACAGAGGCATGTGGTAAATCTCGTTCATAATCATTGCACATTACTTGGATTTCAAGACTCGGGGCAGAGCGCGTGCCATTCATTCCCGTTACGGTGTTTCACTCAGGCACTTCCCCTCTCATTGAAAGGTGCCAGTCAGCCTCCAGAACCTCCACTGGTTGGCTTTTATGCACATTATGACAGGAAAAATGTTCAGAATTACCCTAGCTCAAAACTCAAAGGTTGAAAGCAATTTCGTATTAGGTCACGGGAACCAATCTCACGCTGTGAACTTTTGAGAAGCCACATAATGGCGGGCCTGATCTCAGCAGGGAATCTCATACGACGTGGTTTTCATTTCACATCCTATTATAACAATTACATGTGAAATAGATTTTTTTCTAATCTGTAATGAATTCACAGATAGCAGTGAACACAGTGGAATAGCATTTTCAGCAAAAAAGCTGCACTGTGCGTGGCTGGCACTGCATGTTAAACGTTGATAATAAAATACCGTATGCTGCAGGGACGGATTTGACTTAGCACATCATTGCCTGTTATAGATATAAGATATCGCGCTCTACAACACACGATGCCATTAGGAATCAAAGCCCAGAAGAATGTATATTCACCAGCGTGGAATCGAATTCAAATAAATATAAAACGAAAATAAGATCTATCTTATATTTCAATTTCATTCAGCTTGAAAGATTGCACATTGCTCGGTATGTTTCATTGGTTTGGCACGTGTGAATTAATTTAAATTGCCATAAAGTATTTGTGAATGTTTACGTCTGGTGTAGCTCTTTTTATATTTCGAAATTAGAATTGCCTGTGTGTTTTTTTTGTCAGAAATAGGGATACTGATGTCAGGAAAAACATGTGAGGTTTCTGAAAAAAAAGTCAAAGGTTTGGAGAACACCCATTAAAATGATGGTGCCTTTCCAGCAAACTTTTTCTACATTGAAAGAGACCGATCTGACTGCAGATCCTTTCAAAGTACAGAGATGACACATGGAGTAAATCTCTATATACAGACTCATATTTGAATCTATTTTGTGTTAGAACATTTGTATATAGAAATTAAGTGAATCAGAGTTCATAACACGATCTGGGTTTGAAATAATAGATATGGATCACAAACTTTCCAATGCAACACAAGAAACTGAAATATTAATATTCTTTGCAGTAAACAGAACTACTTTTTTTTCCTAGAAAAAATGACAAATTACACTGATTAGTGAAAATATGATGTCTGTGTAACATACATAAGATAAGATAGATTCTAATGAACTTCAGATAGCAATGTTATGGTTATGAAAATAATTTATTAATTCCCAGGTGGTTCTATAGTATTTGGCTTACATAAAGAATGTTTTTCATTACTGTTAGATATTGCCCTGTTTTAACATACATTTTTTAAAGGATTCATAGTTGTAATTTTCCTATGTCATTTTACAGACTTGAGGAAGCGGGTCTCTGTGAAACACATTTTTTCTCTGACTCTTGATGCATTAATATAATTTCATTAACTGAGTATTCATGTTTTGTGAAAGGTTTTAAAAAAATGAAAACAATGACGTATTTACTGAAGATTTACAGGCAGAAGCATCAAACTTTTTTGCAAGCGCAAAGAGTGCGATTTGCAAAAATCGTCAGTTTGCGCCCGCAAAAAGGGATTTTGCGATGCATCAAGGTGTAACGCACTCACATTTTAAGAATCACTATTAATTGCCATTTCTTAAATTGCAATTGCATTTAAGGAATCGCAATTTGCGATTCCTTAAATGCAATGCAAGAACCACTTTTAAGTAGCGATTTAGCTATTTGAGGCCGCAAGTTGCCGAGCAATTAACCTGGGCGGTAATTGGCAAAAACTTAGAAAAATGCACTAAAGTGCATTTTTCAAAATTTCATGTTGCACACACACATGCCCTTGGGGCATGCGTGTGTGCAACATGGGCACACATCACAATTTCAGGGGTGCAACAGAGTGTACTTTTGACACCCTTGCCCCCTTGAAATTGTATGTGCAATCACATTGCGCATGCAATCTCCCATTCATTCCTATGGGCATGTAGGCCCATAAGAATGAATTGGGGGCCATCCCTTAATTGCGATTCGCAATTAAAGATTGTTTAGGAATTTCTATTTTTATAGTAATTCCTACATGCAAAGGCGTTTGCAAGTCTTTAATTCCGATTCCTTAATAATCTCAATTAAGGGCTCGCAAAATCCGACCTTGATGCATTTGTCCCTTAGTAAAGAATTAAGAAGAAGAAAAGAAATAGGATATGTGTAGATATCAACTATTAAATTAAAAGGGGAGTAATCACCTCCCCTTCTTTATAGATGTTTTCACATTGAACAATACCAGAATGTATTGTTGTCTTGCAGACTACCCCACCAGACTATTCCCTGATACCCATATTTGTTTCTTGCATATCCCTGTACATATATATATATATATATATATTCACTGAAAAAAACATAGGTTATAGACCATATATAGTTAGGGATTAGCATTTAAAAAACCTTATTTTATTTGCACAAAACCATTGAAATTCCATATATAGTTAGTTGCACTAACTATATATCGCGGACCCGCAATCCACTGCTAATGATGTCACATATTACATCATTCATGACATGGTCAGTGACATCACTGATGACATCACTGATGACATCTCAAATGACATCACTGATGACATCACTGATGACAACACCCAGTGACTGTATGTTTCTGTAAAGTTAAAATATGTCTTACATATTGAAGAATGAGTGGATGTATAAGTGTCTGGATGAAGGATTTAGTAGGTGCATGACTGACTGTATGAGAGAATGATTAAATGTGTCTCACTGAGTGCATGGGTTAGTGATTAAAGTGTCTTAATTTGGCAATTATGTTGTTCTGTAAACTGCTGCATGTTTAAATCAGTAGCTATATCAGAAACTATATGGGTTATTGAATGGTTGCCCAAGTATTTGTATGGGAGACTGAGTATGTGTGTGGGTGGCTGGGAGGTGTATAAATCTGTGCATAGATGTGTGAGCAGTTGATTCCCTAGGTGTATGGGTTCAAAAGTGCATGTAGAAACAGCTGTATGGACAGTTGACTGTGTGCATGAGTATATTGGTGAGTGAATGGATATCTCAGTGCTACATGTCAAAGTAAGTACATATGTAAAACACACTCCATGTGAGAGTTGACATATATAAATAACTGAACATAAGAGCCAGTGAATGTGAGAGTGGCTGTATGAATCATTGTGAACTTGTATCAAGGATTGTATAAGAGAGTAAATATGTGTTAGTATATATTTGAATAAGTAAGGTGTGTATAACTGTATAGTTGAGGAAATGGAGATGTGATTGATTCTTTGCATGACTGACTAGGTGTGTGAGTAACTCCATGGATGTGTGACAGTCTGTGAGTGCCTGTTTACACTGAGTGTATCTAAGGTTATATTAGAGTCTGAAGATGTATTATCACATAAATGATATCATCAGTGATGTAATCAGTAATGTCAAATGAGATGTCAGTGATGTCATCAGTGATGTCATTTGAGATGTCATCAGTGATGTCATCAGTGATGTCATTTGAGATGTCATCAGTGATGTCATCAGTGATGTCACTGACCATGTCATGAATGATGTAATATGTGACATCATTAGCAGTGGATTGCGGGTCCGCGATATATAGTTAGTGCAACTAACTATATATGGAATTTCAATGGTTTTGTGCAAATAAAATAAGGTTTTTTAAATGCTAATCCCTAACTATATATGGTCTATAACCTATGTTTTTTTCAGTGAATTTTCAAGGTTTTGTAAATGCAAATTCCTAACTATATATGGTCTATAACCTATGGTTTTTTCTGTGAATTTCATTGGTTTTTTAAAAGCTAATATCTATAGCTGTAAAATATATTCTTTATTAAGTGACGTATCACGTAGCCCGTGAGACGCCTCATGATGCATCGCATAACAGTGACGTATCGTCTCTGCAGCGCAAACCAAACCCAAAACGTAAGCGCGCCAGAACACGCTTAAAGATATATATATATTTTTTTAACCTTAATTAGACAAAATCCACACGTGCACATATCACAAACGTTCAAAAAACACAATATGTCGGACTCCCGTTACGCTGCCGGTTAGCTGCCCAGTTAACGTACCAGGAAGCACCTTTACCACGAAAAATCGCAATTTTTTTTTCTTTTGCCCCGCAGGGAACTTTAATAGCCCCCTCATCAATCCTAGGGGTTCAGGAGGGGTCTGCCTTACCCCTTTCATTCATTTACACCTTTTTTTTCCCACCTCTTGTCTCTTGATCCCACAGAGAGACAAGATGGCGGCCGCTCCAGACTGTTTACAATGATAACAGCCAATCAGCTTCTCCTCAGACTCCCGTTACACTGCCGGTTAGCTTCCCGGTTAGCTGCCCGGTTAGCTGCCCGGTTCGCGTACCAAGACGCGTCTCTACGGCGAAAAAAATCAGATTTTTTTTTTTTTTTTTTTTTGGCCCCGCGTGGCTTTATAATATCCCCCTCATCAATCCTAGGCGGTCAGAAGGGGTCTACCTTGCCCTCTTTCCTTCATTTCCCCCTTTGTTTTGGCCTCCTCTTGTCTCTCGATCCTACCGAGAGACAAGATGGCGGCCGCTCCGGAATGTTTACAATGTTGACAGCCAATCAGCTACTCCTCAGACTCCCGTTACACTGCCGGTTAGCTTCCCGGTTAGCTGCCCGGTTAGCTGCCCGGTTAGCTGCCCGGTTCGCGTACCGGGGCGCGCCTCTATGGCGAAAAAATCAGATTTTTTTTTTTTTTTGGGGCCCCGCGTGGCTCTATAATATCCCCCTCATCAATCCTAGGGGGTCAGAAGGGGTCTACCTTGCCCCCTTTCCTTCATTTCCACCTTTGTTTTGGCCTCCTCTTGTCTCTCGATCCTACCGAGAGACAAGATGGCGGCCGCTCTGGACTGTTTAGAATGTTGACAGACACCGGAGAGCCAATCAGCTTCGCATCGCAAAGTTCCGTTACGCGAAAAGTACGCGAAAAGTACGCGAAAAGTACGCGAACCGGAGCGCTGCCCGGAGCGCTGTTACAGATATATATCTTGTTTTAAACGTTATTTTCTCAAAAACCACTGGAGCACATATATTGAGACCCAGCAAAGGCACATCGGGCTAACAGTCCCTACAATTTTGCCAAGTTTGGTGGAAATCCATTCAGCCGTTCGGGCTAAAAGTGAGGCCAACCGCCCTATGGAAATTAACATGGGAAAAACGCGTTTTGGGACCCCCCTTTTTTCTCAGCCCCCCCTTGACGACCCCCCCCCAAATTTTCAGGGGCTGCTCAGAAACAAAATGTGCCATTTTCCTGAAAATTTCAGCCGATTCCGTCCACAAATGCCAAAGTTATTAGACATAGAATTTTCAAAAGTTCCATAGAGAAAAAATCCTAACTATATATACCTACTGGCTATCGCCAGTAGGTAATATATATATATATATATATATATATATATATATATATATATATATATATATATATATATATATATATTACCTACTGGCGGTCGCCAGTAGGTATATATAGTTAGGATTTTTTCCCTATGGGATTTCTGAAAATTCTATGTCTAATAACTTTGGCGTTTGTGGACGGAATTGGCTGACATTTTCAGGAAAATGGCACATTTTGTTTCTGAGCAGCCCCTGAAAATTTGGGGGGGGGTTCATCAAGGGGGGGCCGAGAAAAAAGGGGGGTCCCAAAACGCGTTTTACCCATGTTAATTTCCATACGGCGGTTGGCCTCACTTTTAGCCCGAACGGCTGAATGGATTTGCACGAAACTTGGCAAAATTGTAGGGACTGTTAGCCCGATGTGCCTTTGCTAGGTCTCAATATATGTGCTTCAGTGGATTTTGAGAAATTAACGTTCAAAAAAAGATATATATCTGTAACAGCGCTCCGGGTAGCGCTCCGGTTCGCGTACTTTTCGCGTAACGGAACTTTGCGATGCGAATCTGATTGGCTCTCCTGTGTCTGTCAACATTCTAAACAGTCCGGAGCGGCTGCCATCTTGTCTCTCGGTAGGATCGAGAGACAAGAGGAGGCCAAAACAAAGGGGGAAATTACCATAAGGGGGCATAGTAGATCCTCGTTGACCCCCTAGGTTTTATGTGGAGGTTTTAAAAGGGCCCAGCAGGGCAAAAAAAAAAATATATATATTTTTTTTTTTGCGTGGTGAGCGCCTAGTCCGCGAACCGGAAAGCGTTCTGGGCAGCGTACTATAAGGAAAAAAGAATGATAGACTTTTCAAATACTGTATGTTAATTGTTTGTTGTTTTTGTTGATTATTTATTTATTTTTTTTAAGCATTTTTTTTATTTTGATTGTGTTTCATAATTTATTAAATTTTCTAACATTTCATTGTCAGAAATTTCATATTTGTCATTGAATATATTTTGAAGTCTATGAGGGTGTAAAATGTCCTCATTTTTAAGCAGGTTATCCACTGCTTCCACACATTGAAGTAGTTCCTGGTCCCTACTTTCATCCATAAATTCATCAGTGTTTCCTTGGCTGCTCTCTTCCAGTACAATTTTAAATTGAACTTGCTGCTCGCCTTCCATTTTGCCTGAAATTTGGATTAAAAAAATATATATTACTAGAGATAGGGCACTGTTGGGATTAATTTTAGATAGGCAGTTTTTATCAGTGAATTCATCTTTTGGCAGTGTATAGTATCAGAGTGGAAGTAGGACTATAAAAAAGTGTATGTGATTTAACCAAGAGAAGCCTAACTCCATCCATAACTATAACAGAGAAGTCTATCTAAATCTATAACTACTACAGAGGGATAGTATATAACTATCAGAAAAAGTTTACCATATTAAGTTATAGTGCACAATATACTTCAGTTTTAAAAATAACAACTTACCTTCACAAACAAGTGTTTGGTAACTATTCAAATGTAATGTACAACAAGAAGTAGCAGTCAAAATGGCTGTGTTTTCTTCTCTTGCTTTAGATATATTCAGGTATATAACTAATCAAATGTCAGGTAATAAAAGTAGAAAATGAAAGTAACATTTTCATTGGTTGTCAATTCCAACACTTCAGATGTGTTTTGTGAAGTAATTTACCTCACGGTATTTAGAGAGGTCTACAGGCTTAATGGCTAAATGGAATTTCAATCAAATTTGTGAAAATGAAAGGGATTGTTATGTAGTATGAGCTAATCTATATTTGGTGAGAGTGTCTCCAGTCGTTTTTCTGTGAATTACTTTCCCACCTTTTTTATTGGACCGCTTCCCGGGAAGCGGTCCGGTCCGCGAACCAGCAGCGTAACGGGAGTCCACCATTTTGTGTTTCGGTCGAATCAAGATACAAGATGGAGGGCAAATAATGTTCAGAATGGGTAGAAGGGGGCACGGTAGGTGTATCTTGACCCCCTAGGTTTTCTGAGGGTGGCTGAGGAGGACCATATGTGCGGGGAAAAAACATTTTTTTTAGAAATTTTGCGCGGTTAGCTTCCAGTTCGCGTACCGGGTATTGCTCTTTGAGCGTATTTTGTTGAAAATTAGAGAAAAAAGTTAGAGAAAAATAATAATTGTAAGTGATCAGATGTAGGGTAGCTCTGAGAAGAGCTTTTGTGTTTATGGTACATTTTGGTACTTATAAGTAGGTACCAATGCACAGTCTTAAATTCAAAATGAAAATTCTGTTGCCCTCATCTGAGAAGTGAACTCCATCTCCTCTGTAGATATCTTGCATGTAGTAACGCAAGTTATTGTTGTACAAGGAGCCCATTCCATGGTCTCTCATGTAAGCTGAAACAGATTTGTTTACATGCTTCCTCGACTTCTCAATTTGTGGACAAAATTGGTTGGACCACCTCCATTTCTGTCTTTGGCATATATTGGAATATACCAAGACAGTTTGAGGAAAAAGTGCCATTAATTGCTCAAAGGTGTCCTTTAAAAGCATTTCCAGACCTACCCCAGTTAAAGTGCCCAAATCATTACCTCCACAGTGCACAATTAACAGGTCAGGGTTTGGCAAATGCATAAAGGTTTTCACCAATGGTATCAATTGGTGACATTTTAATCCTCTTTGGCCCAACCACTTAATTTCCACATCTTGTAAATTGAGGTTAGGTAAATTTCTGTTCTCAGCATACCTTTGAGCCCAGTAGATGTAACTATGTCCAACAATCCAGACATTAAACATGGTGAGAGAAGGTTGGGCTGCAGTCAGATGAAGTGTGGTAATGAAAGGGCAGTTGAAACAGTAGGAGTTTGTAAAGAAAAAAAACTGTGGATTTCCAGTGCTAATGATTCATTAGCAGTGATTGGTGCATTTCCATTTCTGAAAACAGAAAGTTAGGGTGCATGGATGTGTTCTTTGAAAGATGTAATTTGAATGGTCAAGGAAAAAACATTTAATGAAAGATTGCACTGGATACGCAGGTGCTCTGAGAGTTCAGAGTTCAATTGAAACATTGTTGTGTGAACTTGCAAACATGAGAGGTCTTTCAGGAGGTGGTTGCTAAGCAAAAAAGGCAGAGAGGGCAGAGGGGGGAAGGGTTTTGATTTGAAAAAAATGAGGGAAGAGTTATGATTGGCTAATATGAGAGATATGTGTAATGAATATCTGCATTTCTGTGCTTTCTATAGCTGCAGCCTCTGGAGTGCATCCTCTTTGTTCTGCTGAAGACAATTTGGAGTATTTCTGAGACTGTTTTGAAACTCAAAAAGTATTTGCTAAGGTGAGAAAAGATTTATTTAATTTAGATAGAGAATAGTATGATTTAAGGAGAAAATGATGAAGAAAGCTGTGTTTTTAAAATGTGGCTTTGTCTCAAGTGATATACAAATAGATTTTGTTTCTTTGAGAAATTGTAATTGCATATTCGGTTTAGCATTCTGGCATGCAGTAACACAAGATATTGTTGTACATGGAGCCCATTCCATGGTCTCTCATGTAAGCTGAAACAGATATGTTGTGTTTAAAAACGATTTTTGAAAACAATTACATTTCTGGATATGTTCTGCTAAAGCTTCATAGGTTGTTTGGGCCATATTTATAAGGCATTTGAGTGTCTCTGATGTTATTGTTCCCATTTTAATGGAAGAGCTTTCTTCATGGGGCTAGTTTCTTGTAAATACGCTCCCACCTGTGCTTGGTAAATTTATATTTTGATTATGGGAGTTACATAGCCATGTTAAAAATGTCTGAAAAATGGTGCAAGGGCATTCAAAAAAACGCTTTCATGTGTCTTAAGGACATTTTTAGTCATTTCCTCTTGAATGTAGGTATACAATTGATTTATATGCTGTGTTTAAAAACGATTTTTTGAAATCAATTACATTTCTGGATATGTACTGCTAGAGCTTCATAGGTTGTTTGGGGCATATTTATAAGGCATTTAAGTGTCTCTGATGTTATTTTTCCTATTTAAATTGAAGAGCTTTCTGCATGGGGGAAGTTTCTTGTAAATATGCTCCCACCTGTGCTTGGCAAATTTAGATTTTGATTATGGGAGTTATATAGCCATGTTAGAAATGACCCAAAAATGGTGCAAGGGCAATCTAAAAAATGCTTTCATGTGTATTAAGGACATTTTAAGTCAATGAGGAAACACAGGTGATGTAATTCTGAAATGAGGAAAAGAAACTCCACATTTTTTAATTACATCACTAGTGTTTCCTAAGTTTATGAATGACATTGTGTAGATGAAGTTTAGGTGTGACCACAGATTCAAAAGAGGTCTGCCCTTTGTTCAAGAGTGAAGTGGACATGACTTACTTCATTGGTAGGCCTTCACATGTACTATCTCCTTTGTTTTCTTCAACAAGCAAAAATCTCATCTGCAACCGTGTGTTGGCCTCACCTCAAACAAACAAAACAGGTGATGGACCGAATGTGGATCAATGACACACATTCACCCCAGTCCAAAGATCTGGGCCCAAACAAACCTCTAGATAGGACACACCTTGGGCCTCATTTATGAAAAGTGATGCATCGCTGCGTGAAAACAGCGATGCGTCACTTTTCACTGTGCACTCCTTGCAACACCAATTATGCGTCATATTTAATGTATGACGCATCATGTTGCAAGGACTTACAGATACGTCAGTATTTCTGACGCATCTGTAAGCGCAAAAGTGACGCATTGCTGGAGTGTGTCACAAAAGTGATGCATCTCCAGCAATGCGTTCTTTCACATGCGGAAAGCCCTATGTGAAAGGGCTTGCGTCAGCCTTACGCCTGCTGTGAGGCAGGCGCAAGATTTTGACGCAACAGCATCCAAAAAGTGATGCAGTGAAATCTCATAGATTTCACTGCGTCACTATTACGAGGCTTTTTGCGGGGGAACGCCACCTCTGCATACATTATACCTGACGCAGGTATAATGTGGCGCAGGGGTTTAAAAAGTGACGCATCTACCTAGATGCGTCACTTTTTAAATATGGCGCAACAAGGTGCATGTTTTACGCCGCAGATGCGTCACAAAAAGTGCTGCATCCGCAGCGCAAAACTGACGCAAGGCCTCATAAATGAGGCCCCTTATCGTCATCCTGAATCAATCATTTAAAATGTTAGGGAGAGATTTATGATAGGTGTATGCCTGTTTTGTACCACTGTGCGTCACTTTTGTGACGCAGTGGTGGTGCAAAAGATTTGCTATGTTAAATAATAAGTAGGGTGTTAAGTTTTTGATGACTGTTATTCATTTACTGTTTAGTAATAGTGGTTAATAACATTTTTTATTATATTTTTCCACAGATTCAACTGCAGATCATTTCAAAATTTGAAAAATGCCAACTAAGAATCGAATTAGAAAGGCTAGAAAACGTCAAAGACAGCAGGATCATCTATTATTGCAGCAGTCCTCTCCCCCAAAAATTTGTGAAATCACCAAGAAAGCTCCGGGTAAGAGCACGAAATCATTCAAAAGAAATATTTGTAGTAAAAAAAGTATTTCTCCCAAAAATGTTTCAGTCCAGAAAAAGAAAAGCAATTTAAATGGAAAGGAAAGACCAATCAAAAATGTTACTGCTAGAGCAAGAGATAACTCTGTGCATGATAGTAGAAGGAAACAACAGTTTAGGGACATTCGAAAACGAATGTTTCGCAACAGGATAATAGTTAATTTATTAAAAAATATTAAGAAAGGCCAACAGAAAGTGGCATTTTATAAGAAGAAGAAAAATGTAGAGAAAATTATTGATCATGCTTTCGAAATTAAGCGAAAGTTATTTATTTTGGTAATCAATAGAATTAGGAAACTAAGCAAGGTAATTTCTGATTTCAAATCAAATAGTAGATGGAAGAGAGTAGTAAATCGTACTAACTTTTGTGAAGTTTTTTCCGGAGAATGGATGCATAGTTCAAGTTGTGAGGCATTTTTTAATGAGGAGAGTTATTTTCAGGATAATGATTTGGTGTTTGCAGTTGACACCAGTGGTCGAGCTTATGAAGTGAAGGATGGTTGTCCAGTTGAAAAAGAAAAACTTGTGACAACAGAGGCAGACGAGGTGTTAGGTAATGAGGTTTTAGGAAGACGTCCTAAGGGTCCTGTGTACATTTGGAAGTGTAGTTCTATTTGCAGTGTGCGACAGGATTCCATCAATTTGCTTTGTGATTTTGTACGGACATTTAATAAGAAAAGTTTGAAGCAGAAAATGAAGTTGTTGCAAGAATTAGATCCTTGCAGAGTGAGACAAATGACAGGTTTGCGTGGTCATTCACTGGCTTGTCTTTCCAGGAGAGTATGCCAGAGTGTTTTTCATCATTTCAGGATGCTAGCAGTGCATCATAATAAAGTCAGGAAATTAGTCAGAATGTTGTATCATGCTAAGAGTCCAGCAATTATGCTTAAACAATTATGTGCTGCTCTTTTGCATGGTTCTGAAATAGATGTCAAGAATATTTGTGAAGAAATTGAGTTTTGTTACTTTGGAAGTAAAGATGAGAATGTTCAAATTGACCCAGAAGTAGAGCGTAATGTTGAAGATAATGTACAGGTTTGTAGTACAGATAAATTTCAGAAGGAAATTGCCACGTTTCAGATGAAATC
The DNA here is from genome assembly GCF_964263255.1 of Lissotriton vulgaris. NCBI lineage: Eukaryota > Metazoa > Chordata > Amphibia > Caudata > Salamandridae > Lissotriton > Lissotriton vulgaris. The sequence goes on along the minus strand of NC_141691.1, from coordinate 1,308,818,560 downwards.
AAGTGAGAGGCCTAATTTCACTTGTGTGTGTTGTCGACGCACTTATTACAAGAATCAGATTAAGTTAGTGGATTTATATGCAAAAAGTGAAAGGGAAAATAATAGTGAATGGAAGGATTTTGCCACATACTTGATGGTAGAAAATTGTTTTGATTTGGGATCGGATCAACGTGTGTGTACTTATTGTTGTAACAAATTAAACCAAAACCAGATGCCCGCTAGGGCGGTTCATAATAATCTGGAATTGGTTGGGATTCCTTCTGAATTGAAGGATTTAAATACTTATGAATCTATTTTGATTCAAAGTATCCATCCCTTTCAGGCTATTGTAAGAATGGAGCCAAAGACAGGGAAGTTGCCTCCATCAGATTTACAGAGAGGATTAAAGGGAAGAGTTGTTTATTTGCCTCTAGATTTGAACAAAAACATTAACACAATTGGAGTAGAAAAAGTGGAAGAGGAACCTCTGGTTATCTTGGTTAATGGGGTTCCGACAAAGAATAAGAAAATATGGCAAGATTTAGTGGATGTTAGGAAAGTAAAAAAGGCAACATTGTATTTGAAGAAAAATAATAAGTTCTATAAGAATGTATATGTTGCAGAAGAGGAAGTAAGTGATGAAGAGGATAGCGATTTGTGTGCTGGCCAAATTGAGAAAGTAGAGGCCTCTAAAAGTGAAGAAATATATGAACATTATAGTGTTCATCCTTTGCATTCCAAGGAAGTCATGGGGAATGCTATTGAGTTGTTTCAAATGAAACAAGCCAAAGGGAGTCCCATTAGTGTTTGGGAGGAAAGTTTGGAAGCTCGGTGTTTCCCACAACTATTTCCAACAGGTCAAGGAGGAAGATATGATGAGCGACCTCATCAAATTCCTGCGTCTGAATACCGGACTTTACGATTGTATGCAGAAGATCCTAGGTTTCGTCAATGCATTCCCTATTTGTTTCATCTCCTGTTTGAAAGCGATCTGTCTGGACTGTCATATGCAGTGAACCACATCTTAAAAAGTGGTATACAGATGCGAAACATCTCGGCAAGTGACTTTATGCATAAAGTCAATGTCCAAGACAGTATTTTGGATTCTCACCTAATTAATCTCATGGCGTGTCAGCGTGGTACTAATGAGTACTGGTACCGTCGTCATGGTGATTTAAAATGTATGCTGAGGAACTTAGGAACTCCAACTTGGTTCCTCACTCTGAGCTGTGCCGAGTATGGCTGGGAAGACTTACTTGAATTTCTACGAGAGGCAAATGGAAATATTGAAAACATTGAATTCAAGGCACCTGGAAAACTGTGTTCTTTGGATCCAGTGAATGTATGCAGGTACTTCAATCATAGATTTGAAGCTATGATGTCTTTCATCACAAATAAGAAGAATCCACCTCTTGGAGAGGTGTTGGATTTCTTCTGGAGAAAGGAGTACCAAGCAAGAGGTGCTCCTCATATACATATGTTGCTGTGGATCAAGGATGCACCTAAATTTGGAACAGATCCGGATGACTTAGTGATGAATTTCATAGAACAGTATTCTACGTGTGCTGTTCCAAATGCAACGGAGAAGAAAAGCCTAAGAGAACAAGTTCTACGTTTACAAAGCCATCGTTGTGGAAAGTACTGTCGTCGTAAATTCAGAAACAAGGACAAGTTCTACACCAAATGTCGTTTCAACTTTCCACGACCGGTGATTTCTAAAGGAAGAGTGAACAGTTTGATGTCTTCGCTGCGACATAATGTGACGAGGAAATCACCCAAAAATACATACAATTTGAAAAGGAACGAAGAGTCCAAGTACATCAACGACTACAACCCAGTGATTTTGTCCATGTGGAATGCTAACATGGATATACAGTTTGTGGCTGACAACTGTATGGCTGTGGCTCGGTATGTGACATCTTACATTACCAAAAAAGAAAAGACAGAATTGAAGGATATGTGGGAGGACATTTCCCATGAAAAGAGCCTCAGCAAGAAGTTGTACAGTTTCAGTCTGAAGATGTTGTCGCATCGAGAAATTGGAGCTTACGAATGTTCTGACCGGTTGTCTTCAGCAAGTCTCTATGCCAAATCCAGGAGTATCGTTTGGGCGAGTCTTGGTCTTGCTGCAACGCGAAATCGAGTTCTAAAACCTGTCCGGGAAATTGAGTATTTGGCGGAAAAGGAACCAAACAGTACCGACATTTTGAAGACCAACATGTTGGATACATATTACCCAAATCGAAGCAGTCACCTTGAGAATGTTTGTCTATATGAGGTTCTACAAAATTATATATTCAAGAGGAACATCAAGGAAGATATTGAGAAAGGAGTGTATGCTGTAATTGGAAGTGAGGGATGTCTGGTCAAGCAAAGAAAATGCCAATTAGTAAACCATCAAAAATTGAGTGGCGAATCTCCAGAAAAAAAGGAGTTTTTCTATTTAGCACTTTTGCAACTTTTCAAGCCTTGGCGTGCAGAAGAGGAATTGCTTGGAGATTTCCTCTGTTACGAAGACTCTTTCACTGCTGCTAAGGAGACCATAGAATGTCCTGCTTTTCCCAAATATCAAGAAATGTTGACTTTGGAAATTGAGCAGGAAGCAACGATTGCAGCCGAGATTGCCAGAGACAGTTCTCAGGACAGTCAGAGTTCTGTTTCATTGAGTCAGGATCCACTAGGAGGACCTATTATCGAAAATGAAGCTGCCACTGCTATGAATGAAGTGGAAAGAGCCATGGCACATGCTCAGGAGGATGCGGTTAACTTAGAAGACTTGGAAAAACAACTCAACGTTGAGCAGAGGAAAATATATGATGAAGTTACCAAGCAAATTGATCATGGATTAAGTCATGAGAAGAAAGAGTGCTCATGTACGTCGTTGAAGCCTGTCCGACTGTACGTGAGTGGAGAAGCGGGAACTGGAAAAAGTTTCCTTATTAAAGCAATTTCTTGTTATTTGCAGGAAAGGACTGAGTCATCGCTGTCTTGTGTTGTTACCGCTCCTACTGGACTGGCAGCACATAACATTAAAGGTATTACTTTGCATCGTCTACTGATGCTGCCAGTGGAGCATGACAACAAATTACAATACCACAAGTTATCTGGGGATGCTTGTTGTGAAGTTTCAAGAGTCTTGAGGAAAATGAAACTTCTTATCATTGACGAAGTAAGCATGGTTTCCAATGTCATGCTTGCCTTTGTGCATTTGAGAATGCAAGAAGTTCTTAAAACTGAGTATGATGTGTTATTTGGTGGCAAACACATCATTGTTTTCGGAGATCTTCTGCAGCTGACACCAGTAAAAGGACAACCTGTATTCAAAATACTCACGCATGAAGATACCAGGAAGTGCCTAGGGAGCATTGGCAACGTCAATATATGGTTAAACTTCAATTATGCTGAACTGCATGAAAATATGCGTCAGGCAAAGGATGAAGATTACAAGAATATTCTACAAGATATTAGAATTGGAAAAGTGACTGAGCATGGGAAAGAAGCTTTAAATGCACGATTACTGTCAAATTTATATCCAGAACAAGACGTTGTGCCTGAGAATATTTTTCAGAAAATTACTGAGAAGAAATCCGGAATATGTTTGATGCCAACTCTTGCAGAATGTGCCATCTTCAACAACAAAATGTTGAATTTAGAAAAGCAAGAGATTGTGAAACTTGAAGCTATTGACAGAATAGAGCATATGGGATCCACAATTATTTTGTCAGAGAATTTGAAATCAAAATTGGATTCATTAGAGAAGACTATATCTAAAACAGCGGGTTTTGAAAAGACTTTGAATGTGTGTTTAAATTGCCGAATCATTTTGAGAAGGAATTTACATGTTGAAAGAGGTGTGGTAAATGGATCAATGGGTAATGTTGTTGATTTTGAGAAATACAGAAGTAGAGATGGTATTGAATTTTTAAAAATTAAATTTGATGGCATTGAGGAAGTACAGCTAAGTGGTCGTTGTTCTGCTAGGTTTTTGCTTGTTAAAGACTTATATGTTTGCCATAAACAGTTTCCTGTTTGCTTGGCATATGCGGTGACAATCCATAAATCGCAAGGTTTAAGTGTAGAAAGTGCATTGGTGAATATTGGCAGTTCTGTGTTCAAAGAGGGTATGGCATATGTGGCATTGTCACGAGTTAGAACTTTATCGGGATTGTACTTGATTGATTGTGATGTCACAAACATTTGTGCGGATCTAGATTGTGTTAAGGAATACAATAGGTTAAGAAGAGAGTATGCGCCACATTTACCTCAATATCCTTTGTTTGAGAAACGTGTGGTAGGCCATAAACGAAGAAACATCACTAATAGTAGGGAGGTTGTAGCAAAAAGCCGAAAAGTCGATGAACCAAAAATTGTAAGCAGAAAGAAAACGGATTCTGTTGAAGATGTTGTCGGTTTTCAATTTGAAAACAGTTCTGGTGTCAACTGCTATGCAAATGTAGTGGTTAATGTTCTCTTTTCACTAGAGACTTTAAAAGAACAGATTGTGTTCAATTCGGAACAAAGTTTATGCTGTTTGTTGAATTCTGTATTAGAGAAATGTAGCACTGATCGGACAAAAGTAGAAAGTGTGTCTGAAGTTCGTTATCTCTTAGATGAATGTTCAGGTCAAACAGACTTCTCTGAAAATAATCAGCAGGATTGTCAGGAGTTTTTAATGTATATGCTTGATGTATTGCAAGATGAGGGTGTAGATGTAGATCACCTGTTTGGGCTTTCTTATCAATGGCAGCATGACTGCGAGAAGTGTATGGTATCAAGTACTACTAGTGTAGACTCAGAAAGATTTATATATTTAACTTTGCCAGACAGTAAATCAGTCTCCTTTAATAAGCTAGTAAATGCAGCTGATCACAACATGGAGTGTAGTCAATGTAAATCTGAAATGATGTCAACATTATTTATACGAAGATATGGCCAGTATGTCATTTTAATGATCCAACGATGTAGGCCTGATGGATCAAAATTGAAAACTTTAATAAAAAATTTTGTTGCTTCTCAGCTGTCAATATCAGGAAGGACTTTTGTAACTGTAGCAATTATCTATCACGATGGTCCTTCAACAACATCAGGACATTACACAGCTTATTTAAAGTCTAGAAACGGCTGGTCATTCTGCAACGATTCTGTTGTAACTTTTAAAAAAAAAATTGCCATTTGACCTTAAAAATTCTTACCTGGTGTTTTTAAAACCAAAATTTTAAGGAAAGAATCTCGGGATTTCCTCTGAGGAATTGCAAAAGGTTCATGAAGTAGAGGGAATGTAAGTCTGCAATGCTGTCTAGATTATTGGTCCAAAACTTTTAATTATAATGTCATTTTAAAAATCCAACTATATAAACCTGATGCAAGTAAGTCTGCTTCATAGTAAGCAGTATCAGTGTCATAGGAAAAGTAGAACATGAGTGAGCAAGAAGGGTAAGATATTAGTAGTCCAGGATTGTGAAAGTAATCCTAAATGTTTTCTTTTTGAAAGTTGCGAAAATAGAAAATGACGGGATTTGATTGGAAGAATTACAAGAGTTGTGAATCGCTGCAACATGATTTGGCCAAGTGGAAACATGTGGTAGAATGTGAGAAGTCTTATGTATCGTATGTAACATATTTTTCAAAACGATGGAGGTTTTCTTTCAGAAAGTGACGGGCTGAAAATATTTATAGCACAACAGAGTGTACGCTGTTCATAGGACATCCTTCGACGTTATGGAAAGTAAGTTAATTTTAAGGAGTTTTGAATTCACATTTCTTAGGTTGTATGGGTTTTTTAAACACAATCATTTTGATTGTGTTTTTTTTTCCCCGCTGTTACATGATGAATACCTTCAAGTCACTGATTTAAGTGAAATTTGATATATTCTGAGAACAGCAAAAATAAACCATTTAACATGTATAATTAATGTTCTACTTTTTGTACTTATGATATACATTTAGAAATGTGAGGTAGATATGGAGAAACTGAGGCTTTTGTAAGTGTCAAAGTTAATGCTTACAGTGCTGCACTTCTGGGTACTGTTTTTTTTTAAAACTGAATAGGCCTCACCTCAAAGAAACCTCTTGAAAGGACACATCTTATTTGTATCCTGAAACAATCATTTAAAATGTTAGACACAATTTTATGATGGCTTTACATCTCTTTTGCGCTGCTATTGCATCACTATTGTGAGATATCAGCAGTGCAAAAGATGCACCATGTTCCAAAATAGGCCTCAATTTTTCAGCATCAAGATACTGTTTGTTTAAAATATATATCTTTAGGATTGTGTAGGGGACGTAGAGAAGCAGAGGCTTCTGTAAATGTCAAAGTTGTTGAAAAACTGTTTGTTCTTGAACCTTTTCCCTTGTCTTTTCTAATTTTTAAATACATGTTTTAATATTTTTGAAATGTTTGTTCTCTCTTTTACAGATTGAAAGTATGAAAAAAGAATTGAAAAAGTTAACAAGAATTATAAGGTAAATGTTTTCTACTCTTTCTACCCGCAATCCACTGCTGATTATGTCACTGACCATGGCATGAATGATGTAATAAGTGGACATGACTTACTTCATTGGTAGGCCTTCACATGTATTATTGCATACACTGCTGCACTTCTGCGTTCTGTTTCATATGCTGGACTACATCTGCACTATGAGATACCTAAGCAAAGGCAACACAGGTGATGTGATTGTGAAATGAGCAAAAGAAACTCCACGTTTTTCAATTACATTACTTGTGTTTTCTAAGTTTACGAATGACATTGTGCAGATGAAGTTTAGGTCTGTCTATGGACACAGAAGAGGTCTGGCCGTTGCTCAAGAGTGAAGTGGACATGTTTTACTTCAATGGTAGGCCTTCACATGTATTATCTCCTCTGTATTCTTCAACAAGCATAAATTTGATATGCAACCCTGAGTAGGCCTCACCTTAAACAAACTTTTGGAGAGGACACACCTTATCGTCATCCTGAATCAATCATTTAATCTATCACATTTAACATCTATTAGTTCTACTGCTTCATTTCTTTAATCCTTACTTTCCTGCGTTTGCTACTTCCCTCATTCCTTTCTCTATTACTTAATTATTCTACTCCTTCCAGTATTTTTCTCAGTCCCTCTCTTCTCATACTTCTTCATTCTTATTCACTCATTCTGTCTCTATTAATGTTACTGTTTCTGAATGATCTCAAAAAAATTTTTAAAACAAGAACAGTAAGTATAAGGGTAGGAAACAGACAGTTATGTTACAAGAAAGACAGCTATAGGAAGTAAACAAAAGATACTGTTACTTGCAATCCACTGCTGATGATGTCACTGACCATGTCAAGAATGATGTAATATGTGACATGATCAGAAGTGGATTGCGGGTAACAGTATCTTTTCTTTACTCCCTATAGCTGTCTTTCTTGTAACATAACTGTCTGTTTCCTTCCCTTATACTTACTGTTCTTTTTAAAAAAAAAAATTTTGGGTTCGCTCCCGGTTCGCATACCGGAGTGCGAACTGGGAGCGAACTAAAAGAAATAGAGGTTGGCAGAGTTTCAAAAATTCTACCAATTTTTTTTATACTGGGGAGGTAGTTCTGAAAAGAACTTTTTTTTTGGTTTTTGTTGTTTTAATTTCTTTTATTATTTTTCTGAACATTTTTTATATTTTTTTGTATTTTCTGAACATTTTGATATTTTTTTGGTTTTTTTGGGGGAGGGGGGAAACAAAAATGATTCATTGAAAAGGGCTCAACAGGAGCAACGAAAAAAAGAAGAATTTATTGTTTGGGGCGTTTCGGGCAAACATGATTAGTAATAGCTTTCACAATTAGAGTAATGCTACTTTCTCTGTAGCAAAGTATTTGGTTACAGCGCACGCACACTTGCTTCACTTCCCCAAAGTTCATTTGAATGTTTGGGACCATCTCCCTCGCCTCTGGTCCCGACACTTCTTGAACCACCGATCTTCTTGCCATTGCAGGGGGATTTTGTTGTTCATCACGAAGCTGGGCAGCACTATAATTGTTTGGGTGCCACCTACTCATATGCCTATGCATAGTGTAATTGCCAAAGCTATATTTCTTATCAGTCCCCCTTGACAGTCTTTCATCGCATATACGGCAAAACACATATCTTGCATTCACTTTTTTTTGCCCCTCAGGAAATGTAAAAAATTGCCAGATGTAGTTTTCTTTTCGATTATACCTCCTGGGCTCCTCTGGCAAAAACTCTGGCTCTTCCTGCTCATCCTCCTCTTCCTGATCTGCCTCTTCTTGTAAGATTACTTTAGCAGGTGGTCCTCTCTTCCCATGAGGAGGTTGAGGTGGTGGTGGGGGTCCACCAGCTGAAGCAACTACTGAAGCCATTGCTCAACTATGAAAAAGGGTCTTTCTCTCACCAAGATGAAAGTCAGAGTGAGGAAAGAAGGAGGGGTTTTCATCATTTGGGAAAAGCAAAAGTTCTAAACCAATGAAAAGTGTTAATTTTAGATCACATGACCTAGTATTACATCATTAGGAAACCAAAAGTGAAATGAACCAATGAAAAGTTTTATTACCGAGTCACATGACCTGCTGTGTTTACGTTTCGCGCTTTGCGCCGCTTTCCGGTCCGCTTCCGGGTCCGCTAACTTGGCGCGTCAAATGACGTATTACGTGAAAACGCAAAACGTCATTCTAACGTAACAGTTACGCTAAAGGAACGTTTACCGGTTCGCGGACCGAGTCGCGGCTTTAAATTGAGCTAACGGGAAGCTGACCGGTTCGCGAACTGGGAGCGAAACAAAAAAAATTTTTAAAAAAAATTGTATCAAAAACATGTAAAATATATTTTGAGATTTAAAGAAGAATACATTTTACAGCTACAGATATTAGATTTTAAAAAACCAATGAAATTCACTGAAAAAACCATAGGTTATAGACCATATATAGTTAGGAATTAGCATTTACAAAACCTTGAAAATTCACTGAAAAAACCACAGGTTATAGACCATATATAGTTAGGAATTAGCATTTACAAAACCTTATTTTACTCACACAAAACCATTGAAATTCCATATATAGTTAGTTGCACTAACTATATATCGCGCACCCGCAATCCACTGCTGATGATGTCACATATTACATCATTCATGACATGGTCAGTGACATCACTGATGACATCACTGATGACATCTCAAATGACATCACTGATGACATCTCAAATGACATCACTGATGACATCACTGATGACATCTCATTTGACATTACTGATCACATCACTGATGATATCATTCATGTGATAATACGATGAACCTCTTCAGACTCTAATATAACCTTAGATACAATCAGTGTAAACAGACACTAACAGACTGTCACTCATCCATGGAGTTACTCACACACCTAGTCAGTCATGCAAAGAATCAATCACACCTCCATTTCCTCAACTATACAGTTATACAAACTTTACTTATTCAAACATATACTAACACATATTTACTCTCTTATACAATCCCTGATACAAGTTCACAATGATCCATACAGCCACTCACACATTCACTGGCTCTTATGCACAGTTATTTATATATGTCAACTCTCACATGTACTGTGTTTTACATATGTACTTACTTTGACATGTAGCACTGAGATATCCATTCACTCACCAATACACTCATGCACACAGTCAACCGCCCATACAGCTGTTTCCACATGCACTTTTGAACCCATACATCTAGTGAATCAACTGCTCACACATCTATGCACAGAGTCATACACCTCCCAGCCACCCACACACACACTCAGTCTCCCATACAAATACTTGGGCAACCAATCAATAACCCATATAGTTACTCATATAGCTACTTATCAACACATGCAGCAGTTTACAGAACAACAGACATAATGATGCACAAACTAAGACAGTTTAGTCACTAACCCATGCACTCAGTGAGACACATTTAATCACTCACTCATACAGTCAGTCATGCACCTACTAAATCCTTCATCCAGACACTTATACATCCACTCATTCTTCAATATGTAAGACATATTTTAACTTTACAGAAACATACAGTCACTGGATGTTGTCATCAGTGATGTCATCAGTGATGTCATTTGAGATGTCATCAGTGATGTCATCAGTGATGTCACTGACCATGTCATGAATGATGTAATATGTGACATGATCAGCAGTGGATTGCGGGTGCGCGATATATAGTTAGTGCAACTAACTATATATGCGAATTTCAATGGTTTTGTGTGAGTAAAATAAGGTTTTGTAAATGCTAATTCCTAACTATATATGGTCTATAACCTATGGTTTTTTCTGTGAATTTTCAAGGTTTTGTAAATGCTAATTCCTAACTATATATGGTCTATAACCTATGGTTTTTTCAGTGAATTTCAATGGTTTTTTAATAGCAAATATCAAAAGCTGTAAAATGTATTCTTCTTTTAAAGGAAAAATATATTTTATATGTATTTAATATAATTTTTTTATGTATATCAATTTTTTGAGGGAACGAATTTATCAACTATCATGCTGAAGAAGAGTGTGGGAAAAAAAACAAAGAGGAGGACTAAGAGGAAAGAACAATCAGTTCAAAAATACAATTGCTTTAAAGCATGAAGTGCTTTTCCACACATTTACATTTAAATAACCCACATTAGAACATACAAAATATCTACAGAGGAGACGGTGTACATTGACTTTTAAACTCTTCATTGGTACCTACATGTTGGTACTTACATCACCCACACAACACAACAGCTCTATTCAGAGCTACCCTACCTCAAAGCACTCTAAAATATTATTTTACTATTTCCCTTGGTTTTCCCCTTGTTACGCTTTCCGGAACGCTACCTGGTGCACGGACTGGGCGCTAACCGTGCGAAAATTGGCCTCCTCAGCCACCCTCAGAAAACCTAGGGGGTCAGGATTTGTCTCCCGTGCCCCCTTATACCCATTCCCAACATTGTTTATCCTCCATCTTGTGACTAAATTCGTCCGAAACACAAGATGGCGGACTCCCGTTATGCTACCGGTGAGCTACCCGGTTCGCGTACCGGGTAGCGCTTCCACCGCGAAAAATCGAAAAAAAAATTATTTTATTTTTTTGCCCCGTGGGCCCTTTAATAGCCCCCACATCAATCCTAGGGGGTCAGGAGGGGTCTACCTTGCCCCCTTTAATTCATTTCCCCCTTCGTTTATTTCCACCTCTTGTCTCTCGATCCTACCGAGAGACAAGATGGCGGCCGCTCTGGACTGTTTAGAATGTTGACAGTCACCGGAGAGCCAATCCGCTTCTCCTCGCGAAGTTCCGTTACGCGTCTGGCACGCGAACCGGGGCGCTAACCGGGACGCTGTCACAGATATATATATTTTTTTGAACGGTAATTTCTCAAAATCCACTGGAGCACATATCTTGAGACCTAGCAAAGGCACATCGGGCAAACAGTCTCTACAATTTTGCCAAGTTTCATAGAAATCCATTCAGCCGTTCGAGCTAAAAGTGAGTCCAACCGCCCTATGGAAAACTCAATGTTAAAAACACGTTTTGGGACCCCCCTTTTTTCTCGGCCCCCGCTTGACGAAACCCCCCCAAACCTTTAGGGGACGCTCAGAATCAAAATGTGCCATTTTCCTGAAAATTTCAGCCAATTCCGTCCATCAACGCCAAAGTTATTCAACATAGAATTTTCAGAAATCCCTATTCAAATAAATCCTAACTATATATACCTACTGGCGACCGCCAGTAGGTAATATATATATATATATATATATATATATATATATATATATATATATATAACATTTCTATGGCAAAATGAAACCCCTCATTTTGTTCCTTTTCAAATTAAATGTATTAAGTGTTACCACTTTATTCCAATCAAGATGACTTCAGGTGTGCCATACTTTTGTCATAAGTAAGACTGTTAGCGTTCTAGTTGTTCTTTAGAACACTCTGGGACATTCTGTCATTGGGCTATAGTTGGGCTACATCTGGCTGATATTTGGACTACATTTGGGTTCTTATGTCTCTGGTGGCCATCTTGGGAGACTGCCTATCAGAATTTTTTAAATGAAATATAAGAGGATTTGAGAAGTCACTCAAAATGTGCGCTAATTTTTCTTTCTTTAGCACTAATCATAATTTCTATGGCAAAATGAACCCCCTCATTTTGTTCCTTTGCAAATTAAATGTTTTAAGTGTTAACACTTTATTCCAATCAAGATGACTTCAGGTGTGCCATACTTTTGTCATAAGTAAGACTGTTAGCGCTCTAGTTGTTCTTTAGAACACTCTGGGACATTCTGTCACTGGGCTATAGTTGGGCTACATCTGGCTGATATTTGGGCTACATTTGTTTTTTTTTGTCTCTGGTGGCCATCTTTGGGCTACATTGGGCTACATTGGGCTACATTTGGGCTCTAACATATATATAGCCCAATGTAGCCCAATATATATTTTTCAAAGTTAATTTTCGTAAAAACCACTGGAGCATATATCTTGAGACATAGCAAAGGCACATCGGGCTACCAGTCCCTACAATTTTGCCAAGTTTTGTGGAAATCCATTCAGCCGTTCGAGCTAAAAGTGAGTCCAACCGCCCTATGGAAAACTCAATGTTAAAAACACGTTTTGGGACCCCCCTTTTTTCTCAGCCCCCGCTTGACCAAACCCCCCCCAAACTTTCAGGGGACGCTCAGAAACAAAATGTGCCATTTTCCTGACAATTTCAGCCAATTCCGTCCATCAACGCCAAAGTTATTCAACATAGAATTTTCAGAAATCCCTATTCAAAAAAATCCTAACTATATATACCTACTGGCGACCGCCAGTAGGTAATATATATATATATATATATATATATATTCACTGAAAAAACCATAGGTTTGACACCAGCTATAGTTAGCTGGAAATTTTACTGACATAAAACCATTGAAATTCCCACGTTATAGTTATTTGGACTCACTATAACTTGCGCGCCTGCAATGCACTGCTGATGACGTCACATACTACATCACTCATGACATGGTCAGTGACATCACTCATGACATCACTGATGACACCAGCCAGTGAATGTGTGTCTTTATTTAAAATTAATATGTTTAATATTTGTATTTGTAAAGGTTGATGGAAGAATAAATGGTTAAATAAATGTATAAATGGATGTTTTTTAAAAAAAAAATGATTGGTTAACTGCCTTATTAAGTGTATTTTATTGAATACATATATTAGCGAGTAACTTTTAAATATTGAAATATATGTATCAGTGTTTCACTTTGTGTATAAGTAGCTGCATGGGTTGGTGACGGACTCACTGTTTGTATGTGTTTTGAAGACAGCATATGTGCAGGACTGTATGGGTGGATGAGTGTGTATATGTGTGTGTTAGTGAGTGAATGACTGTCTCACTATTGTGTTTTTAAGTAACGACATATATTTTAATCTAGTGTATGTGAGTTTTGATGTATATAAGTGAGTATATGTGAGAGTACCGGGCGCTCCCCCCACGCAAATCGAAATTCTTTTTTTTTTTTTTTTTTTTTGCCCCGCGGGGCCCTTTTATGGCCCACACATCAAACCTAGGTGGTCAGGGGGGGTCTACCATGCCCCTTATGGTCAATTCCCGCTTTGTTTTTGCCACCTCTTGTGTCTCGATCCTACCGAGACATAAGATGGCGTCCGCTCCGGACTGTTTGGAATGTTGACAGACACCCGAGAGCTAATCAGCTTTCCGCGCGCAAACTCGCATAGCGCGCTGGTTAGTGCCCCTGTGCGCCTACCGGGGAGCTCTTATAGATATATATATTTTTTGAACCTAAATTACTCAAAATCCACTGGAGCACATATCTTGAGACATAGCAAAGGCACATCGGGCTACCAGTCCCTACAATTTTGCCAAGTTTGGTGGAAATCCATTCAGCCGTTCGGGCTCCAGTTGAGCCGTTTACAATTCCCTGTTTTTTGTTTGTCCCCATAAAAATTACAAAAAAAATGGAAATTAACATGGGAAAACAAGTTTTGGGACCCCACTTTTACCTCGGCCCCCGCTTGATAAATCCCACCCAAACTTTTAGGGAAGGACCGGGGCGCCGCAAGGAAAATTTGAGGAAATTTTCAGGCAGATTCCTCAACCGGCGCCAAAGTTATTCACAATAGAATGTTGAGATTTTCTATTGAAAATAATCCTACCTATAACTACCTATTGGCGACCGCCAGTAGGTAATATATATATAGTTAGGACCTAGTTACCATAGGAAATTCCGAACATTCCATTGGGAATAACTTTTGAGGCGATTGAGGGATCTGCCTGTAATTTTCCTAAAATTTGCCTCGCTGCGCTCCGCTCCTTCCCTGAAAGTTTCGAAGGGATTCGTCAAGTGGGGGCCGAGAAAAAAGGGGGGTCCCAAAACGTGTTTTCCCCATGTTAATGTCCATAGGGACATTCTGACAAGGCTACAGCTCGAACGGCTGAATGGAATTACACCAGATTTGGCAAAATGGTAGGGACTGGTATGCAGCAGTGCCTTTTGTATGTTTGGTGTAAATCCCTCCAGTAGTTCTTGAGAAAATTGAATTTGAAATTTTTCGAATGGCATTTTCTAGGGGACCTTTAGACACGGCTACAGCCCGAACGGCTGAACGGAATTACACCAAACTTGGCAAAATGGTAGGGACAGGTATGAGTAGTGCCTTTTCTTTATTTGGTGAAAATCCCTCCAGTAGTTGTTGAGAAAATTGAATTTGAGCAAATTATATATCTATATGCGCTCAACATTCTATTGGGAATAACTTTAGCGCCGATTGAGGAGTCTGCGTGTAATTTTCCAGAATTTTGGCCAGCTCCGCTCCGCTCCTTCCCTGAAAGTTTCGGTGGGATTCGCCAAGCGGGGGCTGAAAGGGGGGTCCCAAAACATGTTTTCCCCATGTTAATTTCCATAGGGACCTTTAGACACGGCTACAGCCCGAACGGCTGAATAGAATTACACCAAACTTGGCAAAATAGCAGGGCCTGGTATGCACATGCGCCTTTGCTATGTTTGGTGAAAATCCGTCCAGTAGTTCTTGAGAAAATTGAATTTGAAATTTTTCAAATGGCATTTTCTATGGGACATTTAGACACGGCTACAGCCTGAACTGCTGAACGGAATTACAGCAAACTTGACAAAATGGTAGGGACAGGTATGCAGTAGTGCCTTTTCTATATTTGGTGAAAATCCCCCCAGTAGTTGTTGAGAAAATTGAATTTGAGCAAATTATATATCTATATGCGCTCAGCGTACGTGCACCGTACGCGCACCTTACATGCGCGAGCGAGTTTCTGATTTGGTGGCAGTCGACTGTCAACATTCCAAACTGTCCAAACCAGGAAGTGTGGGCCACCATCTTGTTTTTCAGGAGAACTGAGGCACAAGAGAGCCCAAAACAAGAGTGGAAAACACGGAAAGGGGGCAGGGTATAGAACACCCAACCCTCTAGCCCTTCTCAGGGGGTCCCAGAAGGACCCCCAAGGGCAAAATAAATACCAAAAAAAATCGAGGGGTACGCACACCGTACACGTACGGTACACGTACCGTGCGCGTACCCAGCGATTTAAAAAAAAGAAGATTTTTTTTTGCACTTGGTGGTCCTTCTGGGACCCCCTGAGAAGGGCTAGGGGTCAGGGGGTCTCTACCCTGCCGCCTTTTTGCGTTTTCCACTCTTGTTTTGTGCTCTCTTGTGCCTCACTTCTCCTGAGAAACAAGATGGCTGCTCAGGTGGTCCCAGAAGGATGATAACATATATAAACTTTATCCGCTAATAGAATTAGCATTTACAAAACCTTTGAAATTTATTTTTAAAAAAATATAGGTTTCAGGCCTGATATAGTTAGGAATTAGCATTTAAAAAACCTTGCAAATTCACTGAAAAAAACATAGGTTTCAGGCCTTATATAGTTAGGAATTAGCATTTAAAAAACCTTGCAAATTCACTTAAAAAACCATAGGTTTCAGGCCTTATATAGTATTATAGTTAGGAATTAGCATTTAAAAAACCTTGCAAATTCACTTAAACAACCATAGGTTTCAGGCCTTATATAGTTAAGAATTAGCATTTAAAAAACCATTGAGATTGCTCCTATATAGTTAGTTGTACTAACTATATTTCGCGCACCCGCAATCCACTGCTGATGATGTCACATATTACATCATTCATAACTTGGTCAGTGACATCACTGATGACATCACTGATGACATCTCAAATGACATCACTGATGACATCACTGATGACATCTCATTTGACATCACTGATGACATCGCTGATGACATCATCCAGTGACTGTGTGTTTCTGTAAAGTTTAAATATGTTTTACATATTGAAGAATGAGTGGATGTATAAGTGTCTGGATGAAGGATTTAGTAGGTGCGTGGCTGACTGTATGAGTGAGTGATTTAATGTGTTTTACTAAATGCATGGGTTAGTGACTAAACTGTCTGAATGTGTGCATCAGTATGTCTGTTGTTGTGTAAGCTGTCCCTCTCATGGCCTCCAATAAACATTGGTTATTCAGCACAAAGATACCAAGGGTGAATGTGTGCTTTACATATACATGTTACCTTATAACTTCCTTGGATTCCCTCACTGCCACCCAGCAAACGTGCTCTCATCTCTCCATAGACCCTCTCTCACATACATTTCATCTTTTTTAAAGCATTTGCAATGCCTGGCTATGCTAATTCACTTAGCGATACACATAAAATACAGATCTGCCCTTTGCAGCCGGCCCTCTGCGCTACTTCGTGGTGTCAAAACTACCACTAGACAAAAGTCTGATCTCTCTCTAGCAGGAACACAATCATAAGCATTAACTTGACTGATTGAAAGCTGCCTGTGTGTGTGTATATATAGAAAATTCATTATTATTATTAAATTATATTTCATGACTTTAAAATCCCTGTAACCTTTGTTTTTACAGTGAATTTCTAAGGTCTTTTAAATGCTAATTCCTAACAATAATAGCCTTGTAACCTTTAGTTTTTCAGCATGGCCCCCCTCCCTTTGCCAATTCCGGGCACTGGGATCCCCAGCCCCCGGGGCATGGAAACTAATATATTAATATTTTATGGAGCAGGGCTGCATAGCCCCGCTCCTGAAGCCACTTCAAGTCCCCGAGACTCCATTCCCCGGGGACAGCCTTTTTCTTTTATTTATTTAGGCCATCACCGTTGGGGACTGTAGGAGGGTCAATTCCCCCAGTGTCCCGCCGGCTCCCCGCCTCCTCCGGGAGCCCATGTTCTATCAACATCCAAACTCAGCGTCAGATTGGTAACACTGGCACTTAGGCAATGCCTGAGGGACCAAAGTCCAGTTCCAGCTTGGGGCTGCTTTTTGAGCAGTTTCTGCATTATTCGGATGCCACCAGCAGCCCAGTGGGTGCCTGAGTGGCCTTTCTGGAGGCAGATCAGCCTCAATTACTTCTCTTTTATCAATGAGCAGAGGTGTCATTCCCTTTCTCTCGCTGGGGTTGGCCCATTAACATATGCTTATTGAGCGGAGGCAGGGAGCATGACCAATAGCGGCCTGACTTGTATACAGGTGTGTTTCACCAGTGCAAGCTAATCCGTGCATTTTTCTTAAACCCCTTTTATTTAAAATAAAACTTTGCCGAAGCAGTGTTTTGCAAAGGCAATATGCCAATGTGGGCCACATTTTTTTATCGTGCCCGGGCCGATTTTTAATCCCAATCCAACCCTGTCCGAGCTCCATCTGTGTATGTACCCCCTAGGAGTTGCCTTCACTTTGCGCATGCATGTTTGTGGTAGCGCATGTGTGTTAATGTTATGCATGCGCAGAATAAGTCCCACCATCTGGCTATGTACCCCTAACGCATTTCATTTTATTTGCGCATGCTCAATTACAACATGCCCAATCACAGCACTCACACCCAGTGACATCAAGCTCAACCAATCATACTTCTGCAAAGCATTTATAACCTGCCAACCTTCTTGAACTTTTCCTATTCCGCAGTCACAGCCATTGATAGTGTACGTATCCACTTCTTCGTAGGTGAGCATTTTTTTTTAAGACTAATTAAAGTAATTAATCTGAACGATCTTTAAATACCGCGTAAATGCAAAATTTTGTTCGATTTGACAATGTTGTTTTTAAGCACACTTTGCTGCTTTTTTATGTTGTTAAATTTGACTTTGCAACTTTTGTTTCTGGGCAAATCACTTAATGCTGCTGCGTTTCTTTACTTTGGCAAGCGCCACATGGCCGTTCCCGCAAGGTAATGCGATGTTGTTTTTCTCGTGTAAGTAGTGCGTCACGTACCCCATGCATTGCAATAGTAATATTTTTTGCAATAGTGTATTTTAGTACGATTTCCAGCTCTTATACCTCCAATATCTTGCCTTGGTAGGCGAGGTTTCGGGGCAAATCACTTAATCCTGCCGCCTTTAATTCTTGAAAGTAGTGCTCCACATGCTACTTCCTCCCCATGCACTGCACATGTAATCGATTGGTTAATGTTGTATCTTAGCACGCCCTCCATATTTTTTATTAACGTTAAACTTGATTTGCTATGCTTTGTTCTGTGCAAATCACCTAATCCTGCCAAGTTTCTTTAACCACATGCGTGTGGCGGCTTTTTTCGCGCTGTGCGGCTTTTTTCAAAAAGCCGCGTTACATGACAAGCTGAGCTCGTCATGAGCATGCGAGCGGCACAACTCATGACGAGCTCAGCTCATCAGGAGCACGGAAGGGGTTAATTTAGCAAGCGCCACGTGGCCGTTCCCACAGCAGTGTGTTACATGCTGTTCAACTTAATGCGATGTAGTTTTTCTCGTGGAAGTAGTGCGTCATGTGCCCATGCACTGCAAAAGTAATGTTTTCAGCAATTCTGTATTTTAGCACGGTTTCCAGCTTTTATACCTCCAATATCTTGCCTTGGTAGGCGATGTTTCTGGGCAAATCACTTAATCCTGCGTCTTTAATTTTTTAACATACCCCGCCACATGCTACTTCCTCCCCATGCACTGCACATGTAATCGATTGGCCTATGTTGTATTTTAGCGCGCTCTCCAAGTTTTTTAATAACCTTAAACTTGATTTGTCCCCTGTTTTATCTCATTATACAGATATCTCAACCATGGGACGTACTGGTCGCCACAATCTGTTTATTCCTGCACATGCACTATACCAGATGGTGGTCAACCACTCGACATACCAGATCCACTGACTGCTCTCCATATGCTATCAGCCGAACATTGCAATGGACCTAATGGAGTTATCAGGTTTGACTTTAACATTTCATGATTGAAAAGCATTCTGAGATAAGCATTTGTGTATTTCATGTGCTTGCAGACAGATAACTATGCTGTTCTTATGTTTTGGTACAATTAGTGGGCATTCTGGTATCAAGAAAAGGAATAAAAACATGTCCTCTCGATTTTATTGGCCAAATATGTCATTTGAAATGTAACAATGCGTGTTATAATTTTTCTTGCGTCTATAAATATTTTTTATAAAATGTAAATCTCCATTGTGATAGTTGTATAGACGTTTGTTTCTGAACCCCATATGTTTTTCATTTAAATGCTCGTTACACGTTTTCAGCCTGTACTTGATATACAAAGTGAAAATGTTGTTCTGAATTTTTTCATTTGAAGACATGTCTTTCAATTTTTCTTGATGTTTATTTCTCAATTTCTAGATCAAGGAAGACCAAAAAGGGTTCTATCAGATCAAGGCCAGGAGTTTGTAAATTAAGTGGGTGACCAATCTAGGCCTAACATTTCTATAATGCAATGCTATTTCCTATTTTGCTTGCCCAATATAACCTCTGATGATTGCTTTTCAACCCCAATCCTATTGAGAACAAATGTTTTTATGTGCATTTAAATTAATCTTGGACATATGTACAACATACATTTTTAACTCTTTTTTCAGTTTGCGGAATGTTTCATAAATAAGCAGCAAATTGCTGAGGTAGAAGAAAAAAAATATCCTCCTGTTCCGGCTGATTACACCAATTCCTCAAATATGGCATGAACTAG
This sequence comes from Lissotriton vulgaris, assembly GCF_964263255.1. NCBI lineage: Eukaryota > Metazoa > Chordata > Amphibia > Caudata > Salamandridae > Lissotriton > Lissotriton vulgaris. The sequence goes on along the minus strand of NC_141691.1, from coordinate 1,308,798,584 downwards.
TTGTCTGAAGCCATACAGATGCACAAATATTTAACGGATAACGTTAAGGTAAATACTGTCAATATGAGTAGTCGACGAAGTTAAAAAGTAACAGATATAAGTACTTGAGGTGTTTTTGGTGTCAGATAATGTCCAATTCACACTTGTACGGATGAGTCTGATGCAAGGTGGATCACTGTATAACTAATGGATGATTAGGTATTAGGATGGCATACAAAGCTCCCAACCTTCTTACTTTTTCTCTTAAAGGGTTCCAAATTGGGGATGAATATTAAGCTGTGCAGCAGAGGTTGGCAGTGTTGCTCCACTGGTACTTGGGCCTTTTTCCATGAAACAGAAGGAGCCTCTCTCAATATCCTTAACTCTCCCCTTCCAAAGTTGACCAGATTCTTAGTCTTTAAGTCCTTCCGCATACTTGCAGTTTCACACCAGTACTCCTTATTGGGGTTTCTTCATGAAAGCAGACTTGCATATCCGGCAAGTAAACAACCAAAGCCGAGTTCAAATTGTGAACTCTGTTGGCCACAGTGTTTACATAAGGTAAGCAGAGCGGCCTAGATATACAATACCTCCAATTAAATGCATTAGAAATAAAAGAGCTTATTTACAAACCTCTTGCGCCACTTTTGCGTCACTTTCAACATGAGAAAATTAACACAAAAGTGGCACAAGAGTTTTGTAAATGAGCCCTAAAAAATATTGTCCTGCATAATGACTTCATCTCTCACCTAATTCTGTCTCATCTGTGAATCTTTTTAAAAACCTGTTCATCTGTAATATAAATATGATGCAGTAGGCACTTCTATACAGACACCGTTTGAATGAAAGCCTATAAGATAAGTGAAATCTATCAGGTACACTGCACACATTAAAAAAATAGAAAATATCATTGTGTTACTTTGACTTGTAATGTGTAACCTCATTTAGTCACATCGATCTAATTTTAAGCACTAATTTTCTTTTTTGTTTTGCAGATTAACTACAGTACTTCTATTGGACTCCATATTATATGTTGTTTGTTATATTATTTTGTTAAAGTTATGGTTCTAGTTATTATTGTATTGTTATCATTTAGTTATATTTCCAGTTATTTCTTGTTTTAATAAAAGTTAATAAAAAAAATACATAGCCTCTTTTTTGGGGGGGTAGCAGTCCACAATAGAAATTATATATATAATTTGAAGTATAATTCTAAGGCTAGCTCTTCACCAGATCTTTACCAGAGTGTATAGCTACAACTTAAAGTTTCCAATTCAAAAGAATGAAAAGTACAACGCCATTGGCACCATAGTGTGGTGAACTTCTAACCTCTGTGCTCACATAAGTGTTCCGTGAACTGTTACTATAGTAACAGGCAGAAAAACGTTTGAGGGTAGGGTTAAAAGTTACTGGCTGTACAGAAACCGTTATATTTACCCTGGAACCTCTACATTACAGAAAAGAAAGCAAAGTAAAACAAAACACTGTGTACCAGATTTACAACCCCCTTGCACCACTTTTGCATCCAACCCCCCCTACAAAATTACAAGTATGTGGGCCTCAACGACCCCCCTCAGGCTCCGGGAATCACCATCCCCGGGAATTTGTGTATTACGGGTGGCAGACTGCGTGGCCCTCCGCCTGGTGCCCTCGAGGGCCCTGGAAACTACCCCGACCAGCTCCGGCTCTGTCCCGGGGTGCCTTCCCTCAGTATACTGCTGTTAGCGTTGCCAGAGCGGGACTCTCACGACTCCGGCCCTCCCATAGCAAACAAAGTGAAATCTATTCTCACTTTCAAAATCCAAAGCAGATTGCATTTCCATATACAAATTAGCATCTTCCCATGCAAAAAAGCAATACTGGCTGACGAAGAACGCAAAAGTTCATCACACAATGTTGCTAAAAAAACAGCAAGTGTTCTCGACTTCTCAATATACTACTTTATCCTACGTAATGGTATTTTCAATTACGTTCTGATAACCAATAAGAATCATGCTTTTAAAAAACAGAAACATGCACCCTAGTTTTCTGTGTAGAATGTTGTCAAACAACCAATCTTTTTTTTCTGTTTTAATTTCACTTCTCCCCCAAACTCCCTTTTTCTATTCTAACATATGCCAAAGGCAGAAATGGACCTACTACAATCTATTGTGTCCACAGATTGAGAAAGCTAAGAAAAAATGCGAATACATCTGTTTCTACTTTTCTCAGCGACTATAGAATGAAGTCCATATACCACAACAATCTGCGTTTCAGTATGCATGGCATCTATAGGAGAGATGCTGTACATTTCACAGATGAAGGGAACAGAGTCTTCCTCATGAACTTTGGACTCTGCATTGGTACTTACTTGTAAGTACTAAAATCTCTCAATAAACACAAGGGCTCTTTTTAGAGCCTCCCAACATCTATACACATAAGCTTGATCTATATCTCAAAAATACATGATTCTCTTTTTTTCGGCGGAGAAATGGGCGGATCCTACCCGCATCCCGTGACTTTTTTTTAAAAAGAAAAATACTATCTTACTTTTTTGGCCCCACGGTTCCTTATGTGACCCCCTGAGCAGGCCTAGGGGGTCAGGATGTGTCTACCGTGCCCCCTTTTCACATTTTGCACACATATTTCACTGACTTCCTCAGTCTCGCTTCTACCGAGGCTAAAAATGGCTGCCAACAGTTCCTGATTTTGAATGTTTACAACCGCTTGACAGCCAATTAGAATTCAACGCATCATCGGGATGGTACGCTTATCTCGCGAGGCCAATCCTCCGCGCCCATAGATATATAAATTACTTTAACCGTAATTTTCAAAAAACTACTGAACAGATTGACACCATATATGCGAAAAGCACAAGTCAGAACTGAGGACTACTTCATTTGGTGTAATTCCGTACAGCCGTTCGGGCTGTAGCCGTGGCTAAAGGCCCTATGTGAAATTGCATGGGAAAAAAACACGTTTTGGGACCCCCTTTTTTCCCAGCTTCCACTTCACCAATCACCCTCAAAACTTTCAGGGAGGAAGCGGAACTGAGCTGGCCAAAAGGTTGGGAAATTTCAAGAAGATTCATCAATCGACGCCAAAGTTATTGCCAATAGAATGTGGCAGTTTTCCTATGGATAATAGGTCCTAACAAAAACTACCTACTGGCGACCACCAGTAGGTAATATATATATATATCCTGAAAGTGGAACACATTGGGGAATACAGCCAATATGTCAAATGCTGGTTACGTTTCATTGACGATGTTTTTATTCTGTGGTCAGGCAATGAGGAGAGCGCAGCCCTGTTCATTGACAAACTTAATGCGAATCAAGTTAATCTAAAGTTTACTTCCCATATAAGCAACTGTGAAGTGGAATTCCTGGATATTAAGGTGTATATTGAGGCAGGGGCTATCAACACCTCACTCTTTAGGAAAAAGACAGCAGGTAACTCTACATTACATGCAACCAGTGCACATCCACATCACCTCATAGAAAGTATACCATATGGGGAGTTGTTGAGAATTAAACGAATCTGTAGTACTGAGGCACAACAAGAGAAATGTACAAGGGAAGCTTTAGAAAGATTTCGCATGAGAGGTTTCAAAACCTCCACGCTCAATCAGGCATTGAACAAGGTAAAACTTAGAACTAGGGCATCTTTGCTAGAAAGTACACCCAGCACAGCAGAATCTAATGAGCCCAATGATACACCTAGGCTCATCCTTACATATAATAAACAACACCGCCAGATTCGCGCTATAATCAATAGAAACTGGCCTGTGCTGCTAACGGATGCTGTGATAGCTCCTGAAATGCCAGAGAAACCCACCATTACCTACCGCAGAGGAATCTCTATGAGATCGTTGATTGTACGCAGTAGCCCGGAGAATATTAAATCCCAACCCAAATCAGGTACTGCATGGTTAAAACCTAAGACAGGATTCCTTAAATGCACTACATACATGCAGGGCGTGCAAATTTGGTATCTCTACTACTAAATATAGAACTCCCTTCAGCCCTACTGAGATTAACATCGTGGGATCCTTCACCTGCAAAACAGAATACGCGGTGTACGTTCTGACATGTACCTGTGGCCTACAGTATGTGGGCAGCACTAAACTACAGGTACATGTCAGAATACTTCAACATCTTAGACCCATTGTAAACAATGATGCCTCGTACCCCGTGGCTAGACACTTCAAGGCAGTGCACAAAAATGATCTTAATTGCCTGAAATACATTTGTCATTGCAGCAATTGTGAATAACCCTAGAGGGGGTGACAAGGAAAAGGAACTGAGGAGATTAGAGTCTAGATGTATTCTAGAGCTGGACAGCAAGCATCCGAAAGGACTTAACAATACTGAAGACTTGCACAATTTCCTATAGATACCTCTGTGAGACACCGGATCCACGCACATGTTAAGTTCACCCCGCTGGGGGCATTGAATCTACAGCCTGATCATTCATGTCATATGTTACTGTTTGTGTGATATTTCCCGTACTCTCTGAAATCTGTTTTTTTAACTTACTGTAACACAATATACACAGTCGCATTTTTGATGTGTATATCTTTTAACGGCACTAAGCACATATTTATCTTATATGCCCTTTTTATCAGAACCAGCTTAGGCACTGCATTAATGATCTTATCGAATATCAATACATACGACCCTCGAACTTTAGGGATACACATCTTCCCTCTCTTGACACAGTTGTAAAATGTAGAGGCACAGCTATGTGTCCTCGAACTGAATAAGGAATTTATTCCGGTATTTATGTCATGTTGTGCATCATCGTAAAAATGCCTTTACAGATTTTAACTTTTATACCAGTACCAGTCAATATAGATTTATATTTATGTTTATATTCTTGTATTATATATTTATATATTTATACATCATTGCTGACTTTTAAGAATATGCTTTTAAACAAATTCTTGTATTTTCTGGAATGTTTTTAGCATGACTCGAATATTAATGAACTGTATTCGGGGCAAATGGTATCTGTGAAGCACTGTATAATGCACTTTATATGTTGAATTACACTGTGTTTTTAGAAATTATAAAGTATTAACACAATGATTTAATATATGTAACCTAGGTCGTATTGACTTTAATGACTAGCTGGGTTAAACGTGCATTGTATCTCTTCAATGTCTAGTACCATCATGTGACTGGGGAGAGATACGTCATTTTCACAAAAAAACACACAGCATACTTATAAAAATGTAAGCGGACAGCGTTTCTGTGAGTGAACAAGGGTACTTGTTACCCGAAACGCGTCTGACGGTGGTGGCAATTGAAATAAAGACCTGCTGAACCACATACTACTACGGAGTCCGTTTCCCATTTTTTCCGTGACGAGCCCGGCTGGGAGCGCTGAAAGGAGGGCGGGAGATTTTAAAAAGGATATATATATATATATATATATATTACCTACTGGAGGTCGCCAGTAGGTATATATAGTTAGGATTTTTTCCCTATGGGATTTCTGAAAATTCTATGTCTAATAACTTTGGCGTTTGTGGACGGAATCGGCTGAAATTTTCAGGAAAATGGCACATTTTGTTTCTGAGCAGCCCCTAAAAACTTGGGGGGTGTTCGGCAAGGGGGGGCCGAGAAAAAAGGGGGGTCCCAAAACGCGTTTTTCCCATGTTAATTTCCATAGGGCGGTTGGCCTCACTTTTAGCCCGAACGGCTGAATGGATTTGCACGAAACTTGGCAAAATTGTAGGGACTGTTAGCCCGATGTGCCTTTGCTAGGTCTCAATATATGTGCTCCAGTGAATTTTGAGAAATTAACGTTTAAAATAAGATATATATCTGTAACAGCGGTCCGGGCAGCGATCCGGTTCGCGTACTTTTCGCGTAACGGAACTTTGCGCACGGAAAGCTGATTGGCTCTTCGGTGTCTGTCAACATTCTAAACAGTCCGGTGCGGCCGCCATCTTGTCTCTCGGTAGGATCGAGAGACAAGAGGAGGCCAAAACAAAGGGGGAAATTTCCATAAGGGGGCATAGTAGATCCTCCCTGACCCCCTAGGTTTTATGTGGAGGTTGTAAAAGGTCCCAGCAGGGCAAAAAAAAAAAAAAATTTTTTTTTTTTTGCGTGGTGAGCGCCTAGTACGCGAACCGGAAAGCGTTCTGGGCAGCGTACTATAAGGATAATAGAATGATAGACTTTTTAAATACTGAATGTTAATTGTTTGTTGTTTTTTTTTTTTTTTTTTTTTTGTTTTCTTTATTTTTTAATTTTTTTTTATTTTGATTGTGTTTCATACTTCATTAAACTTTCTAACATTTCAGTGTCAGAAATGTCAAAATTGAATATAGGGTGTAACATTTTCTCATTTTGAAGCAGGTTATCCACTGCTTCAACACATTGTAGAAGTTCGTGGTCTCTACTTTGATCCATAAAATCATCAATTTTGTCTTGGCTGCTCTCCTTCAGTTCAATTGAAAATGTAACTTGTTGCTCGCCTTCCATTTTGCCTGAAATTTTGAATAAAAAAATATATATTAGTAGAGATAGGGCACTGTTGGGATTAATGTTAGATAGGCAGTTTTTATCTGTGAATTCTTCTTTTGGTAGTGTATAGTATCAGAGTGGAAATAGGACTATAAAAAAGTGTATGTGATTTAACCAAGAGAAGCCTAACTCCATTCATAACTATAACAGAGAAGTCTATCTAAATCCATAACTACTACAGAGGGATAGTGTATATCTATCAGAAAAAGTCTACTATATTAAGTTATAGTGCACAATATATTTCATTTTTAAAAATTATAACTTACCTTCACAAAGAAGTTGAAGTTTTTGGAAGCTATTGAAATGTGATGTACAACAAGAAGTAGTAGTCAAAATGGCTGTGTTTTCTTCTCTTCCTTTATATATATTCAGGTATTTAACCAATCAAATGTCAGGTAATAAAAGTAGAAAATGAAAGTAACATTTTCATTGGTTGTCAATTCCAACACTTCAGATGTGTTTTGTGAAGTAATTTACCTCACGGTATTTAGAGAGGTCTATAGACTTAATGGCTAAATGGAATTTCAATCAAATTTGTGAAAAAGAAAGGGATTGTTATGTAGTATAAGCTAATCTATATTTGGTGAGAGTGTCTCCAGTCGTTTTTCTGTGAATTACTTTCCCACCTTTTTTTTGGACCGCTTCCCGGAAAGCGGTCCGGTACGCGAACTAGGAGCGTAACGGGAGTCCACCATTTTGTGTTTCGGTCGAATTAAGATATAAAATGGAGGGTAAAGAATGTTCAGAATGGGTAGAAGGGGGCACGGTACAAGTATTTTGACCCCCTAGGTTTTCTGAGGGTGGCTGAGGAGGACCATATGTGCGAAGAAAAAACTTTTTTTTTTTAATTTTGCGCGGTTAGCTTCCAGTTCGCGTACCGGGTAGCGCTCTTTGAGCGTAGTTTGTTGAAAATTACAGAAAAAAGTTAGAAAAAAATAATAATTGTGAGTGATCAGATGAAGGGTAGCTCTGAGAAGAGCTTTTGGGTTTATGGTACATTTAAGTACTTATAAGTAGGTACCAATGCACAGTCTTAAATTCAGAATGAAAATTCTGTTGCCCTCATCTGAGAAGTGAACTCCATCTCCTCTGTAGATATCTTGCATGTAGTAACGCAAGTTATTGTTGTACAAGGAGCCCATTCCATGGTCTCTCATGTAAGCTGAAACAGATTTGTTTACATGCTTCCTCGCTTTCTCAATTTGTGGACAAAATTGGTTGGACCACCTCCATTTCTGTCTTTGGCATATATTGGAATATACCAAGGCAGTTTGAGGGAAAAGTGCCATTAATTGCTCAAAGGTGTCCTTTAAAAGCATTTCCAGACCTACCCCAGTCAAAGTGCCCAAATCATTACCTCCACAGTGCACAATTAACAGGTCAGGTTTTGGCAAATGCATAAAGGTTTTCACCAATGGTATCAATTGGTAAAATTTTAATCCTCTTTGGCCCAACCACTTAATTTCCACATCTTGTAAATTGAGGTTAGGTAAATTTCTGTTCTCAGCATACCTTTGAGCCCAGTGGATGTAACTATGTCCAACAATCCAGACCTTAAACATGGTGGGAGAAGGTTGTGCTGCAGTCAGATGAAGTGTTGTGATGAAAGGGCAGTTGAAACAGTAGGAGTTTGTAAAGAAAAAAAACTGTGGATTTCCAATGCTAATGATTCATTAGCAGTGATTGGTGCATTTCCATTTCTGAAAACAGAAAGTTAGGGTGCATGGATGTGTTCTTTGAAAGATGTAATTTGAATGGTCAACGAAGAAACATTTAATGAAAGATTGCACTGGATACGCAGGTGCACTGAGAGTTCAGAGTTCAATTGAAACATTGTTGTGTGAATTTGCAAACATGAGAGGTCTTCCAGGAGGTGGTTGCTATGGAAAAAAGGCAGAGAGGGCAGAGGGGGGAAGGGTTTTGATTTGAAAAAAGTGAGGGAAGAGTTATGATTGGCTAATATGAGAGATATGTGAAATGAATATCTGTATTTCTGTGCTTTCAATAGCTGCAGCCTCTGGAGTGCATCGTTTTTCTTCTGCTGAAGACAATTTGGTGTATTTCTGAGACTGTTTTCAAAACTCAAAAAGTATTTGCTAAGGTGAGAAAAGATTTATTTAATTTAGATAGAGAATAGTATGATTTAAGGAGAAAATGATGAAGAAAGCTGTGTTTTTAAAATGTGGCTTTGTCTCTAGTGATATACATATAGATTTTGTTTCTTTGAGAAATTGTAATTGCATATTCGGTGTAGCATTCTGGCATGCAGTAACACAAGTTATACAAGCGCAAGTGGGAGCGTATTTACAAGAAACTTGCCCCATGAGGTACGCTTTCCATTTAAAAAGGGAAAAATAACATAATAGACACTCATATGCCTTATAAATATGACCCAAAACAACCTATGAAGCTCTAGCAGTAGATATCCAGAAATGTAATTGATTTCAAAAAATCGTTTTTAAACACAGCATATAAATCAATTGTATACCTGCATTCAAGAGGAAATGACTGAAAATGTCCTTGAGACACATGAAAGCGTTTTCTGGAATGCCCTAGCACCATTGTTTGGACATTATTAACATGGCTATGTAACTCCCACAATCAAAATCTAAATTTGCCAAGGGCAAGTGGGAGCGTATTTACAAGAAACTTGCACCATGAAGAACGCTTTCCATTTAAAAAGGAAAAATAACATCATAGACACTCATATGCCTTATAAATATGACCCAAAGCAACCTATGAAGCTCTAGCAGTACATATCCAGAAATGTAATTGATTTCAAATAATGACTTACTTCATTGGTAGGCCTTCACATGTATTATCTCCTTTGTTTTCTTCAGTGAAAATCTTATCTGCAACCATGTGTTGGCCTCACCTCAAACAAACAAAACAGGTGATGGACCGAATGTGGATCAATGACACACATTCACCCCAGTCCAAAGATCTGGGCCTAAACAAACCTTTAGATAGGCCACACCTTATCGTCATCCTGAATTAATCATTTAAAATATTAGGGAGAGATTTATGATTGTTGTATGCCTGTTTTGTACCATTGTGTGTCATTTTTGTGATGCAGTGCTGGTGCAAAAGATTTGCTATGTTAAATAATAAGTAGGGCATTAAGTTTTTGATGACTGTTATTCATTTACTGTTTGGTAATAGTGGTTAATAACATTTTTTATTATATTTTTCCACAGATTCAACTGCAGATCTTTTTTTAATTTGAAAAATGCCAACGATAAATCGAATTAGAAAGGCTAGAAAACGTCAAAGACAGCAGGATGATCTTTTATTGCAGCAGTCCTCTTCCCCAAATACTTTTCAAAACACCAAGAAAGCTCCGGGTAAGAGCACAAAATCATTCTTAAGAAATATTTTTAGTAAAAAAAGTATTTATCCTAAAAATGTTTCAGTTCAGAAAAAGAAAAGCAATTTAAATGGAAAGGAAAGACCCATCAAAAATGTTACTGGTAGAGGAAGAGATAACTCTGTGCATGATAGTAGAAGGAAACAACAGTTTAGGGACATTCGAAATCGAATGTTCCGTAACAGGATAATAGTTAATTTATTAAAAAATATTAAGAAAGGCCAACAGAAAGCGGCATTTTATAAGAAGAAGAAAAATGTAGAGAAAATTATTGATCCTGCTTTTGAAATTAAGCGAAAGTTGTTTATTTTGGTAATCAATAGAATTAGGAAAGTAAGCAAGGTAATTTCTGATTTCAAAACAAAAAGTAGATGGAAGAGAGTAGTAAATCGTACTAACTTTTGTGAAGTTTTTTCCGGAGAATGGATGCATAGTTCAAGTTGTGAGGCATTTTTTAATGAGGAGAGTTATTTTCAGGATAATGATTTGGTGTTTGCAGTTGACACCAGTGGTCGAGCTTATGAAGTGAAGGATGGTTGTCCAGTTGAAAAAGAAAAACTTGTGACAACAGAGACAGAAGAGGCGCTAAGTGATGAGGTTTTAGGAAGATGTCCTAAGGGTCCTGTGTACATTTGGAAGTGTAGTTCTATTTGCAGTGTGCGACAGGTTTCCATCAATTTGCTTTGTGATTTTATACGGACATTTAATAAGAAAAGTTTGAAGCAGAAAATGAAGTTGTTGCAAGATTTAGATCCTTGCAGAGTGAGACAAATGACAGGTTTGCGTGGTCATTCACTGGCTTGTCTTTCCAGGAGAGTATGCCAGAGTGTTTTTCATCATTTCAGGATGCTAGCAGTGCATCATAATAAAGTGAGAAAATTAGTGAGAATGTTGTATTATGCTAAGAGTCCAGCAATTATGCTTAAACAATTATGTGCTGTTCTTTTGCATGGTTCTGAAATAGATGTGAAGAATATTTGTGAAGAAATTGAGTTTTGTTACTTTGGTAGTAGAGATGAGAATGTTCAAATTGACCCAGAAGTAGAGGGTAATGTTGAAGATAATGTACAGGTTTCCAGTACAGATAATTTTCCGAAGGAAATTGCCACGTTTCAGATGAAATCAAGTGAGAGGCCTAATTTCACTTGTGTATGTTGTCGACGCACTTATTATAAGAATCAGACTAAGTTAGTGGATTTATATGCAAAAAGTGAAAGGGAAAATAATAGTGAATGGAAGGATTTTGCCACATACTTGATGGTAGAAAATTATTTTGATTTGGGATCGGATCAACGTGTGTGTACTTATTGTTGTAACAAATTAAACCAAAACCAGATGCCTGCTAGGGCGGTTCATAATAATCTGGAATTGGTTGAGATTCCTTCTGAATTGAAGGATTTAAATACTTATGAATCTATTTTGATTCAAAGTATCCATCCCTTTCAGGCTATTGTAAGAATGGAGCCAAAGACAGGGAAGTTGCCTCCAGCAGATTTACAGAGAGGATGAAAGGGAAGAGTTGTTTATTTGCCTCTAGATTTGAACAAAAACATTAACACAATTGGAGTACAAAAAGTGGAAGAGGAACCTCTGGTTATCTTGGTTAATGGGGTTCCGACTAAGAATAAGAAAATATGGCAAGATTTAGTGGATGTTAGGAAAGTCAAAAAGGCAACTTTGTATTTGAAGAAAAATAATAAGTACTATAAGAATGTATATGTTGCAGAAGAGGAAGTAAGTGATGAAGAGGATAGCAATTTGTGTGCTGGCCAAATTGAGAAAGTAGAGGCCTCTAATAGTGAAGAAATATATGAACATTATAGTGTTCATCCTTTGCATTCCAAGGAAGTCATGGGGAATGCTATTGAGTTGTTTCAAATGAAACAAGCCAAAGGGAGTCCCATTAGTGTTTGGGAGGAAAGATTGGAAGCTCGGTGTTTCCCACAGCTATTTCCCACAGGTCGAGGAGGAAGATATGATGAGCGACCTCATCAAATTCCTGCGTCTGAATACCGGACTTTACGATTGTATGCAGAAGATCCTAGGTTTCGTCAATGCATTCCCTATTTGTTTCATCTCCTGTTTGAAAGCGATCTGTCTGGACTGTCATATGCAGTGAACCACATCTTAAAAAGTGGTATACAGATGCGAAACATCTCGGCAAGTGATTTTATGCATAAAGTCAATGTCCAAGACAGTATTTTGGATTCTCACTTAATTAATCTCATGGCGTGTCAGCGTGGTACTAATGAGTACTGGTACCGTCGTCATGGTGATTTAAAATGTATGCTGAGGAACTTAGGAACTCCGACATGGTTCCTCACTCTGAGCTGTGCCGAGTATGGCTGGGAAGACTTACTTGAATTTCTACGAGAGGCAAATGGAAATATTGAAAACATTGAATTCAAGACACCTGGAGAACTGTGTTCTTTGGATCCAGTGAATGTATGCAGGTACTTCAATCATAGATTTGAAGCTATGATGTCTTTCATCACAAATAAGAAGAATCCACCTCTTGGAGAGGTGTTGGATTTCTTCTGGAGAAAGGAGTACCAAGCAAGAGGTGCTCCTCATATACATATGTTGTTGTGGATCAAGGATGCACCTAAATTTGGAACAGATCCGGATGACTTAGTGATGAATTTCATAGAACAGTATTCTACGTGTGCTGTTCCAAACGCAACGGAGAAGAAAAGCCTAAGAGAACAAGTTCTACGTTTCCAAAGCCATCGTTGTGGAAAGTACTGTCGTCGTAAATTCAGAAACAAGGACAAATTCTACACCAAATGTCGTTTCAACTTTCCACGACCGGTGATTTCTAAAGGAAGAGTGAACAGTTTGATGTCTTCGCTGTGACATAATGTGACGAGGAAATCACCCAAAAATACATACAGTTTGAAAAGGAACGAAGAGTCCAAGTACATCAACGACTACAATCCAGTGATTTTGTCCATGTGGAATGCTAACATGGATATACAGTTTGTGGCTGACAACTGTATGGCTGTGGCTCGGTATGTGACATCTTACATCACCAAAAAAGAAAAGACAGAACTGAAGGATATGTGGGAGGACATTTCCCATGAAAAGAGCCTCAGCAAGAAGTTGTACAGTTTCAGTCTGAAGATGTTGTCGCATCGAGAAATTGGAGCTTACGAATGTTCTGATCGATTGTCTTCAGCAAGTCTCTATGCCAAATCCAGGAGTATCGTTTGGGCGAGTCTTGGTCTTGCTGCAACGCGAAATCGAGTTCTAAAACCTGTCCGGGAAATTGAGTATTTGGCAGAAAAGGAACCAAACAGTACCGACATTTTGAAGACCAACATGTTGGATACATATTATCCAAATCGTAGCAGTCACCTTGAGAATGTTTGTCTATATGAGGTTCTACAAAATTATATATTCAAGAGGAACATCAAAGAAGATATTGAGAAAGGAGTGTATGCTGTAATTGGAAGTGAGGGATGCCTGGTCAAGCAAAGAAAATGCCAATTAGTAAACCATCGAAAATTGAGTGGCGAATCTCCAGAAAAAAAGGAGTTTTTCTATTTAGCACTTTTGCAACTTTTCAAGCCTTGGCGTGCAGAAGAGGAACTGCTTGGAGATTTCCTCTGTTATGAAGACTCTTTCACTGCTGCTAAGGAGACCATAGAATGTCCTGCTTTTCCCAAATATCAAGAAATGCTAACTTTGGAAATTGAGCAGGAAGCAACGATTGCAGCCGAGATTGCCAGAGACAGTTCTCAGGACAGTCAGAGTTCTGTTTCATTGAGTCAAGATCCACTTGGAGGACCTATTATCGAAAATGAAGCTGCCACTGCTATGAATGAAGTGGAAAGAGCCATGGCACATGCTCAGGAGGATTCAGTTAACTTAGAAGACTTGGAAAAACAACTCAACGTTGAGCAGAGGAAAATATATGATGAAGTTACCAAGCAAATTGAGTATGGATTAAGTCATGAGAAGAAAGAGTGCTCATGTACATCGTTGAAGCCTGTCCGACTGTATGTGAGTGGAGAAGCGGGAACTGGAAAAAGTTTCCTCATTAAAGCAATTTCTTGTTATTTGCAGGAAAGGACTGAGTCATCGCTGTCTTGTGTTGTCACCGCTCCTACTGGACTGGCAGCACATAACATTAAAGGTATTACTTTGCATCGTCTACTGATGCTGCCAGTGGAGCATGACAACAAATTACAATACCACAAGTTATCTGGGGATGCTTGCTGTGAAGTTTCAAGAGTCTTGAGGAAAATGAAACTACTTATCATTGACGAAGTAAGCATGGTTTCCAATGTCATGCTTGCCTTTGTGCATTTGAGAATGCAAGAAGTACTTAAAACTGAATATGATGTGTTATTTGGTGGCAAACACATCATTGTTTTCGGAGATCTTCTGCAGCTGACACCAGTAAAAGGTCAACCTGTGTTCAAAATACTCACGCATGAAGATACCAGGAAGTGCCTAGGGAGCATTGGCAACGTCAATATATGGTTAAACTTCAATTATGCTGAACTGCATGAAAATATGCGTCAGGCGAAGGATGAAGATTACAAGAATATTCTACAAGATATTAGAATTGGAAAAGTGACCGAGCATGGAAAAGAAGCTTTAAATGCACGATTACTTTCAAATTTATATCCCGAACAAGAGATTGTGCCTGAGAATATTTTTCAGAAAATTACTGAGAGGAAATCCCGAATATGTTTGATGCCAACTCTTGCAGAATGTGCCATCTTCAACAACAAAATGTTGAATTTAGAAAAGCAAGAGATTGTGAAACTTGAAGCTATTGACAAAATAGAGCATATGGGATCAACAATTATTTTGTCAGAGAATTTGAAATCAAAATTGGATTCATTAGAGAAGACTATATCTAAAACTGCGGGTTTTGAAAAGACTCTGAATGTGTGCTTAAATTGCCGAATCATTTTGAGAAGGAATTTACATGTTGAAAGAGGTCTGGTAAATGGATCAATGGGTAATGTTGTAGATTTTGAGAAATACAGAAATAGAGATGGAATAGAATTTTTAAAAATTAAATTTGATGGCATTGAGGAAGTACAGCTAATTGGTCGTTGTTCTGCTAGGTTTTTGCTTGTTAAAGACTTATATGTTCGCCGTAAGCAGTTTCCTGTTTGCTTGGCATATGCGGTGACAATCCATAAATCGCAAGGTTTAAGTGTAGATAGTGCATTGGTGAATATTGGCAGTTCTGTGTTCAAAGAGGGTATGGCATATGTGGCATTGTCACGAGTTAGAACTTTATCGGGATTGTACTTGATTGACTGTGATGTCACAAACATTTGTGCGGATCTAGATTGTGTTAAGGAATACAATAGGTTAAGAAGAGAGTATGCGCCACATTTGCCTCAATATCCTTTGTTTGAGAAACGTGTGGTAGGCCGGAAACGTAGAAATATCAGTAATAGTAGGGAGGTTGTAGCAAAAAGACCAAAAGTCAATGAACCGACAATTGTTAGCAGAAAGAAAGTGGATTCTGTTGAAGATGTTGTCGGTTTTCAATTTGAAAACAGTTCTGGTGTCAACTGCTATGCAAATGTAGTGGTTAATGTTCTCTTTTCACTAGAGAGTTTAAAAGAACAGATTCTGTTGAATTCAGAACAAATTTTATGCTGTTTGTTGAATTCTGTTTTCGAGAAATGTAGCACTGATCGAACAAAAGTAGAAAGTGTGTCTGAAGTTCGTTATCTGTTAGATGAATGTTCAGGTCAAACAGACTTCTCTGAAAATAATCAGAAAGATTGTCAGGAGTTTTTAATGTATATGCTTGATGTATTGCAAGATGAGGGTGTAGATGTAGATCACCTGTTTGGGCTTTCTTATCAATGGCAGCATGACTGCGAGAAGTGTATGGTATCAAGTACTACTAGTGTAGACTCAGAAAGATTTATATATTTAACTTTGCCAGACAGTAAATCAGTCTCCTTTAATAAGCTAGTAAATGCAGCGGATCACAACATGGAGTGTAGCCAATGTAAATCTGAAATGATGTCAACATTATTTATACGTAGATATGGCCAGTATGTCATTTTAATGATCCAACGATGTAGGCCTGATGGATCAAAATTGTCAACTTTAATAAAAAATTTTGTGGCTTCTCAGCTGTCAATATCAGGAAGGACTTTTGTAACTGTAGCAATTATCTATCACGATGGTCCTTCAACAACATCAGGACAATATACAGCTTATTTAAAGTCTCGAAACGGCTGGTCATTCTGCAATGATTCCGTTGTAACTTTCAAAAAAAAATTGCCGTTTGACCTTAAAAATTCTTACCTGGTGTTTTTAAAACCAAAATTTTAAAGAAAGAATCTCGGGATTTCCTGTGAGGAATTGCAAAAGGTTCATGAAGTAGAGGGAATGTAAGTCTGCAATGCTGTCTAGATTATTGGTCCAAAACTTTTAATTATAATGTCAATTTAAAAATCCAACTATATAAACCTGATGCAAGTAAGTCTGCTTCATAGTAAGCAGTATCAGTGTCATAGGAAAAGGAGAACATGAGTGACAAAGAAGAGTAAGATATTAGTAGTCCAGGATTGTGAAAATAATCTCAAATGTTTTCTTTTTGAAAGTTGCGAAAATAGAAAATGACGGGATTTGATTGGAAGAATTAGAAGACTTGTGAATCGCTGCAACATGATTTGGCCAAGTGGAAACATGTGGTAGAATGTGAGAAGTCTTTTCTTGTATGTAACATATTTTTCAAAACGATGGAGGTTTTCTTTCAGAAAGTGGCTGGCTGAAAATATTTATAGCAGAACAGAGTGGACGCTGTTCATAGGACATCCTTCGACGTCATTGAAAGTAAGTTAATTTTAAGGAGTTTTGAATTCAGATTTCTTAGGTTGTATGGGTTTTTTAAACACAATCATTTTGATTGTGTTTTTTTTTTCCCCGCTGTTACATGATGAATATCTTCAAGTCACTGATTTAAGTGAAATTTGATACATTCTGAGAACAGCAAAAATAAACCATTTAACATATATAATTAATGTTCTCCTTTTTTTACTTATGATATACATTTAGAAATGTGAGGTAGATATGGAGAAACTGAGTCTTCTGTAAGTGTCAATTTTAATGCTTACAGTGCAGTACTTCTGGGTACTGTTTTTTTTTTGAAAACTGAACAGACCTCACATTAAAGAAACCTCTTGAAAGGACACATCTTATTTGCATCCTGAAACAATCATTTACAATGTTACACACAATTTTATGATGGCTTTACATCTCTTTTGCGCTGCTATTGCATCACTATTGTGAGACATCAGCAATGCAAAAGAAGCACCATGTTCCAAAATAGGCCTCAGTTCATCAGCATGAAGATACTGTTTGTTTAAAATAAATATCTTTAGGATTGTGTAGGGGTCGTAGAGAAGCAGAGGCTTCTGTAAGTGTCAAAGTTGTTTAAAAACTGTTTCTTCTTGAACCTTTTCCCTTCTTTTTTCTAATTTTTAAATACATGTTTTAATATTTTTGGAAATGTTTGTTCTCTCTTTTACAGATTGAAAGTATGAAAAATTTTCTTTAAAAGTTAACAAGAATTATAAGGTAAATGTTTTCTACTTTTTTAACCCGCATTCCACTGCTGATGATGTCACTGACTATGTCATGAATGATGTAATAAGTGGGCATGTTTTACTACAATGGTAGGTCTTCACATGTATTATCTCCTCTGTATTCTTCAACAAGCATAAATTTGATATGCAACCCTGAGTACGCCTCATCTTAAACAAACTTTTAGAGAGGACACACCTTATCGTCACCCTCAATCAATCATTTACTCTATCACATTTAACATCTATTAGTTCTACTGCTTCATTTCTTTAATCCTTACTTTCCTGTGTTTGCTACTTCTCTCATTCCTTTCTCTATTACTTAATTATTCTACTCCTTCCAGTATTTTTCTCACTCCCTCTCTTCTCATACTTCTTCATTATTATTCACTCATTCTGTCTCAATTAATGTTACTGTTTCTGAATGATCTCAAAAAAATTTTAAAACAAGAACAGTAAGTATAAGGATAGGAAACAGGCATTTATGTTACAAGAAAGACAGCTATAGGAAGTAAACAAAAGATACTGTTACTCGCAATCCACTGCTGATGATGTCACTGACCATGTCAAAAATGATGTAATATATGACATGATCAGAAGTGATTTGCGGGTAACAGTATCTTTTCTTTACTCCCTATAGCTGTCTTTCTTGTAACATAACTGTCTGTTTCCTTTCCTTATACTTACTGTTTTTTTTTAAAAAAAAAATGTTTTTGGTTCGCTCCTGGTTCGCGTACCGTAGTGCGAACTGGGAGCGAACTAAAAGAAATAGAGCTTGGCAGAGTTCCAAAAATTCTACCAATTTTTTTTTATAATGGGGAGGTAGTTCTGAAAAGAACTTTTTTTTTGGTTTTTGTTGTTTTAAATTTTTTTTATTATTTTTCTGAACATTTTTTATATTTTTTTGTTTTTTTCTGAACATTTTGTAATTTTTTTTGTTTTTTGGGGGGAGGGGGGAAACAAAAATGATTCATTGAAGAGGGCTCAACAGGAGCAACAAAAAAAAGAAGAATTTATTTTTTGGGGCGTTTTGGGCATACATGATTTTTGATTGCTCTTATTATAAGAGTAATGCTACTTTCTCGGTAGCATAATATTTGATTGCACCACACGCACACTTGTTTTACTTCCCCCATGTCCATTTGAATGTTCGGGATCAACTCCCTCGCCTCTGGTACCGATACTTCTGGCACGACAGATCTTCTCGCTATTGCCGGGGGATTTTGCTGTTCGTCACGAAGCTGAGCAGCACTATAATTATTTGGCTGCCACCTACTCATGTGCCTGTGCATTGTAAAATTTCCAAAACTATATTTTTTGTCCGTCCCCCTTGAAAGGCGTTCATCGCAAATGCGGCAAAAGACATATCTTGCATTGACTTTCTTTTGCCCTGCTGGAAATTTAAAAAATTGCCAGATGAAGTTTTCCTTTCTGTTGTACCTCCTGGGCTCCTCAGGCAAAAACTCAGGCTCTTCCTCCTCTTCCTGATCTTCCTCTTCTTCAAAGATTGGTTGAGCAGGTGGTCCTTTCTTTCCATGAGGAGGTGGAGGTGGTGGTGGGGGAACACTAGCAGAAGCAACAACTGAAGCCATTTCTCTAGAATGTAAAAGGGTCTTTCTCTCACCAAGATGAAAGTCAGAGTGAGGAAAGAAGGAGGGGTTTTCATCATTTGGGAAAAGCAAAAGTTCTAAACCAATGAAAAGTGTTAATTTTAGATCACATGACCTAGTATTACATCATTAGGAAACCAAAAGTGAAATGAACCAATGAAAAGTGTTATTACCGAGTCACATGACCTGCTGTGTTTACGTTTCGTGCTTTGCGCCGCTTTCCGGTCCGCTTCCGGGTCCGCTAACTTGGCGCGTCCGATGACGTATTACGTGACAACGCAAAACGTCATTCTAACGTAACAGTTACGCTAAAAGAACGTTTACCGGTTCGCGGACCGAGTCGCGGCTTTAAAATGAGCTAACGGAAAGCTGACCGGTTCGCGGACTGGGAGCGGAACAAAAAAATATTTTTAAAAAAAATGTATTAAGAACATGTAAAATATATTTAAAGATTTAAAGAAGAATACATTTTACAGCTACAGATATTAGCTTTCAAAAAACCATTTAAATTCAATGAAAAAACCATAGGTTATAGAGAATATATAGTTAGGAATTAGCATTTACAAAACCTTAAAAATTCACTGAAAAAACCATAGGTTATAGACCATATATAGTTAGGGATTAGCATTTACAAAACCTTATTTTACTCGCATAAAACCATTGAAATTCCATATATAGTTAGTTGCACTAACTATATATCGCGCACCCGCAATCCACTGCTGATGATGTCACATATTACATCATTCATGACATGGTCAGTGACATCACTGATGACATCACTGATGATATCTCAAATGACATCACTGATGACATCACTGATGACAACATCCAGTGACTGTATGTTTCTGTAAAGTTAAAATATGTCTTACATATTGAAGAATGAGTGGATGTATAAGTGTCTGGATGAAGGATTTAGTAGGTGCATGACTGACTGTATGAGTGAGTGATTAAATGTGTCTCACTGAGTGCATGGGTTAGTGGCTAAACTGTCTTAATTTGTGCATCATTATGTCTGTTGTTCTGTAAACTGTTGCATGTGTGAAAAAATGAGAAATCAAAACAATTTTCCTCGTTGTGCTTTGCTATACCAATAGAAGGATGGTGTAACATTCACCAACATGTCCAGATTTATGATTTCTGATAAATCTGGAAATGTGTCTTGTTTTATGAGTGTTCTGTGCAAACACGCACAGCAAAACCCTATAGAACACCTTTTCAACGCAAAGTAGTGTGTATAATGAGATTATATTTACATGGAAAAGAAAAAGTATACAGTGTTCTGTGCAAACACGCACAGCAAAACCCTATAGAACACCTTTTCAACGCAAAGTACTGTGTATAATGAGATTATATTTACATGGAAAAGAAAAAGTATACAGAATGCCTTTTCCTCACCTTATAAATAAGAAAGAGAGTTAATGGCTAGGCCAATTGTTATTATAGGAGTACATTTCGGTACTGATAAGAGAGAACACGATTTATTTACAACTACTTCCATTTTAGGGAACTGATAGTACATGTTTATATATTACTAAAGGGAAGAGATGTGACCTAATATGACATTTGCAAAAACACTGACTGATGTGGTTTAAATTAAACAGTTTCATTTCTTTTAAATCTGAAATTATCAAGACCTGCAAAAGAACCATGTTAGTCTATTCTGTACTATACCATATATCTTGCAGAAAGGTGTTATGAAGCTATCCCCTATTTTATATCCTTTTGCAGTGCAATTTTCTGAAAGAAATCTAGTCCATCCATGTTCCTTTTCTTCCACTGTGTGGAAACACAGTTCATTATGCATGTTAAGACCTACTAAAACTAACCTCAACAGTAATACACGTAAAAAACAGTACACAATTTATTCACTTGTTTTTTATAATCTAAATGGTGGTAACTTTGATATTTCAAAATTAAGATCTGTAAAAAAAAGAAAAAATAGTTATAACATATAATAATACATTTTTAACAGGACAGCATAATTTTAACATTTTACAAAGTAATACCTTTGCATTTTTCTGCTGTTCTCAGAATATATTGAATTTCACTAGAAACAGTGATTTCAATTATACTCATCACATATCAGCGGGCAAAAAAAAACAATCAATTAGATTGTTTAACAAAAACAAAAATACATCTATAGTAAAATACTAGATATACAAATCACACGTATATAAAATGATTACTGCTAAGAAAATTTTATAACTTAAATTTATAGACACCATAAATTATGCCAACTAAAATTATACACAGAGACGATGTGCAACAAAAAGTCAATAATTCAAATAAATACATTTCCTTGAGGCCAAATTGTATTTTTGGAGTAATCTTTATTTAAATTGTCCAATGATAATCCTATAAAATGATAGCAATAAATTCCTCAGAGGCTGAATTATCTTCTCAAAACTTTGGCTTCAAAAATATTAGATAGGAATTTGGCAATTCGAAAGGCAAACGTTGTTTAAAAACCAACTCAGCATCATTACAAAGACTCCAGCCTTTCTCACTTTTGTGATATGAAGTGTAATGTCCTGATGTTATTGAAGGACCACTGTGGCAAATTATTGCTACTGCTACAAAAGTCCTTCCAGATATTGATAGTTGTGTAGCAACAAAATGTTTTAATAAAGTGTCCAGTTTTTTTCCATCAGCTGCACAACGTTGCATCATTAAAATTATATTTTCCATATCTTTAGATAAATAATGTTGATAACATTTCTGATTTGCATTGCCTACATTCCATGTTTTGGTTTGCAGCTTTAACTAATTTACTGAAAGACACTGATTTACAGGCCAGTAATGACAAATAAAAAAATTCTTTCAGTGTATTCATTAGTGCTACATGTATACATACAATTTTCACATTGATGTTCCCATTTATAACAAAGGCCAAAAATATTCTTTATGTCTACACCTTCATTTTCCAATTCTGTAAGCATATACATTCTAAAACTCCTGAGCATCTTGTTGGATATTTTGTGTAAATTGTGTAGAACCAGAACATACATCCAAAAGATTATGAACATCAGAAACGCTTTGTATTTTACTTTTATCTGTTCTCAATTTTTGATATAGAGAATGTAACTAGGAACAAAATTATTTTTCCCGATTCTCCATAATTTGCTGTTGCAAACCTTGAAGAAAAAAAACAACATTGACCACTATACTAGCATAGCAGTTGACACCAGAACTGTTTTCAAACTGTAAACCAACAATCTCTTCAACAGTGTCCTTTTTCTTTTTGCTTGCAATCACAAGTTCTTGTTTTTTTCCAGTCTCTACACCTTCAGTACAGATATTCTCATACCTTCTTTTTTGAGCAACCACACGCTTTTAAAATATAGGATATTGACCTAAATTAGGAGCATATGTTCTTCTTAACCTATTGTATTCTTTGACACAGTTGACATCTGCAGTAATCTTGGTATCATCAAAATCAATCAAAAACAAACTAGATAATGTTCTGACTCTGGACAAAGCAACATATGCCATACCTTCTTTAAAAACAGAGGGGCATATTATCAAGGGGGTTTAGCTCCGCTTTTTTGGCTTTAAAAGCCAAGAAAGCGGAGATAAAATTATCTCCCGATTACCTAGCTGCTGCTAACACCAGTTAGCAACAGCTAGTAGGAGATAGCGACCATCTTGGGCCCCACTTTGCATGTCAGTGATATTTATCACTAATGAGATGCAAAGTGGGCGTGCCAAGATGTTAGCAACTGAAAACAGTCGCTAACATCGCTATCTCCTATTACCAACTTTTGGAGATATTCAAGCTAAGCGGGAATATCTCCAAAAGCTAACACCTGCCCTGAGCAGTTCTTAGCCATGTTATCCAATGGGAGGTGGATAACATGGCTAAGAGCATTAGCTCGCTAATGCATGAATATCGCTGACTTTTCAGTGATATTCATGCTTTGCGGCGATTTTTACCGCATTTGCGTTAAACCTTGGTAATACCAAGGTTTATTTGCGGTAAAAATCGCCGCAGCGCTGCGGTACATTTTTGTCTCTAACCAAGCAATAGCGATAATTATCGCTATTGCTTGGTAATATGCCCCACTATTTCCAATGTTCACCAAAGCACTGTCAACACATAAACCTTGAGATTTATGAATAGTCACTGCATTTGCCAGAGAAAATGGAAACTGTTTTCTACGTACATATAAATCTTTAATAAGCAAAAAACAAGCAGAACAACCAATTTGTTTTACTTCTTCAATCTGATCAAATTTAATCTTTAAGAATTCAATACCATCATTATTTTGATAATTAACAAAATCCACAACTTTGCCCATTGCTCCATTAACTTAACCTTTTTCTACATCCAAATTACACCTTAAAATTATCCGACAGTTCCTACATGCATAAAGATTCTTTTCTAAACCAGAAGTTTTAGATATTGATTTTTCTAAAGAATCCAATTTTGTCTTCAATTTTTTGGTCAAAATAATAGTTATTCCTTCATGTTCTATTTTATCAATGGCTTCCATTTTTATTATTTCTTCATTTTCCAGTTTCAAAAGTTGTTGGTTGAATATAGAACACTAACGCAGTGTTGGCATTAAGCAGATTATAGATTTCTTATCTGCAATTTCCATGTATATTTTCCCAGGAACTATATTTTCATTTGGAAACAAATTGGAAAGTAAACAAGTCTGTAAAGCTTGTTTTCCATGTTCAGTCAGTAGTTCAATTCTTATATCTTGGAGAATAGTTCCATAATCAACGTAATTTACCTGTCGCATATTTGTAATGAGTTCTTTCTATTCAAAATATGACCAAATGTTCACGTTTCCAACACTACCCAGAGACTTTCTGGTGTCTTCATGCGCAAGTGTTTTAAAAACTGGCTGTCCTTTTACAGGAGTCAGTTGCAGTAGATCTCAAAAACTATGATGTGTTTTCCTCCAAATAATACATCATACTCTGTTTTAAGAACTTGCTGCATTCTTAAATGCACAAAGGCAAGCATTAAGTTTGAGACCATTCTTACCTCATCAATAATGTGAAGTTTCATTTTCTTCAAGACTCTTGAAACTTCATATCAAGCTTCTCCAGAGAACTTGTGGTATTCCAATATGTTTTCATGCTCTACTGGTAGCATTGGTAAACAACGTAAAGTAATTCCTTTAATGTTGCGTGCTGCCAACCCAGTTGGAGCAGTGACAACACAAGACAAATGCAACTCCGTTTTTTTTGTAGATAACTTGTAATCAATTTAATTAAAAAACTTTGTCCTGATCCAGCTTGTCCACTCACGTACATTTGGATCAGTTGAAATAACGTACATTAGCACTCTTTCGTTTCATGAAGTAATCCATGGTCAGTCTGTTGTCTCACTTGCTCATATATTTTTTTTGCTCAACAATTAGTTGTTCTTCCAAATTTCCTATGTTTGTTACATCTTCGTGAGTTTGATACATTGCTGTTTCCACCTCATTCATGGCGATTACTGCTTTGTTTTCAAAAATTGGTTGTCCTAGTGGATCTTGACTCAGCGCAGCAGAACTTTGACTGTCTTGAGAATTGTCTCTATCAATCTCAGCTGCAATTGTAGCTTCTTGATCAATTGCATCTTTCAACATTTTCACATATTTTGCAAAAGCACTACATTGTATGCTATCTTTACAAGCATTAAAGGAATATTCATAGCTCTGGAAATCTCCAAGTAATAGCAATTCTGAACGCCAGGGTTTAAGCAGTTGTAAAAGAGCTTAATAGTAAAATTCACTTTTATCAGCAGTGTCACAACTCAACTTCCTGTGA
Organism: Lissotriton vulgaris; assembly: GCF_964263255.1. Classification (NCBI taxonomy): domain Eukaryota; kingdom Metazoa; phylum Chordata; class Amphibia; order Caudata; family Salamandridae; genus Lissotriton; species Lissotriton vulgaris. The sequence continues at coordinate 1,308,773,770 of NC_141691.1, read as the reverse complement.
TTAATCAAATTTCCTTTCGTTAGTTTCACCAAACATCCTTCAGAACCAATGACTCCATATTTTCTATCATTGATGTTCTCTGTAGTATTCCGTTTAAAAGTGTAGTTTTGCATCACTTCATAGAGACACATGTTCTCAAGATAATGACTTCTGCTTGGGTAATATGTGTCCAACATATTCGTTTTCAAACTATCTTTACTTTCTGGATCTTTTTCTGCTGAATATTAAATGTCTTGAACAGATTTCAGTACCCGATTTCGCATTGCTGCAAGACCTAGACTCCCCCAAATGATTCTTCTAGATTTGGAGTATAGACTTGCCGATGATAACTGATCTGAGCATTCATATGCTCAGATTTCTCGATGCGATAACATCTTCTAAAACTGTATAATTTCTTACTTAGTGTCTTCTCATGAGAAATCTCTTCCCACATTTCTTTCAATTTCAATTTCAATTTATAAACTTTATTCGGTTCTTAAAAAGACACCATAAAAGCACAAATACAATATACATACACAGGTTAAAAAGCGATATTAATAATATTCAGTTTAAGAAGTTTAAAAAAGTTTTGTACTTGATAGAAGGGCCAAGGTAGTTTTAAGAAATTTAAATGTCCAATTCCATTAAGGGACAATATCTCTGGTAGACCTCAGTCTAGTTGCGATCCGAATGAAGTTTGTCGTGCAAAATAGGGTGTAAGCATCCTCGGCTTCCTGTAAGAATCTCAACGCCAATTTCGCGTGCTTGAATTTTAGCTCTTTTAGGATACCCACCAGGAACTTGCGTCTTGGTGTCGCGTAGAATGGACACAGTAAGACAAAGTGAAGGGTATCCTGCGGAGATCTATGATCGCAGCCGCAGGTACCCTTCTCCTCCACTGTGTGGGTAAATCCAGATGGCACTGCAAGGATGTGATGTAACATGTTGATTCTAAATCGGGTTATGAGATAGCGATCCTGCGCATTGTACATGACCCTTAGGTAAGGTTCCATGCCTTGTTTCGGTGTAAGATTATTATAAGAGAGATTGGTGGGTTTAAGCCTCTCCTTTTCTGCCCTTGTTGACTTCAGCTGTGTGAGGAAGAGTTTTTTGACCAAGGTTTTACACTCCGGAGTTAAAGAGTCGGGGGCTAAAAAGTATTTAGAGCAGCCAATCTCTGTTAACGACTCTTTAGCAAATTTCAGCCAGGGGATTACATGGCCTTTGTCTCTTTTGAGGCAATCCTCAATAATTTGTCTGGTTAAAGCCGCCTCAGGGTTGGTCCATATCTTCACCCAAGCCAGAAGAGGTTTAATTTTGATTTTGTCCTCCAAGAAGGGTTCTCCCAGCTCTTCATGTATGATGTGGGGCGAAACACTCTGTGGGACTTTTAGGATTCTTCGTAAGAATTTGTTTTCTTCCGTCTGGAGTGGCTGAGCTTTTTTACCCAAAAAGCCCCACACTTCCGCTCCATAACTTACTTTCGCGCAGCAGATGGATCTGTATAGGGTCAGGATTTGTTCCGGGGACCATTTCCCTAGTCTCCGCCCATACCCCATGATGGCTCCTACTGTGGCCGCCAATTTAGTCGAATGTTTTTCAATCAGGGGTTTGAACGATAGATCATGATCGAATAACACCCCCAGATATGTAAAGGACTTGACCTGGTCTATTTTATGTGACCCGATGTTATAGGTAAAAGATCCTTTTGTGGGTTTCCCAGATGTCATAATGAATGACTTTTCGAGGTTAGTTGCCAGATCCAATTTGTCCATGAATTTGACAAACCCGTCAATTAATTTTTGCAAGCCCAGGGGTGTTCTTGAGAGCAAAACCGCATCATCGGCGTAGAGTAGGACGGGTACTGCTCGATGACCGATTTGGGGTGAGTCAACTTTAAGTTTAAGAAGGTCCTGTTCCAGTGCATTAATGTAAATGGAAAAAAGGAATGGGGCGAGGATACATCCCTGCCTTACTCCACTATTGCAGGTAAAGGGATCGGTCTTTTTTCCTTCCTGGCTGTATCTCACACTTGCTGAGGTGTTGCGATGTAAGTTTTGTAAGGTGTCAACTAGTGAGTGATCCACACCTAGATCCATTAGCATTGCCCAGAGCTTTCTCCTGTTTACGCGGTCGAAGGCCGCTGAGAGGTCCATAAACCCCATATGTATTGACCCCCTCCCGGCGATGGTGTATTTTGCAATCAGGAGGTATAGGCATGTATGTAGGCATTGGTCGGTGGTAGATCTGCCTTTCCTGAAGCCGTATTGGATTTCGGAGAGAATTTGTTGCTCCTCTGCCCAGTCTTGCAATCTTGATAGGATGACTCGACCCAGGACCTTAGCTGTCACGTCGATGAGTGAGATGGGTCGATAACATTGGGGGTCGTCCCGATTGCCTTTTTTATAGATAGGGACTATGGTCGCCGTTGACCAGGACTGGGGAGGCCTACCTCCACTGCCTCATTTAGCACCCTCGTGAGTAACGGAGCCCATAGATCTGGTTTGCTTAGGAATAAGTCTGGTGGTATTCCGTCCGGGCCCGGCGCCTTATTTTTACTCAGTCCGGTTATTCCTAGTTCAACCTCCTTTAAGGTGAAATTTGGTTTAGCGGGCTGATGGGCCTTCGATAACTTCTCTTGGGGTGCTTGATTTGAGTGGTGGTTATATAAACTCTGGAAATGTTTCTGCCATTGCTCCGGCAAGATGGTATTCATGATTTTTGGGGCCCCTTGGTCCTGGAAGCAGGGGGCATTGATCACTTTCCAGAAGGCAGTAGAGTCCTTTCTTTCTGCGGCATCCCTTAGATCTTCCCAGGCCTGGTTTTGTAGACTCTGCTTTCGTGCCTTCACGGCTTTTTTGTATTCAACTCTGTTTTTTGCCACCTTTGTTTTGTCCCTTGGTTGGGCGTGTAGACTGACCTTCAGGTTTTTCAGCGCTTTAGTGCATTTAGGATCGAACCAGCGGGGGTTTGTGGAAATATTGTTATTCCCACCTTTGGTTTGGAGGGAATTATTTACAACCTGCGCGATTTCTTCAAATGCCTTCACCACCGCACCTCCAATTACACAGGGGTCGAGACATTTATCGATCGCTGCTGAGGCTTCATTTAAGAGATTTTTATAAAAACAGTTCCCATCAATTTTAGCCCATTTAATTCTTCTACCCTGGTCCACTGCTCTTTCCAATATAACCGGTCTCTTTTCCGCTGAAAAGACAAAACCTTCCATTTCGATGATCACCTGATTGTGATCACTGAAGCTGCTGGCCTCTATGAGGATTGTACTGATAAGTCTTTTTAAATTAGGAGAAACTAATGCAAAGTCAATATACGAGTGACAGCCTCTGCCTTTGAATGTTGGAGTTAGTTCTCCTCTCTCATTTAAGATGGCAAGGTCCAGGGTTTGGGTAAGGTTGTGCCTTTTCATTAGTCTTTCTAAGTCCCAACCCTCTAGTGAGTGGGTGAAGTGTGGGCCTTTCATGATCGTACATTTTGACCAGTCATTATTAGAGGGTAACAGATTTTCGCAGAGATGACAGTTAGAATCTCCCATTAGAATTAAATTCATGGGTTTTGGTGTCTTAGATAAAAGGTTCAAAAAGTTTTCGAGTTCTTTTGTAGCTACGCCCTTCTCCGTTATGGCCGGTGTATTATACCAGTTCATTAGCAAGAATGTTAAACTTGATGAGGTAAACCTTAGTACCTGAAGGTTACGTGTGTCCCATTTGGTGTTGGTCCAGGTGCCATTAATATCTAAATGGACGTAAATCGCGAGCCCCCCACTCGCTCTCCCTGAGGTAGCTTTTTTTGCAGGGACAAAGAAGCTTTTATAGCCCTCCATGCTATAGTCGTGCGGTTCGGTGGCCCAGGTCTCTTGGAGGCATAGGATATGGAATTTCCTTATGTAGCTGAGCCAGTCCTCAGATGTAAACTTAGTCGCTAGCCCTGCGATTTTCCAGGTAGCTATTAATAGGTTATCGTAAGTCTTTACCTTGGGAGTCCTTCTACCTTCACCTGTCGATGGATTTGGCTGTTTGCCCTTTGCAGGTATGGCGGCCCGGCTTGATTGCGGCCCGGGGGGGTGGCGATTCTTCTGACGGAATTTGTCCCCTCCCCTGTGCCCTGGGTACTGTTTAGTGGTATACTCCTACCTTCTGTGGTGTGCACAAGGCCCGTAAAGTCAAGTTTTCCGTAGGCTGTTCCTTCTTCCGCCCCTGGTGGTGTAAGAATTGGCTCATTCCTGCATTGGATTTTTGATGGAAAACTGTCCATTCTCTGTCAGTCCACCCCTTCAAGTGTACTGAACCTGTTCCAATGAGCGTACTGCATTAGTGAGGAGTCATAGGTAGGGAAGACAGGGAATACGGGATTTGGCCTTTGCCATTGGGGTGGGCCAAATTGGAAACTCAAGTGCGGTGTTCTGTTATGGTTAAAATTCTGCCTCGGCCTTTGAGGTGCCAGGGGGTAAAAGTACGATAGATGGACTGGGTGAATTTGTGAGCGGGTGTAACCCGGGGGGGCATTGCAGATAAAGTTGACTGCTGCCATATCTCTGAAATTCACTGTGATGATGTCCCCTGCGATGGTCTTGGTGCCTTTGCCGATCCACTCGCCCCTTCTCACTGAGAGGATTTCCCCATAGATGTTTGGGGGCAGGGGCCTATGTGTTTGCAGCCACTGTGCACATTTGTTTTTTAATTCAATTTGTGTTTCCCTTTGACCCTCCTTTAATGGGGGGACTCCTGTGAGGACCACTACAAATGGCAATGCCTCAGGGGGAAGGTTGATTGTCCTGAAGCGTGTAGCGGTTTTATTATCATTGGTGGTTGTCGCGGTAGAGGTGCGGGAGGTCTTAGGGTCCGCCTTCGGGGTTAAAGCCTTATTTTCTTCAAGCGTTTGTGAAGAGCTGGGTAGAGGTTTGTTATTACCGCTCGGCGTTTGATTTTTATTTTTATTTGCTTGTGGGGTGGAGGCAGCCTTCTGTTTTTCCTTAACTCCTTTCTGCAGGACACTGGTGTTATTGACGTTGTTGAGTTTTGGAGCCCCATTTTGTGCTAAAGAGGCCTTATCTTTTGGTAGGCTTGTTGTAGTAGGGACCATAGATTTTGTCGGATCTCGTTCCTGCCCGGGGTGGATTTTCGGGCTTATCCCCTTGTTGTTAACCAATGATGTTAGTCTGTCTATTTTTGCTATGAGGGGTTTTAACAGCACCATGATGGAATGCTCTAGGTCAGATTTCAGATCCGCCACCATGTTGGTTATCCAGCATGGTATTCCCGGTGTCGATGGGGTGATGGGTGTGATCAGATTGTGGTTGCTGGACTTTGCGTGACCTTTTTTCCTCCCTTGTTTACGGCCATCCCTATGCGGCGTTTTCTCCTCATGGAGTGCATCTGCATCCATGGTAGTTGTTTGTGTGCTTAATTGTGTACCAGGTCTATCCCTGCTGGTTTCAGCGGTCGCCTGGGCACAAGGTAGGTCAGCAAAAGAGGGTGGGGTTATGGGCCGGCTAGTGTAGGTCTCCTCTACCAAATTATCAGAGGCTTCTGAGAGGTGAAAGAGTGATTCCTGGGTATCTTGGATGATGGTTACAAGTGGTAGAGACATTCTTCTCTCAGTGTTAGCTATAGCATCAGAAACCGCCCCTATGGTCTGTTTAAGCATTTTATCGATGGCAGTTAGGGTCGGTAAAGGTGGTGGGTGATCCGATCTGGCTTTTGTGCTCGATCTTAAGGTAGGCATCCTGGTCTTCTTAGCGGTTTTCCTCATTGCAGAGGGTGCTGTGTTGGATTGTAACAGCCGGCTAAAACTTGTGTCGATGAAAATGACCAGGAGCCAGGCAAGGTGCCGAGAAACAATTAACAATGTCTTTTGAAAGGGCAATTTTTAGGGGGCTGGCCCAGCCCGGCCTCTTCTGGCCCCTGAGGGCCACAGAGGGCCCGCCCTTTGCCCGGGCTTCGCTCGGCGTCCCGCTCGCGTCCCGCTACGCGTTGCCGCCCTCTGTTTATTGGGGGTGTTGCGGCCGGGGGCGTGGCTTGCTGGGGGCGCGGCCGTGCACACCTGTGCAGCGCGGGGACTCCTGGTCAATGGAGTCCATGCCTCACGCGCCCCCAGTTACCTTCCGCAGTTCTTACTTCCTCCCGGTGATGGATGCTGGGTGGTGACCTGCAGCCTCTACTCCACGCCTTAGCGCCGCGCAGCGGCACCCGCGAAGCGGGTGCTGCAAGATGTTGGCGCAGGCCTCGGCGGTCAATCCCTCCTGGGACACGGGGAGGCCGCAGGGACGAGTGGCAGTTCCCAGGTCAAGGCGTTGGCGAATTCGGCGTTTCACGGCGTGCAGAGAAGGGTCAGTTCTGGTAAGACGATCCCAATGTGTGTTAGGAAGATCCGCTCTTTAACGGAGCTTGGCCGGCCGGGGGCGTGGCTTGCTGGGGGCGCGGCCGTGCACACCTGTGCAGCGCGGGGACTCCTGGTCAATGGAGTCCCTGCCTCACGCGCCCCCAGTTACCTTCCGCAGTTCTTACTTCCTCCCGGTGATGGATGCTGGGTGGTGACCTGCAGCCTCTACCCCACGCCTTAGCGCCGCGCAGCGGCACCCGCGAAGCGGGTGCTGCAAGATGTTGGCGCAGGCCTCGGCGGTCAATCCCTCCTGGGACACGGGGAGGCCGCAGGGACGAGTGGCAGTTCCCAGGTCAAGGCATCGGCGAATTCGGCGTTTCACGGCGTGCAGAGAAGGGTCAGTTCTGGTAAGACGATCCCAATGTGTGTTAGGAAGATCCGCTCTTTAACGGAGCTTGGCCGGCCGGGGGCGTGGCTTGCTGGGGGCGCGGCCGTGCACACCTGTGCAGCGCGGGGACTCCTGGTCAATGGAGTCCCTGCCTCACGCGCCCCCAGTTACCTTCAGCAGTTCTTACTTCCTCCCGGTGATGGATGCTGGGTGGTGACCTGCAGCCTCTACCCCACGCCTTAGCGCCGCGCAGCGGCACCCGCGAAGCGGGTGCTGCAAGATGTTGGCGCAGGCCTCGGTGGTCAATCCCTCCTGGGACACGGGGAGGCCGCAGGGACGAGTGGCAGTTCCCAGGTCAAGGCGTCGGCGAATTCGGCGTTTCACGGCGTGCAGAGAAGGGTCAGTTCTGGTAAGACGATCCCAATGTGTGTTAGGAAGATCCGCTCTTTAACGGAGCTTGGCCGGCCGGGGGCGTGGCTTGCTGGGGGTGCGGCCGTGCACACCTGTGCAGCGCGGGGACTCCTGGTCAATGGAGTCCCTGCCTCACGCGCCCCCAGTTACCTTCCGCAGTTCTTACTTCCTCCCGGTGATGGATGCTGGGTGGTGACCTGCAGTCTCTACCCCACGCCTTAGCGCCGCGCAGCGGCACCCGCGAAGCGGGTGCTGCAAGATGTTGGCGCAGGCCTCGGCGGTCAATCCCTCCTGGGACACGGGGAGGCCGCAGGGACGAGTGGCAGTTCCCAGGTCAAGGCGTCGGCGAATTCAGCGTTTCACGGCGTGCAGAGAAGGGTCAGTTCTGGTAAGACGATCTGTTGTCTCACTTGCTCATATATTTTTTTTGCTCAGCAATTAGTTGTTCTTCCAAATTTCCTATGTTTGTTACATCTTCGTGAGTTTGATACATTGCTGTTTCCACCTCATTCATGGCGATTACTGCTTTGTTTTCAAAAATTGGTTGTCCTAGTGGATCTTGACTCAGCGCAGCAGAACTTTGACTGTCTTGAGAATTGTCTCTATCAATCTCAGCTGCAATTGTAGCTTCTTGATCAATTGCATCTTTCAACATTTTCACATATTTTGCAAAAGCACTACATTGTATGCTATCTTTACAAGCATTAAAGGAATATTCATAGCTCTGGAAATCTCCAAGTAATAGCAATTCTGAACGCCAGGGTTTAAGCAGTTGTAAAAGAGCTTAATAGTAAAATTCACTTTTATCAGCAGTGTCACAACTCAACTTCCTGTGATTAATCAAATTTCCTTTCGTTAGTTTCACCAAACATCCTTCAGAACCAATGACTCCATATTTTCTATCATTGATGTTCTCTGTAGTATTCCGTTTAAAAGTGTAGTTTTGCATCACTTCATAGAGACACATGTTCTCAAGATAATGACTTCTGCTTGGGTAATATGTGTCCAACATATTCGTTTTCAAACTATCTTTACTTTCTGGATCTTTTTCTGCTGAATATTAAATGTCTTGAACAGATTTCAGTACCCGATTTCGCATTGCTGCAAGACCTAGACTCCCCCAAATGATTCTTCTAGATTTGGAGTATAGACTTGCCGATGATAACTGATCTGAGCATTCATATGCTCAGATTTCTCGATGCGATAACATCTTCTAAAACTGTATAATTTCTTACTTAGTGTCTTCTCATGAGAAATCTCTTCCCACATTTCTTTCAATTCCGTCTTTTCTGATTTTGTAATTTAAGATGTTATATATCAAGCAACAGCAATGGAATTGTCTGCAAGGTACTGAATATCCATGTTAGCATTCCACATGGAGAAAATGACTGGGTTGTAGTCATTTATGTATTTTGACTCTTCATTTCTTCTTTTTTTTGGAGACTTTCCTGTGATAGTATGTCGCAAACATGACATAAAACTATGAACTCTTCCTTTCAATATTACAGGACGTGGAATTCCAAAACGACATTTGGTGTAGAACTTGCCCTTAGATTTGTACTTTTGTAGACAGTATTTTCCACAACGGTGGCTTTGGAATCGTAAGACTTGTGCTCTTAAGTTGTTTTCTTCTGTGCTTTTGGGTTTGCATTGAATTCTAATTGGCTGTCAAGCAGTTGTAAACATTTGAAATCAGGAACTGTTGGCAGCCATTTTGTGCCTCGTTAGAAGCAAGGCTGAGGAAGTCAGTGAAATATGTGTGCAAAATGTGAAAAGGGGGCAGGGTAGACACACCCTGACCCCCTGGGCCTGCTCAGGGGGTCACATAAAGACACATGAACTACAAAAATACTTCTCGAAGACTGAATCCTAAATGCACAGACTCACTGTGTGATTCTAGACAAATAACAATATGACTTATAAATACAGTAGTAAGATACTATAGTAGTGTTTGGGTAGTGTAAGGGATCCTGGTGTGATAGATTTAAGCTTTAGAGTAGTGAAATGGTGTTTAGGTAGTATAGGGAGTCATACTGGAGTAGTGTTCTAGAATACAGCAGTGATATTTATGTACCATAAGAGATCATGCTAGGGATAGCGTTTTATGATTTAAGGTAGTGCAGTGTTGTTTGTGTAGTGTAGGGGTTTGTGGTAGGGTAATGTTCTAGGAAATATACTGGGGTTTGGCTAGTGTTAGAGGTTCTGCTGGTGCAGATTTAAAGTTTAGGGTAGTAAAGTGGTGAATAAGTAACGTGAAACGCGTCGAGAGAGCCGTTGAAAATAAACACGCTTCTGCATTTCAAAGTGGCCTGGATTTCTTTTCTTCACTGGGAAAGTGTTTGGCTGAATATATATATATCTATATATATATATATTCACTGAAAAAACCATAGGTTTTAGCCCATATATAGTTAGGGATTAGCATTTACAAAACCTTAATTTACTCGCACAAAACCATAGAAATTCGCATATATAGTTAGATGCAATAACTATATATCGCGCACCCGCAACCCACTGCTGATGATGTCACATATTACATCATTCATGACATGGTCAGTGACATCACTGATGACATCACTGATGACATCTCAAATGACATCACTGATGACATCTCAAATGACAACATCTAGTGACTGTATGTTTCTGTAAAGTTAAAATATGTCTTACATATTGAAGAATGAGTAGATGTATAAGTGTTTGGATGAAGGATTTAGTAGGTGCATGACTGACTGTATGAGAGAATGATTAAATGTGTCTCACTGAGTGCATGGGTTAGTGACTAAACTGTCTTAATTTGTGCATCATTATTACTGTAGTTCTGTAAACTGCTGCATGTGTTGATCAGTAGCTATATGAGTAACTATATGGGTTATTGATTGGTTGCCCAAATATTTGTATGGGAGACTGAGTGTGTGTGTGGGGGTGGCTGAGAGGTGTGTGACTCTGTGCATAGATGTGTGAGCAGTTGATTCAGTAGATGTATGGGTTCAAAAGTGCATGTGAAAACAGCTGTATGGGCGGTTGACTGTGTGCATGAGTGTATTGGTGAGTGAATGGATATCTCAGTGCTACATGTCAAAGTAACTACATATGTAAAACACAGTACATGTAAGAGTTGACATATATAAATAACTGTGCATAAGAGCCAGTGAATGTGTGAGTGGCTGTATGGATCATTGTGAACTTGTATCAGGGATTGTATAAGAGAGTAAATATGTGTTAGTATATGTTTGATTAAGTAAGGTGTGTATAACTGTATAGTTGAGGAAATGGAGGTGTGATTGATTCTTTGCATGACTGACTAGGTGTGTGAGTAACTCCATGGATGAGTGACAGTCTGTGAGAGTCTGTTTACACTGATTGTATCTAAGGTTATATTAGAGTCTGAAGAGGTTGATCGTATTATCACATGAATGATATCATCAGTGATGTGATCAGTAATGACAAATGAGATGTTATCAGTGATTTTACAAGTGATGTCATTTGAAATATCACCAGTGATGTCATCAGTGATGTCACTGACCATGTCATGAATGATGTCATTTGAGATGTCATCAGTGATGTCATCAGTGATGTCACTGACCATGTCATGAATGATGTAATATGTAACATCATCAGCAGTGGGTTGCGGGTGCGCGATATATAGTTATTGCATCTAACTATATATGCGAATTTCTATGGTTTTGTGCGAGTAAATTAAGGTTTTGTAAATGCTAATCCCTAACTATATATGGGCTAAAACCTATGGTTTTTTCAGTGAATTTCAATGGTTTTTTAATAGCAAATATCAAAAGCTGTCAAATGTCAAGTACGTGATAGGTAAAAACTTTTTCGTGCTTATGCAAGCGGATGTGCTTTGAACGCTGCCCCCCCCTCTTTTCTTTTAGTAGTACTCTCTCTTTGCAGATAGTGAAGGGTAGTTAACGCAGGCCTTTGCCCCCGTTGTAATCTGTCGTGCCTGCTTGTCTCTCCATTTGATTGATTGTTATCCAAGCATTTACTGTTTTACAATTGATTCTCTTTGGTTCATTCTCCATTTACAAACAAGCACAAAGTCGCAATACTCTGTTTAGTCTTTGCAGATAGTGAAAAATCCTGTAAAAAAACAAAAGTAATCGAGCAAAATCAGTAGGCCACTAATGGGATCTCTTTTTGACCTCGCTAAAATAGAAACATTAGGAACAACCCTTCATGAGAAATAAGAAAATAGTGAGATGAACTGAGCTCCACACCATGAGGGCTGCAAGACAGCTCGGCTCCGCCACCCACCCCGCCCAAAATAACGATAAACTCTATGCAAATATTATAAATATATACAACACACCAGCAAAGTAACAGGGTAAAACATTTTATTAAATAACTATTTACATCACTATTTTATACTTTTTGTTGCCTGATCCGGCTAGCTCAATCGATCGAGCATGAAACTAATAAACTCTGATAGCAAGCGTTGCTGCTGATGCTATGCAGACAAAAACTGGTTTTCAGTTTGTACATTCAGCAAGATTTTTCCATCCAAGGCTGGTTGAGAGTTTGTAGAACGATGGCTTCAGATTTTTAACATACGGTGTGGTGGCGCGGACTGGGAGGGGGCGCTTGGCTCCTGCCCCCTCCCCAAGTCGTGTCGCCCTGGTGTGGCCTAAGATCGCCCCCGACATAGGCGGCCGGCTCCCGGGGTCCGGCGGAACTTTTTGCCTTTTGATGACTCTTCCATTCTGGACCTTGTCCCACAATCCGTTTGACCTGAAGACACGCTGTAGTGGGGCGCCCCTTTACCGTTTCAGTTGCCATTCCGCCCGCTTTTGCTACACTGTGCCTCTTCCGCCATTCAGCTGTTTACCGCCCGCTCTTGCGACTACAGCGTCTCGCTCACCATGTAGTGGAGTTGCTCCCGCTCTTGCGATGCAGCGATAGGCGGCTGCCACAAGACTCTCAAAATGGCGGCCGGCTCTTCAGATTTGGGCGTGATCCACTAAAATGGCCCTGGGACACCTTGGAACTCGGACGCTTGTCTGCTAGGGCTTGGGCCCCATTCTCGAAAGCGTCCCCTGAGCCTTGAAGATTCTACAAAAGTCTTGGGGGCCCCCGACTCCCGCAGGCTTCGGGTGGGGAGCGGCTGCCATGATTGCTCGTGGAATGGCCACGACTGAGCTACGAGATGGTGGTGCTCTCATGCTGACGCCAGCTTCAGTCTGAAACATCCAGAAACACTGTAGACTACCAATTCGATCAGTTCCGGTAGCGCCCCAACGTGACCCGGTAGGGAAGAACTTGCCCTCCCCTCTTTGACTGATGGTTCTTGTTGCCTGTCCCTTCTGTTGTCATTTAACAGAACTTTTTAGACTACTGAAAGGGGTTGTGTTCCGACCGCTGGTTGGTGGAGACATTTTGACTATATTCTGGACCTACGTTGTCGCGTAATGCGTTATATGACACGCCGCGTTAGCGCACCCGGAAGTGCTCCGGTGCGCGAAGCGCAGCTTCCCGGAAGCAATCCGGGGCGCGGCGCGTAACGTAAGCATAACAGGTCATGTGACTTGTTTATAAAACTTTTCATTGGTTCATTTTACTTTTGTTATTCTAATGATGAAAGGCTTGGTCATATGACCTAAAAATTACACTTTTTATTGCTTTCGAACATTATTTTTTCTTAAACATATATGTTATAATGTTTCAGGCTAATGTACTTTCCCGGAAAATTTACAACTGTCCTGCAAGTAAAATATATTCCTTTTTCTAGCAAAAGGGCGTTTCTTCATCCCATGACGGAGCCGTTGAGCAAAAGATGCTCGGCCTGCTGTCTTAGTCGCCGATACGCCTGAATATCAGATTCTTATCGATCACTTTATGATGCAGGAGTATCTTAACTGCGTTCCTGCGTATTATACCTTTTATCCGTCATGTAATTGGACTGCTTTATTTCACTTGCCTTTTACTGATTCGAAAACAGTGACTAAAATTAAAAACTTTACCAATGTAAATATTACTACCATGTTTTGTTTTAAAAACCTTCATTGTGAAAATGTCAGTATACAAATACGGGCCTATAACCACGTGGGCCGGCCACGGAGCAAACTGGAATCGTATATGATGAGGAAACATTTACAATGTAGAGGAACGTAACGAGCGGGCCATTAGGTTGCAAGAACTAAGGTGCCTAACAGTTGCGGAATCGGTGGACGTACATTTTGTAATTAAAATACGACAGGGTCACTTACAATAAAATTTTCTAGATATACATTTGCGGGCAAGTACCATGGGTGACGTTAATTCGAACTTACAATAGTACAGTAATCAATAACATATCAGAACTTAATATCAATAAGGATGTCGAAATATTCAATCAATTCTCGTCCCCGCCCGCCATGTGCTTCAAAACTGCATACGTATCTCGTGATATCAAGGTTGTTCAACCAGTACACAACAAGGAGTTACGAGTCCCATTTATACCGGCGCCATTTTGGGCGAGGCCGGGCAGGTCCAGGATATAGTCAAAATGTCTCCACCAACCAGCGGTCGGACCAGAACCCCTTTCGGCAGTCAAAAAAGGTTCAGTTAAATGACAACAGAAGAGATAGGCAACAAGAACCAACAGTCAAAAGAGGGGAGGGCAAGATCTAAAGCCATTGTTCTACAAACTCTCAACCAGCCTTGGATGGAAAAATCCTGAAGAATGTACAAACTAAAAACCAGTTTTTGTCTGTATAGCATCACCAGCAACGCTTGAGTCAGCTTTGTGTGAAGCCGCCATTTTGATTCAATCAATAGCGTCCCCCTGCACACATTCAGGGACCTGGTCATGTCTTCAGGTCAAACGGATTGTGGGACAAGATGCAGAAAGGAAAAGGAAAAAAGTTCCGCCGGACCTCCGGAGCCGGCCGCCTATGTCATGGGCGATCTTTGGCCACACCAGGGCAATAGTGAAGCTGCAGCAGGTGCAAATAAGCTTCAGACAGTGTTACAAGCACTGCTCAGAACTCTCAACTATGGCACCCAACATCCAGGACTTGCCATCCGGATCTTGGCGCCTTGTGCTGGTTCGGACCTATTCACACATCGGTCCGCTACTGACACCACCTCATAAGCCAACGGGGCACCCCACGCCGACTTTCGGCGCAGCATTGTAGGATGGCCACACCAGTGCGGCAACTTGCTGGACACCACCTCGGTGCCATCCAGATCTCGGCGCGTTGTGCTGCCTTCGGCCTACTGTAGCCGCAAGTGCGGACGCAACTCAGCTGGATAGCGAGTGAAACACCAAGGGGCGCCCCACTGCAGCCGAGGAGCCTCCATCTTGGGGGCGACGCACAGCATCACATTGCTTTCTCAAACAGCCCCCACTGACTGACGCGACCTCACAGGCCAACGGGGCGCCCCACGCCGACTTTCGGCGCAGCATTGTAGGATGGCCACACCAGTGCGGCAACTTGCTGAACACCACCTCGGTGCCATCCGGATCTTGGCGCGTTGTGCTGCCTTCGGCCTATCCGCACATCGGTCCGCTACTGACGCCGCCTCACGTGCCAACAGATTTTCTACGCTTTTTATACCAGCGCGTAATGTAAGCATAACAGGTCATGTGACTTGTTTATAAAACTTTTCATTGGTTCATTTTACTTTTGGTTTCCTAATGATAGAAGGCTTGATCATATGACCTAAAAATAACACTTTTCATTGGATTAAAACATTTTTTTTTTCCCAAACGATGAAAGCCCCACCTTGTTTCTGGATGTTTCAGACTGAAGCTGGCATCAGCATGAGAGCACCACCATCTCGTGGCTCCGTCGTGGTCATTCTGCGAGCAATCACGGCAGCCGCTCCCCACCGGAAGCCTACAGGAGTCGGGGGCCCTCAAGACTTTTGTAAAATCTTCAAGGCTCAGGGGACATCCAAGTTCCAAGGTGTCCCAGGGCCATTTTAGTGGACCAGGCCCAGATCCGAAGAGCCGTCCGCCATTTTAAGAGTCCTGTAGCAGCCGCCTATCGCTGCACCGCAAGAGTGGGCGCAACTCAACTACATGGTGAGCGAGACGCTGTAGCCGCAAGAGCGGGCGATAACCAGCTGAATGGAGGATGAGGCACAGTGTAGCAAAAGCGGGCGGAATGGCAACTGAAACGGTAAAGGGGCGCCCCAGTACAGCAGACGAGCCTCCACCTGGGGAGGCCCGTTCACGCCGCCTCCGGCGCCCCACGCCGTTTTTCGGAGCAGCATTGTAGGATGCCAAAACCAGTGCGGCAACTTACTGGACATCACCTGGTTGCCATCCACATCTCAGCGCGTTCTGCTGCCTTGGGACTATTCGCACAACAGACCGCTACTGACGAGGCCTCCCCCCGCACCACCCGGGACGCCCCACGCCATTTTTCGGAGCTGCATTGTAGGATACCAAAAACCAGTGCGGCACCCAGGTAACATCACCTGGGTGCCGTCCAGAACTCAACACGTTGTGCTGCCTTGGGACTATTCGCACAAAACACAGCTACTGACCATTGTTGCTTCTTTTTAAAAAAAATGTTTAAATGTATTTACTGTTTTTGTTGCGTTGTATATATTTATAAGTTATTAAAATGTTATAATCCTACTACTTTGTTGGAGTGCTATATATTTTTAATGTGACACATAATTGTAAAAACTTTGATGTACAAAGAGGCATCCCTGGAATCTTCCGCTTCAGGCTCGGACCCACACACCCTCACAGTGAGAATCCCCTCCCCAAGCACAATACAGGATGGTTATCAGATAGTAGGAACGCGTGTGGTGTGACGGATCTCATCGGGTGGGGGCCTTGATCTACTGTAACTCCTTTGAAGAGGGGTGATTCTCTACAGCTGGGGCCATAAACTACACCTGCAGGGCTAGGTGATAGCCTGGGACCGGCCTGGACAATCGGACACAGAGGAAGAGGAGTGTCAGAGGGTGCGGTAGTGAATAGGGTGAAAGGGAGGTGTCGGGCGGGCACAGGGTGTGATTCTCAGAGAAGAACAGCGCAGATGGGAGGAGGTTTCTGGCCCATGCATGAGAGAGAGAGCGGGGGTGACCAGTGCGTGGGGGAGATGCTTGCGAGGGTGGGAAGCCATGCTGAGGATCAGCGGCGTGCAGAGAGTGGGTCTGGTCAAGGCATCTAAAATGGCTGCCGTGCTCAACAAAAGTGTGGCATTGCAAAAAAGGCAAGATGGCGCAGACAATGTTTATCAATAAGGATTAATTTATAACAATTATTTTTAACAAAATATTTAATCGCAGTGACAAAATGGCGGTCAACAGTTCCTGATTTCCATCGAATCGAACGTTAACAGACGTCACGCAGCAAAAAAAAAAAAACGCTCACGAACAGCGCAGATGGGAGGAGGTTTCTGGCCCATGCATGAGAGAGAGAGCGGGGGTGCACGCAGCAAAAAAAAAAAAACGCTCACGAACAGCGCATATGGGAGGAGGTTTCTGGCCCATGCATGAGAGAGAGAGCGGGGGTGACCAGTGCGTGGGGGAGATGCTTGCGAGGGTGGGGAGCCATGCTGAGGATCGGCGGCGTTCAGAGAGTGGGTCTGGTCAAGGCATCTAAAACGGCTGCCGTGCTCAACAAAAGTGTGGCATTGCAAAAAAGGCAAGATGGCGCAGACAATGTTTATCAATAAGGATTAATTTATAACAATTATTTTTAACAAAATATTTACTCGCAGTGACAAAATGGCGGTCAACAGCTCCTGATTTCCATCGAATCGAACGTTAACAGACGTCACGCAGCAACAAAAAAAAACGCTCACGCACAGCCGCTGGAAGACATGTATCAACATATATGAGCCTCCTCAGCCACCCTCAGAAAACATAAGGGGTCAGGATACGTCTCCCGTACCCCCTTATACCTAGTAATTTAATTAAATCGAAACACAAAATGGCGAATTCACGTTTCGCTACCAGTTTGCGACCCGGTTCGCAAACCAAGAAGCGCTTCTACCGCGAAAAATCTAATTTTTATTATTTGCCCCACGGGACCCTTTAATAACCCCAACATCATTCCTAGGGGGTCAAGAAGGATCTACCTTGTCCCCTTTCATTAAATTCCCCCTTCGTTTTTCTCCTCCTCTTGTCTCTCGATCCTACCGAGAGACAAGATGGCGGCCGCAACGGACTGTTTAGAATGTTGACAGACACCGGAGAGCCAATCAGCTTCGCTACGCAAAGCTCCGTTACGCGAAAAGTACGCGATCTGGTGCGCTATCTAGGACGCTGTCACAGATATATCTGTTTTTTTAAACGTTAATTTCTCAAAATCCACTGGAGCACATATATTGAGACCCAGCAAAGGCACATCGGGCTAACAGTCCCTATAATTTTGCCAAGTTTGGTGTAAATCCATTCAGCCGTTCGAGCTAAAAGTGAGGCCAAAGGCCCTATGGAAAAATGAATGGGAAAAACGCGTTTTGGGACCCCCCTTTTTTCTCGGCCCCCCCTTGACGGAACCCCCCCAAATTTTCAGGGGCTGCTCACAAAGAAAATGTGCAATTTTTCTGAATATTTCAGCCGATTCCGTCCACAAACGCCAAAGTTATTAGACATAGAATTTTCAAAAGTTCCATAGAGAAAAAATCCTAACTATATATACCTACTGGCGACCGCCAGTAGGTAATATATATATATATATATATATATATATATATATATATATATATAACATACTGGCAGTCGCCAGTAGGTAGTTATTTTTAGGACAACATTCTATTTGGAATAACTTTGGCGCTGCTGGACGAATCTCTCCAAGAAAATGGCCTGCTCCGCTCCGCTCCTTCTCTGAAAGGTTGGGGGTGATTCATCAAGTGGGAGCCGAGAAAAAAGGGGGGTCCCAAAACATGCCTTCCCCATGCAATTTTCCATAGGGACCTTTAGCCAGGGCTACAGCCCGAACGGGTGAACGGAATTACACCACATTTGGCAGAGAGGTAGATTTTGTTTTACAGATTGTGCTATTTGTTAAATAGTGTAAATCTGTTCAGTAGTTCCTGAGAAAATCAAAAGTAAAATCATAGCGATATCTAGAGACGAAGTACAGTACGAGTACCTTCCCAAGCACGAGCTGCATGCTGATTGGCTGTCAACTGTCTGTCAACGCCTGAAACCAGGACGTGTTGGCAGCCATCTTGTGCCTCGGTAGAACCGAGGCATAAGAAAGCATTGAAACAAACGTGCACAACATGCAAAGGGGACAGGGTAGAAACACCCTGACCCCATAGGCCTGCTCAAGGGGTCCCAAAAGAACCCCCAAAGGCCCCCCCGAATTTATTTATTTTTAAATCGCGGGATACACATATGGTACACTGATCCCCCCAAAAAATTAAGGCACCACTCTGCAAGCACACCCCATGGGGCGTCTGCAGAGGAGGAAATAATTCCCATTGAATACTGGGGGTGCATGGGGGCCAAGAAGCCCACCAGGAACCTCCAGTACCCGCCAGGGGGCTGCCTTGCAGAGATGTGTAAAGAGGCCATGCCCCTTTTTACACCTCTCTGCAAGGCAGCCCCCTGGCCCATACTGGAGGTTCCTGATGGGCTAGTTGGCCCCCAGGGACCCCCAGTATTCAAGGGGAATTATTTTCCCCTCTGCAAATGTGCCAAGGGGCTGACTTGCAGAGACATGTAAAGAGGCCCCCCCCTTTTTACACCTCTCTGCAATGCAGCCCCCTGGCGCGTTTGCAGAGGGGGAACTAATTCCCCTTGCATACTTGTGGTCCCTGGGGGCCAACTAGCCCACCAGGATCCTCCAGTATGAGCAAGGGGGCTGCGTTGCAGAGAGGTGTAATGAGGCCCGCCCCTTTTTACCCCTCTCTGCAAGGCAGCCCCCTGGCACGTTTACAGAGGGGGAACTAATTCCTTTCGAATACTGGGGGACCCTGGGGGCCAACTAGCCCACCAGGAACCTCCAGTATGCGCCAGGGGGCTGCATTGCAGAGAGGTGTAAAAAGGGGCATGGCCTCTTTACACATCTCTGCAAGGCAGCCCCTGGCGCGTTTGCAGAGGAGGAACTAATTCCCCTTGAATACTGGGGGTCCCTGGGGGCCAACTAGCCCACCAGAAACCTCCAGTTTGAGCCAGGGGGCTGCATTTCAGAGAGGTGGAATAAGGGGCGTGGCTAAATTTATATGGCCTTGGGGGTCCTTGTAGGACCCCCTGAGCAGGCCTAGGGGGTCAGTATCCTCCAGTATGTGTGATGGGGCTGCCTTGCAGAGACGTGTAAAGAGGCTACGCCCCTTTTTACACCTCGCTGCAACGCAGCCCCCTGGCGCATACTGGAGATTCCTGGTGGGCTAGTTGGCCCCCAGGGACCCCCAGTATTATAAGGGGAATTAGTTCCCCCTGTGCAAACACGCCAGAGGGCTGCTTGTAGAGATGTGTAAAAAGGGGCTTGGCCTCATTACGCCTCTCTGCAATGCAGCCCCCTGGTGCATACTGGAGGTTCCTGGTGGGCTAGTTGGCTCCCAGGGACCCCCAGTATGCAAGGGGAACTAGCTCGCCCTCTGCAAATGTGCCAGGGGGCTGCGTTGCAGAGAGGTGTAATGAGGTCACAACCCTTTTTACACCTCTCTGCAACACAGCCCCCTGGCACATACTGGGGGTTCCTGGTGGGCTAGTTGACCCCCAGGGACCCCCAGTATGCAAGGGGAATTCATTCCCCCTCTGCTAATGCGCCAGGGGGCTGCGTTGCAGAGAGGTGTAAAAAGGGTCATGGCCTCATTACACCTCTCTGCAATGCTGCCCCCTGGAGCATACTGGAGGTTCCTGGTGGGCTACTTGGTCCCCAGTATACAAGGGGAATTAGTTCCACCTCTATAAACATGCCAGGGGGCTGCATTGCAGAGCGGTGTAATGAGGCCACGCCCCTTTTCCACCTCTCTGCAGCGCACCCCCTGGCGCATACTGGAGGTTCCTGGTGGGCTAGTTTAGACCCAGGGACCCCCAGTCTGCAAGGGGACTTAATCCCCCAACTCAGAACATGCTTCGGGGCATGTTTGCACAGTGGTGGAGGTAGGGGGCGGGGCTTGAGTTGTTATGTGTGCAAACATGCCCTGTGGCGCGTTTTAAGTCCAGAGGTCTCCCAGGGGCCAACTATTCCAACAGGTACCTCCAGCAAGCACCACAGAGCTGCGATGCAGAGTGTTGTAAAAAGGGGGCGTGCCCTATGAACACATCTCTGCAACGCAGCACCCTGGCCCATACTGGAGGTACCTGGTGGACTACAGGGGACCTCAGGATTGAAGAGTAATTAATTACCCAATCTAAAACACGCCACAGGGCATGTTTGCACACATGTCACCTCAGGCCCCACCCCTTCCTTTACTATTGAGCACAATATTCGTCTAAAGTAAGCGGAACTGCAAATTCCGATTTACTCACCTGTTATCAGGAGAGACGTCAGTGCTGCATCTTTGAGCCCACTACTGATCCTGAAAAGTAATTCTAACCATACTTACAGTAACTTGAATGTCCTTCCATAGGCTAACATTGACTGGTTTCACTTGGAAATTCTTCTAAGTGTGGAATTTTGGAACTTTAAAAAATTCCTCTAAAATCAGCTAAACTACGAATTCCGATTTACTCACCTGTTATCAGGAGAGACCTCAGTGCTGCATCTTTCAGCCCACTACTGATCATGAAAAGTAATCTAATTGTAGTTACAGTAAATTAAATTTCCTTCTATAGGCTAACATTGACTGGTTTCACTTTGAAATTCCTCTAAGTGTGGAGTTTTGGAACTTAAAAAAATTCCTTTAAAATCAGTCGAACTACGAATTCCGATTTACTCACCTGTTATCAGGAGAGAACTCAGTGCTGCATCTTTCAGCTCACTACTGTTCCTGAAAAGTAATTTTAACCGTACTTACCAGTAACTTGAATTTCCTTCCATAGGATATCATTGCCTGCTGTATAAAATATTTATAAATTAAAAAAATATAAAATAAAAAAATATTACAATTTCAATATTTTAAAAACACTTTTTTTTCAATTTATATTAAAAATATGTACTGTAATTTAAAAAATAAAATATCCTAAAATAAATACTTTAAAACAATGTAGTAAATCAGTATAAAAAATATAACAATTAATACATTTAAAAATTATCAGTTACAAAACCTTTGAAATTCACTGAAAAAACTATAGGTTTCAGCCACATTATAGTTAGCTGGACATTTCACTCATACAAAACCATTCAAATTCCCCCGTTATAGTTAGTTCAGCTAACTATAATTTGTGCGCCCGCAATGCACTGCTGATGACGTCACATATTACATCACTCATGACATGGTCAGTGACATCACTCATGACATCACTGATGACATCTCAAATGACATAACTGATGACATCACTGATGACATCATCCTTGTGAAAGAGTGGCATACCTCCTCTCACCCTAATATAATCTTTGATACATACATTCAAAAATAGAAACAAACATTTTCAAAAAAATGGAGATACCAATACCAGTTACAACAACCTATTCAGTAATTCCAACATCTATATACACATCCACTCATTCCCTAACAGTTTTATATAGTTACTCATAAATGTAATCACTCATCATATGTACTTATACACCTATACATCCTGTACAC
This sequence comes from Lissotriton vulgaris, assembly GCF_964263255.1. Classification (NCBI taxonomy): domain Eukaryota; kingdom Metazoa; phylum Chordata; class Amphibia; order Caudata; family Salamandridae; genus Lissotriton; species Lissotriton vulgaris. The sequence continues at coordinate 1,308,752,053 of NC_141691.1, read as the reverse complement.
ACCAATACTCATCCATAGAGTTTCTTACACACATACTCACACATTCAAATAAACTATAAACATCCACTTACTTGCATATACAGCTATACACACACCACTACACTTTTTTCTACAAAAACGTACACATACTTACTCTCTTAAACAATCACTTATAGAAATACATACTTATGTATACAGTAACTCTTCCAATCTCTCACCCTTACATATACTCACTTATATACATAACAACTCACGTATACTAGTTTAACCCCTTCTATGCTCATGACGGAGCCGCTCCGTCATGAGCCTCGGTTGAGCTGTGCTCATGACGGAGCAGTTCCGTCATGGCCCGCTCGGCGCGCCTGCGCGGCGCGAATTCCGCGCCTGCGCTGGACGTTCCATTGAGCGGGCGGGGCCATGACGGAAAAGCTCCGTCATGAGCACAGCTCAACCGCGGCTCATGACGGAGCGGCTCCGTCACGAGCATGCGAGCGCCGCTCGGCCCCCCCACCCCCTTAGCGCTGCGGCGGAATTACCGCCGCAGCGAAGGGGTTAAAAAATATGTAGTTACTCATAAAGATACTATTGAGACAGTCATTCACTCACTAACACACCCATACACACACTCATCCACCCATACAGTCCTGCACACATGCTGTCTTCAAAACACATACAAACAGTGTCACTCATTCATGCATCTATGCGCTAAGTAATACCCCCACCAAACCATACAGACACTCACACTGATACTCAAAAAAACAACTAATAACCCATATAGACATTCAGGTAGCTTCTCACCAACCCATGCAGTCACTTATACACAAAATGAGACACGGATACAGATATTTACATATTTAAACATTACTCGCTAATACATGTATTCACTAATATACACTTAATAAGTCAGTTATACAATAATTTTTTTAAAAAAAAAACATCCATTTAGACACTTATTTACCCATTTATTCTTCCATCGACCTTTAGATATACATATATAAAAATATGTATTTTTCAGGAAGACACATATTCACTGGATGATGTCATCAGTGATGTCATCAGTGATGTCATTTGAGATGTCATCAGTGATGTCATGAGTGATGTCACTGACCATGTCATGAGTGATGTAATATGTGACATCATCAGCAGTGCATTGCGGGTGCGCGAGTTATAGTTAGCTGAACTAACTATAACAGGAGAATTTTAATAGTTTTGTATGAGTGAAATATCAGGTGTAAAAGGAGAAACGGACACTTCGATGAGCTTCAGTTGCAGGTTATAATTTAATTGATTTTTTCAAGTGAATTGCATGTGCAGATCAAGAAAGACGCGTTTTGGCGATCCCAGTCTCCTTGTTTACTAAATTGCTTGTGCAGTGTACCCAACAGAAATTTAAACACCCAAAACGTCATGTGTTAGGTTGTCACCTGACCTATGATAAACATAGTCGACCGACTTGAAAGTCCTACTAGTCACTCACTGAGCACTGGCAATGTTCTTCTATATTGTGGTGCGAGGTTTATGCAGACTGAGCATTTTTAAAAGTTTGGAACATTTAGGAACATTTTATATCTGAACAAATACATTTGTTAAGAAACCCCCATTATACGAACATTTATATAAATACAAAAATGGTAAATTCGATTGTAACATGGATTATCAATAAAGCTGTAGACTGTGCCAAAAGAACTGATTATTGGATCACTAATGACATGATGCACCACGTTATTGAAGACCAATCCCACTTGTACATGATCATGCAAATGCACCAATAAATAGTATAAAACCATTCATTCATAAACTTATATAAATAAGCGGTAAAACACACAAAAAACTGATCACATTTGAAAAGACCTAAAAATATTAAAAACATTTTGTTTAAAAGCATGATTTGTAAAGATAAAATTCATATTTAACTAAAGTGAATGTCAGTTATGAGCTCCGAGTTACCTATTACAGAAGTTAAAGATAGTAGTGCAAATCTTCGCATAAATTGAGCCCTCTAGGATGCTTGGTGTCGAGTTCAATGACATACTTAGTTTCCAATTGTCTAAGGCTCTTTTCCCTGTTCCCACCCCTCTTGTTTTGTGGGACGTTGTCAATGACAGTGTTGCAGAAAATTCAGATTGTTATTATGTTCTGCTTTTATGTGTCTGGCAACAGGGTAAGTTGGATCTGAATTTACGGTAGCCCTTAGGTGTTGCAGAATACGAGCATGAACCTGAAGTTTTGTGCTCCCAATGTATTGTAATCCGCACACACATTTAAGCACATAAACGGCGTGATCTGTACAACAGGTATAATGTCCATTTCGTTTAATAGGGACATCTGTAAAGGCTGTAGTGTATGCGCTTGTATTCACCCCAAATGTACATGAACTACATTTAAAAAAAACTTTTTGGGGGGAAAGCCAATTGCCTTTATTGTAAATTTCAGGACTTGTCTTGACTAGATCACTGCGCATTGAATTCCCTTTTCTGTAGGTAAATTTGGGTTTGCTTGGAAGTACACCGTGGAGAACAACATCTGTGAGAGCAATCGGCCAATGAGTATTAATGATTTTTGTATAGTATGAGACTGCCTACTATATGTAGATATGAATCTACATGGGTCTGTATTAGATTTTTCTTCTTCAGGCCCCACTATGTCTATTGCTGTGAATCTATTTTTGGGACCCTTCGGAGTTGTAATGAGAAGTTCTGATCTATTTTTGTTGTTTGCTTTTTTGATTGCCAGAACCAGTTTATGTGGTTCATAGCCCCGTTCAATCAATCTAAGTTTAGCAATTTCTTGGGCCTCTATCAATGCTTTCTCCGAACTGCAAGCTCTACGAATTCCTAGGAATTCACCACACGGTAGACTAGCAATTGTATGGTGGGGATGGAAGCTAGAGACGTGCAATAATGTATTGCCGGTTGTAGGCTTCCTGTATAGTTTAGTCTCAATTGCCTCTTCATTAACTGTAACAGTGATATCAAGAAAGTTAGCAGTTAAGGGGTTAACATATGATGTGAACCTCAAATTATGTGTATTGATATTGATAAGATCCATAAATCTATTGGCCTCTTCTTGGGTCCCCTTCCATATGATGAAAACATCATCAATGAACCTCCACATTTCAACCACATGTTGGTTGTAAAGTGTCTTGTGCTTAACTTTGAGGACATGCTCCTCCGATCAGCCTACATGTAAACATGCATAGATGGGGTAAAAGCATGCCCCCATTGCCACGCCCTGTTTTTGCCTGTATAGTTTGCCATCAAACATAAAAACATTATCAAAAAGGCACCATTGTATCATCTTTAGCAACATTTGGTTATGCTGATACATGTCAATATTCCTGCGTTTAAGATAATAATCCACAGCTCGAAGCCCATCTTCATGTTTGATGCTTATATACAGTGCAGCAATGTCAAGAGTTAAAATCAAATAGTTCTCAGCCCATTGCACAGTATTTAACTTGGATAAAAAATCATCAGAATCTCACAAATAGGAAGGTAGAGTCATAACTTGTTCCTGGAGGTAGTAGTCCACATATCTGGAGGTACATTCGAAAGTGCTGTTAATTGCAGATATTATAGGTCTTCCCGGCATCAGATTTATGCCTTTATGTACTTTTGGAATTAAATAGGAAGTGGGTAGAGTAGGATGTTCTTTGTAAAGAAATCTAAATTCATCCTTGGAGATGAGACCCTCAATTTGCCACCTTAGCAAATGAACTTTTTAATCCCCATTGATCCTCTTAATAACAACTTCATTGCTATATTCATAGTGTAGTAAACAAAGATGCACAGTCCACTGTGTATGTAGGATTCTTTATTAGTAGGTTCTTTCCAAGATGACAAGTACAGGAGTAGACAAGTAGGACCCCACCAGGAGCCAGCTGTTAGCAGCTCAGCCTCAGATGACCAACTGCCCAGTAAGTTATAGAGAGCCACTGAGAGCCAGAGGGACACCCAGGCATTCTATGATGTCATAGTACAGTCTATCCAAGGAGAGCAGTGGAGAGGACATTTACCACACATCCTCTTCCCTTATGGAGAAAGAACAGAAAAGGAAACAATTCGGCAAAGTACTTTAAAGGCAACAAGTACTGCATGAGATAACATTAGCATGAACAGATACAAAAACATGCTAGATTATAAATAAACAAAAACAACTAAATGCTACTATATGCCACATCCCCTTCCCTTAGAGTAAAAGCATGGTTCAAAATGGAAGAGAACCAAAGTAGCAAAGAAAGGTGGTCATGCTCACAAAAGGGAATAAACACCCTGATAAACAAAGGCGAGCGTAGACACAAACCCTTTTCACAACAAGGTGACAGTGAAGAATAATGACAAAACTTCTTACAAAGTCGCACCGACATGAAACCCTTGGCCACGGATCTCAGGCAGGTAGACCTAGATAGAAGCAGAGTGTCAAAAATAAATGATGTTTAACAATCTCCACCCAAAAGAAAAACACAGGGTACTAACCCTTTTTAAAATCACAACCACCTCAAAAGAGGGTACTACAACAGAGTATAGCTAACCAAGGAAGTGGAAGGGGGCATTGACTACCCACAAAAGAACAACATCCCCTAAGTAGGGTACACCGCAGGATAGTGAACAAGGGAAGTGGACATTGACTACCCACAAATATACCATCTACCAAAAACACAACTTCCCCTAAGTAGGGTACACCGCAGGGTAGTGAACCTGGGAAGTGGGCATTGACTACCCACAAATACACGACCTACCTAAAACACAACTTCCCCTAAGTAGGGTACACCGCAGGGTAGAGAACCTGGGAAATGGGCATTGACCACCCACAAAGACACCAGCTACCTAATACACAACTTCCCTATAAATCCCATCCTCGTCGCCAAACTGTAGTAAACAAAGATGCACAGTCCACTGTGTATGTAGGATTCTTTATTAGTAGGTTCTTTCCAAGATGACAAGTACAGGAGTAGACAAGTAGGACCCCACCAGGAGCCAGCTGTTAGCAGCTCAGCCTCAGATGACCAACTGCCCAGTAAGTTATAGAGAGCCACTGAGAGCCAGAGGGACACCCAGGCATTCTATGATGTCATAGTACAGTCTATCCAAGGAGAGCAGTGGAGAGGACATTTACCACACATAGCATTGTATGTCATTTAAATGATTGATAGCCTCTGTTCTGTATGATACTTTATCCCACAGAACAATGTTTCCCCCCTTATCTGCGTTGTTAATGACAACAGAATCATTGTTCTTAAGTTTGGTAATTAGTTGAAAATACTCCTTTTTAGTTCCTTTATGTTTTTTGTTTGGTTTGCAGGTCTTTCTGTACAAAGATTTTAATTCATCGGTTAGACGTTCATGGAAAATGTCTAATGCCTCCCTAGGCATAATGGGAACAAAAGAGAGGCAGCTTTGAAATGACTACACCCCGCTGAGGAAATATTAACATCTTCCTCGGCTATATATCCAATTACCACACCAACGTGCATTGCACACTCACAGAGATACGGACAACTTATTTGGCTATTGCCCAGTGTAGAAGTTTATTTTTCAGTTCGGTGCATAGTCGATCATGATGTGTTTCAGCCAACACAGTGGTCTCCGTCACATTATCACTTTATGTGAAGATTAGTGATTTATTGGATATCTAATAGTCACATGACAGTGAAGCTGCAGCATAATGGAAATAGACAAAATACTTGACAAAACTGTGGTTGTAAGTGGTTTAGGACTAAGAAATGTACTTAGTTCGAACAAATATTTATGACATTATAAAAACTGCATGATCAGAGGTGGTAATAAAAGTCCCACACTAATATTGTCATGATTTGTCAGTAGCACAAGATAAGAAAAATGCCACTAACCTTGAGGATCGGCCAGCGGGGACGATGACGTATGAGGAGCCCCCCACCTCCCCTGAGCGCAACCCTCCCACAGAGCAATGAACACTACTGCAGAAGGGAGCACCCCGGGAGAAAGGGAAGTGGATAAAATAAATACCAATGCTGCAAGGACTGCTCCTCGACACCCTATGTCTTGACGGGGATCTTGGAAGTCATCAACAACCTCTTCATGGGAATACTGCGCAAAAGAGAAGAGAGAGAGATTGCAGAGCATGTTTAGAAAAGCCCAGACAAACACAGGTGACCATAAGAACTTATATAAACACTTACAGTGTGATAGCAGCTATTGTACTTTGAAGATAGAGAACACTGCTCTTCACGAAAAGATAAGAGCTTGAATGACTAATGTTCTCACACTGGCAACAGGAACAAAAAAGTGTTCCACAGCACTACTGAAACGGAAATAATCAGGCCGATAAGCGGTCTAAACCACAACAGAATAGGCAGCCAAGAAGTGTGTCCCAAATGAAAGGAAATACTAACTGGGTGAAAAAATGTAGGCAAAGTGTCCACGGCACTGTTTATATGAGTCACAGCGAGGACTCAACAATAATGGATACACGGAATGCACCTAGCAGCTGTTCAGAATCACAGCGTGTAAGGGCGCCAAAAGGACTGGCTCAATATCCTTGAAGGAGGCACTCCGGAACCCTGTTCTTGCCACAGTGTGAGTGCCTCCACCTGGAAACATTGGGAGTCCCCAGCACAAGGAAAAAGTCAGACAATGTCTCGTAATGAGGGAGGTGTGGTTCCAGGGTCTATCGCTCAAGCACGCCATACTCCAAACCTTCCGAATGCAGCCTGCTTGAATCCGGAAGCCGCACAGCCGTCAGCTTGAAACCTCCTAATCCAGCGAGGAACACCATCTGGCCATAAGGAAACAAACGAATCTGGCAAGATTGTCAAGCGCCTCCTCTTCCGGGAGGAGGCGCTTTATAGGAGAGGAGCATAGAAAGATGTCTGTTCCTCACGTAGTGTCCCAGAGGATTCTGGGTGAACTAGTGCACTGGGTGCCTGTTACCAGTAATTCGGACATTATGTTCACAGAAGCTAGATGCCTGGCGTGTGATCGCGACAAATATATACGCAGTTGATTATATTATTCAAATATTATAATAATCAAATAAACAAAAATTGGTTATACATACAATATAAAATGCCCAAATGCAGTTATTAATGTATGCTAAAATAGATGAGAAACACTATGTTTATCTGCATTATAAAATGCCCATAAAAGAGATTTAAGAGAAAAACGGCCACTGTACCACTTAAAATGCTCTACAGTATGTTTGAAAAAATGATCTGTGCAAATACTGCGATGTATACATATTGGAAATACATTAAATATAGGTCTTATTGGCTTCAAGTATTGCGCTTGGTCGAATTGAAGGCTATTCCAAAGTGAAAAATTGATGTGCAAAATTAGTGCAAAAAAGTGCAAAAGTGTTTAAAGTGCTAAGATCCAATAAATATACATATAGCAGCTGAAGAAGAAATACATAGATAAATACGACAATCTCATCATATTCCAAAGGTATTTGAATTCATTGATATAATTGTAAGGGATTTACAACAAGGGGTGGTGAGGGACAGAGTCTCTGAGTTAAACAGAATACTCTCACCCAGTCAAGAGATCAGGGCTAGATCCAACACCGTTTTTTAGCTCACTGCACCATCCCAGTTTAGGAACCTGGCTGTATGCAAATTAGTCTGTTCCTGTCCCAGTGCATGATGGGAACAGGGCAAACCAAACTACAAAAGCCAATTCTTACACTGGGAAGGAAACAAGCTACCGGGGACCGGTTTCTGGCATTTCAGCCGTCTTCGGCCCGGCTTGCTTGAATCCTGATGGTGCAATGAGCAAGGGACTCACATCTGAGTATACCCTTCCACGCTTAGGGTGGACAAAAATATTTACAACAAGGGGTGGTGAGGGACAGAGTCTCTGAATTAAACAGAATACTCTCACCCAGTCAAGAGATCAGGGCTAGATCCAACACCGTTTTTTAGCTCACTGCACCATCCCAGTTTCAGAACCTGGCTGTATGCAAATTAGTCTGTTCCTGTCCCAGTGCATGATGGGAACAGGGCAAACCAAACTACAAAAGCCAATTCTTACACTGGGAAGGAAACAAGCTACCGGGGACCGGTTTCTGGCATTTCAGCCGTCTTCGGCCCGGCTTGCTTGAATCCTGATGGTGCAATGAGCAAGGGACTCACATCTGAGTATACCCTTCCACGCTTAGGGTGGACAAAAATATTTACAACAAGGGGTGGTGAGGGACAGAGTCTCTGAATTAAACAGAATACTCTCACCCAGTCAAGAGATCAGGGCTAGATCCAACACCGTTTTTTAGCTCACTGCACCATCCCAGTTTCAGAACCTGGAAGTATGCAAATTAGTCTGTTCCTGTCCCAGTGCATGATGGGAACAGGGCAAACCAAACTACAAAAGCCAATTCTTACACTGGGAAGGAAACAAGCTACCGGGGACCGGTTTCTGGCATTTCAGCCGTCTTCGGCCCGGCTTGCTTGAATCCTGATGGTGCAATGAGCAAGGGACTCACATCTGAGTATACCCTTCCACGCTTAGGGTGGACAAAAATATTTACAACAAGGGGTGGTGAGGGACAGAGTCTCTGAATTAAACAGAATACTCTCACCCAGTCAAGAGATCAGGGCTAGATCCAACACCGTTTTTTAGCTCACTGCACCATCCCAGTTTCAGAACCTGTCTGTATGCAAATTAGTCTGTTCCTGTCCCAGTGCATGATGGGAACAGGGCAAACCAAACTACAAAAGCCAATTCTTACACTGGGAAGGAAACAAGCTACCGGGGACCGGTTTCTGGCATTTCAGCTGTCTTCGGCCCGGCTTGCTTGAATCCTGATGGTGCAATGAGCAAGGGACTCATATCTGAGTATACCCTTCCACGCTTAGGGTGGACAAAAATATTTACAATGGTGATGGATCAAGCCCTGATCTTTGGACTGGGTAAGAGTGGTCTGCTTAATTCAGACACTCTGTTCATCACCACCCCCTTTTCTGAATCGTTTTTGGCCACTATAGGTGTGGCAGGGTATACTCAGACATGAGTCCCTTTCTAACTGCTCCATCAGGATTCAAGCAAGCCGGGCCGAAGACGGCTGAAATGCCAGAAACCGGTCCCCGGTAGCTTGTCTCCTTTCTGGTGAAGAATTGGCTTGGTAGTTTAGTCTGCCCTGTTCCCATGATGCACTGGGCCAGGGACAGACTGATTTGCATATAGCCAGGTTCTGAGCTGGGATGGGGCAGTGAGATAAATAACGGTGATGGATCAAGCCCTGATCTTTGGACTGGGTAAGAGTGGTCTGCTTAATTCAGACACTCTGTTCATCACCACCCCCTTTTCTGAATCGTTTTTGGCCACTATAGGTGTGGCAGGGTATACTCAGACATGAGTCCCTTTCTCACTGCTCCATCAGGATTCAAGCAAGCCGGGCCGAAGACGGCTGAAATGCCAGAAACCGGTCCCCGGTAGCTTGTCTCCTTTCTGGTGAAGAATTGGCTTGGTAGTTTAGTCTGCCCTGTTCCCATGATGCACTGGGCCAGGGACAGACTGATTTGCCTATAGCCAGGTTCTGAGCTGGGATGGGGCAGTGAGATAAATAACGGTGATGGATCAAGCCCTGATCTTTGGACTGGGTAAGAGTGGTCTGCTTAATTCAGACACTCTGTTCATCACCACCCCCTTTTTTGAATCGTTTTTGGCCACTATAGGTGTGGCAGGGTATACTCAGACATGAGTCCCTTTCTCACTGCTCCATCAGGATTCAAGCAAGCCGGGCCGAAGACGGCTGAAATGCCAGAAACCAGTCCCCGGTAGCTTGTCTCCTTTCTGGTGAAGAATTGGCTTGGTAGTTTAGTCTGCCCTGTTTCCATGATGCACTGGGCCAGGGACAGACTGATTTGCATATAGCCAGGTTCTGAGCTGGGATGGGGCAGTGAGATAAATAACGGTGATGGATCAAGCCCTGGTCTTTGGACTGGGTAAGAGTGGTCTGCTTAATTCAGACACTCTGTTCATCACCACCCCCTTTTCTGAATCGTTTTTGGCCACTATAGGTGTGGCAGGGTATACTCAGACATGAGTCCCTTTCTCACTGCTCCATCAGGATTCAAGCAAGCCGGGCCGAAGACGGCTGAAATGCCAGAAACCGGTCCCCGGTAGCTTGTCTCCTTTCTGGTGAAGAATTGGCTTGGTAGTTTAGTCTGCCCTGTTCCCATGATGCACTGGGCCAGGGACAGACTGATTTGCATATAGCCAGGTTCTGAGCTGGGATGGGGCAGTGAGATAAATAACGGTGATGGATCAAGCCCTGATCTTTGGACTGGGTAAGAGTGGTCTGCTTAATTCAGACACTCTGTTCATCACCACCCCCTTTTCTGAATCGTTTTTGCCCACTATAGGTGTGGCAGGGTATACTCAGACATGAGTCCCTTTCTCACTGCTCCATCAGGATTCAAGCAAGCCGGGCCGAAGACGGCTGAAATGCCAGAAACCGGTCCCCGGTAGCTTGTCTCCTTTCTGGTGAAGAATTGGCTTGGTAGTTTAGTCTGCCCTGTTCCCATGACGCACTGGGCCAGGGACAGACTGATTTGCATATAGCCAGGTTCTGAGCTGGGATGGGGCAGTGAGATAAATAACGGTGATGGATCAAGCCCTGATCTTTGGACTGGGAAAGAGTGGTCTGCTTAATTCAGACACTCTGTTCATCACCACCCCCTTTTCTGAATTGTTTTTGGCCACTATAGGTGTGGCAGGGTATACTCAGACATGAGTCCCTTTCTCACTGCTCCATCAGGATTCAAGCAAGCCGGGCCGAAGACGGCTGAAATGCCAGAAACCGGTCCCCGGTAGCTTGTCTCCTTTCTGGTGAAGAATTGGCTTGGTAGTTTAGTCTGCCCTGTTCCCATGATGCACTGGGCCAGGGACAGACTGATTTGCATATAGCCAGGTTCTGAGCTGGGATGGGGCAGTGAGATAAATAACGGTGATGGATCAAGCCCTGATCTTTGGACTGGGTAAGAGTGGTCTGCTTAATTCAGACACTCTGTTCATCACCACCCCCTTTTCTGAATCGTTTTTGGCCACTATAGGTGTGGCAGGGTATACTCAGACATGAGTCCCTTTCTCACTGCTCCATCAGGATTCAAGCAAGCCGGGCCGAAGACGGCTGAAATGCCAGAAACCGGTCCCCGGTAGCTTGTCTCCTTTCTGGTGAAGAATTGGCTTGGTAGTTTAGTCTGCCCTGTTCCCATGATGCACTGGGCCAGGGACAGACTGATTTGCATATAGCCAGGTTCTGAGCTGGGATGGGGCAGTGAGATAAATAACGGTGATGGATCAAGCCCTGATCTTTGGACTGGGTAAGAGTGGTCTGCTTAATTCAGACACTCTGTTCATCACCACCCCCTTTTCTGAATCGTTTTTGGCCACTATAGGTGTGGCAGGGTATACTCAGACATGAGTCCCTTTCTCACTGCTCCATCAGGATTCAAGCAAGCCGGGCCGAAGACGGCTGAAATGCCAGAAACCGGTCCCCGGTAGCTTGTCTCCTTTCTGGTGAAGAATTGGCTTGGTAGTTTAGTCTGCCCTGTTCCCATGATGCACTGGGCCAGGGACAGACTGATTTGCATATAGCCAGGTTCTGAGCTGGGATGGGGCAGTGAGATAAATAACGGTGATGGATCAAGCCCTGATCTTTGGACTGGGTAAGAGTGGTCTGCTTAATTCAGACACTCTGTTCATCACCACCCCCTTTTCTGAATCGTTTTTGGCCACTATAGGTGTGGCAGGGTATACTCAGACATGAGTCCCTTTCTCACTGCTCCATCAGGATTCAAGCAAGCCGGGCCGAAGACGGCTGAAATGCCAGAAACCGGTCCCCGGTAGCTTGTCTCCTTTCTGGTGAAGAATTGGCTTGGTAGTTTAGTCTGCCCTGTTCCCATGATGCACTGGGCCAGGGACAGACTGATTTGCATATAGCCAGGTTCTGAGCTGGGATGGGGCAGTGAGATAAATAACGGTGATGGATCAAGCCCTGATCTTTGGACTGGGTAAGAGTGGTCTGCTTAATTCAGACACTCTGTTCATCACCACCCCCTTTTCTGAATCGTTTTTGGCCACTATAGGTGTGGCAGGGTATACTCAGACATGAGTCCCTTTCTCACTGCTCCATCAGGATTCAAGCAAGCCGGGCCGAAGACGGCAGAAATGCCAGAAACCGGTCCCCGGTAGCTTGTCTCCTTTCTGGTGAAGAATTGGCTTGGTAGTTTAGTCTGCCCTGTTCGCATAATGCACTGGGCCAGGGACAGACTGATTTGCATATAGCCAGGTTCTGAGCTGGGATGGGGCAGTGAGATAAATAACGGTGATGGATCAAGCCCTGATCTTTGGACTGGGTAAGAGTGGTCTGCTTAATTCAGACACTCTGTTCATCACCACCCCCTTTTCTGAATCATAATTGTAAGGGAGCCCCCTTACACAAAGTGCTGATATGTTGGACACTCATTTTACTCAATAACATCAATCGTATTCAGCATGAGAATTATCTTATATAAATAGTATCAATCAACAAAAATGGACAGTTAGGACCATGAAATCACTCTATGATAGCACATAACTACAGATACTTATGTAAACCCTCTTCTAGATTGAGACCCTGTGGGGACTTGATATAGAGTTCGACAATGTATCTTGATTCTAATTGTCTGAGCTTTTTTTCTTTATTACCTCCTCTCTTATTCGCTAGTACAGTGTCGATCACAAAATATTGGAGACAATCTAAATTATTAGTGTGTTCCAGTTTAAAGTGTCGAGTCACTGGGTAGGCGGGGTCTGAGTCCACAATTGCGCGTAGATGATGTAAAATACATACATAAACCTGTAGCTTTGTACTCCCTATGTACCATAACCAACATTGACACTGTAAAACATATACAGCAAAATCTACAAGTGTAGTGACCTTTGAGTTCTATACTGGTAAAGCCGTGTAGTAAGAGGTGATATTTTTCCAAATTTCACGCACAGTAAGTGCTGCACTTGTAGAAACCTTTTTTCGGTGTTAGCCAGCTCATTTTTGTATCCATTTCTGGGCGTGTATTAACTAGGTCACTGTGCATGGAATATGCTTTGCGGAACATCAGATTGGGTCTAGGAGGCAGTATCTGCTTGAGTGTACTATCAATAGGCCATTGTGTATTGATTATATTTTTGATGCATTGGCCTGCTTGCTAAGTGTTGTTATACACCTCCATTGAACAATAATTTCCAAAGGGACCTTTTGTGTGGCTTTCTATGTATTCCACTCAACAGGGACTGCCTATCCGTACTGTTGGCCTTTCTGATAGCTATATCCAATTTTTGGGGATTGTATCCCCTTTCAATAAACCTTTGCTTGGCTTCATTTTTATGGTATATATATGACAAAGTTGATTGCTGTACTTAGCAATTCTCCTTCCCGCGTTGTCGGTAACTGCTACGCGGCAGCTGCCGTTACGTTCATTATTACCATGCATCTCCCTCCAGCATTCCAAGGAAAAAACAAGAGCGGAACACCTGTACTCTCATTTATATCAAAAGTCCCCCTGCCCTGGTGGGCGTTGCCACTCCTGTGGCCTTCTGGAACCTGTAGTGCTGTGAAATTACCTCAGTGGGTTGCCGTGACTGCTGGCAGTCTCGTGAAATAAGTAAAACCAAGTGGGTTGTGGCGCCCCAGTCAAAAATCACACCGGCATCTTGCTCCCCCAGTAATCAGCTCCTGTTCCTTATGCTCCCCTGCCAGTTGACAGAGAGGCAGGACTGTAAAAACAGCGGGGCTCGATTCGCGCTCAGGCAGTGCCTCTTACATCCCATCAAACAAGGTTGCCTGCGATGGATGGAGTCCGCAACAGGTGATTAATTTTGAAACATTTTTCTTGAAGGTTACCGGATGGTTGTCAGCTGGAAGCCACACATATAGCAAAGAGCCCTGCCCAATGCATTTTGTTCTCTTGGAGCACATCCTCATGGGCTATGGCTTCGGTGCTGCGGGAAGGCATCAGCAATATTTCACGGACTATCATTTATATCAAAGTATATATATATATATATGTATGTATATATATATATATATATCCAACGTAACCAGGAAGCACCAAAGGGAAGACCGTAGGGAGCTTGCAATAATTCTTTTATTTTTCTCGTGCACCTGCTGACAATACAACTCCAAACTCCAGCATCTCTTAGTTTCTTTCTGCCAAACGCGTTTCAGGTTCCAAACACCTTTCATCAGTGGCAAGAAGCAGGAAATGAAAACATCGCGTTGTGATCTGATGATTAAAAGCACCTGCCTGTGTAGGCGTGGCACTCCCTGTGCCTCCTGGTGCTTGTAGTCCATAATCCCCGAGTGGGTGCAATGCTCATTTCAAAATTCAGCAAATAGTTTTTCACCCCAGTGGGTTGATGCACTGTGCCTGAAGTAAGTTACTGTCCTGCTTTTTGGTGGACGAGAGATGAACTCTGCGCAAGCTGCATCCCTGAAATGCAACAAGCGCTGCTCCCTCTGTGTTTTCTTTGCTTGAATCAAAGCTCTGACAGACCCGCCCAGTCGCAGTAGGTCTTTCCCTGTAAGGCGTGCAAAGCCCCAAACATCCAACGTAACCAGGAAGCACCAAAGGGAAGACCGTAGGGAGCTTGCAATAATTCTTTTTATTTTTCTTGTGCACCTGCTGACAATACAACTCCAAACTCCAGCATCTCTTAGTTTCTTTCTGCCAAACGCGTTTCAGGTTCCAAACACCTTTCATCAGTGGCAAGAAGCAGGAAATGAAAACATTGCGTTGTGATCTGCTGATTAAAAGCACCTGCCTGTGTAGGCGTGGCACTCCCTGTGCCTCCTGGTGCTTGTAGTCCATAATCCCCGAGTGGGTGCAATGCTCATTTCAAAATTCAGCAAATAGTTTTTCACCCCAGTGGGTTGATGCACTGTGCCTGAAGTAAGTTACTGTCCTGCTTTTTGGTGGACGAGAGATGAACTCTGCGCAAGCTGCATCCCTGAAATGCAACAAGCGCTGCTCCCTCTGTGTTTTCTTTGCTTGAATCAAAGCTCTGACAGACCCGCCCAGTCGCAGTAGGTCTTTCCCTGTAAGGCGTGCAAAGCCCCAAACATCCAACGTAACCAGGAAGCACCAAAGGGAAGACCGTAGGGAGCTTGCAATAATTCTTTTTATTTTTCTCGTGCACCTGCTGACAATACAACTCCAAACTCCAGCATCTCTTAGTTTCTTTCTGCCAAACGCGTTTCAGGTTCCAAACACCTTTCATCAGTGGCAAGAAGCAGGAAATGAAAACATCGCGTTGTGATCTGCTGATTAAAAGCACCTGCCTGTGTAGGCGTGGCACTCCCTGTGCCTCCTGGTGCTTGTAGTCCATAATCCCCGAGTGGGTGCAATGCTCATTTCAAAATTCAGCAAATAGTTTTTCACCCCAGTGGGTTGATGCACTGTGCCTGAAGTAAGTTACTGTCCTGCTTTTTGGTGGACGAGAGATGAACTCTGCGCAAGCTGCATCCCTGAAATGCAACAAGCGCTGCTCCCTCTGTGTTTTCTTTGCTTGAATCAAAGCTCTGACAGACCCGCCCAGTCGCAGTAGGTCTTTCCCTGTAATTATTGCAAGGGTTTCCTGGTTACGTTGGATGTTTGGGGCTTTGCACGCCTTACAGGGAAAGACCTACTGCGACTGGGCGGGTCTGTCAGAGCTTTGATTCAAGCAAAGAAAACACAGAGGGAGCAGCGCTTGTTGCATTTCAGGGATGCAGCTTGCGCAGAGTTCATCTCTCGTCCACCAAAAAGCAGGACAGTAACTTACATGGCAGTTTGTGAGTCCCGGAACTGGCTGCAGCCATTTTTATCCAATTATGCATGCGCTCTTCAGTGAGTGGCATGCTGGTAGTTGCAGTCCAAGAGCGCATGCATAATTGGATAAGAATGGCTGCAGCCGGTTCCGGGACTCACAAACTGCCATCCCATGATTAAGAAGCCAGGGGCTTCAAAACGCGTCGGGACCAGAATCATCACCAGTGGAAGTGTGAAATTTGCAAATAAAGAAGGTTGTTACCTGCTGCTTAAGTGGAGTGCATTTCTATGTCAGAGGCACCTTTGGAATGATGTTTTCGCGGCGGCCTCAGCCGCGGGAGATGCACCGCCCGCGCTAACTGGAAGAGCGGGTCTGCTAGGCTGTCATCTCGGCAGCCAGGCAAAAGCGACAAGCAGCTGCAGATTTAAATGGATCACTGTCCCTGGAACTACCTGTAGGGCTAAAGACAATACAAAAGGCACAAGAAATCGAGTGAAGGACACGGACTCCACTGAAGGGGCAAAAATTGGACTGCAACTACCAGCATGCCACTCACTGAAGAGCGCATGCATAATTGGATAAAAATGGCTGCAGCCGGTTCCGGGACTCACAAACTGCCATCCCATGATTAAGAAGCCAGGGGCTTCGAAACGCGTCGGGACCAGAATCATCACCAGTGGAAGTGTGAAATTTGCAAATAAAGAAGGTTGTTACCTGCTGCTTAAGTGGAGTGCATTTCTATGTCAGAGGCACCTTTGGAATTATGTTTTCGCGGCGGCCTCAGCCGCGGGAGATGCACCGCCCGCGCTAACTGGAAGAGCGGGTCTGCTAGGCTGTCATCTCGGCAGCCAGGCAAAAGCGACAAGCAGCTGCAGATTTAAATGGATCACTGTCCCTGGAACTACCTGTATGGCTAAAGACAATACAAAAGGCACAAGAAATCGAGTGAAGGACACGGACCCCACTGAAGGGGCAAAAATTGGACTGCAACTACCAGCATGCCACTCACTGAAGAGCGCATGCATAATTGGATAAAAATGGCTGCAGCCGGTTCCGGGACTCACAAACTGCCATCCCATGATTAAGAAGCCAGGGGCTTCGAAACGCGTCGGGACCAGAATCATCACCAGTGGAAGTGTGAAATTTGCAAATAAAGAAGGTTGTTACCTGCTGCTTAAGTGGAGTGCATTTCTATGTCAGAGGCACCTTTGGAATGATGTTTTCGCGGCGGCCTCAGCCGCGGGAGATGCACCGCCCGCGCTAACTGGAAGAGTGGGTCTGCTAGGCTGTCATCTCGGCAGCCAGGCAAAAGCGACAAGCAGCTGCAGATTTAAATGGATCACTGTCCCTGGAACTACCTGTAGGGCTAAAGACAATACAAAAGGCACAAGAAATCGAGTGAAGGACACGGACCCCACTGAAGGGGCAAAAATTGGACTGCAACTACCAGCATGCCACTCACTGAAGAGCGCATGCATAATTGGATAAAAATGGCTGCAGCCGGTTCCAGGACTCACAAACTGCCATCCCATGATTAAGAAGCCAGGGGCTTCGAAACGCGTCGGGACCAGAATCATCACCAGTGGAAGTGTGAAATTTGCAAATAAAGAAGGTTGTTACCTGCTGCTTAAGTGGAGTGCATTTCTATGTCAGAGGCACCTTTGGAATGATGTTTTCGCAGCGGCCTCAGCCGCGGGAGATGCTCCGCATTGTGCCGTATCCAATAAGGAAAATGAAAAGCTGTAATGACTTTACAGTGAGGAATAACAGAAAAGGCTCCATCAAGAAACTCAAGCTCCCAGCATGCATCAAGATATCTGCACAAACACGCAGAGGGTAAAAGTAATACCTGCATGCAACCATGAAAATAAAAGAGGGCCAATCTCAACTGTAAACTGAAGCCGCCTCTGATGAGATGCACAGGGCATCGAAACGCGTCAGGCAAAAACATCAAATTGAAGCACCATGTGGGGCGCAAGACAAACATGCCGGATGGCAGAACTCTAAGCCGAGTGACCTCCCAAGCTTAAGGGCAAATTTCGAGAGAACATGTGAAGCGGCGGCCCCCGTCGCGGGAGGAGCACCATCTCTCAACCCAGAAAAAGAGAGGCTGTGTCCAAGAACTTATCTGTGGCGTAACAGCGCTTGGAATTCGTCTGAAACGAAACGCTCCGCATTGTGCCGAATCCAATAAGGAAAATGAAAAGCTGTAATGACTTTACAGTGAGGAATAACAGAAAAGGCTCCATCAAGAAACTCAAGCTCCCAGCATGCATCAAGATATCTGCACAAACACGCAGAGGGTAAAAGTAATACCTGCATGCAACCATGAAAATAAAAGAGGGCCAATCTCAACTGTAAACTGAAGCCGCCTCTGATGAGATGCACAGGGCATCGAAACGTGTCAGGCAAAAACATCAAATTGAAGCACCATGTGGGGCGCAAGACAAACATGCCGGATGGCAGAACTCCAAGCCGAGTGACCTCCCAAGCTTAAGGGCAAATTTCGAGAGAACATGTGAAGCGGCGGCCCCCGTCGCGGGAGGAGCACCATCTCTCAACCCAGAAAAAGAGAGGCTGTGTCCAAGAACTTATCTGTGGCGTAACAGCGCTTGGAATTCGTCTGAAACGAAACGCTCCGCATTGTGCCGAATCCAATAAGGAAAATGAAAAGCTGTAATGACTTTACAGTGAGGAATAACAGAAAAGGCTCCATCAAGAAACTCAAGCTCCCAGCCTGCATCAAGATATCTGCACAAACACGCAGAGGGTAAAAGTAATACCTGCATGCAACCATGAAAATAAAAGAGGGCCAATCTCAACTGTAAACTGAAGCCGCCTCTGATGAGATGCACAAGGCATCGAAACGCGTCAGGCAAAAACATCAAATTGAAGCACCATGTGGGGCGCAAGACAAACATGCCGGATGGCAGAACTCCAAGCCGAGTGACCTCCCAAGCTTAAGGGCAAATTTCGAGAGAACATGTGAAGCGGCGGCCCCCGTCGCGGGAGGAGCACCATCTCTCAACCCAGAAAAAGAGAGGCTGTGTCCAAGAACTTATCTGTGGTGTAACAGCGCTTGGAATTCGTCTGAAACTAAACGCTCCGCATTGTGCCGAATCCAATAAGGAAAATGAAAAGCTGTAATGACTTTACAGTGAGGAATAACAGAAAAGGCTCCATCAAGAAACTCAAGCTCCCAGCATGCATCAAGATATCTGCACAAACACGCAGAGGGTAAAAGTAATACCTGCATGCAACCATGAAAATAAAAGAGGGCCAATCTCAACTGTAAACTGAAGCCGCCTCGGATGAGATGCACAGGGCATCGAAACGCGTCAGGCAAAAACATCAAATTGAAGCACCATGTGGGGCGCAAGACAAACATGCCGGATGGCAGAACTCCAAGCCGAGTGACCTCCCAAGCTTAAGGGCAAATTTCGAGAGAACATGTGAAGCGGCGGCCCCCGTCGCGGGAGGAGCACCATCTCTCAACCCAGAAAAAGAGAGGCTGTTTCCAAGAACTTATCTGTGGCGTAACAGCGCTTGGAATTCGTCTGAAACGAAACGCTCCGCATTGTGCCGAATCCAATAAGGAAAATGAAAAGCTGTAATGACTTTACAGTAAGGAATAACAGAAAAGGCTCCATCAAGAAACTCAAGCTCCCAGCATGCATCAAGATATCTGCACAAACACGCAGAGGGTAAAAGTAATACCTGCATGCAACCATGAAAATAAAAGAGGGCCAATCTCAACTGTAAATTGAAGCCGCCTCTGATGAGATGCACAGGGCATCGAAACGCGTCAGGCAAAAACATCAAATTGAAGCACCATGTGGGGCGCAAGACAAACATGCCGGATGGCAGAACTCCAAGCCGAGTGACCTCCCAAGCTTAAGGGCAAATTTCGAGAGAACATGTGAAGCGGCGGCCCCCGTCGCGGGAGGAGCACCATCTCTCAACCCAGAAAAAGAGAGGCTGTGTCCAAGAACTTATCTGTGGCGTAACAGCGCTTGGAATTCGTCTGAAACGAAACGCTCCGCATTGTGCCGAATCCAATAAGGAAAATGAAAAGCTGTAATGACTTTACAGTGAGGAATAACAGAAAAGGCTCCATCAAGAAACTCAAGCTCCCAGCATGCATCAAGATATCTGCACAAACACGCAGAGGGTAAAAGTAATACCTGCATGCAACCATGAAAATAAAAGAGGGCCAATCTCAACTGTAGAATGAAGCCGCCTCTGATGAGATGCACAGGGCATCGAAACGCGTCAGGCAAAAACATCAAATTGAAGCACCATGTGGGGCGCAAGACAAACATGCCGGATGGCAGAACTCCAAGCCGAGTGACCTCCCAAGCTTAAGGGCAAATTTCGAGAGAACATGTGAAGCGGCGGCCCCCGTCGCGGGAGGAGCACCATCTCTCAACCCAGAAAAAGAGAGGCTGTGTCCAAGAACTTATCTGTGGCGTAACAGCGCTTGGAATTCGTCTGAAACGAAACGCTCCGCATTGTGCCGAATCCAATAAGGAAAATGAAAAGCTGTAATGACTTTACAGTGAGGAATAACAGAAAAGGCTCCATCAAGAAACTCAAGCTCCCAGCATGCATCAAGATATCTGCACAAACACGCAGAGGGTAAAAGTAATACCTGCATGCAACCATGAAAATAAAAGAGGGCCAATCTCAACTGTAAATTGAAGCCGCCTCTGATGAGATGCACAGGGCATCGAAACGCGTCAGGCAAAAACATCAAATTGAAGCACCATGTGGGGCGCAAGACAAACATGCCGGATGGCAGAACTCCAAGCCGAGTGACCTCCCAAGCTTAAGGGCAAATTTCGAGAGAACATGTGAAGCGGCGGCCCCCGTCGCGGGAGGAGCACCATCTCTCAACCCAGAAAAAGAGAGGCTGTGTCCAAGAACTTATCTGTGGCGTAACAGCGCTTGGAATTCGTCTGAAACGAAACGCTCCGCATTGTGCCGAATCCAATAAGGAAAATGAAAAGCTGTAATGACTTTACAGTGAGGAATAACAGAAAAGGCTCCATCAAGAAACTCAAGCTCCCAGCATGCATCAAGATATCTGCACAAACACGCAGAGGGTAAAAGTAATACCTGCATGCAACCATGAAAATAAAAGAGGGCCAATCTCAACTGTAAACTGAAGCCGCCTCTGATGAGATGCACAGGGCATCGAAACGTGTCAGGCAAAAACATCAAATTGAAGCACCATGTGGGGCGCAAGACAAACATGCCGGATGGCAGAACTCCAAGCCGAGTGACCTCCCAAGCTTAAGGGCAAATTTCGAGAGAACATGTGAAGCGGCGGCCCCCGTCGCGGGAGGAGCACCATCTCTCAACCCAGAAAAAGAGAGGCTGTGTCCAAGAACTTATCTGTGGCGTAACAGCGCTTGGAATTCGTCTGAAACGAAACGCTCCGCATTGTGCCGAATCCAATAAGGAAAATGAAAAGCTGTAATGACTTTACAGTGAGGAATAACAGAAAAGGCTCCATCAAGAAACTCAAGCTCCCAGCCTGCATCAAGATATCTGCACAAACACGCAGAGGGTAAAAGTAATACCTGCATGCAACCATGAAAATAAAAGAGGGCCAATCTCAACTGTAAACTGAAGCCGCCTCTGATGAGATGCACAAGGCATCGAAACGCGTCAGGCAAAAACATCAAATTGAAGCACCATGTGGGGCGCAAGACAAACATGCCGGATGGCAGAACTCCAAGCCGAGTGACCTCCCAAGCTTAAGGGCAAATTTCGAGAGAACATGTGAAGCGGCGGCCCCCGTCGCGGGAGGAGCACCATCTCTCAACCCAGAAAAAGAGAGGCTGTGTCCAAGAACTTATCTGTGGTGTAACAGCGCTTGGAATTCGTCTGAAACTAAACGCTCCGCATTGTGCCGAATCCAATAAGGAAAATGAAAAGCTGTAATGACTTTACAGTGAGGAATAACAGAAAAGGCTCCATCAAGAAACTCAAGCTCCCAGCATGCATCAAGATATCTGCACAAACACGCAGAGGGTAAAAGTAATACCTGCATGCAACCATGAAAATAAAAGAGGGCCAATCTCAACTGTAAACTGAAGCCGCCTCGGATGAGATGCACAGGGCATCGAAACGCGTCAGGCAAAAACATCAAATTGAAGCACCATGTGGGGCGCAAGACAAACATGCCGGATGGCAGAACTCCAAGCCGAGTGACCTCCCAAGCTTAAGGGCAAATTTCGAGAGAACATGTGAAGCGGCGGCCCCCGTCGCGGGAGGAGCACCATCTCTCAACCCAGAAAAAGAGAGGCTGTTTCCAAGAACTTATCTGTGGCGTAACAGCGCTTGGAATTCGTCTGAAACGAAACGCTCCGCATTGTGCCGAATCCAATAAGGAAAATGAAAAGCTGTAATGACTTTACAGTAAGGAATAACAGAAAAGGCTCCATCAAGAAACTCAAGCTCCCAGCATGCATCAAGATATCTGCACAAACACGCAGAGGGTAAAAGTAATACCTGCATGCAACCATGAAAATAAAAGAGGGCCAATCTCAACTGTAAATTGAAGCCGCCTCTGATGAGATGCACAGGGCATCGAAACGCGTCAGGCAAAAACATCAAATTGAAGCACCATGTGGGGCGCAAGACAAACATGCCGGATGGCAGAACTCCAAGCCGAGTGACCTCCCAAGCTTAAGGGCAAATTTCGAGAGAACATGTGAAGCGGCGGCCCCCGTCGCGGGAGGAGCACCATCTCTCAACCCAGAAAAAGAGAGGCTGTGTCCAAGAACTTATCTGTGGCGTAACAGCGCTTGGAATTCGTCTGAAATGAAACGCTCCGCATTGTGCCGAATCCAATAAGGAAAATGAAAAGCTGTAATGACTTTACAGTGAGGAATAACAGAAAAGGCTCCATCAAGAAACTCAAGCTCCCAGCATGCATCAAGATATCTGCACAAACACGCAGAGGGTAAAAGTAATACCTGCATGCAACCATGAAAATAAAAGAGGGCCAATCTCAACTGTAGAATGAAGCCGCCTCTGATGAGATGCACAGGGCATCGAAACGCGTCAGGCAAAAACATCAAATTGAAGCACCATGTGGGGCGCAAGACAAACATGCCGGATGGCAGAACTCCAAGCCGAGTGACCTCCCAAGCTTAAGGGCAAATTTCGAGAGAACATGTGAAGCGGCGGCCCCCGTCGCGGGAGGAGCACCATCTCTCAACCCAGAAAAAGAGAGGCTGTGTCCAAGAACTTATCTGTGGCGTAACAGCGCTTGGAATTCGTCTGAAACGAAACGCTCCGCATTGTGCCGAATCCAATAAGGAAAATGAAAAGCTGTAATGACTTTACAGTGAGGAATAACAGAAAAGGCTCCATCAAGAAACTCAAGCTCCCAGCATGCATCAAGATATCTGCACAAACACGCAGAGGGTAAAAGTAATACCTGCATGCAACCATGAAAATAAAAGAGGGCCAATCTCAACTGTAAATTGAAGCCGCCTCTGATGAGATGCACAGGGCATCGAAACGCGTCAGGCAAAAACATCAAATTGAAGCACCATGTGGGGCGCAAGACAAACATGCCGGATGGCAGAACTCCAAGCCGAGTGACCTCCCAAGCTTAAGGGCAAATTTCGAGAGAACATGTGAAGCGGCGGCCCCCGTCGCGGGAGGAGCACCATCTCTCAACCCAGAAAAAGAGAGGCTGTGTCCAAGAACTTATCTGTGGCGTAACAGCGCTTGGAATTCGTCTGAAACGAAACGCTCCGCATTGTGCCGAATCCAATAAGGAAAATGAAAAGCTGTAATGACTTTACAGTGAGGAATAACAGAAAAGGCTCCATCAAGAAACTCAAGCTCCCAGCATGCATCAAGATATCTGCACAAACACGCAGAGGGTAAAAGTAATACCTGCATGCAACCATGAAAATAAAAGAGGGCCAATCTCAACTGTAAATTGAAGCCGCCTCTGATGAGATGCACAGGGCATCGAAACGCGTCAGGCAAAAACATCAAATTGAAGCACCATGTGGGGCGCAAGACAAACATGCCGGATGGCAGAACTCCAAGCCGAGTGACCTCCCAAGCTTAAGGGCAAATTTCGAGAGAACATGTGAAGCGGCGGCCCCCGTCGCGGGAGGAGCACCATCTCTCAACCCAGAAAAAGAGAGGCTGTGTCCAAGAACTTATCTGTGGCGTAACAGCGCTTGGAATTCGTCTGAAACGAAACGCTCCGCTTTGTGCGGAATCCAATAAGGAAAATGAAAAGCTGTAAAGACTTTACAGTGAGGAATAACAGAAAAGGCTCCATCAAGAAACTCAAGCTCCCAGCATGCATCAAGATATCTGCACAAACACGCAGAGGGTAAAAGTAATACCTGCATGCAACCATGAAAATAAAAGAGGGCCAATCTCAACTGTAAACTGAAGCCGCCTCTGATGAGATGCACAGGGCATCGAAACGCGTCAGGCAAAAACATCAAATTGAAGCACCATGTGGGGCGCAAGACAAACATGCCGGATGGCAGAACTCCAAGCCGAGTGACCTCCCAAGCTTAAGGGCAAATTTCGAGAGAACATGTGAAGCGGCGGCCCCCGTCGCGGGAGGAGCACCATCTCTCAACCCAGAAAAAGAGAGGCTGTGTCCAAGAACTTATCTGTGGCGTAACAGCGCTTGGAATTCGTCTGAAACGAAACGCTCCGCATTGTGCCGAATCCAATAAGGAAAATGAAAAGCTGTAATGACTTTACAGTGAGGAATAACAGAAAAGGCTCCATCAAGAAACTCAAGCTCCCAGCATGCATCAAGATATCTGCACAAACACGCAGAGGGTAAAAGTAATACCTGCATGCAACCATGAAAATAAAAGAGGGCCAATCTCAACTGTAAACTGAAGCCGCCTCTGATGAGATGCACAGGGCATCGAAACGCGTCAGGCAAAAACATCAAATTGAAGCACCATGTGGGGCGCAAGACAAACTTGCCGGATGGCAGAACTCCAAGCCGAGTGACCTCCCAAGCTTAAGGGCAAATTTCAAGAGAACATATATATATATATATATATATATATATATATATATATTCACTGAAAAAACCATAGGTTATAGACCATATATAGTTAGGAATTCGCATTTACAAAACCTTATTTTACTCACACAAAACCATTGAAATTCCATATATAGTTAGTTGCACTAACTATATATCGCGCACCCGCAATCCACTGCTGATGATGTCACATATTACATCATTCATGACATGGTCAGTGACATCACTGATGACATCACTGATGACATCTCAAATGACATCACTGATGACATCTCAAATGACATCACTGATGACATCACTGATGACATCTCATTTGACATTACTGATCACATCACTGATGATATCATTCATGTGATAATACGATGAACCTCTTCAGACTCTAATATAACCTTAGATACAATCAGTGTAAACAGACACTCACAGACTGTCACTCATCCATGGAGTTACTCACACACCTAGTCAGTCATGCAAAGAATCAATCACACCTCCATTTCCTCAACTATACAGTTATACAAACTTTACTTATTCAAACATATACTAACACATATTTACTCTCTTATACAATCCCTGATACAAGTTCACAATGATCCATACAGCCACTCACACATTCACTGGCTCTTATGCACAGTTATTTATATATGTCAACTCTCACATGTACTGTGTTTTACATATGTACTTACTTTGACATGTAGCACTGAGATATCCATTCACTCACCAATACACTCATGCACACAGTCAACCGCCCATACAGCTGTTTCCACATGCACTTTTGAAACCATACATCTAGTGAATCAACTGCTCACACATCTATGCACAGAGTCATACACCTCCCAGCCACCCACACACACACTCAGTCTCCCATACAAATACTTGGGCAACCAATCAATAACCCATATAGTTACTCATATAGCTACTTATCAACACATGCAACAGTTTACAGAACAACAGACATAATGATGCACAAATTAAGACAGTTTAGTCACTAACCCATGCACTCAGTGAGACACATTTAATCACTCACTCATACAGTCAGTCATGCACCTACTAAATCCTTCATCCAGACACTTATACATCCACTCATTCTTCAATATGTAAGACATATTTTAACTTTACAGAAACATACAGTCACTGGATGTTGTCATCAGTGATGTCATTTGAGATGTCATCAGTGATGTCATCAGTGATGTCACTGACCATGTCATGAATTATGTAATATGTGACATCATCAGCAGTGGATTGCGGGTGCGCGATATATAGTTAGTGCAACTAACTATATATGGAATTTCAATGGTTTTGTGTGAGTAAAATAAGGTTTTGTAAATGCGAATTCCTAACTATTTATGGTCTATAACCTATGGTTTTTTCAGTGAATTTTCAAGGTTTTGTAAATGCTAATTCCTAACTATATATGGTCTATAACCTATGGTTTTTTCAGTGAATTTTCAAGGTTTTGTAAATGCTAATTCCTAACTATATATGGTCTATAACCTATGGTTTTTTCAGTGAATATATATATATATATACATACATATATAAACATATATCATCTGTATATCTATATAAATACAAACATAAATGCATGCATACATATACTTATATGCATACAGATGCATGTTATTTACATGAAAGTTGAAAAAACACTAATAAAAGCAAAGCTAAAAAGCCACCTCATTACAAACAGAATGGCTTTAACTTAAACGAGGGCGAGATCTATTGCATTTTCAATGCTTGTTTACTTTGGTTCCATCAAGAAGGCATTCAGATGTGTCACACATTTGCCATAAATTCTGAATGTTAGCACTCTAGTTGCACATTAGATCACTGTAGTAAAGCTACTGCTCACCAGGGACGTCTGCTGCTGGTATTCAAAGTGCATGTTTCAGTCTGCATGTCAGAATTTTTTTAATGAAATAGAAGAGGATTTGAGAAGTCACTCAAAATGATCCCTAATTTTTCTTTCTGAAGCACTAATCATACTTTCTATGGCAAAATTAACCCCCTCGTGTTGTTCTTTTTTAAATTGAGTGTTTTCAGACTTACCACTTCATTCCAATCAAGATGGCTTCTGGTGTGCCATACTTTTGTCATAAGTAAGACTGTTAGCGCTCTAGTTGTTCTTTAGAACACTCTGGGACATTCTGTCATTGGGCTATACTTGGGGTACATCTGGGTGATATTTGGGCTACATTTAGGCTCTTTTGTCTCTGGTGGCCATCTTGGGAGACTGTATGTCAGAATTTTTTAATGAAATTGAAGAGGGTTTGAGAAGTCACTCAAAATGTGCCCTAATTTTTCTTTCTGCAGCACTAATCATAATTCATATGGCAAAATATACCCCCTCATTTTGTTCCTTTTTAAATTAAATGTTTTAAGAGTTACCACTTTATTCCAATCAAGATGGCTTCAGGTGTGCCATACCTTTGTAATAAGTAGGACTGTTAGCGCTCTAGTTGTTCTTTAGAACACTCTGGGACATTCTGTCATTGGGCTATACTTGGGCTACATCTGGGTGATATTTGGGCTACATTTGGGCTCTTTTGTCTCTGGTGGCAATTTTGGGAGACTGCATGTCAGAATTTTTTAATGAAATAAAAGAGGATTTGAAAAGTCACTCAAAATGTGCCCTAATTTTTCTTTCTGCAGCACTAATAATACCTTCTATTGCATAATATACCCCCTCATTTTGTTCCTTTTTAAATTAAATGTTTTAAGAGTTACCACTTTATTCCCATCACGATGGCTCCAGGTGTGCTATACCTTTGCAATAAGTAGGACTGTTAGCGCTCTAGTTGTTCTTTAGAACACTCTGGGACATTCTGTCATTGGGCTATACTTGGGCTACATCTGGGTGATATTTGGGCTACATTTGGGCTCTTTTGTCTCTGGTGGCCATTTTGGGAGACTGCATGTCAGAATGTTTTAATGAAATAGAAAAGGATTTGAGAAGTCACTCAAAATGTGCCCTAATTTTTCATTATGCAGCACTAATCATACTTTCTATGGCAAAATATACCCCCTCATGTAGTTTCTTTTTAAATTAAATGTTTTAAGAGTTACCACTTTATTCCAATCAAGATGGCTTCAGGTGTGCCATACCTTTGTAATAAGTAGGACTGTTAGCGCTCTAGTTGTTCTTTAGAACACTCTGGGACATTCTGTCATTGGGCTATACTTGGGCTACATCTGGGTGATATTTGGGCTACATTTGGGCTCTTTTGTCTCTGGTGGCCATTTTGGGAGACTGCATGTCAGAATGTTTTAATGAAATAGAAAAGGATTTGAGAAGTCACTCAAAATGTGCCCTAATTTTTCATTCTGCAGCACTAATCATACTTTCTATGGCAAAATATACCCCCTCATGTTGTTTCTTTTTAAACTAAATGTTTTAAGAGTTACCACTTTATTCCAATCAAGATGGCTTCAGGTGTGCCATACCTTTGTAATAAGTAGGACTGTTAGCGCTCTAGTTGTTCTTTAGAACACTCTAGGAGGCTGCAGTAGAACACAAAGGAATCAACTGACAGTCTCTGTCCTTGTTGGATGTACATGTTTTACTGAGAATGTCAGACTTCATTTTCACATGACTGAGAAAGAT
Organism: Lissotriton vulgaris; assembly: GCF_964263255.1. Taxonomy (NCBI): domain Eukaryota; kingdom Metazoa; phylum Chordata; class Amphibia; order Caudata; family Salamandridae; genus Lissotriton; species Lissotriton vulgaris. The sequence goes on along the minus strand of NC_141691.1, from coordinate 1,308,723,660 downwards.
AATGTGAATTTACAGAAAATATGCTTTCAGTTTAGCTTATAGATCCCCTTCCAAACCACTGTGGGAAAATCATGAGATATTAGTTTTCTTTCAAACAATATTCATGATATCACAGCAGAAGGTTTTTTCACATGGTAAAATCACCTTAGAACCCACCACAATTCCTAAAACGAGTATGGTACCATCAACAAATGATTTATAATGTAACTAAAGTCCTAAAACCCTCTATTAACTACAATGCTTTTTAATGAGGTGCTATCATGTATATTGGTCCCAAGATGGCTGCCAACACTTCTTGGATGAAGTGCTGACAGCCAATCAGATCAGATGTGTGGTTAGGCTCCGCCCAGATATATATATTTTTTTGAACCTAAATTACTCAAAATCCACTGGAGCACATATATTGAGACCTAGTAAAGGCACATCGGGCTAACAGTCCCTACAATTTTGCCAAGTTTCGTGCAAATCCATTCAGCCGTTCGAGCTAAAAGTGAGGCCAACCGCCCTATGGAAATTAACATGGGAAAAACGCGTTTTGGTACCCCCCTTTTTTCTCGGCCCCCCCTTGATGAAACCCCCCCAAATTGTCAGGGGCTGCTCAGAAACAAAATGTTCCATTTTCCTGAAAATGTCAGCCAATTCCGTCCACAAACACCAAAGTTATTAGACATAGAATTTTCAAAAATCCCATAGAGAAAAAAATCCTAACTATATATCAGTTTCAGTTTTTAACGTCTTTATTTCGATTTTTCATCATAAAAGACACACATATACACAAAATTACTTTAAATACAATTAGTGCAACGAAGTCATAGGATCATAAATATTTAAATACATATGCTAACCAAATCAAGAAGAAAAGAAACAAGACAGTTGAAATGAAGACAAAGCAAATCTAGTTAAAAATCTCAATTAAACATACTTATAAAGGCGTCAAGAGGAATTTTAAAAACATTTGAGCATATATAAAAAGATATAGCAGATCATCAATACTGATAAAGTCATAGGCCAGAAAAAAAAACCAGTAGGGTAACACAGTGTACAGGTTATTTAGGTCATGATGCTAAGAGCTGATTGATTTAATCCTTCTCAGCCAAGCCCACCCAAGGAATTTGGCCAATCCTATAGTTAGTCATTCAGATGTGTTAGTTCTCAAGATATACAGTGCTTCACTACTCACTCGGGTGTTAAGTCTAGTACATATAGGTTTCAGCCACTTATTACGTGGTTCACAATAAGCAGAACAAACAAATAAAAAGTGACCAACTGTTTCTTTACAAACAGTACAACAGGGACAAAAGCTTGACTCTAACCTCTGCCAGCCGCTAGTAAAACTATATATACCTACTGGCGACCGCCAGTAGGTAATATATATATATATAGACAGAGAGAGAGAGTGAGAGACTGAGAGAGAGTGTCTGTCTCTTTCTCTATACATATATCTTCTTTATTTTAAAGGTGTGGTTTCTGGGAAACTGCACATCTATGAATTTAAAATTAATTTTTTTTATTCATATTTACACCTCCCCAGGGAGAAACATGAAGGCTAACCCCCGGTGATATCCCTGGTGTGTAGTGAGGTTTCCTGGCTGTGATTTGGAGAATGGCCATGATCCACCATCAGAAAACCCTTTTAGGAAGGCTATGTTTGAAAGGGAAGACTCTACCATTTCAAACAAGGCCTCCCTGAAAGCTGGGGAGCCTTTTTCAGATTGTTTTCCCCACCCGAATTGAGCGCGTCCTTATCTGCTGCTTCCTCCACTCCGATGAGGGAAAACTGTGATGTCAGCATGCCTCCCTGTGAGCTGGCTTCCCAGATGGGCTGGGGGGTAGTGGGGAGAGGCACAGTAGCAATCCAGCTTCTCTCCCTGGGGCTAAAAAATGAGCATTCTCCGATTTTAGGAGGCCCTTCCTTGTGCCGGCAATGGCCTTCCCCACACCAGAGAGGTAGTGTGTGTGTCAGCAATTGACCGACACACACACAAAAAGGGTTCAAACAAGAATACTCATTATAGGAACACATAGCAAAAGAGAAGGTACAAGACACTAAAACAGCGTTTTGTACTGTGGTGAGAATATTGTGACCTTCATTTTTGGCGTCAAAGAGAAAAGTGCAGTGTGTAAAGGGTAATATGGTAATGTTGCATTATTGCTTCAGATGCTTTCTCCGGGCAGTCCACAAAGTACAGTAAGTGAAGTCAATAAAAGATTGTCTTAAGGATGCATCAGATATTGTCTCAAAACACACTGCAAAATAATTTTTAGAAAGTGCAAGTGAACAAGACTAGTGCTAGTGCAAGCAGCGCAAAGGTAGTGTGGTTGAATGAGGGATGCACAGGGTAGAAAAGGAAAGTGTAGTGCCCTTAAGGCAGAGGGGGAATGGCCCAAGGAAGTATCAGGTGTTGTCACCTAGTATCCTGCATATAGGTTCAGTATGCAAACACAATGAAGGGTCATCACTAGGATGCCTCCTATGTAGTCTCCAGGAGCTTCACAGCAGTTTGTATAAAGGACACAACAGATGCAGAAAGTGCTGTTGCAGACAGCACTGTAGTCCCAAGATTAAGTGACTACTGTACAGAGATGAATCAGGCAAAGATCGACTTGGGGCTTTAAGAAAGTAAAAAGCCATGAAGAGGGAGCCTCAGATTATACCTGGATTGACTCAGGTATTACATTGCAACTATGCATTGAGGTGATCAGATTTTATGGAGCAAGTTTTAAAACATGGATGGTATTTGCAGTATTGAGTTTTGCTGCAGCCGTCAGGAGGACTTTGATTGTTTTGATGTTTCATGAGGTGTTATCCGGGTTCAAGCAGGCTCTTACCACCTGACAGCAGGTTCAAACTCCTAGGTGAACAAATCCTTTTCTTTGCTCTAACAAGTAGGGAAAAAAGCATAGAATATGAGTAATGGTTTCCTAGTCCAGTCCACAGAGTCGACAGATCACAGTTCCCTCCATCAAAATCCCCTCATCGCTACGAATGACACCAACTCCGCAGCCAGGGAATTTCACTGCTGGATCTCCTGCTGTGCTAACAAACTCGCACCTCTCCACCCCCAGCCAAACAATGCCCACTAAAACTCGCCTGGGTCACCACAGAACTTCAAGAGGCCAGAAGCTCCTGCAGATGGCTAGAAATAAACCTGGCAAAACCTGAAAAACATGGAATCGCGGAACAATCACAAGAGCGCCCTGAAGGAATACCACCAACGCATAAGAGACACCAAACTGACCTTCATAAGAGACAAGGTCCAGACCAACGTAACCAATGCCAAGGAACTGTTCAACATCATACAGCAGTTCGCCCAACCCACTTGCGAAGCCAACAGTGCCACACCCTCCCCGGAACTCTATGACAAGCTCAGCTCATACTTCCATGTGAGAGCAAGGCACTCTAGGACAACTTCAACGAACCAACGACGAACACCAATCCCCTACTGACCACCGCTGACAAGCCTACCATCATGTCCTGGGAGCCCGCTACCGTTGAACTCATCACCGCAAACTTGAAGAAAACCCACTCAGGAGCCCCGACGGACCCCCGCCGACTGCACATATTCCACAAGGCCACCACCGTCATCTCTACTCAAAGAAAATCGAGGTCCTCATCCTCGGACCTTGCACCTCTGCTTGGGACAAAACCTGGCTGCCCTCTGCCCTTGGGAGCCCACCAACCCCTACAGAATACGCTCACAACCTAAGCGTCATCCTGGACTCCTCCCTCAACATGAACCGCCAGATCAACGCCGTCGCCTCCACCAGTCCGCATCCTCCGCAAGACCTTCAAATGGATTCCCCCGACTGCAGAAAGACTGGCACCCACGCACTCATCACCAGCAGATTGGACTACGGCAACGCCCTCAATGCCCTCTTTGAGTTGTGTTTCTTTGAAATCAACAAAACTCTTCTAAACAAACTCCAAACCATCCAGAAAACCACAGCCAGACTTGTCCTCGGGACACAGCACCATGAGCACATGACCCAACACCTACAAGGCCACCACTGGCTACCCGTGTAAAAGAGGGTCACCTTCAAACTCCTCACCCACGCCTACAAATCCCTCAACAACATCGGACCCAAATAGCTCAACGAGAGTCTATCCTTCCACGTACCCCAGAGGAATCTCCGCTCCACTGACCTCACCCTGGCAGAAGCCCCCCTCATCTACTGAAGCAGAACCAGCAGGAGAGCTCTCTCCTACATCGCAGCAAAGGCCTGCAACAAGCTACCTGTGAACCTCAGAGGCTCCCCAACTCTGCACACATTCAGGAAGAACCCCAAGACCTGGCTCTTTAACTGACCTGGAGTCGCCGCCCCCTCCCTCCCCCAGCACCTTGAGACCTTCACGGGTGAGAAGCACACTTTATAAGCCCCTGATTGATTGATTGATTGACTGATTGAACATCATGGATTTCTGTGTGTTGCCATGCCGGGACAATATAGGTTCACATATAAGCCATATATGCACATATTAAATAAGATTTGCAACAACCAGAAACCCTGAATTTTCTGTGACTAATAGAAATTATTTTTGTGGCGAGATCATCATTCATGATTTCAATGGAGCCGCAATTTTCTGTATAGTGACTGATTCACAGAAAATAGTGGGTTCACTATGCCCCACCCAGGCAGCTTAGATCACAACAAATTCCAGTATAGGAGTCAAAGGGATGTGCACCTTGAATATTGACCTCAGAAAATCAATTAGACACAATACCAAGGACAAAATATAGAGAAAAATATAAATGTAAGTAATTCAAAAATTTCTAGACCTAGTCCTGTAGAAAGCCCAGTCCCATCTGCATGCCCTTGTTATGTTAAATGTTATGTTATGTTAAAAATTTTCATCTATAGCGCAACGGCTACTCCAAAGGAGTGTCCCGGCGCTTTGGCGAAGAGGTCAGCAGGGGGCAGCAACATAACAGAAAATAAGGAAAAACGGGGGCCCTAGTTGGTGAATAGCCAGGTTTTTAAGGCCTTTCTGAGGGACATAAGGTTATGGATCTGTCTCAGAGAGAGGGGAAGCTCATTCCAAGCGCGAGGAGCCAGGTGGCGAAAAGAGCGGCCACCCAGTCTAGCGCGTTTGATGGTCGGGACTACCATTTTGGACAAGGAGGCAGACCTTAGAGCTCTATTAGGTTTATAAAAAGCAAGGCGATTTCTGATGTATCTGGGGCCGATGTCATGTAGGGCTTTAAAGGTCAGCGTCAGACTTTTGAAAAGGACTCTCTTAGCTATTGGAAGCCAGTGCAATTCTCTTAACAGATCAGAGGCACCAGTACGTCTAGGGAGCCCGTAGACGGCACGGGCAGCTGAGTTTTGAACTACTTGAAGACGCATCAAGAGGTATTTTGGGAGTCCCAAATAAAGAGCATTTGCATAGTCTAATCTGGACCCAATGAGTGATTGAACAATGACCCTTCTATGGTGGATTGATATCAAGGGGAGAAGGAGAAATTTTCTGAGCATCCGAAGGATGCCGAAGCATTTCCCGGAAAGGCAAGATATTTGGGGTCCAAAAGCTAGGTCATTATCAACAATGATTCCCAAATTTTTAGCTTTGATGGACGCATTTACAGGCGGAAACAGGACTTGCGGCCACCAGCATTTCCAATTCGGTTCAGAGGCGCAGCCAAAGAAAAGCAGCTCCGACTTATCGGAGTTGCATTTCAATCCGTGCCCTCTAAACCACCCAAAAACTGCCTCTAGGCAGCTTCTGATAAGAGTCCCGTTAAACACCTCATTCTTGCCACATGTAAACAAGAGTTGGGTGTCGTCGGCGTAGGACACGATCTGAGCACCGAAGGACTCCGCCACCTCTGCCAGGGAGGCCAAAAAGATGTTAAAAAGCAGGGGGCTAAGAATAGACCCATGAGGGACCCCTACCTCCAGAGGTGCCATGTCGGCGGAGTGCGGGGGCGCCCAGATCGTTTGTCGGCTGTCGGCTAGGAAGGATTTGAGCCAATTCAACACCGTCCCCCGAAGGCCACACTCCCAGAGACGTAAAAAAAGGGTGTCATGGGGAACGGTGTCGAACGCCGCCGACAGGTCCAACATGACCAACATGGCCTTTCCTCCAACATCCAGCACCTCTCTGATGGCATCTGTGACTTCCAGTAACGCGATCTCCGTGCTGTAATTAGCACGAAAACCAGATTGAGTGCTGTGCAACAGATGGTTCTCCTCGATAAAATTAGAGATTGATCTGTGCACGTGTCTTTCTGCCACTTTCGCCAGAGCGGGGAGGAGAGAGATTGGCCTGTAATTGGCATGGACGGTAGGATCTAGGGCTGGTTTTTTTAAAAGTGGAAGAATGAGAGCACACTTCCAAGCCCGAGGGACTACACCAGAAGACAGCGAGGAGTTGAGAATAGGATTGATGAGACCATTTAGGGCCGGAGCTATTTTGTTGAGACATGAGGCTGGACATGGATCAAGGGGTGAGCCCGACTTCAGCCCAGACAAGAGGTCTAAAGAAGAATCAAGACTCAAAGAGGGAAATTCCCAGAGAGTGGGAGCCAGAACAAGTTTTGAGGAGGTGTGGGCGGCTGGTAGGTCTACATCAGTTTGTTGGGAATAGACAGCAAGGGAAGCTTGGATGGACGTTATTTTATTAACAAAGTAAAGGGCCAGTTCACTCAGCCAGGATTCTGAATGGGACTGGGTCGGGGTGCCTAGGGGCGGTGATGTAAAGTCTTTGACAATTCTAAAGATTTCCTTACAAGTGTTTCCAGATTCATCGATGCGACGTTCAAGATAGGACTTTTTCTCTTTCCACATCAAATTATAGTAGGATCTAGTCATATTTTTGAACTTTACTTTCTCCAAGGGATTGTAGTCCCTCCTCCAAGCTCTTTCAGCTCTCTTACAATTTTGTCGAGCTTCCCTGAGCTGAGAAGTGAACCAAGGGGCTGAGGGCCGTCTGTCTCCGGACTTAGCTATTTTCTCTGGGACAAGAATCGCCAGTCTCGTCGTAAGCCAATCGACAAAATAGGCTAGGTCATCTTCTAAGTTGCCTGACAAGGTACAGGGTGCACAGTCAATAGCCTGCAGTAGCATCTCATTAGAGAGAAGGTGGAAAGGTCTGGAAGTACGCTTAGGAGAGGCAGTGGGTTTGATCCTAGAAGATGGAACACAAGAAAGGAAAAAAGTAATTAAATAATGATCCGACCATAACACCGGCTGCGGTGCTTGGATGCCAATAGGAATGGTGGAGTAGACTTGGTCCAGAGTGTGACCCTTGTTATGCGTAGGTTCTTGAATAAGCGGTAGCAGTCCTAATGAGGTAGTTATATCCATTAGTTTGATAGTGTCTGGATTAGTGACATCGTCCATGTGTATATTTAAATCTCCTAGAAGGATGCAGTGCTCCGACTGCATCCTTGGGCTGAAACATGTAGACCTAGATAGAACACAAGTCCTATAATTGTGCCTCAAGTGTCCAATACTTATTTTTAATCACCTCTACACCACCCATTACTAAATGACATATTTTGAACACAGGTAGGTGCACAGGGTTTTTTGTTATTAGGATCCTCCACTCCTCGAACATCACAGAATAAGCCCCTTAATTACAATGAGGGCCACCTGTCATTAGAGCAGTCTCTGGAAAACACAGGATGGCCAATGATGAGGCATGGCACTCAGGATGTGTGTAAGGCCATCCTGTTAATTGTTTTAAATACTCCCGGCATCCTGACTCCAGTCATTGATACACAAATCACCCTAAAATTTGTAAAAAGGCTCATTAAGGAGTATGACTGGTTCCTATATGTGAGAGCCTTACTGGGGTATGTTTGCTTTGTTGTATTTACAATTAAAACATTAACAATTGTGCCACCTTGCTCAACCCATATCCATTAGTGTTATTGATCCTTACTTTACAGTAGTATAAAATTCATCCACACCAAGAATCCTTTATTACTGCCCCTTCTTAGATGATTCTAAACAGGAGGAATAGCAAATCAAAAAAGTATGAATCAATTTTCGGTACATTCATTGGACAACCATTTGGTCTTGCTGCTTTTGGACCTCACAGCAACGTTAACAGGTGCAATCACAGAAGGATCCACGCAGGGCTGCCTTTAGCGCTGATGGTGCTTGGGTGACAATCTTTTAAGGGGTCCCCCAATGACCACGAGCTCCACAGATTCCCTTACTACCACCCTCCCACAGTGCCACTCATTTCTCCACCGCTCATCTCTCACACACATCTCATTTTCTTTGAAGGCTACTCATACCAGGGTAGGGTGTCAAAGCCCTTGACATCACAGATACATTATACGGAGAGAATGAATCATATGTGTATACATCCGTCTAAAGAAAATGTTGTAAAAGACAATGAGGATTACAAGGCGTAGTAATCCCCACATACATACCATTAGGCAGTATATTAGAAGAATGTTAGGTCTGGAGAATGACAAACTCAGGGTTTAAAATGTACCATACTGGTTGGGGATGGCTATACAAATACTAAGGTAGTTCTAACAAAACAAATATTTTTTAGCAACGTTAGGATAATAAAAGACTGGTGGAGGAAGTTTGCATGCAGTTAATTGATGACAATTCATAGGTCACAGATATATTAGAATTGTAACTTACAAACTGCAAATAACAAAAGGATCTATATGACAAAATCAATAACCCACTGAGTTAGCCACATACAATACAGTTTTGCGATTGGCATGTACATTTTCTTTGCAGTAGGCACATCTCCACTCTGAGCTTCTTTTTAATGAGTCAAAACTGCCACTAGGCAAAACTCCATTCTCTCTCCATCAGCAACATTAATCATTAATAAATTGTGTGTGATATTAGGGTGTGCTGTTCTTTGAGTAAACCTTCACACCAGTTTTGTCAGGTTCGATAAAGGAACAATAATACTATATTTTCATATTAGCTCAAATGTGTGTGATAATTAGGGTGTGCTGTTCTTTGAGCAAACCTTCACACCACCTCCTTTGAGATAGTCCTTAACTGCTCAACCAGTGAACTGTAATAGTGAATGAAGTCTATGAGGTCAACTTTTTTTGGAGACCAAGTCCCCGTGCCTAAACTCAACTTTAGGATTGTTTGGTTTCCCTGCAACTGCAAGAATCGGAGGAAACTCCTGTTCTAAACTGCATATCTTCTGTATATTCCTTTTACTCTCTCCTTCTAACTGTACTACTGTAATATTGTTTTTTTCTGGTAGCTTCTCCCTATAGCTGCTTTCCTCCATCTTCTACATGTCTCTCTCTTTTTTTCCCTATCCCTACTCTTAATCTGACCACGTCTTTTCCATAAAAGGAACATGTACTGCACTCTCACTTTTCATGCCATTAAAGTCCTTATCCTTACATATGTCTTTACCTGCATTTTATTGTATTGTATTGCATTGCAGAATTTGTATACCTTTGCGGGATGCGCTTTGATGCTTTGCCATAGTCTCCCAGTATGCTCTCCTGCCAATCAAATCAGGACTAATTTATATTTGTCTTCAATTTAAAACTCTCTGATTGTCCATCGTCATTCTTATCCTTGCTCCCTGCCTTTTCATTCTTCCATTTTATCTGTGTTGTCTTTAACATGGAACTTTGTTCATGGTTTTGTCCCTGCATACCCTGCATTTGCTGTTACTATTATTTTTCCACCTTGCAACAGTTGCTGTGCTACACATACTGAACAGTTATCTCTCAATTGCCCATGGCACTTACCATTTTTCTTTCTTTGCTCCATATCGCAGGTCTACTCTCTCTCTCCATTTCATCTTTTTCTGTCCGCCTTTGCATTTTTTTTGTTTCCATTTTAAGGAACATCTTTTATCTCCCATATCTGTTTTAAATATTGAACATTTTAAAAGCTACAAAGCATTTAGTTGAACAGAGGGAAAAGAACTGTAATGGGAAAATAGGAGGGAAAAGGGGAGATGAAGAAAAATAAACTAAATTAAAAAAACAATTTGCTACTATTCATGAAATAACAAGCATTATGTTGAGGGGGCATTGTATGGAGACCAACAGGATGCTCTGTGAGTGAAGCTGTAAGAAGAAACTGGCTTAGTGGTGATATATAATTTTCTGCATGTGATGTCCCGTGTGGCTATCTCTGTGGTTGTTTGGTCAGTCACAAATCTTTTTATCACTCGTTTGTTGGAATTTTACTGCAAGTATTCTTGATCTTATGCTACCAAAATAGTTTTTGGAACTATGTAATTTCCTAGTAAGCAGACACAATCTTTGAAGCTGTGGGACGAAAGGTGTATAGAAAATTGGTAAGTGGTGGTGGAGTGGTTATAGATCTATTTTCTGAGGGGAAACCATTTCTTAGGAGCATTGTGCTGCCCTTTTATTATCATTTGTCACTTGCCGGCCCATCATCATGTGCCATCTGAGACACTAGCCGGGGAAGCAGTTGTTTTGTGAGCATTTCAGCAGCTGGGACTTTTTGACCATCTTGTGCTCATGATTGAATTTGCCATTTCTGGTATCTACACATGCGTTTCATCTTTTCCTCTCCTTCAAAACTGATTTTATATATGCTGAAACTTTAGATGACAGCACAAGAGACATTACTGAGCAGGGATCTTGTTATTTTCTTACTACTTCAACTACAGGAACCCTTGAAGATTTGGGCCCATATTTACTAATTTTTCATTCAATGAGCAACCAAATTTTGTTTTGCACAAAATTTCATAAGGGTAGAAACACAGCACAGAGACATATTTCCAAAGATTGTCCTGCTGCTGCTGTCATCCTCACACTAGTCCTTTCTGAACATACAATGTGGCAACATGACATAGAGGCAAGTGTGCTGTCTAGCACAGCATTTGTACCTTAAGAATACCCTTCCTGTATCCATTGCCTAAATAAACCCAGACGGAAACTACAGATTGGGTGTGTGCTATACACTGCAGATCATATGCAATATGTTTTTTGGTTTTCATTTAGAAATGAACAATTTACCTTTTTTATGTCTGCTTCCATTAGGTGTTAGTTCTTGATTCAAAGCCAATCTTGCACCTTAATAGATCAAGCTTTGCAGCAAAATGTGTGAGTATTTGCAGGGATGCTCCCCGGCAATGCCCCAGTAATTTCCCAATAATGCAAAGTGATACAAAGGTGGGACGAGTAGAACAAAATGTTTTTCCACTAAGAAAAGGGCACATTTCAAATACAAAACACCTTCCAATCTGCGTAGTAATTACTATGCAATACTTTGTGGCACTTCGCTTCTGCATAAATCCTTAGTTCAGCTGGGTCTAAGACTGGAATTCTTCTCCTCAGTTCCCCATATCTGTGGTAGAAGTACAGGACAGGATACAGGTTATCTTCTTGATAGGTGTCTCAGCCACATTTGTTCATTTCTGCAGACTGTTTAGATTGAGGGTGTTAAATCCTGCCAGATAAATCGTTATCTTTCTTCTCATGTTTTACATCTGGTGTAAGCAAAGACCTTTTGATTTTCAAAAAAATATATGTGGAGAAGTGTGGCTCACTGGTTAGAGGATGCATACCCTGAAGCAGAGGTAAGACCCGGGACCAGGGTTCAATTCCCGACACGGCAGGGTCTTGAGCCCAATTGTCCACGGACTCGATAATTCTCGCTTCGGTGCCCACTCTAATCACGGGTTCACACTATGCAACTCTGGGCATTAAGCAATGGGCATTAAGCTTGCTTAATCTCCACAACAGCCCCCGCGGCGGGATGCCTGGCTTTCACCTTGGGGATGCCCAGGACGGGTTATCTCACAGGGAAAAGCCAGGACAGGTTCCCAATGCAAGTGCTGAGATGCCCTAGGGTAAGTCGAGCGCTATATAAGAACACACATACATATGTAAAATATACTTATTTAAAGGGATTTTCAGTCAGTTTTCTTCATACATTGTTCTGTTGGTGTGTAATTCAAATGTTGCTTCCGCCCACTACAGCATAGAGTATGGGGCCAGCCCATTTCAGCCACTAAATAACTTCAATTTGAGTGACTGCAATTTGCTCTTTCACAAGCAGCCCACCCACACACACAAACTAGTTCCTCTCTATGTCAGTGTTTCTGTTTTTAATTTGTTACTTTTATTTTGGCTTTGTGCTTAGAGTCTGAGGTGACAGCAGGATACTTTATACCAGATCACTAGCCTTATCAGTTCCTGTCTCCTGCCAATGTTGTTGTAAATTCCTTCTGGGGAAGTCATTTGTTTTTCTGACTAAACAAAAGACTCTCCAAAAGAAATTTCAGTGCATAACAGATTGCGTCCATTTGAAACTGTTCTGTATTAAGTTATTGAAGGCTTCAATATTATACATTAGTATTCATAAGCATAATTCTTCAGAGCAGGCTTATCCTGGACTTAATTTCACCAATGGCTCTTTAATAAACTTTTCATAGGAAGAAAGCATTTCTGGTGTTTAGACTGCAGCACTTGTAATACTTGTATTATTCTTTCTTTCCATTCCCTTTCTTTCCTTGTTCCTTTGTTTCATTTTAATGTTTTCATTAGTCTTTATTTATTTTTCATTTGCTCTTTCATTCCTTTTTTTTTGTGTGTGTTTCAAAAACCTTTATTATATGTCAAATGGTACAATACAAATTTGGGTAGAGCAATCCACTCTGCAGCATCATGCAACGTACAATCATATATCAAAGATGAATCAAATTCCCTCCCCCGCCCCCCAACCCCAACATCATCCTTATACCCCCTAAGTCCCCCCCCCCCAGGACACTAGTAAGAGCTTAGACCAGTAGCTTAACTACGAATGATGTAAAGTCCAAAAGTCCACTTGTTTAACGAGACCGTATCATGGTGTCCTCCTCGGCCATCCACATGCCGGAATTCACAGATCCCCCACCCCATGGTTCTCTTCCTAGGTATCTCTATGCCCCTGCACTCTGCAATTGCCGTCCAACCCTTAGTTATATCTCACTCATTCCTCCGCGGCCCACCTCCTGGTTCCTCCTCACCACTCTTCTGCCGCAGCAAATAGGCCCGCAAGGGCCCCCAAATGTCCCGTGGCCTCGACCTCAGTGGTAGTTGTTCTGAATACTCATGTAGGTACTCCTGCCAGATGGACATGTCGTACAGCCAATCCTTAAATTTAGGGGCTCTTCCCCCGCCCCACCTGCAAGCCACTTGTCTACCCGCTAATAGAATACCCATGGCAAGGAACTGTTTGTGTGTTGTGCCTATATTCCCTGTCAATCCCAATAGGGCTCTCAAAGGCATCAGTGTCAATGATTGGCCTATCATGACAGTTACTCCTGTGAATACTTCCTCCCAAAAAGAAGCAACGCAAGGGCATCCCCAGGACAAGTGCATAAAATCCGCCTCCCCTTGCCAGCATCACAAGCATTTGTCATCTTCTCTAAGGTGAATCTTATAAAGGCGTGCTGGGGTAGGATAGAGTCGGTGCAAAAATGTATAGTGTACCAACCATAGTCAGCAGTTACTGGATATGGCTTCTGTTTGAAGGCAGGCTGTCTCCCACTGGTTGTCTGTTAGGGGACTATCCAAGTCTGCATCCCACTCCCGGCGGGCACGGACCGAGTGAGCGGGGTTCACACTGCGCACTCTTTTGTATAGCATGGAGACAACATGTGTGGGGGATTCCGACTGCAACATTAAATGTAATGACGCAAATGTTTCCGGTTACTGTGGGAAGTCTGGAGTTAGAGCACGTACACTCTGCCTCAGGCACGTGTACAGAAACATATCCATGAAGGAATGTTCCTGGTCACCGAAAAACTGTTCTGTCGTGCGGAATTTCCCTCCAATATATAGGTCTCCCCATGTCCCTAGCTTCACCTTATCTAACAGGCGCTGGCAGATCTTTTCACCTGTGATAGGCAGTAATGGGCAGTGGCGTAAGGACACTCTGGGGGAGTTCTCCAGTTGCACACCCTCAGTTTTAGCTAACCAATTCCATGCCCGGACTGTGCAGTCAACAGTGGAAGGGTCCTCCTTTCTCTCTCTAGAGGGTAGGTATACGTATTCGGGTGTAGGAGTAGGGGCCATGTATCCGTCCTCAACCGCGAGGTGAGGCATATATGGGGGTGGGTGAAACCAATACACAGCAAAATGTGCTTGGGCACTGTAGTAGTATTGTTCAAAATTAGGGACATCAAAGCCGCCCTCGCGGTATGGTAGCATAAGTGTGGTCAACTTCAATCGGGCCTGTTTGCCCCCCCATATTAGTCGGATTAATTGTGAGTTGAGAGAGTGGAAGAAGAAGGCCCCGGGATAGTACGGAATATTGATGAACAGATATAGGAATTTTGGGAGAATATTCATTTTAATCAAGGATATCCGTCCGGCCATGGAAAGGGGCAATTTAATCCATTTGGCGACATTATCTTTCACCTTGTCTATGCCTTGTCCATAATGAATCCTCATCAAGGCGTCCTTGTCTCTGGTAATGTGGATGCCTAAGTACTTAAAGTACTTAAGGTCCGGCAAAACCAATTTTTCTAAAAGTAGGTTAATTCGCGTCTCAAGAACTTTGGCCAGGATCTTGGTGTCACTATTTAAGTGGGAGAGGGGTCGGTACGTATCGCAAAGCTGGGATGCCTTACCAGGTTTTAATAATGACATAATTTGTGCCTCCTTCATTGTGTCGGGTAAGCAACCATTTTCCAATGCAGCACAGAATACCCCTTTAAGGACAGGCGCCAGGATAGTCACATAGGCTTTGTAAAATTCTATGGGAAGCCCGTCTGATCCCGGTGCCTTCCCTGATGACATGGACAAAATGGCTTCTGTAATCTCATCGACCTCTAGGTCATGAGCTAGGAACTTACACTGTGCGTCCCCCAGCCACGCCAGCGCCACATCCTCCAGATAGTCCGGAAGATCGAGTGGAGTGCCCCTTTGTGATGCATAAAGCGTTTTGTAATAACTCATAAGGATATCCAGGTGATCTGTAAGATTGCGACGCACCCGCCCCTGTTCATCCTGCAATTCAGTGATGTAATTCTGAAACCTGGGGGTCTGAATCGCCCCCGCCAGCGCTTTACCTGGCCTATTCCCCTCGCCATACACCCGGGCCACGTGGTGTTTCCCGCAAAAGTTTCATTCTATGGCCGCTGCCTCCTCATGCTTCGAAATTTTCTCCCTCATTCGAGCATGCAGCACCCCGGGAACATCTTACCCGCTCATATCCCTTTCTAATGCTTTCAGGTCCCCCTCCAGTTTATGTAGCTCCCGTCTAAGGTCACCAAGTATACCCCCCCTTTAGCAATACACCAGCTTCGTACTGTCACCTTAAATGCCTCCCAAACAGTTGTGAGGCTGTTTACGGAGTCAACATTCCTATCGAAGAAGTCCCTAATATCTAGTTCCATCTCAGTTCTAAACACGGTATCCTGTAGATGACGTGGATTCAGCCGCCACCCCAGATAGGGGGAGAGGTCCACTGGAGGGTTAATAGTTACAAGTACTGGGGAGTGGTCCGAGAACGTACGAGCCAGATGCACAGCATTACTGATCCAGTGCGCCATACCCAATGCCATCAATATAAAATCTAACCTAGCCCAAGTGTTGTGTACTGCTGAGTGGTGTGTGCCTTCCCTGCCGGAAGGGTGCATATAACGCCATGTATATAATAAATAGTTCGTAAAATATCCTGTGGTGTGCGATGCGTAGTGGTATAATGCGCGGCCATTGCATGGGAGCGGTCAAGTTTAGGATCTACAACAGTGTTGAAGTCCCCTCCCCAAATGGTATAGGTAATTCCTAGTGTATTAAGTTTACCTCGAAGCGCCAGAAGAGGATGAGTGTCATCTATGTTAGGCCCATAGTAACTAGCAATCCCGACCTCCTGCGAGTTCAGCCTCCCCCACAGTAAACAGTATATCCCTTCAGGGTCGGGATCCATGCCACCCTGTACAAACCGCACCCCCCTATTGATGAGGATGGCAACCCCTCTGGAGTAGGAGGTGAAGCAGCGGTGAGACACTCAGCGTGTGGCAAATGGAGGAGATCCGCTGCTTGGGAGATGTGTCTCCTGTAACAGGGCAATGTGATTGTGGTGGCGGTCTAAATATCCCAGCACCTGCCGATGCTTGCGTGGGTCATTCAGGCCCCTTACATTCCAGGACAATACATTCAAGTCAACAATAGTGCTGATGCTACCGGCCATGGGTCGTACCTAACACAGTCATCGTATAGCAATAAACAATCTCCCCCTGCCCATCACTATAGTGTGCTTGATTTTTCCCCTTCCCACCCTCTCCCACACCGGCATCCCCAACTTGCCAGGAATGTTCCCCCCAGCCCCCCCCATTCACCCAACAATGCAACACACATCTTCCTCATGTGTCCCAATGCAAAACTATGATTCAGGGGAATGCCCTCAAAGGGGGACCGCTAGGAGGCTCCCGCATTACACTCTACTGTTTCACCCATCAGTGCCCCATTGAAAACTGGGTACTCTGGGACGGGACGACGGCGAGCGCCCAGGCGGCAGCTTTTAACACAACAGTCAACAATCATAAAACAGTACAGTACATCACCAGCTTGAAGCGGTCGTTAAGGGTCCATGTAGTCCAGATCAGTTGATGCCTGCTACTCTAGGGTGTGCCAACAGCCAGGGTCAGATAGAGGAGAATGGGATCTGGACCTTCTCCGGGTTGCCTCTTCCTTTCGCTCGGCGTCACTATTCTGCTTCAAATATTCTTCGACTTGCTGAGGAGAATTGAATAAATGCTAGCGGCCCGATTACTTATCTTCAATCTAGCAGGGTATAGCATCGCATATGTAATCTCCTTTGCCTGAAGTTTTTTCTTTACCGCCGTGAACTTTCGACGCCCCTCCTGTACAGTCTGGGTAAAATCAGGGGAAAAGGCCAGGGTAGTGTTGCCATAGCGCACTTCTCCTTTCTCTCGGGCCAAGCGAAGGACCGTGTCTTGATCTCGGTAGTTGAGAAATCTCATTATCACCGGTCGAGGTGAAGCTCCAGGGGAGGCCGCGCCGCCAGGGATCTGTGCGCTCTCTCGATAGTCATATGGGCAGAGAACGAGTCTCTCCCAAAGAGTTCCCCCAGCAGTCGTTCCATAAAGTCCTCCAATCTACCGGTGTTGGTCGATTCGGCCAGGCCCAGTACCCTCATGTTATTCCTGCGAGAACGTGCTTCCAACTCCTCATTCTTTTCCGCAATATTTTTAACAACTTGTCCATTTACAGCATATGTTGCTTGGTGCTGCCAGTCCCGTCCTCCAGCGTCGACACTCTATGTTCTGCCGCCTTAATTCGCTCCTAATGTTGATCTAGCTTCTCTACCACCCTGTCCAGACGGTTGTTCATGGCGTCCATCTTGGAATCAATGGAGGAGAGACTCTGCTGCATTCCATTCAGGAGGGTATTCCAGTCTCCATCCCTAGTGTCTGGGAGTCCGGGCCAGTTCGGTCTCTGGAGCTGGAGCTCGTTGCCTTCTTGGCGTCAAAGGACAGTTTCGCCTGT
This sequence comes from Lissotriton vulgaris, assembly GCF_964263255.1. NCBI lineage: Eukaryota > Metazoa > Chordata > Amphibia > Caudata > Salamandridae > Lissotriton > Lissotriton vulgaris. Next base: position 1,308,706,225 of record NC_141691.1, on the reverse strand, counting down.
TTTGGCTCTGTGCGCCCCATGGCAGTATGCTGTTCCTCTCCCACCCGGGGCTATATCTGCACTTAGGGGCAGATTTATGTTAACTGGCGCATCCCGAGGGATGCGCCAGTTAACATGAGCCACAGTGCGCCACAGCTACGCCACCCATGGTGCGCCGCATTTATGATGCGGCGCACCATGGGGCAAAAACGGCAAAAACCGCACAGATGCGTGACGCATCTGTGCCGGAAATGTGGCGCATTGCTGGAGTTGCGTCGCAAGCGCGATGCAGCTCCAGCAATGCTCTGGGGGGGCCTATTCTTTCAATGCTGCCTCAAGCCTTACGCCTGCTTCAAGCAGGCGCAGGGTTTTGACGCAGCATTGCCCTGAAAGTGACTGAGTGAAATCTCATAGATTTCACTCAGCCACTTTCAAGAGGCGTTCCTGCGCAGGAACGCCCCCCCCTGCGCAGGAACGCCTCCTCATGGCGCAGTGCTGTACAACGTGGCGCATCTCCTAGATGCATCACGTTGTAAATAGGGCGCAGGGATGGGCCACGTTTCCGCACCGTTGCGTCACGCAACGGCGGCGTAAACGTGGCGCAAGCCCTTCATAAATCTGCCCCTTAGTGTCCGCAGTGTATTGCTTCTGCCGCTGGGTATCAGTGCAGAGACTCATCCGCTGCCCCTCAGCTCGGTTCCACAGGAGCAGAGGTAAGCTATCCCCACAGCCCAAGGAGAGGGCCCCAATGGCGGGCTCCACGCTTGTCCTCAAAATGGCGGCACACGGCTTCCCAGGCAGCATGGATGTGTCCAGGGCCGTCTATGTCTAGCAGTGTCTTCCTTCCACCGCTGCCTGCCAGTATATTTATCCCCAGGTCTAATGGCTGCAGTATATGGGGGGATCTCCCCCGATGTCCGCCAGTGGCAATATGACCATCCCGCAATCGCTGGGCCACTTACAGTCCTCTCCGCATCTTACAGGGAAGCCGGGCGCCGTCTGCAGCAGGGTCCCAGAGCTCTCAATCAGCAATCCTCGACACTGTGCCCACACCTCAGCGAGGGTCCACTCCTCTCACGCAGGCTCCTTCACAGCCACAGTCCTATTCTGACGCTCCGGGGCAGAAATAGAGCCGAGGCCGGGCCTTGAAATCCCCGGCCTCGAGTAGGATCTGGTCGCCGGTGGGCTCACCACTCCCTAATCCTCTCTAGCCGTCTCTCAAGGTCTGCAGCCACTGCATCGCGTAGCAGTATCGTAGGGGCTCCGGAAAAAGTGCACCGGTCGCCGCAGGTCTTCCGCAACACGCTGGTGATAAATCTGCCCAGTTTTGTTGTGAAGGATGGGGTTTATGTTTATTGAATCGCCCGAGTCGGCGGGAGCCTGTCTACAGCGTGGCCATGACGGTCAAGCGCCATCTAGCGCCCCCCTTGCTCTTTCATTCCTTCTTTCTTTCTTTTCATTCATTTCTTCACTTCATTTTTCTTTCTTTTGTTCCTTGTTTCTTTCCTTTTTTCGTTCAGTCTTTCTTTCTTGATTTCTTTTTTTCTTTCAATCATACATTCCTTGTTTCCTTTTTTCTTGCTTTCACTTTTTCTTTCATCCCTTATTTTCTATATCCTTTTAATCTTTTTTCCTTTTATCTTTCATTCTTTTATCACGTTTTTCTTCCCTTTTGCATACCTTCATTCCGTCTTTCTTTATTCTTTCCTTTTTCTTTCAATCTTTCATCCATGCTTTCCTTTTTTCTCTTTTTCCTTATTCCTTCTATCTTGCTTTAATATTTTCTTTCATTCGCTCATTAATTTCTCTTTTTTTGTATTCTTTTCTTCTTTCTTCATTCTTACTTCTTTCTTATCTTCTTTCCTACCCTCGTTCCTTTTTTCTTGCTTTCATGCTTTTTCCTTCTTCCTTTCTTTTTCCCTTCCTTTCTTTCTTTTTTCATTATTTTCATCTTTCTTGCCTTATTTCCTTTCTTTTTGTGTTCCTTCTTTCTTTCCTTTTTTCATGCCTTCTTTCTTTCTGTCCTTCTTGCATTCCTTCTTACCTTTTTGATTTCTTGCTTTCATCCTCCAGAAAGTTTGTTGCTGCTGACCTTCCCTTTACTGCATAGTACAGCGTTATTTTGTATCATTTGAGATTGGGTGATGAAATGCAATAGCTTTATTAAGAGGGATTTTGTCAGTCTGTGAAATCTTGAGAGTGAATTTCCAAAATGTCCTAAGGATGCCTCTTAATTAGTGTTAGGGGACATTTTATCCTCAAATGTTTGCTCCATGATGTGGTTGTTAGACATGGTTGAAATTACTAGTTCTTTTTCTTCTTTCTTTCTTTTTCCCTTTCTTTTTTTCTTTTTTCATTATTTTCATCTTTCTTGTCTTATTTCCTTTCTTTTTGTGTTCCTTCTTTCTTTCCATCTTTCTTTCTTTCTTTCTTTCTTTCTTTCTTTCTTTCTTTCTTTCTTTCTTTCTTTCTTTCTTTCTTTCTTTCCTTCTTGCCTTCTTGCATTCCTTCTTACCTTTTTGATTTCTTGCTTGCCTCCTTTCTTTCCTCCCTGTCTTCATTCATTCCTTCATTCTGACCACCCCACTTAAGCCATTGGCTGACTTCACTATGAGTTAAGGCATGCTGCTCTTTCACAAGAAGAACATTAACACACAAAGTAATTCCCTTCGGTGCCGGGGGAGTACAATGGTAATGCATACTTTCTTTAAACTAAAAAATAATGTTGCCTTTGGTCAATGTATTTTTTAGACAGACAAAGTTAATTTCCCAAACAATAAAGTACTGGAAAAGCCATTAGAACACATAGCAAGCATCGCCAGAAGGCTGGGGGACGACGCCTAATCTATTGTCTTTCTCAATGCATAATCTGTGTTTTGCAGTTGCACATGCGAGGGACGTTCAAAAAATGTGTTCCAAGCATTTTCTTTCATTTCACTGTACATTTATTTCACTTTTTTACTGAGAGAATTGGTTTGTTCATGTTTTGATCTAATGAAGAGGTCTTTGGAAATTGTCCAATGTGAACACTCAATTACAGTCCTTAAGCTTGTGTTTGCACAGGGCATCTAAAACTATTTCATCCTCCAGAAAGTTTGTTGCTACTGAGCTTCCTTTTACTGCATAGCTCAGCGTTATTTTTTATCATTTGAGATTGGGTGATGAAAAGCAATAGCTTCATTAAGAGTGATTTTGTCAGTCTGTGAAATCTTGAGAGTGAATTTCTAAAATGTCCTAAGGATGCCTCTTAATTAGTGTTAGGGGACATTTTATCCTCCAATGTTTGCTCCATGATGTGGTCTTTAGACATGGTTGAAATTACTGGTATGGCGACATACTAATGCACAACTTTGAAAAATTCACATTACACTTGCAATGTGACGTTTCTACGATTATGCCACTAAAAGGATGTTATACTGTGAGCACCGAAAAAAATGAGAATGAACAGAATGCCAGCCGCTGTTGTTTGCAGCAGTTGTGCAATTGCAAAAGCATTCTTGAGCCCAAAATGGACACAAAGACGCTAAGTGCTGGTTTAGCATTTTACATAATTTAAAATATTTTGCTGAATTTCACATACTAATACAAAGGTACATTCCACTGATTGCACACGCCACTTCTTTTATTTCGTAGCCATATTGTTCTAACCTTTTAATTGACTGTACTCAACCACCATATATTCAATTCAATGGAAAAGCAAAAATGCAATGAAACTCCCATCTTTTTCAGCAAGAAGTGGAACGTCTATTAGTGTAGCTTGGACCCAGGTGATATGAAAGTGAAATCCAACATACATTGCTTGAGAAAACGTGATGGGAATGATTTAGATCTAATGTGAGTGTGTCAGACTAAATGAATTTATGTAAGCCAAACTAGGAGCACCGTAGACCAGTCGAGGCTTGTAATTCTAACTGGGAGGAAGGGCAGGCAGGCCACAGACACACAGATACACACTCAATCACACCAAAACATTCACACATGCACAAAGCACTCATATACCCATGCACAACACTCACACCTAAATATTCATTCATTAAAACAACTGCACACACACCACACATTATAAAACACTACACTTACATGCTGCAGCTCTCTAGGAGGAAGATCTGAGAGGTCCCACCGCCCCTCATTGACTGACCTTAGAAGGAAGTAGTACCCCCTACCTCACAGCAGAATGGCATTGGGTAAGTGCGAGTTGCTTAACTCACCACACTCTGTGACGAGGTGTCAGTGCTAGACAACCTGCCCTTGGCACTTTAGGGCTTAAAACTGAAGTGCCCAGGACAGAGGCTATCAATGATGCTCCCACTCATCATGAGGAGGAGGGTGTCAAAGTGCTTTGACAGGCTGAAGAGGTCCCACCCACATGAGCTGTGACATCTTCAGCCATCTGAGTTCAGCTCATACACCCAAGAGCCTATGCATTTAGCACCTATTTTGTGCCTGGCTGCCTGACATGAACAAGAAGAGTGTCGCCAAGCTGATCATGCTCCGGTATGACAGCCACTCTTCTTGTCAGGAAAAGGAGGGGGCAAAGGCCCTATGCCTGTAAGGAAGGGCCACGGCTTCTGTAGACGTCTAAGCCATTCTTTTTCTCAGAGTTCTTGTTTGATCAAGTGAACATGGAAACAATGAAACGCATCTCAGGAGTAAGTGTTATCACCAGCGGAAAGATATTCTTCATAAAAGTTTGATAAATACTTCAAACACTTTTCCAAGAGTGTTTCAGAGGTCTCCACGGATTCCCGCTGGCCCATGGAGTTTTTATTTATGCATCCCCACTGGTCTCGATAGAAGTAAAATAATCCCAATTTACTTACTAGGTAAGCACAAGAGTTTAGAGATATTATTTTTAATTGGTAACTATGTTGACAGAAAAGTGGTAATAACTGACTTTCAAGCAAAAACTTGACTTCAAAGAAAATGCTCCTGTCTGTTGTCAGAAGACAAGTCCATGAGCCCTGCTCCCTTTCTTGTGAAGGTTCAAAGAAGAAACTCATTTGCTATAGCATCATATTTTTCAAAATTACCAGCACATCCTTTAACATGAAGAACCTGTTGTCTCAGGTTTCAATTACAACACAAAGTGTAGCAAAATAAATCATGATACATTGGTATTTTAAATCATCCTTTTCACTACATTATTCAAGGCAGGCTGTTTCTACTTTCTGATTTCAATATGTATTTTTGCCATCACAAGACTGTGGTATTTGGCACACTTTCCTTAATTTGTGTTTCAAAGGCATTCAGATATATTTTATTATGCTGAATAAATTGCCAGCAATCGAAAATGACTCTGTCCCACATTCAACAACATTGGAATAAACATGTTCCTTCAACCACAAGATATAAACTATGTCTTAAAAAGGAAACATAATCCCATAAGTGTGATTGAGCACTTTTAGTCTATTCATTCTTTTTCAATGAGTCGAAATTGTCTCCGCAGAGGTCATGATTGTTAGAGGACATTTGCAATTAAGTACTGGGCAACCCACTGAGAAGTACTCTTTAAGCAAAGCCCTTAATGGAAGGAAAGCTGTGTGAATTACTCATTCTTCAAAGTGCTCTTTGCAGCACCATAAATACTGCAGGTGGTATGACTGGCACACTTTGCATGACTACTCCAAAAGTTGTACTGCTAAGCGGGAGGTGTGTGCATTACAAGATATAACAGATTATTTGTGACTGTGGCGATTTCTGTGACCTGCAAAGACATAGACCAGAAATGGGAACATAGGGGGCCATATGAAAAAGAAAGTGGTGGAGCGTGGGTTAGCTCCAAAATTGCTAACGCTGCTCTCCGTCACTTTAGAAATGCAGGGATGCGCTGCATTTACAATAATACAACGCATCCCTGCTTTCCTCCCTCCGTTGGTGCTACATTAAGCTGCCTAGCGCCAATGAAGGCACTCATGTACCATAGTGCAAGGGTGCCTGCATTGAGGGAATGATTGTTCATGTGCAGGAAGGTGTCCCTTCCTGAAACAGCAAAAATTAGGAGAAATAAAGCATTTCTCATTGTTTCGCTATTTTAAGACCAAGTTTTCCCTAGTCCTAATTTTGGCCCTGCGTCCTATTTATACCACCCTTGTAAATAGGGAGCAGCGTCAAAATCAATGGGTGCTATGTTGGAATGCCCACAGCAACACCCATTGCCCACCCCTTTCACCTTAGTGTAGCGTGAAAGAAGGCCTTATTTACAGGGTTGTGTAAAGTCACATTAAGTGTAAATAAGACAAAGGGGTTATTGCCACAGGTATGTCATTAAAAGTGACATTCACACAATAGGGGCTTGTGAATATGCCCCAGAGTGTCTTCATTCCTGTAAATGTGGTCTAAAAAACTTGATTGGTGTTTGAAGTCTTAAAGGGTACAGTGCTAAAGGCTGTGCTGCCATGGTAAGTTTCAGAAGGGTTGGAGCATATCCTAGTATTTCTGAACTGAATTGCATTACATAAAGACACACTAGGGTGGTTTGGGGGTAATGAATATTGCATCCTAGCCTGCTAGAAATATTAATGAAATCTATTACCCATATTTTACCTTCAGAACCCCAGAGCTATTTCCGAAATTCAATGTGCCCTTTTTTGATGTGAAATATATTGTTGCCACAATCTTTTCATTAGATAAAATGTAAATAGGTTTAGCCAACTTGAGGGCACTTGGGGCCAGATGTACTAAGGATTTTTGTGGTTTCAAAGGGTACGATTTGCAATATGGCCTTTAGGCATGTACCAAAAGCAAATAGCGATTTAGCAACAGATTTGGCTTTGCAAGTTCTTAACAAATCTGTATTTGGAAGGGGCGTGCAAATGTTGTTCCTTCCAAATAGCAAATCAGAATGGGGCGCATCAATGTTTAACCACCAAAATCTGGCTTCAAAACATTTTCATTTTACAGACTACACAAACACAGTGGTAACCCATTCACAAATGGAAAGTGGTGTAAAGATGGTAAATTATGGAGACCACAAGAGAGATTATACTTGTTACTTTTATTCTCACGGAGCGCCGGGAAACACAACCATGCAGTTTAACGGTCGGCGCCAATCTCCACAAGATGGCCGCCTTCCGTTTCCGTTACTCCCCTTCCTGTTCCGTCTAACGGAACACTAGAACGTTACCACATATCTCCCCCCTTTATGCACACATTACAAAACGAACAAAGTTCTTACTTCCAGTCCATGCTAAAGTCTTTGTATTTCCCTGGCATTTTTATTTCTCTTCCAACTCTGGTCTTCACCTTCGCCTCTTCTACACAGCTGTTCGGTTCACCCTCTTCTATGGGCCTCCCTGTGCTTCCATTCTCATTGTTCATCACTTCCTCGTTACCTTCTTCCTTGCACCAGCCTCTCACTCCTTCGCTCGCACTTGCCTCGCCTCCGTCATCTTCCACTTGCGGCATACCGTCTTCTACATTCTCTCTACACCTTCGACTACTTCCTTCTTCTCCGTCTTCCACTACGTTCTCTGTTCCATCTTCTACTTCGCGTTCCCATTTAATGATTCTGCTGCACCTGGCCATTCAGTCCTGTGACCACACCTTCCCATCGCTGAGTAGGGCTGACCGGGCGTACGGTTCAATGACTTGCAAGGGTGGTGAGAACTTGCTTTCCCCCTTCTTTTTGAGGACGGCCACTTTGACTCTCACCCATTCCCCCTTTTCCAGTTCCGTTTCCTTCACTTTGTGACTTCTGTTGAAATGAGTAGTGTACACTTCTTGAGCCCTCTCCAAGTTTCTTTTTACCACTGCTGGAGACCACTTGCTCTGTATCACTAACTTCCTCCACGCCACATTGTCCTTGGTGAATGCCTCTCTCCCTCTCAGAACCTTAAAGGGGCTGTACCCCGTGCTTCCCGGTGTGATACGATACGCCCATATCATCTTTTCCAGTTCCTTCTCCCAATCTAGCCCATCATTGATGGCTGCTCGGATGGTGCCCATAACGACGTGATTAAATTGCTCCACTTGGCCGTTACCTGATGGGTGATAGATTGGCGTGTGCTTTACTTCTATTCCGTTTCTCTCGGTGAAGGCAGTCCACTTGGCCGATGTAAACTGCGGCCCATTGTCACTGATGATTACTTTCAGGATTCCTTCTCTGATGAAGATGGTGCGTTGGAAGTTTACCACCGCTTTCGTGTCCATATTCTCTATTGTAAAGATGGTAAATTATGGAGACCACAAGAGAGATTATACTTGTTACTTTTATTCTCACGGAGCGCCGGGAAACACAACCATGCAGTTTAACGGTCGGCGCCAATCTCCACAAGATGGCCGCCTTCCGTTTCCGTTACTCCCCTTCCTGTTCCGTCTAACGGAACACTAGAACGTTACCACAAGTGGATGTTGACAAAAAGCCATAGACCACTGCCTATCCTTAAAAACTGTTTGTAGAAATGTTTCTTTTTTTCCAAACGCATCTCATTTTCCTTTAGGGAAAATTTACATTAAAAAAAATATTGTTATATTTAAAAGCAATATCAAAGATGGTGGCCTGCTGACCCTAGCAGGCCACCATCCCTCTGATCACAGCAAACTGTAATGGGTTGCAAATTGCGACCTATCTCATTTAAAGTCATGAGGTAGGTTGAATTGGGGCTCACTGTGATTCTGTATTATGCTAACTGGCTTATTAGTAGAGAGGTCGATTTGAAAAATACCACACTGGTTACAAAAATACTAGTTGCAAATTGCAACCAGTATTTTGTTACCAGTGTTTAGTGCATCTGGCCCTTAGCGACTTTATTATCTTGTTGGCATCGGTGATAGGAAGTTCAGCTGCATTAGAAACTGTTATTCGCACTATGATACCCAAGTAGCACTAGGGTAGTGAATGTAAAATAGGAATGATGGGTTTTGCTAAGAATATAAATAGGGACATACAAAAATCACCTGTTTCCATTTGTTACCAAAACTTTCACTGCTGTAAACTCATTGAGATTAACGTGTGGTTGAGGGACAATTAATATAGAATGAAACTTAGTTATGGTTCAGCTGCACTTTTCTTTGAAAAGGCATTTGTTGATTTGCCTATAACTTTGGACCCAATCAACAGATCTGCATCAAATTACGAGCTCTCTTAGTAAATGCAACTAATGTCTGGCACAGCAATGTTGATGCAATATTATGCAAGGGAAAAATATGGGAAGCAAAATATAGACTTCATATGAGAAATCTTGTAAATGGATTTCCCCCAAACGTGGCAGAAGGTAGAATTTTATTCAGAAAGCATACTTTTTGTGGTTTAATGTAATTCCACTCAGTAGATAAAAAGGGTGATTGGGGGATTTTACAAAATAAGTCAGCAGTCTTCTTAGCTATTCCTATACACAAATAGGTAATTACAAATTACACATTTGTCACACAATTCTACAAAGTGGTTAGGGGGAACCAAGGTGCATGATGGTCCAGTGCAATTTTTGGTAATTCCTTTATTAAGCCAGCGTTCTTATTACACATTATTCACCAGGGTATTTCTAACAATTCATCATATAGCTCTGTTAGATTTGTTATCATCCCAGTAAAGGCCAATTACATTGTTATAAATATACATCTGCAATAATAACATTACATAGTTTTCTAATTAAAACAAGGGGACGCATTCATGAAATACAGTAAAGGTTTGCTCTCAATAAGGTGTTAATTTGTAAAAAAAGAAGTGCTGGGGCTCTCGTAGGAGGCCGCTCGCACAAGCCCATTTCTCCTTTTAGCTCCACCTGAAACAGAACCAACTACTAACCATGAAAGTGGGGAGAGGATGTGGCTTAATGGTCAGACTTCCTGACTTTTGGAACTGGGGAGCTAGGTTCGAGTCTCGACATTGTCTCAACATCCTGTTATTCTGGGCAAATTACTTAATCTCCCCGTGCCTACCATAAATTAATGTGTACTTAACTGGTGATCATGAAAAGACCAGTGTTGATGATTAAGTGCCAGTGCTGAGCACCGGAAACCACTGGCTCAAATTAAACACTGCTCTCAACTAAGATAATGCAAGTTTATTTGAGGCATTAAAACATGTATTTCCATAAATCCTCTAACATTGTTATTACAGGATATCTTAATCAATATTGCAAAATTTTTCCTATTTATACTTTTTTAAGGAGATCCTAATGTGTCATCTACTCCATTGACATTAGTGATCCATTATTTGAGATTTTCCCGCAACTAAAGTCAATGAAACAATCGGAGTAACTATGTGGATACCCCTAATTTTTTTCAAGTTAATGCTAATTTCAGCATAGCTAATGTATAAGGATAAAATAGGGCTTGGTGATGGAATAATATAACAATCGAAGGTGAAAATATCACATATTATGTCCACTAATTAATTAATTGTGTTTCAAATATTATATACAACAACTTATATCCAGTTATGCATACATATTAATTGTTTTACAAAAAGGGGGTGGTGATGAACAGAGTGTCTGAGTTAAACAGACCACTCTAACCCAGTCCAAAGATCAGGGCTTGATCCATCACCGTTATTTATCTCACTGCCCCATCCCAGCTCAGAACCTGGCTATATGCAAATCAGTCTGTCCCTGCCCCAGTGCATCATGGGAACAGGGCAGACTAAACTACCAAGCCAATTCTTCACCAGAAAGGAGACAAGCTACCGGGGACCGGTTTCTGGCATTTCAGCCTTCTTCGGCCCGGCTTGCTTGAATCCTGATGGAGCAGTGAGAATGGGACTCATGTCTGAGTATACCCTGCCACACCTATAGTGGCCAAAAACGATTTACAAAAAGGGGGTGGTGATGAACAGAGTGTCTGAGTTAAACAGACCACTCTTACCCAGTCCAAAGATCAGGGCTTGATCCATCACCGTTATTTATCTCACTGCCCCATCCCAGCTCAGAACTTGGCTATATGCAAATCAGTCTGTCCCTGGCCCAGTGCATCATGGGAACAGGGCAGACTAAACTACCAAGCCAATTCTTCACCAGAAAGGAGACAAGCTACCGGGGACCGGTTTCTGGCATTTCAGCCTTCTTCGGCCCGGCTTGCTTGAATCCTGATGGAGCAGTGAGAAAGGGACTCATGTCTGAGTATACCCTGCCACACCTATAGTGGGCAAAAACGATTTACAAAAAGGGGGTGGTGATGAACAGAGTGTCTGAGTTAAACAGACCACTCTTACCCAGTCCAAAGATCAGGGCTTGATCCATCACCGTTATTTATCTCACTGCCCCATCCCAGCTCAGAACCTGGCTATATGCAAATCAGTCTGTCCCTGGCCCAGTGCATCATGGGAACAGGGCAGACTAAACTACCAAGCCAATTCTTCACCAGAAAGGAGACAAGCTACCGGGGACCGGTTTCTGGCATTTCAGCCTTCTTCGGCCCGGCTTTCTTGAATCCTGATGGAGCAGTGAGAAAGGGACTCATGTCTGAGTATACCCTGCCACACCTATAGTGGCCAAAAACGATTTACAAAAAGGGGGTGGTGATGAACAGAGTGTCTGAGTTAAACAGACCACTCTTACCCAGTCCAAAGATCAGGGCTTGATCCATCACCGTTATTTATCTCACTGCCCCATCCCAGCTCAGAACCTGGCTATATGCAAATCAGTCTGTCCCTGGCCCAGTGCATCATGGGAACAGGGCAGACTAAACTACCAAGCCAATTCTTCACCAGAAAGGAGACAAGCTACCGGGGACCGGTTTCTGGCATTTCAGCCTTCTTCGGCCCGGCTTGCTTGAATCCTGATGGAGCAGTGAGAAAGGGACTCATGTCTAAGTATACCCTGCCACACCTATAGTGGCCAAAAACGATTTACAAAAAGGGGGTGGTGATGAACAGAGTGTCTGAGTTAAACAGACCACTCTTACCCAGTCCAAAGATCAGGGCTTGATCCATCACCGTTATTTATCTCACTGCCCCATCCCAGCTCAGAACCTGGCTATATGCAAATCAGTCTGTCCCTGGCCCAGTGCATCATGGGAACAGGGCAGACTAAACTACCAAGCCAATTCTTCACCAGAAAGGAGACAAGCTACCGGGGACCGGTTTCTGGCATTTCAGCCTTCTTCGGCCCAGCTTGCTTGAATCCTGATGGAGCAGTGAGAAAGGGACTCATGTCTGAGTATACCCTGCCACACCTATAGTGGCCAAAAACGATTTACAAAAAGGGGGTGGTGATGAACAGAGTGTCTGAGTTAAACAGACCACTCTTACCCAGTCCAAAGATCAGGGCTTGATCCATCACCGTTATTTATCTCACTGCCCCATCCCAGCTCAGAACCTGGCTATATGCAAATCAGTCTGTCCCTGGCCCAGTGCATCATGGGAACAGGGCAGACTAAACTACCAAGCCAATTCTTCACCAGAAAGGAGACAAGCTACCGGGGACCGGTTTCTGGCATTTCAGCCTTCTTCGGCCCGGCTTGCTTGAATCCTGATGGAGCAGTGAGAAAGGGACTCATGTCTGAGTATACCCTGCCACACCTATAGTGGCCAAAAACGATTTACAAAAAGGGGGTGGTGATGAACAGAGTGTCTGAGTTAAACATCCCACTCTTACCCAGTCCAAAGATCAGGGCTTGATCCATCACCGTTATTTATCTCACTGCCCCATCCCAGCTCAGAACCTGGCTATATGCAAATCAGTCTGTCCCTGGCCCAGTGCATCATGGGAACAGGGCAGACTAAACTACCAAGCCAATTCTTCACCAGAAAGGAGACAAGCTACCGGGGACCGGTTTCTGGCATTTCAGCCTTCTTCGGCCCGGCTTGCTTGAATCCTGATGGAGCAGTGAGAAAGGGACTCATGTCTGAGTATACCCTGCCACACCTATAGTGGCCAAAAACGATTTACAAAAAGGGGGTGGTGATGAACAGAGTGTCTGAGTTAAACAGACCACTCTTACCCAGTCCAAAGATCAGGGCTTGATCCATCACCGTTATTTATCTCACTGCCCCATCCCAGATCAGAACCTGGCTATATGCAAATCAGTCTGTCCCTGGCCCAGTGCATCATGGGAACAGGACAGACTAAACTACCAAGCCAATTCTTCACCAGAAAGGAGACAAGCTACCGGGGACCGGTTTCTGGCATTTCAGCCTTCTTCGGCCCGGCTTGCTTGAATCCTGATGGAGCAGTGAGAAAGGGACTCATGTCTGAGTATACCCTGCCACACCTATAGTGGCCAAAAACGATTTACAAAAAGGGGGTGGTGATGAACAGAGTGTCTGAGTTAAACAGACCACTCTTACCCAGTCCAAAGATCAGGGCTTGATCCATCACCGTTATTTATCTCACTGCCCCATCCCAGCTCAGAACCTGGCTATATGCAAATCAGTCTGTCCCTGGCCCAGTGTATCATGGGAACAGGGCAGACTAAACTACCAAGCCAATTCTTCACCAGAAAGGAGACAAGCTACCGGGGACCGGTTTCTGGCATTTCAGCCTTCTTCGGCCCGGCTTGCTTGAATCCTGATGGAGCAGTGAGAAAGGGACTCATGTCTGAGTATACCCTGCCACACCTATAGTGGCCAAAAACGATTTACAAAAAGGGGGTGGTGATGAACAGAGTGTCTGAGTTAAACAGACCACTCTTACCCAGTCCAAAGATCAGGGCTTGATCCATCACCGTTATTTATCTCACTGCCCCATCCCAGCTCAGAACCTGGCTATATGCAAATCAGTCTGTCCCTGGCCCAGTGCATCATGGGAACAGGGCAGACTAAACTACCAAGCCAATTCTTCACCAGAAAGGAGACAAGCTACCGGGGACCGGTTTCTGGCATTTCAGCCTTCTTCGGCCCGGCTTGCTTGAATCCTGATGGAGCAGTGAGAAAGGGACTCATGTCTGAGTATACCCTGCCACACCTATAGTGGCCAAAAACGATTTACAAAAAGGGGGTGGTGATGAACAGAGTGTCTGAGTTAAACAGACCACTCTTACCCAGTCCAAAGATCAGGGCTTGATCCATCACCGTTATTTATCTCACTGCCCCATCCCAGCTCAGAACCTGGCTATATGCAAATCAGTCTGTCCCTGGCCCAGTGCATCATGGGAACAGGGCAGACTAAACTACCAAGCCAATTCTTCACCAGAAAGGAGACAAGCTACCGGGGGCCGGTTTCTGGCATTTCAGCCTTCTTCGGCCCGGCTTGCTTGAATCCTGATGGAGCAGTGAGAAAGGGACTCATGTCTGAGTATACCCTGCCACACCTATAGTGGCCAAAAACGATTTACAAAAAGGGGGTGGTGATGAACAGAGTGTCTGAGTTAAACAGACCACTCTTACCCAGTCCAAAGATCAGGGCTTGATCCATCACCGTTATTTATCTCACTGCCCCATCCCAGCTCAGAACCTGGCTATATGCAAATCAGTCTGTCCCTGGCCCAGTGCATCATGGGAACAGGGCAGACTAAACTACAAAGCCAATTCTTCACCAGAAAGGAGACAAGCTACCGGGGACCGGTTTCTGGCATTTCAGCCTTCTTCGGCCCGGCTTGCTTGAATCCTGATGGAGCAGTGAGAAAGGGACTCATGTCTGAGTATACCCTGCCACACCTATAGTGGCCAAAAACAATTTACAAAAAGGGGGTGGTGATGAACAGAGTGTCTGAGTTAAACAGACCACTCTTACCCAGTCCAAAGATCAGGGCTTGATCCATCACCGTTATTTATCTCACTGCCCCATCCCAGCTCAGAACCTGGCTATATGCAAATCAGTCTGTCCCTGGCCCAGTGCATCATGGGAACAGGGCAGACTAAACTACCAAGCCAATTCTTCACCAGAAAGGAGACAAGCTACCGGGGACCGGTTTCTGGCATTTCAGCCTTCTTCGGCCCGGCTTGCTTGAATCCTGATGGAGCAGTGAGAAAGGGACTCATGTCTGAGTATACCCTGCCACACCTATAGTGGCCAAAAACGATTTACAAAAAGGGGGTGGTGATGAACAGAGTGTCTGAGTTAAACAGACCACTCTTACCCAGTCCAAAGATCAGGGCTTGATCCATCACCGTTATTTATCTCACTGCCCCATCCCAGCTCAGAACCTGGCTATATGCAAATCAGTCTGTCCCTGGCCCAGTGCATCATGGGAACAGGGCAGACGGCTGTAATGCCAGAAACCGGTCCCCGGGAGCTTGTTTCCTTCCCAGTGTAAGAATTGGTTTTTGTAGTTTGGTTTGCCCTGTTCCCATCATGCACTGGGACAGGAACAGACTAATTTGCATACAGCCAGGTTCTGAAACTGGGATGGTGCAGTGAGCTAAAAAACGGTGTTGGATCTAGCCCTGATCTCTTGACTGGGTGAGAGCTTTCTGCTTAATTCAGAGACTCTGTCCCTCACCACCCCTTGTTGTAAATATTTTTGTCCACCCTAAGCGTGGAAGGGTATTCTCAGATGTGAGACCCTTGCTCATTGCACCATCAGGATTCAAGCAAACCGGGCCGAAGACGGCTGTAATGCCAGAAACCGGTCCTCGGGAGCTTGTTTCCTTCCCAGTGTAAGAATTGGTTTTTGTAGTTTGGTTTGCCCTGTTCCCATCATGCACTGGGACAGGAACAGACTAATTTGCATACAGCCAGGTTCTGAAACTGGGATGGTGCAGTGAGCTAAAAAACGGTGTTGGATCTAGCCCTGATCTCTTGACTGGGTGAGAGCTTTCTGCTTAATTCAGAGACTCTGTCCCTCACCACCCCTTGTTGTAAATACATATTAATTGTGGCACAAACCTTTGATAAGCAGCAGGCCTATGTGATGGAGACAGTAATGGGAGCCACCAGAACCACAAAAATTACAATATTCCTCATCTTGAAAAATCCCATAGATGTAGATGAAATATTGGCTTGTGAGTTGTTGTCACCCAACAACAACTTGTTTCGCTCCTTTTGAATTCAGATAAAGGATACCTTGCAATACCTTTCTGTTAGAACTCAAGCTTGAGTTTTTCACTCAGACACTTTTCCGGCAGAAAGAAGGCAAATATCTGAGTTAGAGTGTGTTAAGAAATGGACAAAACCATGCAGGAGTGGATGTGTAAACATTGATTTGTACCTTTTATTTCCCCAAAACATATAATTGGATGTGGTCCCCCCTCCAACTTGGGATTATTAATGCCTTTGGAATCAGTAGTTCTGGGAGAATGCATGCAAGATGAGGAGCTGCAGAGGTGAGAAGTTGCAGAAAGGAAGTGTCTTTAGGGAGATGAGATAAGGAGTGAGTAAGATGCTCTAGACGGTATGCAGCTGCATCAATTAGGTATTCTGCTGCATCACAGGAGGGGAGAAGCAGCAGGGCCTGGAGAACTCTGTTTTATCTTTCAATCATGATATGCCACTATTGGTAAACTCTGTAGGAGATTTAGCCATGAGTAACTTTAGCAGGTGAAAACCAGGAGATGTGGCCCCTGCAATGCACTGCCGATGATCTCTCATATGACATCAATAATGACATGGAAAGTGACATCACTGATGACATCATTCATGTGATAATCTGATGCACCTCCTCACACCCTAATATAACCTTTGATACACCCACTCTAAAATACAGGCTGCAATTATCGAAAACATAGATACACCAATACCAGTCACGCACCTACTAAATCATCCATTCAGACATTTATACACCCACACATTCTTCAATACACCTTCGTATATATATATATATATATAAATATATTCTCTGAAAAAACCATAGGTTTCAGGCCTTATATAGTTAGGAATTAACATATAAAATACCACTGAAATTGTTCCTATATAGTTAGTTGAACTAACTATATATGGCGCATCCGCAATCCACTGCTGATGATGTCACATATGACATCATTCATGACATGGTCAGTGACATCACTGCATTACCTGCGTGCAAATACCATGTGAGTAGAAAAAACGACCTGCAGATTTTTACATCCCCAGGCAGGGGGAAGCAGACGTCGTCTCCTCTTTTCCCGGGGCTCCCTCAGCACACGGGAGCCCCGCACCAGGCGGCAGTTACCTGGTCTCCCCCTCGGCATGGCAGGGGGAAGCGGACGGCGTCTCCTCTATAACCGGGGCTCCCTCAGCACACTGGAGCCCCGCACCAGCCGGCAGCAATACCCGGTCTCCCCCTCGGCACGGGAGACCGGCAGGCTCATCGAAGGCTTCCCCCAGGCAGGGGGCAGCGAAAACCACGTCCTCCCTGCCCCGCACACAACTAGGTGGCGGCCATCTTGAGGCGGCTCGGGCCACGGCGGTGATCTGGGGGGCAAAACGAGGGGTGTGCACCCTCGATATTAAAATAAATAGATTGAAATAAAAGAGAGAAGCCCCCCAAGGCCCCTCCCAAATTTTTTTTCCAGAAAATCACGGGGTGCGCGCACGGTGCGCGCTTACAGATATATAATTATTACAGATATATAATTTATTTCTCTTTTCTCAGGAATTACTGGAGGGATTTACACTATTTAACCAAAAGCGTGATCTGCGTACCAGACACTACCATTTTGACAAGTTTAGTGTAATTCCCTTCAGTGGTTCAAGCTGTAGCCGTGTCTAAAGGTCCTATGGAAATGAACATGTGGAAAGCACCTTTTGGGACCCCCCTTTTTTCTCAGCCCCCACTTGACTAATCCCCCCAAACTTTCAGGGACGGAGAGGAGCGGAGCGAGCCATCTTCTTAGATAAATGTGCGAAGATTCATCAACCAGCGCCAAAGTTATTCCCAATAGAATGTTGCGGATTTCCTATGGAAACTAGGTCCTAACTATATATACCTACTGGCTATCGCCAGTAGGTACCTACTGGCGACCTACTTGCGGTCGCCAGTAGGTAGTTATAGTTAGGATTGGCTACCATAGGAAATTCCGAACATTCTATTGGGAATAACTTTGGCGCCGATTTAGGGATCTGCCTGTAATTTTCCTTAAAATGGTCTCGCTGCGTTCCGCTCCTTCCCTGAAAGTTTCGGGGGGATTCGTGAAGTGGGGGCTGAGAAAAAAGGGGGGTCCCAAAACGTGTTTTCTCCTTGTTAATTCCCATAGGACGGTCTGACAAGTCTACAGCCCGAACCGCTGAACGGAATTACGTCAAACTTGGCAAAATTGTAGGGACTGGTACGCAGATGTGCCTTTGCTATGTTTGGTGAAAATTGTTCCAGTGGTTTTTATGAAAATTAAGTTCAAAAATACATATATATCTATAGGCGCGCTGCCGGCGCTCCCTGGTGCGCGTACCGGGGAGCGCACCCGGCGCTCTACGGGAGTGCGCGAGCGAAAGCTGATTGGCTGTCGGGTGTCTGTCAACATTCTAAACAGTCCAGAGAGTCCGCCATCTTGTGTCTCGGTAGAATCGAGACACAAGAGGTGAAAAAAGAATGGGGGATATAATTAAATGGGGGCAGAGTAGACACCCCCTAGGTTTTTTGAGGGGGCCTAGAAAGACCATGAAGGGCTAAAAAACTTTTTTTTTTTTAAAGTTTTTGCGGGGTGAGCGCTGGCGGCGCTCCCCGGTACGCTCTCCGGTACGCGGACCCTGAGTGCACCATGGGCAAAAAGAGTGTAAAAAAAATAGAGAAAAATAAAATGTTGAGGGTTTAGAGGAAAGTGATGCATTGCTGGAGTGTGACAAAAAAATGATGCAACTCCAGCAATGCATCCTTTCAAATGGGTGTTTAAACAAAATGGGGTGACCCCGTGTCCCTCAGAACCTGGGTATATGTAATTCACAAACAAATGGTTCTGTCGGGTATAGATAATTTCTTTGGAGTGGGCTGAAGACAGCTCCAACGCACACAAACAAGCAAAAACTCTCTGATAGTCAAAGTTTTTATATTATTAAAAACAAAATTAGAAAATAGAAATACAGTGGGAATTACTTCATTCCACTACATTACAAACAATTACTTAAAATTACGTGAATAGTGACTATGGTGATTCAAGTGACAAG
Source organism: Lissotriton vulgaris (assembly GCF_964263255.1). NCBI lineage: Eukaryota > Metazoa > Chordata > Amphibia > Caudata > Salamandridae > Lissotriton > Lissotriton vulgaris. Next base: position 1,308,687,356 of record NC_141691.1, on the reverse strand, counting down.
TGCAACATTTGATTAGTGAGACTTATTGACAAAACCTTATTCTTTACAATAAAATTATCAAACAAAGGACCGGGGGAAGTTTTAAACGATGTGGTTTCTGTCGTTTAAGGGGCCAGTTTTATATTAGTAAAATGGGGTGGTTTCAGTGTTTAGTTCAGATGCCACCAGGTTCCAATATTTCTTTATTGTCTTTTTTACCACGTTGCTCTTAGAGTGGAAGGTTGTGACACAACCCAAGCCAACAGATTCTGAATTTTTGTCTTTTGGGTTCAGAAGTTCTTCTCGTGGGCAGTACCAGGCTCTTTTCTTTGCTCGTTTTAGGAGTGGGACTCTCGTCAATCATAGTTTGACGGTTTGTACAAGCATCTCTCTGATACCTATTCCTTTCCTTCCAGCCCCCCCCCCTGTCTTGATAAAGACCCGCCGCGACCACCAACTGGGGCGCATCCAGGGTCGAAACGTCGACGCTATAACATTTGGCCAAGTGAACTCCAGGAATATGGACATTAACCACTGATTTTCCTTGGAACTTTTACTAATATAAAACTGGCCCCTTAAACGACAGAAACCACATCGTTTAAAACTTCCCCCGGTCCTTTGTTTGATAATTTTATTGTAAAGAATAAGGTTTTGTAAATAAGTGTCACTAATCAAATGTTGCACTTGTCACTTGAATCACCATAGTCACTATTCACGTAATTTTAAGTAATTGTTTGTAATGTAGTGGAATGAAGTAATTCCCACTGTATTTCTTTTTTCTAATTTTGTTTTTAATAATATAAAAACTTTGACTATCAGAGAGTTTTTGCTTGTTTGTGTCCTTTCAAATGGGGCCGGGCCTTTGTGAAAGGGCCTGCATCAGTCTTACGCCTGCTGTGAAACAGGCGCAAGATTTTGGACGCAACAGCGTCATAAAAGTGACGCAGTGATATCTCTTAGATTTCACTGTGTTACCTCTACAACCCTTTCTTGTGTCAATACACCCCTTTTGTATACATTACACCTGACGTAGGTATAATGTGGCGCAGGGGTTTACAAAGTGACGCATCTACCTAGATGCGTCACTTTGTAAATATGACTCAATAAGGTGCATTTTTAACAGCACTGGTGCGTCACAAAAAGTGACGTACCGGTGGCGTAAAAGTGACGCATGGCCTCATAAATGAGGCCTTCAGTCTTCTACTCATGCGTCATATTAAATATAGGACGCATTATGTCGCAAGTACTTACAGATACGTCAGTATTTCAGACGTATCTATAAGCGCAAAAGTGATGCATTGCTGGAGTCTGTCACAAAAATGATGCAACTCCAGCAATGCATCCTTTCACATGGGGCCAGGCCCATGTGAAAGGGCCTGCATCAGTCTTACGCCTGCTGTGAAACAGGCGCAAGATTTGGACGCAACAGCGTCATAAAAGTGACGCAGTGATATCTCATAGATGAGGCCTTCAGTCTTCTACTCATGCGTCATATTAAATATATGACGCATTATGTCGCAAGTACTTACAGATACGTCAGTATTTCAGACGTATCTGTAAGCGCAAAAATGATGCATTGCTGGAGTGTGTCACAAAAATGATGCAACTCCAGCAATGCATCCTTTCAGATGGGGCCAGGCCCATGTGAAAGGGCCTGCATCAGTCTTATGCCTGCTGTGAAACAGGCGCAAGATTTGGATGCAACAGCGTCATAAAAGTGACGCAGTGATAGCTCATAGATTTCACTGCGTCACCTCTACAACCCTTTCTTGCGTCAATACGTCCCTTTTGCATACATTACACCGTACGTAGGTATAATGTGGCGCAGGGGTTTACAAAGTGACGCATCTACCTAGATGCGTCACTTTGTAAATATAATTCAATGAGGTGAATTTTTTACAGCGGTCGTACATGGGCGTGGCCATCTTGTTCGTGTTGCGTATTTCCATTTGCGGTCACTATTTGCATGCTCGCGTTGTGCGCGGGGTGCGATTACGTGTTTGTGTGCGTTTTTGCGTGCTCGCAGGGGAAATATCGCGCAAACTTACCCACGCGGTCCTCAATGGCCGTTGCCATCTTGTTTTTCATTCATTGCTATGGTTCTGGGCATGCTTTTTCAATCCTCCCTTAATCTTTGCAATCCTTTGTTTCTTTGAACTTTTTTTGATATTTTTTACTCATTAGCTATCCCTCTCTTTTTCTACATCTATATTTTGTGTTTTTTCTACTTTTGGTTACTTTTAAAGTACTTTTTTAACTCTTTTCTTTTCTTTACTTTTTCCCTATTCATTCCTATTTTTTTTTTCAGCTGTCCAAGACCATGGCAAAGGGAGCCGGGAAGAGCAAGGGGAAGGGTCCCGCACCCCGTACCCGGCTCCCATGCGGGCGCTTAAGGGGGGAAGCAGTAATAGCCCAGGAGATTTTCAGCGTGGTGGAGGTTGCCGCACTGATGTTCTTCGTTTAGAGCCACCTCCCCAAAACCGTTGCGGCAGGCGGCAGGCTCAGTGCCGAGTACAGGCTCAGGGAGCATCAAAGGCTATGGGGGAAGGTGTGCCGGGCCATGTATCGTGAGTCTGGGGTCCGGCGCACCTACAGCCAGGCGACGCACCAGTGGTCCGACATCCTAGACCGGGAACACGACCTGCTCGACCTGCTAGGCGTCGAGATCCCTGGGCTTAGTGAGTAGTAGTAGCTATTTAATCACTACTCTGTTTTCTCATTCTCTATGTTATCATATTGCAAATGTTTGTTTTTTCCGAAGAACAAGAATGCTGCTGATTACATTGCAGGTAGATTATGTTTCAAAAGCTTCTGTGATTGCAAGTGCTGGCCTGCTCACTGGCGGTGCTACTATGCTTACTTGTTTTCAATTTTGTGTTCATTTGGGCTGGGTGATGATTATGTATCAGTGTACTTTACAGAACTGTGCAATGCTAGACATTAGAGACTTAAGTCCAGTCCTTCCTTTGTACTCCTGCCACTAAGAAGAGATAGTAGTGGTGATTATGACAGACTGTATCTGTCACTTCGCGTGCTGCGGAGTGCTGCCTGTCAGTCCTAGTAGAACCTTTTTGTAGTTGGTTTAGTGAGTAACATAACTTTCCAAGTAGACGGTCCGCGAATCCAGCAATATCCTAGTAGACCACATCAGATAGGTCAATAAATTTAGTGTAATTGTTGTCTATTTCTCTAAAATAACTTGTTATTGTTTTTTTGAAATGTTTGATGTGGTTGACAACAATCATCCATGTTTGTGTCCTTCTTTCATGTTGTACATCAGCTTCCCCCAGGGGCAAGGGGACACAGGAGGAGGTAGCGGTGCCGGCGGAGCAGGGACAACAGCGGGAAGGCCAGGATCGTTCCGGTGAGGGCTCCTCTGCTGGCCCCAGTAAGTTTTCCTGGTAATATTAATAATTATACTTCCCTATCTTTTACAGTAGGGGTCCCCAAACCGGTCTTGGAGGGCCGGATCCATGCCAGATTTTTAAAATTACTACATGTATCTCAATGGGGATAGCCAAAAAATCAGGCATGGATCCGGCCCTCCAGGACCGGTTTGGAGACCCCTGTTTTACAGCACCTGTAATCTTTCCAAACGTTCATCATTCTATTGTTTCTAAATTCTTATCCTGCCTCTAGTATGACTCCCTGTGGTACTACTAGATTATTATTAGTCTGTATGTATAGCTAACTAAGCTTGCACAGTTGGCAAAAGCTGTTAAACAAAACTCCTATTCTATTCAGCAATAGCTCTATGCACAGAATGCAGTCATCTGGGTTGTCCCTAACATCTATTAAAGTCTTCTAAATGTTTATGCTTTGACAATTCCCAACAATAACATGTCAATGCCACCAAGAATAAGATACTAGTTTACTTTTTGATTGGATAGGAGGACAATCCATACTACTACTGTTGCAGGGACTATTCTGCACAAACAGAACTATGGACAAGAAATAGGGCATTGGTTATAAATTATAATAGGCGCAGTTAGACTTTCCACATACCTCAGTCATAACAGAAGTTGAACCCCCAATCTCTTTACTGACTAGCTAGTGTGTTAGAGTTCTTATTTAGCTCCCAAAAGCAGCGATGATTGATCCTTAATGATTATACAACCCAGGACTTAAGACTACGGAGTCAGAGTCCCGACCTCTCTGAGTCACAGACTCATGCTTGCACATTGCAAACCCTTTCGCTCTCTCACTTATAACCAAAAACCACGGAGTCTATGTAGATTTTGAAGCATTATTAAAAGTAAAAACATTTATTAAAATCAACTTTATCATATATGATAAACGGTGAAGGATTCAAAACTGAAAAGTGGCTGATTTCACACATTAATTGTGGGAGAGCCCTCACCTGGTTGGAAGTTGGAACTTCAAGTCTTCTTTGTGGGGATGAATCGGTGCTGACTCCGTCCAAATGATGATTATCTGATCTTGCTCTTGTTCTTATAAGGGAAGCTTCTATCTGTTATGAGAAAAAAGGTGCATGTTAAAAAGCAAGCATTCATCAGTTGTGCCAAAAAGTGTAGCAAGACATGTTACGGCTAAGCATAAATAAAAAAAAACCTTCCCTGAAGAAAGGGAAATTTGTAGTTTAGAGACTAGAGAGTCACAAATTATTAAATTTGTTTATGTAGTACTAGTAAAAAAATTTCATTCCTAGACAAAATAGGGAGTGGTGTATATGGCATCTAAGAATATGAAATGTATTTTCTATACGGAACATTGGCACAGCCATCGACCATTGCCGAGGCCAGCGCGGGGGTTGGCACTCCTGGGGCGGAGGCGGTGCAACAGCCATTGGGAACTGCTGTGGGGGATGCTATGGTAGTGGCGGGCAGTGGTAAGCTATTATATTCCTTACTTATTGAGATTGCAGACTGCAGAGTGTGCTCCCTGCACGGGTGTATATGTTGTACAGTACAAGTACACTTTACTGTTAAGAAGACTTACCAATTTAGAAGTAAGTTTTTGTCAACCAGGTAGAAGACATTCACCCTTGACTTTACATGAGCAATAGCATTAGCGGCTGGAGTTGACGAGTAACCAATTGCCTATTCTAAATTTGACTTCAAATCCGCTGTCAAAGTTTTATCGAGAAGCCAAGTCAGATCAGATATGAACTTGATGGATGGGATGAACGAAAAGAGAAAGAAGGGTGTAAGGAAGGACGAGCGAGTTAAAAGTAATGACTGGCAAAGAATGATACGTGTTTTTGAATGCTGCCCGAGGTGGCTGGGAATATGATGCATGGCCGGTTGAAGGCTGAAGGAAGGATGGGTGGAAGGAGAAAGGGAAGAGGACTGCCTGGGTGGGTGAAACAGAAACTGTATGTGTGCGCAATATATCCTGAGGTTCAAATTCAAATGCAAGTCAAGCACGGATGCATGGCTGGCGGTTTCCAAAATAAAAGAAAAAGGTCATTTTTCAGTGAGAAAAACTAAGGTTTGTCCAGTTGAGACATTAAGAAGAATAATTGACATTTACTTTGAATGGATGGATGCCTGGATCATGGTGCTATCTTACTCATAGATAGCATAGGTGTATGTAGACAGAGTAAACGGTCACTGGATGAAGTAAGTGTTACTTTGAAGAGCATGTAAAACCGCACCCGCACGTCCGTTCCAGTGTAGCAAAGGCGAGGAAAAGAATTTGTAATTTTTCAGAATACTACCATGACTAGTAACATTAGTTTGCAAGCACAGCATATATCCTGCCATCACAGGGGGCCGCTCACTACCTCTGTTAAAAATGTTATTACAACTCTGTCATTCATGTGTGGCCTATCAGTGTTCACTCAATAAAAAAAAGCATCCCATATGTATGCAAATATCCTGTGAAGGGATAGATAATCATATTATTTATCTTCTTCATTTTCCTTTTCTAGTAGTCATTGGCACTGCAGGGTGAAAGTTAAATTAATTAAGCAGTAGCTCTTGTAACAGAGTATGGACAGTGCCACCCGTAATAGAAAAGTAAGAGCTTCACCACCTGCATGTCCTAGAGTGGTACAGTAACAAAAGTCTGTGTCATCATGGCTTGCGTCTGTTTTTCTCGGGTGCAAGTTGACTGTGCTGGCATTATGCCGGCTTCCAGAAGTTTACGTACCAATTTTCCTAAACAAGAGAGAAGAAGATGAAGAAGAAGAAGAAGAAGAAGAAGAAGAAGACTAGTGTACTGTCTGGGTCTAATGTAGTGAGTCCATTTAGTGCCAGTCAAATTGATTCCTGAAACTCCCACTAATGTTAGAGCAGAGGCCAATGAAGTGGGAGGTTAGATAGATACAGGCCACACATGTTATGTACTGTGCTTGCAAGTTGCTAGTGCTACTGTGACACAACTTTCTGCTCAATTTTGTGTTAATCTTAAAGAGCATTGGTTACAGTATGTTTTTCTTTCTTCATATAGATGTTCCTTCCAAACCAACACGGAAGGAGCTGGCTAGACGGGCCCTGCAAAGGAAGCTGGAGGCGATTGTCACCAAATATCGGAAGCTGGAGGCCCAGGAGGAGGAGGAGGACATGGAGTCTCTGTCCACAACATCCACCACGACAGCTGCATCCTCCTCCACGCACCCTGGGTCAGCCAGTCAGCGCTAGCCTCCAGCGGTACAGAGCCGTGGTACCGCCGCCACCACCAAGCAGCCAAAAAATCAGCTGTCCCCCACAGCAGGTGCAAGGCTCGTCTGCTCCGCTTGGCCCTCAGGGTGTCCCACCTTGAGCAGGAGGTGGAAAGACTCAAAACCCTGCTCAAGGACTGCCGCAGGGTGGAGCGTCGGGACCACCTGGCCAAAGGACACCGCCGGCAGCAGTAGAGGAGGAGAGACTGTCCCTTACCCCTTTTTTAAAGACTTTTGGGGTTGTGGGAATTGGGCGTTGGGGTTTTGGAACTTTTCCTCAGGACATTTCATGGACATTGGTTGGGTTTAGGGAGGGGGTGGGTCGGGTCTTTTTTAGTTAAATTTATTTTTGTTAGGGTCTAAATAATTATTTACTTTCAACTTAAACATAGCATACGTGTTTTTACTGTTTTGCGGGGGAGGTTAACTGTACGTTTGTTTTCCTGAACCTTAACTGGCTGCTTGATTCAAATTGTCTAAGTAATCGCCCAAATGTTTACAAAAGTAAGTGCCACTCACAGAGTTAGTGAATTCAATTGTCCTACTACTTTACTAGTACTACCGTCAGTCTCTCCTCTCTCCTCCTACTCCATTATTCTTCCTCCCCCAAATGCTTATTTTACCTGTGATTCGTGTTTGAGAATAGGCCTAGGCACAGGGCTGGCTGCATGGCAAATGGCGATTAAGGTAGGCAATCCTGGGCGGATGAAATGGCATTGTTGTGGTGGTAGTAGTGGTGGTACACAGTGGCAGTAGCAGCATATGAAAAAAAAGAAAATGAAATCTTAGTGGCCTGAGCGAAGCATTAGAACAGTACGATAGATAGCACAGTACACAAAAACAGTGCAATAATTTAGCCTCACAAATGCTAAAGTATTCAAACTACTAGTTGCGCGGAGTTTGGCTTTGGCTACTACAAGAAATAGTACTGAAGGTGAAAGACACAGCAGCGTAATCATTCGCCACATGTAGGAGGAGGATGTTCTTGATGATCAATCCAGTTGATGGCGCACATGAAAATCACCATATTTTATTTGCAAATAGTCATGGGTGTGTGTCAAGTTGAATAAGAATAAATCCTTGGAATCCTTCACCAGCCTTGAAATTGATTTTCTGTTGCTTTGAACTTATCCTCCCAAGCAAGTGTGTGGAATTATTTTTGTCATTTAGTCACACCTCAATGAAAACCACACAGCCTGGGGAAGAGGGTTAGGGTTTGATAATTGGATGGGAATGGGGTTTTTGGGGAAACTTTTGTGGAGAGAGGGAAAAAAACACAGCATGGACAAACAACAAATGAAGATAAACAATCTTTGGATACGAAGATATCCATAAATCTTTTAAGGGACATAAAGGAAGTGCATGCACTACTGCAGGCATGACGTTGATTGCTAAATGGATGGTTAGGTTACTTAAACTAAGTAGTACTTTCTACAACTTACTAACTATGAAGAAACAATGTGACAGAACAGGGCTGCAGTAATTACGCCATTTCACTTGTCTATCTGCCCTTAGAGGGAATAAACAACACTTTGTACATGAACTTATTTTTAAAAATAGCAAACAAAAACGTATACAATGGCTGGAGGGATGAATTTGAAGCAGAGAGCAAACAAATGCACAGAGTCACGCTCATAGAAGTTCACAACAATAACATTATTTAAAAGAGAAGGAGAAGTGTAGAGGATTCTGTAACTGTATGTTGTAGTTGTCCTGTTGAATTTGGTAAGTTGCGTGCATCCAGCCATTCCTCTTATTCGCGCTACTCCTCCATTCCATCTGACGCTCCGTCGATCAATCTTGGTGACCAGACACACTGTCCACTGCCTGCCTGGCGGAAGCGGAATTGCGGATCGCTAATGGTAAGCCTAAGTTAATCATTTTTCCAATCGCACAGGGTAAAAGCCGGCCTGTAGTTGATGATAGAAAAACAGGAAGTGATATTAACACCACAGCGAAAAATATGTAAGGTACGCTGTGTAGTGTAAAGATAACACTTTCAGTTTCAAAGGCGACAGTATCACATACAAGCATCATTTTGAAAGTGCGTACTCTGAGTCTCCTTTTCAAGGATAGTAATTAGTAAGTATGGGCGAATTGTGCGGATCTGCGGTCCGGGAATTTTTTTGCGATTTGCATAAATATTACTGGAGTACATTCTACTGGCTAATCCAGTAAGTGCTACCTCGTTGGGTAAATGTATAGTGCTTTTCCAACACTACAGCTGCGTAAAGTGCCATAAGAGTTGTCTCCAGTGACATCTGCTATAACGCATTACCGGCAATGTTAGCCTATGGGCTGAAATGCACCTTAGAAACAGGGCCAAATCACCTTTCCACTCAACCTATGACCAAACTGTTGTTTGGAATCAAAATTAGACCTTCCCAGCAGTGCTCCCAGACCCCTTAACCCACTCTAGAACACCCCACAGTACCCTCCCAAAAACATGCAATACTGCTACCTGGCATGAACCCTAACTTAAAATGGTGCCAAAACGCACCCTGAAACTATGCCCAAAACCCCCCTTTTCCACCATGGATTTTCTTCAAACCATTTGCTATCAAAATTATACCTTCCCAGCAGTGCTCCCAGACCCATAAACCCACTCCCAAAAATCTAGAAAACCCCACAGTACCATCAACAAAAACATGCAATACTGCTACCTGGCATGAGCCCTACCTTAAAATCGTGCCAAAACGCTCTCTGTAATTAGGCCCAAACCCACTTTTTCCACCATGGATTTTCTTCAAACCACTTGCAATCAAAATTAGCCCTTCCCAGCAGTGCTCCCAGACCCCTCAACCCACCCCCAAAAATCTAGAACACCCCACAGTACCCTTCCAAAAACATGCAATGCTTCTACCTGGCATGAGCCCTAACTTAAAATCGTGCCAAAACGCACCATGAAACTAGGCCCAAACCTCCCTCTTCCACCATGGATTTTCTTCAAACCACTTGCAATCAAAATTAGACTTTCCCAGCAGTGCTCCCAGACCCCTCAACCCACTCCCAAAAATCTAGAACACCCCGCAGTACCCTCCCAAAAACATGCAATACTGCTACCTGGCATGAGCCCTAACTTAAAATTGTGCCAAAACGATCTCTGCAACTAGGCCCAAATCCCCCTTGTCCACCATGGATTTTCTTCACACTACTTGCAATCAAAATTAGACCTTCCCAGCAGCGCTCCCAGACCCCTAAACCCACCCCCAAAAATCTAGAACCCCCCTAAACAGCCCCCAAAAACATGCAATACTGCTAAAATAAACACTTTTTCACCATGGATTTTCTTCAAACCACTTGCAATCAAAATTAGACCTTCCCAGCAGTGCTCCCATACCCCTCAACCCACCCCCAAAAATCTAGAACACCCCCAAACAGCCCCCCCAAAACATGCAATACTGCCAGGCCTAAGTGTAAATAGTGCCAAAACGCTCTCTGCAACTAGGCCCAAACCCCCCTTTTCCACCATGGATTTTCTTCAAACCACTTGCAATCAAAATTAGACCTTCCCAGCAGTGCTCCCAGACCCCTCAACCCACCCCCACAGATCGAGAACACCCCACAGTACCCTCACAAAAACATGCAATACTTCTACCTGGCATGAGCCCTAACTTAAAATCGTGTCAAAACGCACCCTGAAACTAGGCCCAAAACCCCCCTTTTCCACCATGGATGTTCTTGAAACCACTTGCAATCAAAATTAGACCTTCCCAGCAGTGCTCCCAGATGCCTCAACCCACTCCCAAAAATCTAGAACACCCCACAGTACCCGCCCAAAAACATGCAATACTGCTACCTGGCATGAGCCCTAACTTAAAATCGTGCCAAAACGCTCTCTGCAACAATCCCAAACCCCCTTTTTCCACCATGGATTTTCTTCAAACTACTTGCAATCAAAATTAGACCTTCCCAGCAGCGCTCCCAGACCCCTAAACCCACCCCCAAAAATCTAGAACCCCCCAAACAGCCCCCCAAAAACATGCAATACTGATAAAAAACAACAACTTTTCCTCCATGGATTTTCTTCAAACCACTTGAAATCAAAATTAGACCTTCCCAGCAGTGTTCCCAGACCCCTCAACCCACCCCCTAAAATCTAGAACATCCGCAAACAGCACCACAAAACATGCAATACTGCTAGGCCTAAGTTTAAATCGTGCCAAAACGCTCTCTGCAACTAGGCCAAAACCACCCTTTTCCACCATGATTTTGCTTCAAACTACTTGCAATCAAACTTAGACCTTCCCAGCAGCGCTCCCAGACCCCTAAACCCACCCCCAAAAATCTAGAACCCCCCCAAGCAGCCTCCCAAAAACATGCAATACTGCTAGGCCTAAGTTTAAATCGTGCCAAAACGCTCTCTGCAACTAAGCCCAAACCCCCCATTTCTACCATGGATTTTCTTCAAACCACTTACTGCTATCCCCAAAATATGTCAAATCGCGCCTTGACAAAAAATTGCTGTTTTCAGCACTTCCACTACTTCGATCCTCTTGAACGTACCAGGACACTTGTTCCAGTGATTCCCAAGAATCTCAGCAAGGCAGAACAAAATCGATCCACTGGTAGGTGTACGACTAGTTTTCACCCAAACACAGGTGCCCACAAAACACCAAAAATAGCCAAAATTCAGCCAATTCCGGACCAAGAAATGCCAAACCCCCTAAAACCATGCCAACATCATTATTAACAAGCCTGCATAGGGCCCTGAGCCCTAGACTCTGGGAACCCTACCAAAATAAACCCAAAAACCCTAGTAAACCGCACTAAACCCTAAACCCTAGATATGCTTTGTGTGTGTCAAAGAGCCTAGGTATGCTACATTAAGTTGCTTCACTCAGTGGTGCCTGCCTTGACCGTCTGCATGGCCCTGCCCCAAGCATTGGGCAAAAATCTGTTACGCTCAAGAATTTAAGAATTTTTGGTAATTTCGTGAGAATCGCGGATTGCAAATTTGCCGCCGAAATCCAGCAAATTTGACGAGCTGAACGGATTTTTGGCCCATGCTTGTGGCAGGGCCATGTAGACGGTCAAGGCAGGCACCATTGAGTAAAGCAACCTGATGTAGCATGCCTAGGCTCTTTGCCACAGACAGATAAAGCATATCTAATTGTATGCAGCAAGCCACATAGCCCCAATTTTATAAGAACTGCTGTCTGGACTCTGCCTTGCATAACAACACTACACTGCCTCTACCACTCCATACCACGACTAGACAGACATGTAGTTCTGCTGTAATAGTTGTTGTAGACTGGTAAACCTGTTTGCCACTCATGAATTGGTCAACGTTCTTCCGTAAACCGACGCTGATGATCCATCTATCCCAGTGAGTGACTGTGAAGAAAAAAGATATATTATTTAATCAATCATCATGGCATGTTGGCAAACAGTAAGTCCAAGGACATATTAACTGTCAGCAAGCATGTAGTCAGTAATTCTAGTCCCACTTGAGGGGACTCGTCTACAAAGACAAAGTTTCTTTATTCTGCGTAATCCAGGCATCTGCCTTCAGGGAAATGGATAGGGGGAGTCTGGAGGAGGAGGATAGAGGAGCATGATTGAGTTGTGAACTTGTGAACCTCAGGAATGCAGACTGCGGCACCTTCAAATCAATAAGGAAATAAGATGAAGACAGTGCTGCTGATTGTGATTAGGTGATTAGAGTTTTGTTGTGGTAAAAGTTGCAAAACAAAGAAAGACACACAGGAATAAAAGTGAATAAGGATGAAAAAAAGGAAGTAATTTTCAGGCCTCAGTGTCAGGGAAGTAGAACTCGTCCTCAAACTCAATGAATTGAGACGGGAGTAGGTCAGCTAACAGAGAAGAACTTCCGTCACCTAAGTCGGTGTCCTCTTCTTCCTGCGTGCATTCACGTATTTTTTAATCTGGTGGTATGAAGTGCTGATTCATCTTGATCAGTGTTAACCTCTCCACATTTTTGGGCGAGAGGCGGGTCCTTTTTGATGTTTTCACCAGCAGCACTGAAAACACGTTCAGAAGACACACTTGCGAGTGGGCAAGAAAAATAATTTAGAGCCAGGTTGGTGATCAGTCGCCATAAAGGCCTTTTCGCATGCCAATACAGCAATGGGTTCTGATTAACAAAGACCTCTGTTGGGTCATCCAGATAGGCCTGCACCATCGACTCAAGGCTCTCCAGGGTTGCTCCACTTTGCGTACCATCTGTGGCCTTTGTATCACTGGAATGAGCAAACCCTTGATGAATTAGCCAATCCGCTTCCGACAATATTATGGCTGGGCCTGGTGCAGGTGAGCATGATGATACGGTTGCTGGTGTCATTAACGGCTGTGAGGGAAAGTGACTCCCTTCAGCCACAGATTCAGAAGTGGAACTTGACGACGGATGGCCTGCTGATGCAGTAGTACTTCTGCCGGCTCCTTCAATTTTCTGCCGCTCTTTTTCGAACCGAGTGGCTGACAGAGCTAGCCAATGTTTGTACTTTGAAACATCTGCTTCATTAAAAGGAATGAATGCTTTGCTGGCCACTGCCTTTTTGTACCATGGATCCAGAATAGTGGCACACATGTAATGTTTTTCTGTATGTATTTTTTTAAGCCTTTCATTGTCAACTAGGCGGCTTAATAACCTCTAAGCCAACTGATATGTGTCTTGCTTTTCAGCATCATCTCGGAACGTTGAAGACACCGCCTTCAGTTGGTGCTTTGCCCAAAGAACAGACCTCCCTGCAGACTTCACGCGTGAAGACCTCAAAAGGACGAAGCATGTCTGTCAGGCTTGCAACTAGCTTCCATTCCTCCAACTCTAGCCTCATGTCTTTCGTAGTAGAACCCAGTTCATAGACATACTCATTGATTACCCCCACTGCTAAGACAGATGCTCAAGCATATAAAAGTTGTAGTTCCAACGTGTTGCCACTTCCTGGATGAGTCCTTTGACTGGCAGTCTACATTCATGTTGAATGCTCCTCAGCTTCTTCTGGGCCTTAAAAGAATGGCTGAAATATGTGCAGATTCTTCAGCAGGTGGTCAGTAACTTGCTGACTGTGGTTTCTTTTTTCAAGCAATCTTGCACAACAATGTTAATACTGTGCGCCAAACACGGCAATCTGAAATTGCCACCTTGCTACATGGCCTTAACTATATTACTGCCATTATCCATGGAAACGTATCCTATCATGCGATTTCTTGGATGCAGCCATTCATAGACATTCCTATCAAACTCCTCCAAAAGGTTAGGTGCAGTATGAGATTTCTCCATGCAAACATGGCTACTGTTGAATGTTTACGAGTAGCTTGAAAAACTGTGTCTGTGTCAACACCTACTTTTAACTTATCTTTAACCCCTGCAAAAGAGACCCAGTGTGCAGTGATGCACATGTAATCAAGGGCTTGGCAACTGGTCCACATGTCTGTTGTCAGGTGGATAGTGTGAACAGCACTCTTCTGAATAGCTGCGTCAATAACCTCCAGCACATCTTGATGTAGTGCTGGAACAGCAACTCTGGCAAAATAGGACCGGCTAGGAACCTTCCATTCAGGGCAGACTGTTGCCACAAATTCTAGAAAACCCACCCCTTCCACGAAAGAAAAAGGGAGAAGGTCCAGTGCTAGCATTTTAGCCAGCTTTGCGTTATACAGACGTGCCGTTGGGTGGTTGCGTTCAAATGGCGCCTTCGACCTAAACATGCTTCTAATGGTGGTCTGGACCATTTTATGTGATGATGATGATGCAGACTTCTTCAAACCAGTTAGGCTCATTGATGTACTGTTTCGCATTGGTGTCTCTCTCAGACTCTTAGTGTGCCTCATACATGTTGCAGGGGTAGAGGGTGTGGGCGCTACCACTGCAGTGCTGCTGTCAGGAGAAGTGGGTGTACCAGAAGAAATGTCGGTCGGTTCTTGACTTCCCCCCTGCACAATCAGCCACTCGTCATCATCAGATGCAATGTGAATGGATACATTTGGATCAGTTTTACTTTTGGCTTCCCGTTCCTGGATCTTCCTTAGGTGCGCCTCCCACTGGATAGTGTGGTGTATTTGGAGATGACCTCACTGGCCTCCAGTACCATAGTTGGTACCAAGCCTACCCCGACTAACTACTATTTTACAAATCGAACAAACAACCATGTTTTCTGCCTTTTTGCTAACACTAAAGAAGTCCCAAACTGGGGACTGGAAATGTCTGCTGGTGGTGGAGGTGCTACTTTCAGTTTCAATGCCAGATGAAGTGGAGGATGGCCGTGGCTGAATTCAACTCTGTTGTGCACTTACAGCACCACTACTTGAGGTAATGGAGGTCGAGCTGGATGGAGGTCCCTGCCGGCCCTTCTGACGAGAAAATATGGAAGCTGTAGGTCGTGTTGGTGTTGGTACCAGTGCAGTGCCACGCTGCCCACATCCCGCTCAGCAGCCTTTCGGGATAGGGTCAAAATGTCTGTCTGCTGCATGCCCACTGGGGCTGGAGTGACAATTGTGATGACTGGGTCGTCGTTAGAATGTTCATCAGCAGCAGAATGCACCACTTCTTGTTTGTCGTCCTCACCCATAACTGAAAGCCTTGCGGGAACCTTCCTTTTAGGCTTAGCTACCTTTGTCGGCTCATGGCGTGCCTCCCTCTCAGACTGCATTGGTGGGTTCCAATAAAGATCAAGATCATCTGAAGGAAGGTGGTTTGAAGAAGATATTGTAGTAGCCCTCCTTGACCTTTTTCTTGCTGAGGATCTGGAAGACAATGGATCATCCTCTAGAGGAGTGGCTTCCTCAGATGATACCTTCGCTTGAATCTCAATTTCCTGATGTGCCCCTACTTCTGGAGGAACAAGCATTGTGGGCAGTTGTGCCGCTCAATGCGCCTCTAGTTGCACCTCTCCATGCGCCTCTCCTTGTGCCTCTACTTGCGCCTCTCCTTGCGCCTCTACTTGCTCCTCTATTGGCACCTCCTTGCGCATGTACTTGCGCCTCTCCTGGCACCTCTACTTGTGCCTCTCCTTGCGCATGTACTTGCGCCTCTCCTTGCGCATGTACTTGCGCCTCTCCTTGCCCATGTACTTGCGCTTTTACTAGTTGTCCCTTTGGTTGTCGTTGCGGCTGTGGTTGTTGAACACTCATCAGCTGAGTTACACCCTGCGTTGATTGGGTGCTACTTTCTTGTGATGAGCCAACATCACTGGTCGAGGGTGATTGAGCAATGACAGTGGCTGCCTCTGCAGCACTCATGGGCTTGGACCTAACCTTGCATGGTGGCACTGAGCCTAATGAAGCGGAGGTGCTGCTCCCAGCTTGGTCCCCGGCTGACCCCGCTGCTGCAGGCGTTGTTTTTTTTTCCCAAAAAAGTATCTGTGGGCACAACAGTCTCCTTGGTAAGTGGCACCACTTGCTTCTTCTGCTCCTTCTTACTGGCAGTGTCACTGGCAACCTTCTTTGTAGAGGAGCTATGGCCACCTTTCTTTGGGCCCATCTTCTTCAGATGTCAGAACAGCAGGCCGCAGTTGCATGAGTTGCAGAGTTGTCTTTGGCCACACGTGATGCCACGGGACGTTGTGCTGCACACACCACTGCAGGACTTCTTCCTGGCACTGGTGGTTCTCTTGTGCACCTAAAAGCAAAAGAAGCCAGAGGAACATCAGGTAAACACCCCAAAAAGTCAAAAAACGCACAAAAATCACCACAATCCAATGCCATCCATGAACAAAATGATGTTTAAATTCTAGAGGCACCACACAAAGCCTTGGTACATGCACCACTCACTCCCCCTGGGCATAATGGGTGAAAGCAGGGCAGGCTGGTTGCAGGCCTATGGCTCAAACCACACTGCCTGGCTTCAAAATGGGCCCTTGTCTCCCCGCCACATGGCCAGGCCCTGCCTGGACCAGGCTTCAAAATGGCCCCCACCCACATGGTCAGGCCCCAACAGCACCCACAAAGTCGAAAAACACACAAAAATCACCACAATCCAATGCCATCCATGCCCTCAATGATGTTTAAATTCAAGAGGCCCCACACAAAGCCTTGGTCCATGCACCACTCACTACCCCTGGGCATAATGGCTAAAAGCAGGGCAGGCTTTCTTTGTAGATGAGCTATGGCCACCTTTCTTTGGGCTCATCTTCTTCAGATGTCAGAACAGCAGGCCGCATTTGCACGAGTTGCAGAGTTGTCTGTGGCCACACGTGATGTCACGGAACGTTGTGCTGCACACACCACTGCAGGACTTCTTCCTGGCACTGGTGGTTCTCTTGTGCACCTAAAAGGAAAGGAAGCCAGAGGAACATCAGTTAAACACCCCAAAAAGTTGAAAAACTCACAAAAATCACCACAATCCAATGCCATCCATGCACTAAATGATGTTTAAATCCTAGAGGCGCCACACAAAGCCTTGGTCCATGCACCTCTCACTACCCCTGGGCATAATGGGTGAAAGCAGAGCAGGCTGGATGCAGGCCTATGGCTCAAAGCACACTGCCTGGCTTCAAAATGGCACCTTGTCCCCCAGCCACATGGCCAGGCCCTGCCTAGACCAGGCCTCAAAATGGCCCCCACCCACATGGCCAGGCCCCAACAACACCCCAAAAAGTAAAAGAAAACACAAAAATCACCACAATCCAATGCCATCCATGCCCTAAATGATGTTTAAATTCAAGAGACCCCACACAAAGCCTTGGTCCATGCACCTCTCACTACCCCTCGGCATAATGGGTGAAAGCAGAGCAGGCTGGATGCAGGCCTATGGCTCAAAGCACACTGCCTGGCTCCAAAATGGCCGCTTGTCCCCTAGCCACATGGCCAGGCCCTGCCTGGACCAGGCCTCAAAATGGCCCCCACCCACATGGCCAGGCCCCCAAAACACCCCAAAAAGTAGAAAAACACACAAAAATCACCATAATCCAATGCCATCCATGCCCTCAATGATGTTACCCCTGGGCATAATGGATAAAAGCAGGGCAGGCTGGGTGAAGGCCTATGGCTCAAAGCACACTGCCTGGTTTCAAAATGGCCCCTTGTCCCCCAGCCACATGGCCAGGCCCTGCCTGGACCAGGCCTCAAAATGGCCCCCACCCACATGGGCAGGCCCCAACAGCACCCACAAAGTCAAAAAACACACAAAAATTACCACAATCCAATACCATCCATGCCCTCAATGATGTTTAAATTCAAGACACCCCACAGAAAGACTTGGTCCATGGACGACTGAGTGCCCCTGGGCATAATGGATGAAAGCAAGGCAAACTGGGTGCACGCCTGAGCACACTGCCTGGCTTCAAAATGGCCCCTTGTCCCCCAGCCACATGGCCAGACCCTGCCTGGACCAGTCCTCAAAATGGCCCCCACCCACATGGCCAGACCCCAACAACACCCCAAAAAGTCAAAAAACACACAAAAATCACCACAATCCAATTCCATCCATGCCCTCAAAGATGTTTAAATTCAAGACACCCCACAGAAAGACTTGGTCCATGCACCACTTATTACCCCTGGGCCTACTGGCCAGTGAGGCTTTACAGGCACCCACAACAAAAAAATCCCCATATAACAGTGAGCTAATATTCCATGACATAAATGAGATTTAAGTTCAAAAAAACTCATAGAAACAGTTGTATCATGCACCCATGACTAACCCTGGGCCTACTGGATACAGTGGCTACCCACAATATATTTTTTTTAAAGTTGTGAAAAAGTTTTAAAATGTTAGTTGCAGCAACTGCAATGCCTCAAACATACAACACCAACTTACTTGTAAAATCTTAAATCCAAAAGTGATCCAAACTCCAAAGTCCAAAAAGTCCTCAAATACAAATATCCAGCAGCAGCCACAAAAAGTAATCCTTCCAGCTCCAGATCCAAATCAAAAGTGACCAGGACATGGACAAAGCACTGGGAGGAGTCTGCTGGACAGGAACAAGAAGTTGGAGACTCTGGGGCACTTCCTTCCTCCCACCCCCCTCCAAATTGGACTCCTTGCACAAAAAAAGTGCAGCCAAATGTCAATCTGAGGAGTTATTCTGATCAAAATCATCATTTTCAGATGGTTTATGCTGCCTGCGGTAGATTTATTGTGCAAAATTGCAATTTTTGCAAGTTCGGGGAAGTGAGCTGTTCAAATCTCCCGCCGGAAGTCAGCTGCGCTCTGCATCTACGTGTTAGCAATTGTTTACTCCTGCGATGCGTGATTTTATACCATCACTAATTTTGGAACCAGATGCCATCTTTAGAACTCTCCCAATTCTATTTCTTCTATTTCTTTAGGATTTCCTTTATCCTGTTTCTTTTGAAATCCTTTCATTCTCTTGTAAATGTCCCCCTTCAACTCTTCCATTTGAATTTCCTCACATTTTTTCTTTTTTCTTTTTTCCTTTACTACATACTACTTTCTGTTTCTGCAGCATTTGCACCAAATCATTATCACCAAAACTATTAGTGATATCCCAATTATTGGCATCAGTACTTCACCTAAAATGATTTTACCTACATTAGAAAGCCAACTACCTACTGAGCAGAGACCATCAGTTAGTCTCTTCCATGCACTATCAACCTCCAGTGGTTCCAGTTCTTCTTCCAAATGAGTAATATTTCTGACATACCTTCCAAACACTTTTATCAGAATTGTAAGTGCAACAATGTTGCGCCTTCAACGTTCTACAGACTCCGCCCTCTTTTGCCAATAATATATTAAGAGCAAGTCAATTTTGTAAAACCATTGATCTGATCGCAACTAATTCAGTATTGATCAATAAGAATCCTCCAGCAGTGTCAGTCAATAAGCTATCCACCACTGTAGATAATTTACACATCTTTGGAGTGTTCAGAATTACTCCCACTGAGGGTATCCATGAACTAAATATATCAACTACAACTTCTGAAAACTAGTTATTTTATGTCGTGTTAGTTCATTATCGTTCTCATTGTTTCCAGTGATTCTTTTTACATGGTATACCTTCGGGAATACTAATCCGAAATAGCAACTCCCATACCAATGATCTGGCAGCTTAAAATACGCTTTGTCCCACAAATATAATAGACTACAGGAAATACAGGATCAGTTCCCCTTTTAGTCCCCAACCCCCAATTATCAGGAAATGGTGTTCACATAAACTGGAACTGATGAATACATTGCTATGTTCTGTTTTCAATCTATGGAATTGGATTTTCCTCTTCTTTTCAAAATCCAGAGACATTGCAGCATGAGTCTTGCCAGTTTCCATAAATTCTTCCCTTTCAGCCTATTTGGGTATCTGAGGTTTCTGTTCATTGGCCTTTCTGTGGAAATCCTGTCTAATTTTCTCCACTAAATTCAAAAATATTTTCTCTTCTTCATGTAATCTACAAGTTAAATTGTCTTTGTGTTCTTCAGCTATATCTATTGTTATCATTATTAGAAAATATTCACCCATGAACTGTGAGTCTCTACTGCTATGGATAGGATTCATTTTTCTGCATATAGGAATTTCAGAAAAAAAATGACATCTAAATTGGAATAATAATACTATAATTTTCCAGTTTTATAAAACAAACTAGTTATTATACTACATGAAATACCATATGTCAGTGGTAAATGATGGTACATAACTCCTTCTGCTACTGATGTCCGTAATTTCATACTGGCATAACAATCACTAACTTGCATTGTCTCTACATAATGCAGTAATAGATTAGCAAATACATTTAATTCTGTCTCATTTCTATTTCTAGCATTGTGTAATTCCATCTCATCTGATGCTTCTAAATCCGCTACTCTCCTAAGCGACCTTTGCGCTCTGCCGCTCAACATCTGCTTCAGGTCCCGCTCTTCCGGCTTTCTCGGCTGGGAGGGCAATCAGTGGCGGTGAAGGCCGCTTTGGCTTGGAATGAGCTCCCTCTATCCTTGCGAGCTACGGTGAACTTTATTTCTTTTAAAAAAGGGTTGAAAACCCATTTGTTTCGACTAGCCTTTTAGTTTTTGTTCTGTGTAGGGTAGGCTGTTTATTCTGTTATTTCTTCTTCGCGCCAGGATACTCCGGCAGTAATGGAGCGCGTTATAAAACATCATAATAATAATAATAATAATAATAAATCTACTGCTTAAGGTTTTCTAACTTTCCATGTATACTAGTGTCTTCTGTTTATTAGCAGCCATCAAGTATGATATTGCTATTGTCAGTCCTAGCCATACTATAAGCACTATCAATACACTAAATGTGCATATTCTACAGCATGTCTTTATACATTTTGACTAAGGAGACTTAGCCCCTCTTTGTAAACTTTACACAGAACATAACTGTGAATTTATCTCAAGTTGATCCCACTTCTTGAATAGATTGATCAGCAATTATTTTCTCATCACTTTCATCACTGATTTCCAGATTCTTGAATTCCTCGAGAATAACATAAGTCCATTCAGGACCCTTGAATTTATTGTTCAGTCATTTCAAACGCGGACTTCTCCTTTGATTACTTGTCGACGGTTCAGTTTGACTTGTTACTTCATGCACTTGTTCAGGTTCTTGATTTGTTGTGACTAGGCGATAGTTCAGTCTTTTAATAAAACCAGGCCAATCATCACCTTTTCTGAGTCTTTTAGCTGGCACTGTGCTGTCAGATTCTTCAAATGTTCTTTCGTTTCCTATTAGTTGTGGCACAATGTGAGTTTCGTCGTCTTCAGGGATCCTCTCTATCTGACCTTGTCCAGGGCTTATTACAGTTGACGTTTCTGCCTAGATGGATTTTTCAATGCTAGTCTGACCTTGTTCAGGGTTTTGTTTTGTTGGGCCTGGAGTTTTTTCTTCTTCCTGAACATGTTTTACTATTCCTGTCTGGTCCTGCTTAGGTTTTGTAGTTTTTTGACGGTCTTCTGCCTGTGCATTTTCTCTTGTGCCTATCTGTCCCTCCTCAGACACAGGAGTTCTTATGGGTGTTTCATCTGTCTTAGTATGTTGCTCTTTCCTTATCTGGTCCTCCCCAGGCTTACCATTAGCCTTGATTTCTGTAATCTGAGTGTGTTCTTCTATTCCTGTCTCATCCTCACTATCACCCTGACTATCTAAATACATTTGACTTCTTGTTCTTATTCTTATTTAAGGTATGTCCACTACTGGAATCCATTCATCCTGACTGGTGTTCAGTTGTTCTTCGTCAACTACTCCAGGATCAACATCTTGAGACCCTTCAGCTGCGCAACCTTCAGCCTCTACTTCGTCAGCTTCTGTTACTCTTTTGGTATGGCTGGCATGGATACAGTTTGGGATTCCCTTGCACTTTACAGCTGTGGTGGTAACTAGTATAGCTTGGCTTGGTTCTCCCCACCTTGGTGCTAGGCAAGATTTCAGTGTGTGGTCTTTTATCACTACCCAATCTACAGGGTTCAAGTCATGTGCTGGAGTTGATTGTCTGGCCACAGCCTCTTTCCCAACCTGGTGAGAACACATTTGGTCAGCCAACTCTTTGCAGTACTCCAAAACTAAATCATCAGATATAGTTAACAGCTTGTGTCCTGGCACACATGCTTGCCTCATTGCCCTTCCCCATGAGTATTTAGTGGGGACTCAAGCCTGTTTTCTTATCTGCAATGCTTCTGAATCCCATCAGAACAAGAGGTAAAGCATCAGGCCATTCCAATTGGGTAGATTTGCACAACTTTCCCAATCTTGCTTTGATTGCTTTCCGAAGGTCATGGACCACCCTGTACTTTCCGTTTGGTTTCTTGATGCCAATTGTATATGAATTACAAGGACTGCTCATTATTTCTTCTAAAATGCCTTGTTCAACCAAATGATCTATTTCTTTTGCAACACCTGCTTTTATTTCTGGACTCATTTTGTACTGTCGAATATTTGGGTAAACTGCACCTTCTTTAACTGTTACTTTTATGGGATCGACATTTTTCATCAAACCTACTTTCCCAGAAAACATCCCAGACATCAGGATTTACAAAGGTTCAGAGTTCTTCTGTTTCTTGTTTAGCTAACATAATTTTGTACACTCCGTCTTCATCTGGAGTCTGAATTTCAACACCATTTGGTGTGCAAAAGATTGTGCAATTCATCTTACATAGTAGATCCCTTCCTAGGAAGTTTGAAGAGCTAGGGTTATATGTAGGATTGAGGCCCTAACATAGGTGCGCAGTTTGAGAGGCACAAATCCTTCATGCCACAAAGACAGGCAGGCCCTTTCACCCAATTAAGGCCCTTTCACCTACATTAGCCCTCCCTTCACAATAACGAGCAACAGAGGATGTCCCTTATCTGACGTGTGCGCTGGGCGCAGAAGATGGTCCATCCTAAATACATCATCTCCATGTCCAACTGTGACTAACCTACATCACAACAAATTCTTAAAAATAGACCCTTAAGCTCTTGGGATTTTCCTTAGCACAGGATTATTGATTTCTCCAAGAACTCATTAAATATGCATGAACCACTAATCCCTAAGGGTTCATTCCAAATGTCTTCCCCTGACCGACTTTAAAACAATACTAACATTCCACTGCACCTACCAGGTATAAATATACCTCCCTTTGCCCAAGTAAAGCAGAGGAAACCAAGACTTCCATGCCGAAACTCTGACCTGAGACACTGCAACCTGCGTCATGCCACAGCTCCAGCTGGCAGAAGTCCATCCACCCATCCTGAAGGGTCCAGCTCGAGATCAGGATGAAGTCCCACCATGGTAATGGGGTTAGACTGAATCCTAGGGGGATTCTTGCCTCTCTAAGACTTACACACATGCTAGGTAGACTTAGGTACATCTAGTTAGGCATCATAGGACTGTAGGCTTTATCTTAATGTATTCTGCACTCCCCCCCCCCTAGCGCCTTGAGACCCTCCGGGTAAGTAGTGCGCTATATAAATGTCTGTGATTGATTGATTGATTCTGTATTTCATGTATGTGTTCATTACTATTGCAAAATGGTAGAACTATACAATGCCTTTTTATTTAACTGCACTGCTAGCCATATTCCTATGCTACTGTCCAACAGTTGTCGCAGCACATATAACCAGTACTACAATAACAACTGTGAAATTCATTTTATTATAAACACACCCAACTGTTTCTTCTATGTACTTCTCTGAGATAAGTGACTGAATGAAAAGTAGTATATTGTTTCCACGATCATGAGGAATCAGGGCTTTATGTTATGTGGTTGCCAGAAGCTATTCCCTTCTTGTCTTCAAGAAGTTTCTAGTGGCCTCTGAGCTAGCTGGTACACAGTAATTAAGTTTAATATACATGATAGGGGCATACTGACCTCAGTCTTATGCCATGCTTATCGTGTATGTTATTCCGATGCGCAGAACCTGTCAGGGAAATAGGAACTACACTACTGTTACTTTTATGGGATCAACATTTTTCATCAAATCTACTTCTTTTCCAGAAAAATCCCAAACTTCAGGATTTACATAGGTTTAGAGCTCTTCTGTTTCCTGTTTAGCTAATATAATTTTGTACACTCCGTCTTCATCTGGAGTGTGAATTTCAACACCATTTGGCATGCAAAAGATTTTGCAATTCATCTTGCATAGTAGATCTCTTTCTAGCAAGTTTACAGAGCTAGAGTCACACACAATGAATTTGTGCATCTCTTTAAAATTACCTATACACACTTCCATTGGTTCTGTGACAGGAGTCCTAATTTGTTTATTAGAAACGCCCACTACTTGGATCACTTCTCCAGAGAGGAGTAGGTTTGTGATATCTGCTGGTCTCACAGTAGAATTAGTAAACAAAACATGTTGATTAATTAGTTACATGTTATTTCGAGAGGACTGAGTCCAAGCAAGTTTCTGAATGTAAGAAATCTTGCTCCATCAGTGTCCCTGGTCTGACAGTAGAATTATCTCACAGATTGCATATGTCTTAGAAGAACTTTCTCTCGTGTCGCACCTATCTTACAAGTGTATTAAATTTACACAAATGTTACATCTTGGTGTTAGTCAACAGCGTTACTTCTCAGAAGGCACAATTCATACAGCTCGCATTATACAACCAAGCACTCTCTCAGGTTACACATATCTTACAGCTTGTATTGAGATAGCAGAGCTATCTCTCATGTTACACATATCTTACAGCTTGGATTAGGATCCGATAGCTATCTCTCAGGTTACACATATCTTAAAACGCGACCCATTGACAGCAGGGCTTTCCTTCAGGCTGCCCAATTTACAAGCTCAGGTCCCACGCTGCAAAATGTTGGTCAGTTTACATATATTGTACACCTCAGCATCACACAGAAGATTTATCTCTTAGTATGTAGGTACGCAAGTAGGTTTATTACATTTATCAAATCATTTTACAATACATATCACATCTTCTAAAATTAAAGAACAAAAAGAAAAGACAAATAATATAGCTTCCAATAAGTAAAGTATTTTTTTAAAAAAATATGTCCAATAAATTAAGCAAACAAACATTTTTAGGCCAGTCTGCAATAAGCAATATCTAAAATTCTCATTAAGGCACTAATAAAAAACTGAATTTTTTGTTAAAACAATGGTTGATTGCTTCTCTGGTGGATCGAATGTTTACCTTGTTACAAAATATTCAAAGATATTCTTTGCACAAACCTCATAGACTGGGCCAGATAGAAATAATATGTTCTATAGCCTCAGACTTAAAATTGCATAATCAACATGAACCATTGCCCTTGCGGGTTCCAAGATCTTCAACTTGATGCAAAGGAATATATAAAAGCCTTATTTTTAAATATTTCTTTTTGTTAGTTCCCTCTGCGTTAAAATCAAGATATCGTCTTTGGATGGAGTAGGAATTAGGAATTAAACATTAAGTTGTTATGATGGTAAATCGAAAGAGAGCATACATCTCCCTCTCGATAGTTCCCCTTAAAGTACTTTTTATTAGTTTTTTTCAGTTCAAGGCATTGTAGACTTGAAAGAGAGATCAGGCTTGGAAGATTGTGTTGTGTGATCACTGCCCTAATTCTGTCCAAGTTCCGGTCAAAGCTTTTGTAGTTGTTACATTGCAGGTCCGTATATATTATCACCTTTGTGTTTAGGCATTGGCTTTATTACATTCACATATATAATTCATCGTTGAAGTGTTATGGAAGTTAGCCAACAGACTCAGATTTAATTCTAACCTAAATTTGCTATATGGAGTGTCTTGACTTAGGTTGGGGAATTGCCTAATGCTATTTAAAAATGTTTTCAGTTCATTTAATGCCTTATAGTAAAGTACTGTTGAGTTGTATAGTTGCAATGGTATACGTTTGATCATTAGTGCTGTGACCAACTAGGTAATTGCTTTTCCTTCCTACAGCTTGGTGAACCTGCCAATTGCCTTCCCAATTGTTATTGTGTTTTGTTTCCTGAAATGTATATGTTCTAGCCAGGAGAGTTTGGTGTCCATTGTAACTCCCAAGTATGCATATTTATTAAGCTGCCTGATTGTTGTCTTCTGCTAATCGCTTGGACTGTATATGGCTCACAGTTTGATCTAAACATAAGACTATCATTCAGGTTGCACACATCTAACTGCTCAACCTAAAACAGCTGAGCTCTCACCGAATGCGTGTGGCTTTGGACAACAGAGCTATTTCTCATTTGTATTGCAATAGGTCTCGCAATGGCGAGATTTTGAGATATTAGCATTGTAAATGACAATGCCTATTATTTATGGCTTTAAAAAAACTGCAAAAATAGAAGGCTTGCCATTTACAATACCAATAGATCAAAGGTTCTAAAATGCGAGACCTATTGCATTGCAAATGGTTTTTTTTTTTTATAGAAGTTTTATATTGCGCAAACTTGACCCGAAATAAGGTATCAGAGCGCTTTACATGAGCACCAGTTGAGTTACATGAGGACAGATTTTTTTTTTGTTAGGTGTAGGGAAATTAAGTGATTTGCCAAGAATCACAGGATGTTGAGCGTTGTTGCAGAGACTCAAACCCAGGTCCCCAGATTTGAAGTCCACAGCCTAAACCGTTAGGCTACATCCTCACCCATGATTGACTATAGAGCCAAATCATTCAACCAGATATGAAGCCATGCCTTGTCCTGTCTATTACAGCCTTGCATACTCTCCTGAACTATAGGCTGCCAGAAAAGAGTATCTCCAAGGCAAGGAAATAGAGGAGAGTCTCTTATAGGTGAAACATCTCCTAATTTCTTTAACCTTTGTTCCCTAAAAGTAGTCCCACAGAGAGCAGCTAACTCTTCACTACCATCCTGGAATAATTGTATTCAAACTTTTGATAAATGCATCCCCCAGGAAACCTGGGGTGAAACACCAGTAAGTATGCCAGGCTATGGGTCAGACTATTGTCCTGCTGTCTCCAAAAAACAATGGCAACCCGCAGGGGGACTACTGATATGGGTTAGGAAAGCTCCTTGTTGCAAAATTCTCCAGCTCCCTTCAGATAGCCCAGACATCTTATGAATACAGCCAAATGGCCAATCAGGTCACAGACTAGACAATTACAATGTTTACTCTAAAGAAACTAGGGGAGGTAGAAGATCAGCTACCCTACAAGAATTAGAAGAGCTCCTGGATAAAAGGAAGCCCTCTCATCACTTGATTCTAGTGGGTGACTTAAATGTGAAATCGAAGCAGTTGAATAGGGGGATGTCTGTGATGTGAGGGAGGAGGATGAACTGTGGTCAGTCCCCCACATCACCTACCCCAGTAAATAACGGTCACAAGTAGCGTTGCAATTAAAGGTCTTATTGGTAGAGTTTCAGCTAAGAGCTGCAAATGTAAGGACTAAATCAGACAAAATGGGAACCAGTACCTTTAAAAGAATCAACTGCATGAGCCGTATTGCTTATTTTGTGTTAGACCTAAGGGTCTGTCCCTGACAGTAGATAAGACTATTGGCACAAGCGTAGGTAGTTATCATAAATCCCTCAGTGTGAGCTGGGAGTCTCCCTGGACTGACTCATCTAATAGACCCAGATGCCACCTAACAATCACGGAGTTACATCCATCCAGGGACAAGCACCGTCTTAAGTGGCAGTGATGATTCCGGACAAGTGCAAGCTTCTGCTACTAAAACAAGAGCTATCAGCATGCATGGCAGAGATTACCATCCTGTACGAGGAACCAGGAGCGTTGCATGTGATTCTTGACATCACTCCCATCACTCCAAGCAGCTGTCCTTACACTTTGTTGCCACCTTGCACCACCTAAATATTATATTGAACGAAAGAGAGCAGAAAGCCTGGCTTAATTTAGAGTGCAGACAATTAAAAAGTAAACTCTCCACGGCAATTGAGACTAAGAACATGGTCTCTGAGAGAAGGTCCTACAAAATAGCTTTAGATAAAGAAAAAAGGAATTGGACGAGAAGAGATGGAGTCTTATTGGGGAAGCATGCTCCCCCAAAGTCTCTAAAAAAAATCTGGTCCTTGGTTGTAATGGAGGGCCACAGAAGCCCACCAGC
The DNA here is from genome assembly GCF_964263255.1 of Lissotriton vulgaris. Lineage (NCBI taxonomy): Eukaryota > Metazoa > Chordata > Amphibia > Caudata > Salamandridae > Lissotriton > Lissotriton vulgaris. Next base: position 1,308,659,397 of record NC_141691.1, on the reverse strand, counting down.
CTTAGCTAATAACATTTCAATCTCCACTTGGCATGATCATTTTATCACCTTATACTCTGGAACATGCATGGCTGATACATTAGCAGTCTCCCTGAACTTATCCCAAGTCTACACCAAGGATCTATTCACTATGATTTAAATTCAGGTCTCAATAGACTCAATTGTTCAAGCAAAACTTCTGGGCCCAGATGGAATCCCGGGCAATCTCTTTCTATATGATAGAAATAATTGGTCAAGCTATATTTTGATACTGTCCTATGCCACAGCAGGAGGTGCCCCCCCCAATCCCAGACTCTTAGAAGAGAGCAGACGTGATCCCCATATTCAAGAAAGGTGGCAGGAACCTACCTTGTAACGATAGTCCCATTAGCCTTATTGACTCCATACAAAAAGTGTTCTTTGATGCCCTTTTGGCCGAGATCCAGGAATAGATAAGCCTTGATAACATTTTAACCCCGTACCAAGTGGCTTTAGGCAGGATATGGGAATAATATATCAGCAATTACTGGGGCGAGCAAGGCCAGCTCACAGACCCAATTAATGTTGACAGGGGCATACGCCAATGGTGTGCACGGTCACCAACACTAAATTCCCTCCTTTTGAACAAATTTGTCCAGTTTCTATCACAGACTATGGCAGGAACATCCATGCAGGGTAGGGAAAACATGGTTACCCTTTTGTTTGCAGACAATGCTTTGTTAGTGTCAAAAACACCAGGGGGGGCTCCTGTTGCTCTTAACCCAATTCAAAGTTTTTTGTGATATTTGAGGCTCACAGAGCAACACAATAAAAACAGTTCATGATAATAAATCCTCACAAATCTTATAGAGGGAGACCAACTCTCTGCAATGTCCCCTCAGAAAGGGTCAGCACCTTCGACTACCTGGCCATAAAGCTAGATGAACATATGACCTGGAAACCTCACATGACCAAGATGACCCATAAACATAAGCAAATAGTTGCGGCCCTGGGGAAAGAGCATCACACATTGTTTAGCCAACCTGTTTCTGCTGTCTTCCAGATTTACAATTCCAAAGCAGTGAGCTCTGCCCTATATGGGGCCGAGCTGTGGGGCTTTGATAGAATTGACGGCATCTCCAAATCAGAGCACAAGTTTCTGAGGAGTTTGGTGTCCCTACCTCAGAGTACACCACTCCACCCGCTAAGGCTGGAAATGGGAAGGAATCCATCAAAGACAAGGCCAAATTCAGCCCTGTTATTCTGAAGGAGAATCAGGACTTCCCCTGAACTGCTTTCTTATGCCAATACTCTTAAGGAAGTTAAAGGGCTTATTTACAAGCCCATTGCACTGCCTGTGCCTCACATTTAATATGTGAAAAAATGAAAAAGATGACGTATCAGCAGGACATGGGGCTTGTAAATATGCCCCCATTACTTCGACAAATATAACAAGATAGCCTGGTAAAGTAATGTGAAGCGGCTATTGACTGGCATTGGGTTACAGGGCCATTGTGACAATGCAGATCCTCTATTGCTTCCTACCAAAGACCTTGTAAAATGACAGTATTGGGATTAGGTAGCACAAACCCAACTCAGTAATATATCATGGGGAAGTCTAAGCTTGGAGTACATGGATTTCAAATTGGTCAGATCCCTGGAAAGCTACTTAGATATCATTCAGATACCCAATGACAGGAAGCTTTACATCCAGTTCATGTTTGGCACATTTCCCTTGAATTCTTACACAAGCAACTGGCATAACAATCCAGCAGTCGCCCAGTTATGTCCTAGTTGCACCACAAATACTGAATCAACTGCACAGGTATTATTTGCTTGTCCAGCCTACATACTTCCAAGAATAAATGGCTCCAATCTATATGCAAGCAGTTAGGAACCCACAATTACGATGAAGAACAGCAAATCTTAAGATTGGATCCAAGACCTCTGTTTGCATGTTCAATTGCAAAATGTCTATGCCACATGTAGCGTATTAGGAGGAAAGCACAAAAGCCCTGATCCATGTGCCCAAACTGTATTAAGTCTGCATTCTCATATGGTGTTTTATCATTTTATCTGCGAAAATATATATAGAACCATTAGAAATTTAAATTTGGAGATCATTGACAACATAGTGGAATCTTTTTAGCCCAACATGTGGTCTTCCTAGAGGTTTTTTATGCCACTGGTCACATTTGCACTTTAGGGAGGATGGGACTATATGACTGATTGCCACTCAGTACTAACCCAATCCTCGTCTTTTGTTCTTGTATTAATAAATCATGTAACATTTAGAATTTTACTTTCTCTTTTAAATTACTCATTATGTACTGGAATGCACATTGGACTTTTATGGTTATTCAATCAAAGTAAAGTTTTAAATTTGATGTATATATATGTGTATATATATATATATATATATATATATATATATTACCTACTGGCGGTCGCCAGTAGGTATATATAGTTAGGATTTTTTCCCTATGGCATTTCTGAAAATTCTATGTCTAATAACTTTAGCGTTTGTGTACGGAATCGGCTGAAATTTTCAGGAAAATGGCACATTTTGTTTCTGAGCAGCCCCTGAAAATTTGGGGGGGGGTCGTCAAGGGGGGGCTGAGAAAAAAGGGGGGTCCCAAAACGCGTTTTTCCCATGTTAATTTCCATAGGGCGGTTGGACTCACTTTTAGCCCGAACGGCTGAATGAATTTTCACGAAACTTGGCAAAATTGTAGGGACTGTTAGCCCGATGTGCCTTTGCTAGGTCTCAATATATGTGCTTCAGTGGATTTTGAGAAATTACCGTTTAAATCAAGATATATATCTGTAACAGCGCTCCGGGCAGCGATCCGGTTAGCGAACTTTTCGCGTATCGGAACTTTGCGAAGCGAAGCTGATTGGCCCTTCGGTGTCTGTCAACATTCTAAACAGTCCGGAGCGGCCGCCATCTTGTCTCTCGGTAGGATCGAGAGACAAGAGGAGGCCAAAACAAAGGGGGAAATTACCATAAGGGGGCATAGTAGATCCTCGTTGACCCCCTAGGTTTTATGTGGAGGTTTTAAAAGGGCCTAGGAGGGTCCGAAAAAAAAAATATATATATATTTTTTTTGCGTGGTAAGCGCCAAGTTCGCGAACCGGAAAGCGTTCTGGGCAGCGTACTTTAAGGATAAAAGAATGATAGACTTTTCTAATACTGTATGTTAATTATTTGTTGTTTTTGTTCGTTTTTTTTATTTATTTATTTATTTTTATTTAAAAAAAAATTATTTATTATTTTCATAGTTCATTAAAACTTCCAGCATTATATCATCTGGTATCTCGTCGAACATGGATGTTTCTGTCTCTTGTAAGGTTTGAATAAATTGTTCGTCAAAAGATTGATCCATAAAATCTTCATCCACATTTTCTTCAGTTACAATGTCTTCGGATGTAATCTCGAAGGAAACATTAGTTTTTTCTTGCTCCCCTTCCATTTTTTTGCTGTAAATTGCATTAAAAAAAATTATATTAGAAGACTTAGGGCACTGTTGGGTTTAAGTTCAGACATGTCGTTCTGTTTTTTTAACAGTGAAGTTAAAGTAAGTAAATTCATAATTATAGCAGAGAAGTGTAAGTCAATCAATAAATGTAACAGAGGAGGTTATCTGTATCTATAACTATAGCAGGGGGTCAGTAAATAATTATCAATAAACGTTTTTACAAATTAATTTAAAGTGCCACTTACAAATTATCAAATAACTTTACAGGGAGGTGAAAAGGCTCTTGAAATGTAGTTCAGGAAGTAGCAGTGAAAATGGCTGTGTTTCCTTCTCTTCCTTTATATATATTCAGGTATATAACCAATCAAATGTCAGGTAATAAAAATTGTAAATGAAAGTAAAGTTTTCATTGGTTGTCAATTCCAATATTTTACATGTGTTTTGTGAAGTAATTTACCTCAGGGTATTTAGATAGGTCTACAGGCTAAATGGCTAAATGAAATTTCAATCAAATTTGTGAGAATGAAAGGGATTGTTATGTAGTATGAGGTAATCTATATTTGGTGAGAGTGTCTCTAGTCGTTTTTCTGCTAATTACTTTCCCACCTTTTTTTAGGACCGCTTTCTGGAAAGCGGCCCGGTTAGCGAACCTTAAGCGTCATGGGAGTCCACCATTTTGTGTTTCGGTCGCATTAAGATACAAGATGGAGGGCAAATAATGTTCAGAATGTGTAGAAGGGGGCACGGTAGACTTATCTTGACCCCCTAGGTTTTCTGAGGGTGGCTGAGGAGGTTTAAATGTGCGGAAAAAAAACATTTTTTTTAAAAATTCCGCGAGGTTAGCTTTCGGTTAGCGAACCGGGGAGCGTATTTTGTGGAAAATTAGTGAAAAAAGTTAGAAAAAAATAATAATTGTGAGTGATTAGATGAAGGGTAGCTCTGAGAAGAGCTTTTGGGTTTATGGTACATTTAGGTACTTATAAGTAGGTACCAATGCACATTCTTAAATTCAGAATGAAAATTCTGTTGCCCTCATCTGAGAAGTGAACTCCATCTCCTCTGTAGATATCTTGCATGTAGTAACGCAAGTTATTGTTGTACAGGGAGCCCATTCCATGGTCTCTCATGAAAGCTGAAACAGATTTGTTTACATGCTTCCTCGACTTCTCAATTTATGGACAAAATTGGTTGGACCACCTCCATTTCTGTCTTTTGCATATATTGGAATATACCAAGGCAGTTTGAGGAAAAAGTGCCATTAATTGCTCAAAGGTGTCCTTTAATAGCATTTCCAGACCTACCCCTGTCAAAGTGCCCAAATCATTACCTCCACAGTGCACAATTAACAGGTCAGGTTTTGGCAAATGCATAAAGGTTTTCACCAATGGTATCAATTGGTGACATTTTAATCCTCTTTGGCCCAACCACTTAATTTCCAAATCTTGTAAATTGAGGTTGTGTAAATTTCTGTTCTCGGCATACCTTTGAGCCCAGTGGATGTAACTATGTCCAACAATCCAGACGTTAAACATGGTGGGAGAAGGTTGTGCTGCAGTCAGATGAAGTGTGGTAATGAAAGGGCAGTTGAAACAGTAGGAGTTTGTAAAGAAAAAAAACTGTGGATTTCCAATGCTAATGATTCATTAGCAGTGATTGGTGTATTTCCATTTCTGAAAACAGAAAGTTAGGGTGCATGGATGTGTTCTTTGAAAGATGTAATTTGAATGGTCAAGGAAGAAACTTTTAATGAAAGATTGCACTGGATACGCAGGTGCACTGAGAGTTCAGAGTTCAATTGAAACATTGTTGTGTGAATTTGCAAACATGAGAGGTCTTCCAGGAGGTCGTTGCTATGGAAAAAAGGCAGAGAGGGCAGAGGGGGGAAGGGTTTTGATTTGAAAAAAGTGAGGGAAGAGTTATGATTGGCTAATATGAGAGATATGTGAAATGAATATCTGTATTTCTGTGCTTTCAATAGCTGCAGACTCTGGAGTGCATCCTTTTTCTTCTGCTGAAGACAATTTGGTGTATTTCTGAGACTGTTTTCAAAACTCAAAAAGTATTTGCTAAGGTTAGAAAAGATGTATTTATTTTAGATAGAGAATAGTATGAATTAAGGAGAAAATAATGAAGAAAGCAGTGTTTTTAAACTGTGGCTTTGTCTGTAGTGATATAGAAATAGATTTTGTTACTTAGAGAAATTGTAATTGCATATTCGGTGTAGCATTCTGGAATGCAGTTATACAAGTTATTGTTGTATATGAAGCCCAGTCCATGGTCTCTTATGTAAGCTGAAACAGATATGTTGTTTATAAAAATAATTTTTGAAATCAATTACATTTCTGCATATGTACTGCTAGAGCTTCATAGGTTGTTTTGGGTCATATTTATAAGGCATTTGAGTGTCTTTGATGTTATTTTTCCTTTTTAAATGGAAAGCGTTCCTCATGGGGCCCTGAGCAGTTCTTAGCCATGTTATTTAATGGGAAGTGGATAACATGGCTCAGAGCATTTGCTGGACAATGCATGAATATCGCTGACTTTTCAACGATATTCATGCATTGCGGCCGTTTTTTTTCGCATTTGCGAGCAGTTCTTCGCCATGTTATCCAATGGGAGGTGGATAACATGGCTAAGAGCATCTGTTGGATAATGCATGAATATCGTTCACTTTTCAGCGATATTTATGCATTGCGGCCGTTTTTTTCGCATTTGCGATAAACCTTGCTAAGGAGAAAATGATGAAGAAAGATGTGTTTTTAAACTGTGGCTTTGTCTGTAGTGATATAGAAATAGATTTTGTTACTTTGAGAAATTGTAATTGCATATTCGGTGTAGCATTCTGGCATGCAGTAACACAAGTTATTGTTGTATATGAAGCCCATTCCATGGTCTCTTATGTAAGCTGAAACAGATATGTTGTTTTTAAAAACCATTTTTGAAATCAATTACATTTCTGGATATGTACTGCTAGAGCTTTGGGTCATATTTATAAGGCATTTGAGTGTCTTTGATGTTATTTTTTTCCTTTTTAAATGGAAAGCATTCCTCATGGGGCAAGTGTCTTGTAAATACGTTGCCACCTGCGCTTGGCAAATTTAGATTTTGATTATGGGAGTTACATAGCCATGTTAATAATGTCCAAAAAATGGTGCTAGGGCATTCCAGAAAACGCTTTCATGTGTCTGAAGGATATTTTAAGTCATTTCCTCTTGAATGCAGGTATACAATTGATTTATATGTTGTGTTTAAAAACGATTCTTTTCTATAATGTTATTTTTTCCTTTTTAAATGGAAAGCGTTCCTCATGGGACCATGAGCAGTTCTTAGCCATGTTATCCAATGGGAGGTGGATAACATGGCTAAAAGCATATGCTGGATAATGCATGAATATCGCTGACTTTTCAGCAATATTGATGCATTGCGGCCGCTTCTTATCGCATTTGCGAGCAGTTCTTAGCCATGTTATCCAATGAGAGGTGGATAACATGGCTAAGAGCATTTGCTGGACAATGCATGAATATTGCTGACTTTTCAGCGATATTCATGCATTGCGGCCGTTTTTTATCGCATTTGCGATAAACCTTGCTAATAGCAAGGTTTATCTGCGATAAAAATTGCCGATGTGCGGCGATAATTTTTGTCTCTAAAGAAGTTATCGCTAGTGGTTGGTAATATACCCCCGCGTTTTTGGTTGCAGGAATCGGGAGGCGGGAGAGTAGCACTGAAATCAGTAGTCTGACGCCTGAATCGGGAGGGTTGGTATGTGTGGATTCTCTACAGCTGGGGCTAGGTGATAGCCTGGGACCGGCCTGGCATCTAAAATGGCTACCGTGCACGACAAAATTGTGGCATTGTAAAAAAGACAAGATGGCGCAGACAATGTTTATCAATAAGGATTCATTTATAACGAAATATTTTATCGCACTGACAAATTGGTTGTCAACACTTCCCGATTTCCTTCGAATCGAACGTTAACAGACGCGACGCAGCAAAGAAAAAAAAAAGCTCACGCAGAGCCGCTGGAACACATGTATCAACATATATGAGCCTTCTCAGCCACCCTCAGAAAATATAAGGGATTAGGATACGTCTCCCGCACCCCCTTATACTTAGTAATTTAATTAAAACGAAGCACAAAATGGTCTCCCGCACCCCCTTATACCTATTCCCGTTTCGCCAGCAGTTTGCGGCCCAGTTCGGTGTTCGGAAAGCGCTTCTACCATGAAAAATATATTTTTTTTATTTTCCCCACGGGACCCTTTAAAAACCCCAACAACATTCCTAGGGGGTCAAGAGGGGTATACCTTGCCCCCTTTCATTAAATTCCCCCTTCGTTTTTCACCTCTTCTTCTCTCTCGATCCTACCGAGAGATAAGATGGCGGCCGCTCCGGTCTGTTTAGAATGTTGACAGACACCGGAGAGCCAATCAGCTTTCTGCGCGCAAAGTTCCGTTTCGCAGGTGGGAGCGTATTTATAAGAAACTTGCACCATGAAGAACGCTTTCCATTTAAAAAGGAAAAATAACATTATAGACACTCATATGCTTTATAAATATGACCCAAAGCAACCTATAAAGCTCTAGCAGTACATATCCAGAAATGTAATTGATTTCAAAAAATCGTTTATAAACACGGCACATAAATCAATTGTATACCTGCATTCAAGAGGAAATGACTGAAAATGTCCTTGTGATGCAGTGCTGGTGCAAAAGATTTTCTATGTTAAATAATAAGTAGGGCGTTAAGTTTTTGATGACTGTTATTCATTTACTGTTTGGTAATAGTGGTTAATAACATTTTTTATTATATTTTTCCACAGATTCAACTGCAGATCTTTTTTAAATTTGAAAAATGCCTACGAAAAATAGAATTAGAAAGGCTAGAAAACGTCAAAGACAGCAGGATGATGTTTTATTGCAGCAGTCCTCTTCCCCAAATACTTATCAAAACACCAAGAAAGCTCCGGGTAAGAGCACAAAATCATTCTTAAAAAATATTTTTAGTAAAAAAAGTATTTTTCGCCAAAATGTTTCAGTTCAGAAAAAGAAGAGTAATTTAAATGGAAAGGAAAGACCCATCAAAAATGTTATTGGTAGAGGAAGAGATAACTCTGTGCATGATAGTAGAAGGAAACAACAGTTTAGGGACATTCGACATCGAATGTTCCGTAACAGGATAATAGTTAATTTATTAAGAAATATTAAAAAAGGCCAACAGAAAGCGGCATTTTATAAGAAGAAGAAAAATGTAGAGAAAATTATTGATCATGCTTTTGAAATTAAGCGAAAGTTTTTTATTTTGGTAATCAATAGAATTAGGAAACTAAGCAAGGTAATTTCTGATTTCAAAACAAACAGTAGATGGAAGAGAGTAGTAAATCGTAGTAACTTTTGTGAAGTTTTTTCCGGAGAATGGATGCATAGTTCAAGTTCTGAGGCATTTTTTAATGAGGAGAGTTATTTTCAGGATAATGATTTGATGTTTGCAGTTGACACCAGTGGTCGAGCTTATGAAGTGAAGAATGGTTGTCCAGTTGAAAAGGAAAAACTTGTGACAACAGAGACAGAAGAGGTGCTAAGTGATGAGGTTTTAGGAAGACGTCCTAAGGGTCCTGTGTACATTTGGAAGTGTAGTTCTATTTGCAGTGTGCGACAGGTTTCCATCAATTTGCTTTGTGATTTTATACGGACATTTAATAAGAAAAGTTTGAAGCAGAAAATGAAGTTGTTGCAAAATTTAGATCCTTGCAGAGTGAGACAAATGACAGGTTTGCGTGGTCATTCACTGGCTTGTCTTTCCAGGAGAGTATGCCAGAGTGTTTTTCATCATTTCAGGATGGTAGCAGTGCATCATAATAAAGTGAGAAAATTAGTGAGAATGTTGTATTATGCTAAGAGTCCAGCAATTATGCTTAAACAATTATGTGCTGCTCTTTTGCATGGTTCAGAAATAGATGTGAAGAATATTTGTGAAGAAATTGAGTTTTGTTACTTTAGTAGTAAAGATGAGAATGTTCAAATTGACCCTGAAGTAGAGGGTAATGTTGAAGATAATGTACAGGTTTCCAGTACAGATAATTTTCAGAAGGAAATTGCCACTTTTCAGATGAAATCAAGTGAGAGGCCTAATTTCACTTGTGTATGTTGTCGACGCACTTATTATAAGAATCAGACTAAAGTAGTGGATTTATATGCAAAAAGTGAAAGGGAAAATAATAGTGAATGGAAGGATTTTGCCACATACTTGATGGTAGAAAATTATTTTGATTTAGGATCGGATCAACGTGTGTGTACTTATTGTTGTAATAAATTAAACCAAAACCAGATGCCTGCTAGGGCAGTTCATAATAATCTGGAATTGGTTGAGATTCCTTCTGAATTGAAGGATTTAAATACTTATGAATGTATTTTGATTCAAAGTATCCATCCCTTTCAGGCTATTGTAAGAATGGAGCCAAAGACAGGGAAGTTGCCTCCAGCAGATTTACAGCGAGGATTAAAGGGAAGAGTTGTTTATTTGCCTCTAGATTTGAACAAAAACATTAACACAATTGGAATAGAAAAAGTGGAAGAGGAACCTCTGGTTATCTTAGTTAATGGGGTTCCGACAAAGAATAAGAAAATATGGCAAGATTTAGTGGATGTTAGGAAAGTCAAAAAAGCAACAGTGTATTTGAAGACAAATAATAAGTACTATAAGAATGTATATGTTGCAGAAGAGGAAGTAAGTGATGAAGAGGATAGCGATTTGTGTGCTGGCCAAATTGAGAAAGTAGAAGCCTCTAAAAGTGAAGAAATATATGAACATTATAGTGTTCATCCTTTGCATTCCAAGGAAGTCATGGGGAATGCTATTGAGTTGTTTCAAATGAAACAAGCTAAAGGGAGTCCCATTAGTGCTTGGGAGGAAAGTTTGGAAGCTCGGTGTTTCCCACAGCTATTTCCCACAGGTCGAGGAGGAAGATATGATGAGCGACCTCATCAAATTCCTGCGTCTGAATACCGGACTTTACGATTGTATGCAGACGATCCTAGGTTTCGTCAATGCATTCCCTATTTGTTTCATCTCCTGTTTGAAAGCGATCTGTCTGGACTGTCATATGCAGTGAACCACATCTTAAAAAGTGGTATACAGATGCGAAATATCTCGGCAAGGGACTTTATGCATAAAGTCAATGTCCAAGACAGTATTTTGGATTCTCACTTAATTAATCTCATGGCGTGTCAGCGTGGTACTAATGAGTACTGGTACCGTCGTCATGGTGATTTAAAATGTATGCTGAGGAACTTAGGAACTCCGACATGGTTCCTCACTCTGAGCTGTGCCGAGTATGGCTGGGAAGACTTACTTGAATTTCTACGAGAGGCAAATGGAAATATTGAAAACATTGAATTCAAGACACCTGGAGAACTGTGTTCTTTGGATCCTGTGAATGTATGCAGGTACTTCAATCATAGATTTGAAGCTATGATGTCTTTCATCACAAATAAGAAGAATCCACCTCTTGGAGAGGTGTTGGATTTCTTCTGGAGAAAGGAGTACCAAGCAATAGGTGCTCCTCATATACATATGTTGTTGTGGATCAAGGATGCACCTAAATTTGGAACAGATCCGGATGACTTAGTGATGAATTTCATAGAACAGTATTCTACGTGTGCTGTTCCAAACGCAACGGAGAAGAAAAGCCTAAGAGAACAAGTTTTACGTTTCCAAAGCCATCGTTGTGGAAAGTACTGTCGTCGTAAATTCAGAAACAAGGACAAGTTCTACACCAAATGTCGTTTCAGCTTTCCACGACCGGTGATTTCTAAAGGAAAAGTGAACAGTTTGATGTCTTCACTGCGACATAATGTGACGAGGAAATCACCCAAAAATACATACAATTTGAAAAGGAACGAAGAGTCCAAGTACATCAACGACTACAACCCAGTGATTTTGTCCATGTGGAATGCTAACATGGATATACAGTTTGTGGGTGACAACTGTATGGCTGTGGCTCGGTATGTGACATCTTACATCACCAAAAAAGAAAAGACAGAACTGAAGGATATGTGGGAGGACATTTCCCATGAAAAGAGCCTCAGCAAGAAGTTGTACAGTTTCAGTCTGAAGATGTTGTCGCATCGAGAAATCGGAGCTTACGAATGTTCAGATCGATTGTCTTCAGCAAGTCTGTAGTGATTTAGCCTCCGCGCTAAGTGCACGCGACCTCTGTCCAGCGTTGGCCTCGCGCCGCCTGCGTGCGTGCGTCCTGAGCATTCTGTGACAGTTGTAATGTCAGTTGAGATTCGCCCTGTGACCTGTGAAGCCGCATGTATTTGTTTCCAGTGGGACTCAATAAAGTATTAACTTAATCTCATTTACGAGTGTTTCCTCTTGATTACTACACTCGATAATGGCGACGAAGGATTTTGAGTCCCACAAAGAACCCACGAGGAAGGAGAAGAAAAGAGAGTTTGAATGAAGATGTTCAGATACACGCACCTGAAGAGCAGCAGATCGTCGATCTTGTGAAGATAAACGTGAGTGAATCTTCGGGGGTATTCCATGGATTTTCAGTAGAATAACAGTCAAGTTGTGGATTGTCACGCTGACTCGGTGAGAAGGGGTTGCTGGATTTCTCACACGGAAGCGCTGTGCTGTGTACCACGTGACTGTTTGCCCCGCCTCGCTCCATCTAAAAACACAGTTGTTTAACTCTTTCACTCCAAGGGGATTTATTGTGCTGTGTCAAAGGGCGCTCACTCTGTGAGGAAGCATCGCATGACTTCTCTCACGGAAGCACAGCCCCTCGCTCTCTCAGGAGAAAAATACTGAAAAACCTGTCAGTTTAAACCTTATCACAAGGAATCCTTTTGGGACAAAATTAAAGCGGCAGATGAAACGAAAATAATACTGAAAAAGGAAAAGAAATTACTTTGATATTGTCGTGCATACAGTGTGCAACGTTACTCATGGTGACACGCACACCTTCAAAGTTCATTGTTGATTAATGACAGCATATAAAGGAAGACTAAGGGGAACATAAAAAAAAAGAGAAAGAAAGAAAAAGAAACTTTGACTGTGCACCTTCCTTTCGTTGTATTCTTTGGTGGGAAAAGACGTAATCAGACACAATAAAACATAGTCATCACATCTTTTCACATAGGTGAGACAATTTTATATTTCCAGGTTCTTGTATCTTCTGAGTAGTCGATATGCAGTCTGTCCACCCTCCACCCCCATTTCTCGATGCTCCAGGAGAACCGCCCATTGTGTGGAAGAAATGGTTTGACGCTTTCGAGAACTATTTGGGGGCAATAGGTGCACACCGATTCCGCCCTGAAAGGAAAAAGTTTTTGTTATTACACTCTTTAGGGTTTGAAGGAAGGGATACCTTAAAACACTTACCTGAACCCGAGAATGAAGGAGAGGAAGAAGTTGATGAATACAAAAGCACAGTCAAAAAATTAGAAAAAAGATATGACAAGCAACCTAGCATTGTTGTACAGAGGCACAAATTCTTTAAAAGGGCACAAAAAATAGAAGAAGATGTTGATACTTATATAACAGCGCTCAGGAAAATGGTCGCAGAATGCGAATTTGAGAACTTTAGTGAACAGTTAGTTCGTGATCAGTTCATCAGCAAATGTAGCGACAAGTCCATTAGACAAAAACTTTTATCACTTGAAAACCCCTCTTTGGATGAATCCATTCGTATTGCCAAGAGTATTGAAACATCACAGACATCCATCAAAGAATTGGAAAATAAAAATACTGATGTGGTCACTTCTGTGCGCTCATCAAATTTCAAGAAAAAGAAAGAATTTCAACCAAATAATTTCTTCAAAAGAACTGATATTTGTTTTAGATGTGGATACACTCATCACGCAAAAAGTGGTAGACCTTGTCCAGCCAAAAATGCAGTATGCCGCTCTTGTGGAAAGGTGGGGCATTTTGATAAAGTGTGTCAAACTTTAAAAAAAGGAAATACTCGAGTGAATTGTGTCAAAGACTCAAGTGATAGTGACAATGACGACACACTTAGTGAATTGAAAGAAATGGTGCTGGTGGTAAGTGATGATGGTATAAAAAGGGGCGATCCCAATGATTGCGTAGATCCTCATGTGATGGTTGAGGTGGGTGACAAGTGTTTAAGACTTCTTGTGGACTCGGGGTCGCGAATTACAATGATAACAGAGTCAGTCTTCAGAGAAAAATGGGGGAAAAGATCTCTTCAACCACCTGACCGCGAACCAGTGTCTTATGAAGGGCGCAAAATTGATCTCCTAGGATATTTCGAGGATGTCATGGTATTTAAAAATAGGCGCATTCATGGGAAAATATATGTAGCCATAAATGGTTTAGACATATTAGGTTGGTTCCATCAGGGCCTTTTCGGTATGCTGTTACGCCCAGGGGCAAAAGAGCAGGTCTTAGCAGTTCGAGATCATGACCATGTGGAAGAATTGCTCAACAAATTCCCTAAAGTATTCTCAGGTGAATTGGGAAAAATAAAAGGGTTCAGACATAAGATAAAAATTAGAGATGATGCTGTACCTGTCAAACACAAGATAAGAAGTGTTCCCTTCAGTATCAGGGATGATTTGGAGAAAGAGCTCATGTCCTTGCAAAGAAAGGGTGTGATTGAACCCATAGAATCCTCGGATTGGGCTTCATCTTTGGTGATCGCTAGAAAAAGAAATAACGAATTGAGAATTTGCATTGATTTACGCAGTCTCAACAAGGTTATTTGGGTGGACTCTCACCCGTTACCCAATATAACAGAAATGCTAGGAGTGGTAGCAGGGGCTAAAGTTTTCTCTAAGTTAGACTTAGCCTCAGCCTATCACCAAATTGAGTTAGATAAAGATTCACGTCACTTCACTGCATTTAATTCCCCTTCAGGTATGTTTCAGTTTTGCCGCATGCCATTTGGCCTGGCATCGGCCGCATCGGTCTTCCAAAGAGTAATGGTCAATTTACTTAAAGATGTAAAGAATGTTGCTATCTTCCAGGATGATGTTCTTATTTTTGCAAAAGATCAGGCTGAACATGATGTGATATTGAGTAAAATTCTTTCAATCTTCCAAGAACATGGTGTGGTCCTGAAACGCGAGAAGTGTGTATTCTCAAAAAGTAAAGTGGAGTATTTAGGTCACACCATTTCTAGCGAAGGTGTCACCCCTAAGCCCAGTTTGGTTCAGGCCATTATTGATGCGTCAGCTCCCAAAGACAAGGCGGGCGTCAAATCCTTGCTTGGTTTGACTGAGTTTTATTCCCGATTTATTCAAGATTACGCCTCAAATGTTCGTCCCATCTCAAAGTTACTTAAAGAGAGGAGTGAATTTGTGTGGGACTCAGAATGTGAGCAAGCATTTACCTGGCTCAAAGAACAATTGAGCACGGTTAAAGCACTTAAACCCTTTGAACCCTCTTTGCCATGTATACTGACTGTTGATGCAAGCAGCTATGGGTTGGGAGCCATCCTGACTCAGGAGGTTGGTAATTTGGAACATACCATCGGATTTGCTTCAAGGGTTTTGAGAGAAGCAGAAGCACATTACTCTGTTATAGAAAAAGAACTCTTGGCATGTTGGTGGGGAATTGAAAAGTTCAGAAACTATCTGTGGGGCAAAAAGTTCACGTTGCAAACAGACCACAAACCACTAGTTGCAATTTTAGGCAGTGTCAATAACAGCAATGCTACGCCACGTATAGCTCGCCTGGCGTCGAAACTCTTGCAATTCAATTTTGACATATTACACATCGCTGGGGGAAAAAACGTTAGGGCAAATGCTCTGTCTCGCTTACCTCCTCCTTACAATAAGTCTATGCATTGTGAAGAGGATGTTGAATATGATGACAAAGAAGACTGTATAATAGCAAGTGTAGAATTGGAAAAAGTGTGTTCAGTAATGGAAAGCAGTTGGCATGCAGCCTTGGAAAAAGATGTAATTTTGAGTGATGTGAAGAAATACATAATGCATGGTTGGCCTAAAGAAAGAAATGTTGATGTTGATTTACAGCCTTTTGTGAAAGTTTGTGATGAATTATCGTTAGAGGATGGTCTTGTGTTCAGATCCGACAAACTGGTACCTCCTGTGAGTATCAGAACCACCATTCTTAATAAAGCTCATGAGGGACATCTGGGCGCTACGCTTACCAAACGCAGAGTGAGAGAATACTTTTGGTGGCCACAAATGGATAGGGACATCGAAGCGCTGGTTTTAGAGTGTCCTATTTGTGCCTCGAGTGACAAGTGCCTTCGCACTTCGGTTCCCCCTCTCACCCCCATACCTCTTCCAGAGGCTCCTTGGGAGAAACTAGGCATTGATGTACTTGGACCTTTTCACAATTTGCCTCATCATTGCAAATTTGCCATAGTGATGATGGACTACTACACAAAGTGGCCTGAAGTAAGATTTGGACCCAGAGCGGACTCTCAAGAAGTTCTTGAATTTTTAAAAGATATCTTCATGAGAGAAGGTTTCCCCAGATATGTCGTATCGGACAATGGGGTTCAATTTGTTTCTGTCGAGGTGGAAGAATTCCTTAAAGAATCCTCTATAACCCACCTCAGAAGTTCCCTGTATCATCCCCAAACCAATGGACTGGTTGAAAGACTAAACAGGGTTGTGGGTGACTGTGTTAAATGGGCTATACAACACAATAAAATGGTTCCCCCCACAGTGAGGGCAATGTTATGGTTCTACAGAACCACACCTCACTCTTCTACTGGCATTTCCCCTTTTGAACTTCTGAGAGGCAGGAAACCTTGCACGGAATTTAGACCTGCCTGGATGTCAAAATGGTTCAAGTCTAATAGTACTCAACAAGATTTGGATGAAAGAGTCAGACTCAAGGTTGGTGAAAATCAAGCCAAACAAAAAGAATATTTTGATGAGAGAAAAAGGGTCGCCAGCAGAGATTTTGTGGTGGGAGAGGTAGTTAGAATTAAAAGACAGGGTTTTGTAAAAAAAGGTGAGTCCAAATTCAGTAACCCTGTTATTGTGGATAAAGTATGTGGAAGTGCTGTTCGCGTCAATGGACGCAATTGGTGGAACATGAACAAGATTGTAAAGAGTAAAGTCATTAACAGTCGTCGGGGCAACTCTGACTATGACTCAGAGGCTGCTCCTCATGTTGTACCTGGTAACAGTTCAGTTCCTGTTTCGAGCAATCCTCCTAGTGTTCCCAGGAGGAGCTCAAGAGTGGTCCAGTTGCCTGTCAGATACAGGCGTTAATTTCTGTCTCTCTTTAGTGATTTTTCTTGCCTTACTCTCGTGTTGACTTGTTCTCTTACTCTCTCTCTTTCTCTCTCTCTCTCTCTCTCTCTCTCTTCTCTTATCTCTTTCTCCTCCTCTTCTCTGTTCTCCTTTCCTCTGCTTGCACCTGTATTCTTCTCATTCATCTGTTAAGAAAAGGAGATATATGTAGTGATTTAGCCTCCGCGCTAAGTGCACGCGACCTCTGTCCAGCGTTGGCCTCGCGCCGCCTGCGTGCGTGCGTCCTGAGCATTCTGTGACAGTTGTAATGTCAGTTGAGATTCGCCCTGTGACCTGTGAAGCCGCATGTATTTGTTTCCAGTGGGACTCAATAAAGTATTAACTTAATCTCATTTACGAGTGTTTCCTCTTGATTACTACAAAGTCTCTATGCCAAATCCAGGAGTATTGTTAGGGCGAGTCTTGGTCTTGCTGCAACGCGAAATCGGGTTCTAAAACCTGTCCGGGAAATTGAATATTTGGCAGAAAAGGAACCAAACAGTACCGACATTTTGAAGACCAACATGTTGGATACATATTATCCAAATCGAAGCAGTCACCTTGAGAATGTTTGTCTATATGAGGTTCTACAAAATTATATATTCAAGAGGAACATCAAAGAAGATATTGAGAAAGGAGTGTATGCTGTAATTGGAAGTGAGGGATGCCTGGTCAAGCAAAGAAAATGCCAATTAGTAAACCATCGAAAATTGAGTGGCGAATCTTCAGAAACAAAGGAGTTTTTCTATTTAGCACTTTTGCAACTTTTCAAGCCTTGGCGTGCAGAAGAGGAACTGCTTGAAGATTTCCTCTGTTACGAAGACTCTTTCACTGCTGCTAAGGATAGCATAGAATGTCCTGCTTTTCCCAAATATCAAGAAATGCTAACTTTGGAAATTGAGCAGGAAGCAACGATTGCAGCCGAGATTGCCAGAGACAGTTCTCAGGACAGTCAGAGTTCTGTTTCATTGAGTCAAGATCCACTTGGAGGACCTATTATCGAAAATGAAGCTGCCACTGCTATGAATGAAGTGGAAAGAGCCATGGCACATGCTCAGGAGGATTCAGTTAACTTAGAAGACTTGGAAAAACAACTCAATGTTGAGCGGAGGAAAATATATGATGAAGTTACCAAGCAAATTGAGCATGGATTAAGTCATGAGAAGAAAGAGTGCTCATGTACATCGTTGAAGCCTGTCCGACTGTATGTGAGTGGAGAAGCGGGAACTGGAAAAAGTTTCCTTATTAAAGCAATTTCATGCTATCTGCAGGAAAGGACTGAGTCATCGCTGTCTTGTGTTGTCACCGCTCCTACTGGACTTGCAGCACATAACATTAAAGGTATTACTTTGCATCGTCTACTGATGCTGCCGGTGGAGCATGACAACAAATTACAATATCACAAGTTATCTGGGGATGCTTGCTGTGAAGTTTCAAGAGTCTTGAGGAAAATGAAACTACTTATCATTGACGAAGTAAGCATGGTTTCCAATGTCATGCTTGCCTTTGTGCATTTGAGAATGCAAGAAGTACTTAAAACTGAATATGATGTGTTATTTGGTGGCAAACACATCATTGTTTTCGGAGATCTTCTGCAGCTGACACCAGTAAAAGGAGAACCTGTGTTCAAAATACTCACGCATGAAGATACCAGGAAGTGCCTAGGGAGCATTGGCAACGTCAATATATGGTTAAACTTCAATTATGCTGAACTGCATGAAAATATGCGTCAGGCAAAAGATGAAGATTACAAGAATATTCTACAAGATATTAGAATTGGAAAAGTGACCGAGCATGGAAAAGAAGCTTTGAATGCACGATTACTTTCAAATTTATATCCCGAACAAGAGATTGTGGCTGAGAATATTTTTCAGAAAATTACTGAGAAGAAATCCGGAATATGTTTGATGCCAACTCTTGCAGAATGTGCCATCTTCAACAACAAAATGTTGAATTTAGAAAAGCAAGAGATTGTGAAACTTGAAGCTATTGACAAAATAGAGCACATGGGATCAACAATTATTTTGTCAGAAAATTTGAAATCAAAATTGGATTCATTAGAGAAGACTATATCTAAAACAGCGGGTTTTGAAAAGACTTTGAATGTGTGTTTAAATTGCCGAATCATTTTGAGAAGAAATTTACATGTTGAAAGAGGTCTGGTAAATGGATCAATGGGTAATGTTGTTGATTTTGAGAAGTACAGAAATAGAGATGGAATAGAATTTTAAAAAATTAAATTTGATGGCATTGAGGAAGTACAGCTAATTGGTCGTTGTTCTGCTAGGTTTTTGCTTGTTAAAGACTTATATGTTCGCCGTAAACAGTTTCCTGTTTGCTTGGCATATGCGGTAACAATTCATAAATCGCAAGGTTTAAGTGTAGACAGTGCATTGGTGAATATTGGCAGTTCTGTGTTCAAGGAGGGTATGGCATATGTGGCATTGTCACGAGTAAGAACTTTATCAGGATTGTACTTGATTGACTGTGATGTCACAAACATTTGTGCGGATCTAGATTGTGTTAAGGAATACAATAGGTTAAGAAGAGAGTATGCGCCACATTTGCCTCAATATCCTTTGTTTGAGAAACGTGTGGTAGGCCGCAAACGTAGAAATATCAGTAATAGTAGGGAGGTTGTTGCAAAAAGACTAAAAGTCAATGAACCGAAAATTGTTAGCAGAAAGAAAGTGGATTCTGTTGAAGATGTTGTCGGTTTTCAATTTGAAAACAGTTCTGGTGTCAACTGCTATGCAAATGTAGTGGTTAATGTTCTCTTTTCACTAGAGAGTTTAAAAGAACAGATTCTGTTGAATTCAGAACAAATTTTATGCTGTTTATTGAATTCTGTTTTCGAGAAATGTAGCAGTGATCAAACAAAAGTAGAAAGTGTGTCTGAAGTTCGTTATCTGTTAGATGAATGTTCAGGGCAAACAGACTTCTCTGAAAATAATCAGCAAGATTGTCAGGAGTTTTTAATGTATATGCTTGATGTATTGCAAGATGAGGGTGTAGATGTAGATCACCTGTTTGGGCTTTCTTATCAATGGCAGCATGACTGCGAGAATTGTAGGGTATCAAGTACTACTAGTGTAGACTCAGAAAGATTTATATATTTAACTTTGCCAGACAGTAAATCAGTCTCCTTTAATAAGCTAGTAAATGCAGCGGATCACAACATGGAGTGTAGCCAATGTAAATCTGAAATGATGTCAACATTATTTATACGTAGATATGGACAGTATGTCATTTTAATGATTCAACGATGTAGGCCTGATGGATCAAAATTGTCAACTTTAATAAAAAAATTTGTGGCTTCTCAGCTTTCAATATCAGGAAGGACTTTTGTAACTGTAGCAATTATCTATCACGATGGTCCTTCAACAACATCAGGACATTATACAGCTTATTTAAAGTCTCGAAACGGCTGGTCATTCTGCAATGATTCCGTTGTAACTTTCAAAAAAAAATTGCTGTTTGACCTTAAAAATTCTTACCTGGTGTTTTTAAAACCAAAATTTTAATGAAAGAATCCCGGGATTTCCTGTGAAGAATTGCAAAAGGTTCATGAAGTAGAGGGAATGTAAGTCTGCAATGCTGTCTAGATTATTGGTCCAAAACTTTTAATTATAATGTCAATTTAAAAATCCAACTATATAAACCTGATGCAAGTAAGTCTGCTTCATAGTAAGCAGTATCAGTGTCATAGGAAAAGGAGAACATGAGTGACAAAGAAGGGTAAGATATTAGTAGTCCAGGATTGTGAAAATAATCTCAAATGTTTTTTTTTAGAAATTTGCGAAAATAGAAAATGTCGGGATTTGATTGGAAGAATTACAAGAGTAGCGAATCACGGCAACATGATTTGGCCTAGTGGAAACATGTGATAGAATGAGAGAAGTCTTTTCTTCTATGTAACATATTTTTCGTATCGATGGAGGTTTTCTTTCAGAAAGTGGCGGGCTGAAAATATTTATAGCACAACAGAGTGAATGCTGTTCATAGGAGATCCTTCGACGTCATTGAAAGTAAGTTAATTTTAAGGAGTTTTGAAATCAGATTTCTTAGGTTGTATGGGTTTTTTAAACACAGTCATTTTGATTGTGTTTTTTTTCCCCGCTGTTACATGATGAATACGTTCAAGTCACTGATTTAAGTGAAATTTGATACATTCTGAGAACAGCAAAAATAAACCATATAACATGTATAATTAATGTTCTTCTGTTTGTACTTATGATATACATTTAGAAATGTGAGGTAGATATGGAAAAACTGAGTCTTCTGTAAGTGTCAATTTTAATGCTTATAGTGCTGTATTTCCGGGTACTGTTTTTTTTAAAAAAAGGAATAGGCCTCACCTCAAAGAAAGCTCTTCAAAGCACACATCTTATTTGCATCCTGAAACTATCATTTAAAATATTAGAGACAATTTTATGATAGCTTTACATCTTTTTTGCGCTGCTATTGCATCACTATTGTGAGACATCAGCAGTGCAAAAGAAGTACCATGTTCAAAAATAGGTCTCAGTTCATCAGCATGAAGATACTGTTAATTTAAAATATATATCTTTAGGATTGTGTAGGGGACGTAGAGAAGCAGAGGCTTCTGTAAATGTCAAAATTGTTGAAAAAGTGTTTCTTCTTGAACCTTTTCCCTTTTCTTTTGTAATTTTTAAATACATGTAGTAATATTTTTGGAAATGTATGTTTTCTCTTTTACAGATTGAAAGTATGAAAAAATATTTAAAAAAGGTAACAAGAATTATAAGGTAAATGTTTTCTACTCTTTTTACCCGCAATGCACTGCTGATAATGTCACTGACACTATCTCTGATTTACTCTCTATAGCTGTCTTTATTTTTACATTACTCTCTGTTTACTTCCCTTATACTAACTCTTCTTTTTTTTTAAAAAATATTTTTTTGGTTCGCTTCAAGTTCGCGAACCGGTCAGCGAACTTGAAGCGAACCAAAAGAAATAGAGCTTGCTAGAGTGTTAAACATTCTAGCAATTTTATTTGAAAGGGGAGGTAGTTCTGAAAAGAACTTTTTTTTAATGTTTTTGTTGTTTTTTTAATTTTTTTTTATTTTCTGAAAATTTTTTGTTTTTTTTGTATTTTTAGAACAGTTTTATGTTTTTTTTGTGTTTTTCATGGAGGGGAAACAACAAAAAAACAGGCATCGAAAAGGGCTCAACAGGAGCAAAGAAAAAATTACTGCTTGGGTGGGTTAGGGCAGTTATGGTTATCATACACCAAGTTTATTAAGTTTACGCTCATGTTGCCACATGAGAACATAGCACCACAATGTATGCATGTTAACTTCATGTGCTTGAAGTTTGGCTGTATGTTTGGCACAGTTTCCTGTGCCTCTCTTACAGTCAAATTTATATTAGAAGTTGATTTGGCCACAGGAGTTGTCGGGGGATTATCTTGCAGATCCCTTAACTCTGCCCGGCTGTAATTTAATGGATGCCACCTGACCATATGGCGATGCATAGTATAGTTGCCCATACTATACTTTTTCTCTGTGCCTCGAGATAATCTTTTTTTGCAAATTAGGCAGGTGGCATATTTGGCATTAACTTTCTTCTCCCCTCGAGGAATTGAGAAAAATTGCCAAATGAAACTTGTTTTCCTTCCGGAAACACGGGGCAACTCCGGAATAAATTCAGGTTCATCAGTGTCCTCTTCTTCTAAGTCGTCTTCTTCTTCCTCTCTGTTTGAGATGAATTGAGATGGTGGTCCTCTCTTGTCATGAGGAGGTTGAGGTGGTGGTGGGGGTCCACCAGCTGAAGCAAAGATAGAAGCCATTGTAATCAAAATGGAAAATGGTCTTTCTCTCACCAAGATGAAAGTCAGAGTGAGGAAAGAAGAAGGGGTTTACGTGATTTTGGAAAAGCAAAAGTTCGGAACCAATGAAAAGTGTTATTTTTAGGTCACATGACCTAGTCATACATCATTTGGAAACCAAAAGTGAAATGAACCAATGAAAACTTTGATAAACAAGTCACATGACTTGTTCCGCTCACGTTACGCGGTGCGCGCCGCGTCCCGCATCGTTTCCGGTTCGCGGTCCCGAGCACTTTCGGGAGCGCTAAAGCGGCGCGTCATAAGACGCATTCGCGACAATGATACGTCGCGCTTCCGCGACGCGTCACAGTTCCGCTAACGTAACGTTTACCGGTTCGCGTACTAGATCGCGGCATCAAGATGAGCTAACGGAAAGCTTCCCGGTTCGCTTACCGGAAGCGAAGAAAAAAAATATTTCAATTAAAATTATCAATAAACATCTAAAATATATTTTGGGTTTTAAAGTAGAATGCATTTTACAGCTACAGATGTTAGCTTTTAAAAAACCAATGAAATTCACAGAAAAAACCATAGGTTATAGTCCATATATAGTTAGGAATTTGCATTTACAAAACCTTGAAAATTCAATGAAAAAACCATTGGTTATAGAACATATATAGTTAGGAATTTGCATTTACAAAACCTTATTTTACTCGCATAAAACCATTGAAATTCCATATATAGTTAGATGCGCTAACTATATATCGCGCACCCGCAATCCACTGCTGATGATGTCACATATTACATCATTCATGACATGGTCAGTGACATCACTGATGACATCACTGATAACAATTCAAATGACATCACTGGTGACATCTCAAATGACATCACTGATAACATCTCAAATGACATCACTGATGACATCACTGATGACATCTCAAATGACATCACTGATGTCATTACTGATGATATCATTCATGTGACAATACAATGCATCTCCTCACACTTTAATATAACCTCTGTTACATCCAGTGTAAAATACAGAATATAATTTTTTTAAACCATTGACACACCAATACTAGTTACTACATACACACTCACTGATTCCAATGTCTACACACAGATTCACTCATTCACCCATACAATCATTCATACATACAATCACTCATCTTTACAACACTATCATATGCACTCATACACCTATACAGACACTCACACTCTGCCACTCATCCATGGAGTTACTCACACACCTAGTCAGTCCTGTAAAGAATCAATCACACTTCCATTTTCTAATCAATACAGTTAAACATAGAGTACCTTACATTTTCAAACATATACTAACACATACTTATTCTCTTATACAATCATTGATACAAGAACACATTGATCTCCACAGAGTCATACATCTCCTAGCCAGCCACACGCACACTCAGTCTCCCATACAAATACTTCGACAATCAATCAATAACCCATATAGTTACTCATATAGCTACTGATCAACACATGCAGCAGTTTACAGAACAACAGACATAATGATGCACAAATTAAGACAGTTTAGTCACTAACTCATGCACTCAGTGAGACACATTTAATCACTCACTCATACAGTCAGTCATGCACCTACTAAATCCTTCATCCAGACACTTATACATCCACTCATTCTTCAATATGTAAGACATATTTTAACTTTACAGAAACATACAGTCACTGGATAATGTCATCAGTGATGTCACTGACCATGTCATGAATGATGTAATATGTGACATCATCAGCAGTGGATTGCGGGTGCGCGATATATAGTTAGCGCATCTAACTATATATGGAATTTCAATGGTTTTATGCGAGTAAAATAAGGTTTTGTAAATGCAAATTCCTAACTATATATGTTCTATAACCAATGGTTTTTTCATTGAATTTTCAAGGTTTTATAAATGCAAATTCCTAACTATATATGGACTATAACCTATGTTTTTTTCTGTGAATATATATATATATATATATATATATATATATATATATATATATATATATATATATATATATATATATATATATATATATATATATATATATATATATTCACTGAACAAATGGTTAGAAAGACGTTATTGTTAGGATCAGATTGTACATGCACAAAACCATATAAATTCAGCAGTACCTGATCTAACTATAAAATATTTCCCCGCAATGCATTGCTTATGACCTCAGATATTACATTACTCATGAAAAAGCCAGTGAAATCACTGATGACATCTCAAATCACATCACTGATGACATCCTCCATTGATTGTTAGTGTTTCTAATATATACTAAGGTACCTCAAAAGTTAAATTAGTATACATTGTGTACCACTAATAAGTGATACTATTTCTAACATATATTATGTGAGTGGCTGGCTATGTGACTGTGTGTATCAGGGTGTGAGTGACTGTATGGGTGTGTGAGGGGTGTATGGGTGTATGGGTGAATAGGTGGGTGGGTGAATAGCTGTATGGGTAAATAAGTGGGTGTGTGAGTATGTATATCGGTGAATGACTGAATATGTGAGTGGCTGTATTGGTGGGTGAGTGAGTGGGTGTGTGAGTTGCTGCATGTGTGAGTGACTGGCTGAGTGAGTGGCTGCATGGATGGCTGTATAGGTGACTGAATGGCATTGTGTGTGGCTGTAAAGGTGGGTGAATGGGTTATGTATGCATGAGTGGCTGTTTTAGTGGGCATTTCGTTAACTGACTGGGTGTTGTAGAGCGTCTGTGGCAGTATGGGGGAGTGAGTGGATTTGTGAGTGTTTGTATGAAGTGTGAATGGGTATGTAAGAGTGTGTGTGTATTTGAGTAGGTGTGTGAATAGTTGTATGGGTGAGTACCTCTGTTGAGAGGATGTATGGGTGGGGGAGTGGGTGTGTGAGTGGCTGCATGGTTGAATAGGTGAGTGTGTGAGTAGCTGTATGGGTCAGGGTGTGGCTGCTGGAGTCACTGTATGGGTGAGTAAGTGGCTGTGTTAGTTATTGTATGGGTATGTGAGTTGCTGTATCAGTGACTATCTGTGACTGAGTGGGTATATGAGTGGCTCTATAGATAAGTGAGTGGCTGTGTGCGTAGCTGTATGGGTGTATAAGTAGGTGTATGAGTGGTCATGTGGGTGTACGAGTAGATGTGTATTTCCTAACTATAACATCCCTGTAATCTTTGTTTTTTTCAGTAAATTTTGAAGGTTTTTCAAATTCTATTTTCTAAGTATTATGTCCCAGTATGTTTCAATTTTTGAGTTAATTTCTAGGGTTTAGTTTTGATTCAATAATATAGTTGTAGGAGAGTAGGGTCTACTTCCTATGGTCACCCCAACTTTTTGCTGTGATTTTCTGGTTTTTCAACTCTGGTGTGACTGTGGGCCTGCTAATCAGACTCACAGCCCAGCTGTTCTCTCTCTAAATTGATACCATGTACTTTAGGTACAAATCTAATTGGGTATTGGGTCACCTTTGTGAGCCCCTGTATAGTGTACCATAGGTACCCAGGGCATAGGTGCATCCAAGGCCGACCAGGGGCTGCAGCATGTATTATGCCACCCCTGGCTGGCCATACAAACTGAGACCACAGGCTGATCATTCAGCTTGGGTAAGGTGGTGTAATCACTCCTTACTTAGATATTGTATACCTATATCTATCCTTATATATAGACACATATACACCTATAAGTCACTCCTATGGCAGGCCTTGACAATCCTGAAGGCAAAGTGCTTGGTTTTATATGAGAGGGTTCCCTAGCATGAGCTGAGCCCCTCTGCAGGTTTCGGAACCATCTCCTTATAGCTGTTTTATGATATAGCCATACCATATACTCTTAAGTGCATTATATTCCTCGTGGTTAATGCTAACTTTGGTTTGGCTTTATCAAAACATGTTGTGTAAGGTGTGAAACACTTTGGAATACTACCTCCCCAGCCAGTTCTGGCAGCGGGTGTAGCATTCCACCCTTCTAGAGGGAAAAGACATGTAGTTACTGCTTTACCCGGTTAAAGTTAAACAGGGCCTCAGCATCACAAAATGGTTGCTGCTGCCACAGACACGAGTCTGACCTCCTGCTGCTGGATGAAATTCCAGCAAGGGAGCCCTGGACAATAGATTTCCTGTCGAGGGAGTTGCTAGCACCTCCCCAGACAGCCTGTAGTGTATTGGGGCAGGGTGGGTTGCATGGAAAGATGCTTTTCTAGACACTGCCTGGGGCACACAAGGTGCTCCATGCATAGCCCGGTTCAAACCAGTTGCTGGGGCACTCTAGCTCCGCTCTGGCATGAAACTGGACAAAGGGAAAGGGGTGTAACAACCCCCTTCTCAGGTCCACCCATAGGGGGGACCTAGTAGGTAATCCAGCCCATTTCTTTAGTATAAAGATAGGTGCTGTGTCCACAGGACTTTAGATAATCCTGGAATTTAACTTTGATACAAACTCTTGGACCTTCGATGTACTATACCGACTAGAAGACTGAAGACATCTCCCATGTGGTCAAGGAGTGACCACCCTGTGCAAACAGGCACCACCAGTAACTTGCCTGTCTGCTTTGTTGATGCTCCTGCCAGATCCGGAAGTGACACAGGACGTCAGTGACACAGGAACTAAACTCTCAGACTTCTCTGACTCCAACCCACATCCACAGCAAAGCTGAGACCAGTGGCGGACACGAGAGACGTGGGACCGGACACCATCGACATCCTGCATTTTGCTAACAGTGCAACGACTGAGGCACCCTCACAGTTGTGTATTGGAGTATGAGAATCCCCAGACCCGAGCACCATTTGCACCGAAGCTCAGCCCTCCACACTCCACGAGTGCCGCGTGGGGCCCGCTCTTGCATTTCAGCTCAATGCGTGTTCCCGGTTGCTAACCTGCTGGCTAGTTAGCCCTTAGAAAACACTCCTTTGAAACCAAACTGGTTTCCTCGTTGCTCCAGGCTTGCTCCAGCTTTCCTGCAAAGGAGAAGCTCACCCGACCTTGCTGGTCTGCTCTGAAGCCAATCTCCACTTCCTGCGTTGATTGCGGTTGCCAAGGCTTGTTGGGTCCAGTCCAGATACTCACACCGCAGTCAACTAGATCCTTCATGGGACAGCTTGAATCCAGCTCCTGGTTGTCATCGACACCTCCTGGTTCTCGTGGCTGCAGAGACAAGCTTCACCTCTTCACCTGAAATCAACTCAACATTGCCTGGTTCCTTCCTGGTTCCTTCCTGGTCACTGGCTAGTGACCCAGACTCTGTCCTCTCTGCTTTCATGTTCTTCCCATCTCTGATCCACCCTTGGATCCACTTGGACACTTTTCCTCTGGTCGCCTGCAGAACTTCTTTGCAGATCTCAATAGAAAACATTGACGAAACCCGACACGAAAAGACACCGATGCACCCGGCTTCCCTGGGTGAGGTAACTCGAGTACTCCAGTGCTCCCGTGGGTCTTGACTCTCGAAGTGTCCTAGTTTAAAGGGGTTTTACCGTAGTCCATCCAGAAGTGACTTAAAACTGTAACTTTGCAGCTCTTACGTTCTCCATTATAAGTCAATGGTATCTCGCGACTGTGTTTAGACACTGCACGCATTTCCCGTGGGTCTCCAACTTCCTAACCTTTGGTTGTCTAGTGTAGCCCCAGTGATTCCCTAGGCACTAGGCCTATTCACTGTTTCTGAAGCGGTCCTTATACCACTTACTTAGTATATGGTTTGTGAGGACCCTAGGGCATACCTGCATTTGTGCAACTTATAGTATGCTAATTGAGTAACTTGTGATGTATTTCGATTTCTGACCACAAAAAGAGTGCAGAGGTGTTGTGTTAGAAATAAATACATATATATTTGATATATACCTTGTGTGCTGTCCTTTCATTTTGGTAATCAAGGGATTATAATTGGTAAAACAACTTGCTTTACAAGCTCTCTGAAGTTTTAGCCTAAAACTGCTGGTTCATGCTACCACTAGGATAGCTTGTTTATAAGGTTGAATTTACATCCACCATCAATTAGGGTCGTTTAGACTGGTGCAAGGTGCCCACTAGAATAGTGGACATCATATGCCAGGCTAACTTCTCACAATAGTTTTTTTAACTGTATATATTTATTTTTGATACATATATTATAAATACAATTCAAAAGGAAAAAGGTAAAAATCAGATATGTACTTATGTAAAATATATAATATTTTGTAAATGTAAATGAAAACATTTTTCATAAATCTTTTGTTACCACAGTACCTTTGCGACTCACAAAACATAGACAGGACTACAAGTAGGTAAAGGAGTCGAGGAATGAAAGTGCCCTCTGTCCTATGGAGCAATCTGGCTAGCCTGAAAACAGTGAGGTCCGGTGTACTGAGGGTGGCCTGAACAAACTAAAGAAGTCAGAGGTGTCTCTTGGTAAGAGATAAAAATTGAGCTCACGCACACTTTTAAGTGGGGGACTCATTGCTCAACAGCAAGATCAAACCTGCCAGGGTGTAGCTGCCCAGCGGCGATAGCGGTGAATCTCAAGCAAAAGAAGCCGTCCAGAAGAGCAGGAAATCCTGTGAAAATTACGCCTGTGAAGAGCAGAAAAAAAACTTCACTTCCAGTTAAAGTGACTCCTTCCCTTCGGTCATACTTTATGGCTAATACTCAAGTCACCGGGAAACCTAGATCTCAGGCAGGGATGAGCACAGCAACCGCGACAGCTGAGAATTTGAACTTATTGGCAGCAATTCACGTTTCCAATTGTTATACTCTGTTAAGTGAGTTCCCTATGGCTTCTTTGGTAGAAGGTGGCAGTCAGATCAAATGAGATGAGCCAGATGACTCATCCCCGATCTCCTCAACCTCTGTAGTACAGAGCACGGATTCACTACGCGGGATGTTAAAACAATTATCTATTGAGATCGGAGTACGTTTTTCGACTTCTGAATCAAATCAAAAGAAGATTCAAGATTTTTGTATTAGCCTAGAGGAAAATCTTACACCATTAACACACAGGATGAAGACTCTAGAGAGCAGAGTGGAGGAGCTGGGTTCAGAGGTCATAGACAATTCTAATGAGGTACAGAGACTGAAGGATAAAGAGCGGGTTCTAAAGTAGAGGTTGGAGAGGTTAGCAAATATCTTGAGACAAAATAATATCAGACTTCTAGATTTGAAAGAAGGTTTAGAAGGAGATAACTTAAAGGCCTGTGTTATTAATCTTTTGAGCAAAGCCTTTCCACAAATTGCTACAGCCAGTATCTCGGAGTCTGAAATCCAGAGAATACACAGGGATCCATTTAAATTGAATCCTGCCCGGAAAAAGCCTAGGAAAGTACTGATCTACATTCAATAATATTAGCTAAAGGAGCAATTACTGGGGGCTGCCTTAGCAATTACTGGGGGCTGCCTTAAAACTTAAATCCATTGAGGTCCAAGATGACACTTTTAGTATACAGTCCGATATTTCTCGGGTTACAGAGCATAGAAGGTGGGAATTGGGCAAGAGAATTAATGCATTGAGGGACCAGGGAGCCCAGGTACAATTGTGATTCCCTGCTTTCTTGAAAGTTGTATGGGCTAACAAAATGTATAGTTTCAGACTCCCTGAGGAAGTAGATAACTTTTTGACACAGACTAAACCCAGTTAACTTAAGTTTAAGGGGGCTTTATACCGGCGCTAGTCTTTACTATAAATCTTCGTGCTGCTCATTATTTTCCGTTTTGTTATTCTGTTTTGGAGGCTGGAGGGGCCTCGACCCAAATAGGCAATTTTATTGCCAGTGGGTAATCAGGGAGGATTCCCGCAGGGGGGGGTGGAGGGGTTGCGGGATTGGTAGAGGGTGGTAACAGTATGCACGTTTGTTGGTGGGGAGCATTGGGAGAAAATAAAAAAAAGTGTAACAACAATCTCATGTGACATATTAGCCTCTAGCAGCTGTTGCAGTCTTTGCAGTGAGTGGAGACAAGACAGTGATGGAGGATAGACCAAGGCGGGGAGGGAAGCATCATCTTGATTTACTAAGCTGGAATGTGAATGGATTGAGGGTGAAAGGGAGACAGCACTTGATCATTCAGTACCTAAAAAATAGCCCAGCTAGTATTTTAATGCTACATGTTCAAGGTTCAAACACAAGTTTATTGAGACAATTGTCCATTAAACATTCTAAAAAATACACATTAATTAAAACCTTTAAATGAACCCCCCTCCTCGCCGCCCCATCCCCATTACATTTCATTTTATAAAATTCTGTTTAACAGATCTTAAGAACCGAGCAATCCCAACTGCCACATCTAAATATCTCATCTCAGACAGTAACTCCACTGCGTTGTTCCTATGAAGAGTATCATATTTAAAAAACAAAGTTCTTAAAAACTTGATCCGATTTGCAAATTAAAAAGCGCAGTCCATAAGAATATGCGAAATGGTACATTTAGCTTTCAAAGGGCAGGGACAAAGAGCACTATTATTCTGCACCCCAGTCCTATATTGGTGGGAAGAATAGATTGAATTACATCCCACCGAATCCTTAGTATTTCTTTTCTCAAACCTGGATCTGGTAACTGCAGTAAATATGGGAAAGCACAATCCTGGCCAAATGAAGCAAACAAAAAGCTAATAGATGAGTTCTTCTTTAAATATAATAAATTACATTGTTATGACACCATAGCTGCAGATTCCCCCAATACTCGTTTGCTTGGGAAAGTGAGCCAGGATGTGACTGAACCACTATTTAAGGGATGTATGACTAAACAACTACCTCCTAAACCATGACTTCCTGAACAACGAAAGATAAACGAGCAATGCTAAACAACTACTGTTTTTTACATCGACTTCGTAAACCACAATAGCGCTTTTCTCACCCTCTTGAGGCGGAAGCCGGGAGGTCTCGCTATTCCTTTCACCTTTGCAGAATTTTTAAATCATTTGTGTTAGTTTGACTTCTGCTTGATTTAATAAGCTTTATTAACCAGGACACACTGCTGAGACCTCGCAGAGATCTCCCCCCCCCTCGCTGCCTGGCCACTCTCAGCCGAGTAGCGACGCTGAGAGCCGGTCTCGGGAGGCGATCCAAAAACAGCGGCCATATTGGGTGTGGGCTAGTGCTGTGACGCGCTCTAGCTCCACATAAAAGGGGACGGTCATGTCTCCGTGCAGCGGACGCGGTCCTGCCCGTCTGCGCCCGTCCACGGCCGAACGGGGCAAGGTGCCACTACCCCTGGTCCTCTTAACAAAACTCCTGTGACATATAGCAACACTACTTTATACATGTTACGACCAACTGAGAAGGCGAACTGTCAACACTCATTGAATCCTGCTAAGCCCCCATTACTATGCTGACACTGTCATAGGCATTTCAAAAGGCACGACCATTTAGACAGAGACCTTACTTCCACCATACAATATAATATGTCCCTTTTAAACTGCAGATCCCTGTCAAAACACTGTATGGAAATAGCTCTTCTAATTGAAGAACACAAACTGGACGCCATATTTCTGACCGAAACGTGGCTTCAAACAGGGAATGAACCAGACATTGTGTGCACTCTCCCAATAGGGTATAACATCTGCAGAATAGATCACAGCATAGGACGTGGCGGAGGCTTATCAATTATCAATAAGGACTCTTACAGTTGCCATCTCCTACCTTCAACATTTAAAGAAGGAGAAAATCTCCCCTTCTCTTTGGAACTGTCCCCCACTGATTGCCTATCAGGCACATTAATGTATCGTCCTCCTGAGGCGCTAAATGAATTTATCCCTAAACTCATTGACTTGGCCTCAGAACAAGTGGTAGCCATGGCCAATTATACCACGCTAGGGGATTTTAACATACATTTAGAGGATACTTCCCTTTCCACCACTTGTAATTTATTATCAGGTCTCCAAGCCCTGGGTCTTGATTTAAAGTGCCTCCTTCCAACACACGAAAAAGGCCACCTTCTTGACCCTATATTCGGAAACTTACAGAATCTTACCTCAGGAGACCCCATCCCCCTACCATGCACCAACCACTTTCTAATTCCCTTATTTTGGGTTACAAAAAGAACGCGAGAGGCACAACCCTCTAACATAACATGGGACCGGAAATGGGGTAAGCTACCCCTGGATAAATGGCAGGCATCCCTTAAAGCCACCAAGCCAACACTAGGAGCCAATATTGAAGAGGCAAATACCAACTTTAATGCTTGGATCCAAGAAATGTTGGATTCTACCCTCCCTAAAGTCATCATACAGAAATGTAGTAGGAAAAACGCAGCTCCCTGGTACAGCCCTCAACTGAGAGTACTAAAACAAGCTTGCCGTAAGCTGGAAAGGATTTGGAGACTAAAACCCCTGCAAGATACAAAAGATACCTACAGACAGGCTATCAGGAGATATAAAAATGAGATAAAAGAAACCCAGGCAAAATTCTATGAGGATAAAATAGGGACTGCATCGAACTCCCCTAAAGAGATCTTCCGAATAGCCAAAACACTGATTACCCCGTCACAAACTCTCCCTTCTAGTGAAGGAGCTCTTGAACGCTGCAACCAATTAGCAGTATTCTTTAAAGAAAAAATAGAGGCGATATATAATACATTCCCCTCTAATCAAGCTGACATAGAGGGCTACAATACTGCCGATTTAACTGATGTACCCATGCTTGACCATTTAGCTCCTCTGAATTTAGAGACACTCGATATAATTACCAGTAAAGTCGTCTCGGGTTCTCCGACGGATGTGGCACCGCCCAAACAGATAAAGGCAGTAATCAAGACTATCCAAACCACCATAATGGAGATACTAAATCTCTCCATATCAACAGGGACAGTTCCCCTCCGGTGGAAATGCGCAATGGTAAAAGCATTAATTAAAAAGCCCAGTTTGGATTCTTCTATATTATCTAATTATCGTACAATTTCCCTCCTGCCATGGATCAGTAAATTATTGGAAAAACACGTAAATAATATTCTCACCAACCACCTGGAATCCAACAGACTGTTGGATGACACCCAAACTGGCTTTCGCCCTAACCATGGAACAGAGACGGCACTACTGCTAGTGACCAAGTAGATTGGTGGACGAAGGAGGAAAGGCTGCAATCATTCTGTTGGACCTCAGTGCAGCGTTCAACATGGTCAACCATTTCATCTTGATCAACCGTCTCAGAATGAACGGTGTGTCGGGCGCTGCCCTGAATTGGCTCACTTCCTTCCTCAGCAATCGCCAGTTCCAAGTCTTTGAGGGACACGTGACCTTGTCCATCTAATCTCTGGAATGTGGGGTCCCACAAGGCTCGGCTCTAAGCCCAACGCTCTTCAACGTATATATGTAACTGTGGGCAGCTGTCATCCATCCATTCGGCATTAAGATCGTCTGCTATGCAGAAGATACCCAGCTAGTGGTATCTCTGGGCCAAGATGGAAGATCGTCTGATAGGCTGGCACCCTGCCTTGAAGCAGTGGCCGGATGGATGAAGGACTCCTACCTCCGTCTTAATGGAGAAAAAACAGAGAATATGTTACTAGGTAACTCCTCCCCCGGCCCACTTATTCCCTCATGGCCCGCATGCCTAGGCCCAGCTCCACCGCCTAAGCCGCATATAAAGAGTCTGGGTGTGTGGCTTGATGACAAACTTAACGTCAATCATCAAGCCACTGTTTTATCATCAACTTGTTACGGCTTGCTGAGGATAATACCTAAAATTCCTCCCCTCCTCCCACTTGAAGCACGCAGGATCATGATCCAGGCTCTGATTCTTTCTCGGCTGGATTACGGGAACTCCCTGTACCTGGGAGCTCCACTGTCCACAATGAACAAACTACAAGTGGTACAGAACAGCGCATCAAGATTGCAATCGGCAAAGCCAGCCCTTCGTTGACTTCACTGGCTACCTATGGGTGCCAGAATTCAGTTCAAGGCACCGTGCATAGCCCATAAAGCTATATGGAAAACAGGCCCTAACATTCTTCATTCTATACTACCACTTTACCTACCATCTAGGTCCCTCCGCTCCAGTAATCAAGTTTTAGCAACCACCAGGAAGATCAATAAAGCAAGGTGGGGAGGACGCTCCTTCTCATACTCAGCGGCCAAGTTTTGGAATGCTCTTCACCGGCCAGTAAGAGAGATCCACATCCTGACTGCTTTCCGCAAACATCTGAAGACTTACCTATTCGATCAATAGTCTTTGCGAAATTGAAATGGACACTCCTGATTCTAAGCGCTACAAGGCTTCCGGGTAGTATAGGCGCTGTGCAAATATTCTTTCATTCATTCATTCATTTACGGAATCCCCAGTTTGCATTGTAAACATTACTTTTATTTTTCCCACTGTGTTGGAAATCGATAATAAATTATTAGATAAAGGTGTCAATTTAAGCGAACCACAGTTCCTAGTCTGATAAAGTTTAGTCGCAAGGTACAGTTAAACACACTTTTGTGATGTAACAGAGTTCCTATCCCTCCTGAGTCTGGTACCCTAATGGTGTCTCTCTTGGATTCCTCATATAACAATAGTAAAATGCATGTCATTTTAGAGATCCGGGTACACAAGGAATTCGCCATTATGTTTTGTAATAATATCGCACATAAATGATATTTTTTGATAAATAATAGTATATTGTATTTTATAGAAATGTTCACAAGGTGGAACCAGTCTTCCAAATTTCCTCAAGTGCGCTCGCAAGATGCATTAAAGCATCACTAGTGTGTTGTGAAAATGTACCTGCCCTATGGAGCCCAGAACCCGAATAGTGCCTCACATGGATTCCCCATGAAACTATAATGGAATACCTTATCTTTGAAAAGTCCGTAGGGTCATAATCACGAACCATCTATTTACCTTGAAATGTGGAGAGGGAGTGTTGCGAAGAATATATCTATAAAAATTGATAATAGGCTCTGTGCTTACTGTGTTAGCCGCCTGTTACCGCTGACAGTTCCTGCGTCTGTCTGTGTAGGCTTTCACACCCTCACCAATTGTATCCCATTAAGGTGCGCGAACACAGTGTTCCGGGGTCATAAAAAAGTCCCTTAAAGTCACTTCGCCGAGATAAAAAATACAAAAACTTTCTTTATACATTGTCCATTTATTTTCTTATTTGTCCTTTCTCTCCTGTGCCCCAATGGCACTCCGGGTAAATTATATTTTATTTATTATATTTATATTTATTTTATTATGAATTGTGATGTCTTCCAACGCTCGAATGTAAGAGTGAGGTGAGCAGTGTGTGTGTGTGTGGGGGAGGGGGGGAAGCGGAGATTAATGTCCGGGGTGGGGGGGAGGGGCGAGCAGCCAAGTCGTGGTTTAGGAGTTCGTTGTTCAGGACTTCGTTGATCAGGATTTGTCGTTGTACAGACTTCGTTGTTCAGGTAAGTCAAAATTAAAAGTTCGTTGTTTAGGATGTTTTCCCTATTTAAGTGTAGGTTCTTCACTGCAGTTATTCTAGTTCTAACAGCCTTTGCCCACATCCTTTCACTGCTTTGGCTCTCTTCCCAACACAATTTGGAGACTGTAACCGCCTCTTCATTCTCCAGCAGGGTGTTCAGGTATCAAGAGACCAGACTGAACTCTCTCCTTATAGCCTGAACCATGGCATCTTGTGGGAGTGAAAGAAGTCTTTCAAGCACTACCCCTTCCTGTCTGTCCAATTCATAGGTTGGATCAAGAGAGAATACCTCTCCCCCATACAGGCCTATCGGTGGGAACTTCCCTTCATAGGCCTTTAAAAGTGGGATATAGGATAGCCCCTTGAATCTGCCATTGAATCCTGTTAAACTGCTTGCCTGCAATAGGGCCTTCTGCCTAGTGGCATCCCAATGCGCACCGCAGTTCAGATTTCTCCTAAAGGTTAAACCCAGGTATTTATACTGATCCACTTGTTCCACCACCTGAGAATCTAGATACCAGGAAAATCTCTGCATTTTTCCCCGAAAATCATATTTTTCCTCTTTTCCAGATTAATGCACAGCTTGTTCTGCTCACTGTAAGAGGCCAATGCATTACGTTTCCTCTGCAGAGCAATTGGATTATAGTCCAATAATACCAAATCATCTGCATAAAACAGACAAGCGATATGCTGGTCTCCAATTTTAGGTGAGAAAGACTTTGATTCGGAAATAACCGTTGGGCGGTCGGCCAAAAATAAACTAAAAGTAGGGGTGCTAAAACGCACCCCTGACACAGGTCATTATCGATGGAGATTCTTTGGGACATCCGACCGGACTTTCTCCACCTGAGCCCAATTGCACGAGTGCAAGGATGGAAGAGCCCCAAGAATATATGGTAGTAATTTCCAAGCAGCTACTTTTCCCCACAAAATATCCCTGTTAACAGAATCAAAGGCTGTTCGAAATCTACAAAACAACTGCCCAATCTTTGATTTTCCTCTAGAGCCTTTCGAGTAATGGCTCACAAAGCAAAGCAGTGGTCTATGGTGGAATGAACCTCCTGAAAGCCCCCTTGTTCTAATGGGATTCTCTTAGTTTCAGTGGCCCATTCTTCAAGTTTGGCTTGAATAATCTTGGAGAATATTTTTAACGAAATATCCAAGAGGCTTATAAGCCTTTAATGCATTGGGTCTGTACCGCTCCCTTTTTTAAAATCGGTTTCACTATGGTCCCCTTCCAGGTAAAGGGGTAAAGGCCCAACCCTGCAACCCAACTAAACAAGGTAAAGTAAATTGTTGCCCACCAGACACTATTTGTTTTAATTATTACCGGCAGAACATTGTCAGGACTAGCGGCACAAGAGAGTTTTATTCTCTCAATAAGTGCCTTAACTTTCGTTACTGAGAACCAGTTGGCTGGGAGGGTTTGCCCATAGATATGCTGAGGGCCATCTGAACCTAAAGGTCCCTGTATAGCTCGTCAGATAAGTGGCCCACTGTGCTTCCAGTATCATGCAGGTCATAGTCCCCCTACTTTATCCATTAAACTCTTTGACATTTGTCCAGAATTTTTGCTTATCATTTAATAGTATAAACTCCTGCATCTCCTCCCACTTCTTATAATAAAAAGATACCTTTTTCGTCTGCACAAGGGATTTATATTTGTGTTTGATTTTGACCAGCTCTTGGGTAGCTAAGGGAACGAGACGACGCCTAGCACTCCTTGCTTTCTTTCTCACCAGTAGCCCAGCTAGTATTTTAATGCTACAGGAAACCCATCTTTTACAATCAGAATGTGAGACATTATTTGCAAAACCAAGATGGGTTTTGACAAGATTATTGCAACAGATCAGCAATATTCTTCGAAAGGGATGACTTTCATAAAATTCAGTAGTAGAAGTAATTAAGTCCCAAGTGGATGACAGAGGGTATTGGGTTATGGTTGCAATTAAGTGCCGGGGGACAAAATATACAATAGTTAGTTATTATGGGCCTAATGACGATGATACCACTCCCCTGAATAACCTTTGGCTTGCACTAGCAGAATATGATTCATTCCTATTCTTGGGTGGAGACTTTAAAGTACTTCTAAATAATAAACTAGATAGGTCCTCCCTTAGAACTCAGGTAGCAGTGCGCGTGTTAAAGCCTATCTCCTAGCCATGATGAATATTTTTTATCTTTTTGCAGTATGGCGGAAAGAAATAAGTGAGAGGAGGGAATATTCCTTCAACTGTAAGATTTCTCGCTATTCAAGAATAGATTATATGTTTATGGAACATTCTGATCTTGATAAAATCATTACCAAAGAATATTTGCCCATTCACCTTTCTGACCATAGTGCCATACTCCTGAAACTGGAACTTCCCACAGAATTATCTTTGACGAGGTGGACTTTAAATAGAAAAATCCTAACTTTAAGACTTTTGGTATTAACAGAAGGCATTTAGGAGTCCTAAAGTTAGGAGTCCTAACTTTACTACTCCTAAACTGAGAAAAATCCTAACTTTAAGACTTTCGGTATTCACAGAAGGCATTTAAGAGTCCTAAAGTTAGGAATCCTAACTTTACTACCCCTAAACTGAGAGAAATCCTAACTTTAAGTCTTTCGTTATTCACAGAAGGCATTTAGGAGTCCTAACTTCTGTGAATACCGAAACGAGTAAGTACCTTCTGTGAATACCGAAATGAGTAAGTGCCTTCTGTGAATACCAAAACGAGTAAGTGCCTTCTGTGAATACCAAAATTGGTAGTAAGTTTAGGATTTTGTCTTTACTTAGTTATGTGAATCGGGCCCGTAGTATATGGCTATTGATTCCGAACACGAGACCGCAATCATTCTGCAAATTGCGATTCACAGATTTGCTGACATTTTTTCAAATTATTTTACATATGAACATAGCTCTACTTTCATTAATGACAACAGTGTGAACATATTTATAAATATTTATATATGGCAGCCTATATTTGTTTTTCTAGAATGTTACTTATTTTACGTGTTTCAAAACTTTGTGAATCTGCAAACAGAAATTGTGGATTTGCTCTATGACACACCCTAACCTTGCCTTTTGATCGTGCACTTTAGGACACCACCTATGTATATCTAAAACCACGCCTAAAAACAGTTATTTCTCCCATGAACTCCTAATAAAGAGGAATCCGAAGCAGTGGTGCTGTTTTTTGGTCACTTTGAATGATTGAAGCTTTATCTTATGTCCTAGATGAACATCTAGAACCTATTGAGGATGAAGAGCGAGTTACACCACCTTCAAAAAAGCAAAGTGATGACTGGAAGCATTTTACAATGACTTCAGGGGAAAAGAAGGTTATTGCTAAACATGTGCAGTGCAATATTTCTGGCAAGCAATTATCACGGGGCACTGCCAAGAAGTATTCACATGGGACAAGTTCCATGTGCAAACACTTGAAAACAATTCATGAAAGAGTCTACAACTGGATAATACGGGAGAAAGCAGGTGCAGCAGGACAGTGCAAAACTATGGCACCATTGGAAGAACAATCATCAGCTGCCGTCATTACTATTCCAGCTGCCTGGGAAGAATTAAGTGAAATGGTTAATCACGGTACGAAATGCCACATGTTTGTCATTATAAAATTTACTTTTGAGGCTGCATTCTTGGATACAGTGAAGAAGCATCACTTTTAGTTTTGGTTTTTTTTTGCTTTCAGTTGCCATGTAATGTTTTTGGAACTCTGAAGCCAATTGCTTCATTGCATTTCCCGTACCTTACCCTTTTAGTACCCTGATTGTTTTTTGGTAAAACAAAAAAAGAATACAACTTAAAAACTGTTGAAAAAAACCTTCTGCAAAAAGACAGTTCTTTATAGACCCACCATCTAGCCAAACAAAGAGTTAACTCTGTGTTTTTATTGTGTCAGTGACTGTATTAATTAGTGTGAGACAGGGTGTGTCAGTGGCTGTATCGATGAGTGCCTGGGTGTGTTAGTGGTTGCCTTGATGTGTGCATGAATGTATCAGTCTCTGTATCAGAGTGTGGCTGGGTGTATCATTAGCTGTACCAATGCAGCACACATATAAGTTGCAAATTGTAATTTTTGTAAATGATTGTTTATGTGCAGGAAGGTACACCTTCTTACACATGAACAATTATTCATGGCGAATTGCTGTTTCTATGTGTGCTGCACAATGCAGCACACATAGAAACATAAAAAAACAAGGAGAAATTAAGCATTCCTCCTCTTTTCACCATGTGAAGGCCAGGTTTTCATTGGGCTTAATTTTCGCCCTGCCTCCTATTTACGCTACACTTGCAAATCGGAGGCATTGTCAAAATCAATGGGTGGTGCGGCAGTATGCCCACCGCAACATCCATTGCACGCCCCTTTCACGCTGTGTATCATGAAAGGGGGCCTTATTTACAAGGCGGCGTTAAGCCACGTTAAGTGGCTTAATCCCACCTTGTAAATCAGACAAAGGGTTTATTGCCACAGGAACATCATAAAAGTGACATTTCTGTGGTGATAGGGGCTTGTAAATATGCCCCTTAGTGTGGAATAAACTCGAGTTTATTTGTTCAGAAAGTGTTAGTGTATGCCACTTGCTGTGCCGCTGCTTCCAAAGGCTCGCTGTTGCTGGTCCATTGGCTCTGCGGAGCTGTTATAATCCTCGTAGGGGAGGGAAGGTGAATGATAGTGGCAGTGTATCTTTGAGGATCTCTATGAAGGTGCTCTGTATGAGGATGATAGCGTCCAAGGAGAGATACAGTGAAGCCAGTTCAGACAGTGTCGGTGGATGGATTGGCAAATCTGATAATTTAATTAAAATATCAATACCAATAATTTATCATGTAAATATCTTCCCATCCTATTCTCCTAAGAACTCAACAGCCTGGTTCTCAACTAGAAATGACTAATTGAAAGTAGAAAAATATATAATTACACATTAAACCTTACAAGCTTACTAAAAATCTAAAACAATTATTATAATAATTCTAATACCAAAAAGTGACATAATAATAAAATAATACTGTATTAATTAAAACACAATTTTTAATACAGCTATAATGAATTAAACAATATTATGTACAACGATATTTAAATAAACAATACTATATACATAACAATGATATTCTTACTTTATGTATTCTGTCCTTTGATACTTTTGTCTTCATGATATTTTTGACACAATATTATTACCCATTTTATTTCTTAAACATATGTTGGTAATTCATCCTGTCAGCATTTGTTTTTCCCAATGCTGAATAGATGTGTGTCCTTTGAGCCAGTCTCATGTTTGGCAGAATGCTATCTTTGATCATATAATTTCCAACCAGCTTTTTTGACTCCAGAGGCTTTATTAATAAAGAGATTACAATTTTGGATTTTATTCACCATAATAAAGAGAGCAGGCATTTACCCTGGTGATTAATCAAGGCTATTCTTTAGCATCAAGATGGACACTAATGAGGGTATTTGGAATTAATACAGATCAGCATTTACTGGGAAAAAAACAAGTACAACCAGATACCAGGATATAAACAGCCAAGAAAATAACCTGTGGTGCTAAGCTGCAGAGAACAATGATGACTGCAGTTTTGCTATTTTTATTTCTTTGGTGCACCGCGGAGTACAACGAATGTAAATTATTGATTCTATTGTTTAATTCACAATAGAGATATACCCACATGCAAGGTACATCTTAGTATGAACCTCCTTTATATATAAGCGTAGATATCGTAATGCATAAAATGTGTATTAAGCAAATTATACATATATACTAAGTCCATGCCACAAAAAAAGAAAAAAGTTGTTATTGTCCTAAAATCAATACTGTTACCATAAAAAAACAAGGCAGTGAGACAAAATCACACTAACATAGGTGGTAACGTAACCAGCATGTTTAAATGCATCTGATGCCAACACACACAAGAATAAATAAAAACAACAACAGGATGCATCAACAATAGGTTCGAAATGTTGAAGTACATAAACAAGGCAACAGTACTTTAAAAGCCTCCGGTATCACATATTCAAACAAGAGCAGCCCAATGTACTTCAGAGCAATTCAGGAAACCATATTTTCCATGAAAATACAAAACTCTCATGATGCCTGCAAATGAAGAATAAGCTCCTCTAGTTCCAGTGTGGCAATCGAGATACATTATTGCTGAAAACCATGATCTTGTAACCCAAACTCATGGGAAATCTTGGCGATCGCTTCGTTTGGTTTTTAAGGTGTTTTTAACACAAGGCTAAACACAAAGTAGCATTCTTAAGAAATCATTTAAAAAGTAATCTCACTTTTATGCTACTCTACATGAGGAGAGAGAAGTGTTTTCTATGATGCATTTATTGTATGCAAGGTAATGTTATGTGATTAATTAAGTAGTTTATTTGGTATCAGTGAGAACAATATATTATCATGGTGAATGTTTTAATATTACAGTTTAAGAAACAGCCTTGAATATATATTCAAACCAGACAGTGTGTTCTCACAAAATCGGTACAAGTTACCTTTATCAGGGAAGAAGTGAGATAATGCCCAAACTCTTATGGAATTGATTATTAGTGCCTAATTACGATGTCAGTGGTATAGACACTGACGTGCCATCAGTCCGACTGACATCTATGTCTGCGGTCAGACCGCATTGCTCGAGGAACAGACCAACAACTTCTGACGGGCTGCAAGAGCCCATTGGGTGGTCAGTTGGATTGCATTCCTACAATACATGCAGTGACTTTTAAGCCACTGTCGTGGGTATTACGATCTACCTTTCCACCTGCCATTTCATGTTGGATCTTCTGGCGTGAAAAGGCTGGCAGAAAGGCTTTTTTGGGATCCCTAGCAGGGCACCTGCCAACCATGGACCTCCGCTATGCACCCCTAGGCACCTGTGGTTCCCCCCTAAACATCCGTGCTTTGTTATTGTTATTGTTATTGTTATTTTTGATTTGTAGCGCGCTCAATCACCTACAGGCCTCTAAGCGCTTGGGAATCGATGGTAAACAACAACTTTGACAGTACAGAGGGTATCCACTAGCCTACGTGGCTCACAGGGCTCTCCTGAACAACAGCGTTTTCAGCCCCTTTCTGAAACGTAGGAGGTTTCCTTCCTTTCGTAGTGGCTCAGGTAGTGTGTTCCATAAATGCGGAACCAGCACCGAAAAGGCTCTACCGCCCTTGGTGGCAAGTTTGTACCGAGGGCAGACTAATAGCTGAGAGTCTGAGGACCTAAGAGCTCTCTTTGGGCTATACATTGCCAGGCGATCTTTGATGTAAGCAGGTGCCATGCCATAGATGGCTTTATGGGCGAT
The DNA here is from genome assembly GCF_964263255.1 of Lissotriton vulgaris. Lineage (NCBI taxonomy): Eukaryota > Metazoa > Chordata > Amphibia > Caudata > Salamandridae > Lissotriton > Lissotriton vulgaris. Next base: position 1,308,616,279 of record NC_141691.1, on the reverse strand, counting down.
GCACAGATTTTTAAATTCCACTCGCTCCTTAATAGGGGGCCAGTGGAGGCTTTGTAGCAGGGGGGATGCTTTGGTGTGTCTTGGCTGTCTGAAGATAAGACGAGCGGCATCATTCATCACCACCTGTAGCCTATTTATCAAGGTTTTTGGTAGGCCAAGGTAGAGGGCATTTCCATAATCTATGCGTGAAATCACAGTAGCTGCGACGATAGAACGTAGCATAGATTGGGAAATGATAGGCACTAATTTCCGTAGCTGTCGGATGATATTAGTACAGCTGCCCACCACTGAAGAGATTTGGCTGACCACAGAGAGGTCACAATCCAGTTTGATCCCCAGGCTCTTCACGTTCAAACTGGGTTTTGGGGCTGGACCTAACTCTGCGGGCCAGTAGAGGTCACACCATGGTGAGGTGGTAGATGAAATAACCAAGACCTCAGTCTTGTCTGGATTGATTTTTAGGAGGTTTCCTGTCATCCACTGGACCGTGTGTCTCAAGATATTCTGAGTGTGGAGTTGGGCGATGTTTGTATTGTCAACACTCAGCAGCAGCTGCGTGTCGTCTGCGTAGTTATATACTGTGCAGCCCATACTCGCCAGGGAGGCAATCAGAGGCTGCAGATATAGGTTAAACAGCAGTGGGGATAGGGCCGAGCCCTGAGGTACCCCACATTCTATTTCTCCCACTGCTGAGATTTCTTCTCCGAGTTGTATTCTTTGTGTCCTTCCTGACAGAAAGGACTGCAACCACTCAAAAGCCCGGCCTTTGATGCCAAAGTCACTCAGCCTTTCCAGTAGCAGCGCATGACTGACGGTATCGAACGCCGCTGAAAGATCTAATAAAATCAGGGCGCTCGGTTTTTTACCGTCAGCCAAGCCTCTCAGTTCATCCAGCACCGAGAGCATCACCAACTCGGTGCTGTGGTGTGCTCGGAACCCTGCTTGTCTTTCGTGAAGCAGGGAGTGGGACTCCAAGTACATGGACAAAGATTTTAATACATGTTGCTCCAGTACTTTAGAGAGGAATGGTAGCTGAGAGATCGGCCTATAGTTTTTTAGTATTGCGGGGTCTGCGCCAGGTTTTTTCAACAGCGGTCTTACCCGCGCTTCCTTAAGTGCTGCTGGTAGTTGTCCTAATTCCAGGGATCTATTTAGGAGATGGATGACTTGCTCCTCCAATAGTGGACGGGCTGCCTGAAAAACTTTAGGTGGACAAGGGTCCGCTGGAGATCCAGATTTGATTCTGGCCATCAACTGCTGCAGGCTCAAGATGTCAATCTCTGGGAACAGTGTGATAGCACAGTCAGTTTGATTTTGGGGGATTATAGGTGTAGCCATTCCATTAAGCGGCCCATTTTTTATGTCCTGGATGATGGTTCTTACTTTCTCCAAGAAATAATCCTGAAAGTAATTGCAGTTTATGGGAGACTGAACGCTGTCTGGTTTTTTGGTCAACTCCGACAGGATCTTAAAAGTCTCTTTCTGCACGTTGACTGCCTTACTTAGACGGGCTTCGTAGTACTCGGCTTTGGCAAGGATGATGTGTTTTTTGTATGCGTTCAAGGAGGCACGGTAGAGGTTCCTGGCTGAGTCCAGTTTAGTTTTCCTCCAGCTTCTTTCTAGGGCTCTAAGTTTCTTTTTATGGTCCCTCAGTGCTGGCGTGAACCAAGGGGCATCCTTACCCGGGCCTTTTAGCGCCTTCATTTTTATTGGCGCTATCTGATCAATAGCTAGTGTCAGGGAACGCGTTAAATCCCCGTATTGCTGATCTAGACCATGATCTAAGTTCGGGGGGCAATCTCTGGGCAGGAATACCTCGGTCAGGGTCCTCAAATCGACCTCTGCCCATTTGCGGGTTTTCTTAGCCTCCAATGTTGGTTTGATTATTTGGCCCTTAATACGTAGCTCACAGGAAATTAGGTAGTGATCAGACCAGATACATGGGGAAACTTCTTTCAGCGTTAGTGAGGGGTCTGTAGTCCATACCAGGTCAAGGGTATGACCTTTGGTGTGCATGGGGACATTCACGATCTGTTTAAAATTTAGCGCTGACATCAAAGTGTCCAAATGGCGCATAGGAGCGTCCCAGTGAGGTTTATCCCAGTGCAAGTTGAAGACTCCTGTGGCTAAGATTTTCAAGTAGCGAGTACAAAGGTCAGATATGATGGGGGCGAATAAGTCCTGGAAGGTCGGGGTTGCATTGGGAGGGCGATAGACCGCTAACACCACCCAGCATGAGCTGTTTACTGTGACTTTCACCCCAAGCAGATCAGCCAGGTCGACTGTCTCTGATAGTAGGATTTCTACTGACAGCATCTTTTTGAAAATCACAGCTACCCCTCCTCCCCGTGTGTTTCCTGGGCGGTTTTGCCATAAAGCATCATAGCCGCTGAGGAGGGCGGCCAGGATGTCTGGCATTGAGCTCTCACTCATCCAGGTCTCTGTTAAGGTCAGTATATCAGTATCGTTGTTTTGCAACAGGTTATAGACCTCGACGTGGTGGCAGTGGAGTGATCTGGTATTTAGACATGCTATTTTCAGGGTGGAGAATGCATCTTGATGTATAATGTTCAATGGTTTGTAGATAGCATGTGTTCTTAGTATCTTCAGGGTGTTGTTATCAAGGCGAGCCTCACCCTTATCCAGATTACGTAGGTCTTCCGAGGTGTAGGAGCGCATTAGTCCAGAGGTCCCTGCCCCCGAGCCCGTCCGTGCGCGGACGGGCGCAGACGGGCTGGACTCTGGCGCGACGCCGGCGACGCTCCGGCGAGCCCGCTGCGCGTCAGCATGGCTGTCTTAAATACTGTTCTAGCGTCCTTCTGACGACTAGAGCAGCCAATCCTTGCTTTGGATCCTTGCCCTCACCAAAGATGTCTGCCGTTCAGGCAGTGTGGTGCCCTTCCCTGATCGAAAAGCTCAGCTCTAAACACAGTAATTTGGCAAAAAACGGGTGCAGGTATGCAGTCACAATGATTTTTAAAAGCAGGGTACAGTGCCTAAATAATACAGCAAAAAAACGGACAAAACGGGGATATTTAAAAATTCAGTATTTCGCTCTCAATAAGTGTACAAGTAATATACATTTAGCGGTTGTGTGGTAGACACTGCATGGTGCCTGCCACAGGTTGCACAGATGTTATTCATTATTCAAAGCTTTATTTCGATAAACATGTGTTATCATAAAAGCACATACACAAGATAAAAACAAGGAACCATAATTCATTGGTCACTACAATTTACAGAGTTAATAACAGTAAAAAAAAACGTCCATACTACAATAAATAGATTAGGAGGCATATTAAACAGTGAAAGCTTTGTAAAAGTAAAAATTAAGAATGTTTAGTTAAAAAGTGATACATCACAAAGATTTTGCTCTTATTACCCAGGCCCAACTCAGGAATTTAGCAACCCCACAGACTAGGCGTGTGCTGGTGTCAGTTTTAAATATTCTCAAGGCTACGGAATGACTCCTGGTGCCGAGCAATAGACATGTGGGTTTTAGCCATCTCTGCCTAGGCTTTACATATGCCGGACACACAAAAAAGACATGGGCAATAGTTTCGAGAACACCATTACAGGTAGGGCACTCAGATGAGGTTTGGTACGGGGGCTTCCATTTACAGGTGTAATCATGCAAAGGTAAGTTTCCCAACCTGAACTGGATGAACAAGGATCTATCCCTTGGTTTTGCAATAAAGTCCAGGTAGGGCTCCCAACGAGGCTCAATTTTATGCTGTTTAAACTCCTCAGTCAGCCTAGCCTGGTTGGGGTCCCTTAGATCTTGCTCATCCACCCAGTTCCAGTAGACTCGCTTAAGTTCAAGCTTGGGTACGGAAGCTCCTCGCTCCCATCCAATTGACAAGCCAACGTCACTCAGAAGCTTCTTAATGTTATGGATCCAACTAACTTTATGGGAACCATTAAGGTTCATGACCTCTAGCAAATCATCATGATATTTGGAGAGCTCGGGTGTCCGCCATAACCTGGCCCAATATAAAAGAGGCCGAAGCCTAGCTAAATCACGGATAGGGCGGCGGCCCAAATCACTCAATAGTGGTTTGATAGGGGTACCCAACGGGAGGGATGCTAGCTCTCTAAAAAACTTGTTTTCAGAGGTAGTAAGTGAACTAATACATTCAAAGCCCGCATTGCTCGAGGAACAGACCAACAACTTCTGACGGGCTGCAAGAGCCCGTTGGGTGGTCAGATGGATTGCATTCCTACAATACATGCAGTGACTTTTAAGCCACTGTTGTGGGTATTACGATCTACCTTTCCACCTGCCATTTCATGTTGGATCTTCTGACGTGAAAAGGCTGGCAGAAAGGCTTTTTTGGGATCCCTAGCAGGGCACCTGCCAACCATGGACCTCCGCTATGCGGCCTGGGGGCACCTGTGGTTCCCCCCTAAACATCCGTGCTTTGTGTGGTAGACACTGCATGGTGCCTGCCACAGGTTGCACAGATGTTTAAAAGCATGCCTTTTGGCACTGGGGTTTGTGCTGGGGCCCATTTCGGGATACAGCACAAGCCTCAATGCAAAGAGGCAGCTCCTAATTTGGTGGTAGGGACCGCCGACTACCTGTCGGCAGGTCTCTTTACTGCAACAAGGCCAGTCGAACATTGTCTGACTGGCATCATAACCAGGTCCTCAGATGTTATTTGTATTCTAGTTCCAGGAATGTTGAAGTTCCACCATAAACAAAGAAAGTGTGAGATAGAGAGATATTCTGAAGGTATATCTTTTGTTGTAGCAGGTGGTAGAAGCTGCAATATTTTGGTAAGGTACTAATCATATTAACTTGTCTTTAGATATCCACTGTGACACAGTAGACTTCAGTGCCCTGCGGAGTCAGGGTGGCGATATATAGTGACTCTGTTTTCTCTCTTGCATCATTCTCTTTTTTCCCAGGTGTTAGACCTGGCACCATTGGCGTGGGTCTACCTTCAATTTTTGTTGTTGCATCATGTATCTTTGCTGATGTTGGATGCTTTGGGCACTGTGCCACTGCTATTCAGTGCCACAGAGCAAGTGCCCCCTATTGTTAAATGTATGTACTAATCAGTGGTTCCATGTTTGGCTATTTGGTTTACTTGTCAACCCTTAGTCTAGTGCACTGAGTGTGCCCAGGGCATGTAAATCCAAATGATGCTGGTGGGCGTGCAGCACTGGTTGTGCCACCCACAGAAACAGCCTTGTAAAATGTGTCTAAGTTCTGCCATTGCAGAGCCTACATTCAGTCTGGTACTGTCATGCTGACTTGGCAAGTGCACCCACTTGCCAGTCCCTAAACATTCCCTTTTCTTCATATCAGTCAGCCATATGGTAGGCCCAAGGGCAGGGTGCAGTGTAAGTATAAGGTAGGACAAGCCGTGATGTGTGTGGCATGTCCTAATAGTGAATTATAGCCATTTTCGTTTTTCACTATTGCAAGGCTACCTGTTCTCCATAGGCCAGAATGGGCTGTTAGATTATTACATGTTTATAATCCTAACTGTCTAAGAGAACATAGTAGAAATTCGAGTTTAGTATGCCTGAACCCAGAATGATAAAATACATCTATTAGTCAAGTTGGTTTTAACATTCTGTGTTTGAAAATACCACTTTTATAAAGTAGGTATTTTCTTGTCTAACCATTCAAACCTGCCTCTGCTAGGTTGTGTATTCCTTTGTCTTGTTTTGTGAGTGACAGGGCTGGGGGATTCCAAGACACAGGCTGAGTCACCCAGTGGTGAATAGAGAGATCTGCATCTAGATTGGAGGGAGGAGTTGCACCTGAAACTTGAATAGGGATGTGCCTGCCTTCCACAATGCTGGCTCCAATTCCTGGGAGCGGCTGATGTCTATGTCCTGAACACTGAAAGAAGAGAAGGAGTCCTATAAACAAAGTGCTCCAGGACTGTACTTGCCGTCCACAATGCTGGCTCAACCTCCTATTGGGACCCCGATCCCATGAAATTAGATCACTTTGGACAACAAGAAGAAACCTTTACTGAGGAGAGGAACCTGAAGAAACTGAGGAGAGACTATTCTGAAGTTGAAGTGCTGCTTGGGGTATTGGCCTGCAGTGGTTGCCTTACTGCCAAAAGAAGGAGAAAGGAATGTTGTGTACTTTGCTTTCAACTTGTGAAGGATCTCCAAGGGCTTGGAAAAGAACCTGCCTCCTGCTGTAGTCTCAGGGACAACATGTCATGTCATGTCATGTCAAAGGTTTTTATATAGCGCAACTTATCACTGTGAGGTCTCAAGGCGCTAAAAGACTTTACCCCCCAGCTTCCCAGAGTTCTTTGATAGTACCTGCTGCTGTTTTGGGCCTTCTGAAGAACTGCGTGTCTCAAGAAGCTTGAAGAGCGACTCAACAAGAAGAAGCGTGTTGCCTTCGCTGTGCCTGCCGGAGGGTGTCGCTGCTGGAACTGTTGCACTGCACCACATCGAAGAGAAGCGTGCCGCAACGAAGAGGAAGCCTGTCGCCGTCGTTGCTGCTGCCGTCGCAACTCCGAAGGAGGGTGTCGCCGCTGTAGTTGGCGCATTGCACTGCATCAGGAGAAAAATCTTGCAACAAGGTTGGAGAGTGTCGCCGTCGCTGTTCCTGCCGTTGCAACACCGAAGGAGGGTGTCGCCGCTGGAACTGTCGCACTGCACCACATCAACCAAGAGCACCGTGCATCCCGAGAAGTGCGCCGCTGTCAGAGCTGCTGCCGTCGCATCTTGGATGTCCCCGCTGTAGTTCTCTCATCAAGAGGAAGCCTCACACATCGTAGGAGAAGAGCGTCACCGCTGGAGCTGCTGTTGTCGCATCGTAAGGGTGTCGCCGCTGCAGTCCCTGCACCGAACCGAGAACTTCCCGCATCCCCGGGAAGCATGCCACATCTGTGTTGTAATTTAGCACTGATTAGGTTAAGCATTAGCAGAAGGTATCTTGTATTTAGAGACTATCTTGGCCATGTTGTGGAATCCATTTTGTATTTCTGGCAGGCATTTTGTTTGCCATGTGCTCTGTCAGAGCTCCCTGTTAACTGCTCTTGAAATCTGCCTAGAGACGAGAGATATTTAGCCTCTTCTGCTTCGCACATGCTCAGTTGAGATTACAGCTGTCCCCAACTTGTAACTGTCAAGATGTGTCCACCAGAATTAGCTAACTGTCAGCCCCTCCCACTTGTTGCCAGCACACTCTCTGTATGACCTTATATGTATTTAAATCCAGCATTCTGTACTTGTACAGCCTTCATTTGAGCCCCTGTGTGGGTGTAAAAGGACCAAGCTCCTTCCATTCAGTGTGCTACTTGATGCATTACCGAAGGGTGCTGTTTGAATGTAGTTCCACCTCATGAAGGTTAATAAACTCTGTCTTTTCTATTCCAGTTTCTGTGCCAACTTCTTCCTATTGGTCTGAGGACTCTGTGCATAGAAGGGTGAATCCCTTGCACTGGTAGGCCTTGCGGAGGCTCACCACCACATCTGAAAGATCTTCACATCTTTATTTCTTTCCATCTCTAGCGCTCGAGAATCTTTTTATGCTCATTTTTAAAATTGTAGTTATATTTACTTTACTTACCGACTGTAGTGATTGTATCTTTGCTACCCGCCCTGGTCCATCGCGGCTTGTGCCGTTTGTGTGGAGGGTGAGGCGAGCCGCCATCTTAGGTGGGGCTGGACCGGATCTAGCGGTCTAGTCCTCCCGGGAGGCAGGCTTTATAACCATGTGTATACAGGAGCGCAGCGGGCGGGACGAATGCGCGCCGAAGTCGCGCATAAGTCAAGCCCGTCTGCGCCCGTCCGCGGCAGACCGGGGCTCGGGGCCACAACCCCTGGTCAAAAACAGAAATACTCCTCTTCTGAGTTATTGTTACTTAGACCCTCTATTAGTGCGGGACTCGCCCTTCCTGCCTATGTTTTAAAACGTGCTGCCACCTATGGTATCTTGAGACCAGAGTTTACTATCGCTAAAACTCTAAGGCCAAGCCCTCTAGATTGTTCTCCATCCTCTCCCAACCTAAATACCAATCTTAAATGCTCATATCTTAACACTAGGTCCATGGTTAAGCACCACTTGGACATCTTTCTTTATCTTCAAACTGAGCAGCCTGATATTTTATTTCTCACGGAGACTTGGCTGAATGCAGACTCCCTACCCCATATATTGGCAGCGGTTCCTTCCGACTATTACATCTTACATGTGGACAGACCCGCTGACAAAAGGGGCGGGGGGGTCGCTGTGATCATTCGTAAGTCCCATAAAGTCTCCCTTTTACCGTCCTTGGACCTCACATGCTCAGATAATCTGATTATCAAAATGGATAACAATAGCGGCACTCTACTTATGATTCTCATATATCGCCCCCCTCAAAATATGCCCAGTTTTGCGGCAGTCTTAGCAGAACAGCTTGCTCCCTCAATAATTTCATATAAAAAAATTGTGCTGCTAGGCGATCTTAATCTTTGGCTGGATTCGGCTGAGTTAGGTACGCAGGCAGCTGCACTGAAAGATGTCCTCCTAGACATGAACCTCATTCAACAGATTCACCTCCCTACTCATGTAAAAGGGCATAGCCTTGACCAAATCTGGTCTCAGAACATTCCTCTGACTATTAATTCCATCATGCCTTGTATCTGGTCTGATCATTTCATAATCAAATTCACCTTGACCATTGAAAATAGTAGGAAGCCCCCGATCTAGATAGGAGGCAAAACTAGAATCTGGAAGAATGTTGATATTTCTGCTTTCATTGGTACATTAACATCTTCCTGTCCTCTTTTAGATCAGGATACTGAAGAAATGGAAGCAGCATTTTCTAGGTGGCTACTTCAGGCAGCTGATGCTTATGCTCCTTGCACCAACTTTTCCCGCTCTCGCCCCAATGACGCTCATAGGTGGTTTACACCTCTTTTGAAAAATCTTAAACTTGAAGTCCGTCAAATGGAGCGCAAGTGGCGAACAGCCTACCTAGAAGTAGACAGAGTTAACTATTGTAAGACACGAAAGGACTACCAAAAACTCATTCAGGAACATAAAACTGATTACTTCTCTAAAAAGATCCTTAATGCCCATAACAAATCCAAAGAGTTGTTTAACATCGTTGAGAATTTGAGTGCTAGCGATAGAACGTCTCTCCCGGTAGCTCCTACTCAGGAGCTTTGCAATTCCCTAAATTCATTTTTTTCGGATAAAATTAGCATTATCAAACAAAGCATCCCCATCACTCAGTCTCCGCTCTTATTGACTGACACTCATCACAATACTGCGACCCTAAGTTTGCTCCCCCCTGTTGACAGCACTATGCTACTCAAACTCCTCGCCAAAGTTAAATCAGGCTCCCCTGATGACATCTGCCCCCCTTTCATTTTGAAAGAAGTGGGAACCAGTATTCCTGAGGGTATACTTTCTTTATTGAATGGTACGCTCACTCAGGGTAAAGTTCCCGAAAACTTTAAAAAAGCCCTTCTCATTCCCTTGATAAAAAAAGTAGGAGCTAACCCGCAGGACCTGCAAAATTATAGGCCCATATCCCTGCTGCCTTACTGTGCCAAACTTTTGGAGGCTCATGTCTGTAACAGCATCTCCAAATTTTTGGAAGAATCCGAGTATTTTGCACCGAATCAGGCTGGTTTCCGCCCATGTCACTCTACTGAGGCGGTTATTCTCTCGGTGCAGAACACTCTGAGACGGAATGCGGATGAAGGAATACATCAGGCTCTGGTGCTACTGGACCTCTCGGCTGCATTTGACACGGTCGACTATAACATCTTGGTCGACCGTGTCGAGCAGGCAGGTCTCAGGGGCCTGGCACTGAGCTGGATTCGCTCATTTATCACTGGGCGTACTCAGGCTGTCAGACTGGGACCTTTCACTGCCCCCACTATACCTTCTACCTGTGGAGTCCCGCAGGGCTCTTCGTTATCACCCCTGCTTTTTAATTTATATCTACGTCCCCTTCTGCCCTCCCTTAGGAGGGCCAAAGTGGCAATTTTCAACTATGCAGACGATTTGCAGCTCATTTTTCCTTTAAACACCAAGGACGCTGTGGTTGAATTTCAAAATACTATGTCCCACATTTTAAACTGGACGAACTGCAGTCATCTGAAACTTAACCCTGGCAAGACCGAATTGGTCTTGCCAGGACAGAGTGCGCTTAGTTGGAACCCCAGCTTTTGGCCTTCCAGTATGGGAGCCCCTCCACTCAAGTCTTCCTCGGTCAAGAGTCTGGGAATACACATCAGCGAGGACCTTTCTCTCAAAAAACAAGTAGGAGCAGTTGTTTCAGCTAGTTTTTTCCAGCTGAAGAAAATCAAGAAAATCGCCAGCTTCTTTTCCCCAGCTGCCCTCACTCAGATTGTCATCTCCCTGGTTCTGTCCAGACTAGATTTTTCCAACAGTCTTTATTTTGGCATTCAAGCTGGAGAGCTAAAACGCCTTCAGCTGGTTCAGAATCAGGCTGCTAGACTCCTCCTGAATCTCTCTAAGAGGCAGTCTGTTAGATCCGGCCTGAAACAGCTACACTGGCTGCCCGTGGAGCAGCGTGTGGCTTTTAAAACAGGGTGCATTTTATTCAAATCTCTGCACGACTCTGGCCCCCTTTTCATTAGAGACATGTTTAAGAGATACATTCCCTCCCGCAACCTCCGGTCTATCCACAAATCCCTTCTGACTGTCCCACCTTATAAGAGGAAACGTCTTGGAGGCAGCTGTTTTGACCATCTTGCAGCTGGTTTTTGGAACTCCCTTTCCCTTCATCTGAAAATGAATGATAACATCCTCAGTTTTAGACACTCCCTGAAAACCTGGCTTTTCACTCAGGTGCATTGCTGAGCTGCTCCCCCTCTTCTGTGACCTTTGCGTTCATTCCTTTCTACAGCGCCATGAAGCCCCCGGGCGTACGAGCGCTTACAAATACTTACTAACATTAACATTCTATCTGAACTTTGCCGCATTTCCCATCGCTGCGACATTGCTTGTTGTGGAAGAACAACGCAACCTAAGATACATTGACGCAGAGTGTCGCATCTAAGAATTGAATTGAACTAAGCTTAAATCTAGCATCTTAAAGTAATCTTATTGTGTATTTTTGTAGTTTATGGTCTTGTGGTAACTCTATATAAAGTCTACTTATTTTTTATATAAACCTGTGTGATGTCCATTTGCAGTGTTGTAACTGGGTTACTGTATGTAGTCACAACTGCTTAACTTACAACGCCTAAGAAATAAAGTCCTTCTACTTTTGCCACGCTACCAAATGGATGAGCAGGGGTTATTTTAGGAGTGTAATCGCCTTATCCTGACTAGAGGAGAGGGTCCCTATTTGTCACAAGTACCTACCTGTGCCAACTAGAGACCACCAAATATAACACCAGGTCTACGGCCAACCAACATAATCCTATTGTGCAAGCTTAGCTATGGATACAGAAAGGTGTTGAAAAGTTTATCATTCCCATTGGAGCTGGAGTTCAGATTAGTTCATTCTGACAGGGAATCATTTAGGTTAACTTCTTAACTCTGTTCAGCCTGAAAAAAATTAGTACCATGTCTATTGATCTAGTCAATTGAACTAGATTTTGTGATTCAACAGTCAAATTCCTATGACAGAGCAAGAAGAATTAAGAAATCTGATCCACGGATATTATAAATGCTGAGATAGTTGTTCATTCCCTGGGCAGTGTCGGTAGCTATTTATTCCATGGTAGAACCCCAAGTGAGTCCAGATAAAATTTAACATAACCTTGTACAGCAACATACTCCCAGCAACAGGCCTTTTTTTTACACTAGAACAGCATTACTTACAAAGCACAATTTCATGTGCCCATCTTCAGATTCATATAACTAAAAGCAGCTGCAAATACACAGGTACAGTTATTGTCATGTAGCAATGGCCAGCCTCATATTTTTATCTAGAACAGCCCATGCCTAGGAGCAGTGTTAGATATCTGGGTTCATGCAATGGAAACTTTGCATAGTGGATGCCACCTTACTTAATTTCATTCCTGGCCTCCATGGAGAAATCTCCAAAATAAATATTACATTCAATGAATGAATCAAAAACTCACTGGATAAAATTATACCTTTGAGATTGCACAGAACCAGCCAACCAAAAGTCACCGGCTGAATGGTTCTTGGCTGAGCTAGCAGAATTAAGAAAAAAGAGTGCAAAAGAATGGAAAGGAAGTGGTGGATAAGCTATGATGCCAGGAGTAAAGTATTGTATTAAAAATCATTAAAAAATATCAATATGCTATAAGAAAAGCTTGGATGAATGACTTCAACTTCAGAATCGAAAAGTTCTTCAATTTATCTAAGGAGGTTTACGATAGAGTCAAATCTTTTATGAAACCAGCCAACATTGACTCTAGCCCACCTTCATCTGAGTCCCACTGCAATATACTTGCAAACTACTTTCTGGGTGAGGTTAACAGCATATACAATGCTTGGCAGGGGAGCCAGACTGCATGGTCAAACTCAGAGGTTCTGGACAGGCAGCAATGACAAAAGAAGTATTAGCCTCGTTCCCTCCAATAGGAAGATGTCATTGTCCTTGCTAAATCTGTGAAATTAGGCTCCCCACTTGACCCAGCGTCTCCTGAAATCCTATTGAAGAGAGGAGACATAATATTTCCAGTGGTGACTGATATTTACAACTGGTCACAGGAGAGTGGAAGTGTTCAGGAGACTTGGAAACATGCCATTATTAGACCTCTGATAAAGAAACCCAAAGTGGACTCTGGGCATGCAGAGAGTTACAGGCCAATATTACTAATTCTTGGCATTAGTAAATGTTTGTAGCAATGTAATAATAAACATCTCTCCAGCTTCTTGGAAGCCCAAAACCTACTGCACCCTACTCAAACAGGCCTTCAGACGGGATGCAGCATGGAAACAGCTCTCCTAATGGTCACAGAAGAGTTAAAAGGGATCCTCGACCAAAGGGGATTTAGCTGTGATCATTGTTTTAGACTTGAGTGCATCATTTGATATGGTCTCCTATCCAATTTTGCTTAAAAGGCTGGAAGAAGTGGGGATTGTTGGTTTAGCACATAAATGTTTCACCTCCTTCCTTAGCAACAGAAGGTTTCAAGTCAGTGAAGGATATTTTTATTCAACCTCCCATCACTCAAAATATAAGATTCCACAGAGATTTTCACTAAGCTTAACACTATTTATCTTTATGTCTGCCCCCTTGCTCCCATGGTTTCTCATGGTGTCATATACAGATGACACACAGATCATTGTTACCTTCTCTCTTAATTCAGAGGCAATATCACACCATCTCAATTCCTGTCTAGCTGAAGTGCTGAAGTTGCAGAATGGATGACAAGCTGTTGCCTCAAATTTAATGAGGATAAGACAGAGGTTCTAAAATATGGGAATAATCTCTACTTTTGGGGCGATCTCAGCTGACCAAGTCCCTAGGAAATCTCTCATCTTCCAAGTAAAAATTAAAAAAGTTGGGCATTAACATTGACAGCAGACTTACCATGGATGCCCAAGCTAGAAAGCTGTCATCAACCTTCTTGTCTTTTGAGAACCATTGGGATGCTGCTGAGGTGATTGCCAAACTCTGTACGAAGAGTGGTTGTTCAAGACTTGATTCTGTCACAGTTGAACTATGGAAACTTGCTGTATTTAGGTTGCCAAAAATCATAACTAAGACACTCCAAGTGGTCCAAAATGCTGCTACACGGATTACCCTTGGGAACACCAAAGCATCAGGCACCTTTGCATGTATCGGTCTCGCTCCATTGGTTGCAGATACAAAAAAGGATTCAATTTACAGCTTTGTGCCAGGCTCGCCACACTCTGTAGAGGAAGGAGCTAACAATTACACATAATTTGATTCACCCCTACTGTCCCACAAGAGATTTAAGGTCCAGGAACCTAAGTCTTCTGGTGGTCCAATGGTGAATGAGGCCAGGAGTGGGGGAGGGGGCACTTGTTTGTTCACTTGGTTCCCAAATTATGGAATTCCCTTTCTATGGTGCTCTTGGCAGAAAGACAATTTACTCAGTTTCAGGAAACAGCTAAAAACGGTCTTATTTCTGTAATCATGATTTCCTAGGAGTCTGGCAGACCTTTTAGCGCAGGGAAGTCCTTCAGGTAGCCATGCGCTTACGAAATGCTTTGAATTGAATCGAATGTCTAGGAGCAGCCTCACATGATTATGAGTTGCATTGTACATCTAGGAGAAGGTCCACACACAAGGTGCCTCACATGCCCAGATACAACCGTGTACACCTAGGCAAGAACAGTTTTGTGTGCCACATAATAATTGTATTGGATCTGCTATATATTTCTGTGCCCCATTACAACTTAATTCCTTCAACTAGAACCTCATGATTCATGAATCAAATGTATTCATTGCAGCAAAAGCTTTTCATCCCTGAATAGAGTCATATTCACAGAAACATGTTCCCAGAAACAGCCCAACAAACGGTGATGAATTTCCAAGAAGTAAATTAATTTGCAAAGACATAGATTCCTACATCAGAAGCAGTTTATGTACGTACCCAATATGCACCAATGTATAACTGTATAATGCCATATTACTCTCAGTAACAAGTCTTGAATTCCACAACATATTGTCAAGGGGCCCGATTCATAGAACTAACTTAAGACAAAATCCTAAACTTACTACCATTTTGGTATTCACAGAAGGCACTTACTCATTTTGGTATTCACAGAAGGCAGGGTAGGGTTCGCCCAGGGACCTTTTATTCCCAGAAGTCATCCCCACCCAGTAGCTAGTGTCAGGCATAAATGATGCAAAGTATCCCATCAGAATACTTTCTGGAACTGCGGAATAATAGAAGAGGACAGAACCTGCTATCTATGATCTGCTAGGAGCTCCTAAGGAATGGACCTGCCGCCCTTGACGTTCAGATACAACTGGATCTAAACTGAGCCTTCCTGGTGGCCTGTGCTGGAGTGACTCCTGCCCCCTCAGTGCTTCTCTTGAAGCACTGGGAGTCTTAGAATTCCACGGGGCTTCGAAAGCAGTAACCAAGTAGGTTTACCGCCAGATGATCGCATACCGCAAGTGACAGAAACTTGCCGTCTTGGTAGATCAGAAGCCCATGAAGCGACAATTACCGCTTCAAGGGTTTTTTTCCTGAACGAGTATTAAAACACACTCTTTTACGCTAGATCACAATTTTGTGGTCTTTAAATTGCGCGTGGGCCGGGCGCACCTTAGCGTGTGCGTACCACCCCGTGCAATCCTCACGGTCCTGATAAAAACCATAGAATTTTTATGATGGTTGAAACATGTAGACCTTTTTATCATCATTTTTCTCTGTATTTATGCACATAGCACACTTCGCTATTTTTAAATATATTACACTACTTGAGACACCAAAGCCTTCCTAGTTAGGCACAGGTGCCACACTGGTTTTATTGGGGTTCATACGCTCAAGAATAAAGTAGTACTGGCCCTTTTTAATACACCTTTCACTGTAGTTTTAAGCACATATAAAAAAGAAAAAGTAACCCGCTCCACTGTAGTCAGGTGTTGCAGCACACCCTATGGGCATTCGGCCTATGGGGTGGGACCCCGATGATGAAGCATGTCACCAACTAGGTTGGAGAGTGAGGGGTCTTCTCTAAGGACATGCATTGTCCGGTAACGGGTTGGGGGACACATTGCTAACCTAGACTTTCAGTAGGAAGTGGCAATTTGCTACTTTCTTTTCCCACAGGGGGTACTCCTCCATTGCTGTTATCAGTCTTAGAATTGACCCAGAGAAGGTACTCCATAAACTCAGAAAACTTAAGACATAAAAGACTAAGGGGTCAGATTTATATACTGGTGGGAGGCCCGTTCCTCTGCCAGAGTAACAGAGTGAATTACTCCATCACCCTCACAGAAATGCCTCCCCTCAGATTTAGGAATGACCAGTGGTAATTTCTAAAGCATTGCCAGGTACCGCCATCACGCCTGTTCCTATCAAGGCTTTTTGCGGTTTGGTGCAGAGCTCTGTCAACATAGCGGAGACTTACACCATAAGTGCTTTCTTTATTTGTTTTCAAAAAAGAAAATCCAGAAGCAGGATAATCTTTTCGAAAATTAAAAAGATGCCCCACTTGCCATGGGAGTCCTCTCCCATGGCAAAGTGGGCAATTTTGTTACAATTCCTTAATTCCAGGGTTTGCCTGGCGGTGATGGACAGTAAAAAACAGCTATATGTGAGTCCACCTAAATTAGGTGGATGGACGTATAGGGCATTTTTTGGGTCATCAGAGAACACGTCAGTCAAACCTAATGTCTGCCTACATTTTATGTCCAACAGGCGGGCTACTGTGTTGTTAAAGAGTTGTAAATGTTTGTGGGTTGCTATAGAGTACCTTCTCCTCCAACATCTAAATTGGGCCAAATGTATATGTTGTCAGAAAAAGTCAGAAGGTAAAATAATTGACCAGATTGAACTTAGTTGATTTATCTGACCAGTGCTTCATGGAAGTCAACCTAAAATCCTGCCTTGGTCCTGTTCTACTGCGACAATAGATTATCCATTGGAGCTTATTGCTTTCTGCTGCTATTTCTACCTGCAACTTTAAAATTTTGTATCATATCTCCAGTACCCCTTTTTGGATTTTTTGTACTTCAACTGTTTTATATGGCATAACCACGGAAATGAATAGACTGATCTAGACCCATACAGTCCTTAATGATGGATTTGATCAATTGGGGCTCAGATTTGCACCACATGGAAAGTCATAACTGGATCGGTTTGCTTTCTAAGATGTCTGTTAGATATTCCACTCCCAATTCACTATGAACATTGGTTACTGCAGGTGAATGGGGTGCTGCGAGAAGTCTCTTGTGAAACCTGTTTTCTTGAACTTGCAGGAGCCTGTTATTCACCTTCCCAAGATCCCTGTGCTGTATGATGCAGCGGAGATGGTTTTAGCCATGTATCGGATGAATAACGCTGCAATGGGTTTGCTGCCTAATTTGGAGGCAAACATAGCCACACCTTCATTTTTTCTAATCATGTTGGATGCAGAGGACACTTTATGGGTTTTCCAATCTAAATCAGAGGATTGTTAATCCCCAAATAGCTAAAAACGTTAGTACTTTGCAATGTCTTACCCTTAATGTAAAAAGTACCGAATCTGCCCCTTGTTCGGCCACAGCTTATGGTATACATTTTGGCAATATTTATCCTCATCCCCTTCCCTTCCATGTAATCTGTAAAAGATTGTATCAGGGCCGTCAAGTTTTTGGGGGTAAGTGCCAGTACGGCAGCGTCATCGGCATACACCAATATTGGGATTTGCCGCCTCCCAACCCTTGCGATACCTGGTTCCATCACCAGAAGTGACTGTTCAACTTGTTGATAAAAAAGAGAGAAGACCACGGGCACCAGCAGGCACCTCTGCCTCGCCCCTCTTCCAATACCAAAGGATGGAGTTAGTTTCCCAATCGCTCCAAAACTTACAGTGGCTGTTAGATTACTGTACATATGAGACATGACTGAGATGATCTCTTTGGTTGCCCCCAGCTTACCCATACACTCTCACAAACTACTCTAATTGATTACATAGAAAGTGGACCTAACCTATATAATGCCCCAAGAAATTGGCCAAACAGCATTTCCCATCAGAAGGTTCAGGTTGAGGGATTGCTCAACAGTCTCCAAGCCTTTCTTAAACCATATTGGGCATCCAAAAGGATTGCATTTTCATCACCCCACTGTTGTATTCTCTAATACAGGACTCCCACAACAGTTTGGTGGAGGAGTCAAGTGTGGAGATAAGCTTTGGGATCGTCCCTTTACCTCTTCATGAAGATGGATATTATTAGAAAGAAGGACCAGGATGAGGGTGCATATAATCCTGCCCAATTAAAGGCTTTTATTAGCAGAGAGGCTCATAACTCAGGATTTGACTTGTATGTGCCCAATGGTACCCCGTCAGAGCCAGGTGCCTTTCCATTTGGGCTATTGTCCATGGCCCTCATCACCTCTTCATGGGAGAAGACTATAAGTGTTAGTACTTTTACTACTGGGAGGTAAGTGCTCCCTCATCTAGAAGGGAATGGGCAAAAATCAAGACAAAGTGTCCTACCTATTATACTGGTGTAATTTAGGACTCCAAGTCAGAATCTGTTCCCTTCGTGAATAATGGTGCATTTACATTTCCCCAGAACAAATTCTTGGTTTCAGCAGCTTCTAAAACTTTAGCCCAAGTTCCTCCTGAACTTCTTTCTTTGTATTCTTAATGGTCTTATTATAAGTGGATCTGGCTGCCTGTACAGCTAGGACATCCCTAGGCTAGGATGTTAATTTAGTATTTTGCTCAAAAACAACGTGGACTGACCCACATAAGAATCCTTAAGCAAAGACGACTCTTCTATAAATTGTTGAGTGCCAAGAACCACTAGGGTTTTGAAGAACAACCCTCACACACCAACCTAGTTGGTGGCATGCTTCATCATTGGGTTCACAGCTGGGATGCTGGGTGTAGCCCAGCTGTGCTCCAATGCCTAGATTACAGCGGAGTGTTTTTCTCTTGTTTTTGTGGGACTGGTGCTCAAAAAAAGTGTGGTGAGGTTAAAAAATGCATCTGGGACTCCTTGCTAACACATTTTTCTATTCTCAGCGGCCCAGGATATGTTTGAAAGAAAACGGGGGGATAGAGTGAAGACTAGCAATTGGTCTTCGTTATCAATCAAGTACTGGTAGACATGTTTCAGCCTCTGTTAGACTTGGTATATTTTGGCATGTTTCCCCTGACTTTTTGCTTTCTGACCTCCCAGTTTTGACTATGTTTTTGCTGGTGTAATGATTCTACGCACTTTCCTCACTGCTGTCCAGTGGTGAAGTACAAGTGCCCCTATATAAGCTTTGTTATGGATTGGTATTTCCATGATTGGCGTATTTGATTTATGTGTCAGTCTCTCGTAAAGTGCACTGCGAATGCTGGGGCCTATAAATCAAATAATGTTGGTGGGCTGCAGCACTGTGCCACCAACGCAAACAGCCCGTAAAGTGTAACTCTGGCCTGCCATTGTGGAGCCTGTACGCAGCCTGGGGCTGCCATGTCAACTTGGCAAGTGCACACACTTGCAAGTCCCTAAACCTTTCCTTTTCTACATGTGTGCTGCCCCTAAAGTAGGCCCAAGGTACCCCCATGGGCAGGGTGCGTTGTATGTGAAAGGTAGGACATGCCCTGGTGTGTGTGGCATGTCCTGATAGTGAATTGTCATATGGATACTTCGTTACATATATTGCGTTAAGTTAGCATGAGTGCATTACACGTTTAAACAGCCTTTTTTCCTTCGGCTTCAGTTTTGCACACGACACATACTGGTTGTTGTCGCCTTCACCCTAGAAGCGGTGAGGTGGTTTATTTGAGAATAATATGTTATTTCTATGCTATCAGCTTTGCCTGGTACACTTGGTACAACTGTCTGCACACTGAGAGCTGCACACTCTAAAATTAACCTAACACAAGGTTGCTGGGAGGCTTGATCCTCGCACCACATTAGACATAACACAAATAATGTTGATGCCAACATTTTGGGCTCTACGCGGGTTTAAGATAGAGTTACACGGAATGAACGAAGACACTTGGTGCTGCGCATGAAGAGAGCTGGTAGCTGTTGATGTGAACTGCTCCTACTGACATTGAGAGGTATGGGGCCGCCCTGCTAAAGCCCAAATGAGACCTTCTTAGATATAATATAATATGCTAGATAGGGTGCGCGAAATATAGGTGATATAGATTTCTATAGAAATTGCATTATAACATGCTAGCACCTTTTGCTTACTATGGATTAGTGACTATGCTGCTGACTCTGATTTTTATAATCTGCATTTTGGTATTATACAAGATACTGCGTTTGAGAACTTTGCATTGAATAATAAATATTTCAAACTTGCACTTGTGTTCTTTGACTCTCAGTTTTGGTTTGAAATGATTATATAACGAAAGAGTGTTCATGTGTTCCACGACTCCTGAGGTATTCTAAAGATCATGTTCTGGTTTGTCTAAGACATGGATCATTCCATAATGATCCATGAGACACTGTAGCTAGCTAGGTAAGGAGATTTCTGACACTGAGATGAGTTTTTGGATCATCCTAACTCACTGAGGTTCTAGATCTCTATGCACAGTTCTGTGGGAGAACGGAAACCCTGCTACATGGCGCCCAACGGATTGGTTGGCCGTATTTCATGACACTCGAGTAGTATATCATTCAAACCTTAACACCTTCATTCCCGTTTCCGGTAAACGGTGGTGTCGGAAAAACCTACCTATTTTTGAAATAGGTCTTTTCAAGCTTGAATTTTTCTATAAACGGTTTCTTTGACTTACTACCCAGTTGTGCTACAAACTGTTCTTTGTCTCTTTACACTTCCTGTGCTAGCATGGCCGTGGAAATTGCGCAGCATAGCCGAGTCGCGGTTCGCGACCACTTGCGGGCATATAATGTACCTGCGGAAGGCTTGGCTGTGGTTCTAGTGGTGAGTGCGGAACATGCGTACCCGTACGAATTGTTTTATTCCTGGGTGACATTTCCGGAAATGGACGCTAATTCGGGTGTCTATCATTCATACACTGCCTCGGCTGTACCGGCGGCTTATGCTCCGTACAGGGCACTGGAAGTACCTATCGATGCTTGGCCGCACGGAGTTTGGTTTGGTGGCGTCCTACCCCATTCTTTAACGGCTCCGAGGTTAGGTCCTTTATCCATTCCGGGCACAAATTGGCCCGCTTTGGGTGGATTTACTCCTCATCCTAATCGCACAACTTGTAGTGTAGCTGACCTGCGGCGTCTTCATGAGGTCGCGGTTGGAGTGATTAGAGCGCTTGTTCATTACATTGGTCGTAATATTCATGGCGCAGCCCCCGCAGGTGCGCAGCTTCGGGCAGAACAGGCTGGTTTGAAAATCAGTCCTGTCTTGGTGAATTCCGTTATGGGCAGAAAGCCAGACAATAAGGATGATTTTCCTTACTGGCTTGCCGAGAAATTCGACCAGCTGGAGGCTGTGTTTCCTAATACGACTCCGAGTGAAAAACACCGGATTCTTACGCTTAGTTTACCGAAAGATTTAGCCCCGGAACTTGCTGACTGTGAGACATGGGGTAAGACTTTTGCAGCGGTTTACTCGAGGTGCTTTGGCACACCGTCAGTGTCGAACCTGTCTGCGATCCTCAAACGTGTTCAGGATGATCACGGACCTGAGTCGGCGGTTGAGTTGGGTATGCGCCTGAACGGTTCATTTGAGACAGTTTGCGGTATTATCCTTGCCAATGTAAAAGGGGATGCAGTGAACTTTCAGGTGGCCAATGGTCTGGCGTTAATTCCCGATGCCGAGAAACCCCGTCAGCTGGCAAGAATTATTGTGGCGGCTTATAAAACGGTTGGCCGCAATTCTAAGGGTGCAAAGGTTTTTCTTGAAAAAGAAAAGAAGCAGCCCCAGGGACAGTCTTCGGAAACAGGTGGACAGCCCAAGTCCAAAAAACAAAATTGGCCTAAAAAGCAGAATCAGGGTAAGCAACAACAACAACAGACACAGGTTTCGAGTCCGGCGCCTTCACAACCTGCGCAGTCAGAACGAGTTTATGATTTGCGCGATCGCGCGATGATTAAAACGCCAGAGAGATATCAGGCTTCTGACCAACGCTCTCCTCGTTCCTTTCAGGACTCATCGGCTCCGTCAACCGGTGGTGGAGGGGGCGGCAGGGGCAGGGGTGGCCAGCAAGGACGTGGCCAGCCCCGCACGCGAAGTGAAGGGGATCAGCGGGACGACTCTACGCCAAAGAGACCGCAGTTTGCCAAGAAGAAAGTCGCAGCCTTAACGGCGCATCGATATGCCCCAGATAGTGAGAACGCGGCTTCGGAATCTGACGTGGGCTCTGACCTTGCTGGACAGCGCGGCGGAGATTACCATAGTGAGAGAGGCCCTCCGTCCACTGTTGAAGGTGACAGCGACTGAGACTTTTATTGTGATTGAAACAGCAGATACGCATGTTGCTCCCCCTGAAAGACTTTTTGAAATTGTCCTGTTGATTGAAGGTGACATGCAGCGAACTGTAAAAGGGGTATTTTGGGAGAATCTTTCGGATACGTATGACATTTTGCTTTCGGAGGCTGACTGGCCCCCACCTTTTGTTCTCGCAGCTCCGCGAGGGGAGGAGGTAATCCTCCCCAGTTTCGCGCACACTGTGCCGAGAGTGGAAGCGCTGCATTTTGCAGAAGAGTGGGCTCTGGCGCTTGCGCCGGCTGTGTACCGGAATCAGTGTGGCTGGGATAAATTGTCCCCTAGCCATGAGATTCCTTTACGGTCACAGCCGCAGCCACAACCCCAGTATCCCATACGGCGTGAAGCTAAAGCTTCGGTCGCGGCTATCCTTGAACAATTGGAATATCAAGGTGTAATTGAAACGTGTGTGTCACCAATGAATAATCCCCTTTTTACTGTTAACAAGCCGGACGGCTCATATCGTCTGGTTTTGGATTACCGGCATTTGAACTCGCATTGCCGTAACTGTGCAGTACAGAATACTCACGGCTCTGCCCTAGTGAATAGTCTTGAGCGTAAACGGTTCAAAACCACGCTTGACATTTCCAATGGTTTTTATGCACATAGATTAGATGGTCTAAGTTCCCAATGGACCAGTTTTACGTGCGGCGGCGTACAAAAAATGTTTAAACGACTCCCAATGGGATATAAAAATAGTCCTGGAGTGTTTTCCGCCCGCATGGTCTCTCTTTTGGAGAGTTTCGATCCAGTTGCATGTTCGTATGTGGATGACATTTATCTCACAGACGACGAGCTTTGGGTGCATCTGTGTCGAGTAAACAGCATAATTTGTAACTTTGCAGACATGGGTTACAAGTTTAACTTTGCAAAATCACACATTGCGGAGTACACAGTGTTGTTTCTAGGTTATGAACTTAACCATGAAGGAAAGGGATTGGCTCCTCACTTCCTGGAGAAGTGCGCGCAGTTGCGCTCTCCGACAACGCTGAAAAAATTACAGTCTTTACTGGGTTTTTTAAATTTCGGGAGGACATACATTCCGGAATATGCCCAGCGTATCAAGCCTTTATATGCCTTGGTACAACCATCTTTTTCCAAATCATGCTGGCTGCCTGAGCATTCAGCCATTCTGCAGTCTTTGCAGGCTGATTTGCTCACTTCTGACTACTTACAGACCCGTGATAACCAGACCAACCTGGTGATAAGAATTATCCCTGGGACGGTGGGTTTCACGTACCTGACTTTTAATGAGGGGGATACTGTACCTATTGCTTGCAAGTCACACTTGTACACTTCGGCTGAACTGCGTTTTTCCACTGTGGAGAAAGTTTTAACGGCTGTGCAGATGGCAATTCTTAAAGAACGTGCCCTGTCGCAGGGAAAGCGCATGTTGGTTGTTACCCCGTGTCCTGCCTTGGAGGCGGTCACGAAAGCCAGTGTACCGAATTCTAAAGCTTTGCACCCTCGGTGGATTCAGTGGGCTACATCCTTGACATCTCAGGATGTCACGTTTATTTTTGACGCCGCTTTACGGTCGCAGGAGTATTTACAGTATGAATTTGTTCATCCTGCTCCTTTAGCGATGCGGCCGTTGGAGGATTTCCACTGTATCATTTACACGGATGGTTCGGCGCAGGTTGCGCATGGCTCTAAACATGCCTACGTTTCCGCTTGCGCCATTGTGGTCGGTGCCATGGTGAACGATGAGTTCAAGTCCAGTGTCGTGCACACGCAAACACTAGGAGACTGCACCGCACAATTGGCAGAGCTCCATGCTCTTATGCTCGCATTGGAGTACGCAGATCCTAGTGTGACGACTTTAATCGTAAGTGATTCTTACTACTGTGTCCAGTCTTACAATGAGAACTTGTTCTTTTGGATTCAGAATGATTTTCGTGATTCCAAGGGTAGCACAATAAAACATAAAATGATCTGGGTCCGAGTGGCGGAACTTAAAGAGAAACTGCCGCTCGTGTTTGTGATTCATACTCTCGGCCACCAGCGCGTGGGAGTCCACGCTGTTGGCAACTCGCTTGCTGATGAAGCAGCGAAGTCAGCGGTATCAAAATACTTAGTGGCAGCGGTCACGAGGTCCAAAAGCAAAATAGATGATGACATCTTAGCAGCTGTTGCTGCCACGGCGAAGGGAGGTAAATGTCCTGCGGGGTTCCCTTCGAAGTACACATACCACTTAAGTCCCGATAAGGTTCCTTATGTGAAAATTCCTGAAGTTGGAGAGCGTCTAGTTCCCAACTCGGATCGCAGAGCTTCTCTGATTACAGCGGCTCATGAAGGTGTGGCGTCTGCGCATGCGGGCGTCTCAGCCACTGTATCTCAGCTACAACAGAGGTTCTGGTGGCGGGGACTGTACAAACAGACGCGCGATTATGTCCTTATGTGTGACATTTGTCAGCAGATCAAGCCTTCTACTGCTGCGCGTCCGCCTCAGACACAGTTGTACATCTCTAATAAACCACTTGGATGTGTTTATTTGGATCACTGCGGTCCTTTTTCTTCTGATACTGCGTATAAATACATCTTAGTAGCAGTTGACTCATGCACACGCTTTGTATGGGTATGTCCGCATCGAAGCGCTGATTCGCGAACTGTCATTAAGGATTTGCGTGTCTTTGTGGGAATCTTTGCTTGTGGTGCTTTCCATTCGGACCAGGGTCCGGCTTTCGCCTCTAAGGCGTATAAGGATGCTATGGTTTCGTTGGGAGTACAGGTGAAGTTTTCAAGTCCCTACAGGCCTGAGGGCAATTCTGTAGTAGAAAGAATGAACCGCGACTTAAAGCAATCTTTGACAGCCCGTGTTATAGGCACTGGTAGAAACTGGCTGACCCACCTCTATGGCGTGCAGCGTGCGCTTAATAATCTCCCTAGAAGGTCTCTGGGTGGGCGGACCCCATACGAAATGCTCTTTGGTATCAAGATGTACGTCCCTGACCTTGATGGTGCAGACTGCCAGGCCCAGGCCGCGGCCTTTGACGTAGATGAACATTGCAATGTTTTACAGAATCTACAATAGACCAGAGACAGTCTTGCAAAGGAACACTTGCCCTCCACGTCGGATGATGCGTTGCAGATCCCGGTAGTTGGCTGGCTACCCCAAGTTGGAGAACTGGTTCGAGAGAAGATCGATAACAAGAAAGAGTTTGGTCCCTCATATCGAGCGCCGGTTCGAGTCCTTGGAGTGAAGGGCACAAGAACAGTCATTTTACCACCACTTCCAGGTCGTAAAGAAAACAGATTTATTTCTATTGACAATGTCAAGACACACAGGGTGGCCGATTCTTCATAGCATGACACCGGCTGTATCCTGTCCTTCCATGGTGAGGCACTCTGTGCTGGCTATTACATCTGGTGCAGATCAGGAGGTGTCCCTCGAGATGCCTGCCATATCCAGTCCTTTATTAAATACTATTCCTGTTACTAACATTGATGAGGTGACCTATGCAGATCCTGCTGATTTATCTATGTCCGATTTACATGCTCGTTTGGCTAACCAGTCCAGATTCTCTTTTGACTCTGATTCGGAACTTTCAAAGAAACCATCGACTATTGCAAAATATGCCACGTTGTTTAAAAAACATTTTTTAGTTCCACCTTGGACATACATTTGGCTGATACTATTTTCATTTTATCTTTTTATGTCAATTGGTTTTGTGTTTTATTTTTTCCGCCTGATTGATGGCCATTATGTGAAAGAAAGAACAGGAATTCGGTACCTTAATGGAACATTGGCCCCTCTTTCCTCCTCACATTCAGCACACAGACTAAAGAGAGACTTACATTCAGTAGAAATTACTGCTTGGCCTGTCCTTGATGGGATTGTGTGGGATGCGGTTAGGTTTCAGATACATGGCCCCACAGAGGTTATTAATGTTCCTAATGTGCTTAGAGTAAACATGGGAGATGTGATTAAGCAAAATATTCATTCTGATGATTGGGATCTTCAGGCCGTAGAAGCATTGTTCTCTGATTTGAAATATTATGCGGCCTTTGATGATGAGGATTTATATTTAGATTCTGTCAATTATGGTGATTTGTTTTGTTACCAACATTATGGAAATCATTTCTTGCACAAGACAAGTTCCAGGCGAGTTCCTGTGAATTACACTCAGTGGGAACATTGCCCTACTCCTTTACAGGGGAGCTCAAGTACGTTTCTGGGAAAATACTCTTACTTTACAGATTTTAATCATTCAAATCCTGAGTCGTTTTATTTTAAAGTGAACCAGAAATTTATGCCCAAAGTTAGGCTAACTGACACAAAATTGCTGTATTCAAAGTCCTTTCTAGAAAGGTTATCTGTGGATGGCTATGAGTTATGGAAGGATGCTATTGACCTTAAATCGATTTGGGGTACCAAAGATTGGCAGGTACAAGGCACTGAGGCTTTGCATCGTGCATGTCTCATCCCGAATCACATGTTGTTTTTAAATTCGACTGTTTCCCAAACAACATGTTTTGGATTGGCTACATCTAAAAAATTAAATACCCCTACTATCCCTGATTTGGAAGAATATTCAGGTTGGAGTAATTTCACTACATTATCCATAAGTGAGATACAAGCACTTATGCAGAATTCCTCCTTTAATATTTCCAGTTTTGATCCAGATGGGTGGCTTTTATGGCAAAGAAGCTCTGATTCTTGCCAACGTCGTTTTTTGGGTTTGTCTGAAGGTTTTACACACATCAGGCCAGATCCCAGGTTTGACACAGATCACACTGTTACAACTTATTCAGTAGGCAAATTGTGTCAGAACTGGTTACAACATTCCACATTAGCTGCAGTTAAACTGCATCTGTCACAGTTGAATGAGAATATAGAGCTAAATGATTTTATAAAAGGCCCGACTATGGGTAGGTCTAAACGCTTTATTTATGCTGTTTACAATGAAATTTGGAAATTTTCACAAGTCGAAGCAGCTAAACGCCTGAGGGCTATTGATCAAGCCAATTTGGAAAAAGTGCTTGCAGTGGTCGATAACAGTATTAACATGCTTTCTTCCAGAATTTACACATTGAATAATATTGTTTCTTCTGTTGTTGATATTGTACATGATGAGGTGTCCACGTTATACCATGGTCAAAATCAATTGCGTTCTGTAATGCAGTTTGCCTGGACTCTACAGACAATTAAGGCTGGTCGAGTTCCCTGGACCTCATTGAACGTTTCATCCCTTTTCGCCCCTTTTAATCTTACTGAAAAACAGCGCATGCTTTCAATGCGTGATGCATCATTTTCTATGTTACATATTGAGAAGCTAGAATCCTTGCCTTTTTCTGTTGCTGAAACCACTACTGCCACATGGCTTATTCATGGTTTAATTACATTACCATTTCCTTTATATAAATTTACTAACTGTATGCGATATATTGCTATAGGACGATATGAACCACTAGGCAATGCATTCTTACATGAGGCATGGTCATTACCATACACATACAGATGTCTGAAGGATGGGAAAGAAGTGAATCTTAATGGTGAGGAATGCACACAGTCACCTGACCATTCATTAATATGCAGACACATTCAGTTACACGGTTCTTGTAATCAGGACCGCCCAAATTTAGCATGTGTTTTAAAAGGCACGCCAGTTCCAGCGGTGGTTCCCACATTCACATTATTAGCTAATGGTAGTTATTTGCTTTTAAACAACGAATTATGTTGTGGTTTATTAATTGGTGTGGCATATGTGGTAACTGTATCAGAGCGTGTAGTGTGCTGCAAGAATGTTCTATACCCACCCACGCATGGTTCTTCAGATGTCTCCATCTGGCCACGGATTCCAACCTTGGAAGCAAAATTCAATGGTTTAAGCAGAATAAGGGCCCTTTTGTCTCAAAAACAAGTGACCCTGAGTTCGGCCCGGGAAACTTATGTCCTTCACATAGCCAACACCCGCACAGAGGTGCAGGCGCTTTTAAATACTGATTTGCCGTTTCATTTCTGCGAGCTGGTACACCAGATATTTAATGCTTCTTCAACGACTGGGCTGGCACATTTTTTCAAGTTAGTCAGCAGTGGCCTCGTGACTACGTTTGAAAAGGTTTTTAGTATCATTCCCACGTTTTTCCACACTATTTTTTCGAGTTTGTTTGGTGGACTACCTGTGTTACTGGCTGTAGCCGCAGGCATTCTGTTGGTGTTTTTCTTCATAAAACATGGATGCCCATCCTGCGCAAGACGCCGTTCAACGCCTCCTGACACTGTGCCGTAATCGGATGCTCAATTACTATGGAACATTGCCGCTTGCAGCATTAAGCACGGCCTATAGATTGTCATTTCGGTTCACCGACTTCACGTGTGTCCAACCTGTGTTTCACTGCCTGAGCTGCGAGTTCGATTGGGCCATTGATTTGTGCCTATGCTTGAGGACTGCTCCTGACGTCGATTTTGATCAGCTAATGCGTCCCGTGGTGGCTCATGAGTTGATCTGTTCTGGCGAGAGAGTTATGGCCTTGGCAGCAATAAATGGAGTTCTGGGCCAATGGGAGATCTCTGCAGCGGCGGATGCCTTTCTGACACACAGCGATCTGGTGAACCCACCGAGTTGTCCTCTGACGTTACAGGAGGATCCGATGCTGGAGGAGCACGTATGTTCTTTCCCGTTGCTAAATTGGATTGCAGAACTGTTTTCGGATGATGGCAGTGATTTCATGCTGGAGGCTGTTGCAACTTTCTTTGCATATACTTTCCATTCATGACATGCCTGGGAGGAGTGCTTTGTTGTGAAATATGACTTTCCCCTCGCTGACTTGGAGAGATGGAGTGTGTTCAGCTGATGGAGAGTTCAATCACGTGATGTCGCTGAGGATTACGTCATTGTGGCACATGACTTTGGATATCGGATGAGTGCCTTGTTTTTTCTCTTACAGACATTTGGATTGATGCGGCCTGGTACTACTTTTATATTTTGAGACCTGGCGAATAACTTTTGGTTCGAAAGTTTTGTTTTTGTTTTTAGACTTGAGGCCACTGTAGGCATTCATACATATTCATTCATACATATTTTTAGCTTATTTTAGCTTAAGATTATTGAACTTTGCTTTCAATTTTTGTATCTGATTTAGTATTGCCTTTTCCCTTATGTTTGACGGTGCTCGGACCAATGGGGGGGTGTCATATGGATACTTCGTTACATATATTGCGTTAAGTTAGCATGAGTGCATTACACGTTTAAACAGCCTTTTTTCCTTCGGCTTCAGTTTTGCACACGACACATACTGGTTGTTGTCGCCTTCACCCTAGAAGCGGTGATGTGGTTTATTTGAGAATAATATGTTATTTCTATGCTATCAGCTTTGCCTGGTACACTTGGTACAACTGTCTGCACACTGAGAGCTGCACACTCTAAAATTAACCTAACACAAGGTTGGTGGGAGGCTTGATCCTCGCACCACATTAGACATAACACAAATAATGTTGATGCCAACATTTTGGGCTCTACGCGGGTTTAAGATAGAGTTACACGGAATGAACGAAGACACTTGGTGCTGCGCATGAAGAGAGCTGGTAGCTGTTGATGTGAACTGCTCCTACTGACATTGAGAGGTATGGGGCCGCCCTGCTAAAGCCCAAATGAGACCTTCTTAGATATAATATAATATGCTAGATAGGGTGCGCGAAATATAGGTGATATAGATTTCTATAGAAATTGCATTATAACATGCTAGCACCTTTTGCTTACTATGGATTAGTGACTATGCTGCTGACTCTGATTTTTATAATCTGCATTTTGGTATTATACAAGATACTGCGTTTGAGAACTTTGCATTGAATAATAAATATTTCAAACTTGCACTTGTGTTCTTTGACTCTCAGTTTTGGTTTGAAATGATTATATAACGAAAGAGTGTTCATGTGTTCCACGACTCCTGAGGTATTCTAAAGATCATGTTCTGGTTTGTCTAAGACATGGATCATTCCATAATGATCCATGAGACACTGTAGCTAGCTAGGTAAGGAGATTTCTGACACTGAGATGAGTTTTTGGATCATCCTAACTCACTGAGGTTCTAGATCTCTATGCACAGTTCTGTGGGAGAACGGAAACCCTGCTACAGAATTACACCCTACTTCGTTTTTCACTATTACAAGGCTACCTGTTCTCCATAAGCCAGAATGTGCAGTTTGATCATTACATCCTATGATCCTAACTGACTCAGGGAACATGGTGGAAATTCGGGTTTATTATGCCTGAACACAGAATGATAAATTACATATTTTAGTGAAACTGGTTTTAACATTCTGTGGTTGAAAATACCACTTTTAGAAAGTAGGGATTTTGTTACCTAACCATCCAGCCTAACACTGCTGGCTTGTGTATTAGCTGTCTGGTTTGTGAGTGACAGGGACGGGGGGACACAAGGTGAGTCAACAGGGCTGGGTAGGCACATCTACACATAGGTTTCCTGTTAGCAGGCAATATGAGCGGATTTTACATTAACTGCCTAGTCCTCTGTGTCTAATGTATTGGTGATATTAACAATGTTCCATGAAGTAACCATGATCCCACACTTCTCGTTCTCAGAGGCTGAGCAGGGTAGCTTTGTTGAATTTCGAGAATCTGTTGTTTGTGATGTACCTGGGGAAGTCAGTCCTGTTGATCGAATTGCATAAGGGAAAAGAAACTGTTTGAAGTGGGCACTGAACAGAGAGGATACGGGGGGGCAAAGAAAAGCCAACAGTGAAGCCTCAAGTAGAGAGGGTCTCCACCCAGACAGGAGGATCTTTGTTAAGACATCTTTTGTTCTTCCCTTGTCTTTAAAGTGAATGACTATGCAGTCCATTTTG
Source organism: Lissotriton vulgaris (assembly GCF_964263255.1). Lineage (NCBI taxonomy): Eukaryota > Metazoa > Chordata > Amphibia > Caudata > Salamandridae > Lissotriton > Lissotriton vulgaris. The sequence continues at coordinate 1,308,585,495 of NC_141691.1, read as the reverse complement.
TCCGTTTCACGGATAGGGCCACCCAACCCACCCTTTGGACAAGATTGCTCTTATTATGTGTCAGAGCTTCACCCTCTATTCTGCCATCGATGCAATAATCTACCTTGTTTAGGAGCTGGTTGTAATCCTCCCCCGCATCCTGACTCAAAGGAGGCACTAGACCAGGGCAGGTTCATTTCGGCTTTGCATCCTCCACTACTTTTTAGGTTTTGCCCTGGCCGTAGCACCTGCGAAGCAGGTGCTCCGCCCAGGGTGAAATCTTATGTCTCTACATATGGGGCTTTGGTCCCGCCTCTGTCTTCCATTGGCTAGCTCCATAAATGAAGGCTAGCCATTGGAAGACATCAGTGTCTCTCCCGGTCAGAACGCGAATTGTGGGCGTTTATGACTCTTTTTTAAGTCCCGCCCCTTGATGCCGTGTGTCCCGGGCCACGCTGTGATTGGCTGCAGGCCCGGGACACCCCTGTGACGTCATTCCCCGGGCCGCGCTGTGATTGACTGCCGGCCCGGGACCTGAATTTGTTTTTCCTGTGGGCTCCTCCATGGTTCCTGGGTTATGAGTTATGTACCTTGCACTTTTCTTTACAGCAGTGATTAGAAAGCGTGTTAATGGTCTGTACTGTTTTTGGTTTCTCTCTTTCACGTTGGGCTTTGCCCCTAATATTAAGCCACATGAGTGCAGTGGCAGGGGGTATTTGCCCACATCTGGAAGCTACCTTATCCCAGCCCCCAATAGTACTTGTTCATGGGGTTATAAATGTAGAAAACGAATTTAAATTGAATTGAATTGAACATAGAAATGGCTCAACGAGTTAAACACTCGCCACTGACATCTGTGATCTGTATTTCACCAATATAAATCCCGGCAGAGACAGTTGAGTATTGCATCTTTCCGAAATCGGTGACATTTAATTGCGTAGGATTGAGCCCTGCTCCGTCCCTACACCGAACTCTACAATCAGGGCTTTCCTGTCTACGGCGACTGTCTGTTCCTGGGATGTTTTCCTATTTCTCCAGATTTCCGTGTGTCCGGATTCTATCCAAATCTGAGGTCTCTGCTCCGGCGAGTCTCACCTGCTCCTGTTCCGGTATTTCCCTTAACGCGGGCTCCCTTGCTCTGCTCCAGGCCCTGGGTTTCCATCTCCTCGGCTCTCCCGGGCCCCGCTCCTCTCCGGGCTTTGCAGACCGCCGGCTCTGCACTCACCGGGCTGCGCTGGGCTACGCTGCCGGCTCCGTGCACCATGAGCCGCCTCCTGCTGCTACTGCTGCTGCTCGGGGCAGGTAAGTCCGTGGCCAGGACCGGGCGCTATGAGGAGGAACAAGCAGGCGCTAGAAGCAGGTGGGGAAGGAGAAGGCGCTAGAAGGGGGCGGGCGGGGCAGACATGCGCCTTAAGGGGATGGAGAAGGCGCTAGAAAGAGGAGAGGAGGGCGCTGTTTTAGTATGAGGGACCAGGACAAATTGCAGCAACCCCTCTCTCCCATCCACACCAGAATTAGTGGCCAAAGACTTTATGTCTCCCTCTGGGGCCGCTATGTGTAGGGACGAGCGTTGATCCATCTCCTTCACCCCCCCCCCCCCTTCCCCCCGCACCCACCCACTGGTGTCGCCAAGGGTGGCCATTCCATCCTTACTGTCACCACAGAATGTCAGCATTTCAGGCTCAGCTGTCACCCACAGGGGGCACCCTTATAGACGAATCACCCCCCCCCCCACAACCTTAGCTGTCACCCTGGATTCCAGTCATTACAGCCCCCCCGGTCACTGCGACCCCAGGGAGCCATCACTACTGTCCGCCACCCTCTCACCCCAATCACTGCCACCCCAGGGTGTGAGATTTTTCAGCTGCAGCCTTCGGTGTATATCTGGGGGGGGCATCCTCACTGCACGCCCCCGACACCCCCCAGTCTTTACAGCCACTCTATGGACAGGCACTCCATCCAGCCATCTACTGCGTCCCCCTTTACCCCAGATGTCTTCCTCACTCCCCCGATTACGGTAACCTTGGGGTGTGAATATCTCACCCCAGCCTCAGGGACACGTCTCCACCCCCCGACCTTTACTGCGAGTCCAGGGTGCACTCATTACACCACCCCCGCCCACTCCCCATTTACTGCAGCCCCCGCCTGAGCGCTGCAGCCCCTCCCGCTGAGGGGTGGTCTGTCTGCCTGCTTGTCATTCCTCAGGTGTCTGACATGATAAGAGGCGGAGCCGATACGCCCGTCCGTGTAACCAGGTCGAGCGCTCTCAGACCGGGCGACTCAATCACTGTCATGTCAGGGCTTCTGCAGCGCGGCACGGGCTGACAGTGATTATCGCGACAGACACTGGTTGATCCTTGCATGTCGAGATATAGAGATGTAGATTAATATGCATAGTCCAAATATAAACACATGCAGACTTGGGTAGAAATGTGACTTTACATCATATATAGTACATGGGCCGGTATATGACCATACACATTTGTTCCTAGGTGTGCCTGTGTGCACTTGCAGGCTGCTGTGTGTGCATCAAGACGTGATACTGCTCGGTATAGGCGCACACACTCATTCTTGTGTGTGCACCGATCCGGGCACACTCCTATGAGCGGATATAGACATGTACATACACGCTTCTATATATGCACATATAGCGTCATATATGCGCCCGCATTTCTTTAGCTTAGTTCTTGTTCGCTCGAAGACCGTTGTCCATTTACATACTAACGTTTTCGTGTACGAAGGTCGATGTACACGCTGATAGATTCGAGGAGATTTAGTGGGGGTCCAATTAGCTTTTACTTAATGGCCCGACATCGTAAGTACGCCCCACCCAACATGTCAGCATCTCCATTAGCGGAGCCTTCAAATGCACCGACATGTTCAGAGTTAATTAAAGAGTTCCCTTAAGAAGTGTCTTTAAAGGTGATTATATACCAGAGCCTCCGTTTCGAGGTTGGTTTTCAGCAGCCTGCTTGTTGTGTGAAGGTCGAGAGGTGAGCTAGGCAAACGGCTAGAGAGTGGACCAAGGGTGTCCAATGTAGGTTTTAGCGGGCAGGCCCCATGCCAGCTACTGCCACATAACTGAATTCTCTTTATATCATTGTACGTAAAATATGCTATGTGGATCTTCTGAACATATGTCCTGGGTATGGTCCTTTTAGACCTACTTTGGACACCTCCGGAGTAATCACTTTCACCAAAATGCTTACATTGAGTTTGGGCGTAATGGAAACTAAAGGAAGTTTAAGGGGTTTTACGAGTGCCATTAATACGTAGCGCACGATGCGGCAATCTTGCGGTTTCTTAGCACTAAACTCAACAGGCCTTGCTATTTCATAACTGTGATGTTTTGTTTATCAACAGCGGAAGCACCGGAGCTGCAGCGACGGGCTTGGCCTGTGGATAAACTTCTGGCATATTATTGGCTGGTCGGATTGTGGCAGAATAAGGAACGTCACCTGACCAACCGACTCACTGACCATATTCCGGACTGGAGATGAGCCGCTCAGCGGGTTTGTGAAAAGGCACACATTAAACTTTCCCTAATTCAGACATATACAGGTTACACCCACGTCATGCTTGCATGTGCATTAGCCACCTGTGCTTTTTCACTGGGACTATAACGTGCTCCTGCAGAATTGATCTTTGCAGCATATGATTAAACCAACTGAGATATCCTACTGGGAGTAGGATATACTATCAACATATACACATATCTCTACAAAAGGTGCATAGCATTGACTACTTTAAAGGGATTGAAGCCCATGACCTATATGTTGCTTGCAGATCTCCGCAGCATGTGCATTAACACTCCCGGCTAGCTCACAGTCTCGTACCTGAGGTGCAGCTGTCCTGCCCATGCCCCTTGGTGGTACTCACTCTGCATAGCCCATCTTATGTCTTACACTGGATAGCTCCCCGGGTTAGTGCCTGGGTGAAACTATGCAGACATTAGTTTAGTGATGAGGATAAGGGTGCCCAAAACGTTGCCCAAACCTTTTTGTGCATGTTATTTGTCGAGCAAAGCTTTGAACATGCGTAGTAGTCTCACTACAGAGGCAAACAACTACGCGGCACACGCAGAGTTCCTTGGCAGCGCTGCTGCATGAAGCTATAGGCATTGTAAATGACAATGCCATTTATTTATCTGTTTTCAAAACCAACACATAAATAAAAAGTTTGTCATTTACAATGCCAATAGCTCTAACTTTTCCGAAGGCGAAACCATTGCATTGTAAATGCTTGTTTCCTTTTTGCCATCTGCAATTTAGTTTATTCTCCTTATTAGAGCTTGGTCTATTGTCTTCATTCCCTCACCCAGGTCATATTTACAATTCAGAGAGGTGGATTCTAAGGGTCAGATGTAGAACCATTAAGACTAGCAAGTCACAAATTGCTCAAAATTGTGACTCGTTATTTGCGACTCACTAAAATTAATGTACAACAGTGTCTCAGGCACTGTTTGCGATTCCCAATAGTGTTGCAAATTGCATGCCTCAAGAATATTAATGAGGCTGTTGCAATTTGCGACCCCATTTGGAATGCTAGCACTCCCAGGGATGGTGGCCTGCTGGGGTCAGCAGACCACCATGTCTGGGTCTTCTTTTAAATAAAGCAATTTATTTTTTTAAATGCAGCCCGTTTCTCTTAAAGGAAAACGAGATCCATTTAAAAAAGAAAAATTAAACTTTTAATTTTTATTTTTTAAAGGCAGGCAGTGGTCCCTGTGACCACTGCCTGCTCTTAAAAATATTTATGCACCCATTCACAAAATGAAAGGGGTCCCCTGGGAACCCCTTCCCGTTTGTGAGTAGTTTACCACCTACTTGATGTAGGTAGTAAACTGCAAGTGTTTTGCAGCCGCAAATGCGGTCACAAAACAACAGTACATGGCATGGTGACTCGCTAATAGTTAGGGACCTCTATTCCTAATAGCGAGAGTCACAAATGCTATTTTGCAAGTCACCGACTCGCAAAATAGAATTTGTACATGCCTGGAACCTTTTTGCAATCGCAAACAGGCCGATATCCCATTTGCGGCCGCAAAAAAGGGTTGTACATCTGGCCTCTAATCTGCTACTATAGTTATCCCAACCTGGATCTCCCCAGATGATCTACTGTTAAATGCTATGTCTTCTAATGGCGTATAAGGAGCACAGGGGGAGGATGACAGGGATGGGTGCCTTTCAGCTATCTCACTCTCTTTGTTCATGACACTCACAACCCTCTTCAGAAAGTTGTCCTTAGATGTACCAGGATCAGGAGCTTGGGCGGGGGTGTATTTTAAGTTTCAAACTGGAACTGATTAAAACTTCTCACCTTCAATTCCTGGATGTGTAAAGATTAGCCCGGCCCAGCCTCCGACAGCCACTGATGGGTGCAGATGGACCTGCCCTTGGCACGGATGTGGCCCTGGGGTGGCCTGGTTGAGTTCTGCTCCACTGGCGTGCTTATAAGCACTGTGTGGCATGTGGGCGGGGTAGAACAGTTGTGATGTCTCTCCTAGCTCAAGAGATGCTGGATACACTAGTCCCCCATGACTCAGCATGTGAACACAACAGAGTTGATGACTTACCCACGCCACGAGTGGATTGACGTGCTTTTAAGTGCAATGCGGCAGCTGGGTGGGGTAGAACAGAGGTGGGGCCTCTCCTAGTGCAAGAGATGCTGGATACAGTAGTCTCCCACAATGTGGCACTGGAACACAACAGGGCCAATGGCTTTCAATTCAAAATTGCACAGCATGTTTGGTAATCTATCAAGTTGCATAAGAATTTAAAAGCCTGCTGATAATGAATGAAACTCTGCGATAACAATAGTGGACACAATATACCTAATCTGATATCTGTATACAATTCATAAAAGAGCATAAAAAATGGTTGATTGTCTGGCTTGCCCATCACATGGGCACTTGGGTACATTTTCTGATCATGCCTTTAAGTTGGGGAATGTGACTAGATAGTGAAGCACCCAGAAAGGTAATCTTGTTAAATAAAATCTATTCTGAAAATTAGTCAGGTGGCCTTGTATCCCCTGGTTCAATAGTCCCGGGCATGAACAATCAACTGTTGTCTTGGCTCTTTCACACAATTCTCTATCAACTTCCCTTTTCCCCATAAAGACGATTCTTAGCTCTTTTTTGCTTAAATGCAAGATACTAGTGGGGTCCAAGATACTAATATTACCCACAAATTCCTGCAATAAATTATTCACATACTGCAACCATCGAATTTTTATCATACTGGTCAAGTTCTAGACAGTCCCTTATAATGTCTCTAGTTAATTTAGTAACTGGCTTACTCCAAATGCTATACCACTTGATCACTGTGCTAAGGTGAATGGAATCTTCTATATGCGATATGTCCCGTTTTTTATGGGTAATGTAGGTTGAGGTCAAAGAAGGGACTGCCAAGAGCGTACATAAAAAGGAATTCTCCTGTGTCTGTATAATTTTGCTATTATTCATGCCCCGGTACCAGTGCCCTATATTCTGCAACTGGTAGACATTTGCTTTTGTATAATTTCACAATTTCTCAAATGGGTTTAGTGACAAGTTTGTGAGCAAATCTAAAAAACCGCATCAGAGGCTTTTATAAATTTTAAGTTTGCGGTTTTAAGGATATGGACCCAGTGTCCTTCTTGGGAAGTTGTATACCCGAATAACTAAAGGTTTTCACTTGTTCTAGCTTCTACCCCACTACATAATGGCATTTACACCACCCCCTACGACAGACCATTGCATATGTTTTGGTAAGGTTGAGTTTTAAATCTCTACCCTCAATATAAGTAACAACGTATTCAATCAGATGTTGAAGGCCAGCTGCCGCCTTAGATGGCACCACCGCATTGTCCGCGTACAGTAGACCGTGGATGATATGGGTGCCAACTTTGCTACTATTACCCTCTGAAAAGCAACATCCAACCTGTTGATGTATAAAGAAATTAGGACCGAGACAAGGATGCAACTCTGTCTAATTCCTCTTGTTACCCGAAATCTTGCTATACATTTCCCATTTTTCCCAAAACGTACACAGGTTGCCAAGGATGCATACAGTTGTGAGAGATGGCATACGATATCTGCTAGAGCACCCGATTCGACTAGTGTCTGCCACATATATAGTATATAGTTGGTGTCTGTTAGAAATGGGGATCTCTGGTTGGCTAAGGCTTGCGTCAAAGCCAGGCAGAGACCACCACTCTAGTCAAGGAAAGGGAGTTACACATCAAAGATAACCCCTGCTGACCCCCTTGGTAGCTTGGCATGAGCAGTTAGGCTTATCCCAGAGGTACTGTGTTAAGCATTTGCGCAACGCACACAGTAACAACACACTAGGCACACCACAATAGGAACTCCACACCAGGTTATATATAAAAATAGCCTTTGCATTATAATAAGCACATTAGATGGTAATCACACAATATACACTGTGCCAACTGGCACAGGCAATATTTACAAGGGATTATTTACAGATGACAGGGCCACATGGGCACTGTCAGAATTAGCACTTGGTAAAGAATAGTAAAAGTAAGAATATATATGAACTTAAAACACAGCCAGTAATCACTGGCAGACACTATACTCAGCATCAACCTGTAACATAAATCAGAACAGGCACAGTATCACATAAGGCGAGAACTCTATTATGCGCCAACCTCATAAGCTAAAATAGGATAAACCATAATCTCTTAAACATAACTTGCATTAGGAAATAAACTTAAGAGCATAACCTGCAGTAGGGAATAAATCAAACCTAGACCACAGTAGAGAAATAAAACAGTAGGTAAAACCTAGTAATCATAAAAGCACATCTATGAGCATAAATCATGGGGCGTAAACCATTCTACAAACATTACATTTCCTAGCACCTATTAAAAGTACACTAGGGCCTTGCGCCCTACAAACCTAATAGTCCCCTGGGCCAACTGGCCATCTCTAAGGGGCTCAAATATCCTCTGTCCCAAAGTCAGGGTGTGCTGCCAATGCAGCGACAGTCACGAGGGCGCACTTGGCACAAACCTAAACGTGGAAGCTGCCCACTACTTGCTGGGCAACTGGGAGACTAAAATGAAGGGCCTAAATGTAGAATCTGGCACTAAGTGCTGCGCAGCTGTGCAGGCCAAGGTAGGGGTGAAGGAGTGCATCTCACTCCTGGATTTAGAAGCATGTCCCCTTAAAATGAAATACCTAAATGAAGCAGCTGCCCACTACTTGCTGGGCAGCTGGGAATAGTAAAAATGCGGCATGGGCCCGGATATATGATGTTACAACGCGGACTTTTACTCCGCATACCGTTACAACGCGGTTTTTACAACGCGGATCATGTAACAACGCATGTATTTACAACGCATTTTTTTACAACGCAGGTACCTTTACAACGCAGACCATTACAACGTAAGTATTGGTAAGTATGTATTAATAAGAATAATACAATAGTAACTTAATTTTAAAAGTATAATTTAATGTAATTTTAAATAATTTAATTTCCGTTAATTAATTTAAATTTAAATTAATGTTACTTTATTTTTACCATGTACCCCTGTACCCCAGAAACTCTAAACTGACCCTAAACACCCCCAAAAAAATAAAGTAATTTTTTTAAATATAATTAAAATTAATTATTGTAAATTAAAAAAAATATAACTTTATTTTTACCCTGTACCCCTGTACCCCAAAAACTCAAAACTGACCCTCAACCCCAAAAATAATGCAAAGTAATTTAATTCAATTTATTTACTATTAAATAATTTAATTTAAAATTAAATTTAATTTATTTTTACCCTGTACCCCAAAAACTAAAAACTGACCCTGAACCCTGAAAATACCCCTTTACCCAAAAACTAAAAACTGACCCTGAACCCTAAAAATACCCCTTTACCCAAAAACTAAAAACTGACCCTGAACCCTAAAAATACCCCTTTACCCAAAAACTAAAAACTGACCCTGAACCCTAAAAATACCCCTTTACCCAAAAACTAAAAACTGACCCTGAACCCTAAAAATACCCCTTTACCCAAAAACTGAAAACTGACCCTGAACCCTAAAAATACCCCTTTACCCAAAAACTGAAAACTGACCCTGAACCCTAAAAATACCCCTTTACCCAAAAACTAAAAACTGACCCTGAACCCTAAAAATACCCCTTTACCCAAAAACTAAAAACTGACCCTGAACCCTAAAAATACCCCTTTACCCAAAAACTGAAAACTGACCCTGAACCCTAAAAATACCCCTTTACCCAAAAACTGAAAACTGACCCTGAACCCTAAAAATACCCCTTTACCCAAAAACTAAAAACTGACCCTGAACCCTAAAAATACCCCTTTACCCAAAAACTGAAAACTGACCCTGAACCCTAAAAATACCCCTTTACCCTAAAACCCAAAACTGACCCTAACCCCTAAAAATACCCCTTTACCCTAAAACCCAATACTGACCCTAACCCCTAAAAATACCCCTTAACCCCAAACATATAACATTTAAAATATAACTATATACTTACCAATACTTACGTTGTAATGGTATGCGTTGTAAAGGTACCTGCGTTGTAAAAAAATGCGTTGTAAAAACATGAGTTGTAACAGTATCCGCGTTGTAATGGATGCGTTGTAACAGTAGTGCGTTGTAAAAAATGCGTTGTAACAAGTAAACACCCATGGGCCCTCAAGGCCCTTAAAACAAATTGCGCCAAATGTTGGAGCCACAGGGCTCCAAAAATAAACATGTGTCCCCCCTAATAAACTGCGGGGAAAGGGACCCGGGCCTTTGGAATAAATATAACCCATGTTGGAGCCCTCTAGGCTCTAAAAACAACTTAGGCACATGTTGGAGCCCCACAGGGCTTCTGTAAATGAATTCTACACATGTGGGAGCCATCTGGCTTGGAAAACAAATATGCCCTGTGTTGGAGCCACGTAGGCTCTGAAGCTCTTTATGCCCCATAAAGTTTTGAAGCCACAAGGGGCTCTTAAAATACACATGCCCATTAGCACAGGGAAAAGATCACGGCCCCTCGGGACCCCCACTGGGGCCCTTTAAGAGAAATGTGGTCATTGCGCTGGAATCGGCCCGCAACGGCGGATCCGCTCAGGATGCCCCCAAGCACTGGCAAGGTGCAACGAAGGCACCGTCACTATTGCGGTAGCCCCTACTCACCAGGCTGCTTCCTCTTCACCGGCGCCATCTTCTCTCCTCCTCAAGTTCGACGGGGGCAGGCACCAACAATGTGCCTCGAGCCCCCCTCCGATTTTGATCTTCCTGGGCTGCAGGTCTCTCCCTTCATTAGGGGAGCCTCGCCAATCAAACGCACTTACTCCTCGGCGCGGGGGTTCCCTGAATAGAGCATGGGGAAGCCCTCCAGGTTTCCAATCCCTGCGCTCCACACCCGTGACGCGGAAGGAGTCTCTGCCGGCTGGACCCTAATCACAGCACGACACCAGGATGACATTAGTGGCTTCCTCTTCCTCGGCTCAAGCTCCGCCTCGGTTCAGCTGCAGTGATCTTAATAAAACAAAGACGCAGGGTTGGCACCTGCGCACTAGAAATAATTAAATAGGCGGGTGGGCACGCGCAAAGCTGAGAAGGAGGGGGGAATCCCTACATGGGGGATTCCCTTTCAACCACGGTGCGCAGCCCAGTGCTACAAGGAGAAAGAAAAGCGCTCCCTAGGGGAAAATAAAGCGCTCAACAGGCTGGCATTTTTAAAAAAAATAAAGCGCTCCCATGCTGCAGAAGGTCCTTGGTTTGGGAAGAAAGGCAAAAAGGGTTCCAGGGCATGGCTTGGCCCAGGGAAGCAGTTCTTCTGGCAAGTCCTCCTGGCCCCTAGCAGCAGCACACCCTGCAGAAATTTGGATACAAGAACAAGAACATTTTACAAGGGGTTACAGCCCCTTCTTATACCACACAATCCCCTGTTCTAAAAGATGAAGGCAAGGAGAGAACCAGATGCACTGGCTCCTGAGCACTTTGTTTTACTCAGCCCCTCTCCCTATTGACAGGACAGGCCCGGGACATCAGGCACACCACAGGTGGTGGAGCCAGCATTGTGGAGGGAAGGGACAGCTCTATTCAGGTCCCAGGTGCAACTCCTCCTTCCCATCTACATGCAGATCTCTCTATTCACCACCGGGCAGATTCACCATGGCTCTTGGAGCCGGTACACAGTCAAAATATCGAATCTTTAATTTCGACTTACACTTATATCGAGTTGCTAATATCGAAGGGACAGAATATCGATGTCCAGAATATCGATGGCCAGAATATCGACCCTAAGGTAAGTAATATCGAAATTACTTATATTGATAGCATATATATCGATGTAAGTAATATCGACATTACTTATATCGATAGCATATATATCGATGTAAGTAATTTGGATTTACTAATATGTGTTAGAAATTTTAGTTAAGTATTTAAATTAATTGTTATAATATGTGTTTAATATGTTTTTATAAATAAATAATATATAAAAGTAAATAATATGTTTTACTACCAGAGCGGGTTGTGGGTTTTTAGGGGAATAGGGTGGGAAGTAATTTATTTGTAATTAAATAATTATTTTTTAATGATTAATTTATTTTGCAATTAAATATTAATTGGCAATGAATTATTTTAATTGATTAATTGATTAATTAATTGATAATTTATGTATATTTTTAAGTAAATTATATGTTTTATTACAGGAGCGGGTTGTGGGTTTATAGGGGAATAGGGTGGGAAGTAATTTAATTGTAATATTAATTAATTTTGGGTAAAGGAGTATTTTTAGGGTTCAGGGTCAGTTTTGGGTTTTTGGGTAAAGGGGTATTTTTAGGGTTCAGGATCAGTTTTGGTTTTTGGGTAAAGGGGTATTTTTAGGGTTCAGGGTCAGTTTTCAGATTTTGGGTAAAGGGGTATTTTTAGGGTTCAGGGTCAGTTTTGGTTTTTTGGGTAAAGGGGTATTTTTAGGGTTCAGGGTCAGTTTTCAGTTTTTGGGTAAAGGGGTATTTTTAGGGTTCAGGGTCAGTTTTGGTTTTTTGGGTAAAGGGGTATTTTTAGGGTTCAGGGTCAGTTTTCAGTTTTTGGGTAAAGGGGTATTTTTAGGGTTCAGGGTCAGTTTTCAGTTTTTGGGTAAAGGGGTATTTTTAGGGTTCAGGGTCAGTTTTGTTTTTTTGGGTAAAGGGGTATTTTTAGGGTTCAGGGTCAGTTTTCAGTTTTCACATGTTGCACAATGGTGTGCACAGATTTATTGTGTCTAGTGTAGAAGTGCCACTTTTAGAAGTTGGCTTTTCTGTGTGCTGTGAGATGTGAATTGCCTGTCTGGCTTGTGAGTGACAGGGGCTGGTTGGTGTGCTTGGCTCCAAGGGATCTATGACAGAATTTCGACAGACAGAATTTCGACCTACACAAATATCGGCGTAATTATATCGATTGCAAAAATATCGACGCCCTATGTACAACATGGTAAGTACCAAAATATCGAAAAAATAATATCGATGTTAAAGATATCGTTGTCAAATATATAGTTTTTTTTGGGGTTTAAAATAACATGAAAAATACTGCAAATAATACTTATAAATTACTTAAACATATTTAAATATATTTAATAATGGTAAAAAAATAATAATACATATTTAATTAAAAAAATAATATTAACAAATCATATATAATATATACTTACTTAACAATAATTACTATTCCCACTCCAGAGGGTGCAACAGTAGAGAAAGTGTTGGATAGCGTAGGGGTAAAAATTACTATTCCCACTCCAGAGGGTGCAACAGTAGGGAAAGTGTTGGATAGCGTAGGGGTAAAAATTACTATTCCCACTCCAGAGGGTGCAACAGTAGGGAAAACTGACCCTGAACCCAAAAAATATCCCTTTAGCCAAGAACTGAAAACTGACCCTGAACCCTAAAAATACCCCTTTACCCAAAAACCCAAAACTGACCCTGAACCCTAAAAATACCCCTTTACCCAAAAACTGAAAACTGACCCTTAACCCCAAAAATACCCCTTTACCCAAAAACTGAAAACTGACCCTGAACCCTAAAAATACCCCTTTACCCAAAAACTGAAAACTGACCCTGAACCCTAAAAATACCCCTTTACCCAAAACTGAAAACTGACCCTGAACCCTAAAAATACCCCTTTACCCAAAAAACCAAAACTGACCCTGAACCCTAAAAATACCCCTTTACCCAAAAACTGAAAACTGACCCTGAACCCTAAAAATACCCCTTTACCCAAAAACTGAAAACTGACCCTGAACCCTAAAAATACCCCTTTACCCAAAAAAACCAAAACTGACCCTGAACCCTCAAAATACCCCTTTACCCAAAAACTGAAAACTGACCCTGAACCCTAAAAATACCCCTTTACCCAAAAAACCAAAACTGACCATGAACCCTAAAAATATCCCTTTACCCAAAAACTGAAAACTGACCCTGAACCCTAAAAATACCCCTTTACCCAAAAAACCAAAACTGACCCTGAACCCTAAAAATACCCCTTTACCCAAAAACCCAAAACTGACCCTGAACCCTAAAAATACTCCTTTACCCAAAATTATTTAATATTACAATTAAATTACTTCCCACCCTATTCCCCTATAAACCCACAACCCGTTCCAGTAGTAAAACATCTATACTGGGACGACGGCAATGACAAACTGGTTAATTCGTTTAAAGAGTTCCTCGCCGAACTAAACCTCATACAAGCATGTACCCAACCTACCCACGCGCAAGGAGCGACCTTAGATTGGATCATCTCCAGAAACAAAGAGACATTGATCTGCGCCATAGATCCATGCGACTGGTCTGACCATCACGCCATAACATTTGTGATTCCCACAGTGAAAAAGGGTAGAACCGTGCAACCCCCCAAGTCCAGAAAATTGATCCGAGAGATAAAAGAGGCGAATATTGAGCTATTGGTCGAGAGCTGCAAGAGAGACTTAAAGCCACATAACAACATGCAGGATGTAAATGAGCTGACTGATCACTACATAACCTCAATAGGAAATATCGTCAATGACACCATGCCTCTAAAAATGAAAAATGTTACAGATAAGCCAAAGAATCCGTGGTTTAGTGGGTCACTGAATGAGGACAGGCGCAAACTAAGAACAGCCGAAAGAAAATGGAGACAACACCCTTCCTCACCTGAGTTGAAAGCCCTCAGAAAAATCCGAAACGAATATAACAAAAAGGTAATCAATTCCAAAAAAGAATTTATAAGAGCAGAACTAGACAATGCCAAAAACAGACCACGAAAACTCTTCGAGATACTAAAACAGCAATCAGATAAACTAGCCAAAACAACCCAAGAAAACTCAAAAACTCCCTTAAGCTGTGAGGAATTCTCTACATTCTTCTCTGAGAAAACAAAATCGCTAGAGGTAGAGCTCTCAAACGCCGCGGGTATCCTCCCGACCCAAACTTTGCCGAGGAGCGAAGCCTGTGTGACAACAGAGAGTAATAAGACAAAAAATGAAGCAAACTGGGACACATTTGAATTATATGACCAGGTCAAGATTGCCAAAACACTGTCAGAAATCAGACCAAACAACCACTATCAAGACCCTTTACCTGCAAGATGTGTAAGGGAAATCAGCCTCATTGTGGTTCCAATCTGGACCAATATAATAAACGCTTCACTTACACAAGGGATCCTCCCTGATTGCCTAAAAACAGGACAAGTAGTGCCAATAATCAAAAAACCGACAGCGGACGCATCAGATCTGAATAACTATCGACCAGTAACCAACATCCCTTTACTGGCCAAACTAATTGAGAAATGCGAGCAGAGCCAATTGAAGCAACACATCACCAAGTTCTCCCTACTAGACGAATGCCAATCAGGGTTCAGAGCAGGGCACAGTACAGAAACAGCGATCTTGCACATTGTTGATGACGCGCTACAAGCCCTAGACCAAAATCAAGCATGCCTATTGATTCTCCTAGACCCGTCATCTGCTTTTGACACGGTAAACCACGAAACACTGTTGTCCAGGCTACAGGATAGGATGGGATTGGCCGGTAATGTGCTGAGATGGTTCATTTCGTTCCTAAGCAACAGAACCCAACGATTTCGGGTTAACCAAGCAATTTCAACCCCTTGTCCTAATGCAATTGGGGTCCGCAAGGCTCAACACTATCCCCAGATCTATTCAACTTGTATATCGAACCTCTTACAGACATTCTTCGGAAATCAACGATATCCTACCACATGTATGCTGACGACACGCAAATATATTTAAAGATCGCCTCCCTTGACGACATAGATCTAATGAATAAGACACTAAAGATGGCAATGCAATGGTTAACGACGAATCATCTGAAATTAAATGCCCAGAAAACTGAATTTGTGCTAATTGCACCTCCAAGGAGCCACCCGGAAGTAAAGGAATGGACCCAATTGGTAACTGCGCTTAACTGCACACCAACCCTAGTCAACTCAGCTAAATCATTAGGAATCATATTAGATGAGAACCTCGACATGAAAGCCCATATTAATTCAATGGCGAAAAGTGCCCGCTTCCATCTGAGCTACTTAAGAAAATTAAAACCATTCATCTCTGAGGCAGACTTAAAATTGGCTGTACAGTCCCTAGTCATATCCAGGATCGAATATGGTTGCTCTACATTAACTGGCCTACCGAAAACATCCACGGCACCGCTAAAAGCCTGTCTCAACACTGCGGCAAGACTTATCACTGGATCGAGGAAATTTGATCATATATCCCCTCACCTGAAAGCACTAAATTGGCTACCTTATGAGGCCAGAATTCAAATGAAGACAGCATGTATTACTCACAAAGCGGTGCACTATAACACGCCAGGATACCTAAGCAAGAAAATAAAGCTATCGGGAGGAAACAGACCAACGAGAAGCGCCAAGGAGCTGCTGTTGAGGCCGGCCTTTTCCGAAAGAAAAAGACCTATGATCGAGCATTCTCTGGAGCTGCCCCCAGAGTCTGGAACTCACTCCCTCCAAACATTAGGAAGATTCAAAATATTGCAACATTCAAAAGGGAATTGAAAAGCCATATGATGAGTAAATACCTTGCATAGGGAAGCCGACGGATCGCTGGTATGAACGACTTTATCAGCTGAAGAGTGGTCCCTCTTCATGAATACTAACATTGTCAAGAGACTGTCTCCACTCACAAGCCTCGGCTGTACCCTGATCGATACCACAGTCATATGTGAACTAACTGCTGTTTTCATAACCAAACTATATAACCTCTACCTCACCTTATCTACCGATATGGATCGTGTTATATGCTAGGCCTATCACCTTTTATTACTAATTGCACATATGTTTGGAATATACCTAGTTAGGCACCCTTATAGCCACAGCTTCTTCCACTTATATTTGTTGGTTTTTAGAATTGATTTTTAGAATTGATATTTGACTGCCAATGTGTAACCTACCTTGATGTTATGTGATGTAATGTACTGAGATGGTTCAATTCGTCCCTAAGCAACAGAACTCAACGATACCGGGTTAATCAAGCAATCTCAATAGCTGTTTTCATAGCCAAACTATATAACCTCTACCTCACCTATCTACTGATAGAGATCGTGTTATAAGCTAGGCCTTCTCACCTTTTACCCCTAATTGCACATGTGTTTGGAATATATTTATTTAGGAACCTTATAGCCACAGCTTCTTTTACTTTATATCTGTTGGTTGTTAGAATTGATATCTGACTGTCAATGTGTAACCTACCTCGATGTAATGTGATGTAGTGTGCTGAGATGGTTCTACCCGTTCCTAAGCTACAGAACTCAACGAGTCCGGGTGAACAAAGCATTATCAACCCCTGGTCCCAATGCAATTGGGGTCTCGCAAGGCCCACCTTATCTACTGATTTGGATCGTGTTATAAACTAGGCCTATCTCACCTTTTATTACTAATTGCACATGTGTTTGGAATATATTTATTTAGGCACCCTTACAGCCATAGCGTCTTTTACCTTATATCTGTTTGTTTTTAGAATTGATAATTGATATTTGACTGTCAATGTGTAATCTACCTCGTTGTTAAGCGCTCTGATACCCACGGGTCTTGTTCGCGCTATACAAAACTCTATAATAAATAAATAAATAAATAAATAAATTAATATTTAATTGCAAAATAAATTAATCATTAAAAAATAATTATTTAATTACAAATAAATTACTTCCCACCCTATTCCCCTATAAACCCACAACCCGCTCCAGTAGTAAAACATATAATTTACTTAAAAATATACATAAATTATCAATTAATTAATCAATTAATCAATTAAAATAATTCATTGCCAATCAATATTTAATTGCAAAATAAATTAATCATTAAAAAATAATTATTTAATTACAAATAAATTACTTCCCACCCTATTCCCCTAAAAACCCACAACCCGTTCTGGTAGTAAAACATATTATTTACTTTTATATATTATTTATTTATAAAAACATATTAAACACATATTATAACAATTAATTTAAATACTTAACTAAAATTTCTAACACATATTAGTAAATCGAAATTACTTACATCGATATATATGCTATCGATATAAGTAATGTTGATATTACTTACATCGATATATATGCTATCGATATAAGTAATTTCGATATTACTTACCTTAGGGTCAATATTCTGGCCATCGATATTCTGGACATCGATATTCTGTCCCTTCGATATTAGCAACTCGATATAAGTGTAAGTCGAAATTAAAGATTCGATATTTTGACTGTGTACCGTTAGAAATGGGGTTTCTGGGTCAAAATTAAAGATTCGATATTTTGACTGTGTACCGTTAGAAATGGGGTTTCTGGTTGGCTAGGGTATGCACCTAAGCCAGGCAGAACCCACCACTCTATTTAGGTTAAGGGAGTTCCATACAAAGGAGAACCCCTGTTCACCCCCTTGGTAGCATGCCAGAGCAGTCAGGCTTATATCAGAGGCAATGTGTAAAGCGTTTGCGCATCGCGCACACACGCACACACACACACACACGCACATGTGCACACACACACACACCAGTGACTAGGCGCGCAACACCCATTGGACTCGCCGGGCTTCAGCCCCCTCGTAGTGTGTGGTAGGCCAGGATGAGACAGATTCCGGGCACACACACAGCCACACCCGAACGTTTCACAGGTCTTTAAAAGACCATTTGAATGTTAATTAGGCCTTGCTGTTGTTTCACCCCTTGTTGGAGGCCCTGCAGCTCCACTCTGCCTACTGATTTAAGGTTCAGCCCCCCCCCCCGAAATTTGGCTCTAGTTGCGCCTCTGCCAGTGACACACTAGGCACACCACAAAAAGATATTACAAAATACTTTGTATTGTACAGAATCATACTCACATAAATCACTGTGTTACTAGGCACTTGTCATGACGTCACATAGATCATAAAATCACTTTGCCAACCAGGCAATTGTCATAACATCACAAGGTAGTGTAATCAAGTAAACACTGATATTTTGCACAGGTTGAGAAACAGTTGGCATAACATTAGTTAGTGCACTAATGGCAAGATTGATATGGTGCTTACCTTATAACCGCCACCAGGGTCGGATTGGGACCACAATTTGGCCTGGGCAGTGACGAAAAAAGTGGCCCACATTTGCGGGACGTGGCCCACATTCGTTGGCATGCCCTTTCATGAAACACACAAGGAATGTAAGTGGGAGGATATTGTTCTTGGGAAAGACATAGGGTCAATGTGACAATGTCCTACAAGCTGAGCACCAGAAAAACAGCCAGGCCTCTTTCTATTACCAAATTATTCCTCAGCTCTCCAGCGCAGGAGCATCTGAAAACAGCGAGGCCCCTTTCTCTTGAAAAATTGTTCCTCAGCCCTCCAGCGCAGGAAAACCTGAAAACAGCAAGCCCCTTTCTGTTAAAAAATTACTCCCCAGCACTCCAGTGAAGGAGCACCTGAAAACAGCGAGGCCCCTTTCTCCTAAAAAATCATTCCCCAGGCCTCCAGAGCAGGAGCACCTGTAAAACAGCGAGGTCCTTTTCTATTAAAAAATGATTCCCCAGCCCTCCAGCGCAGGAGCACCTGAAAACAGTGAGGCCCCTTTCAATTAAAAAATTATTCCCCAGCACTCCAGCGCAGGAGCATGTGAAAACCCCACCCCAGCCAACCTTTTAGCATGATTGCTTGGCAGGGCAGGGGGTCAAGGAGAGGCCAGAGCTGATCATCGTTGAATGGCTAGCCGCACAGCAAAGCTGCTTTCCTCTCCCTGTCAGTTCTCTCTGTTGACTGGTAAAGGGGGAAAAACCTGGCTGACAGAGTGCACTGAGACACCAGCCCTTTGGCCAAGGCCCGAGTGACCACAGTGCCAATCCGCCCCTGACCGCTACCCTCCCTATGCATACCGTGTACACTCTGGAAATGGTACTCTTTATCCTAATATTTGTATAAGGCCTAACCACAACATGCATCCCCACATCAAAGCATGAAAATGAAGCAATTTATGAAATAAAATGATACATATACCAACATCAGGTCATGAAAAGCAAATTAGATTGGAGTAAGATGACACATAAAACCTCATCTGTCACCATAAACACATGGGTCACAACATTTCACCCAAAACACATCAAAAACGGGGGCGTGGCCAAGATGGCGACCTGAGCTGTAGCAATTCCTCAAGGCTCCCCGCTCCTGGACCCCTTTACCCGCCTTAACTTCGTCATATCACCCCAGCATGGCGAGATTTGGGGCTGGGAGCGCGACTGAAGTGAAGTGCCCGCCTAGGAGTTGTCTAGGTCACGAAGGCGCTCTACAACCAGAGGCGGGTGGTGATCGGCTTTGGATTCATGGTGGCAGCATGACCCGGGCACTGGGAAACGGACGCCCTGCACTGTCGGACCCCCCGGTCTAGAAACGATTGCTGTGGCCGGAGGACCCTCGTCATAGCTGTACAGCGGGCTCTGGTCCGGGGCAGCGGAGGAAGTGGCGGTGGAAGTTGGAAGCAGCCGGCAGCAGCTGCGGGTCCCCTGGAGGCTCCGCGAAACTCGAGCCCCCGGCGTCCGGGCCTTCTAGGCAACGAGGGCCGCGGTAACACTGCAGTGGACACGCTAATGGCCTTCAACACTGGTGGTCATCGCCTCTACACAGACTGGAGGTGAGGAGCAGCCCCTGGTTGGGGAAAGGAGAGAGGCGGCACGCAGCAGGCGACGCTGGGGTCTAGGACTGCGGACACCGGCAGTCGTGAAAATCGAGTCTGAGGCTTAGAGGCCTATGCGCAGGGCCCTGGGACGGCACGGCCTGACACCCGGGAGCAGTGGCGGGGTGGAGAGACGTGGCCAATGGCCCCCCAGGCATCCTAAGGGAGAATGAGACCGGCGGGGAGTGAGAGTCCCCTGGATATCACAAGGAGTGGAGGTATGCTGGACGGGGCGCCATTTCGCAGAAGGCGCCATTAGGCAGGAGGCACCCCGCTACAACCTAGAGTGGGGGATTGTGGTGTCGCTGGGGTACCGAGGTGTTGTTGTGTAGTGGTGCGGCTGGAAAGGCTGCGGCTGGGGCACAGTCAAGAGGGGGAAACTACAGGACTCCTTGGGGGGGGCTGTAGGTGAGGAGCGGTCCCCCACGACTAGCCCAAGGGAGATAATAGACAGCGGGCAACGTGGGGGCAGCAACGATGCAAGTGGAGGCTATACGACAGTGCCACTGGTGACTGAGACCCCTGGTGGCCCGCTTGGTTGGACACGACAATTGCCCCAGAGCTCTTGGGCCTTGAGGCCTGGAGGCCTAGCAGGGCGTATGCTTGAACCCCCGTGGAGGGCAGTGGTGGAGCAGTTTAGCCCCTGTGGAGCCCTAAAGTTGCAGAGGTAAGGAGCGTGTTGGGGGGCCGTGGGGCAGCTTGGACGTCACCTAAGAGGTCTGGGACATCGGCTGAGGTTCCTGGAGGGTGGCTCCTCGCCCCTAATGTGACAATCAGAGGCCGCACCGGTTCACTCTCACACCAGGCTTGTGGAGCTAAACTCGAAAGTCTGGGGGGCCCACTGTGGAGCGGTGGCAGGAGTGGGAAATCCCCGGGACAGCAAGTAGCACCAAGAGAGAGAAACCTTGCAGGGCGGCTCTGCAACAGCGCCATTTGACATATTCTTGGCTCACTGGAATTTGAATGCTTCATGGCCACTGCCACGAAGAAGGGAGAGAGATCCCTCAGAGACATGCTCGTCAAATCACCCCCTGCAGGAGATGCTGGTCGAGCATCTCAAGCAAATCCTCAGCCACAACAGGACCCATTGTCCTTGGTGACCCCCGTTATTAGGGCGTTCTTAGAGGCACTGTTCAATACCATCCAGGATAATTTTCGGTCCTTAAAGCAAGATGTGGTTAGCGAAGTCAAAGAAATCCACCAAGAGGTTTATGGACTGGGAGAGCGGGTTGTGGCTGTTGAAGAGGGTGCGCACTCCAACTGCGAGGAAATCGAATCCCTGCAACAAGAAATTATTCGCCTCAAGGTCCAACACCTGGACCTTCAACCGCACGTCGAGGACCTGGAAAACAGGTTCTTACGCAACAACATTTGCGTCAGAGGGTTCCCGTCAAGAGAAGAATGATCGGATATGATGGATTACCTACAAGGCCTCTTCAGAGACATCTTGGGCGAAGATGCCGACTTCGATATCCGCATCGATCTGGCGCATCGGGTGGGCCTGGGAAGGCGAGCGCCAGTCCCACCTCCAGATATTTTGGCTTTTCTGCCAGACTTCGTGTTGAAGAAACACATTTTGCGGGAGGCCAGGAAGAAACAGCCTCTTCACTACCTGGGCCACCCGGTTGCCCTGTATCATGATCTCGCCTCCATCACATTGCAGAATAGAAAGGCTTTTAAGGATGTGACATCCTATCTAAGGGACAAAGGGGTGCCTTACTCGTGGGAACATCTCTTTTGCATCATCTTCAAGTGGAACGGCAAGTTGCAACAGCTGCGATCCCTTCAAGAAACTTGTGATCTGTTGGGATTTGAGACTCAGAGCCGCGAGCCATCTCCTGCTCCAGCCCAGAGACCATCAGGGGACGGTTGGCAGACCGTGAACTGCTGACGCTCTCCTAAACCTGTTCAGAAGCCGGACTCTCTGACATCGTCCCAAGAAAGAGAAGAGGCCCTGGAGCCGGTGAAGCGTGACACCTCCCACACTGAGTGAACATGTGGAAGCAGCTGGGGTGGGCACAGCACGATGACTTAGCTGGGTGGGGTGGGGAGTGGGGTTGTCCGGACTCCACGTGGACCACTCATTTCTTTTGTTTTTCCAAGTGCTTGCGAACATGGACTGCAGGCGCTGGACAATGGTGATGGCTTGGGGCGGCATTTTTGGGGTAAGGGAACTGGGGGGTCATCGTGTTTGGGTTAGGGTGGAGGGAGGACGGGAAGGGGGTTGGAGGGAGGGGATGGGTTGTTGGGAGGGTTGAACCGGTGTGTCGTCTGTGCGGCAGGTGGGTAGCAGGGCTTCAGCGCCATGGAGCTCATGCATTGTAGAGGCCTGCACGCACGTAGTTTAGATTATTCCCCACCAGTGAGACATTGTGGGGCAGAGCCTTATCCAGGTCCGTTCTCATGACGCAAGTCTTAACGCTTAACACGAAGGGGCTAAATAACCCCATTAAGAGGTGTGCGATCCTGAGCTATCTTGAGAACTCTGGGGCCTCCATCTGTTTATTGCAGGAGACACATCTTCTACCTAAAGACTGGCATAGAATGAGGTCTTGGGCCTTTCCTCAGCAGTTTTATTCCTCCATGCGGGACAAGAAGGGGGTGGACATACTCCTTGCAAAGCACTTTAAGGGCAGGTTCGGGGAAAAGGTGGCAGACACAAAAAGCAGAGTTTTGGCATACAGATTTTGGATGGGGGATACTTCAGTCATTATAGGTTCAATTTATGCCCCTAACTCTGGACAGGAGCCATTTCTCATAGACTCAATCTCGGATATCCTCCGTCACCATGACAGACGGGTCTTGTTGGGAGGGGATCTCAGCATAGTCATGGACCCAGACAGGGACAGGTCAGGTCATAGGCATGGAACTACAGGGGTCCTTTCCAAGATGGAGGCGGACTGGCTCCTCGTCGAAGGCTTGGTAGACATCTGGAGGGTAGCCCATCCTCACAGCGCACAATATTCCTTCTATTCCCATGTTCACCGCACTTATGCGAGCCTTGATAATTTCATAGGATCCTCCAAACTTAATTCCCTGGCCCGTACGGTGGAAATTATCCCTGGGGCGTTGTCGGACCATGAAGCGGTGACTCTGACTATTGATTGGCGCTCCACAAGTCAAAGGACGGGGAAGTGGCACCTACATGAGTCTCTACTACAGAGGCCAGACACCTGACGGCAACTGCAAAAATGTCTGACCGACTACTTAACATCTAACGATATCACTGGCACTCCATTGCTAATTCTTTGGGGTGATGAGAGGCCAGCTTATCGCGATCTCCGCTGCAAACAACCGGGTGCGTAGGGAGAAGAGAGAGGAGTTGACGGCCAAGGTGTTAGAGCTTGAGCGAGTTCACAGCCGGACTGGGGCCCGCATATGTAGCGGCAACTCAAAGCAGCAAGGGCACAGTTAGCAAGTCTGGATCTCGCCAGAGCCGTGTACGCTGCCCTACGGCTTAAACACTCCTATTACATAGGTGACGATCGGACCGGGAAACTGCTCACCAGCAAACTCAGGGCGCGTACAGAGCGCTCTAAGATTGCGACGGTCCATACTGCGACTGGGGATAGAGTCGAAACAGCGAGCAGATCGCGGAAGCCTTCCGTGTTTTTTATGCCTCCTTGTACAGCAGGGACTCCACCATTGTTGGAGCGGGTGAGGGATACCTTCAGCGGGCTGCCACTACCGCTCTTAACGCTTCAGGGGCGCGGTGGCACTTGATGCTCTCATTAGGGTCGAAGAGGTGATCAGCACGATAGTGCACCTTAAACCGTTGAAATCGCCGGGCCCGGACGGGTTTTCCGCAGGCTTTTATAAGACCTTCTGCCAGTCCTTAGCGCTGGTGCTCACGCGTCTGTTCAATTCATTTCAAGGTCCAGGGTCGATTCCGGCGGAGATGCTGGAAGTAGGCATGGGCGGAAAATCCGTTCCGCTCGCGGATTTTGCGGATTTTCGGGAAATCCGCAATCCGCGAGATTTGCGAATTTCCTGAAAAATCCGCAAATCCGCGAGCAGCGGATTTTGCTCGCACTGCTCGCACTGTTCGCGTGAGTTCGCGCCCCGCGAATAAGTGCGAAATTGCAGAAATACGATTTTAGCAAAACTGAAAGTAACTACTTACCAGGTTCAAAAGTTCAGGCTCATCATTAGTAGCCATTTCCTGTAGTGCTTCCTGAGGGGCCCCTCCAGAGTTCAGTTGCCAGTTGCAACTATTATGTGACCCTGCTCTGAACCTCAGAATAGTTACACATATGCCACAAAGGTCCTGAATTACAGCTAAGGGAGACAAGCAGGAGCCAGGCTGGAAGTTAAAATCCATTAATCAGCCCCTAATTCATTATTGTCAGTTGGGGCAGGGCAGGTGTTGTAACTAATTTTGCAACAATGAAAGCACTTAGCAAGTGCAAAAGATCACTAATCAGGGCGCACTAAGGAAGCAGGTGCCAGCTAAAAAAATATTCTGTGACACATTAATCAGCCCCAAATTAATTCAGGTCACTTGAGGCAGGGAAGGTGTGCTTTGCTTTGCCAAAAATAATGTACACTGGACAACCAGAGGGTGTGGTGATGAAACAGAGGGTGGCATGGGTGGGCCAGAGGGTGGCGTGAGTAGTCAGAGAGTGGCAGTGGTGACAGAGAGTGGCAGTGATGAAGAAGAGTGTCCCAAACAGGTTGGACACGTAGAAACAACAAGTTCGCAAAACTTGCGACCCGACAGGTAAGTTCGCAAATTGCGAAATTGTAAAAACCCTCGCGAACTGGCAGAAACACGGGCGAACACACAAAAAAAAAAATCCGCAAATTCGCGGGAATTCGCGGATTTTGCGGATTGCGAGTTTGCAAATCCGCAAATTCGCGGATTGCCAATCCGCAAAATCCGCTCATGCTTAGCTGGAAGCCGATGTCATTGTTCTTCCCAAACCTGGGAAGGACCCTACCCAATGCGCAGCATAAAGGCCCATCTCCCTCCTTAATCTCGATTTGAAGATATTCACTGGTATTCTGGCTGCTAGGCTGGGCCCGCGCCTTCCAGGTATAACTGAGCCTGACCCCAATCGGGCTTCATCCCCAACAAACAAAGCAGCGATAATACCAAGAGAATCATGCATCTAATAGATAAAGCCACTACACAGGCCTGGATGCCCTGGTGCTCTCGATTGATGTGGAGAAACCATTTGATCGGGTGGACTGGGGGTTCCTCGATACAACACTGGCTCATTTCAGGGTGGGACAACACTTCAGGGTGTGGGTGGCGAGTTGCTACGACAAACCTAGGGCAACGATACGGGTCAATGAAACTTGCTACAAGCCTTTTGATATTCAGTGGGCACTAGGCAGGGATGTCCCCTCTCCCCCCTGCTTTTTGCGTTATACATCGAACCCTTAGTGCAGCGTCTTCGAGACCATTCCCAAATATCCGGCATTCCCTTCGGGGAGAAAAACACGAGGTCAGCTTATACGCGGACGACATTTTGGCGATGCTCTCCTCTCCCCGGCGGTCGGTCCCAGCCTTCCTGGGAGAGCTGGAAGAATTTGGCAAGGTCTCGGGATTCAAGGTCAATATGGTAAAGTCTATGCTCTGGCCCTTGGGCCTCAATGAGGGTGCCCCGGCAGACGCCTTTCGGGAGATGGGGAGTTTGCAGACCCAGGACAAAATTACATACCTGGGGATCACCTTAACACCGTCCACCAGCTCAACTCTTACCCGCAACTACACTAACCTCACCCTCCAGGTGACTGCCGCACTGAGGCGCTGGAAAACATATCCCCTGTCGCTGTTGGGTAGGGTGGCTGCAGTGAAAATGTCCATCTTGCCCAAAATTCTATATGTCTTTTAGACGATCCCGGTCACACCCCCTCTACGCTACATACGCACGCTACAGACTGATATCCACTGTTTTATTTGGGCCACGAAACGTCCAAGGCTCCGTCGTGACACCGCCTTTCGCCCTCCGGAGGAGGGAGGTCTGGGGATTCCTCCTCTTATGACATACTACAAGGCTGCCCAGCTGTGATTTTTGGTATAATGGAGCAGACCTGAATCCGAAAAGAGGTGGCTCTTTCAGGATAGGGCCATGGCCCGCCTCCCTCTGTTTAAGGTCACTTTTTTTAAACCAACTGACCGCCCCACGTACATGAGGCGATCTCCGATCACCCGCTCAGTGATGCGGGTGGGGGACTCAGTCGCGGTACGGAGGAGTCTCACGTCCTTTCTCTCGCCTCTTATTCCTCTTTTCGACAATCCAGATTTTCCACCGGGCACAGACGTGCGAGCCTTTCCCCAGTGGCATGCATCATCCTGCCATTCGACTGACCATCTGTTTGACCTTCAGGGCTTCATTTCCTATTGGGATCTGCCTGGCTGGTACGATATTAAAGACCCCAAACGGTTTTAAAATTTTCAGCTCCGTCATTGGCTGCTCCACTCTCATGTGTGCCCCGGGTTAGCCGTAAAATTACAACAATTCGAGAAATGGCTCCTTTCCAAGCACTCCAACCGAAAAATTATCACTGAACTGTACCCCATGCTGCTTTCCCCTGCACCGCAAGACAAGTCAGCGGGTCAGCACCGCTGGGAAGCGGGACTAGGCCGTAGCCTATCGCTAATGGAAATGCAATAGAAAAAAAATGGCAATAGATTTATTACAGGGCTCATCACACAGCATGGAATATTGAGAGTAGGGAAGCGGCGGTCAAGGTGGCCACTTATTGGCATTTGACGCCGGCCCGATTGCACCAAATCAACCCCAACCGTAGCCCAGACTGTTGGAGGGGTTGTGGAGAACCAGGCACCATGACAGACATACTTTGGGAGTTCAGGGAAGTGCGGGGGTTTTGGGAGGAAGTTCTTACTGAGGTGGACACCTATTTTGAAACTGAGATTCCCCTCTTCCCCGCCTACATCCTCCTAGGTTTGCCTAATGCACTTACTTTTCCACTTAAATCTCTACGGGGGAGACAGATGGGGATAGCCCTAGGGGCCGCTGTACAGCATATCTTATCGCTCTGGGCCTCTAAAACCTGGCCCTCACACACAGGGTGGATGCACAAGTTGTGGTATATTATAGGCATGGATCGCTTGCACGCCACCCTCACTGCCTCAACAGCGTCTTTCCACGAGGAGTGACGACTAATCATTTTGCTGTTGGGCAGGAATTTAATGAAGTGACTTGCCCCAAATACCTGCAGCTGCTTAGGCTCACAGAAGCTCCGGCGCCTGCGGAAGGATCTCAGGAGGTGTAATCTACTGTTCCCGAATGGCGCATGACACACCGGTTCTAGGTATCAGGGTGGGGGGAGTTGGGCCTGGGTGGGGTAGTTGGGATGGTTGTTTGGGCGGGTGCGGGTCAGGGGATGACAAGTTTCTTGTTCGCTACAGCACCATTGGTATTCCATGGCGTGGCTTGGACGCCGATGGCGATGGTCGCCTGAGAGCTCGGCTCCGGGACTGAGCCCGTGATTATCCTGCAGATCGGAGTCCGCGGAGCACCCTAGCCCCCGCAAACCGTTGATCGGACCGATTGGGACCTGCTAAGGCACCCGGTGAAACTCGAACACGGGTTGATCCGACGGAAAATCGAAGTTTGAGGACCCGCGGAGTGCGGCTCAACATGGCGCCTGGACCTCTTTGTCTCCTTGGCTGGGACCCTTAGTCTGGAGGAGCGTCGTTGGCTACAGCGCACCCTCCACTTTCTATCTCCCTGTGATGTGATGGTCTGGGTGTCGCTCTGATCGGACTTTGGACACGGTGATCGCTCCTGGATGG
Source organism: Lissotriton vulgaris (assembly GCF_964263255.1). Taxonomy (NCBI): domain Eukaryota; kingdom Metazoa; phylum Chordata; class Amphibia; order Caudata; family Salamandridae; genus Lissotriton; species Lissotriton vulgaris. Next base: position 1,308,557,595 of record NC_141691.1, on the reverse strand, counting down.
TCGGATGCCCACATTATCGTGGACCTCGATTCACGGACGCCTGGCGGCCCTATCTGCGGTGCCGACCCCCTAAGCTGCACCCGGCTGCATCCCGCCGAGCGACTGGCCTCCATGGGCAGCACGGCGCCTTGGCGCCACAAAGTCTCCGGTGGTGTTGGTGACCCTCGTTCCAGATCCTCATCGGCCAAACGGGCCTGCCCGACCTGGCGCCGATTGTCCCCGCCTCCTCCTCAGTGCCCTCCGACGACGCGGTGGTGGCGCGGCCCGAGGTTGTGTAGGACCAACAGGCCCTGGAGACGGAGATCGTCAGCCCTCGGCCCGAAGACCACCAGCCGAGAGAGACATAGTCGACACCCGCACTCGGTGGCACTTCTGACTGACTCTCCACCGTGGGACTCCTGCGCCATGGGAAAACCGAGGGGAGCCAAGGGGACCACCCCAGCCGCCTCAGACTCGGAGGCCCCGGACAAAGAAGAGCATGGGGACCCGGAGAGCTCTGGTGGTGCGCCATTGCAGCAACAATTTGACCAGGTCCTGGAGGCGATCGCGACCACGCGCTCGGCCCTCCAGCGGGACAGTGCCCAGGTTGCGACGAGTCTGGGCCTCCTTAGAGCGGACCACGGCAAGCTTTCGGATAGGGTCAAAGAAGTGGAGAGCTCGGTACAGACCTTGGAGCCAGCACAGAGAACCCTGGCCGCGACGATGAAGGATGCCCTATCCCGGATTGATGCCCTGGAGCGGCGAGCGGAGGATGCGGAGGGTCGTAATAGGCGGAATAACATTCGAGTGGTGGGCCTGCCGGAGAAGATTGAAGATGGCGACATGGCCTACTTGGAAGCCTGGCTACGGGACACGGTGGCCCCGGAGGGCCTATCCTCCTTCTACACCCTGGAGCGAGCGCACAGAGTCCCAGCGCGGCCGCCGCAGCAGGGCCGTGCCCCGCGACCGGTGGTGGCACGTTTACTGCACTTTCGGGACAGAGACCTCATCCTCAATGCCGCCAGACATAATGGCCCCTACAAGGTGGAGAATAGCCAGGTGAATATCTTCCCGGACTACACATATGAGACCCAGCGCAGGCGGTTCTCTTTCCTGGCGGTCAAGCGCGAGCTCCGGAGCGAGGGCATCCAATACTCGCTCCTGTTTCCTGCAAGGCTCAGCATAATCATTGATGACAAGACTCAGTTCTTTGATTCCCCGGAGGACGTCTGTAACTGGCTCGAACTATACAGAGCCGGAAAGGATGGCTTTGGCTCCTCATCTCAACTAGCAGTGGAGCCTGGACAGCGGCGGCGGTCCAAAAGGATTCGGAGTCGCTGTGGCCAGTCAGGCAGACCTTCGACTGTGGAGACGTCGACGGAGCGGAAGGGAGTGTTGGAGGTGTTGTCTGCGCTGTCTGGCTCACGAGATGGTCCCATTGAAGAGGAAGCGGACCTTGGTGACGAGGGGGCGCCAACGGACTCGGAGGAATCGTTGACCGACAGTGTCCACACGCCGGTGATCACTCCGAACTCAGTTGAGGACCTTTTGGATGGACAGGGATGACGGGGTGAGCTGAGTCCATTTGGGTGGGGGGCCGCAGCGGGGGTGGCAGGGGTAGGCGATTGCTCATGAACTCCGGTGAAGTGGAGGTGGGGTGCCCTGCTCGGGACGGGGGGGTTTTCTTTTATTGTTTTGGGCTCACTTAAGTCTCGGTAGCCCGAGAATCGAGGGCCCACTGCCGGCGCCCAGCCCGCACCTAGCCCTTAAGGTCTTCCTGCGGTGGCGACTGCAGGATTAGTTGGGGACAGTGGGTTTGTTGGGGGTATGGTTTGGATGGGAACTAGATGGTACTATTTGGGTCCTGTTCTGGGGAGGGTGGGCAAGGGTTTGGATCGAACGGGGGTTGTTGTTTTTTGGTTGGGGAAAATGGCCGTCATCAGTGCTGGGTTGATTGTTGATCTTTCTTTGTTGGGACCAGGATGGAGAGACTTTGCACGAACGATATGGGACAATGGCTGATGTTGCTAATGTGAAATGCATCACTTGGAATGTACGGGGGCTTCACACTATGTCTAGACGTCACAAAGTCCACGCTTATTTGGTGCGTAGAGGGGTACAAATGGCGCTGCTGCAGGAGACCCATCTTAACAAGGCGGAAGGGGCGGCGCTACAGCGTAGGTGGAGGGGGCAGGTCTTTTGCACTTCGTACTCCGCGTATGCCAGGGGGGCGCTGATTTGGATCAGAGCTGGGGTTCCTTTCCAGGTTACGAAATCAGTGGTGGATCCGGAGGGTTGTTACGTGGCCATTTCGGGCACACTGGGGGGGAGGGACCTAAACGTTTGCTGTGTCTATGCGCCTAATGTGGACCAGCTTGCCTTCCTTTCCAGGTTATCGGGCTTGTTGGCCCACTTCTTCTCCGGGCCCCTCCTGCTTGGCGGGGATTTCAATTCAATAGTGGATGTGGAGGCTGACCGCTCGCACCCCCCCCTCCCTGACACTCCGGTTCGCCATGTGGCTAAAGGTCGGAGGGACTGGCAGATGCACTGGGGTCTGACGGATGTCTGGAGGGCACAGCACCCCGACACTAGGGACTACTCCTACTTCTCAGGCCTGCATGAGTTACACGTCCGACTGGACGGGTTTCTGGGCTCGGCAGAATTGGTTTCAGCAGCGGTCCGGTCTGAATATCTGACCAGGACCATCTCAGATCATAACCCTCTCCTGCTGGACCTTCGCTGGTTTCCTGGGGTGCCTGCTGTACCCACCTGGAAAATGCGTCCCGAAATCTTGGAGGACATAGTCTTCAAAGCGGACCTAGAGGATAAGATCTCGGAATACTTCGCGTCCAATGGGGGCACTGCGGGATAGAGGGCGCTGGAATGGGACGCCTTTAAGGTGGTGGTCAGGGGCTTCTGCATTTCTAAGAAGGTGGGCATGAGGCGGATCATCCTTGATGATTTGGCTGTGGCCGATCGGAAACTCCGTGAGTTGGAACTCCGCCGCCCCGGGCGTCCTGAACTTCAGGAACGCACGGCAGCGGCGAAGGAGGCGGTAGCGGCGGAGGTCGAACGGCTGCGCTGTTTCGACTATAAGGCCTACACTGTTAGGTCGCTCGCGGAGGGGGACAGGTCGGGCGCATTGCTGGGGTGGCTAGCTAATCCCACGCGCCAGACCTCTCTAACGACATCCATGCGTACGGCGGAAGGGGCCGAAGTGCACACTCAGCCTGAGATTTTGAGTTGTTACCTGCACTACTATGAATGCTTGTACCGCAGTCGCTCTGCCAGAGACCCCGACCTGATCGATGACTACCTGCGACCCCTAGAGCTCCCACTGGTGGAGCCTGACGTAGCGAAAGCCCTGGGCTCCGACATTGAACTGGGGGAAATTTGCAGCGCCATTAAAAAGATGGCGAGGAATAAGACCCCGGGACTAGACGGCCTTCCGGTTGAATTTTATGCCGCCTATGCTGATCTCCTGGCACCGAGGTTGCTGATAGTTTACAGAGAGGCGAAGCGGCTTGGTCGGCTCCCCGGCTCGATGTGCGAGGCCTTAGTGGTTCCCCTCCTCAAACCGGGAAGGGACTCGTCCGATCCGGCGTCCTACCGTCCTTTATCAATGCTGACGGTCGATTATAAGATACTGAGCAGCATCTTAGCATCGAGATTGCTAGGTCACATGAGTTCTCTGGTACACGAGGACCAGGCCGGATTCATCCCCAAGCGAAACACGACCATGAACATCCGTAGGCTGTTCCGCTTGCTGGGAGAACCGCTCGTGGACGCCCCATGCCCGGTAGTCCTCTCGGTAGATTTGGAGAAGGCTTTTGACAGCCTGGAATGGGACTACCTGCGCACTGTATTGCTGCGGTTCGGCCTCGGTGAGGGTTTCGTTAGATGGACCACGGTACTGTATGCCTCGGCGTCGGCCAGGGTACGGGCAGGCCCGCTGATCTCCTCGCAATACCTGGTGGAGAGAGGCACGAGGCAGGATTGTTCATTATCCCCGCTTCTCTTTGCGTTAGCGGTGGAGCCACTGGCGCTGCTACTCCGGTCGGGGGCCCACTATAATGGTTTATGGACACCTTCGGGCCCACATTATATATCGTTGTACGCCGATGACCTGTTGCTCTTCCTTGAGGACCCGGTTGCTGCCTTGAATGGGGCTGCGTCGGCGCTCACGGCATTTGAGGAGGTCTCGGGCCTCCGGGTGAATTGGGCTAAGACCTGTCTTTTCCCGGTTCGCAAGGGTACACCCAGCCCCGATATCAGCAGAGAGATTAGGTGGGAACCTGACTGCTTTAAGTACCTGGGGGTGTACGTCTACCATGACCCGTCTGACCTTCTGGATGGGAACATAGCTCGCAGCACTCGCGCGCTGCGTGGTAGCATGGACTTCTGGGCTACTCTACCGCTCTCGGTAGCGGGACGGATCGCTCTGCTTAAAATGGTGGCGCTCCCCCGGCTGATGTATTATTTCCGGGCGCTGCCGATTTGGGTCCTGCCAGCCACATTTCGACTGTTACGGTCAATGATGGTGGGATTCCTCTGGGGATCGGGCCGCCGAAGAGTGGCCCTCAAGACCCTGACGAGACCGAAAGCTGAGGGTGGGCTTGCGGCACCGGACTTTGAAAAGTATTACTTGGCAGCGCAGCTGCAGACTTTCACCCAGGAGTTCGCCAGAGAATTCCGAGGCCCAGAGGACAGGAGGGGCACAGGGATGGCTAGGCACGTTCTCTCCTTCATAGCGCTGCAACAACGTTTGGCCTTGCGGGACCTGACGCTCGAAGAGAGGACTATTCGATCATGCTGGAACCGAGCCCACGCCCGGGGCCAGGTGCGGATACCGTATGCACCCGAAATGCCTCTGGGCATGCTGACGGCCCTGCCTCATGGCGGTGATTGGTCACGATTAGCGGACTGGGAGGACGCAGGTCTACAGCTGGTGGGTGATCTTTACGAGGACGGGGCGCTATTGCCCTTTTAGGAGCTCATTGATCGCTTCGAAGTTCCTCGCGGCGATTTTCTCTTGCACACGGCCCTGGTCCGAGCGATTCAGGCGCACTGGAAGCACAGGCAGGAGGAACCTCCTACATCTCCGGTGTGCCAATATGTCATGATGTCCGCGGGAACGGGTAAGGCGGTTACTTGCCTATACGGCAGACTGCTCAATGAGGGGTTGGCCCCCCTCACTACCTTAAGAACCCGTTGGGAGGAGGACATAGGGAAGGAGATCCCGGAGACGACCTGGTCCCAACTCATGAGGCGGGCCTGGAAGGGCACGCGCCACGCCCGCTTTCAACTGGTCCACTACTATGTACTCCACAGGGCATACTTGACCCCGGCGAAGATCCGACAATATTTTGCCACGGACTCTGCGGACTGCCCCAGGTGCCATGCGCCTGATGCAGACCTCCTCCACATGTTGTGGTCTTGCCCGGGGCTGTCCTCCTATTGGCTGGAAGTGGGGGATACCCTGAAGGAGGTAACGGGGAGGTCCTTATCGGTCGATGCGGCAGTGGGCCTCCTGCACTGGTTTCCGCATACCCCCAAAAATAAAATCACTAGTAAATTCATCGATCTGGGGCTTCTCCTTGCTAAACGGGAGGTGACCAGGAACTGGAAGGCACGGGTTGGTCCAACGGGGGCCCGATGGCACAGCGAACTCTTGAAATGGGCGGCGGGGGAAAGTACGCTGCGGTACCAGTTAGCTAGGAGACAACACAACGAGAAGGCGCAGGAGGCAGCGCTAGAATGGGAGACATTAGTGCAGGCCCTCAGGGATTATTGCGCTCCCAGCGATTCCGAAAGTGAGGATGCAGCTCGCCCTGAGTCCCGATAGACGATTGCACTTTACATGTCTGTTGCTTTCCCCGGGGGTCCTCTCATAGATCCTGTTGCGGCTGTTACCGTGCACTGATGGCGGGGTTGGGGGGGGTTCTGTTTGGTTCATAGTGTTTTGGGGGGGGGGGGTTTCTTTTGGCCTTTTTTGTAGGATGGTTTAGAAAAGCAGATGACGGATAGTAGATCATCCGGACCAGCTTCGACTCCCTGTTGAGTCCCCACTGGTAATCGCCGCCCGACCCTTGGGTTGTGGGCTAAATGGCTGTGTAATGGACCATCCTGCTGAGGGACGATGGGATGTATCCTACTAATTTTGATTGTACTTATAATGCTGGTCCACTTTGTAATAATTTACTGATTCCTGCAATAAAAATATATTAAAAAAAAACAAAAAACATTGGTATTCCATGACCGGGGGCAGGTATCTTACTCCTGTCCCGGGAGCTTACTGATAGGATATCGAATGCACCTGCTGGAGCTGGAGGTTTGGTTTGTGTGTATGTCGGTTGGACTCTGGGGGGGCTCTGGGGATCTTTCCCTGACTAATGCACCTGTGTTTGTTTTCATCCATAAAATCATTCAAATAAAGTTATAAAAAAAAACCACATAAAATACGGCAAGGAAATATGGGCCTCAGAGCACATGCATTTCTACTACCAGGGATAAATTATGTTTTGAGAGCCCTAGGGTAATACTTCCAAGTAGGTATGTATCGTAGGTTGCAGGAGTACCTGCTTGACTAAAACGAGTAATATGGTAATCTTTGTGTCTGCTGCAATTCAACTGAAGGTTGGAATCGGGCCTCCGTTGATGTTTACCCCGTCCTAGCACTTTACTCAAGTGTCCCCAGGGTGCATGTTACCCAGTATGGGGAAGGCAGAATCTGCAAGTTTGAGCGGAGAGGCCTTCATGGACCCCCTGTCTGCAGAATAACCCAAAATCAGCTCTAGGAAGCGCAGAGCGACCTCCGAAATCAATTGAGTTGGGATAACTCCATACTGCAATGGTACTTGGCCACAGGAGTGAGGGAAGTACCGCGCACTTCTGAGAATGCTCAGAAAGGTACAGTCAGGCCACAATTACCCACAGGAAGGCAGCAGGAAGGGTTGCCTTCCGCACCACCTTCCGGTGAATGGCTCTCGCTGAGGAGATCTACTGCTAGGCTTTGTGTGGCTGGGGCAGGGATGACATTGTCAAGTACATCGGTGATCTCTTTGCCTCCGTGACCTGTTTGGGGGGCAGTTTGCTATGGTCGGGTGCAAGCACGGGGTTACGCGACTCGCTGCGGATCCAGGAATTTAGAGTGCTGCTTTGGGACACATGTCTGCCTCAAGTAGAACAGCAGCCTTCCTAGTGACAGTAAATCATGAGGCTCTGCAGGTGCAATCATGGAGCACTGTACCTGTGCTCCTTAAGGCAAGCACCCAGAAGTTCAACAAGCCCTGTCCTTTGAGAAAAAAGGGGCCATAGTCAGCACACAGCAGACACTAGTTGAAAGAGTCTGAGCTCCCCATGCTTTGCAAAGAGGACTGCAAGGCTGGACTCATATGTTTACAGCCAGTTCTGGGGCAGCACATCCCAGGAGAGTACTTGGGGGCATAAGCTGAACTCAGACAAGACGGAGGTCTTCATTCTCGGATCCACCCCTTCAGCCTGGGACGACTCCTGGTGGCCCACATTGCTAGGCGCAGCCCCGGAACCCACAGACCAAGCACGCAACCTGGGGCTCATCCTCGACTCTACCCTCTCCATGACCTGGCAAGTCAACGCCGTCTCTGCATCCTGCTTCAACACCCTCCGAATGCTCCGCAGGTTCTTCAAATGGATACCCCCTGATACAAGGAAAACCATCACCCACGCCCTCGTCACCAGCAGACTCGACTATGGGAATGTCCACTTACCAGGAACAACAACCAAGCTCCTGAGATGACTACAACGAATCCAGAACGCCTCGGCTCGACTGATCCTCGACATCCCCTGATGCAGCCACATCACACCCCAACTGAGAGACCTGCACTGGCTCCCGGTCAACAAAAGAATCACCTTCAAGCTCCTCATTCACGCACACAAGGCACTACACAACACCGGACCTACCTATCTTAACAGCCTCGCCCTCGCCACAGTTCCTCGCATCCGAAAGCCACCGCCGGTGGCAGCTCCTTCTCCTACCTCGCCGCCAAGACCTGGAACACCTTCCCCGACAGACCCAGGACCTGCCGGCTTTCAGAAGACTTCTCAAGACCTGGCTCTTCGATCAGTGGAGCCCCCCCACCAGTGCCTTGAGACTCTCAGGAGTGTGTAGCATGCTTTAGAAATGCTGTGATTGATTGATTGATTGATAAGGTGGGCAGGTAGGCCAGCACATCCATGCTTGCAAGCAATTGGTTGTCCCTCCTGCAGCCTAGTAGGACACAGGCAACAGGCCAGCACAGCTTTAGTGGACAGTAAAAATTGTGGTTTCTTCTGGCAGTCCAACAGGGCCCATGGACCCCATATTCAAGGAGCAGCTGGCAGCCGGGGAAACAGCCTTTACACCGCAACTGTTACAATGCATGCATTTACCCCGCATGCCATTGCAACAAAAAAGGTGTGTAGCAGTAGGTAGAGGTAGAAGGTATTGGATTTAACTCCAACACCTTCCCTACTGTTGCACACACTGGAGTTGTAATCAAAAATTAATCTAATCCAACTTCCTGCGCTCCCCTGACAGCAAGTTGGGGTAAAGTTTAACATTGCAATGGCTCGAGGGGTAGGGGCAGAGGGGTAGGGGCATGCATTGTAACGTCACATAACCGGCAGCATGGCAACTACAGAAGAGCATTCCAGATGAGTCCTTTTGCAGCTTAGCAGTCCTTCAGGCAGATATTCAGTCCAGGTTCCTAAAAGTGCTCTACAAATGTGGGGTCAGAGCCCCTGTACTTATACTCCTAAACTCTTTGGGCCTTATTTATGAAGGTCTCCATCACTTTTGCGCTGCTGTTACATCACTTTTAGTGACGTAGCGGAGGCATAAATATTATACGAAGTGAAGCATCTAGGCATATGCTTCACTTCATAAACCCCTGCGTTACATTATACCTGATACATTATACCTGCATCAGGTATAATGTATGCAGGGTGGGTGTTTGCACGCAAGAAAGGGTTGTAGGAGTGGCGGAGTGAAATCTATAAGATTTCACTGCGCCAATTCTAGGACGCCAATACATCAAAACCTTACACCTGTCTCATGGCAGGCGTAAGGGGGATGCAGGACCTTTCCCATGGGGCTTGCCACTTTTGTGCCGACAGATAAGTCAGTAATTCTGACGTATCTGTCATTCCTTGAGACATGATGCGTCATACACTAAATATGACACATCCATCATGTCGCAAGGAGGGCACATTGAGAAGTGTTGCATTGCTGCTTTCACGAAGAGATGCAGCACTTCTCTAAAATTAGGCCCTTTGTTCTGGGGGCACTTCAAACAACTTTTAGAAGTGCACAACATCCCCATTCAATCCCCAGCCTTGATTCCAGGCAAACTACATGGGGAGGGAGACATCATTGTGAAAGGTATGCACAACCCTATTCAGGGGCAAGTGACAACTTCTCCCACCACTCTTTTTTTATTTATTTGCATTTATTATAACATACAAACAGTAGACCATTTCTAATCAAATTGCGACATGAGCCAGATGAGATTTTGTCTTCGTGCACGGCCTTGCAACTGCGAAATTTAGAGAAAGATAGAACAAAAAGAAAAGAAAACACATGGCCCGATCGCCATAAAAAGAAGCCTACCTCCCGTCCGCGCAGCCGGAGGCGCGCCAGAGGCAAGCCCGTCTGGGCCCGTCCGGGCCCGACCAGGCCCAGGGCCCGTCACTATGCCCGTGGATCCCGTCGGACCTCCGATATACTCAAGTGACGAACTCATGGCGTTAAGACACACTAGGAGTCAGTGTGATCACCAGCTGGATGGGAACGAACCATTATTCAGTCGCTGTCACCTCTGTCCCGATCCTCTCCCCGAAGCGACAAACGGCAATAAGACCGGTAATGTCTTGAGGATGGCGCTACTAAATTGCAGATCTCTGCCTAAGCATGCGGTAGAGATCAATCTGTTGATTTAAGAAAGTAGCCTGGATCTGCTCTTCCTCACTGAGACATGGTTATCCCCCCACTCAGAGTTTGACATCATCTCCGCCCTTCCTAGTGGTTTTCTTATTCAAAATCAGAACAGAGGCGAAGGGATAGGAGGAGGTCTCGCCATAATCTATAAAGAGTCTCTGACATGTAGACTTGAGAATGGTGGCATCTCAGATTCAGAAAGTGCTGGTTTTAGCATTCAGCTAACCCCCACCCACTCTCTTTCCGGAATCTTGATTTACCGCCCGCCGGGCAGCATTAAGCACTTTGCTGACTCCTTACTAGAAGTCACCTTGGTAGCGGCCGCTCGGGCATCCAATTTTTTGGTACTCGGAGACCTTAACCTTCACTTCGATGACCCTAATGATAAAGTAGCTGCTGATCTCATCCTAAATCTTAAAGCTTTTGATCTTAATCTTCTGAACATGGAAGCCACCCATAGCAAAGGACACCTGTTAGATACTGTCTTCTCTAATAATACCCAGCTCCTAGCTACATCGCCTTTGCCCCTACCATGGTCCGACCACTTTGTAGTTCCCTTCTTTTGGGAACTTCGATCGGAAGAGATTGGTGCCTCCCGCCCACGTACTCTTCAAAGAACCTGGCCAAAACTTTCGGTGGAAAAGCTGAAACTTGCCCTCGAACAATCAGCTCCGGAGCCAGAGTCTGATGTCCTGCTTGCAGACCTGAACTTTCAGAACTGGCTCAATAATTCCCTGAACATAGTTCTGCCTCCAAAAATGGTGACTAAGAAGAGTAGCACATTTAAATCTCCCTGGTACACTACCGAATTAAGAGACCTCAAAAAGGCCTGTAAAAAGGCGGAACGTATCTGGAGGAGAGACTGGGCCCATAACAGCAAAATTTCCTACCAGGCGGCTTTGAGACTCTATAAAGCCGCACGGCAAACGACTAAGGCCTCCTTTTTTGAGGAGAAAATTAGACTTTCAGCCAATTCCTCTAGGGAAACGTTCAAAATCGTAACTCAGCTGATTAAAATCCCAGCGCCGAACACTTCTCATGATGATATCAAATCAAGATGTGACTTGCTAGCAAAGTTTTTTGATGAAAAAATACGGAAAATTTTAGACAGCCTTCCTCATACTGCTACATCCTCGGTCACCGATACCCCCCTTCCCTCAATTACAGGCCCTCGACTCGAGGCGTTTACGCGTATCACCAGGGAAGATTTCTTCACGACACTCTCCAACATTAAAAGCGGCTCTCCCTCTGACCCAGCTCCTATGCACATTCTCAAACAAATTGTGAGCATCATTGCCCCTCTCGCCACTGATCTATTGAACACCTCATTCACTACAGGCATCGTTCCCCCGAGTTGGAAACAGGCAAAAATCAAAACTCTCCTTAAAAAACCAGGATTAGACCCTGCCGACCTGGCAAATTTTTGCCCTATCTCTTTGCTACCTGGATTGGGCAAAATCGCCGAAAAGCTGGTGAACCGGCAGCTCTCTGGATTTTTGGAGAGTAATGACCTACTGAGCAAATCCCAAACGGGATTTCGCCCTGGACAGGGCACGGACACAGCCCTTATAGTGGTGGCGGAAGAGGCTAGATGCATCTTAGATTCAGGGGGATCAGCGGCTCTGATCCTCCTGGATCTGAGCGCTGCATTCGACACCGTTGACCACGCAACCCTTGTCCACCGTCTCGCTAAACTAGGCATTGTAGAGTCTGCCCTTAGGTGGCTGGAATCTTTCCTGGATAATCGATCCTTTAGGATCTGGGAAAATGGCACTATGTCAAAGCCTACTCCTCTTCAATGTGGGGTCCCTCAGGGATCCTCCCTGAGCCCCACATTGTTCAATGTTTACATGGCCCCGCTGGAAGATATAGTAGCCCCTTTCGGGATTAAATCCATCAGCTACGCAGACAACACGCAACTTGTCGTCTCTCTGACTCAACAAGGGGGATGTTCAGACAACCTCTCGAAATGCCTTACGGCAATCTTCTCCTGGAGGACCGACTCAAAGCTTAAACTGAACGGAGCCAAAACAGAGATCATTCTCCTAGGTCATCATTTTACATCTCTGCCTTCTGAGTACTGGCCACCCTGTATGGGTGATCTGCCCCAGCAAGGGAGAAAATCAAAAGCGTCGGGGTCTGGTTTGAACCCCAACTAACTTTCAGGACCCATGCACAGAAAGTCGCAGGTAGCTGCTTTGGTCTGTTGCGCACAGTACGAAAAGTGCTCCCCCTCCTGACTTTTCAATCAAGGAAGCTTCTAATCCAAGGTCTAATACTATCTAGACTAGATTATGGCAATGCTCTCCTTCTGGCTGCACCTAAAGCAACAATTAACACCTTGCAGCGGGTACAGAACGCCGCAGCCAGACTGCTCATGGGGGCACCTAGGAGGGCCTCAGCTAAACCATTACTAAGAACTCTGCACTGGCTCCCCATCCAGGAACGAATTGCTTTTAAATCATTGTGCATCACTCACAAAACACTGCAAGGTAAAGGCCCTCCTGCCTTAAGAAAGCTGATCTGTCCCTACAAATCATCGCGGACCCTTCGGTCTGATGGGGAAAACCTGGTCTCCATTCCTAGAGTGAGAAAAGCCCGTACTGGAGGTCGCCGGTTCTCCTTGAACACAGCAAGACACTGGAATGCTCTCCCCAGGGAAATCCAGATGGAACACTCCTATCTTAAATTCAGAAAATCCCTTAAAACCTTCCTTTTTCCCAAGGCTGAATAACTTTCTGTTTCTTCTTTCCTTTTCTTAGGGCCTTCTGTTTTTTAGTTAAGTTAGCGCTGGGACGCTTCAGGGCAGCCATGTGCTTTATAAATCCAATTTCATTTCATTCACTGAACAATGGAAGAGAAAGTCCATTGGAGGTGTCCGAGAGCTGATCACATCTTTTGTCCCTTTGGGTTTTCTTGCCATCTATGTACACCTTGTGCTTGGTGCCAGCATCCTTTTATGTGAGTATGGATAGTGTCTGTATCTGCTTCAACATTTGTTATTAGCCCCGAACTGTCAGTTTTGCCAGACCTTTCCAGGAATGCAACTGATCGAGTAATAGACTAGTGGGGGGGACCCGGCTCATGATTATTCTGGCAGTCTCGGCTGGAAGGGACCATGTGTAGGGTTGATTCAATTAAGTCCTCTTTGGACTTTAAATATTCAAGCAAAGGTTCCCAGATATTTTTAGGGTGTGTTTTCACTGCATCATGTCCAAGGAATGAGATAGTTGGCCACTGCAGTAAATCGCATCTAGGAGCCAGTCCCTTTTCCTAGGTTTTTGGTGTCTGCCCCATACCATAGACACGCTACACGTTGCCAGGATCAGGAGTAAGGGCACCAGGTTTCGTCCTGTGGGTGGCACCTCTTTCACATACCCCAGGAGGCCCAGCAGAGATGAGCACTTTATATGAAATTCCACCATGGCCTGAATTGCCTTTGAATATCTTGGACAAATTCCTCAAGACATCAGGGCAAGCCCACACCAGATGAAGGAAATCTGCCCAGAGGGCATCGCATCTGGGGCAGCTCTCAGTATTCAATAGCCCAAGTCTGTATAACTGCGTGAGTGTACGGTATAGATGATGTAAGATATTAAAATGTATCAGCCTGTGTCTATAGTTTGGGGATAGGCCATCCATTTGTCTGCAGCAAAATGCCTAGTGTGTTTCAGTGAAATCCGGACCTAGATCTATTTCCTAACGCTGTCTAGCCCGCAGTTCTTACTTGGGTGTGTGCTGCTGGACTGTAGTGTACAATTGTGTGATTAGTTTCTGAGCGCAGGGTGTATGTATTGATAATTTGTTCTAATGGGTAGCACCTGAGCCTGCGTTGGGAAAGAAGGGTTTTGCTTGTGGCACATGGCCCTGATTTGGTAGTATAATAGTAAGTCTGTGGCACTCTCATGGTGTGTGTCTGCGAGGGAGGTGCATGGTGAAGCTCATCATCTGGATAAATGTCCGAGAATCTGCAGAGGTAGAGGTGGGCGCCAACCTCTTGAAGAGGTGGCATCATTGGGTTGTAAAAGTGTGGAATAGATGAGGCATATATTTGTGAGAGACCTTTACTTTTTTTATTCCCTCCCAGGCCAATCTGACACATTCTACAGTGTTTATTTCACCTTGCGGGCTTTGTACGGCATGTAGAGGGCGGTGTGTAAAGGAAGTGGGGCAGCACGGTCTAGTTTAATGGCCATGTGTGGTTGGAATGGGGTAGGGTGTAACCAGAAATGTAGAAATTGAGCTTTGGCTGAAGATCATAAATTGTCAATAGAAATGTATTATGGTCAAAGCTGGAAGAAAGGAACATTCCATCGGGCCTTCTCACACTTCTGATCTTACTACACACTGACACATGGGTCCAAGTCAAGCTAGGGCCAGGGGACCTCCTGTCAAGAAAAATAAAGACCACAAAAGGTTTAAAACAAGGCTGTGTGCTAGTGCCAACACTATTCAACATCTTCATGTCTGACCTCCCACAGCAGCTGGATGAAACTAACTCCCATGCTCCAAGCATAGGCGGACTCACCCTCTCCAACTTAATGTATGCTGATGACATCATCCTAATCCGTAGAAAACCGATTGGGCTACAACATCTGATCAGCACCACGTTTAAGTATTCAACAGAAAACAGCATAAGCATTAACCTCTCAAAAAACAAAATAATCAGGATAAATGCAAAAACATTGTTTGCAGGGTTTCACTGGCACATGGGAGGATCCACACTGGAAATAGTGGAGGAGTATAGACACCTGGGGGTAATTCTTGACAGAAAGGGCTCTTTTTTTCAGCAAAAGGAAGCAATAAAACGGAGAGGTATTAGCATAGGGATTGCACTAAGGAGCCTCAAAACAAAAGCAGTTGGCTGAAGCTTCACCCCCCTGCTCCAAGTGCTTCAGGCAAAACTAACTTCGGCTCTAACCTACGGAAGCGAATGCCTCCGAGGAAGGGACGCCCAGCAACTGAACAGCTCAATAGCGAAGGCCATGAGAATGATTTTCAGTCTGCCTAACTACACCTCACAGGCACAAATAAGGCTGAAATTTGGCCTGAGAAACCAAGCGTTGGAGCGAATGGGTGCCTACGCAAAAAGATGGCATAAAAACCAGAGAGGAGAAGCCACATGCCTAAATCACCATCTATGGAATGAGATGGAAAGCAAGAGCAATAGTGCAGCCGCGAAATACCTCTACCACTCAATAAACTCCTCGTGGCTACAAGAAGCCTGGAAGCTCAGTGGATCTCACAACACCTTTAAACAGTTGGTCAATAAATCAGTCAGATTTATGTCGCTAATTGAGGATAAGGCAAGTCTAGCAACCTAGGCCCATGGCTGGACAGTTATCCAAAACTACACAAGCAGTCTCAGCCAAAGCTATTTAGGAGTCGAGTTTACTAGGCGCACAAAGGAGAAGTTCCTACGTTTATGGCTGGGCCAACTTCCAGTACAAAACCATCTCCCCCATGGAAAAGGCCCAAAGAAACAATCAATTGCCAAGTATGTTGGAACACAAAAGAAGACACCCTGCACCTAATATGCACCTGCAAAGGTCTGGACACAGAGCACAGATCCCATCTAAAACAGCACTTTAACAGGCTGGGCATAAGAACACGCCAGCAGGCAGTAATGGCTTGCTTTGATGGAAAGAACATTCAACTAGCAAGCCATGTCCTCAAATTCTTGGAGGAGGCAGAAAAGAAACAAGAAGGACAGAGAACATATACAGGATGAGGCTAACTTGAGAAGCGAGACTTAAATGGTAACTGAGAAGGGATCAATCACACGATATGGGTTATGGACTGAAGTGGGGGAAACCGAGACAAGTGATTCTTGTCACCACAACTGCGGTGAAGTGTGCAGGTGTGCCAAAGTGGATCCATGCCAGTCATACCAAGAGGGTGACAGTAGAGGAAGCAACTGAGGCTAAAGGTTGTGCAGCTGAAGGGTCTCCAGACGTTGGTCCTGAAATAGCTGATGACGAACAACCGAGCACCAGTCAAGAAGAGTGGGTCCCAGCAGACGACCTGACTCTTGATCCAATAAGAACCCAAAGATACACCTACTTAGATAGAGAGTGGGATAGTGAGGACGAGACAGGAATAGAAGGAGATAATCAGATAATCGAAATCCATATCAAATCTGATGAGGAGGAAGGTCAGATAGGGACAGGGCAGGTTATCGGCACACCTCCAAGAACTCCAGAGACTGAAAGGGGCAATTAGAAATTAGGGCTGAAGTTCATGCGGAAGAATATCAGGGGTTCGAAGTGCATGAACAGGATCAGATAGAGATAGACGAACGTGTTCAGGAAACAGAATTTGAAACAAACGAAAGTCACAATCAGCTTACACCTGAACAAGGCCAGCTTAGTAACCAGGCAGATGAGACTGAAATAAGACCTGGAATTAGTCAGACAGGAAGGGAAGAAGATGGTGTTGAAACAAATGTGCCACAACTACACGAAAATAAACGACCATTAGAGGAAAGTAAAACCACAGTGCCAGTTAAAAGACTCAAAAAGAAGAAGAGTGAACCAAGATTTATTAAAAGACTGAGACTGAGATTGAAAACTGTAGAGGAAAAGCTGGAAGACAGGAAAAGGGCCTCCAGTGAAAAAGAGAAAGCGGGAGCCAAACCTAAAAGTGGAAGTAGCAGAATAAAAAGACAAAACGAAAAGTATCGGAGTCCCAAATGGACTTACCTAGTGCTAGAAGAATTTGAAGACCTCGAGATAAGTGACGAGAGTGATGAAGAACTGATTTCTGACCAGGTTTCCGAAGAAGAAGACCCAACCTGAAAAGTTTCCCTGCGTAAGCAGCCTGTGTAAAGTTACAAAGAGGGGATGGAAAACTTCTTTTAAGCCACAATGTCTGATTCTATTGTGAATGGAAGACCTAGAAAGAATTGCTGTAAAACATGCTGTAAAATAGGTTTGTGTAGTGTAGCAATAGTACTGATATTATGGAGAGGACTAACAATTTCAATACCCTTCATGATAAGTAAAGACTCTAACCTGTATCCTACTAAACTAGTAACAAAAGACTCAGAAGTTCTGCCGGCAGAAGAGACACTCCGAAATGTAGAAAGACGGGAGAAAACATTTAGTCTTAGACAGACAAAAATGGACGTAGATGCATCAGATGAGGGAGGACTATATTATCACAGAATCAAAAGCAGAACACATTTAAATGTATTTGCAAACCTTTTAGTACACTATGTAGAAGCCATGGAAATAGAAGACTGCTATGTCTGTATGAAGCTACCCACTTCTGTAGCTGAAGGTGTGACCTATCACCATTTACCCCTAACCTATGGAATTTCCTGTTGTATTTTAGCTAGCTTATTTTATAGAGGAACTTTACAGTATTATTATTCTAACTCTGACGTAATATTTTCTGAACTTCCTATACGTGGAAATCTGAATATTGTACATACCAAGAGTGATGTGACATGTTATATGGGAGAATACTTTCTGACAATAGGTACTATAGATTTAGGTGAAGCACACAGAGATAACTTGACCTGTTCATTACATGAACAAGAGAAAATGTTTCTAAATATGGCAGAGAAAAGAAGGGGAAGTTTCCAAAGAAAGGCCAATGATAAACGACAGAAAACTCCTAAATGGGCAGAAAACATGGAAAGCACCTCAAATGGTGAAGCAAACCCTGCACTGTTACTGGATTTCGAAAGAAAAGGGAAACTTTGTCTTCATAGAGAAAAGACCAGTCATTATAATAATATATTCATCGGTTCCAGTGAATGCGAACACAATTACAAGGTAATTGGAGGTTGGGGTTTCAAAAATGGGTCAGAACCTGTGTTTCCCTGAATTTATTATATATGTGGAAACAAGGCTTATTTCAAATTGCCGGATCACTGGTATGGAAGCTGCTATTTTGGAATTGTCTTCCCGAAAATATACCATGTGAATGACGCCGCTGGAAGCAATGAAAATACTAATGGTTTAGTGCGTAGTAGAAGAGAAAGTGTAGGAGAAATTTTAGGTGATATATTTAGTGCATTGATACCTGGAGTGGGAGTGGTTCTGAATACACACCGAATTTGCAAATTGTCTACAGTGGTGGATCGGTTATCAACTGACACTGCTGCTGGTTTCCTACTGGTCAATACTGAAATGGTTGCGATCAGATCAATGGTTTTACAAAATAGACTTGCTCTTGATACCTTATTGGCAAAAGAGGGCGGAGTCTGTAGAATGTTGAAAGCGCAACATTGTTGCACTTACATTCCTGATAAAAGTGTTGAAATTAAGAATTATGTGAGAAACATAACTAATTTGGAAAAGGAGCTCAAACCACTGGAGGTTGACAGTGCCTGGAAGAGACTGACTGATGGTCTCTCCTCTGTAGGTAGTTGGTTTTCTAACATACGTAAAAGTTTTGTGAGTAAAATACTGATGCCAATAGCAGGAATAAGTTTGATTGTGCTAATAATAATAATTTGCTGTAAATATCAAAAATGCAAAAAGAAGTATTCTGTGAATAAGAGAGGAGTGAAACGGAATGTTGATGAGCTTGAATTAGAAGAACTGAATAATCAGATCTATAAAAAGATGAAGAATTACCATCCTAATAAGGATGCAGAAAAAAGGCTCAACAAAAAGTTTGTAGAAATTGAAATGGGTGATATGTGAAAGAGAAAGTTGGCATCTGGTTCCATTAATAATGATGATAGTAAATATCATCAAAGCGGGGATTGATGGAGCAAGGATTCGCACGTTACGCGACTTGCTTGTATTCATGAACCTCGAATACCGTTAACGGCATAACCAACACATTTGTCTTATTAATATTGCACTTTTACACTACACGGGGGTGTCCCAGTGACGTTTGCCTATGTGTTTACTAATCCTAACTACGCTTGAACCTAAAATGGTCGCTGCTATGCGGGATTCTAGTCTGCGCATGCGTCGGTCATACCCATGTGATGTGACGCACTCGCAGTTCTGGAGGGAACTTGTCGCTCATGCGCAGTAAAGCTAAAGATGGCTGCTTTGTTTCTCACATGCTCTTCGCTTGCACTGCTGCTTTTGCTCAGCCGTTTCGTTCTGCTTAACTCCTAATGCTATAGTTATTATAAAGTAAGGGATGTAGTATAGCCAATCATGGTATACAGTGTATTCCTTTTTTCTGTGTTTCTAAATTGTTTTCGCTTACTTTTCATGTATCGATCTTTGCGGGCCTGGGAGAGGTGCGCCCTTCCATCTTTGAAGCCCATGAGGTACTTATCATGTGATGAGGGAAAAGAGAGTCATACAGCAGTGGAACCCAGCCAGCTGGCTGCCGAAGCTAAGATGCTCATGGGAACCTGAACTGTGCCCCAGCGAGAAGACTAAAAACTCATACCTGCATTTGCTACATTGTAGTGTTGTAATGTATGTGCTATTGTTTTCTGAATTTCTATGCCATGGGAACTGAAATGTAAGGGGTGGGTTCAAAAATTGAATATTTAGTATGGGAAAGTTAAAATTATAGGTGGTATCATGACCTAACCACCTCTCTTGTCCAATCTGAAGTTGGGGATCTTTTCACTTGCAACATTGGCGCGTGGTACACTGACCCAAAAACAGTATAACTAGCCTAGGTTTAGCTAGAGAAATTGTCCGACTTGTCCGAATAGCTGACCTGTCACTGACCCTACAAACTCTATAGGTGATTGTGATACAGAGAGCTGCGGAGCACTCTGTCTGTAATTTCCACAAACTTAGTCTGGGGTGGGGAAACCTTAAGTGCTGGCGAAGTATTTGCTGGGAGATTCGAGAACCCAATCGGGGTTATTGGCAGATTCCTTGCAGAGAGGGTGTAGCGCAGGCGTTGCATCCGAAGCTGCAGGTGTTGGTCGTACCCTTTGGTGAGCCCAGTACTGATCCGAATCCTGGGGTTATCCTGTCCTGACTGTCCATGAGCTGTACCTGCTCGCCTACTGGCATCCCAAGTCCTTGAGGGTACTTTCCCGCCTTTCCCAACTGACCCGTGGCCAGGGTTAGTCTCCGTCCTGTCCTAGGTAAATATAATCTCTGTGTGGGTGTTTGTCTATCTAAATCTTTTCTCTCCCATTTTCTGAAATAAAGCAAACTTGCCTATGAAATTTCTCTGTCATTTGACTCTCATGTAAAGTATTTTTCTAGCATGTTCCATGTCTTTCCCCTACCTTTAGTCAAACACTATACTGTTTTGCATATCTAGTATGTTCCACTCTTACCCTCCCTATAGAAAATAAGTACCTCTTGAAAAGTATTGTTTCTTCTACATCGATTAGTAGATTCACAATCAGCATTGATTAGTATGTTCCCTTGTTCTTACCCACCTTTAGTAACATTGTGAAAGTCTGTTAGACAAAATTAGCGTGTTCCTTATTTTCCCTTTTCCTTTATTTTCGAATAATAGATGATTCTTACTTTGATTCATAGTTACACAATATTCTTGATTTTAGTTATAGATGTTTTGAGCTGTGTGACTTTCATTCTCATGGCATATGAAGAAAATGATGACTAGATAAAGCTTTGAAAACTTCTTGTGTTTGTGGTTATTATATGGTATAAACATTTTACAAATGTTCATGGTATTTGTTTAGTGTTATCTTCCTACCCCTGCTAGCTCCTGATCTGTCGTGATCATAAGTACCTGTGATAAGGAGTGGTGAGTCAGGTACACGGAAATAAATAGAAGTGAACAAGAATCACTGATAGCGGTGTGTAGGTTACCGGACCAATAAAATATTGTGATAAACAAACGTTATGGGCCCAAAAGCGTATTTTTGGTAAATAAGAGTCGAGTGACCTGCGCGCTCTATCACTGTCACTGACCCAACGCACTCAATAGGTGACTAGGAGCAGAGGGCTGCGGTGCACTCTGTCAGAAGATTCGCTGACCCAATCGGGGTCCGGAAGCTGATGAAGCACTTTTGTCGGTTAATTCGATAACCCAATCGGGGTTCTGACTGATAGCTGCAGAGAGGGAGTAGCGCAGGTGTAGCAACTGAACTGCGGGTGCCGGTCTTAACCTTTGGCGGTCCTGTGCTGATCCAAATTTGGTTTTCCTGTCCTGATTGTAATCTGCACCTGCTGGCCTACTAGTAACTGCAACTTTTGGGGTTCTCCTGTCTTTCAACTGAACCGTGGCCAGGGTTGGTCTTCACACCATTTTAGGTAAATATAAATCTGTTTGGGTTTGTCATCATATATTTGTTCCTTCTCTTTACCCTCCCTAAACGTAGAGCTTTGATTGCATATATATATAAATATGTTCCCTTTTCTTACCCACCCTATGGTTAGAATCTTTTGCAACTATTTATAGCACGTTCCTTTTTTCTCTTACCTTTCCTTTAGAATATGATCAATTTGTTTTAATAGAGTGTTCCATTTTCTTACCTTCCCTATAGTTGAATGATAAAATCGTTTTCTGTATTATGTTCCCTTTCTTACCCTCCCTTTGAAAATAATGCTTGAAATCGTTTCTTGATTAGCATGTTCCTTTTCTTTCCTTCCCTTATTTGCTAAAGGATCGAAATCAGTTTAATACATCTTTTGCATAGTTACATTTTGATTCTGATTTTCATTATAGAGAGACTTTTGGTGTTTAATCTTTGGATCATGACCATTTAAGAAACTTAGATAAAGAGTTTTAAAAAACTTCCTGAGTCTGCAGTTATTATATGAGTGCAAATGCTATTGTTAATTGAACTATCTTTAAAACTAACTCCCTGATCCAATAGGTTTACAGGTACCAGTGACAAGGATTGGTAAGTCAATGGTATAGGACCTAGTAGGTAAAAATATCTGGTAGTAGAGTGAAGGTTACCTGATTAAATAAATGAGTTATTGATTATGGGCCCAGGTGAGTATGGTAAATTTATAGTTGGGCGACCTGCGCGCTCTATCACATGGCAGCAGAATAATCCCCACCAACACCGCAGTGTGGTAAATTTTAATTACCTATACAGAATTTATGCGGTAAAGTTCAATAAGAATAACTCAGTCAAAATGAAGAGGCAGATTCCGTGGTATCTGAGGTTTAAAGTGGGGTTTTATTCCTTAAAAAGGAATTGGTTCGAACCAATGGTAGCATGACCCATCGCCACGAGGGTTCAGGGTGGGAATTGCAATGGACATGTACAATGATTTATTAACAAGAAATCGTATATATAGTCAATTCATACAGTACATTGAATGCAGAAGGCGTAACAGCTGAGAGAAACGAGATAAGAACAGAAATACGTAACAGAAGTCATGCACTAGGGCGTACACGGGGGTGTGTGCTAGAAAACGTCACAGAAAGGTGTCATAAGTGGGTGGATCCCTAGAAGGATCCTGCAGAGTCAGCAAGAACATGTGGCAGAGATGCGCGCGCAGCAGCATGACGTATGATTGACGTGTAACTGGAGGGTGAAGGGGGCTTGACATTTAGCCCTACATGTGGAGACAGAAGTCTGGAGTGTCAGAACAACCTAATCCCAAATCATATCTAATATCTTGTGTTTGAGGAACTGTATTATCTAGAAGGAAAGGTCTCTTGGGCAGAGGCTATTCTATACTGACTGCTAATGCGTGTATATGCAACTGTGTGTCTACGTGTAAAGCAGGGGGCCATGGGCCTACCATGGTAACGGAGGCTATGAATTACTTGCATGGAGACAGAAAGGCCGGGCCCTTTGCTCTGCAGCCGGGAAGGATGTTTACCTAAACTACTAGACAGGAATGTATTTTTCGAGGAGCGGAGCAGATAACTTGAAGGCTGAATACAGTCTTGGCAGGCCGGCAGGCTGAGCCAGGCACCGCTAGCCGCGCAGGGAGTGAGTGAAAAGTCATGGATACAGATGCAGGCCCAAGCTGTGGCTTCCAGAGGCAGAAGGCAGGAGAAAGCTTGAATGGCAGAAAACAAGGCCAAACTCGCCAGGGCCAGAAAAACGTGAAAGTGCACCATGTAAAGACGTTGGCAAGGCACACTTAGGAACTGAATATCGGACCCATTCATAGAGGATCTGAAAGAGGACATGTTAACGTTGGACGCAAATGTATTTGCGTCTTCATAGCTGGTTGTAGAGGGAACTTACATGTACTAGAAGCAGGTACATGGAGCCGTTGGGGTCTACGATAGGGGACACAATTGACCAAAAAATTCATATTACCTCATTCCCTCCTTGTCCCCTACGGACCCTTCATGATATATCAATCCTCATTAATCTATCTATCTGTTCATGTAACATCATTTGCTCTTCTTTCTTCTTACGGCGTTTTGAATGAGGACTTGAATGAGGAATACATGATGTGGCGCACAAGCCGCAAATCGCTGGCCCACATTGCAGACATAGGCAACAACTGAATACTATGAGAAGGCCAATACCTAGGAAGGATAGGATCTTCCATCCCCAGGCTGACAATGTTGTCCAGAACCAACCGGACCAAGTCCAGGTGCCTGGATTCTGATGTATCAGACTTGCAATTTTATGAAGGCGAGTTATGGCTCTATATACTGATGGCGCGTTTTCTGGAATGAAAACACAGCAGCTCGACCCGATGACCTTACAGGCTCCACCCCTATCAGCCAGGATGACGTCAAGGACGAGACGATTTTGAAGAACAACAATCCGCATAGCAGACTGCTCCTCTGTTAAGTTGCCCAGGGCGGAAGTAGTCTCATTCACTACAGCTTCAAGAGTTCTAGTTAATTTTCGTATCAGTTTACTATTAAAGACAGCACCTAGGTAGGGAAAGAAACCTTTATTGAAATCTGTATATTGTTCCCATGCCGTTTCAGTGTAGTCGACAATCGGGAGATCTCTCTGGGGTCTATTATGTACTAGATGGGTGTTTCTATGATAATCAGGAGGGGCTAGGAAAACAGGTGGCAGAAGGAATGCAATGTAACAGGTGCCATCCCAATCTAGAGGTAAGCGTATATGTAAGGTATGTCCACAAATGAAGTAGGAATGACGTGAAGCTTTGAAGGTAGATTTGCCCTTATCACTGAATTCGATTACAGTAGTACATCTACTATGACCCAGGTGTACTGAACCATTTTTTCTGACACATAATTCACCTTTGACTGGAAGTACGGACATGGCGGGCAAGACTGGTTCTGTTTCGGATTCAACACTGAGAATCAAGAGGTTAAGTGTAAAGTTACCTAATCCATATACTTCATTTTCTAGATCGGTTCCTGTCCTTTTGGGGAGACCCTCCTTGTCAGGGAAACAGACTTTATGCAAAACGACGTTCAGGTTTCCCCATACCCAGTTACCCTGGTAAACTATGGAGTCTGAATCCAAGGCATTAATCAAACTAAACCATGCTCCACAGGACCCATTATGTGTGAACGGATATGGAAAAAGAGGCAGAACTCCTTTGTATTTCTGATAGGGAGGGAGTCGGCCACATATCCAACAATTAGTGGCATTGCTGGTCTGATGGGAATGATGTAACATACTAATGAATGTATTGTTGCGCAGCGCAAGTCTGTAAGATAACTCCTGCGGGGGCAGTTCACTGAAAGAAGGCTCGGCAGTGACGTTGAAGGAAGAAAGTTCACGCTTGAATATAGGATAGTATATGTGGAGAAGCACACTTGCAGCAATAATCATAAGGCTCAGAAAAAACATAATCAATAAAGTCACAATACAGTGACTGCGAAGAGATTTGCAATATTCACGTTTCTTGAGCTGTTTCTGTCTATCTCTCTCTCTGTTGGGGTCTAGGGGATACATGTCAGAAAACACGTCTAACCGATTCACCTAGGGGAGGACTTAAACAATTAAACTGTCTGACTTGCTAGACCTCAATTTTTCTTTGTACTCCTGCTGTGGAGTTTTCTCTATCAGGGGAAGTTTAGAGTCACTAGAATCTGGACAGTCCTTAGAGGGGGAGGGTGAGTCAGTCTCTGGCAATGCACGAAATTTCTTCACGTGACTTGAGTGCAACCACCCTTTTCGGCCCTCGACCTTGATTGCAGTCCTCGTCGTGAGAAGAACCAACTTCGGCGCCTGCCACCTGGGCTCCAGCGGACTTTTCCTGTCGAAATTTCTTACAAGGACGATATCACCTGGAACCACGTCATGCGGCTTCACCTCGGTGTTGTCGGGAAAAGCCGCAGCGACCTGTGAACGACATGATTGTAGTGCAGACATCAAGGAGGCAAGGTAATCTGTCAACATATTACAATCGACATCAGTGATCTTTCTTGGCAAAGGCGTCCCCCACATATTCGGTGGTCTACCAAAGACCACCTCATACGGGGATAGCCCTGTTCTGGAATGCACGACCATTCTCATAAAAAAAAGGGCGACTGGCAAAGCTACGATTCAGTCGACACCCTTCTCCTTACAGATTTTTGCAAGACGAGTTTTCAGGGTCTGATTGTGTCTCTCTACGAGACCTGCTGCTTCAGGATGTCGGACACAGTGGAACTTCCACTGGTAGCCTAGCAGGAGTGATACCTGCTTCATGAGCTCGGACGAGAATGGCTGACCGTTGTCTGAGTACACAACACGGGGCAAACCATATCGGGGGAAGAATTCACGAACCAGCTGCTTAGCAGTGGTCGGAGCAGTGTAATCTGGGACTGGATATGCTTCTGTCCAACGGGAAAGTGCACAAACAACTACGAGGACATATTTGAAACCTCGACAACGTTCCATCTGAATATAATCCATCTGGAGGACTTCAAAAGGGTGATCAGGAGGATGAAAACCACCTTGCTCTACGGGAACGCCTTTACCTGGGTTGAACTGACAACAAATCATGCAAGTACGCACTTTCTGTTTGGCTGCTGCTCGTAAGTGTTTATTAAACCAGAGATGTTGAATACTGTCTAACATGGCTTTTTCTCCTAAATGTGCTGGACTGTGAACGGTATTTATGATAACTTGAACCATAGAGTCGGGGAGAAACCATGTAGATTTTCCCTTCGTCATCCATCCTTGATTTGTCTGGGTCCCTCCTAGTTCAATCCATTTCTTGATTTCATCTGGTGTAGCATGTGTCTGTATGTCAATTACATCTAAGGCGGGATCCTTAACTGTCATGAAATGTGTCGGTGTCGCGACTATTGTCTTTGTCAGGTCAGTGGTGTGAATCTGATTCTGAGCTGTATGTTTTGCGGTTCGGTCTGCCAGGTCATTACCCTGGGAAATAGTATCTGTAACTTTTATATGTGCCTTGCACTTCATGATGGATATCGCTGTAGGCAGATGTATTGCATCTAATAAAGTTTGAATGAGGGGACCGTGTTGAATTTTGGCACCGTGAGAAGTCAAAAAACCTCTCTCTCGCCAGAGGACACCGAAGTCGTGCACAACTCCGAATGCATAACGGGAATCTGTGTATATGTTAACTTTCTTGTTCTCGGCTTGAATACAGGCTTGTGTCAGAGCGATGAGCTCTGCTGCTTGTGCTGAAAGGGTGTCAATACAATTTGTTTCTATGACTTCAGTTTCTGTTGTGACTGCGTAGGCGGCCACTAATTCTCCTGTACTTGTTCTCATGCATGAACCATCCACGTAAAAGTGTCAGGTCTGGATCTGGTAATGGAGTGTCTGTCAAGTCTTGTCTGGGTTTCGTCGTGATAGTAATAACTTCAATGCAATCATGTGCCAATGGGTCTGTTTCAGTTAATGGCAAAAGTGTAGCAGGATTCAATGTATTACAACGTCTAATCTCTATGTCTGGCTGAAACAATGTCAATTCATAACCTGTCAATCTTGCTATAGTCAAGTGTTGAGTCTGTGTTCGATTTAAAAGATCTTCCACGGAGTGTGGAACTTGTACTGTCAATGGATGTCCTAACACTATTGAATCACTTTGTCTGATTGCTAGAGCTGTTGCTGCAACTGATTTCAAGCACGCAGGCAGAGCCTGGGCTACTGGATCTAATGTACTAGAAAAGTAAGCACACGGTTTGAGTGAACCTGCTTGATCCTGCGTGAGTACCGACAATGCAGTACCTTCACATTCTGTGACGAAAAGTGTAAAAGGCTTACTGTAACATGGTGTCGCTAAAACTGGTGCTTGACATAAGGCTTTCTTTAAGTCGTCAAAAGCTTGTATATGTTCCTGAGTCCAAGGGAGGACAGTCGAAGACGCTGCCTCCTGAGTTGTTAACTGAATGAGTGGCTTTGCTAGAAATGCATACTGAGGGATCCATTGTCTGCAATAAGAAGTGAGGCCTATAAAAGCCCGCACCTCCTTTTGCGTCCTGGGTGGTAACATACCTGCAATTAACTGGATGCGATCGGGCGTTAGCTGCCTCCCCCATTTGGACAGCAAGTGACCTAAGTAAACAACTTGCTGAACACAGAATTGCAGCTTTGAAGGGGATACCTTGTGCCCCTTGTCAGCCAGGAAATGTAAAACCGTCAATGACGCTAGTTCACATTCAGGTTCGCTTCGGGCGGTGATCAGCAGATCATCGACATACTGGAGCAGGGCAGTGTTTTCAGGCATGTGTATACTGTTGAGTTGTCTTTTCAGTGCTTGGCTATAGATGCTGGGGCTTTCTGTGAATCCTTGAGGTGCGCGTGCAAATTTGAAGCTTCGTCCACTTAAACAGAATCCGAAAAGGTATTGGCTTTCCGGATCAATTGGGACACTAAAGAAGGCGTTCTTAAGATCAATAACGGTGAAGAACGTTGCTTCAGAATCAATAGCTGTCAATAGAGATGAGATATCAGGGACCACAGGGTACTGTGGTACAATACATTTATTCAATTCGCGCAAGTCAATAACCAATCGGTAAACTGGTGGTGCATTGGGATCTGTACGTTTAAGAATTGGAATGATAGGAGAATTACATAAATTCGAGTTGGTTTCTACAACCACTCCTTGTGCAATGAGCTCTTCAATGATTTTCAGTAAAGCCACTACAGCATCGGGGGGTAACTTGTATTGTCGAATTCGTGGTAAAACAACACCTGGTTTGAGTGTGACTCGATACGGTGTAATGTGCATACAACCTACATCAGTGGGGCCTTGCGCCCATAAATGTGCAGGTACATTCTGTAATCGGGGGTCAATATCTCTCAACACATAGTGACCTTTAAAGTCACGTAGGAACAACCGTACTCCTTCCGGAGAACAGCAGATAACAGCTCCTAGAGCTTTCAGAGTCTTGATACCTAACAAGTTTTCTGGACATGACTTTGTGAGCAGTAAATCTGTAGTACGTGTTAACGGACCAACTGCAAGGGGAAGTGGTTGCGATACTTCATTAATAATAGGCTTTCCTGAAAAACCAAGGGAAACATTCTGTGAGCCTGAGAGGGGTGCCCCTGGGACCTCGTCATGACTTATTGTTGTTCGGCTTGCCCCTGTATCAATTAAAAACTTTCTGTCTTTCCCTAATACTTGACTGTGTACATAAGGACCCTCTTGATTTACAGGAACCTCAATAAGAGGCAAGCCAACTTCCCTCTCTAGGCTGTTTCATGTGTATCGCTGATAATCAGGATAATCAGTCTGGGCATACTGGTACATCTGCTGTGATGCATGCTGGGTTGCAGCAATCGGTTGAGGTTGTGGCACTGCTACTGTCTGTACTGTCTGTTGTGAGGCTTGCATAGGCTGAATATTCTGTGGTACTTGTTGTTGGACCTGGTCCTGTCTAGGAGGACGCGGCCTCTCTTTAGTTTTTCCAGTAAGTATATTATGTTTCAAAACTGCACAATCGTTTATATAGTGACCTGGCTGTTTGCAATAGTTGCATGTCCCTTTAACAGGAGCTGGTGAATTATTTGACTGTGTCGTGCCCTTTTTCTGACCGTCAGCTGGAACTGACTGAGCAACTAACATTTTCATTTTCGTGTCTTTCATGCGTCTCTGTTCGTGTTCGTGTTCCTCTCTAATTCGGTTCTGGTGATACTGTAACATTTGTAACATTTGTGAAGGTGTATTTGCTTGCCATGTGCTCTCGACTTTCTGTACACGATTCTTAACTTGGGGCAGGGAATTTTCTACTAGCTTTGTTACGAAAAGATGTGGATATGACTCGCTACTTGTTTTCAAACCACTATTAATACCAAAACATTTCTCAAATCGGGAATAAAAATCGCTAGTGTCTTCATCGGGATCCTGTTTACAGGCTGAGATTGCATCCCAGTCCTCCTTTATAGTTGCTAATAAACGTGGCAATACTTGCACTAACAATCCTGGTAATGCTTTAGATTTGTCCCCAAGCCCTGTTCCTGGGGTACGAGTCTTTTCTTCGTCTTCCAATGCAGCCCAATCTATCTTTTGGGTTCCTACCTCCCAATCTTTTTCTTTGAGTTTCTCGTAAATACCGGAAGGCATTAACACTTTCAATATTTTCATAATGTCGGGGTAGGTGTAATCCCCCATGAGTAACATGTCTTTGATTTCGCGGTGGAAACCTGCTGGGTCTTTATCATGACTGGGCACTAATTTCTTCATTTCTAACAGTTCCATTTTCGTTATGGGCGTGTACACAAACACGCGTCTAAAAGAGTTATCAGCATTCTGGACTGGATGCACTTCTCGCAAGGGGTTCTGTCTGTCTAAGTAATACATTTTTCTTTCTACGGGTGGAGCCGGAACAAACCGTGTATTCAGGAAAGTATTATACCTGTGTCGATGTTCTAGAATTACTTTAATCAAGTCAGTACCTAGACCTCTCCATTGTGGGGAGAGTAGTTCTATTAAAATATCAGGTAAGGGACCTGGATCAGAATGTTGGCCTTTGAATAACGTAATGAGATGCTGAACCATGTATATACCAGCTAATTTCTGTTCATCAGGGGAAAGATTTAAAAAGGTCTGTACTAAACCATCATCACTATATTTATCAGGATCGTCGGTCCATCGTACGGCTGACCTGGCCAGTTCTTGTTCATCCATGGAATTGAGTACATGGTACCCCATTCGTTCCTGAAGTATTCTATCAGTGGCCTGAAACAGATGTTCGGGGGTCTTTGGATTTGACATGGCAGCTTGAAAGATTCTTTTACTTTCCGGACGTACCGGACGCATTGAATTATTATAGGGTCTCCCTTTACCTACATATGCTATCATTTCTCTAACTGGTAATTGTGATTGTCCTGTTGCCGTTTCTGGTGCATCCTCCTCCCCTGAGGATTCGACCTTGTCTGATTCTATGTCTGGTTCTGACTGTCTTCTTTCATGTATTTTTATTACTGCATTTCTGATTCTTTGGTACATGTTTTTTATACAACTCTGTTTATCATGGTTCCCGTCTGCTATATTCTGACCCCATCTATTAAGTGCTTTCATTTCTTCCGGGTCTACACCCGGCCTATCTTGTTCTCTTATTAGGCAGTTTATGAAAAACCGTAATATCTTGGCTTGAGTGTCAACTTTCTGGTGAGCCATGGCCTGGCCAATACTTTCAGGGCCTTCCCCTGTTTGAACAAAATGATATATTCTGTCTAGATGATCAACCATTCCGGGCAGTGTCAATAAAAAGTTGGTAACCCGTCTTAGTCGTACTGATGCAAGCATCAATCTGTCGTCATTTTTACCAGGTACTGGATCATATCTACAGTCTGAAGCTTACCGGCTCCAGGAGGGGTCGTGGAAACGCTGCCCAGATGCTGCTCGCACTACCTTCTTCACACAGCGCTGCTGGGTCCCTGACGTTGTGGTCGCCCCCGCCGCTGTGCAGCGCCATCGCACGGCCGCGGAGCGGAGCGGACCACAACTCCCAGCGAGCCCTGCAACATCTCCCGCCCACTTCCTGCACAAGCGCCAGGAGGCGCTACTAAAGGCGGCTGCTCCCGGAGAGGAGCGGGGGTCTAAACCGAAGCTTACCGGCTCCAGGAGGGGTCGTGGAAACGCTGCCCAGACGCTGCTCGCACTACCTTCTTCACACAGCGCTGCTGGGTCCCTGACGTTGTGGTCGCCCCCGCCGCTGTGCAGCGCCATCGCACGGCCGCGGAGCGGAGCGGACCACAACTCCCAGCGAGCCCTGCAACATCTCCCGCCCACTTCCTGCACAAGCGCCAGGAGGCGCTACTAAAGGCGGCTGCTACCTCCGCGTCGCGGACGCTCGCGGGCGACGCCGGGCGGAGCCCGGGCAGAGGGCGGGCCGTCCAAGGACGACCAGGGACGGGACTGGCCACGTCCGTAACATCTTCCATTATGGGTAAGCGCAAACTGGCTACACCAGCGGCTCATGAAGCCAAAGCGAAGGTGCCAAAGTATACTACAAGTATACTCACATACCTAACTACTAAGGTGGGGGAACTATCATCGCAGATTGCTGAGTCCGAGCGTGAACTGGGCCTTGTTCCTAGCCCTGGGATTGTTGATACTTCGAACTCTTCTACCATAAACTGTATACCATTGGAGCCTCGGGTCATCATTGAGGCTTGTAGACCTACTTTGCCACTACCTGCCACAGTTCTTCCATGCCCGGCCTTACCTGAAACTGTGATACCTAACTTCCCTATGAACCCCGGGGATGTTGGAAGGTCTGCTTTAACTATGGCTGGCTCTGCCCAGCCAACCCTTCTGACGGAGGAAGGCATTATGGCCTTATTGGAAAAACTGTTCACAGATAGACTTGAGACTGCTCTAATCCAGATTGCCTCGGATATTAATGAAACTTTGAAGGACTGTGTCAAGAACCTTATGGCAAAATATGATCGTATCAATGATGTTCTTAATACTCGGGCCCCTGCCTTCTCTATGCCGTTGGCTCCATGTTCTTCAGTTGTGCAGGTCGCTGCCCCTAAAGTTTGTGACCCACCCATAACTAGGCCAGTCAATATCCCTCTTTTACCTACTGTTAAACCTGTGCCACAAAAAGGGAAAGTAGATAATGGAATATATATCCCCACGACAGAGGCCGGCCACAGTGCAAGTTGCTCCACAAGGCCTAGAGGCCAGTGGGGGGCTGCGGAAAAAAGGGTACCTCCAATAAATCTACCTCCGGATGCAACACCCTTTGTCGCAATTTTGGTTAACGTGCCTAAACTTGAAGACGGGGCGGTAGAACAACATGAGACCCTGCTTAGGCACGTTAAAAAATGGTGTAATGCCAACTGCACGGGAGAAAGTGACATCGCAGACAATATTGTCACAAGTAGACGGGTAAACTGGGTGGGTAGAAGCAAGAAAGAGGTATCTGGAGACTGTGTCATTGTAAATTTCAAATCCAAGAATGTCGCTAGTCGACTTTTCTGGGATGACTCCCCTCTGGATCCTGTAAGTAAAGGGGTCCGGGCGATGCCTCTTGGGTTCTTTTATCCCCGACTTTATAGGCCAGTTGTTAATGAGAACAATAAGTTACAGTTTATTGATAATACTTGGGCTGAGGATAATCTTATCCTACCTATGCCTACTAATGTCTGGATGACTAAGCCAATCAAAGGTAATGGTGTAGTAAATGTTGTAAGGAATACACCCTCCAATGATCTACCATTGTCAAACATGTTTTCGGCACTAGCTGATAGAATAGACATTGAATGACTAGAACCTGTACCTGAACAGGAAAACCTGACTTGCCAACTCCCAGGCAATACTGATGTGGCCCTACTTGATGTCAGAGTTGAAACTGTTATAAACGACCCATTACAGTTGGGGGGAGGGCACATACGGTTATTATCATGGAACATTGCGGGCCTACGGGCAAAACAAGACGACCCAATTTGGTTACAATCAGTGAAGAACCATGATATAGTTGCCTTACAAGAAACTTGGATGAAAGATAAAGGTTTCTGGGTAGAAGGATACATTTCTTTTTTTGTTGATGCCCAGAGCTCCACATCGGGTAGGGACAGAGGGGGTTTGCTATTCCTTGTTTCAGTTAAAATTGCAGGTAATGTTAGAGAAATCCCTAGTTCTTCTCACTATTTTCAGCTGGTGGAAATTTGTTTGGCTGATAAGAATAAGATTGTATTAATAAACTGTTACAATTCTATGCAGGGGGGGCCCCCAAATTTTGTTTTAGATGGTTTATCGGACTTTTTAACTAAATATATGTCAAAACAAACCACTTTTGTCCAGTGTATAATGATGGGTGATTTTAATGTTCATTTGTGTGAGTCCCATTGCCAGATTATTGATGATAACGGTCCTGATTATACTTCACCGCCACACTTTGAACACAGCCCTAAGGGTGTGGCAATGGAAAACTTGCTATCATCAAATGACCTATATGAACCAGGGTTCTCAGATACAACAAACCGTGTGGTCACGTATAACGCAAGGGGCAGTGAATCGATTATCGACTACTTTTTTATGTCCTCAGGGCTCCTTCGTTATGTATTGTTTTATAACGCAATTGTTAGTGGATTTAGTGATCACAACCCTGTGTTATTGGTTTTGGATGCTCTTTCTGGTTTGCATAAAGGAGTATTAAGGGCTACCTCTATAAGGGACGTGAGGAGTAAAGATCAGGGTAGACGCCTTAAATGGTGTAAAGTCTGTCCAGAGGATTTTCATGGTCTTATTGTACAAGATATGGGAGTCGAAATTGGGAAATGCAGGAATAGAGAGATGAGGGGAGGGGAAGTCGTGAGTGCCTTTGAAGCTATTTGTGCTAGAGTGGAAAATGAGCTTAGAGTCAAACCAGGGAGGGGTTCTGCCCCAGTGTATAGATGGTTTGACCACTCTTGCTCACAGGCACACTCAGCCTTGCTGAAGGGTCTTAAACAATCCCCTAGAGATAGGACTTTGGTGGCAGATTTAAGAAGACAATATGCTTTGGCAGTCAAACTTCGGAAAAAAGCCATCAAAGATGAAGCCTGGGACTCTTTGATGGACCCCATAACCCTTAAACATAGCTCCAAATTTTGGGCTATAATTAATAATCCTTTGTTCTTCCACACTAACAATATGGATCTTGAAATTAACATCTCTGAAGCTGACTGGATTAACCATTTTTCTAATATATATGGTTCTAATGAAATTGCCGAGGTGTTTAAAATACCTTACTCCCCATCGCCTCCCACTAAATTAGATTTTACCAAATCAGAAGTAGAGCTGGCAATTTTAGGCTCAGCTGCTAATAAAGCCCCGGGCCCGGATGGGGTACCCCTGGACCTATACAAACTTAACTCTGAGATGTGGGCTGAGATTTTAGCTAATGTTTTTAATTGTGTGTACGAGGGGGGTTTGCCAAAAACTTGGTCATGTGCTATTATAGTACCTATTTTTAAAAAGGGCCTAAGAAGCGACCCAAAGTGTTTTCGACCAATTTCGTTATTGGATTCTTCAATGAAGATCTTGGGCAAAGTTCTGCTTGCTAGAATTAACACCTGGTCCATAGACAATAATATTCTAGTAGATGCCCAATATGGGTTCCGTGCTGGGAGAGGGACTGAGGACCAATGCTTAAATCTTCATCTGTTAATCTCGAAATACACAACTGTTAAAAAAGGGTCAATTTTTGTTGCTTTTATGGACCTGTCCACAGCTTTTGATTTGGTGAATAGAGCTCGGCTGTGGACCATGTTGTTAAAGCTGGGTCTTGATCCTCCCCTTGTATATTTTTTGGCAGAATTACATAAAGATTTGAAAGCTTCAATTAGAATGGACCAAGAAGGTAATCGTACCGCTTGGTTCAAATCCAGCAGGGGCGTGCGGCAGGGCTGCATTCTTGCTCCCATGCTCTTCACTTTGTATATAAAT
The DNA here is from genome assembly GCF_964263255.1 of Lissotriton vulgaris. Classification (NCBI taxonomy): domain Eukaryota; kingdom Metazoa; phylum Chordata; class Amphibia; order Caudata; family Salamandridae; genus Lissotriton; species Lissotriton vulgaris. The sequence continues at coordinate 1,308,523,041 of NC_141691.1, read as the reverse complement.
TCACTTGAGGAAACTCTTTTAACTGCTACCTTGGACACTCCGCGTGCAGGGGAAACTCGTATTCAGGTTCTCCTGTACGCGGACGACGCAGCTTTAATAGCTCGGACCCCCATAGGTTTGCAAAAACTTTTAAATGCTTTTAATGATTTTATGTCATCATTAGACCTAGTGATAAACAACTCCAAATCACACGTCATGGCTTTTGGGGCTGGTAAAAACAACTCCAGACAGTTCTACTGCAATGGTGACGTGATCACTAATGTTAAAATTTTTACATACTTGGGTGTAATCTTTGACACCAAGGGGAGTTGGGCTCCGCAAATTGTAGCTAAAACCAAAGCGGTCAGAAGCTCGGCCACTGCTATCCTAAGTTTTGCCAGGAGATTGGGCGGGAAGCCAACAGGTGCCTTACTTAACTTGTACAGGGCAAAATCAGTGGCAATAGCCAGGTACGGCTCGGGTCTGTGGGGTTATGTAAATAGTGAACCAGTTCAAAGGGAAGAAAATAAATTCCTGCGTTCCACCTTAGGGCTTCCCCAATCTACAGCCACGTTCTCAGTTCACCAGGAAGTTGGGCTTGGGTATATATCGGACACCCTTCTTATGGCTCCTATCTTGTTATGGATAAGGCTTTGGACCAATAAAAACTTGGGTCTAAATCATAAAATACTGGTGGACTGTTTAAAACTAGATAATTATAAAAACATTATTTGGCTTTCATATATACAAAAGTGCTCTCTGGACCTGGGTCGTCCTGATATTTTTCAGGCCCCTCAGGGTCTTAAGAAATCTGATTTAGATTGGGTGAAGGCCAATTTTATAACAATGAAAAATGTGGAGAGGGAGGAACGCCAACTACTCAAGCCCACGGTCAGAGCCCACTACCTGACCATTACCCGTCTTACCATACAACCGTACCTTACTATCGTCACTATCCCCTTTCATAGGTGGCTTCTGGTTAAACTCCGGTTTAACCAGATTTACACAGTTTTGTGTGATAGTCAAGGTTGGTTTAAGGAGGAGGATGCCCCTGTCTGTAATTGTGATAGTTTTTCTACACAAAATAATATGCACTTTATGTTGTTCTGTAATTTTTTTACTGAGCCCAGACAGAAATACCTGGTACCATTATTGAAGGATAAAGCTTTTTATCAGGCAAAACCCGCTCTCCTGTACCTCCAATTATTGGATTCTGCGTTGGCCATGTTTAGCGTGGCCAATTACCTCGTTGCTGCGGTTAGGATCAGGAGGAAAAGACTTAAAAATGCAAATATTAGTGCTTTGTGAAGAAGATTGAAATGGATGTTGTTTACATTTTAAATGTCTATTTTATCGAGTACTTACTCTTTTTATGATGTATTTTTATAATGTATATTAATTAATTATTACTGACGTTTCCTCATATCATGTATTTTTATGTATATGTAAATACTACTGATTGATGCTTTTTGTATTTGCTTATGAATTTGTATTGCCCTTCTTGTGATGTGATTGTAGAATGCTTTTATGATTTTTAACTAAATCGAATAAAGTGGTTTTGACTTGACTTGACTACAGTCCGAGAGACGTTCTTTAAGTATGTCATAATCGGCTGATTTAGGTGTACGTTGTTGCGCTAGATCCCTATAAGTCAATCGGAGTGCTGGTGGCGGTGTTTGAAAACCTGTCGCACCTCCCGAGGTGCCAGGACCAAAAGGATTGAATGGGTTAGTGATCAGAAGAATAGGTGCAGGAAAGGTTGGGGGAACAGGTGCAGGGGGTCGAACGGGAGAAGGAGTTCGTTGCGGAGGTGGGAGTAGATGATCTCGGGGTGGAGTACCATCAGCGGGTAGTGGTAGCGGTTGAGCATGTGGATTTGTATATGCGGGAGCTACGTCGTCTAGATAGGAAGAAAGGAATATGTCCTTTGTGGTCTTGTGATGTACTTTAGTCGGGAGCAAGGGAGGGGGCAGATCCTTCGGTATTTCCGGAGTGGCCTTAGGTAAACCCTCGGCCAGCAGAGGATACATACCATTCATAAGAGTGTTTCGTTGTCGGTCTACTTGTTCTGTTTTTACTCGTATCCCCTCCTCAACTAATGCGTTTTCTTGGGCTTTGTCTGAATCCTCTTTATGTTTCTCTGCTTTTCTGAGTGCTTTCTCTGTGCGCCTATGCGATTCTTTACGCCATAGTTCAATGGCGTCTTTCTGTGACTGTCTGGCTTTCTTTTTCCATAACGCTTCCTCTACTCTCATGATGCACTCGGCATCCCATGTCCCTGCAGCGGGCCATCTTTGATTCTCTGCTAAATCTTTAGTATAGTCTACCCACAAATCGAGATATAATACAGCGTCTAGGCCGTGCTTGTGGTACATAAAGTGCCCTGGAGTGTCCCTAGGTGGAACGGGCACTGCTTCTTCTAGAATCCCTTTTCTAGTTCCTATCTGTCTTAGTTTGGAGAACAGCGGCATGTTTAAGTCGTGCTACTCTGGGCTTAATACTTACTCGAATTCGGACACAACTAATACAATAAACACAATAATGCAGATCGAACAATCACTCATACCACGACATTAAAACATACTAAGACATTTCAGAACGAACAATAACGATTAGAATAAAACTAGTTAATTGCATACTGGATATACTGCTAAACAGTACAGATACACCGCTAAACAGTGCAGACCGGGTCTGTGTACCCAAACCCGTCTTGACCGGCACAAACTAATGCGCTTGTCTAGATGCGTCCCCAGCAACGGTACTCACCGGGAAGCATGGAACAGAAGGCCTCGGAAACTCGACACTGGACTGGACTTGACTGGACTCGACTCGTGACGTAAGCACTTCGGAACTTCGGAACTGGTGGGCCTCCGGATACCTCGGACTTTGCTCTCTCAGCTAGGCTCTGGTCGGGATCCTCCGCACTCCTCACCGCCTCGTCTGGGTGTCGATCGCAGCCTCAGTCACCTCCGTTGGCCTGAGGGAGATACAGGAAATCCTGCGGGTACGCGTAGTTGTCCGTCAGCGCTGTGGCAGGGGACCGGGCCTGCAACGCACCGCCGGCGCGTAAGGTGGGGAGGGGTCCCTGTTCGGGCGCCAAATTATGTGGTAAATTTTAATTACCTATACGGAATTTATGCGGTAAAGTTCAATAAGAATAACTCAGTCAAAATGAAGAGGCAGAATCCGTGGTATCTGAGGTTTAAAGTGGGGTTTTATTCCTTAAAAAGGAATTGGTTCGAACCAATGGTAGCATGACCCATCGCCACGAGGGTTCAGGGTGGGAATTGCAATGGACATGTACAATGATTTATTAACAAGAAATCGTATATATAGTCAATTCATACAGTACATTGAATGCAGAAGGCGTAACAGCTGAGAGAAACGAGATAAGAACAGAAATACGTAACAGAAGTCATGCACTAGGGCGTACACGGGGGTGTGTGCTAGAAAACGTCACAGAAAGGTGTCATAAGTGGGTGGATCCCTAGAAGGATCCTGCAGAGTCAGCAAGAACATGTGGCAGAGATGCGCGCGCAGCAGCATGACGTATGATTGACGTGTAACTGGAGGGTGAAGGGGGCTTGACATTTAGCCCTACATGTGGAGACAGAAGTCTGGAGTGTCAGAACAACCTAATCCCAAATCATATCTAATATCTTGTGTTTGAGGAACTGTATTATCTAGAAGGAAAGGTCTCTTGGGCAGAGGCTATTCTATACTGACTGCTAATGCGTGTATATGCAACTGCGTGTCTACGTGTAAAGCAGGGGGCCATGGGCCTACCATGGTAACGGAGGCTATGAATTACTTGCATGGAGACAGAAAGGCCGGGCCCTTTGCTCTGCAGCCGGGAAGGATGTTTACCTAAACTACTAGACAGGAATGTATTTTTCGAGGAGCGGAGCAGATAACTTGAAGGCTGAATACAGTCTTGGCAGGCCGGCAGGCTGAGCCAGGCACCGCTAGCCGCGCAGGGAGTGAGTGAAAAGTCATGGATACAGATGCAGGCCCAAGCTGCGGCTTCCAGAGGCAGAAGGCAGGAGAAAGCTTGAATGGCAGAAAACAAGGCCCAACTCGCCAGGGCCAGAAAAACGTGAAAGTGCACCATGTAAAGACGTTGGCAAGGCACACTTAGGAACTGAATATCGGACCCATTCATGGTGGATCTGAAAGAGGACATGTTAACGTTGGACGCAAATGTATTTGCGTCTTCATAGCTGGTTGTAGAGGGAACTTACATGTACTAGAAGCAGGTACATGGAGCCGTTGGGGTCTACGATAGGGGACACAATTGACCAAAAAATTCATATTACCTCAGCAGTCAAAGGGAAATCCAGCAGGAAACAAATAAGGTCAAGCCACAAATACCCCACCTAATCAGAAAAAATAACCAAAATCAGGCAAAATGCATAAAAACCGGGAACCAACCTATCCTACCAGGCCTCCATGACGCTCCTTCTTCAGGCAATCCTGCCGCACTGTGATATGACCTAGAAACAACAGCCCCAGCCGCACAGGGACCGCCAGACTCCGTCACCGCATCCACATGCCGGTGCTCAGCCCTAAAAGAATGAGGAGGCCCCGGAAACCACTGCGCGCTGGATGATCACCGCCTGAAGCATAGTAGAGGCAAAGATCCAAGAACCAAAGACTCCCCGCCACCATCACAGAGAAGAAATCCGAATGTATGTCTCACTTAGGGAGACAAAAAAAGAACAGAAAATGGTGGGGGCGGGCACTGTTTTTATTGGCTGAGGGTGGCTCTGGGGGGAGGCAGAAGGCCCTCACGTTAAAAAGGAAGGTGAGGGAGGGATGGGAGGTAATGTAATATTAGGACAGATCAAAAATTATGGCATGAATACTGTTTATGGTGGACTGTCCATTTGATGACACATAGGAAAGACAGAACTATATGCAGAGCATAAAAACTATATACGATTTACTTCCTATGAACTAAAAAATGTATTGCCGCAAGCCAGTTACCCCTTCCTCTGACTGGCTGGTCAGTGAAACTATCCGAACTTGACATTCGTCAGATTTTCGGCATTCTTTTCCAAACCATGTTAATTCACTTCAGCCTCCATTGCTCAGGAACATATCTATATCAATGCTTGACCTCAACTTTGTTACCCCAGTGTCTGCTGAGCAGAGGGATTCCAGACATGTATGGGTGTTCAAAAAGCTAAATGTAGTACACTATGAAATATTTGGGAAAGAGCTGCAAGCCAAATCTTAGTTTAGGATAGCTTCCTTTTGGTCATAGATATCAAATCTGATCTGTATGGAAATGTACCACAACCAAACATTTTTAACATTGACACACCCTATGGAATCTAATGAAGGGTAGCAGGTCTGCCTCACCTCTTTTGGCTCGGAAAGAGATCATGCTGAACATGATATTCGTCAGACTTTTAGGGGCAGATTTACAAGCCCATTGCGATACTTTTACGCCGTCGCTGCGTCACTTCTGTGACACAGCGGCGGCGTAAACCATGCATCGCGTTGCGACTTATTTACAATGTGACGCATCTAGGCAGATGCGTCACGTTGTAAAGCCCTGCACCACATGAAACCTGTGTCAGGTTTTATGTGGGCTTTCTGTCGCAGGGTGGGCTTCCCTCGCAGGAAAGCCACATAAAACTGACGCAGTAAAATCTACAAGATTTCACTAAGTCAGTTTTACGACGCTGCTGCGTCAAATCCTTACGCCTGATTGAAGCAGGCGTAAGGAGTAAGGGCGGACCCTGTGCATTACAGGAGTTGCGTCATGCTTGCGACGCGACTGAAGCAATGCGCCGCCCGTGCGCCTCAAGATGCGTTACGCATCTGCCACTCCTTGCACCATGGTTCCAGGCACTGTAAATGCGATGCATCTGTGGTGGCGCAAGGGGGGATTACGTGCCTCATCCGTTCTGGCGCATCCCTGCTGATTTGTAGAGATGCGCCAGAAGACGTAAATATGCCCCTCAGTATTTTTCCAAACGCATGGACATTTTCTCATGTTTCCTTTGCAAAGGAGCATATCGCTGCCGAGACTTGACCCCCAACTTTGTTTCTCTGGGTCTACTGAGCATGGCAGTGGACTTTCAATGACTTGAGGGTGCTCACAAGCAATAAACGAGGTGGAATCGCATTCAGGAAATTAGGAAAAAAGGTGTATGTGAAATGCTAGTTAAGGGTACCTGCAATTTGGTCAGAGATACCATCACTGGGCTGAATTGGAACATATCAATCCCTAGGTTTGACCCAAATCTGTTTCCCCCATGTCTTCTGAGTGTGGGTTTATCCGATATGGGTGCGTTTGAAATGGGGTTGATCAGGGATCTGATGCGCCTACTGTGATCCATAAACTGGATGCGGCAGGGGTGCATTGCTTCTTTAATAAAGCTTGCCACACCCGGCAGGAAGTTGATTGATGTTCTAGTGTTTGCACCTTCAGCCCGCCTACTGTTCGTTCACTTACCTTCCATTTCAGGGACACTACACTACGTGTTCGGTGTCATCGGCAGTGCTTTCGTTGGCCTTCTTCCTTGGTTCTTGGCGTCCTTGGAATCCTGCTGAGCTCCCAGGGGCGGCCTTAGACATGTGCAAGCTGTGCACCTGCACAGGGTCACCAAACCCCAGGGGCCACCACGCCAATATATATCCTTAAAATAATAATCCTCTGAGGATGGATACATATTTGCGTGGCGGCCCCTGGCAGGGATTTGGCAGCCTCCAGCTCTGTTCCACTTCCAAACACCCTGACCCCCACGCCCCCCCCTCTTCACTGGCCTCTGCGCTCCGCCCCCACCCCTCTTCCGGGGCCCACTACATCCGCTCCCTACCCAGGGCCACCATGAGCCTAGAGCCGCCCCTGGAGCTCCTGCAACTTGCCTGCAGAAAAGAAAGGAAAACTAGGACATTTAAAGGATCGCATTCTTCAAGCTACTTGGTGGTAACACGCTCTGGGCTTATTTGATGATAATTACTGTGTGAGACTATATTTATCTAATCAGGGCATTCAGTATCAGGAGTTCGCTATTCAGACACATAGCAGTGATAAGCCTAAGACACAAAATAAGTAAAAACATTAAATACTTGTTTCTGCACGGTAAAGAAATAAGTACTTGGAAACTTACTACGCCTTTATATATTTTTATATTTTGTTTTTGACCTTTTTTTTTTACTAGAACAGATATATGCAATTAAGAAATTGTATGAAGAAGTTTTCAATTTACCTTTGATTCCTTTTCTACTTTTCTGTTCTATAGTTGAGCCTTCTATTTTCACCTCAAACAGAAAGCTTCAAGGTATGCTTAACTCTCACACATGTATATAGAGACTATTGTTGACTAGATTCTTGTTGCCTCATAAACCTTTATTCTCTATTTCAATTTCCTCGATACTTCATTAGATGTAGCCATTTGCCTACTAAGAAGTGATTAACTCAGGTACTATTACACCAGTAATAAGTAAGATATAGACCCATGTTGTATAGGATCTATCAATATAGCATATTCACTATTTCCAACTTTCTATTTTACTCAGGAGGCGTACAGAATATATCTGGGTAACACGTACATCTTTGCACTGACTCTGTGGGACCTGTGTTTTTTCTCTTCCCATCCTCTCTTTCCACGTTTAACCTAGTTTGGTGTTGACTTGTGTTGGGCTTTCTCAGTGGTGGGTGATGTTGGGAACTTACCTTGTGAAATTCCTATAGCTCCTGCAGGAACCAGGGTGAGCTCTTACAGTATCCCTACACTAGGCATAAGGAAATGTCTTTGATGGGGGTGATTCTAGGGGAATGTCTCAGGTAATCGAGCAAGGGTTGGCCTGCACCAAGGAAAACTAACCCACCCAGGACATTTCTGAAAAATATATTCACAGAGGAATCTACAGTGACTCATCTTACATGAGTCTCAGCTCATTCTTTTACCCAGCTCATAATCCTCTAAATATATCAAAGTATGGGTAAAAATAAGCACTGTTCTTTCAGAATCACCAGAACTTGAGACAATTAACAAATGTTCCACCATCCAATTTCCCTACACTCCTAAATATTAATACAGTAACCCACATGTGTGGGCAGGCCTATTGTGGGAGACACCCTCCTGGCTCCTCGCTGAAGCACAGATGTGTGTGAGTGTGTCTGTGTGTGTTTGTGTGTGGATGTGTGGGTGTCTGTTTGTCTGTGTATGTGCCTGTGCCCAGCGAGGAGCCTGACACTTTGTGGATTTTTTCTGAGGATAAGAAAAAAATCACAACAGTGTCTAGACTTCTGTGGGCCTGTGTCTGCACACCTATGAGGAGCCAGGTCTTAAATCCAAGAAGCGTATTGCTCCTCTTTGGGGTCCAGATGTATGTGCTTGCGCACCAGATAAAAAAACCAACATAATGGTTGTATAACTGTGCATCTGTGCACCAGAAATCAGACAGAGAATGTTTTGATCTTTCATTAGGTAAAAACAAAAACGAAGTACCGTCTGGTCCCTTGCTAATGCACAGACAACAGCTACTTTCTCTCTCCATGCTTCTCTTGGACAGAAAAGGACTGGGCGATAAAGGAGCTCTCTGAAAATGGATTAGGAATAAGGGGATTGGAATTGGAGGGGGTAGGAACAATCTTTACCTCTGGGTATATTTTTTCAGTTGGTAGGGAGGTAGGGGTATTGAAAGAATGGGAGAAGCTGGACTGCCCCACCCACACTCTCTTCCACCTGTAATTATGGATGGATTATGCCATTACAATTCTACTACAGCAGTGCCATGCTCCTCCACCTTGTAAATGTAAATGTATGTATACTTGTAAAGCGCACTGTTACCCCATCACTCGGGGCATCCTGGCGCTGTTTACCGCTGAGGAACCCGTCCTGGCTCTCCCTGTGAGATGGTCCCTCCTGGGCACCCCCATGATGAAGCCAGGCATCCCCGGCGCTGATAGGGCCGTTGTGGAGATTAAGCAAGCTATTGCCCAGAGTTGCAGAGTGGGACCCATGGTTAGCATAGGCACCTACGCGAGCCAAAGCAGAGCTGTGCCCATTGCCTCTCCACAGACATGACTGAGCAGGAGGCAGCTATGATTTCCTGCTCTGTGAAGTCTCACTATCAAGAGATTCTGGGGCAAGAAATCATCATAAGTGATGAAGTAAGGGGTTACCATGCCTCAGTAGTTTGGGTGAAGTCAGAAAACCTGGCCTACCTTCACCAAGCTAAGATTATCTGACTTGGGTCTTCCAACTAGATATAGTAAAACCTACTACCACCTTTTTATACATAAGTTGACCCAAGTGAAATGTCTTAAATAAAGTATTTACTTTACAATGGTTTTAATCTGTATACATAATACTACCACTTATGAGCACAATTAAATTATTTATGTATGTATTTGTTTATCTATCGTGTAGTGGAATAAAATGGCATGCATCATCTTATGGGCACTACAGAACACTGAGGCAATCAATCTAAAATACAGCAACTGAAATGTTCCGTATTTAACTAGCGACCGGCTGCATACAAAGTATGTAATGCTGGGATTCATCTGTCAGTGCAACAATGAGAACGTCAGCTGAATGCCAATATGGAAAGCTCAGGGTGCAGGGAATTCTCTAGTCTAGTGTCCAAAATTTCCACGGATATGGCTCCATGTTTCTGTCGTAGGAAGGTATGTGCTTGGATAGAAACAAGTTGGCCGGTCATAATTCTTGCAAGAGTGATGCAAGTTTTGCTAATAGTATCTTTGCCACGTGATACCCTTTGCCTTGTTGATCATGCAAAGGGTTTTAACTTTTATCCGTGAGTCAAATGCCATTCAACTGGGAAAAAGTGGGGTTCTTTAAATAATATTTAATATGATTGAGTTTTCCTGTTGTTCTGAGTAGCATTCCAAGCCATCATTGAATGGACTGTTCCTATAAGGAGCAGGGTCAGTACTGATTTGCATAAGTACACCTCTGTTTAGAGTGACACAGTAGACAAAAAACAATGGCCCTACTTTTTTCCTACTGCGGAACACCTAGCCTGGCAGTTTGTGGTCTACAGTTCCCATTAGGGGCATGATCTGTATTGATTTCCATTATGTAGACCTCTATATAAAGTGGAACATTGAGTGAAAATGATAAATAGGACTGACGAGGAGGAGCTTCGCGGGCAACCAAGATGGCCGCGTGAGCTCGGAGCTCCGAAGACCCTCCGATCCTCCGTATTAATCCTGTTACATATCCTTATCAGTGTTTGTGGAATATTAAAGGTGAACCGACGCTGACACTGGACCCGTTGTCCGATTTCAAATCCGACGTTCCTTGGTGCAGTTACACCGTGTGGAAGTTCGCGGACTGCAGTGGGACCAGGATTCAGGCCGGGGCTGGCGGAGGCGACATAGCCAGACGGAGGCGACAAGACACGGAACTGGTCCCTCCGGCCCACAGCGGAGCTGGCGTAGTGGCGGAGTGAGCACGTACCAGACGGAGTGCGGGACAACGAATTCCTGACGTCGGTGAGCCGGTGAGGCTCGTTGGGTGGACGGACGAGGTGGCCCAGTGACTAACTATGGCTGGCAAAGGTGGCCCTGATAGATCACAGTCTCGGGTCAGCAGAAAGACTACGTACTCGCAGTCCAACAACATGGAGCGATACGCTCAGCCGAAAAGCTCGCCTGGTGCCTCCACGAGAACCAAGGACCCACATCGGGAAGTGTTGCCTGAGGCTCCAGACCCCACGCTCCGCGACATCATGGGCGCCATTGAAGGCATGAAGGCCGAGATGCACCAGCAGCACGAGGTGATGGCACACAAGGTGGACACTCTGACGATTGACGTTAGCCTGATCAGAGCGGACTTGGGCAAAACAAATGAGCGAGTCAAGTCGCTAGACATCAAGACCTCGAGCCTCACCACGGACATCTCGGACCTGCAAACCGAGGCCTGGAACTTGAAGTCGGCCAACTACCTTATCGCGAGAAGGCTTGAGGATTACGAGGGTCGGGCCAGGCGGCAGAACGTCCGCATTATCGGTGTGCCAGAGGGGGCCGAGGATTCGGCTGTGGACTTTTTCATTGAGGACCTGGTACAGAACCATCTTGCCCCCAAGGGACTTAGTAAGTTCTTATCCGTGGAACGGGCGCACAGGATGCCTGGGGGCCAGCCGAAGGAAGGTGCCCCTCCGAGACCTATCATCGCCCGTGTGTTCAACTTTAGGGACCGTGACTCCATTCTACAGGCCTCAAGGAGCGGTGGGCCTTTAAAGTTCGAGAACGCTGCCATTAACTTCTTTCCGGACTTCACTCAGTCCGTGCAGAGACGGAGACAAAGCTTCATGGGAGTGAAACGGCGTTTGCGGGACATGGGCATGAAGTATGCTATGCTGTTTCCTGCAAAACTGAGGATCGAACATGGTGGCCGGGCTCTGTTCTTTGACTTGCCGGAGGTGGTGTCGGACTGGCTTGACACCTTACCCCAACGACGTGAAGACACCGAGGAGCGGCCGGAAGAAGCTACAGGCGGCCACGATTGGCAGGAGTGATGGGTGGCTACGGGACTCTTTTGGACAATGGGTCTACCCTCAGCTGTTTGGTTTAGGTAATCCTGTACTCATGGGGGGCTTCCCCTGTACCTTTCTATTTGGAGAATGGGGGGGCATAGGGTTACCTCCTTTCTCCTCGGGGGCTTCTCGTAGATTCGTTTTTCTAGGGGTGACAGGCACACTGCGAGTTGGGTGGGCTTTTTAGTCTAATGCAGGGGTGCAGGGTGGGGGGCGGACGGGTTCTTTGTTTTCGTTCTTGGGTTGAATTCCTTTTTTACTTTGTTCCTTTTTTGGCAAGGCAATTGGTGGTATGATTCCGTTCATGTAGCGGCATTGCCCGCCGAGGGTGGGATGGGTGTGGATTTCGATGATGAGGGGTAGGAAATTAAACGTTTTAAGTTGGAATGTCAATGGGCTGGGGGACCGTATCAAGAGGGGTATTGTACTACAAATGTTTAAGAGATGTGTGCCGGATGTAATACTGTTGCAGGAAACGCATTTGGTGGGGAACACGTGCCACGCACTTAATAGAAAGGGCTACAAAATGGTGGCACACTCGGGGTTCTCCTCGGGGTCCCGGGGGGGGGGAATTTTGGTGCGCTCGACCCTCCCCTTGGAGATTGACTCAAGAGTGGTTGATGAGCGAGGACGCTACGTCGCCGTCACGGGGAGGGGGGGGCGTACCCTGGCTCTAGTTTCGATCTATGTCCCCCCTGGGCTACAGTCGGACACCTTCAAAGACCTTGGGGGCGCCATTTTAGGTCTACCCGAGGGGCTGCTTCTTATGGGAGGGGACTTCAACGCAGTAGGTTCAGGGACGTTGGATCGATACCCATCCAGGGACCTCCGAGGTGCGCAGACCTGGCTTCCCGACTTTCTCGACACCCTAGGACTTGTTGACTGCTGGAGGCTTCTGCATCCTACCCAGCGCCAATACTCGTTCCACTCAGGGGCTCACGGTAGCCTCTCCAGGATTGACTATGTCCTGACATTGGTGGCCCACGCATCGGCGGTCTCTGAGGCCAGACTGATGGCGAGGGGCATCTCGGACCCCTCTCCGGTCTGGGTGTCCTTCGATTTTGATGTCGGGGTAGCTGAGAGGGTGGCGCCGATCAACCCGTGGTATTTTCGTGATCCCAAGACTCGTGGACTCCTGGCCAAAGCCATGGAGCTCTACTTCTCTGAAAACACGGGCTTGGTTACCTCCGATGTCTCCTTATGGGAGGCCTTCAAGACCGTCCTGAGGGGGGAGGCGTTCTCCTTAATAGCTGAGGTACGGAGACGCAGAGACATAGACGTGGTGACAATCGAGTCCGACATAGCGGAGATAGACACTCAGTTTGAGGTCGGCCCGATGCCGGACCTCCTACACGCTCTCTCACTCAAACAGTCGGAGTACCGAGCTATTGTTACGGAGGCGGCGAAGGCCATGGGTAGGGAGCAGCAGGGGCGAATCTATGAGGTTGGAGACAAGGCCGATAAGCTCATTGCCTGGTTTGATAAGAAGGAAAGGGCCAGCCACGTTGTCCCGGAGGTGCTGGGGGGGGATGGCACGGCTGTCACCGACCCTAGCGCTATTGCTCTGGCCTTCGCTGAATACTTTGCATCCATTTACGCCTCGGCCTCCGAGATGTCGGAGGAAGACTCTGGCGCCTTGTTGCGAGACATAGAGGTACCGTGTTTGTCGGAGACTGAGAAAGAGGACATGGATAGGGACATCGCGGTGGACGAGATCGCTCAGGCGATACGCTCCCTGCGTTCTGGTAAGGCTCCCGGTCCCAACGGTATTCCAGTGGAGCTGTATAAGATTAAACCGGACCTCGTCGCCTCGCCATTGTAGGCTATGTTTATTGAGGCAAGGGAGTCGGGTGCACTGCCCCCCGACCAGAGGCTGGCCAACATTGTGGTCATTCACAAGGAAGGGAAGCCCAGAGATTTGTGTCGGTCGTATCGTCCTATCTCGTTACTGAACGCCGAGCCCAAGATCTTGGCTAAATTGCTCGCCAACCGACTGGTTGGAGCGATTGGCGACTTGGTGCACCCGGACCAATCTGGCTTTATCCCACACCACAACACCGCCCTCAATTTGAGAAGAATTCACGGAGCCCTCGCGAGGGTCCGCACCCTTCAGGAGCCGGCCATCTTGGCGTCCTTGGATGCCACAATGGCTTTTGACTCCCTTGAGTGGTCATACTTGTGGGCGGTGCTGGAGAAGTTTGGGTTTGGTCCGGGGTTCATAGGATGAGTCAAACTCCTATACGCGAGCCTGCTTGCCAACGTGGCGGTTAACGGCCGCGCATCGGCTCCGTTTGTCCTCGGCAGAGGTACCAGGCAGGGTTGCCCCCTGTCGCCCCTTTTGTTTGCACTGGCGCTGGAACCACTGGCGGCTTGGTTGAGAGACGATTTACAAAAAGGGGGTGGTGATGAACAGAGTGTCTGAGTTAAACAGACCACTCTTACCCAGTCCAAAGATCAGGGCTTGATCCATCACCGTTATTTATCTCACTGCCCCATCCCAGCTCAGAACCTGGCTATATGCAAATCAGTCTGTCCCTGGCCCAGTGCATCATGGGAACAGGGCAGACTAAACTACCAAGCCAATTCTTCACCAGATAGGAGACAAGCTACCGGGGACCGGTTTCTGGCATTTCAGCCTTCTTCGGCCCGGCTTGCTTGAATCCTGATGGAGCAGTGAGAAAGGGACTCATGTCTGAGTATACCCTGCCACACCTATAGTGGCCAAAAACGATTTACCAAAAGGGGGTGGTGATGAACAGAGTGTCTGAGATAAACAGACCACTCTTACCCAGCCCAAAGATCAGGGCTTGATCCATCACCGTTATTTATCTCACTGCCCCATCCCAGCTCAGAACCTGGCTATATGCAAATCAGTCTGTCCCTGGCCCAGTGCATCATGGGAACAGGGCAGACTAAACTACCAAGCCAATTCTTCACCAGATAGGAGACAAGCTACCGGGGACCGGTTTCTGGCATTTCAGCCTTCTTCGGCCCGGCTTGCTTGAATCCTGATGGAGCAGTGAGAAAGGGACTCATGTCTGAGTATACCCTGCCACACCTATAGTGGCCAAAAACGATTTACAAAAAGGGGGTGGTGATGAACAGAGTGTCTGAGTTAAACAGACCACTCTTACCCAGTCCAAAGATCAGGGCTTGATCCATCACCGTTATTTATCTCACTGCCCCATCCCAGCTCAGAACCTGGCTATATGCAAATCAGTCTGTCCCTGGCCCAGTGCATCATGGGAACAGGGCAGACTAAACTACCAAGCCAATTCTTCACCAGATAGGAGACAAGCTACCGGGGACCGGTTTCTGGCATTTCAGCCTTCTTCGGCCCGGCTTGCTTGAATCCTGATGGAGCAGTGAGAAAGGGACTCATGTCTGAGTATACCCTGCCACACCTATAGTGGCCAAAAACGATTTACAAAAAGGGGGTGGTGATGAACAGAGTGTCTGAGTTAAACAGACCACTCTTAGCCAGTCCAAAGATCAGGGCTTGATCCATCACCGTTATTTATCTCACTGCCCCATCCCAGCTCAGAACCTGGCTATATGCAAATCAGTCTGTCCCTGGCCCAGTGCATCATGGGAACAGGGCAGACTAAACTACCAAGCCAATTCTTCACCAGATAGGAGACAAGCTACCGGGGACCGGTTTCTGGCATTTCAGCCTTCTTCGGCCCGGCTTGCTTGAATCCTGATGGAGCAGTGAGAAAGGGACTCATGTCTGAGTATACCCTGCCACACCTATAGTGGCCAAAAACGATTTACAAAAAGGGGGTGGTGATGAACAGAGTGTCTGAGTTAAACAGACCACTCTTACCCAGTCCAAAGATCAGGGCTTGATCCATCACCGTTATTTATCTCACTGCCCCATCCCAGCTCAGAACCTGGCTATATGCAAATCAGTCTGTCCCTGGCCCAGTGCATCATGGGAACAGGGCAGACTAAACTACCAAGCCAATTCTTCACCAGATAGGAGACAAGCTACCGGGGACCGGTTTCTGGCATTTCAGCCTTCTTCGGCCCGGCTTGCTTGAATCCTGATGGAGCAGTGAGAAAGGGACTCATGTCTGAGTATACCCTGCCACACCTATAGTGGCCAAAAACGATTTACAAAAAGGGGGTGGTGATGAACAGAGTGTCTTGTTGTAAATAGGCTTGGTTGAGAGGGCATCCGGACATCAGGGGGATCCAGTGGTCCCCGAGCTTTGAGGATAGGGTGTTTCTGTACGCCCGTGACATCCTTCTGTACCTCACCTCGCCGTGTATGTCCCTTATTGTTGTGTGTTATGTTCTACGCACCTTCGGTAGACATTCTGGACTCGTCATTAACTGGTCGAAGTCTCATTTGTACGTCCTGAGGGGTGAGGTCCCGAGACTCCCGCAGGACTGCAACATTCAGGTCGTGAGGCAGGGGTTTAAATACCTGGGCATCTACATTTCTGTCGATCCCACTGTACGCTACGCAAACAACTTGCTACCCCCTCTTGCGCGCCTTTGGCGTGATGTGGAGGGGTGGCGGAAGTTGCCGCTTTCCCTGCTTGGACGGGCGGCCTTGTTCAAGATGATGTCCCTGCCCCGGTTTCTCTATGTGCTTCAGAACACCCAGGATCTGGTCCCGTCTGGATACTTTAGAGAGGTTGAGGGCCTCCAGCGGACCCTGCTCTGGGATGGCAGGCCGCGCATCGCCATTACTAAATTGACTCTCCCGTGGTACGATGGAGGGATTGCGCTGCCTGACATCCGCAGGTATTATTGGGCGTCTCAGCTGGCAGCCCTCAATCACGGCTTCTATGGACCAGCCATAAATCCGGGCTTTGCCATGGACCGGTGGCTCCTGGGTGATGGGAAATATTACAGGGCTCTGTACTCTAGGTCCCTGGATGGAAGAATGACAGGTCCCACTAAGACATCGGTACACATCTGGAGGGCGGTGATGAAGGCACAGGGCTGGAAAGGCAAACTCACGATGATGACCCCACTCTATGACTCCGATCTGCTGGGCAAATTTTGGCATACCAAGGGGTTTGACCGATGGGACTTGATAGGCATCTCTAGGGTGGAAGACATGATTGCTAAGGGACAGGTCAAGCCCTTCGAGGTGCTGCAGAGAGATTTTCAGTTGGGGGAAAGGGAGTTCTTCAGATACGCTCAGTTTAACACGCCCTTCTAGCAGGTATGCCGGAGGGTGAAAAGATCCCTGAATCTTCCCCGCTAGAGGACAGGTTGCTGGACGGCTACATGCCCGACAGCGCTATCTCACTGACCTATAAGAAACTGATTAACGTCTGTACGGACCTTCTTCTGGGGGTGCGAGATCAGTGGACCCGTGATGGAATTGAACTGGACGACGAGGATTGGCAGTGTGAGGTCTCGTCTCCGAAGGAGGTGGCAATTCCGGCCAGACTGAGACTGGTACAGCTGAAAATACTACATAGGGTTTATGTCACTGGCCCCCGATTGATTCACATGGGCCACTCGGAGGATGGTCTCTGTCGACGAGGGTGTGGTTCCCTAGCGACCTTCATGCATATAATATGGGAATATAGGGTGGTGGCTGCGTATTGGAGGCGTGTACACGTAGTGATGGGTGAAGTGACTGGAGTTGACTTGCCCGCTGAAGCCCGGCGCTGTCTGTTAAATGTGTGGGGCCCCACTGATTATACCAGTTCACAAACTCAATGGGTCACTCTAGGCAACAGGGTGGCTAAAAGGGACATTGCACAGAAATGGGGAGCGGCTCTGCCCCCCACAGTAGAGATGTGGAAGGCTAACATGGACTGGTGCATGTTCCGGGAGAAGACTGCCTATGTTGCCAGAGGTAGGCCCAAATAATGGAGTAAGATTTGGGGGCCCTGGAATGAGTATAGGGGTGATATCTGCCTCCCGCCGGACACAGCGCCCTCGGAGGAGCGACTGTCCCCTTAGCCCTTGAGTCCAGCTGCATTACTGATATACAATATCCTGTTTTTCCTCCCCCCCCGATATTCATGCATGTGACCTGTTCACGTATCCTATTCCGCTTGTAGGCCCATCCTGCCCCTGAAGTGGGGCGATGCCACATTCCCGTTCCTTTTGCCTTGCCCTCTTGCACCGTTGTAGGTGCCTTTCCATTATTACACTGTTCCTTCTCTTTTTCATAAAATAAAATAAACCTCATGTGATTTTGTACTGTATTCTGTGTGCACCACTCATGCTACGTACCGACTTGCTGCCTAGCCTCCGGGATGTATGGCTGAATAGCTGTGTACTACTGTGTCGTAAATAAAGGTTTTCCAAAAAAAAAAAAAAAAAAAAAGATAAATAGGACTGACATGCAGAGAGATTGCCAAGGGGTTAAACTAGTTGCAAGCATTCCTGCTATCAAGTTATTAGTGATAATGTCCTACCTGGCCAAAGGCAAGCAAAGACGTTGGTCCCTAGCTCGCTCTGCTGTAGCATCCAAGTTGTACCTCACTGCTGAGGAATAACACAGTCGAAATTGGTGTAGGGATTTTTTATTTTCCATTTAGGAAGAGTTCTTTACTGGCACTTGGGAATGAACTGTTCTTAGGAGCTGCAGGCTCAGTATTGATTTGCATGAGGAGACCCTGTATTTAGAGCACCACAGTGGGCAAAAAACAATGGGTTGGCATGCTATCCAGACTGATTGTCAGTGACTTTGTTTATTTACAACTGTTTCTTCCATCGCTTTTTGTGTGTCTGGTTACCTTATAGGTCGTCATAGTTTGCTTACCACATTTTATATGATATTGCTCTGTTTACACGTTTACTGCAGAATTGCGATCTCTGTCTAAACTGGCTTGTACAAGAATCAGAATTGTGACTTGTGTGTTACCTTTCACATGAACCACACAAGCAGTGGTGGTAGGAATGCTTGCACTTTGTTTATCTACTGGCAAAAGCTCAGAGTAGCTTCCTAAACCACTGTTATTTTGCTCATCACCCCATTTCAGCTTAGACCCAACCATATGCAAGTCAGTCTTGACCCTGTTTCATTAGAAATAGTCCATCCAGAACTGCCCGTGCAGGTCCTCATTGAACCGCAGCACGGGCAAAGCAAGACAGGCATCACCCTGATTAGTGCTAATCAGTCGGGTATAGATTGGTTCTAGTGCCACTGTGACCACAGGACCCACTCTGGGCATACCCTATCCACTTACAGCATACATCCAAACCTACAAAAAGTGATGGGTCAAATCATTGATAGGAAGTGTGTATTCCCCTCCAGCAGGCCCTGTTGACAAATAAGGAAATGGAAGGAATAAGAATAGGTGAGGTGAAGACTGACATTGGGCAACAGCTTTTCATATCGTTCCCCATTTTGCAATCAGATGTCATACAAAGAAGGACAATTGCAATAAAATGAACATGCAAGTGATCACGACCATTCCTCTCCTCGTTCTGATGTTTGCGTTTATTATTGTCATCACAACACAAGTAATTATGAAAATAATAGCTCAAATTGTATTTTGTTTTCAGACATGGTAGCAGGCAAGACTCTGGGGGCAGCTACTGTACTTCAAAAACTATAAAAAGGAGCCACAAGCCTCAACTTCAAGAAAGGGCTTGAAGGGAGTTACTTTTGCAATATCTATAGGGTGAATAGAGAGACCAGGTTATATTCGTTTCAGTGACAGGGCACAGAAAATGTGTACCCAAGAAGGACTCTAGACATTTATTTCGAGAAGTCAGTTATGCTACTGCAAGGTCAAAGCGAACAAAAAAAAAAAAACTACAGAGGAAATTCAGAGGTAGAAATGAGAAACAAATTGAGGAATCGGAATGATTGTAATCAAGTTGTGGTATTTTGACCTCATACTGTACAACTTGCTGATAGTTTGCTTCGTACTAATTAATGATTCTAACCTTAAAAATCTAGTCGAATCTGCAATGTAAAGGCAATAATGAAATTGTGAAGCACTAACAGGCACATGCATCAATATTGCAGTTTGCGATTCCTTAATTGCAAAAACTAAGGAATCGCAATTAAGGAATTGCAAAATGCAATGAATGCATCAAGAAATCGCTATAAAAATTGCGATTTCTTAAAATTCCTTAATCGCGATTCTCTAATTGAGAATCGCAATTAAGGAATACTTCCCCATCCATTCCTATGTGCCTAGAGGCCCATGGGAATGAATGGAAAGACATTCTTAATTTGCAATTCACCATTGAAAATTCGCAAATTAAGAATGCAATTTCAAGGGTGCAGGGGTGTCCAAAGGACACCCTTTTGCAGCCCTGAAATCTGCTTAGGAGTACATTTTGCACACTCGCATGCCCCAAGGGCATGTGTGTGTGTAAAATGGTACTTTGAAAAATGCACTTTAGTGCATTTTTCAAAGTTTTCGCAAATTACCATGAAGGTCAACTTCCTGGTAATTTGCTCCCATTATTTGCGAATTCGCAAATTTTTAAAGTTTGATGCATTGCATTGAAGGAATCTCAATTTGAGATTCCTTAAATGCAATCGCAATTTAAGAAATCGCAATTTAAGGAATTGCAATTTTGCGATTTCTTAAATTGCAAAACTTACTAAAATGGTAATTCATCCCAAAAATGGAAATTGCATTCGCAAACGGCCGAATTTTGCGATTCGCACCGTTTGCGAATGTAATTCCCTTTGATGCATGTGGCTGATAGATCGATGTACTGAGTTGTTTACAACAATCTCCGCATTTTTTAAATTGAGGATAAACACCCAAAATGTTAGATTCAGTGAGGGTCAAACCTAGTTGATTAATAGAATCTTTAATCGACGTATGTTTAATTGAGTCTGATAATAGAGCACACACATTATAATTTAGTCTTTATGGTAAAAGGACGAAATATTTTAAAATGTGTATTGTGAAAATGTCCTGCTTACATGACATATGGTTTCAACTAAATTTGCACTAATCATCACTTTTGTAATTTTTTTAATTCAGACAAAAATATAAGTTTTAAGTAACACCATTAGCCATATTCAATGTTGGGGAAATTCCGGGCACCGTCTGCCGAATACCTGCAGAGCTGGAATTTCTCGCTAAAGGGATGTTTGTATTTTCTGTCTTCCCTGCAGTGGTAAAATATATGTTCTCTACAACAAAAAAGACTTAAATCCTTTTGTACTGTGTGTGCTTTGTATTTGACATTTACAGGCATGAATGATTGATAACTCCCTATAACGTGGCTTGGAAGACTAATCTTTATGTAGATTCAAGAGCAGGGAGAGAGAGACATTCACATCTCTTAGCTTTATACCTGAGCCACGATAAATTGGATGTGTCAGAAAGTAATTCATCAATTTATATGCATGGGAAGAACTCTAATCAGTTTAAAAGTATTATCACAAAAAGCACAAAGATTACTTTTATAAACTACCATTGCTTAGAATCAAAATATGGGGAAAAAATATTATGGAGGATTTCCAACTCAAATTGAAGTTCACTTCTTTCGAGCTAAACTATCAGACTGCATCATTCAATTTAGATGAATGTCAAATCCTTCAAATAAATAATTCAGGTGAATAGCATCGAATTTGGGTTGCACACCAATGCATAAATGAAAGAGGCGATCCGGAATATTTATCAAATTCTGCTGTCTTTTTTTATGGCAGAGATGATTCAACAATTATTTTCTGCGGCAAAAATTAAATACATCTGTGTTGCTGAGCAGGATGAATATACATTTCATTGACGCACAAAATGAGAATGTCGAAACAATTGCCCTTGAAGCAGAACAGGAGTTATATACAGACTGGATATGTGACATCAACTCTCTGTTGCCGCCATCCCATCTGGATAGGCTTTCACCTCAATTCCTCTGCCAAATCGAGATGTTTTTAAAAGTGTTGTCCTTGGTTACGGGTGATCTAATGAATATATATACTGAAAATAAATTTGAGAGAGTTATATAAAGCAAAGTAGTCATAATCTAACACAAAGATGAATGTATACAAAATAAAGCAAAGGAGTCACAATCTAACAAAAATATGAATGTATACAAAATAAAGCAAAGGAGTCACAATCTAACATAAATATGGATGTATACAATTCATAATTTCAGTTTGCTTGGTTACTATTGAAGAACTTCCTATTGTGCTCGAGCGTGTGTGTTTTTGTGTATGTACATGTGTTTAGAGTAAAAACGTGCAGCCGTATTCACCCCAAAAAACTGGAAAAGTATGGACGGCGATTTACTCTTCTTTATAAGCATACTCTTTCTATTCATAAACATTCACAGAAGTATGCCTGGGGAGCAAGGAAAGGAATGTGACTTTCTGGAAGGCTTCTGTTCCCCCTTTGTGGCGTTCTCAGTAGTGGGGAACACGGCACAGGATCAATGGAGCTTCCTCTACAAATGCACAGGAAAAAATGTCTCCCCTTGGAGAAAGACCTTTTCCTACACCACCACCAAATATGGGGGTGCTCCATTCTCTTTCTAATTTTTGGAAGGGTTGTTACTTCAGCCCTTGGTTGGAGTCAATTTCCCACCATATCCTGGATAGGAAGAGAGAAAATATGAGTTTGAGAATTCCCACGAACTTGCATGTTTGTGGGTATTCCCAAACTTCCAAAGCAAACCACACCTTGGAATGGCAACTTTCCACCTCTTGGCCCTTGAGAGGTATTTACTACAACATACTGTTACAGATTGAGGGGTATATTTATAATCATCCCTGCGCTGCCGGAGTGTCACAAACCTTGAAATCATATCTTTGAGGCCATGCAAAGTTACTTTGCGTAGCTTTGAATGGCCTCATAGATATGAAGGAAACAAAGGCAGTGCAAATCGCTGGGTTGCCTTACTCTGCTGTTGGGATGTATTTCATGGGCATTCCAGTGGGTATTCCCAAGCAACACCCATGGATTATGGCGCTTCCCCAGATTTACAAGAGCATGGAAACCAGGCGAAGTGCCAAAACCTTACACCTCTCGAGGTGAAGCGTAACAAGGACAAATAACTTTATTCCTCTTTCTATGTGTACTGCATACTGCCCCATTGGCGTGGTGCAAGCAGTAGCTCATTGGCGGCATCCAGCAGCGTCAGTGAGAGCAGGTCTGTGGTGCAAAGTTGGGGCTGGCAGGTCATGGTGTAAGCCACAGCTTTCCAAACTTTTCATGTTGGTGACACACCTTTTTGTGAAAAAATGTTTAGGGACACAGTAATGCGAGCGAGCGCAGCGAGGTAGTCCAAACCACACACAACCCCACACACACACAACCCCACACCCCCCACACACAACCCACCCCACCCCCACACACACAACCCACAAAACCCACACACCCCCCACGCACACATTCACCCCCCCACCCCCCCACCCCCCAACCCCCCACACACACCCTTCACACACACACACCCACACACACATCCCCACTCCACCCCCACCCCCCACACACACCCACACCCACACACACACACACCCACACCCCCCCCACACACACACACCCACCCCCACACACCCCCACACACACACTCACACCCCCACCCCCAAACCCCACATCCCCACCCCCCACATCCCCACCCCCCCCACACACACACCCTCACGCACACACACACCCCACACACACACACACATACACATCCCCACCCCCTCACACACACACACCCCCACATCCCCACCCCCCCACATCCCCACCCCCCCCCACACACCCTCACACACACACACACACACACCCACACACACACCCACATCCCCACCCCCACACACACACCCACATCCCCACCCCCCACACACACACCCACACCCACACACACCCACACCCCCCCACCCCCACACACCCACACACCCCCACACACACACCCCCACCCCCACACACACCTGCCACCCCCACAGCCCCACACACACCCCTCACACATCCACCCCCAAATAATGTACGTATGTTTGTATGGATCTGAAGAAAACCCACATGGTTGAGTTAATTTTTTTTAAATGGAGATACGTATTTCATAATTAAATATGCATATTTTCATGAACTGAAAAGCTGAGGTTCCGGTGATAATCACTAGCTCTGCCTGAATCCATATCGGTAAGAATATGTTAAGTCTTCTCAAATGGTACTTTGAGGGGATGCTGAGCATGCACCAGGCACCCCTGATATAATGAGAGTTTATTAACTCAATTTGTCAAGTAAAAAAAATAATATGCGCATCATAAAAACAGCATAGAAACGACCCATTATCTAGATGTGAAAGTAATTAAAGCAGACAAAAAAAACGAGTAAAAAAAAGACTGCCTTCGCCCAAAAAGCAACTGATAAAACCAATACATTAGTGTCAGATTTGGCTCATCCTCCAGGGTAATTTAGTGACTTGCAGAATCAAAGATAGAATAGTTCCTAATGGCGGTAATAAATAAGTGCTGATGGCGACTGTCTTGGCAACAAGCGTATGGCGCTGGTCTTCTCACAGAGTCATAGGTCACCGGTGAGAGCTGCAACACTCTTCATTTATAAAACATCTTTTAGCCTTCCCAGATTCATTTTGTCGACGGAGAAAAGCCTGCCAAGTGTTTCGAGAAACACTCCCTTTATGGTAAACAGCTGGTACGAAGGAAAACACTGCTTGTAGGGTCTGCCCGATCACAATTTGTGATGTTGTAATGTCTCAGTATTGGTAGTGTCCCTCAGACGGCTCCCGGGCACACACACAGCCCACCCGAGGACTTCACAGGTCTTTGGAAGACCATTTAACGTACTACTAAGGCTTTGTTGTCACTCTGCCTGTTGCTGGAAGGCCCGCGAGGGTTATCTAAACAGCATGTTGATCGCGCGACACACCTACCCATGGGGCGCGACACAGTAACGTGTCGCGCCACACCGTTTGGAAAGCTATGGTGTAAGCAGTAGCGTCAATGTCGCTGAAGCGCAGTCGTCGGTAGACAATCTGGAGTCGATGTCGTTGGCGTCGGTGGGCCAAGGCTGCAGTGTGGTACAAGGCGGTGCATCGAGTAACTTACAAGCAGTGCGCCCAGGTAACGGTGCAGGGTGAGGCATCAAAGTCAGTGTGGAGTGGCATCATCAGGGATACTAGAGCGGCGATGTAAAGCTAGGCGGTACAAAGTGCGTTGCCCTCAGGTCATGTGCATGCAGCGTTTCGGTGGCGGTGGCGGATGGCATAGTCGCTGAGACCAGGTTTGCTGTGTAAATCAGGGCAGTGCTCTCTGCGGTGCCAACAGGTCATGGAGCTGGCAGCGGCATTTTTGATGGAGTCAAGTTGCTTTTCCTTCTGTTGCAGCACAAAACACACAGTTCTCAGTGCTGGTAGCAGATGATCTTGAAGTCTTTGCTGTTCCAGAGACTTCCTGAACTGGGGGTAAGCTCTAGTTCAAGCCCTTGGAGAAACTCAGGAAAATAAGTTGCAGAAAGTCCAGTACTTTCACTGCTCAAGACAGAAGCTGCCACTGCAAGCCAACACAGTGGACTCATACGTGGCATCATGGATCGATTTTTTAGGTTTGCGCCGCCGGAGCGTCACAAAAAGTGACGCATCTGGGATGCAATGGTCTCATAAATATACCCCTGATGTTGAAGATACTTACTCCAGTAAATGCTTACAACTCCCAAGAATTTCTTTGTGACTTCCTAGTAGGTACAGAAAACCTGCAAATTGGTTTCTTACGCCTACATTTACGATCAAATGTATCTTTCTAAATAAGGCCCACAGAGAGTGATTTCCAAATAAAAATATATGAGGAGAATGTCCGCATTGAGTAACCATACTCCCTTTTGCGTGTTTGTAAGGTCCACAAGCACAGTTATTCCAAAACAAAGATAATCATGTTTATGACAAGTGTAGATGTATAAGGATCTTAATCACCCAGAATCACATAATTACAAGTCTTGAACACTCCCATGTATGCACAAATTACATATGGGGTACTTACTACAGCAGCAAAGAACTTGTGATGAATCAAAGGGCAATGAACATCTTTGTACATGTGTGAGCACTGCAACATTATTGTATATTGGTGATTGATTTAGGAAAAGATAAAATGTGTCAGTACTTTGTGTACTGCATAGCTTGGTTTCCACAAATTGATGGAAACTTTAGCACATACCCATGTACAATCACTCAAAGAAGCAATAGAAAAAAGCTCCATGAACTGTCAGTAATAAGATCCAAACTACATCACCTCACCTATCAAGCATTACATATGGCAGAAAGTCATTGATGAGTGGTCTGAGAGCTCTGTAATACAAAGTTGGGAAGTTATATTAGGTATCAGAATGTGGAGAATCATCTCAAGAAAAAGGTGATGAGGATGTCAGTGACAGCTGCCATGTCTGAGTTGGATGAGGAATCATGTCTCGATCCCTGTCCTCCACCCCTTTTGCAAGTAAACACTGACCCTGCTCCTCCACGCATGGATGATGA
The DNA here is from genome assembly GCF_964263255.1 of Lissotriton vulgaris. NCBI lineage: Eukaryota > Metazoa > Chordata > Amphibia > Caudata > Salamandridae > Lissotriton > Lissotriton vulgaris. The sequence goes on along the minus strand of NC_141691.1, from coordinate 1,308,497,172 downwards.
ATCTATTGGGGTTACAAGAAAGCAGCTGTATGGTCATGCAGGTCAACCAGCAATCTCTGCAGTTTCTAAGACCCCTTTTTACTCCACAATGTCTCCTAGTCTGCTCATCCCAGCATCCTTCCCATTTTGCTGTTTTTTTACATTTTTGCCATGAAGTACTTGATTCTCTGTAATCCTGCCTCCCTCTCATGTCTCACTGGCTCCTTGTCCCCATGTCCCTGTCTCGCTCCTATCATGTTTCTCCAAACCTTGTATCTCAATCTCTATGTCTCCCTATCTTCATGTTTCTGCTTCTCTCTGTTAATTTCTCCATCTCTTCCTGTATCTAAGGTTTTGCATCACTTTCAGCCAGTCTCCAAATCTCCATGTCTTCATGTGATTGTGTCAGTCTATCACAAGAAGCACCTCTTGCTAACACTCATCTTGAAATCTGATATGGCTACCATCAGCGTTTTTATTTAATTTTATGTAGTATGACTGTCACACAATGGTATCAGGTCTCGTGCACAATCCTAACATATATGACACTGTTAAATGTATGCATAGCAATATACTGTCTTTACATATGAGGGTGTTAAATTGAATATCATATAAGTACAACATACATGTGTGCCATTGACATTCATGCCTTTGATAATAGCACCTAACCCCACAGTAAGCTCACAAAGTCCCATGTGGATACAGGAGTGGAATACAATATCATGAGCAGTGGTGTAATGAAACATGAGGGGCCCCTCTGCAATGAACATGGAGAGGCCCCTCCGGACTCAATCAGTACCTCTCCGGTCATGATGCTGTGCTGAGGGGGCCCCTGGAGCTTGCCCCCCGCACTGTGGGGGCTGCAGGGGCCCATGCTATGCCACTGACCACGAGAGATGCCCATCACGGTATATCTACAGCTACACGAGGACATGCAGCAGCAATGACCTGAGTCCACAGGATGTTTTAGCCCATTGTCACTGCAATTATGCAAATTGCGACAGTGCCGGTTCGCACAGGTAATGCTGTGGGGGCAGTGGGATGGGCGGGGCTGGGTGGGGGTAGTGGAGTGTGACATGCGAACGGAAAGTGGAGAGTAAGGAAATAGATAAATAAAAACCCTTTGCGCTCGCAGCATCACTGAGTCGGTGATGCTGCGAGCGCAAAGGAAGTGTTATTATTTATTTATTTCCTTACATTCCACTTTCCCATTGTATGTCACACTCCTCTATCTCCCCCCACCCAGCCCCGCCGCCCTACCCCACTGCCCCACAGCGTTACAGGTGCGAGCTGCCACTGGACAAGTTGCCTCTCCACCACAGCCCCCGGTCAGCAGAGTCAAGGACTTTGTTGGGCAACATTTCACCCACCACCACTACAGGAGCAATACACGGAAAAATGGTGTAATTGCACATAAGCAGTGCTTTAAATGGGTCGGTACTTAGTACCGGCACTTCTACATTTTCAACGTTTGAGTACCGGAACCTCTCATTGTCCAAAGAGGTTACCAGTACTCATCTACCCTGTAGATAGGGGCGTCCGCCAGGGGTGTGTGCTTGCCCCCACTCTGTTCTCTCTTTATGTTAACGGAGTGGTGGAGCATCTCCTTCAACATCCATCGGATGCACCTTCCCTGGCTGGAAGGAAAGTTCCGACGCTCCTATTTGCGGACGACACCCTTCTAATCTCGAAATCACCAGCGGGCATTCAAAAATTGCTTTCCAGTTTCAAAACCTTTTGCGACGCCAAGGGCCTGGCTATAAATATAGGTAAGACCAAATTCCTTGTCCTTAACCCCCCTAAGAAATCTGTTGCCCCTCCTGCTTTAGACTCTGTTCCCCTCGAAAGAGTCAAAGAATTTGACTATCTGGGCATACGTCTCAGCGACACAATGAGTTGGAAGGCACACCACCAAAAGGTGTTTCTGACTCATAAGAGGGTCGCAGGTGCCCTGCTCAAAGAACAACGTGCCTCATCTATAAAACCAATCGGGGCACTATTAGACATTTACAGGGCAAGGGTTGTGAGTGCAGCACTGTACGGCGCAGAACTGTGGGGTATTCAGAGAGTTGACACCTTGGCCCACCTCGAAAATAATTTTCATAAAGATCTTATGAGGCTACCCCACAGTACCCCTACAATCCCCCTCCTGCTAGATGCAGGCACCCGCCCAATATGTGAGCAAGCAAAACTGCGTCCCCTGTTATTATGGTCCAGGATATGGAATGTCCCTGAACTGTGTAGTTACGCAGATGCCCTAAGTGAACTTTTGTCCCTTTCGGGTTGTTATAAGGTAACCTGGCTCAGGGAGGTTAAACGGCTTCTCTATGAGTTAGGTTTAGGAGACGCTTGGGTCAATAAATCAGCACCGCCAAAACAACTGCTAAAGAAGGCTTATTGGTCATGGGTGGACAATGAGAGAATGTGCAATCCAAATCATTGTAAATCTGTTGCCCAGTTTCTGCTAGTTAAGGAGCTCCCCTATAGGGAACCCTATCTGGACTTAATCCATAACTCGGACGACAGATCATTGTACTTCAAATTCAGGGTGGGTGTACTCCCTTTAGGATTGTTAACTTCCACCTGGAAACCACCACTACAAACTGTACCATATTGTCCCTTCTGTGACTCAAGGGTCGAGTCCATCGCCCACCTGTTGTTCGAGTGCAATGCTTATGCAGTGCCTAGATCGAGATGGTTAAAGCCCTTATGTAGGAGCCTGGGAACGAGATCACATTTGGAAGCCTTACGCATATTGCGTACAGATGCCCGCCCCTTTTTTGCCTGCTGTATGGCAAAATTCTTAGGCTGGGCATGGCGAATAAGAACTGCAAAGAAGCTGTTGATCCAGTAATGTGCTCCCTGCTCGTACTGTCTTTTATAATTCGTCCATTAATGCTTTTTTAAAATCTTACTCCTGATTCCCTAGGACATTTTATATTGAGTACTGTTGAACTGTTTTTTACTGATGTTTTGTATTGCTTTTATGATATGTACTATATCGAAATAAAGCTTACTACTACTACTACTTCTACATTTTCAACGTTTGAGTACCGGAACCTCTCCTTGTCCAAAGAGGTTACCAGTACTCATGAGGCAGCAGGCACGCAACACCCATTGAACTCACCGGACCTCAGCCCCCCCCCCCGTCCTGTTTGGCAGCCCGGGATGAGACAGATCCCAGGCACACACAGAGCCGTACCCGAACGTTTCACAGGTCTTTAAAAGGCCATTTGAATGTTAATTAGGCCTTGCTGATGTTTCACCCCTTGTTGGAGGCCCTGCAGCTCCACTCTGCCTCCCGAAATTTTTTCTTAGCCCCCCGAAATTTGGTTCTAGTTGCGCCTCTGTGTGGCAGCAATTCAAACTCTGACATTTGTGATTTACAAATAGAAGCGCGACAGAGAAGGCGCGTCAACGGTTTTGTTGAAGCACTCTGATAATCGAGTGCTAATCTACCCTTTCAAGGTGCTAATTGAGCAGTGGCCCTTATCCATTTATTAAGGGTTGGCTCAGAGTTTGGGAGGGGCCGGAATCATGCTGCCATTATTGACACAGGGTCCCCCAGGCTCCTTGGAATCAATAGCACAGTAGGTGCTTGAGCATTGCAGGGCTTTCTAACAGCCATGTTTCATGACACTGCATCAAAGAAGGCTTCTTGCTGGCATAGCAGAGTAGGGCAGCACTTGTTTGGAGCCAGGTTGAGGAGGAAGGGGAATACAGTGACAGAGAAGCAGAGTGGGAATCAAGGTTAATAACGCGGATGTCAGCGAACATGAGCATTTTCTAAAACACGTATTGAATGTCCTGTCTGCGCGCAACAGTGCTTCTATGTCACTGCGGGTGTGTCTTGCATGAGTGCTGTTGTCTGCAGGGTCCAGCACCAGATATATAACTTCAAGCCTTGAACTACAACACTCTGCCCAATAAGCGCATGTGAAAGGGTCTGCATGTTGCAAGTGCTTGGCCACTTTCTGTCCAGTGCAGATCTGCTTTCTCCGCAGTTTCAGCACAACTGTATTTTGTATTTTAGAAGCAAGGAGAGCCCAGTCTGAGCCAAACCACGAATTCTCGCTTGGCCTTAAAAACCTGTGCATCAGTGGAGCCTTGACAACATTCCCACTGAAATAAAAGTATGTTTTTTTTATCCCATGGAAGCATTTCACAGTGGTGAATAAGCTTGAATCACAGCATTGAGAGGAGTTTTTGCTCTCACGGTTACATCACTGCCATTAGTGGACTAGGAAGCAAGGTGATTTTGATGTGTACATTATGTATGGCCTATTTTCTTTTCATGAATAAAGCAACATAATAGTGTATTAAATCTAACACAAGATTTTTAGTACAGCACACATCTGAAACTTGTGCATTTGAATATACTATCTATAATATATTTTAACGAAGAAAATGAATGAATGAATGAATGAATGAATGAAAATGGATTTTTAGAGCGCAAATTGCTGCCCTGAGGCGTCCAAGCGCTAGAGGAACCAGATGGAAGTATGTTTGAGGTTTGCAGACTGGGATGAGGGGAGTGGAGCTGAGTTGTTAAGGAGATTTGAACAGATGTGTTTTTAATTGTTTGCGGAAGGAGGCGAGGTCAGGGTTGGATCTCAAATGAAAAGGAAGGGAGTTCCAGATCTTAGAGGCGTTGAAGGCAAACATCCTTCCGCCTGATCTTGTCCTTTTAATTCTAGGGACTGTTGCCATAAAAGCCTGGCTAGAGCGCAAGTCTCTGCCTGGACGATATTGACTAACTAGGCTACGCGTGATTTGGGGCCCCGAGTCCCAGAAGCAATACACATTGCTTTAAAAGTGACTCTCTTACGCACTGGGAGCCAGTGTAGGCTGGTCAGTGCCTCACTGACTGGTGTTCTGCGAGGGATCTGCAGTAGAGTGCGGGCAGCACAGTTTTGTACTAGTTGTAGTCTCTTTAATGTGTACTCTGGGGCACCCAGATAGAGGGCGTTGTTAGAGTCCAGTCGTGACTGTATTATGCCCTGTATGGCTGTCTGCTTTGCCTCCATTGGGAGCAAAGGAAGAACTTTCTTCAATGTCCTGAGTAGTCCAAAGCAGGTGGCGCCAAGCTTTGTGGCCTGAGTGTTAAGAGAGAGACTCCTGTCCAGCCATACCCCTAGGCTTTTGATGTTTTCTTTCGGAGCCGGGGGGGGGGCCAAGACAGGTGGGCCATAATGAGTTGAAGAAGGTCGGATCAGCCGGGCCCAGGAGCATAAGCTCCATTTTGTCACCGTTGAGCTTTAGTGATGACAGAGTCATCCAGGCCTTCACCTCCTCCAAGCATTTTGTTAGTCCACCTGAGAGTGGATGTTGAGCCTCCTGCGCTAGTGAGACCACCAGCTGGGTGTCGTCCGCATAGGAAATGATCTTAACTCCATACGGATGAACTACATCAGCCAGTGGCCTCATGTAGATATTAAAAAGCGCGGGGCTTAAAGAGGAGCCCTGGGGGACTCCACACTTCAGGGGTATGCTGGAGGAGACTGTCTGTCCGTCAAACACCTGGAACGACCTGTTGCTTAGAGAGGATTTTAACCAGAGCCAGCCTTGTCCACAATGCCGACGCTCGAAAGGCGGTTCAGTAAGGTGTTATGACTGACCGTGTCGAACGCCGCGCTGAGATCAAGGAGGATCACTGCCACTGATCCTTCTTGATCAAGAATTTTCCTGGACTCCTCGATGACCATTAGGAGGGCGGACTCTGTTCCATGCTTAGGTCTGAACCCTGTCTGGGTGGAGTCTAACAGCTGGTTATCTTCAAGAAAGCTAACCAGCTGGAGATTGATATACTTCTCCGATTTTACTCACCCAGGGAAGCAGTGAAATCGGACGATAGTTGGCAAAGTCCAATGGGTCTAGGTTTGGCTTTTTTATCAGTGCTCGGACCATTGCCTGTTTCAAGGCAGGAGGGACAATACCAGAAGCAACGGAGGCATTCAGAAGGTTCTTGATGATAGGTAGGACCGTCTGAGATGCCAGCAACATGGCCTCTGGAGGTGCCGGGTCAGTTGGAGAACCGGATTTTACTTTCCGAGCCATGGATTCCACCACTTCCAGATCCATGCAGGGAAAGTGGTCAAACGTGGGTGAAGAGGCTAGCACAGGGTCTGACCCCCTGAGGTTATCCTGAGGTTATCCTGAACTGTCAGAGGAGTAGTGGTGAGTGGGAAGGAAGTGTATATTTTATTTACTTTTGCCGAGAAAAATTCTGCCAGGTCGTTGCATTGGGAGACAGATTTTTCCTCATATACACTGGGGGGGGGGGTGGTTTTGCCAGTTTTTGCAGAGTTTGAAAGATTTCCCTGGGTTTAGATTTTGCAGCTAGGATCTTGTCAGAAAAGTATGCTGCTTGAGCAGCTTTTATTTCCTCTTTATATGCTTTTATTTCCTCTCGATATCGAATTTTTTCCTCCGTGGAATAGTCTGAGCGCCATTTTCTTTCAATTTTTCGTCATTGGCGCTTTTTGTTCCTGAGTGCTTCCGAGTACCATGGTGCTGCTTTGTGGGAACGTTTTACCGTAGATTTCTTAAGAGGGAGGATAGTTTCGAGGGATTGCAGGATCCAGTTTTCATAGTCCTGGTTTGCCAGACATGGATCTTCGTTATTAGGGGGAAGTTCTTCCATTAGTTTATTTGTCCATTCGTCCAATTGTATCCGCGCCCAGGATCTAGCATGTCTTGTCATAGGTGTTACCGGGATGGGTTTCTGGGTTGACCAGGTGATGGGCACCAAAAAATGGTCAGTCCAGGGGAGAGGGAGTGGGGGCTCAACTACGAAATCCACACAGTTACTAAAGACTGGATCTAAGAGGTGTCCTTTCACATGAGTTGATGTATTTACTCGTTGGATGAGTTGTAGCGCGGCCAAGTCGTCGGCTAGTGTAGTAGCCGTGGGATCCAACGGTGAATCAAAGTGAAAATCAAGGTCGCCTAACACAGTGTAGTTGGCGGCGTTGCTAATGCGTGGCGCCACTATTGCTGGTAGGCGATTATGAAATTGTTTGGGGGGGCCAGGTGGGCGATATATCAATGTGCCCGAGAAGCAGTGGTTGGGAGAAAGCTCCAGTGAGAAAGCTATGCTTTCACAATCTGGGATGTTTTCCAAGGTGAGTCTGCAGCGATATTGTTCTTTGAATATGATTGCTAGTCCTCCCCCTCTACCGTCTGGACGGTCTTGACGAGTGATTTGATAACCAGAGGGGAGGGATGCTACCACATCAGGGTCGGAGTTAGACGTTAACCATGTTTCGGTAAGAAACACTGCGTCCGGCCTACGTTCCTCCAGTAGGAGGGAGATTTCCACCTTATGTTTAGGCAGGGATCTGCAGTTTAATAGGAGCATACAGTATTCATGCTTCAAGGTTTTGGTCTGCCATATGTTGAAAGGGGCGTTACATTTTGGACAAGTGGCTGGAAGGGACATTGTGTCGAGACAATACCTTACACAATCCTGTCCCAAGGGCCTCATGCCGTGAAGAGCGTCTGCGCTGTAGGCTATGGTCTGTTTAGCCTGAGATGTAGGGGGTATGGCCCCTGGCCCGGACTCGGCGCGGACAAGCACAGACGAGCTTGCCTTATGCGCGCCTTTGGCGCGCATTCGTCGCGCCCGCTGCGCTCGTCCGCTGCGCTTCCTGTATAAACACATACTTTTAGGAAGCAGAATGAGGAAGGGGGTGTGGCCTATCCGGTGGGCGTGGCCTGTGTCCTTGTAATGGCGGCAGGAAGGCAAACAAACACTCGCCGGTGGCAGCGTATTATTCAGCTGTCATCGGGGGTTCGTGGCAATGCTTAGTGCTCAGACAGTGAGTGCAGCAAGTTTTAAAAGACACACAACAAAATTACAGTTTTTAAAAGCGATTTCGCTCTACTCCCGGCTCAAGCCTCAGGAAGGTTCCTCAATAGCAATAGGCAGCGCTTGAATTCAGCGCGCTCTAAATTCCGAGTGGCGAGGAAGGGGGGCGGGCCTATCCGGTGGGCGTGGCCTGTGTCCTTGTAATGGCGGCAGGAAGGTAAACAAACACTCGCCGGTGGCAACGTATTATTCAGCTGTCATCGCGGGTTCGTGGCAATGCTTAGTGCTCAGACGGTGAGTGCAGCAAGTTTTAAAAAACACACAACAAAATTACAGTTTTTAAAAGCGATTTCGCTCTACTCCCGGCTCAAGCCTCAGGAAGGTTCCTCAATAGCAATAGGCAGCGCTTGAATTCAGCGCGCTCTAAATACCGAGTGGCGAGGAAGGGGGCGTGGCCTATCCGGTGGGCGTGGCCTGTGTCCTGGTAATGGCGGCAGGAAGGTAAACAAACGCTCGCCGGTGGCAGCGTATTATTCAGCTGTCATCGGGGGTTCGTGGCAATGCTTAGTGCTCAGTCGGTGAGTGCAGCAAGTTTTAAAAAACACACAACAAAATTACAGTTTTTAAAAGCGATTTCGCTCTACTGCCGGCTCAAGCCTCAGGAAGGTTCCTCAATAGCAATAGGCAGCGCTTGAATTCAGCGCGCTCTAAATACCGAGTGGCGAGGAAGGGGGGCGTGGCCTATCCGGTGGGCGTGGCCTGTGTCCTGGTAATGGCGGCAGGAAGGTAAACAAACACTCGCCGGTGGCAGCGTATTATTCAGCTGTCATCGGGGGTTCGTGGCAATGCTTTGTTCTCAGACGGTGAGTGCAGCAAGTTTTAAAAAACACACAACAAAATTACAGTTTTTAAAAGCGATTTCGCTCTACTCCCGGCTCAAGCCTCAGGAAGGTTCCTCAATAGCAATAGGCAGCGCTTGAGTTCAGCGCGCTCTAAATACCGAGTGGCGAGGAAGGGGGGCGTGGCCTATCCGGTAGGCGTGGCCTGTGTCCTGGTAATGGTGGCAGGAAGGTTAACAAACACTCGCCGGTGGCAGCGTATTATTCAGCTGTCATCGGGGGTTCGTGGCAATGCTTAGTGCTCAGACGGTGAGTGCAGCAAGTTTTAAAAAACACACAACAAAATTACAGTTTTTAAAAGCGATTTCGCTCTACTCCCGGCTCAAGCCTCAGGAAGGTGGAGGCTAAGTGAGATACTATATTTGTCTGGGATCACACAGTTTGGTCAGTGGGGAAGCCGGGATTGTTCCCCGAATTTCTGCTTTCACTTTGTGCAATTCAGCCTCTAGGAGGCTGTATCTTTCTTTCTCTGTTGTATTACAATAAAGTTCACTATTTTGTTTTTATTGTTTGTACATGAGATCCGAGTTTGGTTGACAGTCAGATGCAACATCAACGTTAGGTTAATTTTCGGCTTGAGGGTGCAAGAGGACCTGAAACTGAACCAGAGCCAGTCATCCTGGCTCGAGCTTTCAGCACCTTGCCCACCTCCAGAAAGAGAGAATCACACTTTTGAACAAGTAAGGAGCTTTGAGGCAAAGCTATGCCATCTAGGTTGGTGCTGGATGATGTCTGCTAGGTGGAAATTAGACAAGAGGGTTAACCATAGATAAATGTTTCCCAAAACTATAAAGGAAAATATATTGTGCAAGTCATATATGATTTATGCCCTGGCCAGGTCACATAGCACTGCCCGTAGCCCCGCCTCTGTTGCCCCACTCCCAAACCCCATCCCCTATTCATATCCTAATTTGGTGAGTACCTGCACTTATTTTTTCCATTTAAAGCATTGCATATAAGGTTCCAAACAACCCCACAAAAAAGACCTCTGTACAGTCGTAAGCTGTGGTTTGCTGCCTTCCGCTACCTCACTGGGTGGTGCCACGAGACTGTAACGTTAGAGTTACCGTACTTTATGAGTGCACTGACCCTTAAATAAACATGTTGCACTTCTTTATCGCGCTGTGACCTAACGAAAATTGTGAATGTAGCGAACATTATTGCGTGTGTGAATTTGAACATGTGATGTAACAATATCATTGTGCATTTTATGTTATGTGTCTTCTCCACTGAATCAAAGGGGACACATGCTGTAATATTCACGCTATGTTTATTGCATCACGATCTAGATACATATACAAAACTACATTCACCACATTTTTATGCAGAGAACAGAAAAGACAACGGAGCCTTCTCAATGTCAGCACCTAACCTATAATAACTCTGAATTGTAAGGTTCCCTTTCTATCAGCATTGGGAAATGTGTGCACACTGATTAGCACCCATCATCACAATGCTAGTTCCATAGGAACTTTAACAATAAACAAAAAAACAGAGCACAGGTGCTCCACAAAATATCGGCAATGGAATAAATTCAAACTGTTATAATAACAGTAGTAGAACTTCCTTAATTTTGATTTCTTTTATTCCATAAGTAGTAAAAAAGACAGAACAGCCGACGCGTTTCGTCCCAACTTGGGACTTCTTCAGGGCTGCATTAAATAAAAACATATAAACATACAGTTAAAAAGGATGTCCAACGCTAACACAGGCATTGTGACAAGCATTATGATGAAAACAGACATGATACAAACATTCAAAATACATGTAAACGTCATCTACCAGCACATACAGGAGCTAGAGAAATCTTTTTACGGGCGAAGTGCTAATGTATATTGTCAACTTTTCATACAATCATCTTAGCCAAGTGCCAATTATAAGTTGTTTTTAACATTTTCTACAATTGATATATATAATTAAGATAACATGGTCCAAGATCAATAAAGAAAAAGGAAGAAACTGATTTTTTTTATAGTGAAGGGAAAAAGGGATTTTAGGAAAAAAGTGTTAAAGAAAAGCAGAAGGAATATAACAAGAAAAAAGGGGGGGTATAGTCATGTGTGTTGACCAGCTCAGAAGTGTTCTAGGCTTTTTATCTCAACATAAGTGCTGCATATGAGTAGCATAATGAAGGTTTGCAAGAAATACTGAAGGTGAACAGCAAGGCAAGGATAAGCAACAAAATAAAATGCCAAAAAGTTGCCAATAAGTTGTCGGGCCGGAGATCTCAAAAATAGGCCAAGGTGAGATGAACCTACCGATTTCAGGGTAGATGTAAGTGTCAGTAGATCGTAAGGACTCTTATAGCGCACTATCCCTCAGTCTTGACTCTTCAAGGAAGATCTTTAAAGGACAAAGGGGGAGTAAGAGAAAAAATATTATAGACTATACAAGGATATTTTATGCTAAATGTGGACAGTTGTGTACCCCAAGTGAGGATTCTTACATGTGAGGGAAAGGTCCAGTTATATTGAAGGCGACAAATAGGCTGTTGTACAATTATTGTTCAAAAGCGAAAGATCTGCGGGAAAATGCCAAAATTCTGCTTCGTTAAAGTGCTGGGGAATATGTAGTTCTCAATCTGTAAACAGAAGTGTTAGAGGACATGATCATATATATGTTCGAATAGGGCCTACTGCTGTACCATTTGAGCCTGACAATGCTTAGCGACACATTACTTACTTACCAGATTAAAATTCGAGAAACGAATTTAGGAGTGTCAGGTGAAATTGACATTGTGCTATTCGCAGCGCTTTATGAAGGCTTTTCCCGGTTGTGTTTATGTTATATGTTTAAGTTATATGTTGCTTGCTATTTTCATAGCTGATGAAAAGCTTTATTTCCTGCTTGAGGTATCTGTGATTCTGAACAGCTTAAACTCCAGCTCAGGCAAGATTAAGAATCTGTTGTTCCTCCCAGTGATTTTGGATTTACTATTCAAACCTTGGTGTCTGCATTGAGTTAACATAGCATTCTCCTGGCCCTGGTTAAATTAACATCCTCCACAGGATTCTTATTAGATTCCAGGTTGTCTCTGAGGGAATGCATCTCTTATCTCATTAAGCTCAGTTGCAACTTTCTTTTCTTCAGCGTGTGCAGTTTTTTCATCATTCCAATTTTTTCAGCATCTTAATAAAGTTTCCGGTTTTGATATCCTGCAGGTAAGAGTGCTATGTACGTGGGATTCTCTAAATGTATGCTTAACCCCTTGCAGCTTGTGCTTCGTCTTGCCACATGCCTCATTGTTGTAGCCATGGAATGTGCATTTTTCACACCAGTTTTCTGTACGTGTTCTTGGCTCTCACTTGCAATACGAATCACGTTTCAATTAGAATATCTATCTAGTAAATCCTCAAATTACACCAATGATCAGTGCAAAAAAGGCACTTACCATAGGAGAGAGTGTCCGCGCATATGTCTATGTGTTATGCTTAAATGCATGCCAGGGCATGCATTTCTGTGGTCATGTGTGTCTTCATGTGCATTCTGCTGAGTGTGGATTGTATGCGTGTGTTTACTGATGTTTATTTCTGGGAGTGGGGTGCTCACTTGCAGCTAGGTGACCCTGGCATCTAGATCATGGTAGCCATCCTACTACATATTAATTATCCCTTGCACATGCTGATTAGTTTCGTCATATAGTGCCCTTCTGTGTTAAAAGGCATATGGACTGCATAAGCTACATAATGTCCCTTCCTGCCATGTTTGACTCATTCCGACTGAACATCAAATCTGATGGACATCCCAGGCCACCTCACATATGGTGGTCATTCAAGGTATGTTGAGGACATATATATTTTCAGTTAGCATCCCCATAATGTAATGGACATGTCTGGCTCAGAATAGCATAAAAGATATATATGCGCCATCACTAACATATGGTGATCAATACTGTGTACAGTGAGCATCCCAAGTACATGATAACATACTCTATGATCTTCTGACCATATCTGGAATATATTGGCCATCCCTAGTGACATGCTTGTACCCATAGGGCCTCATTTATGAGAAATGACGCATCGCTGCGTGAAAGCAGCGATGCGTCACTTCTCAGTGCGCACTCCTTGCGTCATGATTGATGCGCCATATTTATAATATGATGCATCATGGCGCAAGGAGTTACAGATACGTCAGTATTTCTGACGTATCTGTAGGCGCAAAAGTGAGGCATTGCTGGAGTGTGTCACAAAAGTGACGCAACTCCAGCAATGTGTACTTTCACAGTATCTGAAGTCAATCTTTAATATTCAGTGCGTCCCACTTGCCGGCATTGGATGTCTTTGATTTTCAAGGGTCAGACTTGACATACAATGATCATACTTAGCAAAAAGTGGAATGTTCATAGCACCAGTTTGTGATCACTAGTATACAGGTGTCAACGGCTTAGAAGACCACCCATAGCATGTGATGGCCGAATTGTACATTGTGGGACCATCCCTGGCACACAATGGGAATCCCTCTCATTCAGTGGATTTCACTGGATTCGTTTATTGTCTTTGGCCTACAGTAACCGTCTCTTGCATATATTAACGTTTTACTACACTCTCATGCTTCCATTTTCATTTTCTTTTGCTCTCTTTTCTTTTTCTTTTGCAAACCTTTCTTTTTTCAGGTTTGATTGGTCAGTCCTTCTCAATGTCAACGCTCCACCTACTGTTGCGCCTCGAACTGCCCGGCCTTAAACAGGCTTGGCCACACTTGCTTACTTTGAAGGGTTTGGGATTCTGCTACGGGTGATGAGGTGGTAAAAATATGGTAGTGTCTGACACTGAGGTGTTGGTTGGAAATTGTAAGGGTGGTCAGTTGGCTCGGGTTCCTCACTCTCTCTGCCGGAGTATCTCTAGCCTCCATCTGATATTCAAACAGTAAGTAAATGCGTAGCCATTTCATCTGCCAATGCCATACATGCAATCCTGAAAATAACACTGCTACCTCATTTCTGCTGAGAACATGGGGCTGAGGAGGAGGGCCTTGTTTAATTTCTTGAATTTGATCCACATTAACTTTCCTTTTCAGGTATATAACAGGACTTTTTTGCATTATAAAAGTTTTTTTGTTAAGAATTCTGGATCATTAGTGAATCCTGACGAAGACACCATTTTGTTTTCCCTCTCGGCAAGTGAGTTCTAATATCAGGGACTGGTATTTTCGTTGTTCCGCACAAGTTCAGGGCTACAAACCGTATTGCATAAAAAGCTTAGCAGAGACTCGATTGTTTTCTTGACTACTCCATTGATATTTGTTGTCGAACTGTCAAGGTTTTATCATGGAGTATATTGTCCTTTATGTGTGCAAATAAAGGAAAATAACATAATTGACACAGTTAATTAAGTGCAGAAAAATAGAGCAATTGAAAAAATATAATGCTGAAAACCTAGGGCCTCATTTATTCTTAGTGCGCACTCCTTGCAACATTCCTCATGCGTCATATTTAATGTATGACGCATCATGTCGCAAGGAGTTACAGATACGTCACTATTTCTGATGTGTCTGAAAGCGCAAAAGTGACGCATTGCTGGATGTGTCACAAAAGTGATGCAACTCCTGCAATGCGTCCTTTCACACGGGGCAAGGCCCATGTGAAAGGGCCTGCGTCAGTCTTACGCCTGCTGTGAGGCAGGCGCAAGATTTTGACGCAACAGCGTCCTAAAAGTGACGCAGTGAAATCTCATAGATTTCACTGCGTCACTTCTACGACCCTTCCTTGCGTCAATACGCCCCCTTTGCATCCATTATACCTGGCGCAGGTATAATGTGGCGCAAGGGTTTACAAAGTGACGCATCTACCTAGATGCGTCGCTTTGTAAATATGGCGCAACAAGGCATAAAACTGACGCACAGCCTCATAAATGAGGCCACAAATACTTATGGTTAAGACAACATGATCATAGCCATTGTCCTATGTTATTTACTGGAGATGAAGTAAAAAACAAGAAAATAGAGGTGAAAAAGATTGTGAGCACTTTACAATGGCTTCAAAATTCCAGATTAGTAATGTGTTTATTTGTCCACGTACAAGTTAATTTTGACTAGGGTATAGCAATATGTATTACTCCTTTCTTCCACAATAGTGTCTGTTGGCTTGATGATCAAGTGAGCTCAGCAAAATGAGCAACGGGGCCCAGATGTATCAACGGAGTGCGTTGACCTTGCATCACACAGGGAGATGGAAGGGCAATGCAATCCTTAAATCCCATTTTTCCAAGCTGCACTTAGACCACCTTGCATGGCCATGCGTGGCTTTGTAATTCTGGAGTAACGCAAGTCAAGGCAATTCGCTGCCTTGCGTTGCTCTGTACCGGGGAGGCGCTACATGGGTGAAGAGTGGGTGTTTCCACACATCCACTCATGTATTTTGGCACATTCCCATATTCACCACGACAAGTAAACTTGGAAATGTTTCAAAACTGGAGGACTTCCAAGTAGAGGTACAAAAAGGAGAAATAACTTTATTTCTCCACATTTTTTCTTTTTTTCTAAGTGTGATGCATTCTTCAGTACACTTAGAAAAAAAAGAAAATCATCCGAAATGGTAATAGCTACCATTTTATGTTTCTGCTTGTCGTACTGCGCGGCGGGACTACTCTGCGAGCAGGGCTGGGCAGGGGAGGAGTGTGCATGATAGGTTTAGTCGGTCCTCTGGGGCCAACTAAATCAGTCATTCACACTCTCCCATTCTCCATGCAGGCTGCAATGCAGCCTACATGGTGAACATGGCTAAGCCATTAGCCCCAGGCCGGGCGGCGTCCCGACCAATCACAACGTTGCTTGCAGTGTTGTGATTGGCTTAGGGGTGGGACTGGGAGTCTGCCTGCCCACTTCCTGTTCCTGCCAGAGGCAGGAGGGTAGCAGAGACGACGCCGGACCCGGTCGGCAGGAAGGTAAGTTACATTTTATTAAATTATGAAATTAAACCTGCCACCCCACGCAACCCCTCTTCCCGCACAACCATACCAGTCATGCCGGCTTCGACTGATGCACCATTTGTTAGTAAATATATCTAGTTTGTCAGAGCAAATCTTCCTTGTACATGCACAGGAATAGAGATGCCTATTCCCGATGCCCCCTTCGGGAAACACCCAGTGCACCATAAGGTGGAAGGGGGAGTGGCTAAAATAATATATGGTAGAACAGACTGCCAGTGGTTATCAGCTTCCTGCACCTGTCTTCTCCTCAGCGTTGTGTTTCTTCGGACTATTTAATTCTGGGAAACTAAAATAATAACAATATGCATTACCTCTTACATTTTACTCTCTCTCTTGACTTTAATTCTTATTCTATCGATAATCTAAACATACCTATATAACCTTTGGCCTTAGCTCCTCTTCTGTATTTTTTCTTCTATGCTTATTTTCTATTGAAGAGTAACCTTTCACAGTCTTATTTGGTTCTAATAAAGAAACTAAACATAGGGTTAATATTGGACCACTGCCTCCTATTATATCTACTTACATAAACTTCCTAATGTAAATTGTGTGCTGTCACATACCTATGACTGTAATCAGCAGTTTCTTTCTACTTCTTGTGTTACATTTTCTCTGTTTCTATTTTTTCAGGAATAAGGGTCCAGGAAGAACCTATGCTCCTAGGTAAGTATTAAACAATTGTGACTTTAATTCATTATCTTAATACAATTAACTATTTCTATGTTAAACTTCACCTAAGTATCATAACATGAATTATTTCCTTTAGACTTAGCTTAGTTCTGGGAAAGACTTTAGCTCGTGCTCATGAGCTACAGAGTCGAAGAACAAGAACAGTAACACTTGTTAACCTTCTTCACACTTGAAAACTTGAATTCGTTCTCCAGGGGCTGTTTTCAACTCACGGTTTATTCAGAATTTCCTTGAAGCCACACTGCAACATCCTCCGACATATTCAGGAAGGATATTAACTGCGCATGAGCAGCAAGCAGGACACCTCCATTGACAAAGAAAAGCGAGCGCTGGAGCGAGTGCGCAGAATCCTGCCGGTAATACACAATAATATGTCTCTGTCGAGGGACTCGGGAAATACCAACGAAACGAGGACAAAAAGGAAAACCTGACTAAATGAACATCATGGACCACATGTATCATTCAAAATTGCGATCGCAAATGCTGAAATTCGCAGAATTTCGGTGTTTGCGATCGCAATTAGGCTTAATGGTATGTACAAAAGATAAACTGCCTCGCAAAATAAGGGATCGCAAAATTTGCGATTCCTTATTTTGCGAATGCATTGAAGAAATCGCAATTTGCAATTCCTTAAATGGAATGTATGAGGCACCAATGTTGTGTGAATATAGCATAAGGAATCGCAAATTAGCACCAACTACAGGATGGTGGTAATTTGCGATTTCTTTCATAAATGCACATTTTTTGCATTTTTCAAAGTGGCATGCGGCGCACACACATGCCCTTAGGGCATATATGTGCGTGACATGTGCACCCATGCTCATTTCAGGGGTGCAACAGGGTGTCCTTTTGACACCCTGGCACACTTGAAATTGCATTCTCAATTTGCGATTTTCTAATTGAGAATCGCAAATTGAGAATGTCTTCCCATTCATTCCTATGGGCCTCTATGCCCATAGAAATAAATGGGGAGGTATTCCTTAATTGCGAATTGCAATTTGCGGTTCACAATTCAGGAATATGTAGGATTTGCAAAATGTATTGCAAATCCTACATACATAGCGTTTTGCGATTCTCAAAAATTTGCTATTTGAGAATTACAAAACCTAACATTGATACATATGGCCCCATGGGAACTCAAGAAACACATTTTGCCCTTGCCACAAATTCAGGAGACGTGTGCAAAATTCTAAGTTGAGCGCTCCTCATCGAACTCTGAGACAAGCACCTGGAAACTAGAACGTTACTTCGCAGCGAGCGTCGGCCATCTTGAAGTTCCTAGATCTCCAAGCCTGACTCCAGGTCAAGAATTTTTTCTTTTTGATGTTGGTCATTGTTCAGCACATGTGGAACAGAGAGAAAGGTCTTTGCTCTTTGTAATCCTGACATCGTTCCTGCTCTCTCCGTTTGACACAGTGCAGCAAGTTTTCTTTCTGCTTTGCACTGCATCAAATCTTAGGCCCTGGTTAACCAGGATCAAAACACCCTGTTAGTCTCCCTATCTCCCAAGTAAAAAAGGATTCAGAGAACTGAGCACGTTTAACTAAATAAAGTAATCAACAGTTTGTTAATACCTCCCCTTCACTCAGAGTTCTGCTTAGGTCTAAGTAGTGGATTCACAAACGTTTGGGGCAACAGGATGATTTGAAAAGATCGATTTGTCAAACACGAATATATTTTAATTGACACCTGTGGCACATACAATTTGGTGTGTGGACTTCAGAGATCATTATATAAAGATTATGACACACAGATAAACGTAGTGTGGGGAAGAGCATTAGGTATCAGCAAAATACTTTTTCTGCAGGGCTTTCTGCACCATTGTCTTACAGCAGTCCCACTGATAAGGTATACATATATGCCATGGCAGCTCATTTGAGTCATTTCATCAACATATATTTACATATACACTACTTAAGGACAATCAAAGGCTTAAGTTGACAAGTCAATTAAACCTTTGGTTGAAATACATTCCCCTCCTGTTTGTTTTTATTATTAAAGACCCCATTGACATTTATCGTTCCATCATCCATGCTCCATCTAAGTTATCTATTAAGACATCTGAATCACTTTTATCATCCAACCTAGTAAAAATAATAAACATTGCCCAATCAATATATTCCAAGTATTTCGTTGAACAGGGAGCTTAATTAGCCAGGATTTCACAGATCAGTGCCTTTATTGAAGGTAGTGTTGGTTTGTAATTGAGCACGCAAGGGTGACCAAAGCAGTCTCAATTTGCCATGGTTAAAGTTTTGATTGAGGCTCAAAAGCAATAAAAATCCAGGCAATAGCAGCGAAATGCGTGAATATCGCTGAGAATACAGCGATATTCACGCTTTAGCGACGAAATGCTCTTAGCAATGTTATCCATTTCCCATTGGATAACATGGCTAAGAACTGGTCTGGGCAGATATTAGTATGTGGAGATATTCGTGCTTAGCGCAAATATTTCCAATGCTACGCCTGCCTTGCTAATAGGTGATAGAGACGTTAGTGACTGCTGTCATTCGCTAACGGGTTGGGTACGCCCACTTTGCATGTCATTAGCGATAAATATCGCTGACATGCAAAGCGGGCTCCAAACCGCTCCTTATCGCCTACAAGCTGTCGCTAACTGCTGTTAGCGACAGCTTGTTAATAGGGCGATAGAATTATCGCTGCTTAGCGGCCGAATACAGCCGCTAGCGCGGCGATATTCGCCTATCGCCCTCCTTGGTAATATGCCCCTAAATCTGCTGGTAGAAGTTCTGTTGTATTGAGTGGTGAAGAATTGGGGAGAGCCCAGAGGCCTAGGTAGATTAGCACTGGGTCCAGAGTCACTTCACAGTGAAAGATGTTTTTAATGGTGTTGTTAATGTCTTCGAAGTTGGAGAGCAGCAAGGGGCAGTACAAAATCATGTGCTCGAAGTCGCCAACCTCGGAAGAGCAGCACCAGCATTTGTTTGAGTTTAATACGCCCGATTTTCAGGGGTCTAGAAGGATATGTGTAGTAACCAATATTTAAATTGAAGTATGAGATGGGAGTTCCTGAGCTTTGTATCATGGTTCTAAACTAGTGGCCAATTGTCTTTGGATAGGTGAGAGTATCATTCCCTAAGACAAGAGTCAGACCATTTGTTTTGGTGTCTATGTTTAGGGTTGGGCACGAATTCCTGGGGAATTTTGAAACATTTTGAAACATTTAGAAGCAGGTAAGACAGATATCTTTAGTAAGCTTGGGTTCTGTGGGTTCCGGAAGACTTTAAACCAAAAAAGGAAGTGTAGAGGAAGCGATAGAATCACCCTCCTGGTAGATTCATATAAACAAAGAGATTCTATCAAAAAAAGTGCAAGTGTTATTTTTAAAGATTTTATTATATATATTGAAAGGGAGGTTGGCTCTTCATCGGACCAGTGGGATGAAGGCACTATGTGCTTTTAAAATACCCCTCACACACTAAGAATCCCTTAGTGTCATGCTTCATCATGGGGGTCTTCCCGTCCCTCTACGGGGCGGGGCGTGCTACGACCTACGAGCTACGCGGGAGCACTTTAATTTTGTGGTGAAAGACTATGTGTTAGTGCAGTGACAGTGGAGGTAGTGAGGTGTAGGGACCTAGTAATGTGATTAGAAAAGGGTTTAAAAATTCCCTGGCTAGTGGAAAAAATATTTTTATTCGCTTCCCTGGCTGGGAATGTTAAAAAGGGGTTGTGAGGTAGGGCTGTTGGCACCTACCGGGTCGACATGTTTCACAGACAGTCCCCTACTGTCTGATCATCAGGACCATACTGGGAGGTACTCAGTTCTAAGTATTTTAGCCTAGAGTCCTACAAACTGATAGCAAAAATCGGCTGCCAGTTTGTGCTTCAGAGCATGAGTTGGCCCGTTGTGAAGCTTAAAAACATATGTATAAATAGACGAAAGCGAGGTGAAGCTGATGTTCTCCTCGGAGCGGCACGGGGGTAGGAATAAGGCACTGTCGATCAGCGGTTACTTGACCGCATCGAAAAACCCTCGTATCTGCCGGCTCATGAGGCACGCTTTCAGAACCGGGAAAAGACCAGTGCGTCTTTTTTCATTCTTTTTTAAGCTTCACAACGGGCCAACTCATGCTCTGATGCACAAACTGCCAGCCGATTTTTGCAATCAGTTTGTAGGACTCTAGGCTAAAATACTTAGAACTGAGTAGCTCCCAGTAGGGACCACCAATGGTCCTGATGATCAGACAGTAGGGGACTGTCTGTGAAACATGTCGACCCGGTAGGTGCCAACAGCCCTACCTCACAACCCCTTTTTAACATTCCCAGCCAGGGAAGCGAATACAATTATTTTTTCCACTAGCCAGGGAATTTTTAAATCCTTTTTTAATCACATTACTAGGTCCCTACACCTCACTACCTCCACTGTCACTCCACTAACACATAGGCTTTCACCACAAAATTAAAGTGCTCCCGCGTAGCTCGTAGGTCGTAGCACGCCCCGCCCCGTAGAGGGACGGGAAGACCCCCATGATGAAGCATGACACTAAGGGATTCTTAGTGTGTGAGGGGTATTTTAAAAGCACATAGTGCCTTCATCCCACTGGTCCGATGAAGAGCCAACCTCCCTTTCAATATATATAATAAAATCTTTAAAAATAACACTTGCACTTTTTTTGATAGAATCTCTTTGTTTATATGGTTCCGGAAGACTGCCAATGCATAACCAAGGATTAGGCAGCCATATGAAACATTTTAAATGTATGAACAAGTGAACTCAATAACCTTGTTGCAGTACACAATAAGGCATATGTTCGGTGATTGGAGATTGTGTATTTAACTAACTAAGCCACGATTAGGAGTTTGTGTATTAGATACAACAAACTATGCCTACATGGTAGTGTAATGGATGATTTAACATGCACAGCAAGACAGTTAAACAACGGTTATGAAACCTTCTTAGGAACCTGTTAAAATCTCATACCATTTTCCACAATCACCTTAATTATTTAATAGAAAGGCAAGCCATCATATAGAACATGTAAAAAAAGACTGTTGCGTTGTCAGAATTGAGGGTTGGAAGGAATGTTAACTTGTGGTCAATCTCAGCCTAGATCATATCACTGTACTGGAATGCGGTGAGTGTTGCCCCCAATGTCATCGAAACTGCAGGGGTGTCCAGTCACATGTAAGCATCTGAGTCCAGATGTGATAGTGTTCGAGTACATGTAGGGTAAGGTATAGGAGTAGGTAAGTGCGTATTGGTAGCGTGGAAAGGATGTGCAGGGCAACGAGAACAAGTACATTATGGTATGAGACTCTTGTGGTTTACGGTAGTGCGAGAGATGGTGGTCTTTGCTGGTGTGGCTGTTAATAGATCCTAAAAGAAATGTTGTATTTGTCATAATAGGGGATAGGAGTAAGATAGGGCACGTCCCGCTGTGAGAAATTTGAATGTGAAGGGTAAAATCACGGTTTCATGAAGTTCTGCGTGTGTGAGGGTAGTGATGAGAGTTGACATGTTTACATTTAAGCCAAAACCCTGGAGTCCTAGGGGTGTACGTCTGTAGGCTGTATGGTTAGCATACATATTGAGCTGTAAGCACCTTAATAGTATCAGATACATCTACAAAACAATACATCAAGAGAATGTAGCGACTGAGTTCTGATTGACGGGGAGCTTCCCTGAACGGTCACTAAATGATTGTTGCACTGACCCAATCAGGATGATATGTCAGGAGGACATGTCTTATTGTTGCTGATTTTTGATATAATATTCAAATTCAGTGGCGTCATCAAAAATAAAAGTCTTCTTCATTCTGATGATTTTGAATCTGTCTTGGCTGGTGAAAGAGAAGGTGATGCTCAGAACAATGAGTGAAATCAGCAGAGCGAAGAAGCCTTTCCTCCTGAAAACCGTGTCTTTAGCATAGTCCTGGGATATTCTGATCTTGTTGTCATTCCATATTAACGATTTTGATTTCCTCATGTGTGACAGAATAGTATCTGAGTGCTAGAATGGAAGTGGTCTGAAGATTAGCGGGCGGGGGATTCTTGAGCATGGGGTCGCTCTAGTAGGCACTCTGTGAGCCCTCTTGATTTAGAATGGCCTCTCAAATTTGATACTCAGGGTGTTGGGCTTGGCCCTTTTTTCAGGGCCATCCCTGAGCTTCTTGCCTTCCTCCTATATTTTTTCTGACCTGTTGTTGGCTATTTTATGACTCTGGGCACTTTACCACTGCTGATCAGTGCTAAAATGCATATGCTCTCCCCACTGTAAATTGATGTATTGATTAGTGGTTATAGATTGAATGCCTGGTTTACTTGTCAGACCCTAGTACAGTGCACTGAGTGTGCCCAGGGCGTATAATTCCAAATGCTGCTGGTGGGCTTGCTGCACTGGTTGTGCCACCCACAGAAGAGACCTCGTAAAATGTGTATAAGGTCTGCCATTGCAGAGCCTGCGTGCAGTCTGGTACTGTCATGCTGACTGGGCAAGTGCACCCACTTGCCAGTCCCTAAACCTTCCCTGCTCTTCATATTAGTCACCCCTAAGGTAGCCCAAGGGCAGGGTGCATTGTAAGTATAAGGTAGGACAAGCCCTGATGTGTGTGGCATGCCCTTATAGTGAATTACAGCCATTTTAGTTTTTCACTATTGCAAATCTATCTGTTCTCCATAGACTAGAATGGGCTGCTAGAATATTACATGTTTATAATACTAGCAGACTCAGAGAACATGGTAGAAATTCGATTTTAGTATGCCCGGAATCATAATAATAAAATACATCTTTTAGTGAAGTTTATTTTGATATTCTGTGTTCACAAATACCAATTTTAGAAAGTAGGTATTTGCTTGCCTAACCATTTGAGCCTGCCTCTGCAAGGTTGTGTATTCATTTGTCTCGTTTTGTGAGTGACAGGACTGGGGGATTCCATATACAGGCTGGGGTAGCCCAGTGGTGAATAGGGAGATCTGCATCTAGATGGGAGGGAGGTTCCACCTGGGACCTGAATAGGGCTGGGCCTTCCCTCTACAATGCTGGCTCCACCTCCTGTGGTGCGTCTGATGTCTCTGCCCTGCACACTGAAAGAAGAGAAGGAAGACTGTCAACAAAGTGCTCCAGGACTGTACTTGCCTTCCACAATGCTGGCTCCACCTCCTGTGGTGTGTCTGATGTGCCTGCCCTGCGCTGTGAAAGGAAAGGAGAAGTCTGGTAAACAGAGTGCTTCAGAACTGGCTTGAATTTGGCACGGACCCCTCTTCCCTCAGAGAACAAAGGATTTGGGACCCTGTTCCCATGAAATTAGATCACTTCTGGACTTACAAGAAAAAACCTCTGTTGAGGAGAAGGAACCTGAAGAAACTGAGGAGAGACTATTCTAAAGCTGAAGTGCTGCTTGGGGGTTGGCCTGTGGTGGTTGCCTGACTGCCAGAAAGAGGAGAAAGAACTTTGTGGATTTTTCTTTCAACTCGTGCAAAGATCTCCAAGGGCTTGGAAGAGAGCTTGCCCCCTGACCGAAGTCCCAGACCTGTGGACTTCACCAGCCTTTGTGAATTGCTGCTGGAAACGCTGTTTCAGTGGCTACAGATGCAGGGAGCTGTGACCAACTCTCATGACCTGCCCGGTGTCCTGTAGGCACCGCATCATGCAACGTCCACCTCGAACAACGCAAGCTCTGAACTCACCGACTCCGTCCTGACGCGGTCACCACGCCGTAGCCTGCAACACGACTGGTGGACACCGTGACATGCAACGCCTCGCTACACCGACTCGTACTGGTCTGACTGAAGCGGTCCCTGCTGCTGACTCCAAGTCCTGTGAGCGCACTGGAGTTGGGCACTGCCTCGTACGCTTCACAACGCACTGCCCGACTCGTAAGCTGAAAGCACCGCATTGAAGCACTTTTTTTCCCTGCAACGCAAGCCTTGGATCTACCGACTCTGTCAACGGGCCACTGCCTGCACCGCATCGAGGGACAACGCATCCTCCAACGCGATGAACACCGGAACCGGCTCGCACATCTGTGCCGGCCACCTCAAGTAAAAGGTACTGTGACTGAGTCTGTCGACATTTGAGTGGGCCAGTACCGACACGGTCTGCTGGTTTTGCTAGACTCTGTGTTATTTCAACAACGCTGTAGCCGGACCAGGCTACCGACTCGCACAGAACCTTGATTTAAGCCTTTTTACAAGAACTCTTGAAATCTAATAGTACTGTGGATTCTTTTTGTCGTTTATTGGTCTTGTGGTAACTATATATAAAATATACTTATTTTTTATATAAAACCTTGTGTGGTGTCCATGTGTAGTGTTGTCACTGGGTTACTGTATGTGGTCACAAATGCTTAACTTACAATGCCTCTGAAATAAAGCCTTGCTGCTCGTGCCAAGCTACCAAAGGGGGTGAGCAGGCGTATTTTAGGAGTATAATCCCCCTTACTCTGACTAGAGGAGTGGGTCTCCATTTGTCACAAGTGCATACCTGTGCCAACTAGAGACCCCCATTTCTAACACAGGGTTTGTGGGATTCGTTGTTCTGGGAAGGAGACACATGAGGTCGATTGGCTTTCGGTCTCTTCAG
The DNA here is from genome assembly GCF_964263255.1 of Lissotriton vulgaris. Classification (NCBI taxonomy): domain Eukaryota; kingdom Metazoa; phylum Chordata; class Amphibia; order Caudata; family Salamandridae; genus Lissotriton; species Lissotriton vulgaris. Next base: position 1,308,472,323 of record NC_141691.1, on the reverse strand, counting down.
GTAGTCAAAGTCAAATCAGCTTTATTCAATCTTAAATTTGATAATCATGAAAGCAAGCATAATTAAATACATTCATACAAATTATTTCAAACATGAATACAATCCAGTGAAAAAACTTCTAATCAAAGGTATTCACATTTTTAAAAAGTGATAGAATGGTATTTTCTAATAAAGTATTTGTAATCATATACCAGTTTATAATACAGAAAGAGGGCTTTCCTTTCTGTTATAGCCCCCCAAATAAATAATATAACAGCAAAACAAAGTGAGTTGGACTCAAAGCTACATCAAGACTTATAGGCTTCCTGATGTACTATAAAATGCATAGATTGTTGGACTGGACGCAGTAAACGTTTCCTGTATGTACTGTAAAGTCTACAGAATAGGATAAATTGCATTGATGTGTGAGCACAGACTCCATCTCACAGGCATCTGGGGAGTCGATTGTACCACACATCTCTTTTCAGAATGGCTACAAGATGGTGTACAATGCCTAGATGGAGCATTTTTAAGATAAATCTTTTTTGGACATCAGAAATCATTACAAGGTATCCCTGCAGCCCAGGTTGTATAGGCCGAGCCAGAAATGACGTTACTGAAACTTTCTGTCTTTCCTTGGTTTCTCTCTTGGCTACTCGCTTGTTCATAATAATAGCTTTAATTTCCTTCTTTACAAACTGTAATATTTGCTGGGCTCTTAATTTTGAGGTCCACGTCAATTTCCTGCATTAACCTATCAACATGGGCTAACCAGGGAATTTTGCTATAATGCAAAAAGGCAAGACGCTCATGTATAACTTCTCTAGAAAATGTTATGCCTATTTGGCTCCAAATGTTGTACCAGACAGTTAGCACACTAAAATCTTCATAAAAGTTATATCTAATTCCCTATGGGTGATTATGGAAGGTATAGTACGCGGTACAGCAAGAAGCCTAGCCAAGAAAGAGTTTTCCTGGGTCTGTAGCATTGTATTCCCTCTTGCGTCCCAAAGAGTTTCTTCATACATAGCTATTGGAATACATTTGTTCCTATAGAGCTGAAGCATTGCAACAGGAACCAGGCCTCAATAGAACATGCAAACTTTAATTTAGGTAGTTCTAAGTGAGGGACAGGAGCCAAAACTTGAAAAAAGTATGCCAAAATAGGAAAATGTTTGAACTTCTGATAGTTTGTGACCCCTGACTAAGTGTGTTTTCTTTTTGGCTCTGCTGCTTCCACACACCATGGTGTAAGTCTTGGATAGATTCAATTTTAAATCTTTTTGCTCTATAAATCTGATAAAGCCATTAATCCGTTTTTGAAGACCGTTTGCAGTTCTAGACATTTTTAACACTGCATAGTCAGCATATAGGAGCACCGGTGTAACAAGTGATCAATTTCTGGGTGCATCTGTATCTAAAGCTGGAATCTCTTTATCAATCCCATTTAAATATAGAGCAAAAAGGGTTGAGGCCATCACATATCCCTGCCTTATACCTCTTTTAACACTAAACCTAGTGATACATTCTCCTGCAACCCAAATCTCACGTGTGAGGTCATTGATGAATACATTTGTGATAAGTGAGCCACTATATCCATTGGGGCTCCCATATCAATCAAGGTTTCCATAGAATTGTGTGGTTCACTAAATGAAAGGAGCTAAAAATATCTCAATGCAGAGATGGATAAATCCCTGCTTTGCTAGTGTATATTTACTGACTATAGGATGGAGATTAATAGATTGCTCTATGGTCCCTATGTTCTTCCTGAACCCATATTGAGCTTCAGTTAAGATGTGATCCAAAATAACCCTCCCTAAAATTTTGGCCGAGGAGTCTAGGAGGGATATCGGGCGGTAACATCTGTGGTCCCTCCTGTCTCCTTTTTAAAAATTAAATAGGAACGATGATAGAGTCGGTCCAAGTTTGGGGAATAAACCTACTGCCCACTGCACTAAAGACATTTGTAAGACCTGGTGCACATAGTTCGATTAAATCCTTAGACACGTCAACTAGGACCCCGTTGGGGCCTGGGGTTTTCGAGGCAGTAGATTTTCCAATAGCTACAATAACCTCTGCCGAAATATTTTGTAAGGGGGTTACGATCATACCACCTATGATGCTCTAAGATGCTATAGGGTGATCAGCACAGGAAAAAAATGTCTTTAAAATGTTCTATTCAGGTAAGTTGAGCAACAAGGACTTCTACTTTAAGTTACGCTCCATCTGATAAAAAAGGGTAATTCATCATTTTCAAAAAAGCTTGCTGTATTTAATATGTGCTGCCTGTTTTCAGCCTTCCCACGTTTGTTCCCTCAGCTCACTTTTGCATTACCCGAAAGCCTGCTTGTAATCTGCCCTTAAAACATAATTTCTTCTCTGTTTCTTGACAGTTTTTGTAGAGCTTTTCTTAGTTTGTGATTTGCCCTAGTACAGTGTTGGTCGAACCACCGCTTATTACATACTTGTTTACTGAAATTTCCCTTCTTCAAATTGCCTGCTATTGCAGTGATGATCCCACTGAAAGCTGAAATCAATGTATCTGGTGGAGGTTCAAGTTCAGTGCAAACATTGAAATCATCTAGATTGCTTTTTACCAGCTTTTTGGAGAATACTGATGCCTTAACTCCTGACCATTTCAGGCTAATACCATTCTTTTTTGCTATTGCAACTGGAGGACGCATCTGATACACATACTGTAGCTGGGTTGGCAAATACATTGTAAGTATAATTGGGAAAGGATCACTATAATAAGAAGTACCAACGGTTAATATACCAGATAGACTCTCCCTGTTGCAAGATATGATTATTGCACAAGGATCCTCTAAACCCACAAAATGTAGAAAAGGGGGTACCCCAACTCTGATTCAATATTCACAGATTGCATCTGTATAGCATTATGTTTAAACTATCCCCATTATTATTATGGAGAAAATGCCTCAGATTGTCACTGTTAGTGTCTTCATGCCCACAGATATCGGTAGGTGAGTGTACACAAAGATCGATTTTGAAATCACCTAGCCAGATAAGTATCCAATCTCCAACAATGTCTTTTATGAATTTATCTAATTCTTTCTCAAGTGACCCTACTGCCTCTCAGCTTTTGGTATTAAACACGTTATTATAAAAAATATTTAAAACAATAGAATATCTCAAATTTGTCCTATGTAAAACCAGTTGGAAGAAGGAAGAATTAAGAAAGATCTTTTTGACAGTCACCAAAGCCGTGGTGAGATCAGGACAGACATATCACTTTAGGACGTCCATGTGTTGATGGTATAGCTGGGTTGTTTATGGCAATATACCCATTATTGGTATGGTCTCCGGTTTGCCAAGTTTTTTTAAGGCATATTAAGTCCGCCCTACTTATGTTATTGCACCCATCAGTGTTTGCTAGTTTACATTTTAAACCCGCTATGTTCTATGATCTCGGGGTAAAAGGCTTCATGGCAGTGTTTTCTGTATGGTCAATCTTCCTTTTATTTACTTCCACGCCACAGGGAACATCTCCAGTACCCCTCTGTCTTTCTTCAGGTAGAGTAATCCTCCTGTTATATTCATCTACCTTCAGTGGAACACCACCAATGTCACTCAGATACTTATTATAGCATCAGTTCTAGTCATTGAGGGTCAACAGAGGAGCAAGTTTAATGGGAGATTCATCGAATCAAGCTTAGTGATACCATTCAAGACTATAACATAAGGTGCTGCATTGGGAGGTAAATGAAGTGTGACTCGGTCAACCTGAACAGGTTGTTGTTGAACTTTCTTACCCCTTGCGTGCTTCTGTGTGGATGCTTTGGCAGTGGTCTCCCCACTAGAACTGAGATTCTGCTTTTGTATTAAGTTACTTAAACTATTAGTAGGGATAGATACCAAAGGGACAACTGTTTCTGACCTATTTATTTTTGAATTTAGAGATTTATAAATTTCTCATTGGGACCAGAAAAACCTTACAATCATTACAATGCATTTCAAGGGCAGCTACTTATCTTTAATCTCCTTCAGGTCATACATAACTTTGTGTTCAATGTGGTCTAATTTAAAAAATAGTTAATCCACCAATATTTCAAATCTTTGTAACTCCGGATCTTCATGTTTTCCCTAAAGATTATTTTTATCCATACTTTTAGGCATAAGGGGTCAGTTAGTTTGCTATGGTTTTTAAAATAATTTTCCATTTGCGGGTGTCTTGTCATGTGGTTTGCTCTTTTAAGTGGTAGTGAAATAGATTCGGAAATATCAATAATTCCCATTATTTCAAGGGGTGCATTTCAGACACAGGGCTTGTCAATTAGCCTCTTTGGGTTCGCATTGGCATTTCCCGATGCTAAGTTTAGACTTTTGGGTGCATGCACTGTAACGCAGCCCAAGACTGTCTTTTCCACTTATTTTGCTGCCTCTAGTTGCTCTTCCACACCTATAATTATGTTTTATATTAACCCCATGAGCCCCTGATAAGAAGTTTGTGTTAGAGTTCCTTGGTACTCCCATAGTGTGTTTCCCTCCACTGGTTCTTACTAATTTTCTTTTTACCATACTTTGTTATGTCCTCTGTCTGTGTTATTCAGAACAGTAAATTAAACAAGGAAAAAAAATTCTCTGTCCAACATTGACAAAGCTGATGTGTCCACAGAACGGGGAACAGAAGAATACTTAGTCAAAGGGGGTGGTCTGGCCCAACTTCAAAAGGCCATGGACGGGCCCACTCTTGGCCCTGTCTTTGCCCCAGCATGCGCCGAGGCAGATTGTGGTCTCCTTTCCCTTCCCTCAACTGACTCAGTCTCACTGGATGTCCCTCTCTGCAGGATTAACCCAGATCTGTGACTGGGGGTGAATGTTTTGCCATTATGCAACATTCCGTCCATCATCTTGTGTGTTTTGCTGTTCACCCTATGTGGGAAGGGTATGCCCAGACGTGGGTCTCGTGCTCACTAGGCCACTGGAGTCAAGCTATCCTGGCTGAAGACGGCTGATAGCCAGAAACCGGTCCTAGGATGCTTGATTCCGGTCCAGGAAAGACATGGCTTGGCAGTTCGGGCTGGACTGTTCCCATGAGGCACAGCGTCAAGACTGATTTGCATATGGCCATGTCTGAACTGAGGTGGCTTGGTGAGCAAAATAACGATGGATTAAACCCAGATCTGTGACTGGGGGTGAATGTTTTGCCCTTGTGCAACATTCCGTCCATCATCTTGCGTGTTTTGCTGTTCACCCTATGTGGGAAGGGTATGCCCAGACGTGGGTCCCGTGCTCACTAGGCCACTGGAGTCAAGCTATCCTGGCTGAAGACAGCTGTAAAGCCAGAAACCGGTCCTAGGATGCTTGATTCCGGTCCAGGAAAAACATGGCTTGGCAGTTCAGACTGGACTGTTCCCATGAGGCACAGGGTCAAGACTGATTTGCATATGCACATGTCTGAACTGAGGTGGTTTGGTGAGCAAAATAACGATGGATTAAACCCAGATCTGTGACTGGGGGTGAATGTTTTGCCATTGTGCAACATTCCGTCCATCATCTTGTGTGTTTTGCCTCTCTGCAGGAGCCTCAATACCAAATTAAGAAGGGCCTCCGGGTGCGAGCAGGCGTCGGTGGCTCCTGTCAAGGTCAGCTCTGCGGGTTATGATCTCCTTCTCCTTCTTGCAACTGACCCAGTCCCACACATAGTTCAAAGATTCTTAGGTTTCCTCTTCTGTTCCTATTTTCAAGGTCAGTAACGGTTCTGGACAGGGTGCTGATCTGTTTGACCGTGTCATGGGGGACTTTTTTATATTTGCAATTCTCATCTTCAAGCACACTTATTCTTGATTCACCCTAACCAGTGCGTGTAGATAGGGATTTGGGCTCAATTCCCATGGCAGAAATCTCAATTTGTAAGAGATCGATTTTCACTTTAGTGCTTTGTGCCAGTTCTTGAAGCAAGGAGAGATTGTTAAGAATTAGGTACATTTTATTGCTGACACATAAGAGTTGCTTTGGCTTGACAGGCGATTCAATAACCAGAGGGTCTTGTTTGGCCCTTTTGAGAGGAGCTTTCTCTTCTTTGCTTTCCTTGTGGTCCTTGGCATCTTGAGAGTCCTGTTTGTCAGTCATTATGGTGAGCCGTTGGATCCATTTGGATGGCTGTTTTAATGTGTGCCCTGACTTTGTCGTAGGTGATATATTGAAAGAGGCAGTCCAGAGAGAGCTGGCGGCAAAGCCTGTCCACCCTTCAACCACCACAAAAGTAGACACAGCTTCACCCAGCATCAGCAATACACAGTCTCAGCTAGTCCTAACATGTGTCTCAATATATTGACCCAATGAGTGGTGGCTTATGTCAAGAATGGGCAGATCGGCGAGTTGCTCTACAGTTGCACAATTTTGCATGGTTGATTGAGCATTAGCGCATTGTGCAAGGAAGGGTAGCATGTGTGTACTCACCATCAAATTACTATCACTTGCTATCCAATATTGTCTGCTCCATTGGTGGTTATGATGGTGCACTGTAGAAGGTGTAAGCTATAGCAGATCACAAAGTGTGCCGCTATTCAAATATACACTATGGGATGTGTGCACGTTGCTCATATAATTATGCAGTCCTGCTCTGTTTGTACCACTTTCAAGGCTCCAGACATCTTAAGGGTTAAGAGGCATGTTTTTCACACCAGCAAATCACATTAGATTAGGAACTGCTGACAGGGCGCTGTAGAGGGCACTGTAAAGAGTATACATTGCATCAATTCACAATGGGTTCAACTTCACATACACATTCACCCTAGGTAGACAATTCACCTTGGGTGCCATCCCTACATTGCAGGATATGTCAAAGCACCAGACTGCTTGTGTGTTAAGAGGCCAGAGGGCTAAGAGGCTGGAGTTGTATGGGCCTGCTCAGCCTGTAATTAGAGAATCTCAATGGTGTGCACTCATCACATGTTTGAAATGAAATGAAATGAAGCGCTCTGCAGCCAAGCGGCTTCCTGGCGCTGGAAAACACATCAGTATCTACAGAGGGACCCAAGAGATTTAGCCAGGGAATGCCTGAAGAAAAAGAAAAGTTTTAAGGGCTTTGCGAAAATAGGAATGAAGCGGATAGAAAGAGGAAGACTGTTCCAGAACTGAGGGGCCAGCACGGAGAATCGGGTACCCCCAGTACGTGATTTATGGAAGCGAGGGACGTGAAGGAGAGAGAGTGATGAAGAGCGGAGAGTGCGGCTAGGGGTGTGAGAGGTGATAAGAGAGTTGATGAAGTGCGGGGCAGAGCGAGCATGCGCCCAAAAGGCCAAGCAGGCTAGTTTAAAGTAAGATCTAAGATGGACCGGGAGCCAGTGGAGGGACTTGAGAGCGGGAGTGATGTGAGAGGATTTGGGGAGGCGAAGGATAAGGCGGGCCGCCTGGTTTTGGATAGCCTGGAGGCGGCGAGTTTCGTAGGCAGGGATGCCTACGTACAAGCCATTCCCGTAATCCAAGCGGGAGGTGATGAGGGCCGTAATGATGGTCTTGAGAGCGTCAACAGAAAAAAAACTGGAAATCTTGCGGATTAATCGAAGAGAGGAAAAACAAGAAGACACAACGGAACTAATTTGGGCATGCATGGTCAGATCATTGCTGATCTTGATGCCCAAAGTCCGAACAGAGGAGACTGGGATGGGGGGAGGACCGAATGAGAGGGGCCAGTGAGCTGGGGACCAAGGGTTGGAAGAACCTCCAGTAAGGACGAGCTCTGTCTTGTCCGGATTGAGCTTCAAATGATTGAAGCTCATCCACTGGGAAATAAAAACAAGGGTGGAACAAAATTTGGGAAGAGAGTCAGCTGGGGATGAAAGATCAAAGACGAGCTGGAGGTCATCTGCGTAGTTGTACACAGATACCCCCAGCTCGAGAAGAGAAGAGGTAAGGGGGCGGATATAAAGGTTAAAAAGAAGTGGGGAAATGGAAGAGCCTTGAGGGACCCCACAGGTGACAGGGCGAGGGGGAGCAGAAAAGCCAGAGAGGTGAACTGCCTGCGATCTACCTTGAAGGAAGGATGCGATCCAGGAGAAGGCAGTGCCTTGGATGCCCGCTGCGCTGACACGGTCGAGAAGGATGGCATGATCGACCGTGTCAAACGCAGCGGACAAATCCAAAAAGACCAAGGCTTGGGGGAGATTGCTGTCGGCTTTCCCCTTGAGTTCATCCAGGACCGCGAGGACCACACCCTCAGTGGAGTGGCCGGGACGAAAGCCCGCCTGGTGGGAGGCCAAGAGATGATTCTCCTCAATGTAGGTGGAGAGGCAAGATGTTACGTGGCTTTCGAGAATCTTTCCTAGATAGGGGAGTAGGGAGATCGGCCTGAAATTAGATGGGTTTCATGGCTATCTCACTGTTTAATTAATTCTCCCTTTTTTTTTATTTACACTTGTGTGATATGTATTGAAAGAAGAGTGATCTTACAAGCTAAACACTTGCCAATATGTTAGTCAAATAGAAGGAGTCCAGTGTTGGCATAATTAGATGTGTTTGGAGGTGCTGTGAGCATCACAAAATAAGGGTAAGTTTTGAGTTCCTTTACTTAAGCGGTAAGTACTGGTTCCTGCTGTTATATTATTTGCACTGGTCTTACATTAGATGCTCAAATGCTCATGAATAACAGACACAGACTTAGCAGTGAACTACACTGCCATACCGCTGCATCCTCACTTCAATAGTTCTCACATTGTAGTTTTGGGAGGGGGGGCAAATAGCCACTGCTCAGAATAGGGAACCTTCAGCTGGCCGCCTATTCCAAAATTGTAATGCACCCACTGGGAAAGACAACGCACTCACTGGGAGAGCCGTTTAGGTGATGTTTTGTTTTCCTGGGCCCGGACAGGTGCTGAAGGTAACGGGTGGGGGACAATGGACATCTCGCTTGAGGTTGGCAGGACAGCAGGGGCAGTGGAAGGCAAGCGTTTTATTTCTAGACACCTTTTTACACCAATATAAAGCGTGTTGGAGGATTAGCAAATCGACTCTCAGCTGTGTGTCAGTCCTCGTGGCACCATATGCATAATTTTCTCACCATCCAACCCACTCTGGGTCATGAGTCTGGTGGTGAACATCGAAACTGGGAGGCTATCGTAGCTTTGGGTATAGCTGCACACTCAAATGATTGTCGGGCATGGTCCTAACATTTTGAGCAAGGATGCCAGTTATATAGAGAGAAAACTGCATGCGATCTACCTCAGCTGCTGGAGTGCTCACTTCAGATGGCCATTTTCTCTGGACTAAAAGCTACACCACCTAAAAACCCTCCTTAACAGTTAAGTCAGAATTTGAGCCACAATTTGTTGCTAGTCTTTTGTGTCCCCAGACAAGCTGGACCCAGGGCAGGGAGGAAGGGAATATCTGACACCTCAGGGGCAGAAAACTCCAGAACCTTCTCCTACTTCAAAGTGGGAACCAGGTATAAATAATGCACCATCTGACCCAAATCTTCAGTTCATATCTAGACCTATGGAAGAATCAGAAGAAGGACTGCGTGTTGCTTTGCTGCAAGAAGGGCTGCCACTCTGCTGCCCTGCTTTGCTGCACTCCTGCATGAGTTCAAGGACCAGAACACCAATTTGAATCCAGCACCACATAGTTACTCCAAGGGCTTGTTGACTGGCCTCCTGATAAGAACCCTAGGGACAGACCAGTCTACAACCATCTTGAACGCAGCACTTGGACTCAGCCTGCTGTGAGCCTTGCCTTGTAAGTGGTGCCACACCAGTCCTAGACCATTGGATGTGGACCTGAAGGTGCTCCTCTAGCCCAACTGTGGCCCTAGCAGAACTAATGCAGTGCAATGCATTCCCTCCTGGAAACTCTGAATCAGAGCCACTGCATGAGGCATCACCTTCCAATGCAAGCCCGATTTAGGACTTTGCATCACAGCAGGCAGCCTTATCAGAACTGCCACTGCACAATGCATCCTTGATGCAGGTCTTTGCTTTGCAAGCCCTTCGTCTATGGCATCCTCGATGATTACGCAGGACTCTACATTACAAGTCACACATCTTCTATGGAACCCATCAGTGCATAAAGTATCTTCGATGCAGAATTTTGCATCACAAGCCTCTCTGCACCAGCATCATCAACGATGATGCCAAACCTGGCGTCACAGCCTTGCAGCACCTCGAAACTGGCCCTGTGTGACATATCCTCACTACAGGACCTCACATCATCTCAGCTGCATAACCTATCCTCCACACAGAACCTTTCAATTCTGCAACCAGGATTTAAGGTATTCTTGTTCAGTAGGCCTTCTGGGTCCCTGTAGCCAGTCCACACTACACTCCATTTTGGTAGGTATGAACTTGTAACTTAGTCCTGGCCCGGTGCAACCAGGTAACCACAGTTGGCATTTTTTCACTTAAATCTTTATAATTGCATATTTCTGGTGCTACTGGTTGGATTTTTGTTGTTTTGGTCTTAAATAGTTTGTTGCATTTTACTCTGTTTTCCGAAAGTGGTACAGGACTTTTCTTTTGTTGTGTGTCACGTTATCACTGTCTGAATAAATACTTTACGCATTGCCTCTGAGTTAAGCCTGAATGCTATGTGCCAAGCTACTAGAGGGATGACCACAGGTTAAATTAAGGTCTGCTTGTGACTTCACCCTGACAGAGTATTGTGGATGCTTCTTGAGTAAATTTCATACCCTCAACCAATAACCCAATTTCTTACAGGAATCACTTAAAATCACACCTTGCCCTGATAGTCCGCTTGTCTCAGGTCCCCTATCTGGAACTCTCAGCTTGGTGTATGCTTCGCTATAGTAAAAGAAACTGCTCATTTCAAGGAAAGCATGAGGTCCCGATCTAGGGTGGTTGAACTACATTATAAAGAATTCAGAACAGGAGGAGAGGATCATAGTAAATTATAATTTACCTGTAAGTAATCCAAGATTTTAGAGGATGTGCACTTTTAGAACTGTCAGCTTGAATACATTCCCACAAGTCATGTAGGTAAAAGGTTGAAAGCCTACTGTAATAGAAAAGAAGACCTCTGTCACACAATCACAAATGATTGGTGAGAGACAGTCCTTACAAGACCACCAGCAGTTCCAGGAGGAAGAAAAAGAGAAAACAGAAGACTTGAAAATGTCCTCAAGATAAAAATAACTGTCCAAATAAATCCCTACTTCCAAACCCTGCTATCTCATGTTATCAATTGTATGCCAAGCAACAGGGTTGCTTGTTGAGGGGGGTGTGAACCCTTCTCAAGCAGCAGCCAAAATCCCTGTCAGAGTGAACCACAAAAATTCACTAAATCAACCTGTGATTAACCCTCTGGTAGCTTGAAATTAAAACAGTCAGGCTTACCTTAGAGGCAATTTGTAAAGTATATGTGCAGTAGAAGAACTGTAACAAAGTGAAAACACAACACAAGAAAAACAGAGTAAAATGTAATACATTATTTGATACCTAAATTGAAAAATTATAATCAGTAGAACTGTAGATATGCAATTTCAAAGATTTGAGGTACATATAGAGCCCAAAAACCAATGATGGTTAGCTGGTCATAAGATACTGAGTGAAAGTCAGAAGTTCAGGCCGTCCACAATGGAACATAGGCCAGATACAGGGACCAGGTTCGTAAGGCTGAAAAAGGTTAGTAAGGCTGAAAAGGTTACCTTCTAAAGTCAAGCACAGAGAGTTCAGTTTACTCGGAGAGGTCACAAGGAGCAGCGATAGCATTGCAGATGGTTGTCGCTGTAGCATGAAAAGCAGACCAGGTGTCACAGACAGTTGTCAATGTATCATGAAGTTCCTGTTGGGCATCACAGATGGTCGTTGGTGGGGATTCACTGTGGTGGTCACCGTGGATTGTCGATGCTGTAGCACAAAGTGCAGATCTTGTGTTGCAGGTCATCACTGGTGGTCACTGTAGTAGAAAGAGATCAGTTTCACTGGAGCTTCATGTCAGTGGTCGGCACAAGTTCAAAATGTCAGGATTTCTCCTTTTCTTTTAGGGGGAGTAAAGCTGATACCACGCCAAGGGTCCAGAACCTGAGGAGCACTTCTTGCGGATCAGAAACTATGCAAAAGGCCAGAGGGGATGAAGCCGGTCCAGTTACAGATCTAGCCAGATGTATTTGCAACAGGTAAGCTGGAAATTTGCAGAGGGACCTCTGGAGCCTGTTGTATCCCTATTGCTCAGAACAGGAGGTGAGTCAGCTGACCTTTGGAGTCAGTTCAGCCTGGGATGAAGGGAGCAAGTCCACTCTTCCTTCTCAGTAAGCAGGGCAGTCCTCAATCAGCAGAGGAATCGGGCATCTTTCCTTTGCAGTATCCACAGGTCAAGGAGTGTACTGAAGATTGCTTCTAAGAGCCCTATTTTTATGCCTGGTTGCCCGCTTTGAAGTGGGAGAAGCTTCTAGGGTTTTCCCCTTGCAGAAGTGTTTGAAACTTCCTGCCTCCCTGCCCTACTCCCAGTCTGTTTGGGGACACAATAGGCTAGTATGGAGACTTTTGTGTGCAAGCTGTGCATGTACCTTTGGAGTACAAGTGTGGTAGATGACAGCTCCACTACCCTGTCATGCCTCGATGGTCCATCCTGCCAATACTTAGACCCTACATTGTGACACTGTCTGGGAGGAACACACAAATGCCAACTGCCAGGTACATCTAGTCTTGAGACCCAGGATAAATACTGCAGGCACCAATGGCTAGGACAAGAAAATGGCAACTATTTAACAGTGGTATTTTTGGAATTGTTTCTTAAATTCTGACTTTACCATTAAAGAGAGCTTTAAATGATAGTTCTTCAGCAATAAAACATGATAGTCCTACCTTCTCCAAAACAAAAGTAATATCTTCATAAATGTAATAAGGTAACCCAATGCTATCCTATGGGAGAGGTTGGCCTCAGAGTAGCAAAAAATACATTCATGAGTTTTTCATCACCAGGACACGTAAAACTTAAAAGTACATGTCCAACATTTTAAGAACAGGCCTGTATTTATACTGCCAGGTCTAAATGGCGGTTTAAAGCTGGAAAAATAAGGTGCAGTGGCAGGCCTGCGCCATGTTTTAAAATGCTACATAGTTGAGTGACACAATCTGTACAGCGGGCCCAATTGTAGCAGTCAATTTACTGGCCAGGGGTACTTGTATTCCCACTTTAATAGTGACTTACAAGTAAATTAAGTGCGCCAATTGGGTATAAGCCAATTTCACATGTTTAAAGAAGAGAGCACAAGCACTATAGCACTGATTAGCAATGGTAAAGTGTGCAGAATTCTAAAGGCCAACAAAAATGGGTTCAGAAAACTGGAGGGGTGAAGGCAAAAAGTTTTACGGTGGCCCTGCAGATACACTGAAGCAAGTTATTTCTATTGATTCTGTATGAAAAGGGAACAACATTACTATTGTGAATTTGAAATATTAAAAGCTTCTCTCTTTCCACCCTGCTGTGGGCATAAAGTAAAATGAGCCCAATAAAGATAAGACAGCCACCTCTCCCTGGAAGGATTTTACTGGAGCAAAGGAAACTCAGGTGCACCCTGGATTTAAGTGCAGATCAGATGGAGTGATTCTCCCAATGAAAGTAATGTAAGCACCTAAGCCGAAATCTTTCAGTCGGAGAGCAGTTTTGCACAAAAAATAATCAAATGTGGATTTATGTAGATAAAATACAATCTCCCAGACTCAGTTCAGAATCTATGTCAATTGGTCATCTTTCCCAACTGGATAATACATCTTGTTTTGGGTTCAAATGTATTAAACGTTCTTTTTTTTCAAAAGGTGCTCCTGCCTTGTTGGTGAGAACACTTATGGAAAAATGTTCTTAGTTGGCAGGTGGGATCCCTCCATCATCCATGTGGTTTGGCAGCCAATTTACCAAACTATAAATGACCCTGGTTAGTCATAATAAAATCAGTAAGAATCCTCAAGTGTCAGCATTATGAGTGTCCTTCCATAACAGTTCTTCTTTAGTGAGTGCACATGATAGTTTGGGTCCCTTTAAAGTTGGGGAAATATTTCATTCAGTGTGTCATATATTTTTCAAGTACTCAATTCCAAGCCTTAAATACCATCCCAAGCGTTTAAAATAAATTTAGGGCACTGACATATAAATATGGTTTATCTCAGATGAAGGTTAAATTTTGGGCTGAAACGATCATGTAATATACATCTGATACATAAGAATGGACTACTCTCTGCAAGAGAAAATGGATGTGTTTAGGTAGGGTCCCAAGAAGGAGGGGATCGGATTTGTGGAATTGGCCTGGTCAAGCAACAAGTGGCCATGACCTGAAAATAGTCCAGGGGTCCTAATGTGGAAACGTGGATGTCTGACGTCACACATGGGCATGGGCTGAGGAAAGGGCGCTTCTGATGAAGGAAGCAAAGGGTGTCCATTATAGACCTGTTGAACTGCTCTTGAGGGAAGTCATTGATGAATGGGAATCCCCAGGGGCTGCAGCCGACTCTGAGCAGTGGCAGGCTGTGGGATTGAGCCCTGTCTACGAAAATGAGCCAAGCCCTGTTGGGATTGGGGGTGTGCATGTCCTGGAGCTGCCGTAAGCAGAGTGGATTGCCCTTTCCTGGCCCCCTTTTCCCCCTACTTCTCTGCAACTGATGTCGTTCACCCTTTCTGTGACAAAAGTTAGGCACACTTGGACACAATTATAGTTTGCATTTTAATTGTGCAGTGGCGGCTCCTCCGCTACGGCAGAGGAGCGTCAAACGATAATAAAACAGGTTTAAAACCTGTTTTACCATCGCTTTTTTCCCTTCTGCTGAGGCTTGGGGGCAGGGTCAGGGTAGTAACATCCTGGGTGGGAAGTGCTGAGCACACCCTTCACTGGGCATGTGGGTTTGGCCAGCTGTCCCATGCTGGCCAAACCTACATGTTCAACAAATCTCTTTCCAATCCAGCTGCATTGCTGGGTTGGAGAGAAAGTAGGCACAGACTCCCAGACTGTCCTGGAGCGCAAATCCTCGGCACTCAGGCTAATCCTGAACCTGCTCTCGCATGACAGCAGCTTCAGGATTGGCGCAGGGCAAGCTGGAAGCCTGTGCCTGCCAGCAGTGTAGTGGAGCACAAGAGGCCTTCCTGCTGTGCTGCCCAGCCGTAAAAGAAAAGCGCAGTAATGCACCATATCTATCAAATACGGTGCTTTCCTGTCCTTTTCCCCTGCATGGGGGCACAATGGGCTGCCGTGCGCCAACGCCGGCACCTTTGCACCATCGCGCAAGGATGGATGCGTTTTGGGATGCTTATTTCTGTGCAGGAAGGGAAACCTTTCTGCACAGAAACAATCAAAAAGTTTTTTTTCGTCTTTCTATGTGTGCTGGAGAATGCACCACACATAGAACAAGCATTTGCAATGTAATAGGTCTCGCATTAGGAAAGTTTGAGCTATTGGTCTTGTAAATGACACATTTTTTATTTATGTGTTGGTTTTGAAAATAGCGAAAGTAATAGCTTTGCCATTTGCAATGCCAATACTTTTATCATTTGCAAATGTGACACCTATAGCATTTGCAATGCAACATGTTTTGTATTTATGTGACTTAGATGTATTGATATTACAAATAACAATGGCTTTTAATTTTTCTAAATAATTAATACTTAAATAAAAGTTATTGTAATTTATAATGTCAATAGCTTAAACTTTTGTAAATAACTTTTGTGAAGATTATGTTCAGTGTATTTTATTGTAACGAAAATCCAAGAACAGAAGTGAAATATTAACATCTTGTTATGACATTTGTAATAAAGCTTGAAACATTGAGAGAAAATATTTGAACCAGTTGTTGTTGAATGGTTGCACAGATTGATGCTGTATTGGCGCTCAGGGATGTTGTAGTGGCGACGAGTGATGCTGTGGCGTTCAGTGATGCTGTGGTGGCGCATAGTGATGTTGTGGTGCCCCTGAGTGATGCTGTGGTATACCTGAGTGATGCTGTGGTGATGCAATAGATAGAGTGAGTGCGATAGATAGCTAGAGGGAGGGCGAAAGATAGCTAGAGGGAGGGCAATAGATGTAATGTAATGTAATGTAAAAATCACTTATATAGCGCAAAAACTGTCACCCTACGGGTATCCTGCCGCTTTTAGAAATGGTGATGGTCAGCACGTTACCAGCCCGTAATAGGCAGTGAAAGAACTAGTTTTCCATCCTAGGAAACAACCAGGTTTTCAGATTCTTTCTGAAACAGGTCCATGAATTGGCCTGTCTGATGGTCTGGGGCAGCTAGAAGGAGGGCGAAAGATAATTAGAGTGAGGGCGATAGATAGATAGCGTGAGGGCGATAGGTAGATAGCGTGAGGGCGATAGATAGAGTGAGGGTGATAGATAGATGTGTGTGGTTGTGTGTGTGGTTGGGTGTGTGGTTGTGTGTGTGGTTGTGTGTGTGGTTGTGTGTGTGGTTGTGTGTGTGGTTGGCTTTGTGTGTGGCTGTGCGTGTGGCTGTGCGTGTGGCTGTGCGTGTGGCTAAGCGTGTGGTTGAGCGTATGGTTGAGCATGTGGTTGAGCGTGTGCTTGAGTGTGTGGTGAGCGTGTGGTGAGCGTGTGGTTGAGCGTGTGGTTGAGCATGTGGTTGAGTGTGTGGTTGTGCATGTGGTTTTGCATGTGGTTGTGCGTGTAGTTATGTTTGTGTGTGGGGTGATGTTTGTGTGTGGGGTGATGTTTGTGTGTGGGGTGATGTTTGTGTGGTTGTGTATGTGTGGTTGTGTGTGTTTGTGTGGTTGTGTGTGCAGTTGTATGTGTGTGCGTGGTTGTATGTATGTGTGTGTGCGGTTACAGAAGGATGTATATGGAAGAGAGCAGCAGATCAGCACAGCAGAAGAGAACAGGTAGTTAAAGAAGGAGGCAGGTGGAAGAGAATAGCAGATCGGTACAGGAGAAGAGAACAGAACAGGGAGCTAGTGAGGGAGGCGGTGGAAGAGAGCAGCAGATCAGTACGGAAGAATAGAAGAGAACGGGGAATTAGAGAAGGAGGTGGGTGGAAGAGAGCAGCAGATCAGCACAGCAAAAGAGAACAGGGAGTTAAAGAAGGAGGCGGGTGGAAGAGAGCAGCAGATCAGCACAGGCGAAGAGAACAGGGAGTTAAAGAAGGAGGTGGGCTGGAAGAGAGCAGCAGATCAGCACGGTAAAAGAGAACAGTTAGTTAAAGAAGGAGGTGGGGTGGAAGAGAGCAGCAGATCAGCACTGGAAAAGAGAAGAGAACAGGGAGTTAGAGAAGGAGGAATGGTGGAAGAGAGCAGCATATCAGCACGAGAGAAGAGAAGAGAACAAGGAGTTGGAGAAGGAGGTGGGTGGAAGAGAGGAACAGATCAGCACAGCAGAAGAGAACAGGGAGTTAAAGAAGGAGGTGGAGTGGAA
This sequence comes from Lissotriton vulgaris, assembly GCF_964263255.1. Classification (NCBI taxonomy): domain Eukaryota; kingdom Metazoa; phylum Chordata; class Amphibia; order Caudata; family Salamandridae; genus Lissotriton; species Lissotriton vulgaris. The sequence goes on along the minus strand of NC_141691.1, from coordinate 1,308,455,021 downwards.
GAGAGCAGCAGATCAGCACAGGAGAAGAGAATAGAACAGGGAGTTAGAGAAGGATGTGGGGTGGAAGAGAGCAGCAGATCAGCACAGGAGAAGAGAACAGGGAGTTAAAGAAGGAGGCGGGTGGAAGAGACAGAAGATTAGCACAGGAGAAAAGAACAGAGTTAAAGAAGGAGGTGGTGTGGAAGAGAGCAGCAGATCAGCACAGAAGTAGAGAACAGGGAGTTAGAAAAGGAGGCGGGAGGAAGAGAACAGCAGATCAGCATGGGAGAAGAGAGCAGGGAGTTAGAGAAGCAGGTGGTGGAAGGAAACAGCAGATCAGCACAGGAGAAAAGAACAGAGTTCAAGAAGGAGGCGCGGTGGAAGAGAGCAGCAGATCAGCACAGGTGAAGAGAACATGGATATAAAGAAGAAGGCGGGTGGAAGAGAGCAGCAGATCAGCTTGGGAGAAGAGAACAAGGAGTTGGAGAGGGAGGTGGGTAGAAGAGAGCAGCATAACAGTGCAGCAGAAGAGAACATAGAGTTAAAGAAGGAGGCGGGTGGAAGAGAGCAGCAGATCAGCACAGGAGAAGAGAACAGGGAGTTAAAGAAGGGGGCGGGTTGGAAGAGAGCAGCAGATCAGCACAAGAGAAGAAAAGAGAACAGGGAGTTAGAGAAGGAGGCAGGGTAGGAGAGCGCAGCAGATCAGCACAGGTGAAGAGAACATGGATATAAGGAAGGAGGTGGGGTGGAAGAAAGCAGCAGTTCAGCACAGGAGAAGAGAACAGGGAGTTAAGGAAGGAAGCGGGTGGAAGAGAACAACATATTAGCACAGGAGAAGAGAACAGGGAGTTAGAGAAGGAGGCGGGGTGAAAGAGAACAGCAGATCAGAACAGGAGAAGAGAAGAGAAGCGAACACAGGGAGTTAAAGAAGGAGCTGGGGTGGACGAGAGAAGCCGATCAGCACAGGAGAAGATAACAGGGAGTTACAGAAGGAGGCGGGTAGAAGAGAACAGCAGATCAGCACAGGAGAAGAGACCAGGGAGTTAAAGAAGGAGGTGGGGTGGATGAGAGCAGCAGATCAGCACAGGAGAAGAGAACATGGAGTTAAAGAAGGAGGCGGCGTGGAAGAGAGCAGCAGATCAGCAAAAGAGAACAGAGAGTTAAAGAAGGAGGCGGTGGAAGAGAACAGCAGATCAGCACAGTAGAAGAGAAGAGAACAGGGAGTTAGAGAAGGAGGTGGGTGGAAGAGAGGGAGGGCGATAGATAGATAGAGGGAGGGTGGGCGATAGAGGGAGGGCGATAGATAGAGGGCGATAGATAGAAGGAGGGCGATAGATAGAGGTTGGGCGATAGATAGAGGGAGGGAGGGGGATAGATAGAAGGAGGGCTATCGATATAGAGGGAGGGCGATAGATAGATAGAGTGAGGGAGGGCGATAGATAGAGTGAGGGAGGGCGATAGATAATAGTGAGGGAGGGCGTTAGATAAGAGTGAGGGAGGGCAATAGATAGATAGAGGTAGGGCGATAGAGTGAGTGAGGGCGGTAGAGTGAGTGAGGGCAGTAGAGTGGTAGAGTGAGGGCGGTAAAGTGAGGGCGGTAAAGTGAGGGCGGTAGAGTGAGGGCGGTAGAGTGAGGGCGGTAGAGTGAGGGCGGTAGAGTGAGGGCGGGCGGTAGAGGGCGGGCGGTAGAGGGAGGGCAGTAGTGTGAGGGCAGTAGAGTGAGGGCAGTAGAGTGGTGATGGTGTGTGAGAGGGTGAGGGTGTGTGAGGGTGTGTGTGAATGAGGGTGTGTGAAGGTGTGTGAGAGTGAGGGGGTGTGAGGGTGGGTGAGGGGGTGTGAGGGTGAGGGGTGTGAGGGTGTGAGTGTGTGGGGGGGTGAGTGTGCGGGGGTGTGTGGTGTGAGGGAGTGGGGGTGTGAGGGAGTTTGAGAGTGAGGGGATGTGAGGGTGAGGGGGGTGAGGGGGTGTGAGGATTAGGGGGTGCGAGGGTGAGGGGGTACAAGGGTGTGTGAGGGTGAGAGGGCGTGTGAGAGGGTGTGTGAGGGTGTGTGAGGGTGAGAGGGGGTGTGAGGGTGAGAGGGGGTGTGAGGGTGAGAGGGTGAAAGGGGGTGTGAGGGTGAAAGGGGGGGTGAGGGTGAGAGGGGGTGTGAGGGGGTTGAGGGTGAGAGGGGGTGAGAGGGGGTGAGAGTGTGTGCGAGGGTGAGAGAGTGTGAGTGAGGGTGTGTGAGGGTGAGGGTAAGGGTGAGGGGGTGTGAGGGTAAGGGTGAGGGGGTGTGAGGGTGAGGGGGTGTGAGGGTGAAGGTATGTGAGGGTGAGGGTGTGTGAGGTTGAGAGGGTGTGTGGGTGAGGGTATGTGAGGGTGAGGATGAGGGGGGTGAGAGGGTGAGTGAGGGTGATGGGGTGGGAGGGGGGGTGGGAGGGTGGGTGAGGGGGTGAGAGGGTGTGTGAGGGTGAGAGGGTGTGTGAGGGTGAGTGAGGGTGAGAGGGCGGGTGAGGGGCTGTGAGGGTGAGAGGGGGTGTGAGGGTGAGAGGGAGTGAGTGAGAGTGTGAGAGAGTGTGGGTGAGGGTGTGTGAGGGTGAGGGTAAGGATGATGGGGTGTGAGGGTGAGGGGTGTGGGGTTGAGGGGGTGTGTGGGTGAGGGTATGTGAGGGTGAGGAGGTGTGAGGTTGAGAGGGTGTGAGGTTGAGGGGGTGTGAGGTTGAGGGGGTGTGAGGGTATATGAGGTTGAGGGGGTGTGAGGTTGAGGGGGTGTGAGGGTGAGGGGGTGTGAGGGTGAGGGGGTGTGAGGGTGAGTGAGGGTGTGTGGGTGAGTGAGGGTGTGTGAAGGTGAGGGGGCTGAGGGGGTGTGAGGGTGCTGAAGGGACGTGAAATAGCGTGTCCCATCTGTAATGTACAGGTCGGTGAAATAAAGTGTTTTGCGAGTGCTGAAGGGGACCTTATAAGTGTTGAGTCACAGATATTGGCAACGTTTGTAAGGTATGTTGTAGAGCAACGTATCCGCTGTGTTCAGTACTGTAAAGTTTGTGTGCAAGTTGTGCTTAGTATAGTGACGTGAGGGCAGTGGCATGGTGTGGAATGTCGTGGTGAGTAGTGATATGATGTGTAATGTTTTTAAAATTAAATACATTTTTTTGTTGTGTGTTATTTTTCTATATTTACTGCTCAATAAAATATTAACCTATGGACGGGCTGGAACATTGTGTATGGTATTTCCACCGAAAACAAAGTGAATGCTCTTTGTTGTACTTACTGTACTGCAAATGCTGGTAAATGAAAGCCAACGTGAATATCTATTTAGCAGTGAAACTTGTATGTGTCTGCGCATTACCTTGGAATCCGCACCTTCGTTTAGCTTGCAAATCCAGTAAGTGAGGAAGGGGGCGGGAGTAAAGACAGCAGGGACAATGGGCGGGAGTGAAGAGATCACGGACAACTTTGTAAAGAGGGCACGGGCAACGGGCGGGAGTAAAGAGATCACAGACAACGGGTGGGGGGGTGGGAGTAAATAGGGCACGGACAACGGGTGGGGGCGGGAGTAAATAGGGCACGGACAACGGGTGGGGGGCGGTAGTAAAGACAGCAGGGACAATGGGAGGGAGGCGGGAGTAAAGAGATCACGGACAACGGGTGGGGGCGGGAGTAAAGAGATCACGGACAACGGGTGGAGGGCCAGAGTAAATAGGGCACGGACAACGGGTGGGGGGCGGTAGTAAATACAGCAGGGACAATGGGAGGGAGGCGGGAGTAAAGAGATCACGGACAACGGGCGGCGGGAGGAAGTAAAGAGATCACGGACAACGGGTGGGGGGCGGGAGTAAAGACAGCAGGGACAATGGGAGAGAGGCGGGAGTAAAGAGATCATGGACAACGGGCGGGGGGAGGAAGTAAAGAGATCATGGACAACAAGTGGGGGGCGGGAGTAAAGACAGCAGGGACAATGGGAGGGAGGCGGGAGTGAAGAGATCACGGACAACGGGTGGGGGGCGGGAGTGAAGACAGAAGGGACAATGGGAGGGAGGCGGGAGTAAAGAGATCACGGACAACGGGCGTGGGGAGGAAGTAAAGAGATCACAGACAACGGGTGGGGGGCGGGAGTAAAGACAGCAGGGACAATGGGAGGGAGGCGGGAGTGAAGAGATCACGGACAACGGGCGGGAGTAAAGAGATAACGGACAAGGGGGGGAGGGAGTAAAGAGATCACGGACAAGGGGGAGGGAGTAAAGAGATCACGGACAAGGGGGAGGGAGTAAAGAGATCACGGACAAGGGGGGGGAGTAAAGAGATCACTGACAAGGGGGGGGAGGGAGTAAATAGGGCACGGACAACGTCCCATGGAAAACAAACGGAAGAGAAAGCACGCCTGTTCCTCTGGGAAAGGTGTTGTTGCAGCAGGCCTAGGCAAACACATCGCTCATCCACCAGGGCCTGGAAGACATTGGGGCCGAGGTGACAAGGGAAGGGGTCAGAAAAAACACAGAGCTCCTACTGCTCCAGCAACAGGAAGGAAACAACGGACATGCACTGGTAGCTGTGGGCTGTAACGGAGCCCCTAAAAACACAACTAACCACCCTAATACCCATCATCGCTCAGTGCCTGCCTTCGCAGTGCGGCCCTGCTGAAGGGAGGGAGCGAGCGAAGGATAATGTCGTGATCGTGCGAGCATGCGCCTCAGCTGTACGGGCGCACACTCAAAGTCAAGCTGTGCGTGGTTATGTGTACCGTGAGCGTGCACATTGGACATCTAGGAAACTCGTCATCTGCTAAGCCATCCGGAAGATTTGCAGGTGCGGGATCATGGAGAGCCCCGCCTGCTGCCAAGCCTGAGCCGCTGACACACACCTGAGGAGGAAAGATCGCCTGGAGAGCAGCGGGGGAGTCCTGAGTTAGCCCAGTGAGTAGGGGGGACGTGTTTTTTGGTGCATCAGGCTAGCGAGACAGAGATGGGCACTTGGAGTGTATAGATGTGCGTGTGTGACTGTGTGTGTGTGTGTGTGTGTGTGCGTGTGTGCGTGTGAGCAGGTTGGGGGGTGCGCCTGTGTGTGTGAGCGTGTGTGTGCTTGCGTGTGTGTGGTTGTGCACGCGCACGAGACTGAGAGAGGCATGGCTGGCAATCTGGAGATGTGCACGGCTCCAGGGGGCTGGGCATGCGCGTCAACGCTGTGAAATCGCCGCGCGTGCCCCTGTCTAAGTCCCTTGAGAGCCGACTTAATAACAATAGGTCTCAGCGAGACCTAAAAAGGAAAACCAAGGAAAAATAAAGATATTTTGCCTCGTTGTGCCTCCCTCACACCTCCCCTGGGGAGGCGTACGTTTTTGGTGTTGCCTCAGATTAACAATTTCTTGAAAATCTGGGGCAGTCTCAAAAATCCATGGATGTTGCTGGGAACGTCCCCAGCAACACCCATTGCACGCCCCTTTAACACAGAAAACTGTGTTAAAGGGAACCATGGGGCAAATTATCAAGGGGGTTTATCTCTGCTTTTTTGGCTTTAAAAACCAAAAAAGCAGAGATAAAATATTCTCCCTATTACCTAGCTGTCACTAACACCAGTTAGCGACAGCTAGTAGGAGATAGCGACCATCTTGGGCCCCGCTTTGCATGTCAGTGATATTTATCACTAATGACATGCAAAGTGGGCGTGCCAAGATGTTAGCGACTGCGCGATTATCTCCAAAAGCTAACACATTCCCCTGAGCAGTTCTTAGCCATGATATCTAATGGTAGGTGGATAACATGGCTAAGAGCAATGGCTCGGTAATGCATGAATATCGCTGTCTTTTCAGCGATATTCATGCATTTCGGCCGATTTTTATCTCTTAGGAGATAAACCTTGATAATAGCAAGGTCCCTAAGCGATAAAAATCGCCGCAGCTCGGCGATACAAATTTTACCGCTAAGCCAACATAGCGATAATTATCGCTAGTTGTTGGTAATATGCCCCCATATTTTTCAGGCAGCATTAAGCCAAAAAAAGTGGCATAGTGCTAGCACGTAGATATGAAGGAGGCTACTGTGCCACGGAATGTCACAAAAAATAATGTTCCGGCAGCTCAAGGGTCCTCATAAATGAGGCCCTATATGTTTACTTTATGGGTGCAGTTGTAATCTACCTTAACTGAAGCAGAAACAATAATTAGGCGCATTTCCACAACTCATGTATTTTGAGAATAGATTTTGCTCAGCTGCGCACAGCTCCCACGTGCACCGACTGCTGCGCAGGCATACACCTGCCTCGGTCTGTTAGCTGAACTGACAGGCACCGACATCCTGATTCACATTCCAAACACATAAGACATGAAATGTGCTTGGTGGTCTCGGCTCGTATCAAATGGACAGTAGTCCGCATCAATCACACTCTGGCACAACCTGCAGCCCTAAATTAAATGAGTTTTTCCCCAACTCAGCCTGGTCCCTGGAGATCATAAGCTCTTATCAACAACGCGCCACACATTAATCATCATAACTCACAGAACGAAAACATAGTTTCCACTTCAGAAGGGCTTGTAATTCAGCTGGGCAGGAAACAAAGCGCTGCCATTCATGACAACAGGCCATCTCTCTTCTGTCAGTTACGATAATTACATCGCTATAATAATTAAATATATTTATGTGTTAGGACATGACCCAAATTCTTAACTAGATGTCTCTAGCGAACACTGAATTTTATAAATAAAAATCCTGGGGCATATTATCAAGGGGGTTTATCTCTGCTTTTTTGGCTTTAAAAGCCAAGAAAGCGGAGATAAAATGATCTCCCTATTACCTAGCTGTTGCTAACACCAGTTAGCGACAGCTAGTAGGAGATAGCGACCATCTTGGGCCCCACTTTGCATGTCAGTGATATTTATCACTAATGACATGCAAAGTGGGCGTGCCAAGATGTTAGCGACTGGAAACAGTTGCTAACATCGCTATCTCCTATTACCAACTTTTGGAGATATTCGCGCTAAGCGCGAATATCTCCAAAAGCTAACACCTGCCCTGAGCAGTTCTTAGCCTTGGTATCCAATGGGAGGTGGATAACATGGCTAAGAGCATTAGCTCGGTAATGCATGAATATCGCTGACTTTTCAGCGATATTCATGCATTGTGGCCGTTTTTTATCGCATTTGCGATAAACCTTGGTAATACTAAGGTTTATCTGCGATAAAAATCGCCGCAGCGCAGCAGTAAATTTTTGTCTCTAACCAAGCAATAGCTATAATTATCGCTATTGCTTGGTATATGCCCCCGTATTTTCAAGTCCATTCTTCTGCAGCACTGCTCTCCTATCAGAAACAGCCAGTGCACTTACAACTTTGGAAGAATTGAAAAGATGTAAAAAGAATGATGTCCGTAGAATCTTTTATAAATTGTGTCGCTAACTTTTATTAAATAATTCTGTTTTTGAAAACAAACGTTTGTGTGTTTATAGTGGGCTGCAGTTGGACCCACCTAATGAATATTAATGGTTGGGGTGAATGTTGTGACTAGCGCTGGGTGGTGAACTCCTCTCCGTTCGAGGAGTTTGCAGATTTTCTGCAGTCCAAGCTCCATGAAGCTCGCGGAGTGGAGAGAAATATCTGCTGCGCTAAGCATTGCAGAGTTTTTTCCTCGCTCACGCTCGCCAACGGTAAGTTGCCACTCGGGTACAATTTCCACTCGAGCGGCAGGAAGATCAGCGTGAAAGGCACCAGAAAAGAAGAGAAGGCAGAAAGGTAAACAGAAAAGCAAGAGGATTATTTTCAAAATCTCAGAATATGTCATTAGCATTGTAGCACAGACTCTGTAATAGAAACATAGAACATATTGATCAAATTAAGAGGCTGAATCACCTAAGTGCCAGTTTCTATATACAAATGTAGGTTTATTCAGTCTGGCACAATACTGATCCGTTTCATCATATCAATGCACTGAGTGGAGTACCCTATGTCAGGGAAACTCTTAGTGGCACTCTTTCTAAGGGGATTGTTTCAGAGCTCTTAACCTCTTCACTGCTGATAACGAGCTCAGCTCGTCATCAGCTACGGCGGTCGTGTGCTGATGACAAGCTGAGCTTGTCATGTAACGCAGCTTTTTCAAAATTGCCGCACACAGCGAGAAAAGCCGCAGCAGCGATTCGGTTAAGCTCTCTAGTTCATGCATCCGTACATCATCCACTTTAGGGATCCGAATAACAAACGTTTTGCGATAAGTAGATATGACTTACTCTTGCAGTACTCCTGAGTTACAGAAGTAAGTCAGGAGTACCCTTGGCTTACTCCTGGAATTCAGTAATATGCCTGGAGTACTACAAGAGTAAGACAAACCTACTCACAGCAAAATATTTGTGAATACGATTTCGTGTTTTCTTGGCTTACTGTGATTTGCAGTCCCCCTGACCTGAAACCAGGAGTACAAGTACCAGAGGACACACCAAATGTGGACTGAATGATCTACTCATGAAGGACAAGGGAAACTTGAGGGCTTTGACTTTCAAGACCGCTGTCTCTCATGTGTACATTTAGGGGGTACACTTTATCAGGGACACTTCAGTAGGTCCCCTCCCTTATAGGGCAGTTTCACAGGTACCCTCTCTCAGGGACACTCTCAGGGTTATCCTCTTTAGGGTGTACTTTCAGGGGACTCTCTCCGGTGAATGTCAGAGTTTATATTGCAGTACGAATGTTGCCTGACTAATCGTCCACTCTGAAGGACCATGTATGCTGACAAAATAAATATTACTCCAAACTAACATCTCCACAGAGTAAAACCTATTCTTTTGCATTAATGTTGCAGTTACTGTTCTACACAATGTTTATTCATAGTGCTTTAAAATTATTGTCAGTGGCAACAGGCGCATTGTTACAAGTTAAAGCATGTGATGATTGTAACATGTATTATCAGTAAAAGTGTAAATAGTGGTTAGTTCTCAGAGAATCTAAAATCAAGGCAAAGTTTTGGAGCTAATTAAACACTAGCACAAACAATGAAAAAGCCACTGCACGTGCTAAGGAGGCAGTTGCTGTTTTGACTGACATGGAGCAGGAGAAATCCTCTCACTCCCTCTATCACAGGTCGACAGCAGGAGAGTGTGGAGTCACTGGCTGCCGAGGGTCATTGTCTCCTGGCATCTGGCCAGATTTCACAGGATGCATCTGACAACAATGAAAACAATTCATAAGGTGTCTATCTCATCACTCGAGATTCTTCAAAAGCCTTTCCAATCTTATTTGGGTGATGCTGTGAAGGTACCCTTGTCCTAATAGGTGCTGGAACACTCGTGTAAATTCGACTGCATGCTTGGTTTGCTTTTCCAGAAAGGCGAAAATCATTAAAGGAAAACGATTTTGTTATTCTAAACATTCAAAATCATTAAGACAGTTTATTTCTATTTCTTTTAATATATTTGTTTAACTTATTTTTATTGGTTTTCACAATAACACGAATATTTTATCCGTCACAGCTTTTCATGAACATTGCATTCTTATTTGAACTAAATAATTGAAAACATCTTCCACCCATCCACCCCCCTTTCCAGGCTCAAGCTATCATTTGTATACAAGACCCATATTTAACACCCATGCGGACTCAGTGATACATATCTATGCATTTAAAGTTTAGTATATAAGCAACACCTACATGGTTTATATTGTTCTACCTAGTACAATTAATTTCTACGCCATCTGACAACATTTGCAGTCCTGGACTATACATTCTGTTACTATTCTTGTAATTCTTTGGCCACACACTCCTCCTACATTGCATTTCAGTCCAATGAGATTGTTACCCTTCGCATCACTTTCTGTTGTTCTCTTTGTAGCTCTGCTCCCTTCGGCCTTCCCCATCGCACCACCTCATTATACCAGTCTAATAATTTGGGCAGCCTGGTAGCTTTCCACCTCATGGTTATATTTATTTTTGCCAAAATCAGTGCAAGGTTCACAAATCTGCGGGTGGGATTTCCCTTTTCTCTTCTTGTGACCTAGACCTAATATGCAACAGTCCAGTGACCGAATGTTCCCGGTCAGTGCTACACTATTCACTAGCTCTTGCACAGTTGATCAATAGTGCAGAAATCTCGGGCACAACTTATGTAATAAACCGGCAGTTGGGGAATGGCAGCGGGGACAATCACCTGATACCTCTGGGAACATTCTGCTAAGCTTGTGGGGGTTAAATACGCACAGTGCACAATCATAAGCTGGATAAATTTAAACTTTGGATTCCTAGAGATCTTACACTGGTGTTCTAACACTATCTCCCACTCCTTATCCGTGAGTGTACGGCCGAAATCTGTGTCCCATCTATCATGAGTTAGCTGCAGCGAAACAGACGTGTGTGTGCGGATACCCCGGTACAGCCATTTTGTCAAGTGACTTCCATTACCCCTCAACTGTTGCATATGTGTTAGTGCATGGGTCTGCAGCTCGTCCCCTCCAGGGGTCCAAACCGTTTTGATATAGCGAGAAATGTGTGCATGTAGTAGAAATAATCTATCTGTCACCCCGACACCTGCAAAAATGTGTCATGGTTTATCAATGTGCCATCAGTAAAGAAATCGCCTATCGTGGACACTCCCGCCTCTGCCTATATCTCTATATGTCTAAGAGTCACCCTTCCTGATGAAAGTGGAAGACGCATCAGGGGTATGTTTGGGGTGACGGGCGCCTTAATTTTAATATAACGCGTGGGGGGTCATGGATATTTCTCTCAGGATACGGCCTGTTATCCAGTATGCCAGCCACTGTAGTTGGCCTGCATAGCAATAAGCTCTCATGTCGGGGACTCCCATACCTCCTTGTTTTGTCGCTAATTGCAGCTTAGCGAGCCCAATATGCCTACATCCCAAACCCCATATTAATTCAACTAGTAGGGTGTCCAATCATTTAGACGTTTGCAGTGGAATCATAATGGGTAAATTAACGAAATAATATAACAGTCTTGGTAGCGTCACCATTTTAGCTTTAGCTACCCACCCGGCTACCAATATCTGTAAGGAAGTCCAAAACCTTATTTGCTGTCGAAGTGAGATTATAGAGCGAGTCAAATTACCATCTAAGATATGCTCCATGTCCCGTTATATCTGAATACCCATATATTTAAAAGTAACCGACATGGTCTGGAACTTCCAACAACCAAATTGAATTGGTTCGGTCCTGGCTACGTCATTAAAAAAGAAGGCTCAATACTTTTTCTCATTTATAATAAGTCCAGAGAGTTTTTGGAACACCAAAAAAAAGCTCAGGTATAGGGTCATAGACCTCGTCCAAATTTCTAATGAATAAAATGATGTTGTCTGCGTATGCCGAAACCACATGCATCTCCCCATTTATACGTATCCCCCTGTGGCCTACCATTACACGTAACTTTTGCAGTAGAGGTTCCAGCGCTAAAATTAATAATAAAGGTGAGAGTGAGCAACCCTGCCTAGTACCCCTTGCTACCTGATATTGATTAGAAACATGTGTCCCCGTGCGATCCCTTGCCGTTGGATTCATATATAACAGTCTCACCCAGTTCAGGTACTCCGGCAGAATCCCAAATCGAGGCAACGCAGTCAACATTTAGTCCCTGTGTAACGAGTCAAACGCTTGCCTCAAATCCAAACAAATGGAGTCCCGTGGATCAGCATTCATAGGAACCTGCGACATTACCATATGGAGCCTCGGGATGTTGAGCGCCGTGCTCCTATTCGGTAAAGAAAAATCCACATTGATCAGTGTGTATCAAACTGGAGGAATATTGTAATAGTCTATTTGCTAGCAGCTTACTTCAAATCTTGTAATCCGTATTAAGGAGCATAAGGGGTCTATAACTCGCCATGTCTCTGCTGTCTCTTCCCGGTTTTAGTAAGATCACTGTTGCCTGCACAGTAGTGAGGGGGAGTGAGCCATCCTCTAGCGCTACCCATTACAATTCTAACAGTCAAGGTATCAACAACTCAGAATACACCGCATAAAACTCAATGGGCAAGCCGTCATTACCTGGTGACTTATTACAGGGGAGGACGTTAATATCTGTTTTGAGTTCCAAGTGTGTGATTGGCCTCTTTAAAACTGCTGCTTGTTCATCACTAGAGTAGAGAGCTGCAATCCCTCAAAGAACGCCTCGTATTTCCTTTCCTCCACCCGGTCCAGGGACGTATATAATTGCTCACAGTACTGCTGAAAAGCGGCATTAATTTCCAACTGGGTGTATTTCACCTCACCTCCAGGGACATTTATTTCCAGAATGGGAGACACTGGTGGTGCATATTTAATAATCCTAGCAAGCAAGGGGCCTGCTCTATCTGCATTCACATGTTGCTTCTGTGTATATAATCTATAATCTAGAACTCAGTGTTCTTCCAGTAGCTCTGCATGTGTGATGTGCAATTCTTGTAACTCTGTTTTGCTCGTGTTATCTGTTAACGCTTCCTGTTCCAGATGGCCCAGCCTATCCTCGACGTCTGTAAGCTTGTTATGGAGTGTTGCAGGGACACCCACTTTTGTACTGATCGTCACCCCCTTACCACGGTTTTAAAGGGATCCCACTCAATGTGTCGAGTGCTCGCTGTATTGTTGTTCTCATTAAAATATTGGGTTATGGCTGTTGAGAGGGCATTGCGGAACACAGAGTCTCCCAGCAATGACGGGTTTAACCTCCATGACAGAATTGGTGTCTGTACCTTCCCCCATCTTAACGTTGCCTCTACCGGGTTATGGTCTGAATACGTTTTTCCCAAGTGTGTGGTGTCAATAACAGTGTCCAATAGTTTCTGCGAACAAAATATTCTGTCTATACAAGTGTGTAAGCTATGCGGTGTGGAAAAGAAAGAATATGCTTTGTCTACTGGGTGTTTCTCTCTCCAAACATCTCTCACTCCCCTACCTTCTGCCCATGCCTGCAGCACTTTCGGTTTGCTTCCTACACCCTGCCCCCTGCAGGGGAAGGTGGGATCTGTCCAGTTCTAAGTTCAGCACTGCATTAAAATCACCTCCCAAGATCCATGGGTACCCTTCCCAACCCACCAATACCATACTAAGAATTGCCAGAAATGTGTCTTTTTCCGTGTTTGGGGCATAGCCACTCCCTACTACTATGTGCTCTCCATCCAGCAAGCCGTCTAACAGCACATATTGCCCATTCAAGTCTGTCTTTTGTTCTATAAGTTTGAAGGGGGTGCCATTCCTGAACCATACCGCCGCTACTCTGGCAAACACGGAATCTGAAGTAGAAAACAACTGTTCCCTCCATTTCTTAAGGAGCTTAGCGGCTTCCGCCTGTATTAGATGTGTTTCTTGTAACAATGCTATCTGTGTCTTCCGACGATTTAATTGTGCCAAAATTCTATGTTGTTTGTGTATCGACCCCATACTTCTTACGTTTCAGGACATATATTTTTTATCTACTAGGTTGCACCATCAGGTTACCAAACATACAAACTGAGCATCACATAGTTCCCTGTACACTGAGCGCCCTTCCTCGCAAATGTAGCCAAGCCCATAAACCCCATTGAACTTCCCAATACTAGGTTCCCCATCACAACAAAAGGAAACCAAACCAACAAAACAAACTTAAGAAGAACTCCACAGTTTCCATAATTAAGTGCAGTTACCTGAAGCGTAGTGGCCACCACCCGTCCCATAGCACCTTCCAGGTAACACTCAAGAAGTCAGTGACCTTAGAGCCCCCACCACACCCTATTTTTGTGTGTCGATCATTATTGTAGACAACTCGACCAACCAACACATCAATATTGCCTAAGTAATCACATAATTGGCCTATTCAGCATACAGTGTAGACATATATATACTCATCTGATAGTCTACGACAGCAGCAGGATATAGGCACTTCCGTCGCCCCAGCTAATCATTGACAGTCTGAGGGGTGACCAGGGAAAACAGTGCCATACTAGACTCAGATTTAGATTGTACATTTACATCTTCTGAAGAGTCCACAGTTTCTGCCACTGATTGTGCATCATGGGTCGCTACCACCATCAGGATCGCATACTGTTGGCTGTCCGAAATCTGCTCCTGTGACGGGTTCCCCCTCCATCGGTATCAGTTTGGTGTCCCTTGTCAGGTCTTTCTCTCCGCATCCTCTGTGCTTTCAGTTGCTGTTTTCGGGTGGATTGTGAGGAGTGCTGTGAGCCTGGTGGTGACATAATAATTGACAGCCAGTCTGCTGCTTCTTCCGGGCTGTCGAAGAACAGGGCTTTTGTTAATGGAGAACCTTAAGGCGAGCCGGGAACAATACGGCGTATTTCAGTTGGTGCAGCCAAAGATTTCTTTTGACATCTTGGAAAGTAGCCCTCGCTCTTTGTACTGCCAAAGTAAAATCTGGGTAAAGAGAAATTGTTTTGTTCTCAAATGTTATTGGAGCCTTCTCCCGTGCCACACATAAGATCGTGTCCCTATCTTTATCATTCAGAATCCCCAGCTAATCATTGACAGTCTGAGGGTTGACCAGGGAAAACAGTGCCATACTAGACTCAGATTTAGATTGTACATTTACATCTTCTGAAGAGTCCACAGTTTCTGCCACTGATTGTGCATCATGGGTCGCTACCACCATCAGGATCGCATACTGTTGGCTGTCCGAAATCTGCTCCTGTGACGGGTTCCCCCTCCATCGGTATCAGTTTGGTGTCCCTTGTCAGGTCTTTCTCTCCGCATCCTCTGTGCTTTCAGTTGCTGTTTTCGGGTGGATTGTGAGGAGTGCTGTGAGCCTGGTGGTGACATAATATTTGACAGCCAGTCTGCTGCTTCTTCCGGGCTGTCGAAGAACAGGGCTTTTGTTAATGGAGAACCTTAAGGCGAGCCGGGAACAATACGGCGTATTTCATTTGGTGCAGCCGAAGATTTCTTTTGACATCTTGGAAAGTAGCCCTCGCTCTTTGTACTGCCAAAGTAAAATCTGGGTAAAGAGAAATTGTTTTGTTCTCAAATGTTATTGGAGCCTTCTCCCGTGCCACACATAAGATCGTGTCCCTATCTTTATCATTCAGAATCCGCGCTATTATTGGCCGAGGTGGCACTCCAGGAAGAAGGGTCTTGGCGGGAATCTTTGAGCATGTTCGACACTTAAATGTTCAGGTAGCCCCTTCGTAGCTACCTGGCCATGGAGCCACTGCTCGACAAATTGTGTTGGATGGGCCCCTTCACTTCTCTCCGGTATTCCCAAAATGTGTACATTATTCCACCAAGAGCGACCTTCTGCATTGTCCACCCTGTCTTGTAGACCTTTCAATTGGCACTGTAGTTGTTCTATTTGGGAGGAGTGTGTTGTCTGTTGGGCTATGAGATCCTCTAGTGCCAGCCTGTTATTTTTAACTTTGTCTGCCAGTTTTGTGTGATCAGCCTTCAATAGAGTAAAAGGGGAAGTCAGTGTGCTTATTGGTGTTTCCATAATGGCCCTGGAGTCTCGTATTTCTCGTAATATTAAATCCAGCTTGCCTTCAGTGGGCACCATGGGCGGAATCACCTCTGTGTCTGGGGTGCGCATCTGTGTGTCCGGTACTGTTCCCGATGGGCCGTCAGGGGGTTGGGGTTCTGATTGTTTGGTCCTGGGATGCCCCATATCCCCAAAGGGGTCAGAAATAGTGTACAGCTCAATTCTCACCCCCAAACACCTCTGGTAGGATGTCAGTAGATAGCCCACAGTAGTTTCACAGGGTTATATCACATGGCATGCAACGTCTCAATATTGTGCCCCCATTAATGCCGTCCTACCAAAGCTCTTTGTTATCTTGTGCATCCGGCATCGACCTCCAGTTGCACAGTCCACTTCCACTACACTCGGGTAAGGGCACTGGCAAAACACACGCAGTTAAGTTTCACATTACAGTGACACCCAATCTGGCTCCCCTCCACAACACAATGTACCCCTGGGCAAGCAGCCTCACAGAGAGTGGTGGGTGAGCAACCGCAGGAGGAAATGTCGGAGCATCTGTTGAGATACGCCTGTGGGCACAGAACCTGTTAGTCCACCCGTTGGGCTCCTCCGCAGCCTCTGTTGTTCTTTACCATGACTATTGAGTTAAGACCCGGTATCCAGTATGTTATCAGAAGCACCCCCTGTAAACTACTAGTTGCCACCTGCTGATGTTGCCCCAGGACATGCACACTCCCCAAGTCCCCTTGTGCAGGTCACCTTCAGCAATTATGGCATTCACTGTATTGCAATGCGCTGGTTCGAGTTTGCCCCTTCACCCTCAACACATCTCACTCCCATGGCGGTCCGATTTCCCGAAATTTCCAATCGGGACCGGTACTAACAGCTCTTCTCTGCCCGTCGTACCGCAATGGACATAGTCAGGGGTAAGGCAGATCTTAGCCGCATCCACTTCCTTTTCACTGTCGTCGCCTATCGGGAGGTGGCTACCTCCGCACAGCCGCCATTTTGGTCTGAGTCCAGGTCTGGGGCCGTTCCATAAATTGCATCCACATCAGTCGTAGCCCCCAGCTTACCACAACAGCCGCTCTGTAAGGAGGGAAGACAGTTGCTCTCGCCACAGTCGATCCGTAGTGCTGACTCTGGCCATAGGGTTCCCTCTTCCCTGCTGTGGCATGTCGCAGTTTCTATGCTAGCACAAGCTCAGCTACAGCCGCCGCCGACTCGTCCAGGGCGATACCAAGCATCAAACCGCCTGATTTTTGGGTTGAATCAGTCTACAGATCTTCTGATGCCTAAAGCGCCATAAGGGAAGCAATTGTGGGCATATGTCTATCGAATAAATGCCCCAGTGTCAGGGTGGGTTATGCAGCTCCTTTAGCTCTCATCTGCCATGCTCGCCAGTTGGCCACACCCCCTTCTATTTCTTTTTCTATGTTCTAAAAGTCTAATTTGAACTCTCCTTCTTTGAATACGTTCAATGATAGCTATATAGAGCCAGATGTATGGATGAATTTCCTAATTGCAAATTTTTGGGATTCACAGTTAGGAAATTGCGAACAGCTATATACAACAGTGTCACAGATACGGTTTGTGATTCCCAATGGGTCGCAAATGGACCTGCCTCATCATTATTCATGAGGCAGGTCACAATTTACGACCTGTTGGGAATGGCTACAATCACAGAATTGGTGGAAAGCTAGGGTCAGTAGACCACTATGTCTGTGATTGCTTTTTAAATAAAGCAATATTTTCTTTGCAATGCAACCCATTTGTGTTAAAGAAAAATGGGCTACATTACAAAAATAATTTTTTTAATTGTTGGCAGTGGTCCGTGGGACCATAACCTGCTCTTAATTTTTTTTTTATAGCAAAATTCACAAAGGGGATGCGAAGGGCTACCACCAGTTTGAAGTTAGGGTTAAAATGCAAATGTTTTGTGACTGCATTTTGGTTGCAAAACATTTTTACATACAGCTGCAATTAGGTATTAGGAAAGGACGCCCTATACACGCCCCTTTCTAACACCGAATTGCAAACCCTAGTTGCGATTTGGTAATAGGTTATTGAATCACAAATAGGGTTTGGCACATTAGAAAATGTGAATCAGGCCATTTGCGAGCAGAAAAAAGCTTTTTACATCTGGCTGATAACACTTGGGCATTTTGTGGAACAAACATGTTCAGAGCAAAATCAACACATAATCCTTAATTTCAGTTCTCTATTTCTCATCACAGACTAAAACGTCTTTGCATATCATATCATAGACCCATTAAACATCGTATTGTTGCTGTGTTCTATTCTATTCTCCTCCATTAAATAAGAAACCCAGCTAACACATTGTACTACTTCCTATTTCTCCATCTAAAACAAATGGCAACAAAAATGCCTTAGGGTTGCTTTAAGTGCTTGTACTTGTAGGGGCATATTTATAAGATCCTTGTATCAAGTTTGCACCACTGAATGTGGTACATGCTCGGCATAAGGCTCTGAGTCAGATTTGTGAAGCCATGCAAAGCCACCTTGCATAACTTTGAGTGGCCTCATAAATTTTGAGTACCGCAACGCAGCGCAAATCGTTGCATCGCCTTACTCTGACCAAGGGAGGCATTCAATGAGCCTTGCAGTCGGTGTTCCCCTGCAACTCCCTTAGGTTTTGACACATTCCCAGATGTACAAGGACTTGTAAACATGGAAATGCATCAAAATCGTATGCCTCCTCTTTCTATGTGAAGGGTCTTCAAATGTTGAGCAATTTTGGACTTCATTTTGCATGTTTAATTCTTTGATTTATGTTCTCTAATTCGGTTTCCAATTTCATTATTTATATGTTAATATTCTGTGCTAGGTGCTCCTCAGTGTCCATATGAATCTCTCTTGCCACAACCCCTACAATACGTATGTAGTGACAGCACACTACATATGAATGTGATGATGGCAAAATAGTAGTTGTTTGCAAGGGAAACTATATTACAGTGAGAAGTATGGGACAACATCTTGCAACACTTATGTCAATCATTGCCAAAAATTAGCACTTCAGGTGTCTTAGCCTAGACAAGAGGGTGTGTGCTGATCATGAAAACGGGATTTTAACTTTGTTATTCGGATCAACCAAGCAATTTCCAGTGGCTAGAACTTTTGCGAGTATTTCATCTATTACCTTTTGTTATTTTAATGAGCTCTGTGTGTGTGTAACAGGTATGCCCAGATTTTTCTCCTTGGCTTACTGAGCCACAGGATACAAGCGGCACCTCACGGATGATGCCCAAAGTTTGGAGTTGCTTGTGCTCTCATTTATTAGGGACATGAACTGGCAATTTAGGCTGTTCTATTCCCATCTGTGCAAGGATAAAACTAATTTGTTTGCAGTAGATGCCTGTCTGGAGTGACACCGTTGGCAAAAATAAAAACGTTTCAGACTTGAAAGCAGCTTCAAACGATTGCCAGTGACAGAAATATTAGCAAACTTTCATTGATTATATTTTTCTGTTTTACTGTTCAGATCCACTTCATTTGGGGTCAAAGGCTTACCTGACCTGCAAATAGATAACAAGAATCAACCAACATGGTTTTGTTCCAACCCATTCCAGCAATAAAGCATAGACTTGGTCCATCAAGAATATGTCTGTAAATCAAGATTGAACCATTAGCAAAGAGAAATATAAATAGCATTTTAAAATATGTTCAGAAACGTAAATATGTTGTAAAAGCTATACCTCAATTGGCCCATGGTCATTGTGTAATTTCATGTATTTACACCCATCTCCTCAGGTGAATATTGGACTTTCCCCTTCACTTACAAAAGATAGGTAACATTTAAAGGTTATGTTGCCTGCCATTTTCACCTGCCAAAATAAACCTTTTGCCAGGCCTAAACCGTCCATTTTAATACCCTCGAGTCACTCTGAAGGTAGGCCCTAAAGCACCATAGTGGTGGGTCCATTGTATTTAAGAAGGACATGAGTGTTTAAATTTTCCGTGTCCTGCCAGCGAAAAACTCCTAAAGACGTTTTTCACTGTTTTAAGGCCTACCTCTCCCATCGACGAACACTAGTTACTTTCTTACATTTAGTAAGTGATAACTTTGGATTTGGAGCACATAGAGATAAGCGATTTATACTCAAATGAGTTGTAATTTAAACCCCTCTTTAATGATCAAGTTTGTTTTTAAAATATAACTTTGATATTGTTACTTTCAGAAAGCTGGCATTTTCTTGTCTCAACCATTCATGCTTTCTGCGTGTGTCCTTAGTCATGTGACTGTGAATGGGTCTGCTTTTGGGGTTTGTTTATTGCTTCTAGACAGTAATGCAAAGGAGGCTTAGGTGTAGACAGGATGGGCCAGCCTGGCAAGTGGACTGGCAGGTGGTTTACCCAGCCCCACTTCCACATCAAATGGCTTTGCTCCCTGTACACACAAAAGACATGATTCAGGCCTGCCTGCCTTTTGTCAGCCACAGACAGTTTGGACCCTTAACAGGGGAAGGGGATGAACTTTCCAGAACCATATGTGGGGATAGGACAGGGACTCCCCCCACAGATAGGTTGGCAACAGGTATAAATATTGGACCTCTAGTGCCACTCATCAGAACACACCTGGACTTGTGGAGGTTATAGAAGCTGTCTGCTTGCTGTCTGAGAAGTAAGACTGCCCCTTCTTGCCTTCATCTCAGGCTAACTAGGGTGACTCCAAAGGTCAGTTGGCTGACCTCACCTGGGATTCTTATGAGCACAAGCGTCAGAGGCCTCCATGAAACTGCCCAGCTGATCTGCTGCACTGGACCTGCCTGGACCTACAACTCGGCCTACCTGACCCTTTCTGCTGGCCTCTGACTAGAGGGATTGCTGAACCCGAAGGGGTGCCCCACAGCTCCTGGAATGTTGGCTGGCATCAGAGTGTACGCCTCCCTGTTTAACTGTGGATTCCATCAAATCTGACACAGCATGATGCAACTCGACACAGGACCTTGCATCACAGCCCATGCAGCTCCTATTCTGTGGTCTCATTGGAATGGACAGAGCAGGAAGCAACTCAAAGCAGGACCTTACATCGCAGCCTTCGCAGCTCCTGATCGCAACCAATGCAGCTCAACAAAACTCAACCCAGGACCTCGCATCACTGAACCGCCCAACTCCTTATTGGAATCGACGCAGAGTGTCGGGAAGCCTTGTTTGAAGGACATAAGTTTCAACTCTTAGTGAGACAATGCCGACCTCTGTATCCGGCACGTGCTCCATCACAGTTGGCCTAAACTAGTGACTTTGGCCAGGTCCAGCGCTACCACATGACCAAAGTTGGGACTTTGTGCTTTTGGCACTATTTTTACAATACACTTTAAAAGTCGATATCTCCGGTTCAAATGATTTTACATTTGTCATTCTGGTTTCATTTTGTTTAATTAAATGTGAATTATAGTACGTAATTTTTACTGAGATTTTTCTTGTGTTGTATTTTCATTTTATTACTGTTTGTGTGTTGAATCAATATTTTACACATTGTCTCTAAGTTAATCTGGATACATTTTGTGCTTAGCTACCAGAGGGCTAAGCTAGGCTAATTACTTACTTTTGTGGTTCACCCTGACAAGGATTGGGGTTGTTGCCTGAGTGGGACTTCCATCCCACTTAACCTATAACTCAATTTCTTACATCATCTCTTGAACGATTAATTCCTAACTACCTACCTTCCAGTGGCAGAGTGATTTTCCTTGTGGAATGAGTTTGCCATGATTTCACATATATTTTACATTGACCAAATGTTGCTAAATTTGTGAAAATTCACAATATGCGTGGCGTTTTCAGACCTCCAACTCCTGTGTATCCTGGTGAACCACTGTGCATGTTGGGATAAAAAATATATATTTTCAAATGCAAAAAAGGTATTTCTTTTTTTTCTAACAAGTTTCGCAAAATAACACTAAAGGCCAATTAAACTCATATTTCAAGAAGCAACTCAAGATCACTCTCTTGACAGAAGGACACAAGCAGAAAAATACATCATTATAAAAAGAAGCCCCTTCTCTTTTCTCTTCTTTTGTAACAGGGCTTGCTAAGGTGTCCTATTCCAATGGGACTTTTCTTTTTTCTTAAAGCCTCATATTTTCGTATTGTTTTATTAATACACATGTCTGCTTCCACGAGAGTGTCTTGCTTTACAAGAATATTTCTTTATTCTCTTTATTCTGTAACCCCACATTATTTGCATTTACTATTGATATATCAATAGGGCAGCTGCTCTCAAATACGAGCTCCAGCAGCATGCTGTCTCTTCCTCAGAGAATGCAGGTATTGTAGTGGCTTTTGAAACAATAACATGCAGGGTACTCTTCAGCGTCGAGGACTTCTGGGCCAGCCTGTGTCAAAAGACGAGTCTAAAGAACATGCAAGTGAAACATGAATAGCTGTCAATGGCCTGGGAGAAGGTGTCGTGTCTCGGTAATTAATTAGCCACTGTCGCATGAGGTGTCATGCTGAATATTTAATTAAGGGTGATTAGTGTTTGCAGTGAAACCTACAAAGCTAGAAGCTAAACAATTTGAGCTGGTTAAATCAAGATCCATAGGCTTAGAAATGTAGAACGTTTAGGACAAAAATTATATGCAATCCTAATGTATTGCACCAGTTTGGGATCTTATTGCAGCTTAAACACTCCCACCATAAATGTGTTTGATTGTTTTATTCTGCAGTGGTTTTCTTTTTATAGTAAAGGCTCTGCAGCGTTTTCCATTTTCAGTGAAAAAGTAGATTGTAAAATGCAGGTTTTGAAAAATGAATCCTAACTGAGCTGCGAAGCTCAGTAATAAAAGAGAATGGCATTATTAAAATAAATATCTAGGGAGTACAATTTAAATGGGATCCGCAAACAATGACAAATATTAGCATGCCCATTCTTCTAATAGATTCACCTGATGAAGAAGGTGAGGGAGACAAACAGGCCCAAATGGATGAGGAATGAGCAGCATTGGAGGATAATGCTCCCATCAGGCACGCAACACCCATTGAACTTCAGCCCCCCCCCCCCCCCCCCCCGTCCTGTATGGCAGCCCGGGATGATCCCGGGCACACACAGAGCCGCACCTGAACGTTTCAAAGGTCTTTAAAAGACCATTTGAATGTGAATTAGGCCTTGCAGTTGTTTCACCCCTTCTAAGAGCCCCTGCTGCTCCACTCTGCCTACTGATTAAAGGTTCAGCCCCCCCCCCCGAATTTTTTTCTTAGCCCCCCCGAAATTTGCCACCTCATGCCCACTCCAGTGGTGCGTCATTCTCCCCACAGTCACCATCATGCAACAAAGAGGAGGCCATTCAGCTCCCAACACCAGTATACTGCAGTGTGTGCCTGTAGGCACCGTGATAGACCTCATATGCATGCGTCTTCTGTCTCCCAGCCAAGTGCAGAACAGGAAGCGATGTTTGGTGATCTTGAGGCCTCCATGCTTCATATTCAGCACCTGCAGCACAATCTAAAGGGTTGAACTGTAAATTGCATAACATTCAGGATGCTTTGTCACTGAGATTCAAAACAGTTGCCGCTAAAATGGACAGGCTAACGTATATCATTGAGAAACTGTGCACACCGTTGGCGGAGAACAGTTGCAACTGCAGGCACAGAAGGAGGAGCAGTGGTATACATACTGGTGCCTTAACAAGGTCCATTGGACGTCTTTTACATGCCACCTTAGTCGTATCCAAGCGCACTGTGACACTACATGGGGCACTTCAGTGGGGATGTGGTAAGGGGCCTTGGCCAGATTACCAGAGCAGGGGAGGCCAGAAAGAGAGCGCAACTAGCAAGGGGGTGTGTTGAACGATAACCTGATAGTAAGGTTAGGCCGAGTGTCAGCAGCCTCCCTGTCACTGTTATCCGAGTGCTGCGAAACAGTACCAGCCATACTCCTGCAACTCCAATTGATATTGCCTCCAATACTGGACGCACACAAAAGAAAAATTGAGTGTTAAGGATCCTGGAGGGTCATTGTTTGTTTAATGTAGGGTTGGTGATGTAACCAACCAACAAGTTGAGGTACATTACATACATTGATGTGCTAAACAGATTATTTTGAAACAGTTTTCTGACACCTGACAATATAGGTTTGTTCACATGCATCATTCAAAATATTGTGTAAGGATTTTCATTCATCATGTTGATATGATCATGACTGACCTTTCAAAGTAATGTGTGGGAATGTCATCCCTGCATCTCCTACCCTCCACTGCTCTGCTCTCATCTGCTGCCAGCTGAACTGAGGGTCCGGGTTGATCATCCTCAGAATCGGAATCAGACACAGCACTGTGTAGGCCTCTGCTGCAGGCAGTGTCGTGTAGTATGTCACAGGTTGCTACCGTCTTACAGACCAATTCTGGCACATATTGTAGGGCACCCCCACTTTTGTGCATGCAGTGAAACCTGGATTTCAGCAGGCCAAATGTATGTTCTATCACAGTTCTGGTGCGATGATGTGCTGGTTGTATCGCCTCTCATTCTTGTTGTTGGTGGAGAGGTAGAGTGTGAGGGTTCATGGGCATAGGGTGTACGGACTGTCGCCTGAAAGATATATACAATTGTTTGGCGCAACATACTTATTGTGTGTGTTGTACAAATACATATTCATTTGAAGATACCTAATATATAATTATCATCAAACTCCCTAGTTTCAAGTCATCTGTGAATGCCGCTGTGCCTAAACATGTAGGAATCATATGTGCTTCCAGGAAAGTTGCCACTATAGCAGTGATAATGTTTTGGGCTTTTCACACAACCTGAATGTTCAGACAACGTGCATTTTTCTGTTTCTTAAATATGTATTCAATATGGAATGGGAGACATAAGGCAACAGGTGTCACATCTATACACCCTATGACATGGCGCAAATTGACTATCCTGTAAAACTTAATGACGCCCATTGGGCTAAGTTTGCGCATGATAAGACCCCTTTTATTATTATTATTATTATTAATTCTAGTACTTTGTATTTCCTGGGCAAATGTTAAAGTACACCTTAAGGGGGCGTGGCCTGGCGCCCACAGAGATGGCAGCTTGAGAGAGGTGCTCCGCCAGGGCAGCAGGAAAAGCCCCTAATAACCTATAAATATCCACCCTCAACGAGGCGGCTGCGATTGAGGTGCCTGCGGACCTCTCGCCGCACATAACAGTGTGGAAACTTTGGTGCCACAGACCTCGCTGATTCAGTGTTCCCACCTGCACAATCTGAAGTGGAGCCTGAGCGAAGGCCCAGCTGTCATGGGTGGCACTGGAGTGGTCGCCGCACCCGGCTGAAAAACTGCTGCTGCTGAAGGCGTGCGGCTTGCCGAAAGATACAGAGGTTCCGGCAGACCTACCACTCCCCCCAGGCTCAGATCAGGCGCAGGCAAGAGACAGCGGGCCATGGCGAGATCCACCAGATCCGGTCAGGATCGAGACTCGCCCGGCTCCTCCCCTCCAGAACCCTCTCCACTGGAAGATAGATTGCTAGATGGACACCTACCCAAGAAAACAATATCATTGACCCATAAAAAATTGATCAACAATATGGCAGACCCCCTCGGGCCGCTGTGTGAGAAATGGGTGGGGGATGGCCTTGAGTTAGACGATGAAGACAGGCAGGAAGCTGTGTCCTCCCTAAGAATGGTAGCAATCTCAGCCAGGCTCTGGCTAGTTCAACTCAAAATTCTACATGGATTATATGTCACAGGACCTAGTTTAGTGTGCATGGGATGGACGGACAGAGAAGATTGTTAGAGACAATGCGGTCAAGAAGGCACATTTCTACACATACTATGGGAGTGCGAGCACATACAATCATATTGGTGCACAATCCACGACAGCGAAGTACTCACACTCGCCATACACCCGGAAGCCCGCAGATGTCGCTTAAAATGTGTGGGAAGCCACTGATTTGAACAGTCTCCACACACAATGGGTCACAATAGGATTAATGCTAGCAAAGAAGAACATCCCCTGATTGTGGGGAGTGTCACAGCCACCCAAAGTAGAGGCCTGGGAGGAAAACCTAGACAGGTGTATGTATAGAGAGAAGACGATCTACACAGCCCGGGGCTGCCCCAAAAAGTGGTCCAAAATATGGGACCCCTGGAACTCCTATAAAGGATGCATCTGCAATCCTCCGCTTAGCAAAGACTCGTACGATTCCCCCACTCCATAGTCCGTAAACACTGTGCTCTTATATAGAATAGTATCCACCATTGCATTTACTGATTCCTCTGTGTTATATTGTATATCAAGTGTTGATGAATGATTAATAAAAGGAATTATCAAAAAAAAAGTGCACCTCAAGACACCCCTCCTGCAACACCTATGACTTTCCGGTAATTTCCACCTGCTAATAAGTGTATTGAGCACAACACCTGCACATGGTGGGAAAAGAATTTCTGCGCAGAGTACTGCTCTCTAAACGTGGCCTTAACATTTCAATTAAATCCAGGATGACTGCGCTACTTAGCCTGTTCTGGTCATATATTTCTTCCTCTGTGTTTTAAAAAAGGGTCAGCCTGGCACAAAAAATCCTTTCTTGTCTCCGCCTCCTCCTCTGCTCCAGGGCCAGTATGCACATCCCCCTAACTCAGGTACAGGGCAAACATTTTGGAAAACCGTGATGAATTGTGGGCATGCGTTTAAAGTTTGCACCCATTTACCACCTCCTTTGAATTGGTGGTAAATTAAATGTGCAAACAACTATTATCTATTAGAGACTGCATTATACATCCAGTTTTCGAGTCAGTAATATAGAATCTCCAATACCAACTTGCTATTTTAAGTTTCATTTTTTGGGGAGTCGCAGTTAAGTTGCATCGCAATTTTGTGTTAGCGAATGGGTTTCGTACATAGTGTATGGCAAGTTTTGCATCGACTAACGCATTTTTGATCGGATTGCAGTTCACAAATTAGTCATACATCTGACCCTAAGAGAAAGATTGCAACCCATGCTTGCAAATTACACACTCATTTCTTGCGACCTCTCTCTGATTTCGCAATGCAACCTATGTACTAATAAGTGGCATCAATACATCTTTAGTCACTAAGGGTCGCTGATTGGCCTTTTCAATTAATTATTTGTGGCCATTCACCCCATGATTGGCTACAAACCCAGAGATGGTGGAACGCAAGGAAAAGAAGACCACAACTTGACTTTAAAGGAATCAGTTATGTACCCTAAATGAACCAGTGTTAACAAAGGAACCAATCCTTAAAAAAAAAGAACTTGTATTTGGAAATTCAGGAGGTGCTTATCCTGAGGCCTGAAAATAATAGTGGATATATGCTCCTGTTGCTAAATATGTGCCATATTTGTGCCACAAAGTCAGGCTGTAAAAAGGCTAGTTAAACCCTTCATTTGTTTAATGAATTCCACTAGGTGGAAAGTCTAAATGAGTAAATAATGCTAAAAGGTTCATTGCCACATGTAAGTTTCTTCACCCCCATGAGAAACATATGGTCCTTTGTGGCCAAATATCTTCCTTCCCACCCTTATAAAGTATGGAATTTTGGAAACCCACTTTTGACTGGAGTATATTTGCGTAGAATTCTAAGGTGGAAATTCTAATCTCAAAATATGTGCGAAAATTCACAAACTTAAGTGCCCACAAAATTTTGCAGCCTACACACATCTAGATCTCCTCATTTCCATCCCTCTTGTAAATTTTTGGCACTGGTTATTTAACCCTAGTGCCATACTTTTCCATCATCAGCAGAATTTACAATCAGAATTTTCCATAAATTCCGATCGATTGAATCAGATGTGAATTTTAAGATTAATGTTTTGTTTTTGTGCACCTAAGTATTATTAGGTATGCAATTAAGTATGTAACTCTTACAGTCTGTAGCTAATATAAAGTTTGCACAGAGTGAATATTGTTTTTTGTGAGGGAATAGGTACAAATTGTGCCATATAAGGAACTTCCCACTACCTTGCCGAAGCAGCATATCTTGATTATTCTAATATACTTATCGTTCTTGCTGTTGTATATAATGA
Organism: Lissotriton vulgaris; assembly: GCF_964263255.1. Classification (NCBI taxonomy): domain Eukaryota; kingdom Metazoa; phylum Chordata; class Amphibia; order Caudata; family Salamandridae; genus Lissotriton; species Lissotriton vulgaris. The sequence goes on along the minus strand of NC_141691.1, from coordinate 1,308,427,713 downwards.
ATGAATGCTGAATATTTCTATAGCACACGGCTACTCAGAAGAGTGCCCCAGCACTGATTGGGTGACTCAAAGAGGTAAAAGAGGCAAGAACCCCTCATCTCCTGTTATCCTATGGTCTAAATTGGAGGGCTTTCAACTCCTTTTTAAATTTTACTTCATCCCGATAGCCCTCAATTGTTCAGACGGATGATTCCATATATCGGCCACCTTAACAGTGAAGGAAGAGCCTCTCCTATATTGTCTTTTGTAGCGGGGAACTACAATTAGACCAGGATTACTAGAGCACAATGGTCTTCTGGGCCTATATTCTTGAAATATTTCATTCAGGTGCACAGGCTCTTTAGTGTAAAAGGCTTGGTACGTCAGGGTGAGTGCTTTCTACATTACACGTTTCCAAACTGACAGCCAGTGGAGTCTCTCCTGAAATACTGCTATTGATGTATATTTCAGTATTTTATACAGTAGGTGAACTTCCATATTCAGCGCCATTTGTAACAGCTGAATCTGATATTCGTGGAGGCCCAAGTATGTTGTTTATTCACCCACCTTTCCAAGATCTTTGAAGCAGCTGGGAGCAGAGAGACTGCTCTAAAATTTGCTCGAGATTCAGGGTCTGCGTTACCTTTTTCAATGGAGGAACCACATTTGCTCTTTTCCAATTCTCTGGAATAACCCCTATGTGAAGAGAGATGGCAAAAATCTCCTGCTATAGTGGGCGAAAATATCTGAGATGGGTCTTTTAGCGATCCCGACTTACATTTCTTGAAGGAGGTTGACACTTCCTCCACAGAAAGAGCTTGGAAGGAAGCGATTTTACATTTTGGAACAGCATCAACTATGTCAGGTATTCCAAATTCTCTGTGGGCATGATTCGCCCTACCTAAATTAGACTGGATTTGTGGGATTTTATTCTTAAAAAAATTACTAAGACGGTCACATAAGGAATGGCGAGCTTCCAGCAGAGCTGAAGAAAATTTAGGTACCCATAAATTTGGTCTCAATTTAAAAAAAATTCTTCCCATCAGTTTTTGCGTCCTTAATGTATTGTGTGTCGAAGGTGCTGTGGGCCCTCATGAGATTTTTATGGTAGATTTTCAGGCCCATTCTATAGAAAATTTTAACTGATTTGGAGTAGTGATGCTACCAGACTCTTTCCTTTTTCTTGCATTCCGATCTTTCCTGGGCCTACTCCTGTGAGAATCAGCATGCTGAACTGGTGGTAGTAGCATTTTTACAGGCTGTTATAGGGGCTACAAAGTCTGCCACTTTCCTAAGCCAAGTATTAATGACAGTGTCCCCCTCCACAACAGAGTCACATAGCGGGTTTGGAATTCAACAAAGCGTTTCTTAGGCCAGCAATTATTCCCTTACTCCATCTTCTTTTCTCATCTGGCATCAACGAGAGTCGAGCTGCTTTTTGACAGTCAAAGTGCCAAGAGAAAGGCAATAGAAAATGGTCTGACCATGTCACTGGTTGGGGGGGTTCCCTGTTTTAATGACACATTTGTTTTCATCAGAAAATCAATGGAGGGGGAGGTAGAAGGAGCTGTCCTCCACTCAGCCTCTTAGTGGTCAGAAAAATATCAATGAGAAATGGATCACTTGTACCTGTGTAATCAGGTTTAGTGGTTCTGTTTCATATTGTTTGAAAACCTCATTCACGTACATAGACTACTAGACGGTATATCTTGTTTCCCCGCTTTACTGAAAACGTGACAGCATCATCATCAGGTTCTTTTCGTATGCTTCCTCCACCTGGAGGAAACCACTGGTTATTTCAGTAGTGATCAGTGATAAAAAGGTGAGGGTGGTCAGGTGAGGTGAGTAAAAAAATCCTCGTACTACCTAAACTGTAACTTTATTCAGTTTAGAGCAGAAGGGAAATACAAACAGTGTTGTGCATGTGTGGCCCGGTTACTAGTCCTCCGCATTCATTTTGTCAACATGATTCAGCTGCTTTGAGTGACCTAAGGGTCGGAGGGACCTTCTTCAGGACCTAAAAAGGGTGAGACTGGTTGTTGTCCTGTTTGGATTGGTCAGTAGGGTCCTGGAGCTTATATCCCCCTGATTTGGGCAATCTGAGGACACTGGTGGTCATTCATGACTTGTGCTGCTTTTAAACTCACACCACTCCTCCCTACGTAACTCCACTGTGCCCTTTTCCACTTTACCAAATTATGCCACTGTACTCTATATATATTTAGAACAACAAGGGTACCCCAAACAAGTCAGCACAGGACCTCGGGGAGCTTACTTTAAGGAACAACAGTGGTCCCATGCACAATGAAATCACGAGAACAATGAATACAGACACAATCGATTCTGTATTAATATGACTTGTCCAGCCGGACAGAGGTCTCAATGTTTTTACTCAACAAGGATTAAACAAGGAATTTCCTTCGACAATTTCACGTGGTGGGGCACAAGCCTGTACCCTACTTAAGCACATACAGTTTAGTACATTCGAAGAAGCAGTGAACAAGAACAGGGCTTTTTAGGCAAAAGCTTCAAGGTTCTAAAATAACAGTTAGAACAAAGAATTTGGAATGCACTTTTACATCAACATAATACATGGTATAAACAGTATATAAGGCACATAAAAGGTCGATGGCGTTTCGATCCCACTTTTAAATCATGGGGATCCTCATCAGGACATGAATTATGCCTAATTCAATCAAGCCTTTATTGCCTAGAAGATATTAAAGGATAAAGTATTGGACAGTATTGAAAGCCTGTATTAACACTCATTGAGCAGGACCCAAGCGGGAGGCCTGAAACCCAGCCGGTGTCTCCAAACAGGATTTCTCGATCTGCCCACGACATCTCAGTTGGCTGAGGACCTCCTCCCATTGCCTAATCATGAACCAGTC